>NC_133421.1:64697500-65947500 GCF_049350105.2 Macaca mulatta
AAGGAGGTCAGAGTTGGGTTTGTTTGGGTGGCCTGTGGCCACTGGTGTGAATGGAGATACTGGACAGGCTCCAGCAGGCTCACAGGCTGGTGAGCTGTGGGGCTAGGAGACACCTTACAGAAGGGACGTCCAGACTTCCTAGAGCCCTTTGTGAGCCCTCTTCCTACCCTGCCCAGGACCTGTGGGTCATGGTGGCTGTTTGCCAATCTCCCCAGCAAAAAAAGGGAGCAGGGTTGAGGAGTGGGAAGATTACTACTGGCTTCTGATCACTAGTCAGAAGGGGGCCCCCTCTGAGGCCTGGAGGCAGGGAAAGTTGGGGCAAGTTGGGGTGTATATAGGGAGAAAACGTAGTGGAGAATTGTGGTCCCTCAGAATTCAGTCTGCTTTCTGTCTTCTGCCTTAGGCTCTCCCCAAAGGCCACCATGTTGCACAGCTGCAGGGGGAACCATTCCATAGATTATGATGCGAATGGCACCCCCTGGGGTTGTTCAAGGCCCTGCCTGTGTAGCCACACATGGTGCATCTGTCCCCCACGTTCTTCCTTCAAATTAGTTCAGACCCAGCTGGAAGGAGGTGTTCCAGACAGGCATTACACCCTCTCCCTCTCCCCTACCCTGCCTCATGCCACTCAACATCTCCTATTCCTCTGCTGCCCACCCCCAATGCACCAAGCAGGTCATGGTGCACCACCATTTGTATTGTAGGAGCCCCTCCCCTTCTCTCCACTCAGTTTCTGTGTCTCTGGGGGGCTGATTTATCATGCCCCCCATCAGGCCTACTGTGGTGTGTGAGAAATCAATAGTGCAAATGGATTGAGGCTGTTTAGCCTGTCAACTCCCCTTGGGCCCCACCAACTCTTCTGGGACTTGTGGAGTTGCTCAGCCCCCTTCTGGCTCAACATACACATATTTAGTGGTTGTAGCCAGAGCACTGAGCACAGGAATTACTCTTTCTGTTCGTCTCTGTCTCATTCTCTCTCTCTCATATACTGGGCTGGTCTTAGCATGACAAATACTCTTGAACATTTATTTTCTAGCTTAGGTGGAGGGGCTTAAAGGGCAGTAGGCTGCCAGCCAGAGGTGGGGAGGGAGGCAGGTGGGTGAGGGAGACTGTGGGTAGAGGGGTGGGGTGGGGGTGGAGACTAGCTGGGGAAGGGATTGGGTGACAGCCCACCCCATCAGCTCTGGTAACTCAATCCCTGCACCCCACCCTCCCAATTTCCCTCCTGCTCAACAACTTCAGCAGCTGCTGGCAGAAACAAGGCTGGCAGAAGTGTGTATGAGTGCATGTGTGTATGGGGGGAGAGGGTGAGAGGGGCTGTGGGGGCAGGGAGTTTTGCCAGGACATGTTAAAGGAGACTCACAGCCTGGGTACAACTTGGGTGGCAGGAGGAGGTGGGGCAGGTGGGAGAGTGGGTGGTGAGTGATGGGCAGGCTGCAGTGGGGGCAGGGCAGCCCAGGGGTCTCACAAAACTTGTTGGCACTGGAGCAGGGCCTGGTGTGGTGGGGGTGGGCAGTGGTGAGGGGGCAGGGGCTGGCACAGACATTGCTGGCCCCAAAATGCTGAGGCCCATTCTTCACCAGGGGGCGCATGTAACCACGGAGGGACAGTCTGCCCCTGTCTCCAATCCTTGGGCCGTGCCTGCTGGGCATCACAGTCTCGGTGGTGACTAAGTCACTTCTGTCCTGGGGCTGGCAAGGTGCCAGGCTCAGCTCTTCTCGGTAGGTGAGTCACTGCCCTGGCATCTCCCCCGGATGCAGCTGAGTCACCCAGCCATGCCTGCTAGGCAGGTGGGCACCACGTTTTGGTGGGGGTGGAGGGCTATGTGTGCTGCCCCCAGTGTCTTCTCCGATCTCCCTCTGGCATGTCCCGGCCCCACCCATAAACCTGCAGAGCCAGGCAAGGATGGCGCTTCTCCCTTGTGATCCACTGAGGGGTGAAGGAAGAGGTAGCAGGGCACAGAGTGGAGTGATAGATATTTGATTTAGAGTAAGTAGGGGAAGGGAGAGTTGAGGAGGGAACATTGATTGGGATATATATATATATTTTTTTTTAACAAAAAAGAGACAGGGTCTTGCTATGTTGCCCAGACAGGTCTTGAACTCCTGGACTCAAGCAACTGTCCCATCTTGGCCTCCCAAAGTGCTAGGATTAAAGGTGTGAGCCACCATACCTGGCCTGGGTTTGAATCCCAGCCCTGCTATTGACAAGCTGTATGACCTTGAGGAAGGCAATTTTCTTTTTGAGCCTCAGTTTTCTCATCTGTACAATGGCAACAGGAGCCTGCCCCTTCAGGACTGTGAGAATCAAATGGAGTGGGACTATTAAGGTACTTGTGGGAGGAGCTGCTTTTGGGATGAGCTAGGAGGCTTGGGAGGGGAAGAGGAGTCAGCTGGAGCTGGTTCCAACAAACTCCCGCACCATCCTGGTGGTCTTGGAGGGCCAATTGCTTCTCATCCTCTCTTTGGACTATCACTTAATGCTGTTCTTCAGGAGTTTCCACAGGCTGTAAAGGACAGCCTTGTTGTACTAGAAGTGTGGGCCCTCCTAGGGTGTCTCAGAGCTATATTTTATCTTTTTTGACTACTGAGAACTGCCACTGGCCTTGGTACCTGTCCAGACTCTTCCTTCGCTTCCTCTAGTTTGAAGAGGGATCCTTTTCTTGGGAAACCAGTGGCTCAGGCTCCTCCCCCAGCCTATCTCCTGTGTGCAGGGAAATAGTAGGCCCCAAGGAGTGTCCTTCCTAAAGAGTGAGGCGCCCCTGAGCATGTGGCTTTTCTCTCTCTGCTAGTTTCCTGCTGCTCCCTGGGTACCCTTCTCTCCTCCTGCATCAGGGTCCCTGGTGGGAGGGGGTGGTGGAAGCCCTGTTATGAGCCCAGCACAGCTGGAGTTCAGCTGCTGCTGCAGATTGAAGACTCCTGATCCCCCACCTGGGGACCTCTCCTGCCTTCTGCAGTCAAGCTTGAGTAGGGCTGGGCCTTGGACAGGTGGTACTTGTTGCCCTGGGCAGGAAGGAAATGCCCCAAAGATGTGCATGCTGTGTGTTTGTACACATGGGTGCTGGTCTTGTTTGAGTGTCTGACCCCTGCGGGGGGTGGGTTTGTGTGTATGAATTTGTTCTCTCATCCACACATGGGGCTACTTCTGTGCCTGTGTAGAAGTGTGCCCCACCCTCTGCTTCATGCCCTTGTCTGTGCACAAATGTGTTTGAATGTACTTGTTCATGCGTGGATGTGCATACATGCGTCGGGGGTGTACACATCCCTGCCCTGAATGTGCACGTGGAAATGCATTTGTACCAGGATGCCTGACCCTATGATGGCAGGTGTACCTGAAGGTCGTCCCACTTGGGAGGCAGTGTAGCTATGTGCATGCATGTTTGCATTCTTGTGTCCATGAGCCTTCCCCTCTAGCCTCAAGGAAGGAAGACCGGTAGGATCTAGGTTGGGAGATGCCTGTGGGCACTGGGGGTGGGCTGGCGCTGACTCCAGTCCTGGGCTGGTTCTCACCTGGGCAGAGCTCCCTGCTGTTGTCGGGGCTCAGGCTGGAAGGCCCTTGGGGGAGCGCGGCTGGGGGGTAAGGGGTTAAGCGGTGGCGTCCACATCTGGGAGCCATTGGCGCATTCCTGCCGGCTGAGCGCATGTTTGCGGATGAATCTGGACAGGACAGGGCGGGAGGGGCTGGGCGGGAGGTTCGCACCGGCAGACGGAAATCCAGACGGGAGCGGGAGACAGCTCCGGCCCAGCGGGCGGGAAGGGGCCTGGGGAAGCGCGGCCCAGCACTGCTGGGGCAGTTTCCCGTGCGCCGGCCCTCAGGGCAGAGCGTCCCGCCATCCTGGCTTGTCCTACCTTACCACGGCTCTTGGGCTAAAGCCAGGGACAATCAGATACTTCAGTTCTAGACCCGGCTCTGCAACTGGTGCGACCGTAGACAAAACCCAGTGCCTGCTCTTGGCCTCTCTTTCCTCTGTAAAGCGGCGGCCGCCGTCGGACCAGTGGGTCTGAGAGCTCTGCCACCGAGTCAGGCTGAGAGTCTCCTCACTGGGCTGGAGGCCTGGGAGTGCAGCACTTCCGCTTCCAGTGGGAAGTTCTGTGGGGGCACTCGTGGCCACTTCTCTGCCTGGGAACAGGGCGAGAGGGGAGTATTCCCTAAGCGATTCTGCTTCCCCCTAAGCTCGCCAGTGGACTGCTAGCGATGGGGACAGGATCCTCCCAAACAGAGCAGCAGGCTGGGAGCGGGGTCATGACTGTGTTGGGGACTGGGGTCTCTCAGATGGAGGGTGATTCAGATCCTGTCCAGTTGGAATATGAACAAGAGCTTTCCTGGCTTCTCCAGACTTGTTCGGGAGAGAGAAGCTTGAGTCTGAGTCTTTGAGCACGGAGGGGTGCTCCTGGGCGCCCCTACTGGAAGATCCAAAAGTCTTGCCCTTTGAGAAGAGTACTTTAAGGGGGTTGGGGGGTTGCGGGGTTGGGTTGAGCCAGAGTTCCTAGGACCCACTGGAGCTGGAAAGGTGTTTGGGGAAAGAAGAGATGTACTTGCGGGAGATCTACTCCTGGACTCTTTTTTTTTTACTTCTTGCAGCTGAGATACTTAAGATCCAGGGAAGGGAAGTGACTTGGTCAAGGTCACACAGCTCTCAGTTCCAGCTGGTCCCTGGAAGAGGATTATAATTATAGGATTCAAGGGCTTGACAGCTAGGGCAGGAGTCACCGCACTCACTTCCATGTTACGCCGCCGCCTCACTTCTCGGGTTTAGGTGTGGGTGTGTGTGTGGTTGGGGGGAAAGGAGTGTAGGATACCACACGCTGCGGTCTTCTCCACCGAGCGCTATTTTCATTCTTTCCGCAGAACCTCACCCCCCCTGTCGCTCTGAATCTTCGGTTCTGGGTCTGAGGGAGGGATTCTCCCGGATTCCCACGGTCTAGTCTTCAGCTAGGAGCGGCTCCTTTAAGACTCGCCCTTCTCGGGGTCTATTAAGGAGAGGCGGGGGCGGGCGTGAGTCTGTAGATCCGCCCCTGACTGATGATTGGTCGGTGGGCGAGCAGGGGCGGGCCTGAGGGAGAAGGCCTCCCCCCACCTCTGCTCCGTACCCTCCGCCCCTTCAGTCTGGGGCTCCGGGTAAAGTTTCAGCCTCCGCACGTGACTCGCTATGGCCGCTGCCGTCGCCCCGCGCCCCTGAGCCGCGGCCCCCCGGACGGCTCCTCTCCCGGGACCCCGCACCCTGATGCCGAGCAGCACCAGGGCGCCGGGTTAGGGCAGACGCTGTGCTCGCGGGCACCCCGAACGGGTTGCGTCCCCGGCTGCGAGGTAACTCCTCCCCCGGGGATTTTGGGGAGCCCCTGGTTCCCACAGGCGTCGGGGCCCCATGTCCTGCCCCAGATTGGCGCTGCGGGAGGGGACTGGGTGCCGGGAGGCTTCCGACGGAACCCGGGGTTTCCTGGGCTTCCCAACTCGCTGCCGCCGTGTCCAGGGTGGGGGAGCCCCGTCTGTGCGTCTGCCTGCGCCGTGTCTTCGCGCGCAGCCTTGAGGTGTCTGTGGCCGTCTGCTGCGCGTGTCCCCCGCGCTCAAGCTGTTGCAGAACCACCGCTGGGAACTCCTGTTCTCTCTTTTTCTCTTTAAAAACAAGCAAAACAAAAAGGCTTTCAAACCTGTTTGGGGAGAGATCGGATGCTCAACGGACTAGCCCCCTCTCTTTTTCCCTCCTGTTATCTGAGCTGCCCTGTGGTTTGGGGAGAATCAGCCAGGGGGCCCACTCCCACCAGAGGGAGCCGGCCGGGGGCGGGGCCCGCTCAGCTGGTGTCCCCCGTGGAGTGAGGGGAACTCACTCAGAATTGGGTGCAGGAGCCAGTGCAGTATGTATGTAGGGGTGTTCCTGGGTCTTGTACCACCATGGGGTGTGGGAGCTTTTTGGGGTGAGGGAAAGACGGAATAGACTGGTGGACTTTGCTCTGCTGAGGGTGTCTGGGACCTGGTGCCACCCACGAGGCTTGGAAGCTGCTGGCCAGATGTGTGTGTGAGCCTGTTGTGGGGTTGGGGGGGCGGCTGGGATATGAGCTTGGCTATGTCCCCTCATCTTCTCTCTGGGCACTGCCCTATTGTCAGGCTGCTCCTTGCGAAGGACAGGCCTCCAATGTGTTAGGGTGGGGATGGGGACCAACTAATCCGGAAACCAGACAGAAGAGCTCCCCAGCCTTGGAGATGCTTCCGCACCCTCCATCCTGTCTTGGATCGGATGCCCAGTGTGATGGCCTGGAAGGGTACCTCCTGCCCCCTCTGGCTCTGTCTTCTGTAACCAGGTTGCCTTCTGTCTGATGGCTGTGTGCACATATGTGTATGTATATATTCTTGGAAAGGATTGTTTCTGAGAACACCGCCCAACTCCCCACGCCCTGCTGCTTACCCCAAGGATCACTTCTGCCCTTGACACTCCCTCTCCTCACTTTCCTGGCCAGGACATTCTGGGATGTCTCTTATACCCTTCCCTGTCTGCAGTCTTCATAGGGCAAGATTGTTTTGGGGAAGTGGTTCTGTAAGGACCTTCCAGGTCTTGCTAGGAAATTGGACCTCAGGCCCCAAACTCTCCTACAGGGCTCGATGAGGAGGCTGTGCCGGGGAAGCCCCAGGTTGGAGTGGGGGTGGCTTGGAGCCTTGGGGCTTCCCCTGGAGTGGGCCGAGGGGGGGGGCGGGTGGAGATGAGGCTAGGGGGGAGGAACAAGAGAAAAAATATTTGGAGTTGGTTGTATGATGCTTCTTCCTGGAGGAAGAAGAGGGGGTGGTTGTGGAGTCTGGGAGTTTGTGGCTGTGAAAGATGGTATGCTAGGAGGAGCTGGGACATCAGTACTGCCTGGGAGTCTGGACCATGTGGTTTCCTGAAAGAGAGGTCAGGAGGGTCAGACTGGAGTAGCCTCTTGGGAGCTGAGGATCTTGGATTTGCAAGGATTTTGAGGGTATGAGTGAGTGTACATGAGGTGTCACTGCAGGGGTTTCACCATCAGACTGACAACGGTGGCACAGATGCAGTGGCAGTTCTGAGAAGATCCTGGGCTTGGAATGGCTTAATCCTGGCCACCTCCTCCTTCCTATAGCCCCTAAATCTCTAGCCCTTCAGTCTGACCCTAAATGCCCCAGCTGCCACCCTGGGACTCCTTTTTAGTCCCCTTCCTACTCCCAACCTTGAGGCAGCCTGGCAGGAAGCCAGCTGTGGGCAGCCCCATCCTGATCGCCCATGTGCCTCCCCCGCTGGGCATAGTCACCCACATGTGCCATGACGTGGTTCCTGCCACCCCATCTAAGTATGGGGGAGAGGACATTGTCGGAGTGGCCCCTCAGTTCTGTTTTGGGGACATTCACCCAGACCCCAGCTAATGAGCACCCCTTCCCCTAAACCATTTAGTCTTGGAAGCTGACTCTTGCCCTCTGGGACCTTTCCTCCCAGGCCACTCCTTGCTCAGACTCCAGTCTCAGGTGGGATGGTCCTCAGAACTGTGTGATGTGAGGGTGGGGCCTGTCCCAAAATACAAACCCCAATGCCCAGTTTCCAGTCCTCTTGGAAGCATGAGCCGGATAGGACTTAGGCTGGGCTGGAGGGGTGGGTGTGTTTTGGCCTCTGTGGGGTCTATTAATATTTGGGAGCACTGCCTGCGATCTGGGGTGATAGGCATCTGGGGATGGTAATCCTGTCCCTACGACAAATAAGCGGGGTAATCTCCGCTTGCTCAGTAGCCACCCCCATCTTGTGTTGGTAGTTTTGGGAGTGTGGGAAGCTGGCAGGGCCCCTGGCAAGATGACCAGGATTGTCTTGACTTACTGGGTTTTGGGAAAGGAGTATGGCAACTGATACCCCGGCTCCCAGGGCTGCACATTCTCCCTGACGCCTGCTGTCTTTCCTCCCTCTACTCCCCTCTCCACCCTCTGGCTGCTGTCTGGAGCCCACACGGTTTGTGGGGGGATGCGCGGTGAGGGGCAGGGCCTGGATCTCCGTGTGTGTCCATGGAGTATTCTGAGAATTGGCAGAATTGGCTAAGGGTGTCTGGGTGTCCCCACAGGGTGGGCAGCATGTGGGGACCTGGCCTAGTGTGAGAATGTGTCAGCATTGGTGTGTCTGTCCCCAGTCTGGCTCGGGTGTGGGTGTCTCGGGTGTGGGTGTCTCTTGCTTCGTCTGGATCTTGCCTCCCGCTCCAGTCCCGCCCCCCCCTCGCTCCCCCCTAGCTGGGACCGCCTGCTTGCTCTCCCTCTCTCCCCACAACTGGAGCCTCCCTTGCCTGTTCCTGGAATTTGGAGAGGAGGAGGAGGAGGAAGAGGCAGGCAGACAGACCTCCCACACTCTAGCCCGCCCACCTGGCATCATGGGGAAATGAAATAGGTGCTATGGAACTACGTTTTCCCTGGCTTCCCTAGACCCTCCAGCACACATCATGAGGGCCAGCTCTTACAGAAGGGCCATGGGCTGCCCACCCCTCTGGCCAGTGACACCTCCTCCTACTTAACATCCTGCCCCAAAGGGCCACTGCTGGACCTCTAGGCACCACTGTCAGCCTGGGGAGCCAGTGGGGGGATTAGGCTGCTGCCAGGCTGGCCCGCACCTGTTGCCAACCCCAGCCCTATAACTGGAGCTTGCCTGGGAGGGGGCTGCAGAATGACAGGTGTAATTTCTGCAGCTAGGCAACTCCGCCCCCCCAACTGGATATGCCTTTCCCTTCTGCCGGAACAAGGAAAGGCTTCCCCTTCGCCACGCCAAGTGTCAACCTGGTCTTATGGATGATGCCCCTGTCCTGCCCGATGACCCCCACCCCCATCTGTGGCTGCAGAGCTGGGCTGCCTTCCTTCAAGTTTTCAGAGCTGTGCTGCCCTGGCAGGACTGGGGGTGTGGGGGTGTGTAGATGGGGGTGGTTCTCTGTTAATGTTTTAATTGCCTAAAAACTGGGAGCTCAGCTCTGGGCCAGTGGGGAGTCTGGGTCTGGCTGGCCGCCCGGTTTGGGCTAAATATAGTCTGGGACATCTGCAGAGAAGGGGAGGGGGGTGGAGGGAGGTTCCATTCCCCCACCTTCAGCCAAGGTGCCCTCGTCTGGGCAGGCACCTTGGAGCAGTGAGGGGGATTCCTCAGCACAAAAGGCAGGGGAGAGGTGGCAGGGAAGAGGCGGCAGGGGAGAGGTGGCAGGGGCTGGGCACAGTGGGACCTTGCTTGCCTGGAGGCCAGTAGATGCCGGAGATGAACGTGGAGGCTCAGGACAGGGCAAGAATGGGGCACGCCGGGGCTGGGTCCTCTGGCTGTTCCCTCTCCCCCCAGAGTTACTTGAGGTCAGGCAGTCTCCATGTGTCATTGTACCCTGCAGGCGGTGTCACTGTGACCCACTCACTGTGTGTCTGTGTGTACACACCTACCTTGGAGTGGCTTTATCCTGGCCCTTTCCCCGGAGCCTCTGTCCCCTGGGTCCTACTGCAGGTCCTCAGCCCTCCTTCCCTCTGTCCCTCACCCCACAGTGAAACCTTCAGCCCAGGAATCGAGACTTGAGAAGGGGAAGCTGCGGTGGGGAGTTCTCTGATCTCCAGTCACGGCAGGAAGTGGAAAAGAAGGGGGTTAAGGGGGGGAACCCATGAGTGGCAGGCAGGAGGGAGAGCCCTGTCAGTCCTGTGATCCACTGTGCAGAGCAAGGGGGGGTTGGCCTCCTTCCTAGTGGTCCCCCTTCCCTCCAGCTCCAGGTAGGAGAAACCTGGGGACAGCTGATTCCCCAGGGGCTGCAAACAATCTTCATCACCCCCCAACACTGAGAAAAAAAAGGTCTTCCTGTCACGTGGCTGTCACTTCCTGTCCCACTGTGGTTCCTGGGATGTTTGTTGTTGGTTGCCATGGTGATGTCTGCCATGGGCACTAGCCCTGGTTCTTGTGGGGAAGGAGCTACCCTTCCCCGCTAGGCTAGGGGGGTACTTGGGGGACTTGACTGGGGGGTCCTTTCAGGCTGAGTGTGTGTGGTCTCTGATGCTCCAGATTCTCCAGGACCCCCCAGACTTCTGTCTGTGGGGAGGAGTCACTGCCACCTACTCAGACTGAGTGCTGGGGAGACTGTGACTGCATCTGGCTGTGACTTTGTGAGTCTGACTGATTTTGCAGCCCTTGTCCACTCTGGCCAGGGTTCCTCTCGCTCATAGAGATGCCCATTCAGGAAACCTCTGTGCTCCCTATCTGTCCTCATACACAGTTCTGGAGCCTGCTCCCATCCTGTGTTCCGATGGAAACCACCTTCCCCAGGGAGTTTCTGTGGCTTCCTGGACTCCAGGCTGGAGTGTCAAGGGGCTCTGGGGCAGGGTCCCAGGTTGCATGTGTTTGGGGCTGGGGAGGTGGGGGCTCTGCAGACTATGCCTTCCCCTACACACACAGCCTGCACCCGCTTCTCCCTTGTCCGGCAGGCCCTCTTCTCTAAGGGAAGGCCATGGGGCTCTGTGACCTATTATCCCTACCCCACTGGGGGCTTCCCTGTTCAGCTGGGGATGGAGAGGGGAAGAGATTCCCCCTAGTTCTAGCCCCAACTTGAGTAGGCGGGTGTGGAGTAGGAAGTTGCTGGGGGGGGTGGTCAATGGGTCGGAGGGGGGCTATGGGGCAGGGCACAGTCTGACTCAGGCCTGGTCTGGGGTCAGAGCCAAAAGGATATCCTGAGGCAGGACTGGGGGGGTGTATTCCTGGATTCCCTGCAGCGTGGGTCCCCAGGGTGGGATGCTGAGAGGGGGCTGGTACCATCTAGTCCAGCTGGCAGTTTGCCCTGGGACTCAGAATATGGCAGTTTCAGGGTTGGGCTGAGCTGAGGGGAGGGGCGGGGGCTGCTGCAGGCGATCTGCCCACCCTGGCCCTGCCTGTTTCTCTGTAAACTGTCCCCCCATTGTGAGAGTACTGTGTTTCCTGCTTGGTACCGTGGAGAGGAGGTAGTGGTGAGGGGGACAGCTGCCAAGGTGAGGGTGGGGAAAGCCCCGTGCCAGGCTGGATGTGAGGTCGGTGGTTTCCAAGCTAGGGGGTCCCCTTTTGTCTGTGCCCCTTTGGTCCCTCACCCGACAGAGCTGCCTGTGTATGGTCCACACATTTCTGTGGTCTGGCTGTGGCCTCGGTAGGCTCATCTCTTCCTCTTCCCATTTTTTTTCCTTCCCTGTGGGTGGGTCCCTCTTCTTGAGGCCTGAATTACCCCCTGCCCTTTCACCTACTCGCTGCTTGGAGTAGGGAGGCTTCAGTTCTGGTTCTAGGTGGACGTCTCAGACACCCTGGGCTTCAGAGGTCCTGAGCATGTCCCCCGGGGGATCTGGGGTATAGCCCCTGGGGATGGAGGAGTTGGGAGCACTACCCTGACCAGCAGAGACCCCCACTTCCTCCTCCTAAAACCTGGACTGCCCTGAGCTTGGATTGTCCAGTCACCCTTCCTGCCTGGTATCCAGTCACTAGTGAGATTATGGCCTGTGGGGTCCTGCAGCTCTCTGTAGCTGGGGAATAACCCTGGGCTGAGTTATACAAGCTCTGGAGACATTGGACCTATTCTTTTGGGACAAGGCACTGTGTCTTGAGGCAGTGGGCAGTGGTAGCACCCGGAAGTGAGATACTGGGCTTCTTCCTTCCCCTGACTCCCAGGAGGACATGCTTATGGCCTGCACCGACTAGGGCAGATTTTCAAACCAGTCCTAGCTCTAGCAAGGCTGGCCTGGGGTTCTGTGGGGTTGGTGGGGAAGAGGCACCCTCCAGCTATCCCAGCCACCCCCAGGTGATCCTTCTCCAGCCCTCCTAGGGTAGCCTCTTTTAAAATGAGGCTGGGCTGGCTGGGCACGGTGGCTCACGCCTATAATCCCAGCACTTTGGGAGGCCAAGGTGGGCGGATCACAAGGTCAAGAGTTTGAGACCAGCCTGGCGAACATGGTGAAACCCCGTCTCTACTAAACATAGAAAAATTAGCTGAGCATGGTGGCGGGTGCCTGTAATCCCAGCTACTTGGAAGGCTGAGGCAGGAGAATCCCTTGAACCAGGGAGACAGAGGTTGCAGTGAGCCGAGATTGTGCCATTGCACTCCAGCCTGGGTGACAGGGTGAGACTCCATCTCAAAATAAATACATAAATAAATAAAATATAAAAAATAAAAAATATAATGAGGCTGGGCTAACCGGGCTTCCTGCAGCCCAGACCCTGGTGAACAGACAGGAAACAGAGGACCCGAGTGGCTGGATTGTAGGCTTGCCAGGGAGGAGAGGGGTGAGAGCCTTGGCCAGAGGAGACCCTTGAAAAAGCGGCGAGTAGTCATCGCTGCTCCCCAACCCCTGTCTGCAGATATGAGAAGCGCTGGGGAGGGGAGAGGTTGTGGCTTTGTATGTATGGGAGTGTGTTTTCCTGGAAAGTTTGTAAATGGTTCTAGTTTAGAATCTACCCTGTTCTGCCTGCTTGGCCAGCTCCTGGCGGGATAGGGGTCCAAAGGCGGCAGGGCTTTGTTTCTGCCAGGGCTGGAGTCCCTCCTGCCCGAGTTGAGCTTGAGCTCTGGGTGTCATTTGCATATGATTCACTAACTGTCTAGAATGCTTAGGAAACCCCCAGTCTCCCCTTCTTTTAAGCTCCCCAATCCTTTTCCCCTTCTCTCAGCCCCTCTGAGACTGCCTGACCTCTATTTCTTGGGAACCATTGTTTCGGGGGAGCCTGGAGAACAGAGAGAATGAATGAGGAAGGGAGGCTGGGGCCAGGCCCAGCTGGGTTTGGGGTCCCCTGCTTCTCTGTCCTGAGTATAGGGGAGGAAATGGTATATTTCTCTTCCCCTTCTCCCCTCCTCAAATCCAAAGGTTTCCCTTTTTTGGTTTGTGAAATGAAAGAAGGGAATTTGGAAAGGGTTGTGGTCAGGCCTCCACCCATACCCCGAATATCCCTTTCTCCACATCCCTCTGGTCCGTCTGAGGGAAGCAGGCCCTGGGAAATGGGTAACTCTCCCTCCTGGCCCTGTCAACAGATGTTGCCCTGGGTGGGGTGAGGCAAGGGACAGCAGGCCAAGTGCTGAGGGGCACCAAGGTGGTGGCAAGAGGTGTGGGGATGGAGGGCTCCAGTTGCCCGGGCCTCCCCTGTGCCAAGCTCTCGGCTGGGTGCTTTCCAGGACTTCCTGTCTGAAATCGCACAGCTTGTTGTTGAGGTAGACAGTTCACAGGCGAGTAAACAGTTGCTTAGAGAGGTTAAGAGACTTGCGTAAGGTCACGCAGAGTGGCAGAGCTGAGATTTGACCCTTCCGACTTCTGGTTCTTTCTCCCATCTTCGTGGCTCAGAAAGCTCTCACCTTTTTCTCTAGGTGTGTGACTCTGGGGTGTAACGTGTGGGCAGCTAGGCACACTGATGCTGGGGAAGGGATCCTGGCACCTTCTGAGGGTGAGAGCGGCCCCAGTGGGCAGGGGTGTGGGGCTGGTTGCAGGTGCTCCAGCCCCCTACTCCTTTTTCTGCTGTGCTTAGGCTAGGCTCGGTATATTGGAGGTGTGGGCCTGTGGTTTTCTCTCTTTCAGGGGAGGGTGCCCGTGGGCAGTGGAGGTGGCTGGCATAGGGTGGAGGTTGGATGTGGGTAGTTTGTTTTCCCTCTCTTTGGTACTGGTTTCGATTCTCTGCCGAGGCCTTCTCCCCTGCTGGGGTGTCAGGGGCTGGGGCCCAGGTGTCTCTCTGAGGGTCATAGCTCCTGAAGGACCTTCTGAGGCAGAGCCTGTGCCCTTTCAGGCCCACCCTGGTCATCCCTGCCCTTGCCCATCCCTGTTCTCTGGTCTGTCTGGCCCTTGGCCCATTTCTGTGACCTTCAGTCTGTCCTGCAGCTCAAGGACCTCCCCAGGGAGCTGAGTAAATTTGCACTGAAGTTTGCAGGCAGAGCTGGGTTAGGCTTTTTGGAGGCTCTGATGGGGTCTGGGGAGGCCTTCCAGCCTTGCCCTGTAGTGTGTGTGGGTGGTGGGCTGAGGGGTGAGGTGGGGGTAGTGGGGATTGAAGTTTGGTTCAATTTCAAACTCCTCAGGGGCAGAGTTAATGTGGCTGTGGTTTTCTCTTCTCTGGGAGCAAGGGTGGGTTCCAGAGGGTCCAGGCTGGACTGACTGAACTGACCTCCCAATCCCCAAAGGCTGGGTCCGGATGCCTGGGATCTGGATGGCATTCTGGGCCTCAGCCTGGCTTATGGAGGCCTCACTTTGGGTTAGCTGCCCCTTGGGCCTCACCTTGAGAGAGGCAGGCCTCTGTGTGGCTGTGAATTCACCTGAGTGTTTGTGGACCTGGTGCATGGGCTGGGCCCACAGGGAGGACCTCAGAGCATCTTTTGGCAGAAGCAGCAGGTACAAGGGCCACCCTGGCTGTATGAGGTCCGAAGAATATACAGTCTGGGAGACTGTGGGGCTGTGGTTGTGTCTTTGGGGAGCTGTGTGCTGGGGCCCATGCATGCAGTTTCTGAGCTGTGTTCACTGTGTGGTAGAGCCCAGGTGTGGAGAGATGGTATCTCCAGGTTCCCTCTCCTCACATGCATGCCTGCACACACACAGGCTGGGGCTGCAGGCATGTTCTTGCCACCCAGATGTTTTCTGTAGACCTGCATGCATGAGTTTGTATGTGTATTTGTGTGTGAGGGTCCAACTATAGGAACTGATGAGGTTCCGCCAGCCTCTTCTTCCCTTGCATAGCTCCCCCAGCTCCAGTTCCCGTTGTGTGGGGCCCCACAGGAGTTGGGAGGGGGCCAGGGCGGCAGCTGGTCCAGTGGGTGGGGCCCCTGTTCCTCTGACATCAGCTCTGTCAGCCTCAGCCTAGGAGGGAATTGGCAGGGGCCTGGGGTAGGAAGGGGGTCTTTATTCAGGAGTGAGGAGAGAGGCCCTATGGTTGTCATAATGAGTAACAGTAAAACTCGTGGTCATTAGCAAGGTCCAGATTTTACTCCTGGGGCAGCCTCCCCTCCCTAGCCCGGTACCTGTCTCCTCCTGCCCTCTCTCCCTCAGGTCCACACAGGCTGGCTGGCTCAGCTGGGCCAGAAGTCCTGGCCTCTTCCACAGTGGCCTTGGCAGGAACTCCCCCTTCCCAGGCCTGGTCTTCAACCAAATGCTGGCCATGTCCTTGTCCCCTGGACTCCAGGTTTGAGGCTGGAGTCTGGAGCTCAGAGCCTGGAACCTACTGTAGCCTGAGCTTGGGGTGGAGTGGCAAGGGGTGTTGGAAAGGGACAGTCCTTATTTTGAGTCTCTGTGGCCCTGTTTCTTTCCTTTCTTCCCTCTTCTTTTTAAAACAGCTTTATTGAGATATAATTCACATACCATAAAATTTACCCATTCAGTGGTTTTAGTATATTCAGAATTGTGAAACTACCACCACAATCAATTTTAGAACATTTTCATCACCCCAAAAAGAGCCCCCATACCAGCAAGTCACTTCCCATCTTTCTCAAATCCACGCCCCAGCCCCTGGTAACCACAAGTCTGCTTTCTGTCTCTATGAATGTGCCTATCCTGGACATTTCATATAAATGGAATCCTACAATATATGGTCTTTGTAACTGGCATAATGTTTTCAAGGAATATCCACATCATAGTATCAGTACTTCATTCTTTTTTTTGGCAGAATAATATTCCGTTGTAGGGACATACAACATTTTATTTATTCATCAGTTGATGGACTTTTGGGTTGGTTCCACTTTTTGACTATTAGGAATAACGCTGCTGTGAATGTTCATGTGTAAGTCTTTTTGTGGACTTACGTTGTCATATCTCTTGGGTAGATACCTGGGAGTAGAATTGCTGGGTCATATGCTACCGCTGTGTTTAACCTTTTGAGGAACTGCCAAACTGTTTTCCAAAACAGCTATTCTATTTTACATTCCTACCAGCAATATATGAGGATTCAAATTTCTCCACATCCTCGCCAGTACTTGTTATTATCTGTCTTTCTTATTAGAGCTAGCCTAGTGGGTATGAAGTGGTATCTCATTGTGCTTTTTTTTTTTTTTTTTTTGAGATGGAGTCTTACGCTGTTGCCCAGGCTGAAGTTCAGTGGTGCAGTCTCGGCTCATTGCCTCCTGGGTTCAAGCAATTCTCGTGCCTCAGCCTCCTGAGTAGCTGGGATTATAGGCATGTGCCACCACGCCTGGATAACTTTTGTATTTGTATTTTTTTTTTTTTTTTTGAGACAGAGTCTTGCTCTGTTACCCATGCTGGAATGCAGTGGTGTGATCTCGGCTCACTGCAACCTCCGCCTCCCTGGTTCAAGCGATTCTCCTGCTTCACCCTCCCAATTAGCTGGAATTACAGGCGCCCGCCACCATGCCTGGATAATTTTTTAGTAGATTTTTGTATTTTTTAGTAGAGATGGGGTTTTACCATGTTGGCCAGACTGGTCTCAAACTCCTGACCTCAGGTGATCCCCCTGCCTCAGCCTCCCAAAGTGCTGGGATTATAGGTGTGAGCCACTGCACCCGGCTAACTTTTGTATTTTTAGTAGAGACAGGGTTTTGTTATGTTGGCCAGGCTGGTCTTGAACTCCTGACTCAGGTGATCTACCTGCCCCAGCCTCCCAAAGTGGTGGGATTACAGGCGTGAGCCACCACCCCCAGCTTCAATGTGCTTTTGATTGGCCATGTTTCTTTTTGTCTGTCTCTTTTCTTTTGTCTTTCATATATGTATTTTTCATATATAAATACATGCATATGTATTTATGTATAACCTATACCCAAAATGGATTTGAAACATCCTCTTGTCCTCTTGCGGATATGTTATTTGTGTTCTCTCTCTTTGCTCTTGTTGCTGCCTGTCTGTCTCACTGTGTTGTGGAATCTCTGGGTTCATCTCTGTCTCTCTGTCTACCCCATGGTATTATCTGTGTATATCCTCTGGTGCTAGCTGTTCAAACAGGGTGTGGATGTCTATTCACACTGGTGAAGGGGGCATCTGCCCTTTCATCTTCTGCCCACCTGCCATCCCACTTTATGTGTTTTGCTTCTGCAGTCAGAAGTATGTGGGTGAACCCTGAGATCAATCTCTGCTTCATTGCCTGGGGGTAGGAGGCTTCCTGGGCAGTCCTTGCCCTCCTACACATTGCCTACCCCTGGGCCATCCATGCTGTTAAGTGCTGGAGGTGATACCTAGGAGTCCTCAATTCCCATTTTCCTAGTAGTATGTATGTAAATGGGCCTCCTCCCAGGGCCTGTGGGACAAACCCGTCTGGGGTGCTGGGGCTTGGATCTAGGGGGGGAAGTGGTGTAAGAGGGGCCCCCTGGCTTAGGAGTCATTTTTCTGAGAAGTGCCAGTGCTTTAGGGAAGCGGCTTTTCCTCCCCCTCCTTCTTCCCCCACCCCCCCAGCACACGTTCTCTGCATCTTGACCTCAGGTAACCCTCACTAGGGGAAGGAGGGCCAGCTGCCCGCTTCTACTGCAGTGATCCCTTGAGGTGGCACTGTGGACCCTTTCCCCTCAGGACTGTGGGTGAGAGGCCCTCCAAGGCTCTGGGCTCTGTTCCTGTCTCCCCAGCCTGGCTGTGCTATCCTGCCACCCCCAGCAGTGTCTGGGCCCTGCTTCCAGGTCGTCTCTGCCAGCCAGGCATGGTGCCAGCTGTCTGCTCAGCTGGGTGCCACGGGAAAATCTCCGGCAGCCCAGGTTGGGGAGCTCCACGGGGAATGCCCGTGTGCCTGTTCTTCAGTGCCCACTCACCTATCTTTCTTCTTTCTGCAGCATCACAGGACATGGCCCCCTCAGCCACCTAGCTGGGGCCCATCTAGAAGTGGCATCCTTTTTGGTGCCCTGAAGGCCAGCTCTGGACCTTCCCAGGAAAAGTGCCAGCCCACAGAACTACTTGACCAAAGGACCGGCTCTTGAGACATCCCCCAACCCACCTGGCCCCCAGCTAGGGTGGGGGCTCCAGGAGACTGAGATTAGCCCGCCCTCTTTGGACAGCAGCTCCAGGACAGGGCGGGTGGGCTGACCACCCAAACCCCGTCTGGGCCCAGGCCCCATGCCCCGAGGAGGGGTGGTCTGAAGCCCACCAGAGACCCCTGCCAGACTGTCTGCCTCCCTTCTGACTGTGGCCGGTTGGCATGGCCAGCAACAGCAGCTCCTGCCCGACACCTGGGGGCGGGCACCTCAATGGGTACCCGGTGCCTCCCTACGCCTTCTTCTTCCCCCCTATGCTGGGTGGACTCTCTCCGCCAGGCGCTCTGACCACTCTCCAGCACCAGCTTCCAGTTAGTGGATATAGCACACCATCCCCAGCCAGTAAGTCTGGGTGTTGTGGGGTGGGGTGGGAGGGGACTGTGGAGGGCGGCAGGCCTCAGAGCTTGGGCTCTGGGCACATCTGTTCTGCCGTGAGCTGAAGGCACGGTGAGCGGCAAGGTCTTCTCCAGTTGGGGTGACCATCCTTTGAGGTCTTGAAAATGAAAGCCCTATGGCCTGTAGGCCAATCATGGTGGCTGTGTTTGAAGTTGGGGGTGGCAGAGGGGGAGATGAAACCATGCTGTTCTGGCCTGCAGTGGCCCTCGCACCCCTCTTCTGTGCTCTGCTGTTGGGGCCTTATAAATAGCTCCAAGGACTGGACACACAGGCTGGAGGTGGGTAAACAAACCTCTTGACATTTGATGGAAATGGCAGCTCTACCTAGAGTGAGAGCGGCACACCACCTACGCCCCACCCCCACTCAGTGCCTCTGAGGGAACGGGCTTGAAGGAGCAGACCGAGGAAGGCTGGCTGGAACCCCACCTCTCCCCCTGCCAGCTCCACCCCCGGCCATGCTAGGATGTGCTTCCCTTTGTGGGGAGGATGAAAGGGAGGGGCCCGCAGTCTAGCTGGGTGGATAGGGTGAGTGTCCCAGGAGGGGACACTTGGCCTGGACTCTGGCCTCGGACGCATGCATGGTCTTGGCAGGGCCTGTGTTTTCTCTGCCTCCACTCTCTGCCATGGGGGTCACTCGTTAGCTGGGCAGGGGTCTCAGTACCCTTCGCCGCTGGCCGAGCCAGGTAGTGGGAGGTGGCGGCAGCTATGGCCAGCTGGCAGAGTCCAGGGCTGGGGCCTGCCAGGCCGCTTACAGTAACTCTGGCCCCCAGGGCCCAGCTGGGCGCCAGGCCAGGGCTGGGGGGAGGAGGGAGCTGGGGCCTGGCCTGGGACGGGAGGGGGTGGAAGCAGCAGAATGGGCCGTGGGCTGCTGGCTGGCTGGCCGGTCAGCTGCTGACCTGGGAAATGTGTCCCCACCTCTCCTGGCCAGCAGGGACTGCACACCCTGCCCTGGGCACCTACCACCCCTCTCATGGCTGCTGGCAAGCTGCCTGGCACCACTGCCCTATGTGCCTGACTGGGCTGGGTCAGTGCCCCCTTCTCAGTGTGGGGGCAGCACTCTGTCCCCGGAGCCAGGGAGTCTCTTTGTCCCTGGGGCAGGCCCTGGCTGGGCGCCTCACTGCCCGCACTGGCTGGCTGCCCACTGCCACCACTGCTTCCTGGATCGCCTCCTCTGGCTTAGCTGTGGCCCCCTCCCTCCCAGGCTCCAGCAGCCACCAGGAGCAGGGACTTTATGTCTGTACTTCTTTTTTTTTTTTTTTTTTTTTTGAGACGGAGGCTCGCTCTATCGCCCAGGCTGGAGTGCAGTGGTGCGATCTCCACTCACTGCAAGCTCCGCCTCCCAGGTTCACGCCATTCTCCTGCCTCAGCCTCCCATGTAGCTGGGACTACAGGCGCCCACCACTGCGCCCGGCTAATTTTTGTATTTTTAGTAGAGACGGGGTTTCACCATGTTAGCCAGGGTGGTCTCGATCTCCTGACCTCGTGATCCGCCCGTCTCAGCCTCCCAAAGTGCTGGGATTACAGGCGTGAGCCACCGCGCCCGGCCATGTCTGTACTTCTTTATGTTCCCCACCCCTTATGCCCTGGGGCCAGGGGGCAGACAGGTGCGGCCTCAGTTTCTCCTGCCACCCCTTATCAAACCTTCGTCTTCTGGTTCTGCTGTCTCTTCTTTGCACCTCATATGGGAGTATGGGATGGGTGGAGTCTGGGGACTCTGATTCTGGTCTGGTCCTGTAGTCTGTGTTAGTGATGGGGAGAGGCCAGCCTCTGGGCTTTGGGGCTGCTGGGGAATGTGTCGGTGTATCTTTGTAGACTATTCACTGTATTTAAAGGGACTGTGATTTATATTCTGGACTTGGATCACTGGAACTAGAAGAGTGTCTGCTTCCTGACAGGATAGGGTTTTATTTTTATTTATTTATTTATTTTTTTGAGACAGAGTCTTGCTCTGTCGCCGAGGCTGGAGTGCAGTGGTGCGATCTTGGCTCTCTGCAACTTCCGCCTTCTAGGATCAAGCCACTCTCCCGCTTCAGCCTCCCGAGAAGCTGGGACTCCAGGCATACGCCATCATGCGTGGCTACTTTTGGTATTTTTAGCAGAGATGGGGGTTTCACCATATTGGTCAGGGTGGTCTTGAACTCCTGGCCTCATGATCCGCACGCCTCGGCCTCCCAAAGTGCTGGGATTATAGGCATGAGCCAACGTGCCTGGCCATTTTAATTTTTTTAAGATGAATTCTTGCTCTGTCACCCAGGCTGGAGTGCAGTGGCACCATCTTGGCTTAATGCAATCTCCGCCTCCCAGCGATTCTCGTGCCTCAGCGTCCCAAGTAGCTGTGATTACAGGTGCATGTCACCACACCCAGCTAATTTTTTTTTTTGTATTTTTAGTAGAGATAGGGTTTTGCCATGTTGGCCAGGCCAGTCTGGAACTCCTGGCCTCAAGTCATCTGCCTGCCTCAGCTTCCCAAAGTGTTGGGATTACAGGCGTGAGCCACCTTGCCCTGCTTTCTTTTTTTTTTTTTTTTTTTTTTTTTTATCATAGGGTCTCACTCTGTCTCCCAGGCTGGAGTGCAGTGGCATGATCATAGCTCACTGCAGGCTTGAACTCTTGGGCTCAAGGCATCCTCCTGCCTCAGCCTCTTGAGTAGCTGGGACTACAGGTGCATGCCACCACACCAGACACCAGACTGATTTTTTGATTTTTCGTAGAGACAAGGTCTCACCATGTTGCCCAGGCTGGTCTCAAACTCCTGAGCTGAAGCAGTCCTCCTGTCTTGGCCTCCCAAAGTGCTGGAGATATGGGCATGTACCACCGCATCCAGCTCAGGGTAGGATTTTTGAAGGGGGAGGAGTTGGGAACCTGCGATCTGGTGCCTGTGAACAACTTGTCCTAACCCAGGTGATGGCAACAGAGTTCCCAGACACTCTGTCCATCTGGAGCCTGGTCTCATTGGAGGGTTGGAGGTGGGGGCTGGGGCATGGCCCCATCCTTGCCCATCCTGGCCAGAGGGAGCAAATGCTTTGCCCTCCCCTCCCCTCAATGTTGCAAGCCTCTTCCTCTTTCTCAGAGGTGGGTGGGGAAGGCTTCCCATCCTGGTAACCTTCTCCCCAAATGTGGGTGGGGTGCCCACATTTCGGGCAAGTGTAGCCTTCTTTGACTTTCTCCACCCAGGTTAGGCAATGCCCCCTTCCTGCCCCCTCCCTCTGGGATCCTTTTGGTTTCCCTGCCCCTCCCCTCTCCCTGGTAAACAACAACAGCTTCTCTCCCTGCCCAGACCCTTAGCTTCTGGGCTTCTCGCTGACCTTCCTCATCTCTGGGACAAGGTGTGGCCATGGGTCTGAGGGAGCCTGGTATCTCCCTCCTGCAGAGCCGGGGCTGCCTGGTGGACAGAGCTTCTGAGCTTTGGGTAGAAAAGCATGGCAGATAAAAGTATCACATGCCTGGCCTCAGAGATGGAGGCAGTTTAGCCTTTCCTGCTCGCCTGGCCTTAGGGCTGGTGCTGAGGGTGAGGCAGTTTGCAGGAGAGGTGGCAATCCAGGGTCCTCCATTCCTGCAGGAGCAGTGGTACAGCCTGGTCCGCTCACACCCTTTTGGTAGGAATCCTTGCTGATGAGGCTTCCTCCTCCCATTCTCCACCAAACAAAGGTGTGGGGTCTCTCTTTCCCCTTCATCCCTTTCCCCAGGTGGGGAGGAGGCAGCACATTAGGTGGCCTGGGTGTGCCCTTTAGAGACCTAGTAGCCTATGGGACCAAAAGAAATCCTTTCCAGGTCACTGTGGGGAGGGCATTTGTCATGCTACAGCCAGGGTGGGAGCCCTAGAGATGGTCCAGCGATTCTCCCCACCCCCTAAACCGGCGCCTGGGGCTTGGTCTCTGAAGACTAGTGTTTACTGTGGAGGTTTGAGATTCTGTGTGCACTACGGGTCAGGGCTATGTGTGTTTTGGGGGTGGGGTCACGGTTGGGCGTGTGTTGGGAAGGGGATTAATGACTTGTGTGTATTGGGTGAGACGGTTAGAGAGCTGAGTGTGTTTTGGGGGAATTAAATCCAGAGCTGAGGAGGGAGAGTCAGCTTGTCTGTGTGTTGGGGCTGGGAGGGGGTGTGACTTAGGGCATAGAGTGTTTAAAGAGTAGTGGTCTTTGGTTTGGGTTCTTACCTTTCTTCTGGTTTGGAAGGGAGAACTGATCTGCCTTTTTTGTTCACTCTGGGAATTCCATGGGCAAAGGGGTCTGACTGGGGGCTGTGGAGAAGGCATTTAGTGCTGCGTTTAAAACTTGGACACTGGGCTGGGCGCGGTGGCTCATGCCTGTAATCCCAGCACTTTGGGAGGCCAAGGCGGGCAGATGACCTGAGGTCAGGAGTTTGAGACCAGCCTGGCCAACATGGTGAAACCCCATCTCTACTAAAAATGCAAAAATTAGCTGGGCGAGGTGGCATGTGTCTGTAATCCCAGCTACTTGGGAGTCTGAGGCAAGAAAATCGCTTGAACTCAGGAGGCGGAGGAGCCTAGGGGATAGAATGAGACTCTGTCGCCGAAAAAAAAGATAGTAAAATAAAACTTAGACACTGGCTGCGTGAAGTGGCGCATGCCTGAAATCCCAGCACTTTTGGAGGCCGAGGTAGGGCCTTGAGCCCAGGAGTTTGAGACCAGCCTGGGCAACATAGTGAGACCCTGCCTCTACCAAAGAGAAGAAATTAGCTAGGTGTGGTAGTGCGCCTGTAGTCTCAGCTACTCGGGAGGCTGAGGTGGGAGGATCACGTGAGCCTGAGAGGTTGAGGCTTCAGTAAGCTGTGATCACGCCACTACACTCCAGCTTGTTGGGTGACAGAGCAAGACCCTGTCTCAAAAACAACAACTTGGACATTTGTGTCACTTATGACTTGCTGATAACCTCTCTGAGCATGTTTCTTTTTTTTGTTTGTTTGTTTGTTTTGAGACAGAGTCCTGCTCTGTCACCCAGGCTGGAGTACAGTGGCGCAATCTCTCAGCTCACTGAAACCTCCGCCTCCCAGGTTGAAGTGATTCTCTTGCCTCGGTCTCCTGAGTAGCTGGGATTACAGGCATGCACCACCACACCCGGCTAATTTTTGTATTTTTAGTAGAGATGGGGTTTCTCTATGTTGAGGCTGGTCTTGAACTCCTGACCTCAGGTGATTCGCCTGCCTCGGCCTCCCAAAGTGCTGAGATTACAGGCGTAAGCCACCGCGCCCAGCCTATTGTTGTTTCTTTAATTTTTTTTTTTTTTTTTTTTTTGTGACGGAGTCTCGCTCTGTTGCCCAGGCTGGAGTGCAGTGGTGTGATCTTGGCTTACTGCAAGCTCCACCTCCCGGGTTCAAGCCATTCTCCTGCCTCAGCCTCCCGAGTAGCTGGGACTACAGGAGCCTGCCACCATGCCCGGCTATTTTTTTGTATTTTTAGTAGAGATGAGGTTTCACCATGTTAGCCAGGATGGTCTCGATCTCCTGACCTTGCGATCCGCCCGCCTCGGCCTCCCAAAGTGTTGGGATTACAGGCGTGAGCCACTGCACCTGGCTTGTTGTTGTTGTTGTTTTGTTTTGTTTTTGAGATGGAGTCTCACTCTGTCACCCGGGCTGGAGTGCAGTGGCGCGATCTTGGCTCACTGCAACCTCCGCCTTCTGGGTTCAAGCGATTCTCCTGCCTCAGCCTCCCAAGTAGCTGGGATTACAGGCACACACCACCACACCCAGCTAATTTTTGTATTTTTAGTAGAGACGGAGTTTCACCATGTTGGTTGGCCAGGACGGTCTTGATCTCTTGACCTTGTGATCCGCCCTCCTTGGCCTCCCAAAGTGCTGGGATTACAGGTGTCAGCCACTGCACCCAGCAGGCACCAGGCCCTTTGTAGGTGGGAGCTGGAGAGAATGGGATGTTAACATCTATAGAGCACCTACTGTGTGTCAGAGGCTTTGTCTGTGTTTTACAAATTTTAATCCCTGCAATCCTGGAAGAGGGACATTATCCCCACTTACACAGAGGACACAGTGCTGGGGGAGGTTAAAGTACTGCAGAATCATGACTGTAGGATTGTAAAGCCGGGCTGTTTTCCACCATCCAGATAGGCGGCTTTGAGAGGGGATTGTGGGGCACACTCTTGGGTATGGGAAGTGTGGGGGGTGGGGTTTAGTGCTGACTGAAAGCCCCTTCCCCACTGCGGAGGCCCTTTCTCTGCCTTAGAACCTACCTTTCCCCGGTAGGGGGCGTAGGAAGGCACAAGCCATACCCCCTCCTCTCTGTTTTGGATCCTGAGGGTTGGAGAGAAAGAAAGATAAGGGGCCTGGGCCAGATCTCGGTCCTGTCCTGGAAGCTGTGGATACAATCTGTTCACACCATCCCCACCCCCAAATCTGCCCGCTGTAGCCCACGAGAGTTTGCAGAACTCAGCGGGCACCCTCCCCCCCATCTCCAGACAGACACTGAAGGAACAAAGTGTAAAAGCCACAGTTCTTATTCTTAATTTGTTTCAATTTGTGGATGGAAGCAAAGAAGTTGCAAGCCATCAACAGAGGAGCTGAGGATGGGAGCCCTGAGAGGGTGGCTGCATATTTGCTTCATATGCCTAGAGACTGGAGAACGCCCGAGAGTCTGGGTGAGCCCAGAAAGGAGGAGGTTGTGTCCTTCCCTTCTTCCTATGCTCTGCCACTTCCTCCCTGTTGCAGTCTGTGCATCTTCCCAGCTTCCCACTCTTTCCCTGGACAATAGGAGGGACAGCCCAGGCGGAGGGACAGCCCAGGCAGAGGGAGTGCTGCCTAGCAATGCCTTTTTTGGAGTCTGAAATGTAGAGTCAGCCAAAAGACCATGACATGGAGTTTTTAATGAAAATGGGGTCCCTCACCTTTTATCTCCCAGCAAGGATAATGCACAGATTCCCTCTGGACAAGATCCCAGCATGGACAGGGGGAGGGGACTCAGGGAAGGAAGCCCATCTTCCTTTTAGGTGGGTCAGGGCCGAGGTATTGTGTCTACCCCATGCCAAGGGATGTGTCGCCTGTGGGGCTGTACCAGTGCAGGCCCGACTGCCCTTTGAGGGAGTAGTGTCTGTGGGAAGAGGAAGTGGTTCCCATCTCTAAGTCATTTTGGGGCAGTGCCTTCTTCCTCCTCCTCCTCTGTGGAGTTGGGGCACAGCCAAGGATTGGGCCTCCCAGGGTAGATTGGAGGCCACTCAACCTTTGGCTGTCAGAAATAGAGGTGCCCCCCTCCCCATTTTGACTTCTGGGTTGCTGGAAACCTCAACCAGCATACAGACCAAGGGCCCTCCATGGGCAGGAGTCTTAAAGCACAGTTCTTCCTGTGTGGCCTTGGGCAGGTCACCCAAGCTCTCTCCAAATGTTTCCTCCTCCTTAAAGCAACTTCTGGCTGGACACAGTGGCTCACACCTGTAATCCCAGCATTTTAGGAAGCGAAGGTGGGAGGATTGCTTGAGCATAGGAGTTCGAGACCACCCTTGGGCAACAGCAAAACCCCATCTCTACAGAATATACAAAAATTAGCTGGGCATGCTGGTGTGCACCTGTAATCCCAGCTACTTGGGAGGCTGAGGCATGAGAATTGCTTGAATCCGGGAGATGGAGGTTGCAGTGGGCCGAGATCACACCACTGCACTCTAGCCTGGGTGACAGAATGAGACTCTGTCTCAAATAAATAAATAAAAATTAAAAAAAAAAAGCAAAACTTCTAATCTCTCCCTGGCTGGGCGAGTTGCTGTGAGGCCATGGTTGCCCGCTTCCTGCTGAGGCCCTTGGTGAGTTTCACATACCCAGCAAGGCTGTGATAGTGAGGGGCAGGGTAGAGCTGGGCACTGTCTTGCGGGATGACACCACTCTGTACTGGGACCCAGTGTCCACCTGGCACTGGGCCTCATGATTTCCTGTTTGTTGTCCCCTCCAGATGGGGTTGGGGAAAGGAGGGGGCCCTGCCTGGCACAAGTGGGGGCCAGTTCAGCCCACACCTGCTGAGGGCTTACTAAATGCAAAGCCCTGAGAAGGAGCTGAGGGAGGGATAAGGCTGAGCAGGATGGGGCCCCAGGCCTGCAGACAGCTGCCACTGGAGGCCCCCAACCCCAGCTGCGGGCCAGAGCCTTCTTTGTTTCCCACTTCTCCCACTGCCCCAGGACACCGTGTTCTGCTCTGACCTGCCCCATGACCTTGCTGTTGCCCAGAACGGGCCTCTTGCCCTAACTTCTCTCCAGCTCCGGAAATCCTATCTATCCTTCAAGGAACATCTTGAATACCGCCTCTTCCCAGAAATCTTCACAGATGTTCCCCCTTCCTTGCCACACTCTGCCTCCCTACTTAGAATGCTTCTGCGTCCTTATTTATTTTTTAACAACACTCATCTCTCTACCATGAAGTTGCTTCTCCCGTTCCTGCCATGAGCTGTAACCATTTGGGACATCTTTTCCTGACCACAAGGTCTTTGATGGCAGGGACAGAGTCTTAAGTCCCTTAGCACCTTGCAGCTGTGAGCACAGGGCCTTGCTCCATCATTTGAAAGATCCCGAGGGCATAGAAGCACTCCGTCCTCTTCCCCATTAGTCTCATCCACTGTCAAGATTTGCATACCTGCCCCCAGATCCCAGCGTTCCATCTGCAGCCCTGACTGCACTTCAGGGCCCCACACCCACCTGTCCAGCAGCCCAGTGGACTTCTCTGCTTTGCAGTCTCAGGAACTTCATTGATGCATAAGCCACACAAAGTCTCTTTGCTACCTCTTTTCCCATACCCCCCTACCCCACTCCCGCATGTTGATTGTACCACCTTTAAAATATCTATTGAATCCACCTTCCTCTGTCCATCAGCACTTCTAGTTTCCTAGGCCAAGTCGCCCTTGTCTGCTGCCTGGACTTCTGCAGTAGCTTTTACCTGGTCTCTCTTGCCCTCCTATAATCCATTCTTCACACAACTGCTGGAAAGATCTTTTCACACTGTAAATCTGATCTTACCTTTCCTTTGCTTGGAACCTTTCTATGGCTTTTCCTTGCATTTAGGATAAAATCCAAAAGCCTTATTGAGGCCTATAAGCCCCCCTGGTCTGGCCTGAGCCCACCTCTGCAGCCTGATCTTATGTACCTTTTCCTTTTGAATTTTATGCTCCATCATCCTAGCCTTCTGCCAGTTCCTTCGTGAACGCACCAACTTCTGTAACCCCAAGGCCTTTGCACAGACTCACCCTTTAACTGGAACTACACTCCTTTCTATTCTTTGCCCGATTAACTTATAAACTTTCTCTTACGGTAGGTCTGTTTTATTTGAGTTCTTCCCTAATTTAGTTCAACCTAAATTAGGTACCTATGTTAATTCTCCAGAGCATAATACCATTTATCTCAGTTTGCAATTGTGTGTGTATATAGTGATTATTTGCCTAATGGCTGTTGCTCCCTAAGGTCTACAAGGGCACGTTCCCCAGGGTGTCCACATGGAAAGTGCTCAGAAAAATACCTTGAATCAGCCTAGCTTGGTAAGAACATAGGCTTTGGCAGCAGGAAGTTCAAATACCTGCTCTACTCTTTATTATTAGTAATGTGATCTTGGACAACCCACATAGCCTTGCTAAGACCTGTTTTATTTGTAAAACTTATCTCTTGGAGTTGCTGTGAGGATAAAATGACAACATATATAAAGAGCCAGGCTTCTTCTAGAAGAATATCCTTGGGTAGCATGTACATTTCCACCCTTCCTTTTAGAGAGTGGGGGTAATAGGATACCCGCTCCTCCACGGGTATCCCCTCTTTCTAGGGACCTGCCCAAGCTAGGTCTTTCTTCCAGTGGAACGTGCATCCCGAGGGTTTCCAGGATGAAGCAGTCAACTGGAAGGCGACAGCTCCTCCTTTTCTCTCTCCAGAGCTGGACAGTGCACCAGGGGCCGATACTGGTTCCCCAGCTGGGAGACACCCTGGGCGGGGCTTTGCTCGCCGGAAGCACGCAGAGCGTGGGGAGGACAGCCCTCTCCGCTTGTGTTTGTGCCAACAGCACCCGCGCTGCCGCGTCGGGTTCCGGCGGCCGTAGTCACACATGATGTCACAGACAATGACACAAGCCGGTGTCTCATTCCGACACAGCGTCTGAGCTGCACAATGTCACACCCGGGTGCCAAACACTTGGCCCCGCGCGCCCCGGCCCTACGCCTCCCGCCGCCGCTCTCCACGTCTCCGGGGGAGGTGGCCCGGTCCGGCCGGGCAGGGGGCTGGCGGGCGAGCCCCGCGGGCGGGCTGGCGAGCGGGTGATGTCACGGGCAGCGGTGGGTGGGTCACTCGGAGGTGAGGCGCCGCCAGGCGAGTTCAGCGAGAGTTCAGCCGCATTGCATTAGGCAAATGAGGCCCGGCTTGGGTGGGGGTGTGTGTTAAGGGGAGGACACCGGGACCACCCCCCTCTTCCCCGCCCCACCACCTCCTCCACCACGGCATCGCTCGGCCAGGGACTGACCAAACCTTGGGGGAGCCTGGGAGCCGGAACTGGGACAAGGGAAGACGCCCGTCTCTCTTCCGTCCTTGTCCCCCCCGCAGCCCCCTCCTCTCCCTGTACTCGGCCTCCCTCTGTACTCTGTGTACTCCTCCTCTGGTACCTTTCCTCCTTCTCCTCTCCTCTCCTCCCCCTTCCCAGGCTGCCCCTACTCGCCCGTCCACATGCCGCCTCTCCCTCTAGGTTCCCTGCGTTTCTCCCACTGCAGCCGGACCCGCTGGGAATGGGTTAAGCCAGGGGCGGTGCCTGGACGGGGCGGGGCGGAGGCAAGGGGGTGGTACCCGGAGGGGAGGGGGCGCGTAGAGCTGGGGTGGGGGGGCTGTGGCGCGCACCACCGGAGACCGAGCGAGCCGCCGGCTGCCCCTGGCCTGGAAGAGGTGGAACCGCGCGGGATCCCCACCCCCACCCGGAATCCTCGCCACGGAGAATCCCTGGAGAAGCCCCGGATCCCCGGCGGGGAGGAGGAAGTGCTCGTTGACCCCCGCCCCGCGCTGATCCCGCCCCCGGCCTGCGGACTTGGGGAGCCGCGGTACTCTGCCTCGGACGCCACGAGACTCTAGACGGGAGTCCCCTCGAGGTGAAGCCGCTAAGTTCCCGGGCCCTGCCAGGCTTCTCTGGGAGAGCCGAGGGACCCCCGCTCCCAGCACACACAACTTCCCAGCTTTTCACCGGGACTGGCGGAGCGGCCGGCGGACTTAGACGCGGGGACTTAAGGGCAGGGGGCGTCCCCCTGCCTGGGTCACCATTCGGGGCGAGGGGACGTCTCCTCGCCCCCAGCTGCTCTGCTCGGATGGCGCCGCCGGCTGAGTGACGGGGGCGGCGCACAGGACTTCCCAGCTCGGACCTCTTGCCTTCGAGGGGGAAGATGTACGAGAGTGTAGAAGTGGGGGGTCCCACCCCTAACCCCTTCCTAGTGGTGGATTTTTATAACCAGAACCGGGCCTGTTTGCTCCCAGAGAAGGGGCTCCCCGCCCCGGGTCCGTACTCCACCCCGCTCCGGACTCCGCTTTGGAATGGCTCAAACCACTGTACGTACCGGCCTCTCCCTCTGCTGTTGTAGGGGGTGGGAGTGGGCGGAAGGGCTTCCACTACTACTCGGGCGTGAGAGTCCCGGGGTGCAGTGGAGGTCTTGTCTCTACCTTTCACTTAATCCATGTTGCCCTTGCTGGACAACTGAACCCTGCCCCCAGCACTCCCCTCCCCAGTAACCCTGAGTGCAATTTCTGTTAGATTAGGGCTGAGAAACTTTGAGGGTTCCTTCTTTCAAGAAACATTCCTTCATCTCTTGTTTCACTTCTTCCGGGAGAAATGAAGCCCAAGTCCCTTGCCCCCAGTTTATATCTTCTTGCCTGGAATCCAGTAGCTTCACAGCAGGCTGGAGGGTGGGGTAAAGGTCCTGTCTGTGTGGGTTTGTCTGCTCCCGGGGGAGGGGCCGCCTCCCCAGATCCCACACTTGCCAAAGCCCGAGGGAGAGCCCCTTCCTGAGCGACAGCTGCTGCCCCCAGCCCTTGCTCTTGCGTCATTAAAGTGGGTGTCAGGGGAGCCCTCGATATCTTTGGTATTGACAGTAGGGTGTGGCAGAAAGGGGCAACTTCATCAGACACCCGTCTGCCACCCAAACCTTCCATCTTGGCAAGGGGCACTGGGTCCTTGTGGGAGTGTTGTCCTGGCCCCAGACACTTGGCTGTCATCTTTGAGGCTTTCATCCCCAGGAGTGGAGGGGAGAAGCTGCTCTGGTGAGAAGAATCCTTCTCCCCCTAATCCTAATCCGGTTTGTTCTCTGGGGGATGAGTTTGTTTTTGTGGGTCTGGGGCTGCTCTGGAAATGAGGACTGCATCCCTTCCCAGCTCTGCCACCAAGTCCTTTTGTTACCCTGACTTCACTTGGGGATAGGGCCAGGTCCTGGGCTGTCCCTTCCTAAGAGGGGCACTGATGAGAATCCTAGCATCCTGGCAGCCTGGTCACCTGCTCTTCTTGTTGCCCCCTGCCTGGGTGCAGGCTCCTCTGGGAGGAAGGGCTCTGTGCACACGCAGGAGCTCGGCGCACCAGGGTGTACACCTGGGCATTTTCCTGCACAGCTGTGAGGCAGTGTACACTGGGTGGGCGGGAGCAGGCGCAAGGTGGGTTATTGTTAGATGGCTCAGGTTTCTTCCCCTACTGGGCTTTGGGCTCTTCACTGGAGGGGAAGCTCTTCCCTGGAGGATCTCCCACCTTCCCAGACCTGCTGCCTCCCTCCTGCCTGCCAGGGACGAGGGCTGGAGTGGGTCTCGAGGGGGCCTGGCAGATTGGAGAAGGTTGAAGGGCAAAGGACTTACCCCATCTGAAGCCCCTCTTGCTGGGAGAAGAGAGACCTGAGATGGACAGACAGCCCACCTCTGCCCTCCCAGAGCCACCTCTGTCCCAGCTTTTCCTATTGTCCTGCCCCCGACCTTTGCCTCCAGGGCTGAATCTGCTGTGTGGCTGTAGACACAGGAGGGAGGGTATCGACCGACCGTTGACTTTGGAGGAAGAGAGAGTGAGAGGATGACTCTAGGACCCTTTTTCTCATTCTCCCAGTGCTGGAGCAAGACCCCCCTCGCCTAGGGGGATAGTTGGGGCAGGGCTGCCAGAGTCACCCCTTCCACTGCCTTGGCCACCTTCTCCAGAGGGCTGGAGAGAAGCTGGGATCTGAGACCTTGGGCTCCAGCCCTTGTCTTTTCATAGCCCATGGGAACAGCTCAGCTCTTCCTGGCCCAGAACTGGAGGGGGAGGAGGATCACAGAGAGTAGGACAGGCAGTGTACTGGTGAGCCTTGCTTCCCCTAAACCACTGGACATGGGGAAGTGGAGTCCTGTCCCCACACCCGTGCTGGGGTGGGGTAGTAGACCTAGAGACCTGGGCTCCCAGTTCCCATAGTCTGAGCGTGGGTGTGCATGTAAGTCAGTGAGGTCTCAGTGGACTCGGGTCCTGAGGCTGTGGGGCTGGCAGTGATGGGGGTCTGGGGGCTTGCCTTGAAGCACAGGAAGGACCTGGAGTCTGAGGGTGGCAACTAGACTCCATCTAGAATATGTGGGGCCAACGGCCCCACCTTGGAAGGGACCCCTTGGGTGTGTGGAAGCCCTCTGGTGACTGGAGCCGCCTCCAGCCCCCTCTTGGGGAATGCTCCACTCCCCCTTCACTGCCACTGAAGGTGGGAAGAGCAGGTTGGCTGTGGGAGGAGGTGGCCTCCTGGGTTCTGCAGGGCCCTAGGGACCTTGCCTCCCTCCCCAGAGCCCCCATTTCGGTGCATTAGAGGACAAGGGGGGTGTACAGGATGTGGCTCCCCATCTGTCTCCCACCAATCTCCGCCACTCACACCTCCGCCCGCTCCCAGACGTCCAAGAATGTGAAGCACGTGGATGCCCGTAGTTGGGGGAGGGGGAGATGCTTATCAGGCGGCCGCTGGGCTAGGGGCCTTCTTCCGCTGCTGCGGTACAACCAGAGCTACCCCCGCCTCTCCCCGGGAGGAGGAAGGGCGGTACAGAGGGCCCTACGCCCCCTCCCCAACCGTCCCCAGGGGCTGCGAGTGGAGCTGCGGAGGAGCGGGCGCCAGCTGGATTGGGAGGGGAGCCGCTGGCCGGGGGCCCTGCTGATTTCCTGCTGATCTCCTCCAGGAAACCGGCCCCTTGTGCGGGCCTGCGAACGGCTCGGGGGCGTGGGGAATCCGGAGTGGAGCGCTCTGCGCCGCCCGCCCTACCAGAATGGGGAGCGAGGGAGGGGCACCCTGGCAGCGTCGGCGGGAGGGGACGCCTGGCTTCCTGGGTCAGTTCCAGTCCTCTGTGGGGCGCTGGAACTTTGAGCTGAGAAGGTGTGGTTCTCTAGCCTGAGTCCTTCTGCAGGAAGAGGAGAGATTGGTGGGCTGGGCCTCTGGGGAGGGAGGTCAGCAGGGAGGGGCCAGGCCCGGGCAATCCCTCCCACGTTGGTGTCCCTCCCAGCCCCACCTGTGTGTGCAGGGAGTTATGGCTGTGTCCTACCTCTTGCAGAGGTTGTGAGGATTCCGGAGTCCCCCACACCTCCGCCTTGATCCTTGTACCTCACCTCCTTGGGTTGCTGGCTGGAGGCCTGGGGAGGTGGGGCCTCGAGCTCTGGGCTCAAAGGGCAGAGCAGGGAAACCTCAGAGCTGGGTTACCTGGGTGACAGGTGGGGATGTGCTGGAGGGTAGGGGGCAGGCTTGTTACAGCCTCCAAGGCAGCCAAGCTGCCATTGGGTAGGCTAAAAGGAGGCCTTGCCTAGCCTAAACTGTAGTCCTCGCCTCTGGTCATCTCTCCCATTCTGCCAAAAAATGATTTTAAAAAGCACATTCTTTCAGTTCTGTAAACACCCTCTGTTGGACTTTGCTTTAGCTCCACGTTTTTATGGGTCTTTACCCTCTGGTCTGTCCCAGGCCTTGGAGCTGTTTACCCCTCCTTCTGGTATCCCCCATGACTCCCCATACCCTAGCTCCCCTCCTGACACCCCACTCTGTGCCCCAAACCTCCCTCAGTCCTTTCTCCCTTTCCAGTCTGTTTCATTTTAGAAGTGGGGCCTTGGGAGAGGCGGGGCCCAGGGCGAACGGTGGATTAGGAGGGGTGGGGAGGTCGGTGCCTTCTTCCTCTGCTGGTCGGAGTGCTCAGCGAGATTCTAGACCATGGTCCCCCCAGCCCTCCACATACCCCCTTGCCCTTGATCCCCCTCCCCCCGCCAGTCTGGATTGTCTATTGTTACTGCTTTTACGTCTTGGAAAAAGTTAGCACAACAAAGGGCTCCTTTGTGGCTCACCCCTTCTGCCTCCTGGCCTCACCCAGGCCCCCCAACCCCACCTCCCCCCAGCAGCTGTTCTCAGGCCTCTCAGCCTGTCTGATTTGCTTGTCTGGCCTGGGGAGAATGAGGTGGGAGAAAACCAGGCCAGGGCAGTTGGTGTTGGGGTGAGGAGCAGACGGGGGTGGGGGGCGGGCAGGGGGAGACGGGGGAGGTCAGGAGAGAATCTACTGGGCTGGGGGCAGTGTGGGCATCAACTGTCCCATTGCCGCAGGCTGGTCTGGGGCAGGGAAGGGGATGAGGGGCCATAGCAGTGCTGGTCAGCCAGGCTGGCCAGGAAGTGGTGCCCAGGTACTACTAAGAGCCAGGAAAGCCCTGCCGAGGTTGTTGGCCTAGTTCCCTGTCATCAGCCGCCTAGTAGCTCCCCCTGTGTCTGCAGGTAAGGGCAGAGGGTGGTAGCACAGAGTCAGCCCCTGGTGTTCCCATGCTTCCTTCCCCTGTGCCCCAACTTTAGGGCCATGTGATTTGGGGCCATGTGACTCATGTCTGTAAGGTGCCTGGGCCAGGCGCTGTGGGCACCTTTAAATGCCAGCCAGTTTCATGTGCTGGAGTTTGGGGTAGGGCTCAGTAGGACTGTGGAATATGGGAGGAGGCAGGGATCTGTCTACTTGGCGAGGCATCCTCATCCATCCTTGGCCCTGGACAAGTGGACTTGAACGTGGTAGGCCTCAGGACGATGCTGGGTGGCCCCTTGGGAATCTGGGATTGCCTCAGTCATAGTTCTTATCTTGCACCCAACACCCTTAGCTGCCCAGGCTTTGGACACAGATAGCCCCTGCCCAACCCAGCCCTGTTCTGCCTACAGTGATGGGTGGCATGGAGCCAGGCACTGGGGAGGATTTGGCCAGTGAGGGCTGCCCCTGCTGTCTGGGTCACCCCTCCTGGCTGCCCTCTTGGAGCTGAATAACAGAAGGGGAGGGGTACTAACCCGGACATGGTATTGAGGCCAGACAGACAGAGCATTGATGGGAACAGACCCCCTTTGTCATGCCGTCTCTCCCCAGATGGGGGGTACCCAGAATGATGGGATTCTGGGGCCCTGGGGACTCTTCTCCCTGTATTCAGGGTGTCTCCCTGCCTATCTCAGGGAGACACCTCCTGCTCTGCCCAGCATTTGTGACTCTTGTTTGCACCCCCTGCCTTGGGTCCCTGGCCCTGGGATTGTTTGGGTGGAGGAGGGGCTGTGGCTGCTGGCAGAATGGGGTGGAGGGGGGAGCGGAAGCAGAGGGGGCGGGGGAGTGGCCAGCTTTGAATATCCTGTTGACCCCAGTTTCCTCTGCCCCCGGCTTGTGTCCTCTTCCCTCCCTCCTCTTCAAGCCTTAACTCCTTCCTAACTCGGGGGAGAACGGGGCCAGGCCGCCCAGGGGCAAGAGCTTTAGAATCAGGGTGACCCCCACCCCTACTCCCCAAGCACAGTCACGGCACACATACAAATCTGATGGTTTATCATTGTCTCTTTGTGGTTTTGAAGGTGTGGGTCCTAGGAATCCGGAGGAGTGATGGGGCGCTGGAGGCTTCATTGGCAGCCTCCTTCCCTGAGTCTGGCTGGGGAGTCCCAGTTTTCTTAAGACTTGAATCCTGCCAGCAGTGGTGAGGCTGGGAGAGGCTCTTAGGAGGGACTGTGAGGCAGGGTGGAGCTTGGTACTAAGGATGGCGGCCTAGGTCTCTAACTGCCCCTCCCCTCTTCTCTCTCTAGCCATTGAGACCCAGAGCAGCAGTTCTGAAGAGATAGTGCCCAGCCCTCCCTCGCCGCCCCCTCTACCCCGCATCTACAAGCCTTGCTTTGTCTGTCAGGACAAGTCCTCAGGCTACCACTATGGGGTCAGCGCCTGTGAGGGCTGCAAGGTGAGTTGAAGGGGTCATTGGGAAGGACAGCTTGATGAGGTCAGTGGGATATCCCCACTTCCGTGTCCTGGGAGTGTGCAGTTGGGGTGGGGGGTGTCCCTGAAGTTGCTGCTGTTGTTTTTCTGTGGAAGTTGGCAATAAGCAGGGACACCTACCATAGGTCCTGCCCCATAAATGTGCAGGGCTCCCTCAAACCAGAGGTCCCCTCCTGCCTCAGCTCCTTTCCCTTTCTCCATCCTCCAGCTGGCAGGGCGTATGCCTGCTCTGCCACCGCTGCCCAGGTTGCCATGGTGAGCTGGCTGCCGACTGGCTCTTGGCTGGGGACCCAGGAGGCCTCCCTCGGCGGCCCTGCCTGAACCTCACCATGGCAGCCTGGCAGGAGGCAGTTAGGAGCAGGCACCATGCCTTGGCTTCCCCTTCAGGTGCCCGGGCTGTGGGCTCCCCGGTGTCTGGCTGAATTTCCCCACCCTCACGTTAGGTGCCAGGGTGCAGGTGTACCCGGTCCTTAGCAGCCCTGTGCCCAGCTTCTCCTCCTTTCCCCAGGGCCTGAGCCTCTGTGTGCATTTCTTCCTCCAGATATTGGGGCTCAGAATCTGCACAGGTTTGGGCCTTGCAGCTCTGGGCTGCTCTTCAGCCTGGAGTAGCTATCCCCAGGTGTGGGACAGAGGTCAAGGGCAAAGCGCAAGGCCTCAGGCTGTGTGTCTGCCTGTCCTGTCTGGTTGTTCCTGGTCTCTTCTTCATCTGTCCGCCTGTCTCTCTGGTCACCCTGTATGTGGAGCCCCTGGCCAGCCTGGGTTTGTCTGTGATGGGCCGGCGCACGCCTGTCTCGGTGAACTCGCATCTTTCTGCCTTGCTCCTGAGTGCATGTGTGTGTTCGCCTCCATTTCTCTGGCCAGCCCGTGTATCTGACTCCTGGCCTCTTCGGGCTTGTCTTCTCTTCCTGTGTTCTGAGTTCAGGGCTGTGGGTTCCAGATTCCTGGCTGTTTCCCAGTTAGCCCCATGTCTTCCTCTTTCTGACTCACCAGCAGCCCTGAGGTCCTTTCCCTGGAAGGGAGGAGTCAGATGTGTGCTGTGGGTTGGGGGAAGACTCCTGCCCATCCTGCGGCGTTGAGGCGGGTACTGGGATTCTCCTGAGGAGGATCCTTTTAGGTGAATCATTCTCCCCAGCTTTTCTGGCCTGCTCAGGTAGGCGATGGGCAAAGGCTTGGGGGTAGCAGCTGGCCTGGCCCTCCTCCCCTAGACTGAGACTATAGCCAGGCACTGCTGCCACTGTGGGTGTGGACAACCTGACTCCCTCCCCTCCATACCCAGGGCTTCTTCCGCCGCAGCATCCAGAAGAACATGGTGTACACGTGTCACCGGGACAAGAACTGCATCATCAACAAGGTGACCCGGAACCGCTGCCAGTACTGCCGACTGCAGAAGTGCTTCGAAGTGGGCATGTCCAAGGAGTGTGAGTGCCATGGGGCAAGAGCCGAGTCCCGCCTGAGCTGGGGCCTCAGGTGCTCCTAAAGACCAAGGGAGCAGGGCTCTGTGGATGTGTGTGCACATGCATGAACACGCATGCCGTGGTGTGCGGGCTCACGGTTGAGGATGGTTTGTGTGTAGCTGCAAGGACCTGTTTGCGAGTCTGGCTGGCTGTGTGTGCATGGGCAGGTCTGTGCTCCAGGACCGTGTGTGTGTAACTGTTCCTGTTTCTGCGCGTCTGGCTGTGTGTGCATGGGCAGGTCTGTGCTCCAGGACCGTGTGTGTGTAACCGTTCCTGTTTCTGCGCGTCTGGCTGTGTGTGCATGGGCAGGTCTGTGCTCCAGGACCGTGTGTGTGTAACCGTTCCTGTTTCTGCGCGTCTGGCTGTGTGTGCATGGGCAGGTCTGTGCTCCAGGACCGTGTGTGTGTAACCGTTCCTGTTTCTGCGCGTCTGGCTGTGTGTGCATGGGCAGGTCTGTGCTCCAGGACCGTGTGTAACTGTTCCTGTTTCTGTGCGTCTGGCTGTGTGTGCTTTTGCGCATGTGTGCATGTGTGTTTGCTCCAGGATGGCTTTCTTCCAGGCCTTGCTTGGCTTTGGGGTGGGGCTCAGAGGCATAGTTAGTCCCTTCTGATTGTGAGTCTTAGGGGAGGGGCTTGAATTCTGAGGGGTGCTTGGCTGGACTTACGTGTGTACGGGGGGGTGGAGGGGCTGGCACAAGGATCCAGAAGCCATTGTCTAGTTAAGCCTGGGATCCAGAGTTGGAAGAAAGAATTGGGACTTCTCAGATCCCAGAGGAAACGGGGTTTCCACTTTGGGCTCAGCTGAGGCCTGATGGAGGGAGGGAAGGAAAGGCTGGACAGGGAGACCCTCTTGTGTTGAATCATGGGTGTTGCCCTGGTGACCGGTGATTGATGATGTCAGAGATAAATGACGCTGACAGACGCCTCCTTGTCTGCGTGGCCGTTGCCATGGAGCCTGAGCCTTGGGGGATGGGATGGGGGAGGGGGCTGCAGGACCCCCAGCCCTTTGTGGGGAGGGTAGTGGGGAGGGGGCACGGGTGAGATGGTTCTGACTGTTGGACGAAGAGCCCCGGACAGGAAAGGAGGGGACTGGAGTGTCCTGCCACAGGAGGCTGGGGGTGCCTTGTCCTGAGCCCAGGAAGTGATGGGTCCTGCTGCAAGAGTGGGTGACAACTCGAGACCCACAAGCCTGGAACCCTTCACTTAAGGGCTGTCACCTCCTCTTCCCTCTGTTTGTGCCACCTTCTGCTCTTTTCATGGCAGAAGGACCAGGGTGGGGACCCCGTCTCCCTCCCACCAACTCCCCTTCTCCCTCCCACCGCCAACTCCCCCTCTCCCGGCTGCTCTGTGCCCCGGAGCTGAGCAGCTGCCATTTCAATAGAATTAAAGCTTCCGAATGATAAACGTCTTGTCACAGCTGCAATTTTCTCTTCCCAAATTATCCCCCCACTCTCCCTCTCCCTCTCCCTTCTCTCCCCTGCACTTTATTGAATTTGCAGAATCGACATGAGTGATCTCCAAATTATGCCAGCTACCCCCTCCTCGCTACCCCCTCCCTGAGCCCCTCCCCCACCCTCCCTTCCTCCCGCGTCAGCAGCCACCACCACCAGCCCTGTGAGTGATTGTGTGTCTGGGATAATCGGCTGGTAACGACCCCATCGCTTCTTTAAAGCCGAGTGGTGTGTGCGGCTCAGCGCCCCTGGTGATTTGTCAGCTCCCCAGCTAATGGGCCAAGAGATTCTCCCTGCCGGGCCCCCCACTCTCAGGCTGGGGAGCCCTACTCCCCACTTGTCCCAGGAGCTGCTCAGAGCCAGTCCCAAGGGACCCCCAGGGAGACTGCAGCTGGGAGGGCTGGGTGAGTGGAGGTGGGAGAAGGACCTTCCTGGGGAAAGAGGAGGCAGAGCACCGAGGAGGGAGACACCGGCGCCTGGAGTGTGAGCTGGAGTAGACGCGTGGGGGACAGCACTCGGCTGGCTGCGGGGGTGTGTGTGCAGGGCCACAGCTGTGCTCATAGGGCTTCTGGGGCCGAACTTGCTGTGTGGGTTGGGTGGGCATGGAGGGCTGGAGTGCGTGGCGATGCCTTGCCTGCCTGTGAATGCGTGCTGTGTGCGTGTGCTTACAAGCCGGGGTGACCTCCTCAGCAGCTGGCGGCTCTCTGTCAGGCTGGGGGTGGACGAGGCCCTAAGCAGCCTGCAGCTGCCCTCTAACCCCCTCTGCCCTCCACAGCTGTGAGAAATGACCGAAACAAGAAGAAGAAGGAGGTGCCCAAGCCCGAGTGCTCCGAGAGCTACACGCTGACGCCGGAGGTGGGGGAGCTCATTGAGAAGGTGCGCAAAGCGCACCAGGAAACCTTCCCTGCCCTCTGCCAGCTGGGCAAATACACTACGGTATGGCTTTCCCCTGGCCTGCAGGGAGGGATGTGCCCTGGGCCGCAGGGCCAGGACGGGCCCCTCTCAGACACCCCTTCTTGTGCCAGGCATTTCCTCCTCCCCCCTGGCTGGATCTCTTCGTCCTTCCCTTTCCCTCTCTTCTCCCTCCCGCTGCTGCCTCTTCCTAAGGAGCTCCCAGGAAGTGAAGGCTAGGTAGAGGGCAGGCCTGTGGGGGCTGGAGCCAGGCCGAGAAGGGGTGCCATAGAGAAGAAGGCCCTCACTCTCCCTCCTCCCCCAGAACAACAGCTCAGAACAACGTGTCTCTCTGGACATTGACCTCTGGGACAAGTTCAGTGAACTCTCCACCAAGTGCATCATTAAGACTGTGGAGTTCGCCAAGCAGCTGCCCGGCTTCACCACCCTCACCATCGCCGACCAGATCACCCTCCTCAAGGCTGCCTGCCTGGACATCCTGGTGAGGGTCTGCACTCTGTCCCCCAGGCACTGCCCCTGTGTCCTGGGTAGATGGCCTTCCAGCCAGACAGCCACCATCCTACATGTGTGTCTGCAGTCAACCTGTCCAAATGCCCACTGTCCAAATGTCAGCCATTCCTCTCCCCATGTGTCCACCTGTCCACTCATCTCCCCGTCCACTCAGCCACCTAGCAGCCAGATGTGCAGGAGCTCACCTGTTCACCCACACACATATCCATCCATCCATCCATCTATCCATCCATCCAGTTAGCCAGCAATAAAGATTCACCTAGGAGCCAGGCGCAGTGGCTCATACCTGTAATCCCAGCACTTTGGGAGACCAAGTGAGGCAGGAGGATCGCTTGAGGCTGGAAGTTCAAGACCACCCTGGGCAACATAGTGAGACCTTGTTTCTGCAAAAAATTAGAAAGATTCACCTAGGATCCTCTGGCCAGTGTTCGAACTGGGTGTCAGGAACCCAGCGGTGAACGTGCCACCATCCCCACTCTTGAAAACCTTCCATGTGAGGCAAGAGATAAGTCAACAGAGGTTGCAAAACTGTGATCAATGCTACCTGGAGATGGGGGGAGGGCTCATGACTGCTCGGACCTGAAGGATGGTGTCTCAGAGGAGGTGACATCTAGGGGTTTGTAGAGGGGGAGGTGAGAGGGTAACCCTAACTCAGGAGCAAGAAGTGAAAGACTTGCTGCTGTGAGGCCGGGCTGAGCTCAGGGGACTGCCGGGCACTCAGTGAGCCCGAGGGTGGACTGGGCTGGAGGCTGGATGCAGGGGGTGGGGGCAGGAAGAGGCAGGGGGAACTGCCAAAGCCTAGGCTGGAGGGAGCGCTCTCCTTCCGGCTCTCCCTGACAAGGGCTCAAGTCCACCTGTTCCCTTTTGGTCACCTCCAGGGTGGGGAACCTGGGATTTGACGAGGCTATCATTTCCTTTTATTTTTTTCTTTTTTGAGACGGAGTTTCACTCTTGTCACCCAGGCTGGAGTGCAGTAGTACGATCTCGGCTCACTGCAGCCTGCCACCGCTGCCTTAAGCGATTCTCCTGCCTCAGCCTCCTGAGTAGCTGGGATTACAGGTGCCCGCCACCACGCCAGGCTAATTTTTGTATTTTTAGTAGAGACGGGGTTTCACCATGTTGGCCAGGCCGGTCTCAAACTCCTGACCTCAGGTGATCCACCCATCTCGGCCTCCCAAAGTGTTGGGATTACAGGTGTGAGCCATGGCGCCTGGCAGACTGTCATTTCCCTGTGGATGCCTCTGAATGTTGAGGCGGGTGATGAGTGGGAGGTTTAGATTGTGCTGCCTGCAGGGGCTCTCATCCCCACGCCCTGGATGCAGGAGGCGCGGTCTGGGTTCCTGCAACATAGTTCAAGCCAATACACGTTTACTGAGCACCTGTTGTGTGCCCCATCCTGGGAGCTGTAGGCAGCAGCCCAGTGTTCCTAAATTCTCTGCATGGAGGCAGGATGACCTGGACCTGCACTGTCCAGTACAGTAGCTGCTTGCCACATGTGACTATTTAAATTTAAATTAATTAAAATTAAACTCAATTCAGTTCCTCAATTGCATTAGCCACATTTCAAGTACTCAATAGACGCATGTGGCTGGTGGCTGAGGTATTGGATGGTGCAGACATAGAACCTTTCCATCATTGTAGAAAATTCTATCAGACAGCGTTGCTCTGGCCGCCTGCCAGGTGGTCCTCTGGGAGTGCTGGTGCCGAGTGCTCGGAGTGGGTGGGGTTCAGTCCCTGAACCCGTGCATCCTCTGCACCCAGATCCTGCGGATCTGCACGCGGTACACACCCGAGCAGGACACCATGACCTTCTCGGACGGGCTGACCCTGAACCGGACCCAGATGCACAACGCTGGCTTCGGCCCCCTCACCGACCTGGTCTTTGCCTTCGCCAACCAGCTGCTGCCCCTGGAGATGGATGATGCGGAGACGGGGCTGCTCAGCGCCATCTGCCTCATCTGCGGAGGTGGGCAGGGGCCTGGGTCTAGGGGCTGGGCCTGGGGCAGGAGTGTAGCCGCGGAGTCTTCCAGGGAACTCTTTCCGGCCGCCTCTTGTCAGACCTCTCTAGAGGGCAGGATCTGGTCTGCAGCTACACAGCAAGGGGGCTGTGTTCGGCCTGGACTCCTGTTCCTGATTTCTGGGCAACACCCCTTCTAGGGAGGTTGAGTGAGGATTTGAGGGTCGGACCTCCCAGGGTCACTTCCTGGCTGATGCATGAGCCTGAGCAGGTTGCTGAACTTCTCTGGGCCTCCATTTCTGTACAGTGGGGGCAGGAACGGTCTCTAGCTCATGAGGTTGATGGGAGGATTACGGTGGTAACACCCTGTGCAGGTGCCAGAGCGAGCTCCAGTGCATGTTAGTTGCTATTTTATTGTGATTTCTGCCATTTCATCTGGTTTCCAGAATAACAGGTGGGAGTGGGAGCCTGCCTGGGAACCCTCTCCCTGCTTGGGGATGACACTGCCCATTTGGGGTCCCATCCCATGAACTGGGCTCATAGGGAGGGTTTGGGGCACCCTGCTACCCTCAGCCCGTTGCTCCCTTTTAAGGGGCTCTATCCCCTGCAGCAGCAGAGACCCGGTGCCCTGCCCTGTGTGGGGAGGCGCCTGCGAGCTGTCCTCTTCCATGGCCTGGGCAGGCACGCCCCCCGGTGGCCGAGGCTGGGGGTGCAGCTGTGTTCCCAGCTGCTCAGGGGGTGGCTCTGCTTCCTCAGACCGCCAGGACCTGGAGCAGCCTGACCGTGTGGACATGCTGCAGGAGCCGCTGCTGGAGGCGCTAAAGGTCTACGTGCGAAAGCGGAGGCCCAGCCGCCCCCACATGTTCCCCAAGATGCTGATGAAGATCACTGACCTGCGAAGCATCAGCGCCAAGGGTGAGGCTCCCAGACCTGGAGAGGCCTGGCCCAGGCCCCCACATCCAAGCCAGCACCCTGTGTCTTTGTGCCAGGAGAATACGACACCTGTCCCCATCTGTGTCTAGGCCGAGGTCCCCTAGTGACTCCACTGTCCCCTAGTGACCTGCGTGTGTCACTCACCTTGTGGTAGTTCAGATCATGGTTCTGGAACCAGACACATGGGTGTGTGTCCTTGTGCGGGTCACTTAACAGCTCCGAGCTGCAGTTTCCCTTCTGAGGGGCAGGGATAACGATAGTGTTGACGGAGGAGTCAGGATAATCCCTAGCGCACAGCATAGAGGAAGGCAGGACTTGGTGTCCAGCCCAGGCTGGCAGTCTGGCCCTGGAACCAGAGTTCAGGACCACTTTGCCCCATTGCCACCAGCCTCTGGACTTGGGGGCTAAGAGAGCTGGCTCATGTCAAAGAACTGAATCCCAAGAAAGAGCTAGTATCAGTAGTATTGATCTTCCCACCTGGAGCCAGGCTTGCTGGGGCTGGGGGTGGGAGGGCTGGCCCGGTGTGCTGAGCTCTGCCCCTCCTTTCCCGCAGGGGCTGAGCGGGTGATCACGCTGAAGATGGAGATCCCGGGCTCCATGCCGCCTCTCATCCAGGAAATGCTGGAGAACTCAGAGGGCCTGGACACTCTGAGCGGACAGCCGGGGGGCGGGGGGCGGGACGGGGGTGGCCTGGCCCCCCCGCCAGGCAGCTGTAGCCCCAGCCTCAGCCCCAGCTCCAACAGAAGCAGCCCGGCCACCCACTCCCCGTGACCGCCCGCGCCACATGGACACAACCCTCGCCCTCCGCCCCGGCTTTTCTCTGCCTTTCTACCGACCATGTGACCCCTGCCAGCCCTGCCCCCACCTGTGCTCCCGGGCAGCACTGGGGACCTTCCCTGGGGGACGGGGAGGGAGGAGGCAGCAACTCCTTGGACAGAGGCCTGGGCCCTCAGTGGACTGCCTGCTCCCACAGCCTGGGCTGACGTCAGAGGCCGAGGCCGGGAACTGAGTGAGGCCCTGGTCCCGGGTCTCAGGATGGGTCCCCTGGGGGCCTCGTGTTCATCAGGACACCCCTCTGCCCAGCTCACCACATCTTCATCACCAGCAAATGCCAGGACTTGGCTCCCCCATCCTCAGAACTCACAAGCCATTGCTCCCCAGCTGGGGAACCTCAGCCTCCCCCCTGCCTTGGTTGGTGACAGAGGGGGTGGGACAGGGGCGGGGGGTTCCCCCTGTACATACCCTGCCGTACCAACCCCAGGTATTAATTCTCGCTGGTTTTGTTTTTATTTTAATTTTTTTGGTTTTGATTTTTTTTAATAAGAATTTTCATTTTAAGCACATTTATACTGAAGGAATTTGTGCTGTGTATTGGGGGGAGCTGGATCCAGAGCTGGAGGGGGTGGGTCCGGGGGAGGGAGTGGCTCAGAAGGGGCCCCCACTCTCCTTTCGTGTCCCTGTGCCCCCCAGTTCTCCTCCTCAGCCTTTTCCTCCTCAGTTTTCTCTTTAAAACTGTGAAGTACTAACTTTCCAAGACCTGCCTTCCCCTCCCTCGCGCTGGAGAAGCTGCCAGGCCCTTTCTCCTTCTGCCTGACCACTGGGTGTGGACGGTGTGGGGTGGCCTTGGAAGGACAGGCTCCTGGCCTTGGCAATTGCCTGCACCCACCATGAGCCATGGAGCAGGGGCCGAGCAGGGGCCCCAGGACACGGAGTTTTCACAGACCCAGCTCCTCGGCAGAGCTGCCTCCCGTCAGGGCCCCCATCATCCAGGCCTCCCAGCCCCCACTGTGAAGGGGCTGGCCAGGGGCTTGAGCTGCCCCCACCCCCAGCCTCAGCCACCAGCACCCCCACAGGGCCCCGAGACACACCCACACACATGCGTGAGCGCACACACACACACACACACACACACTGGACAGTAGATGGGCCGACACACACTTGGCCTGAGTTCCTCCATTTCCCTGGCCTGCCCCCCACCTACCCCCTGTCCCATCCCCGTGCCCCCTCCTTACCCCGCAGGACGGGCCTACAGGGGGTCTCCCCTCACCCCAGCACCCCTGGCTGGGGGAGCCGGCTCTGCCCTGACCTCCACCAGGGGTTGGGGCCCTTCCCCTGGAGCCCGTGGGTGCACCTGTTACTGTTGGGCTTTCCACTGAGATCTACTGGATAAAGAATAAAGTTCTATTTATTCTACACATGCCTCCAGCCTTGCTGCCTCCACCCCCTCTTCTTGGCGTCTGGGCTGGGGGCTCGGAATAGGTTTCCTCATGTACTCTGGGCCTGTGATGGTCAGGAATGAGCACTGGGGCCAAGGGGCTGGCCAGGGCACCCTTCCAAGCTGCCTTCTGAGGCTTACCTTGTGCTGGGGTCTTTGGAGATGCTGAGAAGGAGAAGGTCCTGCCCCTTGGGAAGCCCTCAGTCTGGAGATCCCCACTGCCCATGTCAAGGAGCCCCAGTCTGGGAGTGGGAGGGGAGAGGAGGAAAGCTGCCCCCACCTTCAGGGAACCCCCAGTCTGAGGGAGGAAGCCGGACCCACCCCTAGACATTTCTGGTCCTTAGGAAGCCAGAAGCTGGGTCCAGCCTTGACCATCACAGCAGCAATGACAGATGGCACAGGAGCTGGGGTCAGGGACTCATACAAACCTAACAAGAGGCCAGACACAGTGGTTCACACCTGTAATTCCAGCACTTTGGGAGGCTGTGGGCGGATCACTTGAGGTCAGGAGTTCAAAACCAGCCTGGCCAACATGGTGAAACGCCGTCTCTACTAAAAATACAAAAAAAATTTAGATGGGCGTGGTGGTGGGCGCCTGTAATCCCAGCTATTCGGGAGGCTGAGGCAGAACCTGGGAGGCGGAGGTTGCAGTGAGCCGAGATCGCGCCACTGCACTCCAGCCTGGGCGACACAGCAGGATTCCATCTCAAAAAAGAGAAAGAAAGGGGGGAGAGAAGAAGAAGAAGAGAAGAGAGAGGAGAGAAAAAAAAAGGAAAGAAGAAAGGAAAGAAGAAGAAAGAAAGGAAGGAAGAAGAAAAAGAAGAAAAGAAAGAAACCTAACAAGAACACAGGATTGGGATGGAAGCTTAGGAGCCCAGCCCTCTGCCTCCAAGTGGTGTGGGGGTCTGGAGGGGGTGGGGTAAGGCAAAGGGTTCCTTCTGCTAGGGGTTGCCTGCCATTTCTACGTTAACCACTAGGTGGCGGCAGCGCCTTGCTTGACTCAACGGCCGCGCCAGGCTGGAGGCAACCGTGTGGACCGAGGCGCTTTTCCTCCAGTAAATATTTTCTAACTTCTTTGAGTCTGAAATGATATTTAACATACTGTACCTGTACAAGTGATTTCACAAATCAATATGTTGTCACAACCGTATCATAAAGGATAAATTGAGGGGCAGTGCTATGTGTTTCAATACATTAATGCTTGCCCCTCTTTTGAATGACTACATTTAAATTTAAAAGAAGGTTGGAAGCCATTCTGTACAAGAAGCCCAGGAAGATTAAAGAGCATGGGTGGATGTTGGGATAAAAATCGACATGTTTGATTTATAATAAAACTATGCAAAAAAAGCCCAAACAAACAAAAAGTCCAAAAAAAGCCCAAAACATTACATGTAATGTTTTACATGTAAAATGAGATTTGGGCCCAGGTTTTTCACTTATGCCAATATCCAGTTGGACATTCTAAAGTTGTATCTGAGGCCAGGTGCAGTGGCCCACGCCTGTAATCCCAGCACTTTGGGAGGCAGAGGCTGGCGGATCACTTGAGTCCTGGAGTTCAAGACCAGCCTGGGCAACATGATGAAACCCTGTCTCCACAAAAAAAAAATACAAAAATTAGCATAGCCTGGTAGCGTGCGTCTGTGGTCCCAGCTACTTAGGCGGGCTCAAGTGGGAGAGTTGGTGGATCCCTGGAAGTTGAGGCTGCCGTGATAACACCACTGCAGTCTAGTCTGGGCAACAGACGGAGACCTGTCTCAAAAAATAAAAATAAAAATAAAGTCGTGCCTGGCAGGTTTTTATTTTGAGAGGATATCTTGACGTCCATAGCCCTTGCCTACTAAATGCCAATGGGGTCCCCCATCATTGTCAAAACAAAGCAGTGGCCCCCACATTTACAAAGTGCCCGTTGGGGTAGCGCCTTTGCTGTTGGGAACCCCTCTTGGGGTTGTTCTCAGTGCTCGACAGTTCACTGTTGTCGAGCAGAGCTGCTCAGCGTCAGCACCAATGTGAAGATCTGAGCCAGGGTGTGGGGGCTGTCCTGTGCATTGCAGGATGCTAAGCAACATCTCCAACCTTCCGCCCGTGAAACCCTACTGGTGCTTCTCCCCCACCCCAGCTGTAACAACCAAATATGTCTCCAGACATTGCTAAATGTCCCCTTAGGGGACAAAATCACCCCCAGTTGAGATCCACTGCTGTGGAGTATGGTCCTCCAGGGCTGATGCGCTTTGCACTGAGCCAGGGCCCATCCTCCGCAGGGAGACTGAGCCAGAGGAAGGTGACCGGATGTCCCTTGGGCAGGGCTGCAACAGGCTTGACAGGCCTATGGGAGTGCAGGGCAGAGGCCCTGAACCAGGCCTGGGGCAGGGCTCAGACGCCTTCCAGGAAGAAGTGGCCCCTCTCAGCTAAGTCTCTTTTTAATTTAATTTAATTTATTTTGAAACGGAGTCTCCCGCTGTAGCCCAGGCTGGAGTGCAGGGGCACTATCTCGGCTCATTGCTAAATCTCTAGAGGAAAGAATTGGCTAGGTGGGTGCAGATTTGGAAGAATGAAAAAAAGAATGTAAACTATCTCCTTAATACTTTTTAATATCGATGAGGCATTAAGATGAAAATGTTTTGGATATACTAGGTTAAAGAAAATACAGGACTCAAATTAATTTCACTTGTTTCCTTTTACGTTTTTAATGTGGCTAATGAAAAAGTTGAAACTACATACATGGCTCACACGCTATTTCCATTGGATGATGCTGATCTTGAACATCACTTGACACATAGTAGGTACTCTACAAATATTTGTTGAATGAATACATCTGGAAAACAGCCGCACAGCCCCATCTGAGTTTGTGTGGAGGGGTCTGGGCTGTGGACACAGAACTGTCATCAGAGAGATGGTGCTCACCATAGCATGGATAGTGTTCGGGCATGGCAATGGTGTAGGCCTGGGGACACCTTCAGTTTCTCATCCAACACATATTTAGTGAGCACATAACTACGTGCCATGGAAGGGGAGAGAGCAATGCCATCCTGCAGGAGAAGTGCTCTCCCTAGGGAAGCAACAGGCATCCAGCTCTGTCTTAGGTTGGGGGCTACCAGGGAAGCCCTTTCCTTGAAGGTGTCTGTTTTCTTCCCAAGTGACAACAAAAGGTGGAGGGGCATTACCTAGGGGAGGAGAAGGCTGCAGGAAGCAGCGGCTGCTCTGGGCAAAGGAACAGCACGTTCAAACCCTTGGCAGCAAGCAGGCCTGGTGCTTGTTAGAACAGAAAATTCCCTATGGTTCTGAGCACACCTGGAAGCCGGTGCTGTGGGGTCGGAGGCCTGACGGGGGCAGGGCTTCAGAAGGAAGCCTTGTGAGGCGCTGGACTCACCTGAGGGCAGGGGTGCTGCCCCCAGCCCCGGGTTTAAGTAGCGGGGGAGCTATTCAGAAAGACCTCCCACTGCTGTGCGGGCACAGGAGGAGAGCTGAGAATGATGCCAGGAACTCAGAAGGACAGGGTGGGGTGATGGCGGGGAACGCACAGCCTGGTCGGCAGGATGCGGTGAGGCCCTCAAGGTGCAGTCCGATGATGGCCCCTGGATTTATCAGTTAGGTCCTGGGTGATCTCATGGAGAGCAGCCCACTGGCTGGTGAAGGTGGAGGGCAGACGGGAGGGGAGACACAGGAGGGGGATGCGCTGCATAGGCAGCGGTTCTTCCAATGCCCGCAAGGAAGAAGAAGGGGGTGGTCCGAAGGGAAGGCTGGGCCCGGAGCGCGTTTTGGGAGCTTTCTCCTGCGGACGGAAGAGACTTTCCCGTTTATAGCCTGGGGGAGAAGTAGCGGCGGGGAGGATGCAGATGGAGGAGGGAGGCATAACACATGTCTGGGTTGCCCTCTGGCCCGCCGCCCACCCCCACCCCACCTCCATGAAAGGGCCCAGCCCCCGCCTCGCTACAAGGCGGACAGTGAGGATGTGCTCATAGGCTCCCGAGGATCGAGGCCTGCCCTGGGAAGGCCTCCTCCTCTTCCCTCGCTGGGCGGGGTCTCTTGGGAGGAGGACAGACCTTCTGTGATGCCCCGGCAGGTGGGCTCGGTTAGGGTGGTAGGGAGGGAGCCATTGTGTCTGCTGCTGACATCGGACCCTGGCCACCCCTGCAGTGCATATCAGAGATCACACACACACGCGTGCACACACGGAGGTCACGCAGCATGTACACATGCACACATAGTGCACAAGGATGTTTCTGTGTACAGGTGTGCACACGCAGCCCAAGCAGGCTGCACATGTGCGTGTGTGCACAACGCACTCAAAGCTCACAAGGATGTGAGCACACAGCTCTCACGGGGCATACATGTGTCTATGTGCATGTGCACACAGCTCACCCGGAAGGGTTTCGTGTGTGTGCACAAGTGGGCCTCACGCAGGGTGTACGCATGCGCGCACATGCACAGTGTTCACACAGGGTGTACAGGTGCGCGTGCACACAGCTCGCAGTGCTTATGTGTCCGTGTGTGCACATTCACAGAAAGCCCACACGGGGACCACTCTCTGAACACAGAGAGTGCCTGAGAATGCTGGCATCACAGTTGTTTTTGTCCCCAGTAAAACAACCACCCTCCACCTTCCGCTCTGCTCTCCCCCTCCGGTCCACTCTCTCTCAGGGCCCTGGTCTCCTTCCTTTCCACCTGGGTGGTGGCATCCAGGACCCGCCTGAGTTCATTCTCCGCCCCCAGCTCGGCCTGCCCCAGGTGCTGCCGGCATCCACTGGGAGGCAGTACGAGGCAAGTGCGATGCCGCCCGCGGGCCGTCCCCACAGCGCGTCTCCTGCCAGGGCAAGTCCCACCACAGCTCTGGTGAAAGCAGCTTCCGGTTTCTGCGGTGCGGGCGGCTGAGGTGGCGGGGTCCGGCCCTCGCCGTCCAGCCCGCGCGAGGCGGGGCCCGCCCCTAGATGGCCAGGTCTCGGCGGCCGGTGGCCGGTGACGCCTTGCCGCGGCCGCTGCCGCCCTCGCGGTGGCTGGCTGGCGCCCGGTGCGCATAGGCGGGCGGGGCGCAGGACTCGGGGCCGGGGTGCCGGGAGGGCAGGGTCGGCAGCGGAGGTGGCGGCGGCGGCGGGAGCAGCTTCTGCGCCTCTTCGTGTGCACGGTTGCAGCGGTTGTCACGCTCCCCGGCGCGCGGGCGGCCCTTCCAGAGCAGGTGGCCCAGCTCAGCTACGCTGAGCAGCGCCGACAGCAGCCCCACCGCGAAGTAGAAGAGCACGAAGACGGTCTTCTCGGTGGGCCGGCTCACGAAGCAGTCGACCGTGTGCGGGCAGGGCGGGCCGGCGCACGCGAAGTGCGGGACCACGCGGAAGCCGTAGAGCAGCGCCTGGCCGCCCAAGAAGGTCAGCTCGGCCAGCAGGCGCAGCGCCACGCTCAGCAGGTAGCAGCGGCGCGCGCGGCGGGCGCGCAGAGCGCATGGCGCGCACTGGGCCTCGGGCAGTCCAGGGGCGCACTGCGCCGCCGCCTGAGCGCCGCCAGCCTCCTTGCCGGCCCGGTGCATGGAGTAGACGACGAACAGCACCGGGGGCGCCGAGAGCAGCAGGATGTGGAAGAGCCAGAAGCGGTAGTGGGAGACCGGGAAGGCGCGATCGTAGCAGGTCTGGCGACAGCCCGGCTGCAGCGTGTTGCATACGAACTCCTCTTGCTCGTCCTCGAACACTGCGCCGCCCACCGTGGCCAGCACCAGGATGCGGAAGATCAGCATGACCACCAGCCAGAGGCGGCCCACGAGCGGCGACTGCAGCTGCACGGCGTCCAGCAGCGAGCCCAGGAACGCCCACTCCCCCATGGCGCTGGGGACGCGGGGCGGGGAGTCAGGGGATGGGGCAGGTCAGAGACCCCCGCCCCTTCCGCGCCCATCGGGGTGGGGTCCGTTGGGCCTTCTCTGACTTCAGGGTGAGTAGTGGGGTGGGAGAGGCCCGGGTTTAACGATGAGACCAGTGTGAAAGGGAGGGCCACGGGAGGGCCCGAGGGGAGCAGGCGACGCTCAGCTATAGGTTCCCTTCTCTTTGGGGCCGATGGGTGCTGGGGAGGAGCCCCCATTTGCATTTTAGCCGCACCCCCTGTGCTGTCTCCGTTCGACCCTGGGATCCTCCAGATCCCAGATTCTTAGGAAGGACCTTGGAGATCAGCTGGGCCAGCCCCTGACTTGCCTTGTGGAAGCGGAAATCCAGCGGTGCCCTTAGCTGTCAAGGATGCTGTGGGAAGAGTGGAGCCTCGAACCCCGAGCCTCCAGACCCAATTTGGTGCCCCTGGGAGGAGTGGGAGTGGCGGAGGCAGTGAGACCACTCCTTTCTCGGCCCACCATTTCTCTCGCCATTTTCACTGCAGTGAACTCCTCTCAGTGTGGGGGGCTGGTACAGAGGCAACCCCACTTTCGTAACTGTCATAGGGTCCCTTGTCAGAGGTGTCCCTGCTCTCCTACCCCAGCGTGGTGGGAATGCGGAGCCAGGCCTCTCCCTCCTCCCCAGCCTCCTGTGCCTCCAGCCTCCACATCTCCTGAGACCCTCTCCACCCCACACTCACACAGGTCCCCACACACCGCTGGTGCCCCTAAACCATCACCCAACCCCACTCACCCTGGGGCCGGGACTGGGGTGTCAGAGCTGAGCCAGGGACCTTGGGAGGTGGCTGGGACCGGCGCCTCCTTCTCCCTCTTTCATTTTCCCTTTCGGATTTGGCCAGGATGGAGGACAGGACAGGATGGCTGAGAGGGGTTAGCGCTCCCCCTTCTCTTAAAGGAACAGGGTGACCCTGCTGACTGGCTCCGCCCTTGGGAACAGGCACGGGCCACGCCCCTTGCTGGGCTCTGTGGCCCTCACTTTTTGGCCCCCCACCCCATAGCTAAATTTCCATCTGGAAATGGGGGAGGGGGTTAACCAGAGCCACATCCTTTACCGAGGAAGCTGGGGGGTTCCTAGAAGCCCTTCCCAGAGAGACCCTCAGCCTGGAGCCTCGATCCACTATGCACTAACCATGCCCTGTGAAGATGGTCTTCGGGGACAGAGGGAGGTTTGCTGCTGGAGTTTAAGGGGCAGCAAACATCTAACAGCTTCTGGTTCCAGCTCTGCCACCGCTCACCTTGGACAAGTCATTCGGCGGTACTGAGCCAGGCTTTCCTGCCTTGTCAACCAAGGTGGCCAGACCAGCTGACCCCCAAGTTTCCTTCCAGCTCTACATCTTTTTTGGAACGGGGTCTCTCTAAGTAGCCCAGGTTGATCTTAAACTCCTGGCTTCAAGTGATCCTCACACCTCAGACTCCTGAGTAACTGGGATTCTCTACTTCTGAATATTGAGTTCCCAACCATATGACAGAGAACCAAAAAAACCCTCGTGCCTGAAAAAAAAAAAAAAAAAAAATCCCATATGGAAAACCATTAAAATATCCCAAGTGCCTGGCTTTGGCAGTTAAATAAAATCTTTGGGTTCCTTCCCACTTTTCTGTAATTTCCAACTTTACTATAATGAACACGTTATTTATTTATTTATTTATTTTATTTGTTTTTTTGAGACAGCGTCTTGCTCTGTCGCCCAGGCTGGAGTGCAGTGGCACGATCTTGGCTGAATGCAACCTCTGCCTCCCAGCTTCAAGCGATTCTCCTGCCTCAGCCTCCCCAGTAGCTGGGATTACAGGCGTGCGCCACCACGCCTGGCTAATTTTTGTATTTTTAGTAGAGATGGGGTTTCGCCATGTTGGCCAGGCTGATCTCGAACTGCTGACCTTGTGATCCACCCACCTCAGCCTCCCAAAGTGCTGGGATTACAGGCATGAGCCACCACACCCAGCCTAACATGTTATTTTATTATTTATTTATTTATTTTTCGAGACAGAGTTTTGCTCTTGTTGGCCAGGCTGGAGTGCAATGGCGCGATCTCGGCTCACCGCAACCTCCGCCTCCCGGGTTCAAGCAATTCTCCTGCCTCAGCCTCCCCAGTAGCTGGGATTACAGGCATGCGCCACCACGCCCAGCTAATTTTGTATTTTCAGTAGAGACAGGGTTTCTCCATGTTGGTCAGGTTGGTCTTGAACTCCTGACCTCAGGTGATCCACCTGCCTCGGCCTCCCAAAGTGCTGGGATTACAGGTGTGAGTCACTACGCCCGGCCTCATGTTATTTTATAATGTGAAAAATAGAAGACTTCTTCCCCCCCAGGAGGCTCTGAATTGAGAGTTCCCTCCCACTGCCCCGGGTGGCAGGGGAAGCTCTTTTATAGAGAAAGGAGTAAGGGTGACCGACGGCAATCTGAGTGGTCAGGGAGGGCTCGCTCCCAGGCTGAGATGTTTGGTTGTCTGCTCTGCCTTCCTAGGGGTCCGCCTGAGTGCATAGCACAACCTTCCTCACCTATGCACCTGCCAGGCCAGGCCCTGTGTGGAGCCCCGTTAACTCCATATGCCAACGAGCTCATTCAATTCTCTGTCAATAGTGGCAGGAGGGCACTATTTACACCAGGGGAAACTGAGACTCAGAGGGTCTAAGCCACTTGCACGCTGTCGCGCAGCTGGTAAATAGCAGATCCAGCCTACACGAGGCCCAACTGGTTCTTGAGCCCAAGCTCTTGAGCCTTTCGTGGAATTGTCCTCCATCCAGCCTGGCTGGGCTTCCCAGGTGGTATCCCAGGGCCTGATAGTCCCCAGCAGGGGTTGCCTCTGTGCCAGCCTTGTGTGGGGCTGGTGGGTGTAGGCACTGGAGGGAGGTCATGCCTGTCCCTCTGAGGAAGGGTAGCAGGACTCACCTTCTTGGCCACACAGTTCCTCTCCCTGTCAGCCATGGGTGCCTGTGTGGTTTTCCATCTGCTGACGCAGACTCCCAGGCCCACTTTCAGGAAGGGGAAGGCATATACCCTTCACCCTCCACTCCCTCTGGCTCAGGGGCCCAGCTGTGCTGGAAAAACTCTAGGTGAACTCCTGCTTGCGTGGGGAACCCTCCTGCCCTCGTGCAGGCTTCCCTTGGGAGTGGGCCTGGGTGGGGGACGCTGCCCTGGAGAAAGTCCAAGGGAAAAAGCAATGCTGGGGCCCCAGATTCTGAAAACAGGATGTGGGTTGGGGGCGCTGCTTACCTCCCCCTTCCGACCTCCCTCTGCCCCCGGCAAAGCTGCTACCCGCCCCCTGCCCCCAGCCACAGGGGCTCAGGGTCACACCTCATCTCCCTCGACTGTCCAGGAATGGTCCCCACCCTGTCCTATCCTGTGGCTCCTGCTGGGTGAGGCCATTGGCGCCACCTGGAAAAAGCCCATCAGACCGCGTCTGCCTGCGGGAGTGGAAAGCAGCTGAGGTGGTGGGCCAGGGTGGGGCAGGAAGTGGAAAGCCCACAGTCACCCTGTGCTGTCTGCAGCCTGTGATGCCACAGGGCCAGGCCCAGAGACTACAACCTCAGGCCCCGTCGTCCTTCCCTGATAGCACCATCCAGCCTGAGTGTTGCTGACCCTGCTTAGATCTGGCAGCTGGCGGCCCCATTTGTGGCCATGCTTAAAGACAGGGGCCGGGCTGAGAGGCCAATCCTGCCTCGCTCCAGTCTGTTCCAGACACCTCTCCCTGGCCATCGGATTGTGGGGCCACTGCTCATGTCAGACACACATGGGTGCATGTATGTGTTTGTACCCAGTAACTATCAGCCATGGTCAACCCCACCATGTTCTTCAATATCGCCACTGACGGCGAGCCCTTGGGCCGTGTCGCCTTCGAGCTTTTGCAGACAAGTTTCCAAAGACAGCAGAACACTTTCATGCTCTGAGCACTGGAGATAAAGGGTTTGGTTATAAGGGTTCCTGCTTTCACAGAATTATTCCAGGGTTTATGGGTCAGGGTGGTGGCTTCACACGCCATAATGACACTGGTGGCAAGTTCATCTGCAGAGAGAAATGGGATGAGGAGAACTTCCTGAAGCGTACAGTCCTGGCATCTCGTCCCTGGCAAATGCTGGACCCAACACAAACAGTTCCCAGTTTTTCATCTGTACTGCCAAGACTGAGTGGTTGGATGGCAAGCGTGTGGTCTTTGGCAAGGTGAAAGAAGGCATGAATATTGCGGAGGCCATGGAGCGCTTTGGGTCCAGGAATGGCAAGACCAGCAAGATTAGCATTGCTGACTGTGGACAGCTCTCATGAGTTTGACTTGTGTTTTATCTTAACCACCAGCCCATTCCTTCTGTAGCTCAGGAGAGCACCCTCCACCCCATTTGCTCACAGTATCCTAGAATCTTTGTGCTCTCGCTCAGTTCCCTTTGGGTTCCATGTTTTCCTTGTTCCTTTCCATGCCTAGCTGGATTGCAGAATTAAGCTTATGAATATGAAATAAAAACTAACTAAATAAAAATAAATTATTTGTAAGGCCCGACATGGTGGTTTATGCCTGTAATCCCAGCACTTTGGGAGGCTGAGGCAGGCAGATCACCTGAGGTCAGGAGTTCGAGACCAGCCTGGCCAACATGGTGAAACCCCATCTCTACTAAAAAATACAAAAATTAGCTGGGCATGGTGGCACATGCCTGTAATCCCAGCTACTCAGGAGAATCGCTTGAACTCAGGAGGTGGAGGTTGCAGTGAGCTGAGATTGTGCCACTGCACACCAACCTGGGCGACAGAGGGAGACTCTATCTCAAAAAAAAAAAATATATATATATATATATATGTGTGTGTGTGTGTGTGTGTGTATATATATATATTTGTAGAGATGAGGGTCTTGCCATGTTGCCCAGGCTGGCCTGGGACTCCTGGGCTCAATTGATCCGCTAGCCTTGGCCTCCCAAAGTGCTGGGATCACAAGCATGAGCCACCACACCTGGCCACTTATTTATTTTTATTGTTATTTATTTATTCTATTTACTGACATCCTTGAGCCATCACACTGCTGTTTTGTCTCCTGTGCCCTCCTAACATTTTAAAAAGTCCTTACAGAAATGCTGTCTTTTCGTGAGGCTTTCCCCAGCTGCCCTAGCAGAAATTTACCCCATTCTTTCCTGTCCCTTCTCAGCTTTATTTCCTTTGTACTGACCACTACATAACTATACACACACACACACACACACACACACATTTTTTGAGACGGAGTCTTGCTCTGTCACCCAAGCTGGAGTGCAACCTCCGCCTCCCAGGTTCAAGCAGTTCTGCCTCAGCCTCCCAAGTAGCTGGGATTACAGGCGCCCACCACCATGCCCGGCGTATTTTTGTATTTTTAGTAGTGACGGGGTTTCACCGTGTTGGCCAGGCTGATCTCGAGCTCCTGACCTCAAATAATCCACCCACCTCAGCCTCCCAAAGTGCTGGGATTACAGGTGTGAGCCACCGCACCCTGCCAATGTTATCTTTTTCTTATGTATCCTGTTTAGCGTCCATGTCTCCCATTAGCACAGGCGATCCCCAGGGAAGGGATTTTTGGTCCTTTGCTTACTGTCCCATCCCCAGCACCTAGAATGGTTGGGGGCACACAGTGGATGCTCAGTAGATGTTTGTTGGGTGGATGAATGAATGAAGTGGGTGGAACTTTCTGCCCTAAGGTGGTAAGAATGCTGTGTATCTCAGGTCTCAACTGCTGACTCTGGTCTCCTCTAGGGCTGTGGGCATTTAAAGTGGCCAATGCAGTCTCAGGTCAGCAATCAGAATTTCCCATCCTCGACAGAAATAAGAACTCAAAAATAGATTCATGTTAAACATCTGCCTCCAGCTCTGCTGGCCTTGGGTCCGTGCCTGGGTGGGAGAGGGAAGGGGTGGAGGGTGGCAGAGTTGGCTCTTCTTGGTCCCTTCTAGTCCTTCTGCACCCTCCCCAACCTGCCTGCAGCTTCTGACCCTTTATATTCTTCCTAGTGCCCTGAAAACCCTCCAGACCAGATGACTTCTGCCGCCCCAGAGTGGCCCCACCTGCTGGCTCTTGCCTTGGAGCTTGCCTTTGGCTCCCTACAGACTCCTGGAGCCCTGCGTTTTCAACACCTGGGACCCGCCTTCACATCTAGCCTTTGCTCCCTCCTTTGGCTCCATGATTATTTAATATTAGGTTTGGGGCCGGGTGAGGTGGCTCACGCCTGTAATCTCAGCACTTTGGGAGGCTGAGGTGGGCGGATCACGAGGTCAGGAGATTGAGACCATCCTGGCTAACACACGGTAAAACCCTGTCTCTACTAAAAATACAAAAAATTAGCCAGGCGTGGTGGCGGGCACCTGTAGTCCCAGCTATTTGGGAGGCGAGGCAGGAGAATGGCATGAACCCGGGAGGCAGAGGTTGCAGTGAGCCGAGATTGCGCCACTGCACTCCAGTCTGGACCACAGAGTGAGACTCTATCTTAAAAAAAAAAAAAAAAAAAAAAAAAAAAAAAAAAAAAGGCCGGGCGCGGTGGCTCACGCCTGTAATCCCAGCACTTTGGGAGGCCGAGGCGGGCGGATCACAAGGTCAGGAGATCGAGACCACGGTGAAACTCCGTCTCTACTAAAAATACAAAAAATTAGCCGGGCGCGGTGGCGGGCGCCTGTAGTCCCAGCTACTCAGGAGGCTGAGGCAGGAGAATGGCGGGAACTCGGGAGGTGGAGCTTGCAGTGAGCCGAGATTGCGTCACTGCACTGCAGCCTGGGCGACAGAGCAAGACTCCGCCTCAAAAAAAAAAAAAAAAAAAAAAGATAAAAGAGATTAGGTTTGGATGGAACAACGGTTCGAAACAGTGGCTTAAGCAAGAGAGAAGTTTGTTTCTCTCTCACATAAAAACTCTGCCTCAGCTGGGTGCGGTAGCTCACGCCTGTAATCCTAGCACTTTAGGAGGCCTAGAGGGGTGGATCACCTGAGGTCAAGAGTTCAAGACCAGCCCGGCCAACACGGTGAAACCCCATCTCTACCAAAAATACAAAAATTAGCCAGGCGTGGTAGTGCATACCTGTAATCCCAGCTACTCGGGAGGCTAAAGCAGGAGAATCACTTGAACCCGGGGGTGGAAGTTGCAGTGAGCCACGACATTGCACTCTAGCCTGGGTGACAGAGCAAAACACGGCCTTAAAAAAACAAAAAGGGCCAGACACGGTGGCTCACACCTGAGGTCAGGAGTTTGAGACCAGCCTGGCCAACATAGTGAAACTTCGTCTCTACTAATAGTCGGGCGTGGTGGCGCGTGCCTGTAATCCCAGCTACTCGGGAGGCTGAGGCAGTTGCTTGAACTCAGGAGGCGGAGGTTGCAGTGCACCCAGATTGCAACACTGCACTCCAGCCTGGGCGACAAAGAGACACTCAAAATTTAAAAAAAAATTTTAAAAAAAAGGAAAAAAAAGCTCTGCTCCACGGAGTCCTCAAGGGAGCGGGCACCTCGCGGCCCCGCTCACAGCCTGCCTCTCTCTCTCTCTCTCTCTCTCTCTCTATCTCGCTCTCTCTCCCCCCCTCCCCCTCCCCCTCCCCTCCCCTCCTCCTCTATCCCCCCCACAACATCCCGCTGTCTCCCCCAAGTCCACCCCATCTCAGAAAAGGGCCAGGAAATGGCCACAGTTACCGATTTGCTCACATGTCATTGGGTAGGATGAGCTCCACGGCCACACCTATCCGCAAGGGATGCTGGGAAATGTAGTCTTTATTCTTGTGCCCAGGAGGGAGCAGGGAGACTCCCTCACTGTCATAGATCTGCTTCTGGCATTGGTCCCCCACGCTGACATGGGGCATTGGACGCACTGGGTTCCTCCCAAGTCTTTGCCCCCATTAGCTGCTCTGGAGGAAGAAGGAAGCCTCCACAGTCTTGCCTGTCACCTTGTCCCTAGGCCCTTCCAAACCATTGCACCTCTGGGCTGTCCTTCACACCCCTCTGCCAAGCCTCATCCCTTCTTTACCGTCCTTGGGCAGATGGGTCATTTCCTCCAAGGGGAGGCCCTGAGTTTTCACCCATTTTTAGGTTGCACATGTAGCAACCTTGCTCTGGAAAGACAATGACTGGACCTGAAGGTGGCTGGGGACTGCAGTAGCCTCTTCTTAGAGACCAAGGGGCTTGGGAGTCCCTCTCTTCCTTTCCTTGAAAGCCCTTCTTTTTCTTGAAAGAGTGAACTGACAGGTGAGAGAAACTGCTTTGGGATTGGGGTTGGGGCAGGGGAAGGATTTGAGTCAACAAGAGGCATTTTTCAGAGTCCCTCCCCTGCACCCCCCACCCCCACCCCTTTGCCGTGCAGCTCTGAATGGCCTGTGTTTTTGTACATGTCAAGATGTGTAAGCATTCACTATCACTGCCTGTAGCCTGGGAGCCCGACCCTCTTTCCATCACCCCAGCCTCATGATCCTGGACTTGGGCTGGATAGAGTACTCTGAGGTCCCTTCCCTTCCAGAGCCTCTCAAGGGGGACTGAGCAGGTCAGTAGTGCAATCAGGTCAGCTCAAGATCAGTGGACCCACAGACCATTGAAGCTCCCTCCCTGAAAGCAGTTCTGGACCCAAAGGGCTGTGCTTGGCACAGGACCTGGAAAGTTAGTAGGGGCAGAAGACAAGGTCATCTATGGATGGAGCTTCCTTTCTTCCACCTAAAAACTGTCAAGCGCATTCGTGTGAAGAGACCACCAACAGGCTTTGTGTGAACAACAAGGGTGTTTATTCACTTGGGTGCAATGGGCTGAGTCCAAAAAGAGAGTCAGCGAAGAGAGATGGGGAAGGGGTTGCTTTGTAGGAGTTGGGTAGATAATGGAAAATTACAGTAAAAGGTGGCTATCTATTGTTAGCAGAAGAGAGGGTCACAAGGTACATGGCGGGGAGATCATAAGACTCATTGTCCAGAAAAGTGTCACAAGGTCGATTGATCAGTTAAGGTAGGGCAGGGACAAGTCAAAATGGTGGAATGTTGTAATGTTGGTTAATCAGTTAAGGCAGGAACTGGCTGTTTTACCTCTTTTGTGGTTTTTCAGCTGCCCCAGACTTCTTGGCTCCTGCAGGCCATCTGGACGTGTATGTGCAGGTCACGGGTTATGATGGCTGAGCTTCGGCTCAGAGGCCTGACAAAAACGACATTTATGGGTATAATATCTTTTTACACTCACCATGATATATTGGAGCTACCTTGAGCCTAATGAAGATATCGTCTGTAATGGTTAATACTGAGTGTCAACTTGATTGGATTGAAGGAATCAATCCTGGGTGTGTCTGTGAGGGTGTTGCCAAAGGAGATTAACATTTGAGTCGGTGGGCTGGGAAAGGCAGACCCATCCTTAATCTGAGTGGGTACAATCTAATTAGCTGCCAGCGCAGCTAGAATATGAGCAGGCAGAAAAATGTGAAAAGAGCGGTTGGCTTAGCCTCCCAGCCTACATCTTTCTCCCATGCTGGATGCTTCCTGTCCCGCAACTCCAAGTTCTTCCGTTTTGGAACTTGGACTGGCTCTCCTTGCTCCTCAGCCTGCAGATATGACCTATTGTGGGAACTTGTGATCATGTGAGTAAATACTTAATAAACTTCCCTTTATATATATCTATTCCATGAGTGCTGTCCCTCTAGAGAACCGTGACTAATACATTGTCTTACCCAAGAGAACACAAATCTGACTCCTGACAGTACCAAGCAAGTAAGAGGGAATGTACCGTGATGCAACTGCTTTGAAAACCAGCTCCTCAATTTCTTATGAAGCTAAACATACACTTAACATGTAACTCGACAATTCCACTCCTATGTATCTACCCAAGAGAAATGACAAGTTATGTCTAGAAAAGGATATGTACTCTAATGCTCATTGCAGCTTTATTGATAATGATCCCAAACTGGAAACAGCCCAGATGTCCATCAACAGCTGAATGGAGAAACAAGATGATACCATGGAATAATATTCAGCAATAAAAAAAGAAGGGCCGGGGTGGTGGCTCACGCCTGTAATCCCAGCACTTTGGGAGGCTTAGGCAGGCGGATCACGAGGTCAGGAGTTTGAGACCAGCCTGATCAACATGATGAAACCCTGTCTCTACTAAAAATACAAAAATTAGCTGGGCGTGGTGGCACATGCCTGTAATCCCAGCTACTTAGGAGGCTATGGCAGGAGAATTGCTTGAACTTGGGAGGTGGAGATTGCAGTGAGCCGAGATTGCACCATGGCACTCCAGCCTGGGCAACAGAGCGAGACTCTGTCTCAAAAATAAAGAAGGGCCAGGTGTGGTGGCTCACGCCTGTAATCACAACACTTTGGGAGGCCGAGGCTGGCAGATCACGAGGTCAGGAGATCGAGACCATCCTGGCTAACACGGCGAAACCCCGTCTCTACTAAAAATACAAAAAAATTAGCTGGGCGTGGTGGCGGGTGCCTGTAATCCCAGCTACTTGGGAGGCTGAGGTAGGAGAATGGCTTGAACCCGGGAGGCAGAGTTTATAGTGAGCCGAGATCACGCCACTGCACTCCAGCCTGGGCAACAGAGTGAGACTCTGTCTCAAAAAAAAAAAAAAAAAAAAAAAAAAAAAAAAGAAGGAACGATTGATACATGCAACAACATGGATGCATTTCCTTTTCTTTTTCTTTTTTTTTTTTTGAGACAGAGTCTCGCTCTGTCGCCCAGGCTGGAGTGCAGTGGTGACATCTCAGCTCACTGCAGGCTCTGCCTCCCAGGTTCACGCCATTCTCCTGCCTCAGCCTCCCGAGTAGCTGGGATTACAGGCACCCGCCACCATGCCCGGCTAATTTTTTGTAATTTTAGTAGAGACGGGCTTTCACCGTCTTAGCCAGGATGGTCTCGATCTCCTGCCCTTGTGATCTGCCCGCCTTGGTCTCCCAAAGTGCTGGGATTACAGGCATGAGCCACTGCGCCTGGCCAACATGGATGCATTTCTAAAACATGCTGAATGAAAGAAGCCAGACACAAAAGCATACGTACTATGATTTCATGTATATGAAGTTCTAGAATAGGTGAATGTAATCTGTAATGCTGGAAACCGAATTAGTGTTTTTCTGGGGCAGGGGTTGAAGAGGCACATAAGAACTTTTTTTTTTTTTTGAAACGAAGTCTGGCTCTGTCGCCCAGGCTGGAGTGCAGTGGCCGGAACTCAGCTCACTGCAAGCTCCGCCTCCCGGGTTTACGCCATTCTCCTGCCTCAGCCTCCCGAGTAGCTGGGACTACAGGCGCCCGCCACCTGGCCCGGCTAGTTTTTTTGTATTTTTTAGTAGAGACGGGGTTTCACCGTGTTAGCCAGGATGGTCTCATCTCCTGACCTCGTGATCCGCCCGTCTCGGCCTCCCAAAGTGCTGGGATTACAGGCTTGAGCCATCGCGCCCGGCCCATAAGAACTTTTTAGGGTGATAGAAATGCTTTATATCTTGATTGTGATTGTGGTTATTCAAGTGGATACATTTATTGTTTACAGCCATACCATCCTGCACTTGGAAGCTAAGCAGAGTTGGGCCTAGTTAGCACTTGAAAGGGAGGAGTTTACCTTTGCCAAAAAGTCATCAATCTCTACACTTGGAATGAGTGCATTTTATGGCCGGGCGCGGTGGCTCATGCCTGTAATCCCAGCACTTTGGGAGGCTGAGGTGGGCGGATCACCTGAGGTAAGGAGTTCAAGACTAGCCTGGCCAACGTGGTGAAAGCCCATCTCCATTGAAAATACAAAAATTAGCCAGGTGTGGTGGCGGGTGCCTGTGGTCCGAGTTACTCGGGAGGCTGAAGCAGGAGAATTGTTTGAACCCGGGAGGCAGAGGTTGCAGTAAGCTGAGATCCCACCACTGCACTCCAGCCTGGGCAACAGAGTGAGACTCCGTCTCCCCCGATCCCCCAACACACAAAATAATAATAAATAAGAATAATAAAAATAAGAATACTCACTTTCATGTATTATTTAAGTTTTAATTATCTCACACTTTTGAGAAGTCAAATTTGCCTAAGCAATGAACACCTAATTGATTATATTTCTAAACACTTCTAATGCCTGATGGGACAGACGTGCAACTCTAACAAAATAATATCTTCCTACGCATTGAAACAAATCTTGTAAACCGAATAAACCAAATTTACAAATTTAGTAATCCACATTCCTTTTTCTTTTTTGAGATGGAGTAGTCTCACTCTGTTGCCCAGGCTGAAGTGCAGTGGCGCAATTTCAGCTCACTGCAACCTCCGCCACCAGGGTTCAAGCGATTCTCCTACCTCATCCTCCCAAGTAGCTGGGACCACAGGCATGAGCCACCATGCCCGGCTAATTTTTTGTATTTTTAGTAGAGATGGGGTTTCACCATGTTGGCCAGGCTGGTCTCGAACTCCTGACCTCAAGTGATCCTCCCGCCTCGGCCTCCCAAAGTGCTGGGATTACAGGCGTGAGCCACCATACCGTACCCTGCCCTAATTCAGTTCTTTTAAATTTTACAATAATGTTATAATGTTTACAAATTTAATCAAATTCCTTAAGCCTTCCAATGTAAAATCATACCTACAAAATTGTGCATTTAAATTGAAAAAAACAGCTGGGTTACAAGATTTGAGGGAGAGTCAAAACCAAAACCAAAACAAATAGCTGGGTGTAGGCGTGGTGGCATGTGCCTGTAGGCCCAGCTACACAGGAGGCCTAGGTGAGAGGATCACTTGAGCCCAGGTACTAGAGGCTGCAGTGAGCCATAGTTGTGCCATTGCATTCCAGCCCGGGTGACAGAGCAAGACTCTGTCTCTTAAAAAAAAAATTGAAATTACAAGACAAATCTGAAAGATTCTCTAATGTGACAGGTTGAAAGAATGTTACATTCTCTTAAACATTAGGGACATTTAAAATATGCAATACAGACACATTATCCTGATGACTTTTAACACTAAACTGTAAATATTATGGGTTTGATTACCTTATCATTTCCATATTATTTCTTTATCCTCAAGGATGTAAAGTCATCTACCCCACTCTAAACAGTTTGACTGTGTCAGGTGGACTGAGGATTTCTACATTAAAAATAAATGAAGGCTGAGATTTAGGGTTAGTGATTCAAGGCTGAGATTTGGGACCAGGTTACTTTTTTTTTTTGAGATGGAGTCTTGCTCTGTTGCCCAGGCTGGAGTGCAATGGTGCAATCTTGGCTCACTGCAACTTCCGCCTCTTGGGTTCAAGCGATTCTCCTGCCTCAGCCTCCTGAGCAACTGGGATTACAGGCATGTGCCACCACGGCTGGTTAATTTTTTTTTTTGTTTTAAGTAGAGATGGGGTTTCACCATATTGGCCAGGCTGGTCTTGAACTCCTGACCTTGTGATCCGCCCACCTCAGGCTCCTAAAGCACTGGGATTACAGGTGTGAGCCACTGCACCCGGCCCAGATTGTTTCTTTTCTTGTAGTTGAGCCTGTCTGTTTTATCAGCAGCAGTCCCCAAGTTCACCCCTTTCAGTGGGAATTTGTTTTATAACTCAATTTGTCTAATTGTTCACTCATGATCAGGTTCAAGTTAAGTCTTTTTGGCAAGGATACTCCATGAGCAATGATGTACGCTTCCCATTGCATCACATCAGGAGCACATTATGGCATTTGGTCTCATTACTGGTGTGCCAAGTTTGATCACTTAGTTAATGTGGTGTCTGCCAGAGCGCTCCACCTTTTCACTTTGTAATTTATCAAAGATAGGTTTTTATGTTCTCGTTTTTAGTCTTTTCATAGACTCTTGTCTGGCAGAGACAATTATAAAGCACATAATTTGAGTTTGCACTCCCTGGATTCTACAGCCACACAGATGGTAAGGCAACCATTTTTCCATCCAGCTCAAGCTCCTCTATTTCATCCGGCAAGAAAAGATACATTGGTGGTTTTCTTTCTCCTTCCTTCCTTCCTTCCTTCCTTTCCTTTCCTTTCTTTCCTTTTTCCTTTCCTTTCCTTTCTTCTTTCCTTTCTTCTTTCCTTTTCTTTCCTTTCTTTTTTTCTTTCCTTTCTTTTTTCTTTCCTTTCTTTCCTTTCCTTTCTTTCTTTCCTTTCCTTCTCCCCCTTCCCTTCCCTTCCCTCCCCTCCCCTCCCCTCCCTTCTCCTCCCCTCCCCTCCCTTCCCTTCCATTCCCTTCCCTTCCCTTTCCTTCCTTCCTTTCTTTCTTTCTTTCGAGACGGAGTCTCCCTCTGTTGCCCAGGCTGGAGTGCAGTGGTGCAGTCTCAGCTCACTGCAACCTCCACCTTCTGGGTCCAAGCGATTCTTCTGCCTCAGCCTCCCAAGTAGCTGGGACTACCGGCATGTGCCACCATGCCCAACTAATTTTTGTATTTTTAGTAGAGATAGGTTTCACCATATTGGCCAGGCTGGTCTTGAACTCCTGACCTCGTGATCCGCCTGCCTCAGCCTCCCAAAGTGCTGGGATTATAGGTGTGAGCCACCGCGCCCGGCACCTTGGTGGTTTTCATATGTTTAGGAGAGACAGGGTTTCACCATCTTGGCCGAGTTGGTTTCAATCTTTTGACCTCAAGTGATCCACCTGCCTCAGTCTCCCAAAGTGCTGGGATTACAGGAGTGAGCCACTGTGCCTGGCCAAAACTTCTTTCTCTCTCTCTCTTTTTTTTTTGAGATGGAGTCTCGCTATGCTGCCCAGGCTGGAGTGCAGTGGCACAATCTCAGCTCACTGCAACCTCTGCCTCCCACGTTCAAGTGATTCTCCTGCCTCAGCCTCCTGAGTAGCTGGGACTACAGGCATGTGCCACCATGCCCAGCTAATTTTTGTAGTTTTAGTAGAGAAAGGGTTTCATCGTTGGCCAGGCTGGTCTTGAACTCCTGACCTCAAGTGATCCTCCTGCCTTGGCCTCCCAAAGTGCTGGGATTACAGGCGTGAGCCACCACGTTTGGCCACACTGGTGGTTTTCATGGAGACTCTTGAAGGCTGGATAGATAGTTCTCCCATGGTGATTCAAAAGTCTCTCCTCACTACCCCCAGTATATGTTCTGGTGAATCCCAGATCACATTGGTAGGTGACATTTTTAGTTCTGTCTTGTGAGTTTCTTGCATAAAAACACAAGCGTCTGAGATCACAACAGTTGTAATACTGGGGTCAGAGTATCACCTTCTATTTTTTTTTTTTTTGAGACGGAGTCTCACTCTGTCGCCCAAGCTGGAGTGCAGTGGCGTGATCTTGGCTCACTGCCAGCTCCGTCTCCCGGGTTCACACTATTCTCCTGCCTCAGCCTCCCAAGTAGCTGGGACTACAGGTGCCTGCCACCACGCCCGGCTAATTTTTTGTATTTTTAGTAGAGATGGGTTTTCATCGTGTTAGCCAGGATGGTCTCGATCTCCTGACCTCGTGATCTGCCTGCCTCGGCCTCCCAAAGTGCTGGTATTACAGGCGTGAACCACCACGCCCGGCCGGAAAAATGTGACTTCTAATGGCTGTACAATACATTGTAGGTAAGGATGTTAAAGTTTAACCAATTCTTCTATTTATTTATTTATTTTTGAGAGAGCCTGTGCTGTCGCCCAGGATGGAGTATAGTGGTGCAATCGTGGCTCACTACAACCTCCACTTCCTGGGTTTAAGCGATTCTTGTGCCTCAACCTCCCAAGTAGCTGAGACTACAGGTGTGCTCCACCACACTCAGGTAATTTTTGTATTTTTAGTAGAGACAGGGTTTCGACATGTTGCCCAGGTTGGTCTCCTGAGCTCAGGCCATCTGCCTGCCTAGGCCTCCCAAAGTGCTGGGATTATAGGCATGAGCCACTGTGCCCGTCCCAGTTCAACAAATTCTTCTATTGTGAGACATCTATGTTGTTTCCAATTTCTCACCAGTGTAAATAATGCTTCAGTGAATGCTTTTGGACTTAAATGTTTTCGTTTGGACTTTAACATACTTTTTCCACAGCTAAATTACTAAGGAAAGGGTACTGGAGAGGCAAGAACAGGTATTCATTACTCAAGAATAAAAAGTTAATGAATTAAATTTTTTCTGTTTGGGTTTCAGGAAAAATGGCTAGAAATCATTAAAAAAAAAAATCCATTGCAGCAGAAACAGTGGGATGCAACGTATCTTAAAAACAAAAAGGGTCAGGTTGGGCATGGTGGCTCATACCTGTAATCCCAGCACTTTGGGAGGCTGAGATGGGTGGATCACCTGAGGTCAGGAGTTCGAGACCAGCCCAGCCAAACTGGTAAAACCCTGTCTCTACTAAAAATACAAAAATTAGCTGAGTGTGTGGTGGCGTGTACCTATAATCCCAGGTACTCGGGAGGCTGAGGCAGGAGAATCGCTTGAACCCGGGAGGTGGAGTTTGCAGTGAGCCGAGGCTGTGCCATTCCACTCCAGCCAGGGCATCAGAGCGAGACTCAATCTTAAAAAAAAAAAAACATTGCCGGGAGTGGTAGCAGGCACCTGTAATCCTAGCTACTTGGGAGGCTAAGGCAGGAGAATTGCTTGAATCCTGGAGGTGGAGGTTGCAGTGACCTGAGATGGTGCCACTGCACTCTAGCCTGGGCAGCAGAGCAAGACTCCGTCTCATGAAAAAAAAGAAAGAAAAGACTCAGTAAACTTATTGTTGGATCCTTTACCAATTAATGCAACTTTTGAATCTTTTCTCAATAACCATTCTTTTGTAATTCATAACTTATGTAATACGTATTTAAGGAATGTTTCATACACATAGGAAATAACCACATTCTATAAAGGGTCTAAATACATAAACCATCACGTTTATTAGCAAATCTTTATCTCCTTGAATGTGTCAGTAGCTTAAGAAATAATGAAGGCCGAAGGCCGGGCCCAGTGGCTCACACCTGTAATCCCAGCACTTTTTGAGTCCGAGGTGGGTGGATCACGAGGTCAGGAGATTGAGACCATCCTGGCTAACACGGTGAAACCCCGTCTCTACTAAAAATACAAAAAAATTAGCCAGGCATGGTGGCGGGCACCTGTAGTCCTAGCTACTCGGGAGGCTGAGGCGGGAGAATTGCTTGAACCCAGGAGGCAGAGGTTGCAGTGAGCCGAGATCGCGCCACTGCACTCCAGCTTGGGCAACAGAGTGAGACGCTGTCTCCGAAAAAAAAAAAAAAGAAAAAAAAGAAATAATGAGGGCCGGGCACGGTGGCTCACACCTGTAATCTGAGCACTTTGGTAGGCTGAGGCGGGCGGATCTCTTGAGGTCAGGAGTTTCAGACCAGCCTGGCCAACATGGTGAAACCCTGTCTTTCCTAAAAATACAAAAATTAGGACATGGTCGCGCGTGCCTGTAATCCCAGCTACTCGGGAGGCAGGGGGATGAGAATCACTTGAACCTGGAGGCAGAGGTTGCAGTGAGCTGAGATTGTGCCACTGCACTCCAGCCTGGGGGACAGAGTCAGATTCCATTTAAAAAAAAAAAAAAAAGAAATAAAACAAACAAACAAAAAAGAAGTAATGAATAGGCCTGGCATGGTGGCTCATGCCTGTAATCCCAGCTGTTTGGGAGGTTGAGGCAGGTGGATCACTTGAGCCCAGGAGTTCCAGATCAGCCTGGGCAACATAATGAGACCCTGTCTCTACCAAAAATACAAAAATTAGCCAGATGTGGTGGCGTGTACCTGTGGTCCCAGCTATTTGGGAGGTTGAGGCAGGAGGATCGCTTGAGTCCAGGAGGCAGAGGTTGCAGTGAGCCGAGATGGAGCCACTGCATTCCAGCCTGGATGATAGAGTGAGACCCTGTCTCAAAAAAAAAAAAAAAAAAGAAAGAATAAAAAAAAAGAGTCAAGGAAATGTTATCTACTTTTAGTTAGCAAGGTGTTTACTCATCAGGAAATGTAAAACTTCTACTTTAAAAAAGAACTATTGGCTGGGCGCGGTGGCTCAGGCCTGTAATCTCAGCACTTTGGGAAGCCGAGGCGGAAGGATTGCCTGAGCTCAGGAGACCAGCCTGGGCAACATGGTGAAACCCCATCTCTACTAAAAATGTAAAAAATTTAAGCTGGGCGTGGTGGCTCATGCCTGTAATCCCAGAACTTTGGGAATCTGAAGTGGGACGATCACTTGAGGTCAGGAGTTTGAGACCAGCCTGGGCAACATGGTGAAACCCCATCTCTACTAAAAATACAAAAATTAGCTGGGCATGGCGGCACACTCCTGTAATCCCAGCCACTTGGGAGGCTGAGGCATGAGAATCACTTGAACCAGGTAGGCAGAGTATAGTGAGCCAAGATCACGCAACTGCACTCTCCAGCCTGGATGACAGAGCAAGACAAGACTCTATCCCCCCAAAAACCAAAAACCCCAGAAAAACCCACAAATAAAAATACAAAAAATTAGCCAGGCATGGTGGCAGGCGCCTGTAGTCCCAGCTACTTGGGAGGCTGAGGCATGAGAATTGCTTGACCTTGGAAGGCAGAAAGCAGAGAATTGCAGTGAGCTGAGATCGTACCACTGCACTCCAGTCTGGGTGACAAATCGAGATTCTATCTCCAAAAAAAAAAAAAAGGAAAAATATTTGATTCTTTTACTTTCTAAAAAGGATTTACATACTTTCCTCTCACTCCAGATGGGGATTTCATCTTCGATTTGTAGCTGCTTTTTTCTACTTGGCAATGTCGTGATCATCTATCTTTTCATGTCAATAAACAGTATACATGATCATTCTTTTTTTTGTTTTTGAGACAGTCTTGCTCTGTTGCCCAGACTGGAGTGCAGTGCCATTATGGCTCACTGCAGCCTCCTGGGCTCAAGCAATACTCCTGCCTCAGCCTTCCAAGTAGCTGGGACCACAGGCACGCACCACCATGTCCAGTTGATTTTTACTTTTTTTTTTTGTAGAGATGGGGATCTCACTACGTTGCCCAGGCTAGTCTCAAACTCCTGAACTCAAGCAATCTTCCCACTTCAGCCTCCCAAAGTGCTAGGAATACAGGTATGAGCCACTGTGCCTGGCCTACCTGACGGTTTTTTTTTTTTTTTTTTTTCCTTCTTGATGGAGTTTCACTCTTGTTGCCCAGGCTGGAGTGCAATGGCACGATCTTGGCTCACTGCAACCTCCACCTCCCGGGTTCAAGTGATTCTCCTGCCTCAGCCTCCTGAGTAGTTGGGATTACAGGCGCACGCCAACATGCCTGGCTAATTTTTGTATTTTTAGTAGAGACGGGGTTTCACCATGTTGGCCAGGCTGGTCTCAAACTCCTGACCTCGTGATCCGCTTGCCTTGGCCCCCCAAAGTGCTGGGATTACAGGTGTGAGCCACTGCGCCTGGCCTACATGATCATTCCTATTCCTAATAGGCACCTGGTATTCCATATTTACCATTTTAACCTTTTGGACATTTAGGTTATTTTAAAATATAAAGTTTATTATTACAGAAACTTTAATAAGCATCTTTGCATGTGGTTTTGTTTTGGGATAATTGTACATTCAGGTAGTTTTAAGAAATGGATCAGGCCGGGTGCGGTGGCTCACACCTGTAATCCCAGCACTTTGGGAGGCTGAGGTGGGCGGATCATGAGGTCAGGAGTTTGAGACCAGCCTGGCCAACATGGTGAAACCCTGTCTCTACTAAAAATACAAAAATTAGCTGGGCGTGGTGTCATGCACCTATAATGCCAGCTACTTGGGAGGCTGAGGCAGGAGAATCATTTGAACCAGGGAGGCAGAAGTTGCAATGAGTCAAGATTGCGCCATTGCACCCCAGCCTGGGCAACAGAGCCAGACTCTGTCTCAAAAAAAGAAATGGATCAGAAGCAAGGACTCTTTCTGAAAGGAAAAAATAAAAGGATGGAAATCCATTGTATACTTTGCCCATTTCCCAATTTTGCGAAGTTATATAGTAACCAGAATATTTACATTGAAACAACCCACTGATTTTATTCAGATTTACTTGTACTCATATTTGTGTGTTTACATAGTTTTTTGCACATGTCTGATTCTTCTGTCAAATGAAATTCCTTTTTTTTTTTTTTTGAGATAGGGACTTGTTCTGTTGCCCAGGCTGGAGTGCAGTGGCACAATCTCTGGTCACCATAACCTCTGCCTCCCGGGCTCGAGCAATCTTCCCTCCTTGGCCTCCCAAACTGTTGGGATTACAGGTGTGAGCCACCACTCCTGGCCCAGATTTCTTTTAAAGGGCTAATTCCTCCATATCTTTGTCAACACTACTCTTGGGTTTAGTTTAGTTTATCTCTCTGTAACTCAAGATTACTTTTTTTATAGTATTAAATAGTTTTTGACATTTAAATATTTCATCTATTTGAGCTTAATTTTGGTGTAAGGTGTGAAGAAAGAGATCTGATTTTTTTTCTAAATGGATTAGCCAGTTGCCTCAATATATCTTACTAATACCATGAAGTAGTTGACTAGGTTATCAATATAGTTGTTAAAGGAAGGTATCATTAAAAAAAAAGATACATGCATATTTACTGATCAAGTGTGGTGCAGATGAAGAACTTAGTACTCATGTATAAAATCTCAGGAAAGAGCCTTATTGGCCTTAATTAGGTCATAATGCCTATCTCTTGGACCTATTACCATAGCCAGAGGCTGTAAGGTCTGTCAGAATATGATTGGAATGCTTCTGAAAGGGAAGTGAAGACTATATTTTAGAATAAGGAAAAGGGTGTAGTGTGTGTTTTAAAAGAGGCATTCTATGGGTTGCAATGTTTAGAACATTTTATTAAAGTACAAAATTGTTGGAATTTAGCTAATAGAAAAACATAGTAAATATTTACAAAAACACTGATAACATTACTCAAGTCACACACATGTAACAATGTAGACAGGTCTTAACAAAGTTTACAAATTGAAATTATGGAGATTTCCCAAAATAAATCTAATAGCTCATTGCTGAGCATGGTTATCAATATAACATTTAAGATCTTGGAGCAAATGTTGTCCCCAAGTCTTCTGCAATCCAGTGCCCCTTAAAATTGGTTTCTCTCTTTGGGAGATTCAGACTCAGAGGCAGCCAGAGGGGACAGGTCAAGAGCTGAAATAATCACCTAACTAGTCTAATTTTCTTCATTCTATTGACTGTGTCAAGTTATAGACACAGTCAAAGTGTTTTCCTTCAGCCTTTGATGATTTGAGAAGATGAAGAACGTGAGCAATTTCTCATTGCTTAAAGAAAAACTTAGCACATAAGAGGCTGAGTGTAGAGTATCTATACTAGAACCATAAAGTTCTGTCTGATGGTAAATTATGTATAAAACTAAGATAAAACAGAGAATTATGCTCTATCTCATATTTACTGAAAGTAGGAAAGGAAGAAGAGTGACACTTTTAAATCAAACTGCTCTAGTTTTAGCACAGTGGATGGTTAATAAACACACTGCTTTATGCTGAAGTGACCAGATAACTATTTCTATAACTTAAAATCAGGTTTTAAAGACCAAAGAAAGCAGACTCAAAACACCGACAAAGCAAAGAAGAAAACAATGCCCATGAGATGGTCACTATTTAGACAGTATTATAAAAAGCTAAAGAACACTTGGGCTTTACTTCACTTTGATGGTCTTGTACTAAAAACACCTTCCCCAAACTAAATTCAGAGGGGAGGAAGTTAAGAGCTTCAGGTAACTTTAAAACCAGTCTTGGGCTCAGTAAGATAATTACTTAAAATAATCACCTCACATTTTAAAACAGATCATCTTCATCTGACTCTTCCAGGTACTTTATAGGTTTCTTTGCCCGCACAGATTTTGCCCGAGGAGCCACAGCTGAGTCAAAGTCCATATGGAAGTCATCACTCTCCCCCCTGGATTTCTAAAAGAGAAAAGCCCAGGTAATTTGTACAATGTAAATCTGACGACATAATTGTAATGTTAAAAAAATGTATCAAGACACTACATTCAAGGAGTTTTCTACTTTCTACTAAGTAATAAAAAGCAGATCTAAAGCCAACTCTTCCATTGCCCAAATAAGTGACATTATTTAACTTTGTTAAAACTAAATATGTACAGTAAAAGCTAACAGATTATGAGAGTTAATTTTCTTAAAGACATGCCAAATTATTTTATTTATTTATTTTTTTTTTTTTGAGACTGAGTCTGGCTCTGTCGCCCAGGCTGGAGTGCAGTGGCCGGATCTCAGCTCACTGCAAGCTCCGCCTCCCGGGTTTACGCCATTCTCCTGCCTCAGCCTCCGGAGTAGCTGGGACCACAGGCGCCCGCCACCTCGCCCGGCTAGTTTTTTGTATTTTTTAGTAGAGACGGGGTTTCACCGTGTTAGCCAGGATGGTCTCGATCTCCTGACCTTGTGATCCGCCCGTCTCGGCCTCCCAAAGTGCTGGGATTACAGGCTTGAGCCACCGCGCCCGGCGACATGCCAAATTATTAAGAGCAATGGCTTAGTTACGTGTTTCAGAACACCTACAGCAAAAGGACTGACTAGAATCAACACTCACCTTGCTTGTGACTGCTTTTGAAACAATTTTCTCAAAATTAGAGTCAGAATCATCAGAAGTGGATGGCTTCCTTTTGCGGCGAATCTTGGTTTTGGCAGGATCAGGCTTTTGAGAGATACCAGAATTCAAAGCTGGTTCCTTTTTAGTTCCTTTAGGGGCAGCCCTTTTTTTGGCACCGGTAGTGGAGGTGGAAGACTGACCTGCAATTCAATACAGGCATTTGTTACAGCCGCTCTTTTTTTGAGATGGGGTCTCACTCTATCGCCCAGGCTGGAGTGCAATGGCATTATCTTGGCTCACTGCAACCTCTGCCTCCTGGGTTCAAGCGATTCTCCTGCCTCAGCCTCCTGAGTAGCTGGGATTACAGGCACGTGCCACCACACCTGGCTAATTTTTTGTATTTTTAGTAGAGATGGTGTTCTACCATGTTGGTCAAGCTGGTCTCAAACTCCTGACCTCAGGTGATCCACTTGCCTTGGGCTCCCAAAGTGCTGGGATTACAGGCATGAGCCACTGCGCCCGACCTAGTCATAGCCACTCTTAGATGAATTGTTCTCATTGTGAACTTTCTTCAGCAATGTGATGACTGTGTATATTTAACATAGGAAAAGACAATCTAAGAGAGGTGAAAATAGAGAATCAAAGTATTCTTAAACATTCTATTTTTTTTTTTTTTGAGATAGCGTCTTGCTCTATCTCGCCCAGGTTGGAATGCAGTGGCACGATCTCAGCTCACTGTAGCCTCTGCCTCCTGGGTTCAAGCGATTCTCCCGTTTCAGCCTCCCGAGTAGCTGACTACAGGCATGTGCCACCACACCTGGCTAATTTTGTATTCTTAGTAGAGACGAGGTTTCACTATATTGGCCAGGCTAGTCTCGAAATCCTGACCTCAGGTGATCCACCCACCTAGGCCTCCCAAAGTGCTGGGATTACAGGCATGAACCACTGCATCCAGCCTTAAACATTCAATTTTAAGAATATGTTTTACATTAAACATTTGCAATTGCTTATAAATCCTATCCTTGTCATAGAAATGAACTAGATGAAGCCTGGTACTGAGAGAAACACGCTGATTTTAAACATTTGGACTACCTTATTTTTGGAGACAGGGTCTCACTCTCTCACTCAGGCTGGAGTGCAGTGGCTTGATCATAGCTCACTGCAGCCTTGAACTCCTGGCCTCAAGCGATCCTCTTGCTTTAGCCTCCCAAAGCGCTGGGATTACAGGTATGAGCCACTCTGCCTGGCTTTTGTTTTGTTTTGTGTTTTGACTAGTCAAGTGCAGTAGTGAGAAGGAGGGAAAAGAGTAGAACAAGGAGTTTGATCTGTAACTGAATGAACAATCAGGACCAGCCTTGACTACTAATTTTGATTATAAAGATCTAAAAGAAATTGCTTCCATTTGGAAAAGGTTTAATTTGTAATATCAACAGTAAGTTTTGGCAATAAAAAATTGAAATTGCCACGTGAAAACCAGTTAGTTAATTGCAACATTAACCCATCTCAAAGATTTAGGCTTACTTTTTGCTGCTGTCTTCTTCACTGTCACATTCTTTTTAGGAACTGTGTTTGTAATTTCAGTTTCATTTGGGAAATGTGTAGCAGGAGGGCTTGAAGACAGTGGTACACTGTCCTTAGCATCATCAGCTTCAAGGTCTATCATTTCAAATGGAAAGGAAAATAGTACATTTAAGCCAACACATGAAAATCCATTTTCTGCTTTGTGCTTGGTATGAATTCCTATTTAAACACCAAATATGTGACTTTTCTGGAATATTTAAAACATACTTTTTTTTTTATTTTTTGAGATGGAGTCTTGCTCTGTTGCCCAGGCTGGAGTGCAGTGGCTTGATCTCGGCTCACTGCAAGCTCCGCCTCCCGGGTTCACACCATTCTCCTGCCTCAGCCTCCCAAGTAGCTGGGACTACAGGTGCCCGCCACCACGCCTGGCTAATTTTTTGTATTTTTAGTAGAGGCGGGGTTTCACTGTGTTAGCCAGGCTTGTCACGAACTCCTGACCTCAGGTGATCCACCCACCTCGGCCTCCCAAAGTGCTGGGATTACAGGTGTGAGCCACCATGCCCAGCCTAAAACATACTCTTAAAACTTTGTTCTAATTTCTGAATTTTTTATCAGCAAGAACAGTTTTTATTTTTTGTATCTCTAGCACCTAGCAAAGTACCTGGCAAGCACTATGATTACTTTTAGTATACTGAATGCAGTACCTATTTACATGTGAAACTAAACCCAACGAACAGTGTCAACATAATGTTATTAAGAACTCAAATTTATTTCCAAAGGAAGTACTTGGATAATGTAGCCAGGATTAGAACCCAGTTGGATCTGAGTGTCCCAGTAAGGCAGATGTCTCACTGCTTTTACTTAGATACATACCTGACATAGCCCTTTTCTGTGGTTTCAGATCTCTGTTAGTAAGTCTAGAATTAAAAAAAAAAAAATCCTGACAACCAATTCTAAAGGTGTTAAGCAAAAAACAATATATTAGAAACAATCATGACAAAAACCCATATTAGAAAAGATACTTACTTTGGGGAAGTTTTGGTCTTAGGTGGACTAGCATCTGATGGGACAAAATCTTCATCATCAGTTTTTTCATCAAAATCTGAGAAATCTTCATCTGAATCCAAATCCACTGTGAATTTGGTTTTTGCTAGTAAAAAAACATATACAAAAAATCAGAGGGTAGTAGGAGAAACACTTAATTCATAGGTTGATATAACATTTCATGAATATTTTAGTTTTTAATCTCCTGAAAGATGCTTCAGTGTTTCAAAGCTTTAACTTACTTTAATTTACTGCTCTATTAAGACACAGTAATTTCTGGGGCAAAGTACCCTGAAGTATATTGGCCATTCCACTCTTACAGCTTATCTATAATGTTCTTTAGTTTTCCTTACTTGCTGCTCTTCGTGGCTCTGTTTCTCGTGGAGGGACATCAAAATTACTTTCGTCACTGCTCCTATCTGATTCTGAATCAGACCAGGGATTTCTCTTCTTTCCTTTTTTGATTGGCTTAAATGGCAATGTAGTTTGTTTCTTTGTCTTTGTACCTAGAGGAGAGATAGAAATCAACCACCTTTATATATTCTGAGACTCACTTTTCTCCATCTATCATCCATCTATGCTTCAAATTTATTAACCGCTGTGATAGTTCTGAGAATACAATCGTGAAAAGAAACAGATATGGTCCCTGTTTTTGTGGTGCATATAGCTTGGTCACTTAATCTTATAAATAAATACAATGTGGCCAGGCACAGTGGCTCATGCCTGTAATCCCAACACTTTGGGAGGCTGGGGCAGGAGGATTACTTGAGCCCAGGGGTTTGAGATCAGCTGGGGTAAGATACAAGACCCTGTCTTAGCTGGGTGTGGTGGCTCACACTTACAATCTCAGCACTTTGGGAGGGTGAGGTAGGTGCATCACTTGAGCGCAGGAGCTCAAGACCAGCCTAGACAACATGGCCAAACCCCATCTCTACAAAAAATACAGACATTAGTGGGCATAGTGGAGTGTGCCTGTGGTTCTAGCCACTAGGGAGGCTGAGGTGGGAGGACAGTTTGAGCCTAGGAAGTTGAGGCTACAGTGGGCTATGATCATGCCACTATACTGCAGCCTGGGAGACAGAGTGAGATCTTGTCTCAAAAAAAGAAAAAAAGAAAAAAAGAAAAAAGGACTGTCTCTACAAAATACAAAAAATTTTTAGAAATTAGCCAGTCATGGTGGTGAGCACCTATAGTCTCAGCTCCTTGAGAGGCCGAGATAGAAGGATTGCTTGAGCCAGTATTTCAAGACCAGCCTGGGCAACAGAGTGAAACCCTGTCTCAAAAAAAGTAGATACTCAAGGACAGATACATAGCTCAATCAATGGAACAGAATTGAGAGTCCATAAGTAAACCTTAACATTTATAGTCAATTGATTTTTGACAAGGGTGAAGACAAACATTGCAGAAAGAAGCCTTTTCAACATATGGTACTGAAATAATTGGATATCTACCTGCAAAGGAATCAGGTTGGACACCTTCTTTACACCATATACAAAAACTAATTCAAAGTGGATCACAGACCTAAATGTAAGAGCTAAAACTATAAAATGCTTAGAATAAAACACAGAAGTCTACCTTCATGGGCTTAGCAAAATGGGAGGCCGAGGTGGGCGGATTGCTTGAGGTCAGGAGTTCTAGACCAGCCTGGCCAACTTGGTGAAATCCTGTTTCTACTAAAAATACAAAAATTAGCATGGTGGTGCATGCCTGTAATCATAGCTACTCGCGAGGCTGAGGCAGGAGAATTGCCTGAACCTAGCAGGTGGAGGTTGCAGTGAGCCGAGATCTCATTACTACTGCATGCCAGCCTGGGCGACAGAGCAAAATTCTGTCTCAAAAAAAAAAAAGGAATGAAGTACTAATATATGGGCTACGACATGGGTTACCCTTGAAAATATTATGTTAAGTAAATAAGTCATCTCCAAAAGACCACGTATTATATGATTCAATTTGTAGGAAATGCCCCGAATAGGAAAATCTAGAGACAGCAGATTTTTAGTAGATTTTTAGTGGTTGCCTAGTGGGGCAAGGAGTTGGTGGCAAATGGCAAACGAATGTTAATGAGTTCAGTTTTCTTGGGGGGTGATAAATTGTACTAAAACTGTGTCTATACTAAAACCACTGAATGGCATACTTTACTTTTATTTTTTTTTGAGTTGGAGTCTTGCTCTGTCGCCCAGGCTGGAATGCAATGGCACAGTCTTGGCTCTCTGCAACCTCTGTCTCCTGGGTTCAAGCGAAACTCATGCCTCAGCCTCTCGAGTACCTGGGACTATAGGCACACACCACCACACCAAACTAATTTTTGTATTTTTAGTAGAGATGGGGTTTCACCATGTTGGCCAGGCTGGTCTCAAACTCCTGACCTCAAGTGATCCACCAGCCTCAGCCTCCTAAAGTGCTGGGATTAAGGCATAAGCCATGGCGCCCAGCCAAATGGCATACGTTAAATGGGCGAATATGGCATGTGAATATCTCAATAAAGATGTTTCAAAAAAAGTAGACAGTAAAGGCATTATCAAATGACTAAAAGAATTGTTAATTCTATTTAGTTCATTGAGTGAACATTACCTGTATCTGAAGCATGATGTTGAACTCTAGAGATAATACAAACATGACTAATATGTGGTTACTTTCCTTAAGAAACTGTATACTAGAACCTCATAAGTGGCTAGAAAATGATATCTAATAAACTGGGTATTTTCTAGATCCCAGTTCAGGAATTCAAATTAACGAACTACTTCATTACAAAATATTTTCTATAATGAATCAAATCCCAAGGACAGTATTAAAGAGGTCCAGGCCAGGTGCAGTGGCTCATGCCTATAATCCCAGCACTTTGGGAAGCGGAGGGGAGCGAATCACAAGGTCAGGAGTTCAAGACCAGCCTGACCAACATGGTGAAACCCCGTCTCTACTAAAAATACAAAAATTAGCCAGGCGTGATAGTGCATGCCTGTAATCCCAGTTACTCGGAAGGCTGGGGCAGGAGAATCCTTTGAACCCAGGAGATGAAGGATGCAGTGAGCCGAGATTGTGCCATTGCACTCCAGCCTGGACCACAAGAGCGAAACTCTGTCTCAAATAAAAAAAAGATGTCCAAGTAGAATTCAGATACAGTCCTCTTTCACATTTCTCAATTCAATTCAACAAAAAGGTTTTGAACATCTATGTGGAATGTACTAGGTAACAATTAATTTAATCTTCGCTTTATACTATTTTCCTAAAAATGTTGTAATACCTGGTTCTCTTTTCTGTTTCTTTTCTAATCTTTGTTTTAGGCCTTCTAGTTCCATACCATCTTCTTGAGGGCTTCCTTCAGTATTTTCATTCTAAAAGATAGCAAAGTTAGGGTTGGATATAGAATAAATTCTGAACTATGGGATTAGAAATTTTATACATTTTTGGCCAGGAGCTGTGGCTCATGCCTGTAATCCCAATACTTTGGGAGGCTGGGGCGGGCAGATCTCTTGAGGTCAGGAGTTCGAGACCAGCCTGGCCAAGATAGTGAAACCCCACCTCTACTAAAAATACAAAAATTGGCCGGGCGCGGTGGCTCAAGCCTGTAATCCCAGCACTTTGGGAGGCCGAGACGGGCGGATCATGAGGTCAGGAGATCGAGACCATCCTGGCTAACCCGGTGAAACCCCGTCTCTACTAAAAAATACAAAAAAATAGCCGGGCGAGGTGGCGGGTGCCTGTAGTCCCAGCTACTCGGGAGGCTGAGGCAGGAGAATGGCGTAAACCCGGGAGGCGGAGCTTGCAGTGAGCTGAGATCCGGCCACTGCACTCCAGTCTCGGCGACAGAGCAAGACTCCGTCTCAAAAAAAAAAAAAAAAAAAAAAAAAAAAAATTAGCTAGGTGTGGTGATATGCCCCCAACTACTTGGGAGGCTGAAGCATGAGAATCGCTTGAATACGGGAGGCGGAAGTTACTGTAAGCTGAGATCCTGCCATTGTACTCCAGCCTGGGTGACACGGCAAGACTCTATCTCAAAAAAAAAAAAAGTATACATTTTTTTTCAATTTTAAGTGGAGGTATGCATCAATATTTTATGCATAATGTTTTTGTTTTTTTTTTTTTTGAGACGGAGTCTCGCTCTGTGGCCCAGGCTGGAGTGCAGTGGCGCAATTTCGGCTCACTGCAAGCTCCGCCTCCCGGGTTCACGCCATTCTCCCGCCTCAGCCTCCCGAGTAGCTGGGACTACAGGCGCCGGCCACCGCGTCCGGCTAATTTTTTCTATTTTTAGTAGAGACGGGGTTTCACCGTGGTCTCGATCTCTTGACCTTGTGATCCGCCCGCCTCGGCCTCCCAAAGTGCTGGGATTACAGGCATGAGCCACCGCGCCCGGCCTATGCATAATGTTTTTTTAAGACTATTACCATTTTTTTTTTTTTTTTGGAGACAGAGTTTCGCTCAGGCTGGAATGCAATGGTGTGACTTTGGCTCACTGCAACCTCCACCTCTTGGGTTCAAGCAATTCTCCTGCCTCAGCCTCCCGAGTAGCTGGGATTACAGGCACCCGCCATCATGCCCGCCTAATTTTATTTTTGGTAGAGACAGGGTTTCACCATGTTGGCCAGGCTGGTCTTGAACCACTGACCTTGAGTGATCCACCCACCTTGGCCTCCCAAAGTGCTGGGATTACAGGTGTGAGCCACGGCGAGAGTATTACCTTAATTTTCTTTTTATTTTTCTTTTCTGCCTCTGCTTTCATTTCTATGGTTATTCGCGGAATGACTCTTTGACCACGTGGAGAAGGCAAAACTTCAGCCATTTGTGTTTTTTTCCCCTTGGCCTTCCCCCCTTTCCCAGGAAGTCCAACTTGTTCATCTTGTTTCTCCTTGGCTTCAACAGCCTACAGAAGGGATATAAGAAAGCAAGTTTATATGTTAACAAAAACATTACAGTATCTAAACGGTCAACAGTTAAACTGATTTCACTTTGTTACATCTTAAAACTTGTGATAAATTGCTCTATAACCTAGTATACTATCAACAATAGTGAAGATGTAATTAAAGCACACCTTGAAAAGGAAGGTGTGGAGACAGAAGACTGGGTTTTATTCCTGGTTCTACCACTTAACATTTTTGAGGAAAACAAAGGAGAAACTAAGAATAAAACATGTATATACATATATATTTGTAAACTCCCATACAAAATATGAAAGGAAGTGATGCATACTTATCCAACCGACCGATTACAATCAGCTAGGCATCTATACTGAAGTGCAATAATACAAATTTGCTTGTTGAATTTAAGAAATAAGGTTTTTGGTGTTTTTTTTTTTTGTTTTTTTTGTTTTTTTGAGATGGAGCCTCGCTCTGCCGCCCAGGCTGGAGTGCAGTGGCCGGATCTCAGCTCACTGCAAGCTCCGCCTCCCGGGTTCGGGCCATTCTCCTGTCTCAGCCTCCTGAGTAGCTGGGACTACAGGCGCCCGCCACCTCGCCCGGCTAGTGTTTTGTATTTTTTTTTTTTAGTAGAGATGGGGTTTCACCGTGTTAACCAGGATGGTCTCGATCTCCTGACCTAGTGATCCGCCCGTCTCGGAGACAGTTATGCTGTGTCACCCAGGCTGGAGTACAGTGGCATGTGATCATAGTTCACTGCAGCCTTGAACACCTGGTCTCAAGTGACCCTCCCACCTTGGCCTCTGGAGTAGCTGAGACTATAGGCCCATACCACCATGCCTGGCTATTTAAAAAATATTTTTGTGGAGATTAGGTCTTCCTAGGTTGCCCAGGCTGGTTTTGAACTCCTAATCTCAAGTGATCCTCCTGCCTCAGCCTCCCAAAGCACACTGGGATTACAGGTGTGAGCCACAGTGCTGGCCTTTTTTCTTATGTTAAAATAATGTTGAGAAACAAATGTTATTAGGAAGATTTAAGTAACAAAGACTCTTCTGAAACCATCTGGATAGCCCTGCTTTCTCCTTTTTTTTTTTTTAGATGGAGTCTTGCTCTGTCACCCAGGCTGGAGTGCAGTGGCGCCATCTCAGCTCACTGCAACTTCGCCTCCTGGGTTCAAGCAATTTTCGTGCCTCAACCTCCTGAGTAGCTGGGATCACAGGCGGATGCCACCACGCCCAACTAAGTTTTGTATTTTTAGTAGAGACAGGGTTTCACCATGTTGGCCAGGCTGCTCTCGAACTCCTGATCTCAAGTGATCTGCCCACCTAAGCCTCCCAAAGTGCTGGGATTACAGGCATGAGCCACCATGCCCTGTGGCTTTGTTCTTTTTTTTTTTTGGAGATGGAGTCTCACTCAGCTGCCCAGGCTATCTTGGCTCACCACAACCATCATCTCCTGGGTTCAAGCAATTCTCCCATCTCAGCCTCTCAAGTAGCTGGGATTACAGGCACCCACCATCATGCCCGGCTAATTTTTGTATTTTAGTAGAAACAGGGTTTCATCATATTGGCCAGGCTGGTCTTGAACTCCTGACCTCAGGTGATCCGCCTGCCTCGGCCTCCCAAAGTGCTAGGATTACAGGCATGAGCCACCATGCCCGGCCGGCTTTGTTCTTTTAAGTTGACTTGGGGGACTGGGTTGGTGGTCTTCTTCCACATTTAAGCTCTTTTTATCTTCTCAGTCCTAATATGTTCTTCCCTTTATCAAAAACCAACTCCTGCTCTTTCCTTTTTTTGTCCAAAAACGTCTGGGCAGTCTTCTGGTATCATTTACGGTATTCTAAATAGCATTATTTTTTGAGACGGAATTCCACTCTTGTTGCCCAGGCTGGAGTGCAATGGCGCAATCTCAGCTCAATGCAACCTCCGCCTCCTGGGTTCAAGTGATTCTCCTGCCTCAGCCTCCCAAGTAGCTGGCATTACAGGCATGTGCCACTACGCCTGGCTAATTTTGCAATTTTTGTAGAGACAGGGTTTCTTCATGTTGGTCAGGCTGGTCTCAAACTCCCAACCTCAGGTAATCGGCCCGCCTTGGCCTCCCAAAGTGCTGGGATTATAGGTGTGAGCCACCACGCCTGGCCTTGTATTCTAAGTAGTATTTAACAATCTGGCCTTTTTTTTTTTTTTGAGACAGAGTCTCGCTGTGTTGCCCAGGCTGGAGTGCAGTGGTGCGATCTCAGTTCACTGCAACTTCTGCCTCCTGGTGCAAGCAATTCTCCTGCCTCAGCCTCCTGAGTAGCTGGTATGCACCACCATGCCTGGCTAATTTTTGTGTTTTTAGTAGAAATGGAGTTTCACCATGTTGGCCAGGCTGGTCTTGAACTCCTGACCTCAAGTGATCTGCCCAACTCAGCCTCCCAAAATGTTGGGATTACTAGCGTGAGCCACCGTGCCTGGCCAATAATCTGTTCTTTTATATGTTATTTTGAATTTGTCCTTATGCCTCTCATTTTCTTTTTATTGCCAGTTCTTAACTATGTTGACAAAGGTATTGCTGGAATATACTATTTCATTGATAAAAATTCTAACATGGGCATTATAAACTACACACCTCCAGTTCTTCAATAAATGTAGCCAAGTCTTCTTTCCACAAATCTGATGGACTCTTTCTCTTTAATGTGTCCAGCTCTTGTTCCTTCATAATTACAAAATTGAGTTAATATACGTACACAAGCAGCATTTTCATGCAATATACAAATTTTACTTTTACCATTAGAACAAAACTAAGCAGCATGTACCATCCTACCATCAACTCACTTTTTCATTTCTTAGTCTGCAGAGTTCATCTTTCTTTTCCTTGGTTAAATACCAAAGGGGCATATCAAGAAGATAGTTGAAGGTTGGTCCAGAATCTGTTACAGAGTCACTCTTTTCAGTTTCCTTTTCATTGTCACTCTCTTCATTTTCTTCTTCATCAGGAACCTAAAGGATGAATTAAAATCTAGCTTTATTAGAAAATGTGAAACATAAACATTATACAATACATAGTCTTTAACAATACAGAAAAGTGCCACTCAAGATTACCTTTTGCTGGGCTTCTTTCCAAGCCTTCACAGGATCCGAATCATATCCCCTCTGAATCAGAACTTTAATTAATTCTTTCTTAGGCTTATTTTCTATTTTAAAAAAAGTAAACAGAGATAATGATTTTGAGTAATATTTTAGGAAAGGGATAAGGTTTTACCACAAGTGAAAAGTTTAAAACTGGAAATTAAACTGTCTTGGTACTTGCATAAATTTGTATATCCTGGTATACAGGCAAGTCTCCCTAAACTACTGATAAATGTAAATTACCACAAGAGGGCAGTCAAATCATATATGAGGCTATGATCGAATCTTTTTTTTTTTTTGGAGACAGGGTCTCTCTCACTCTTGTGCCCAGGCTGGAGTGCAGTGGCACTACCTAGGCTCACTGCAGCCTTGACCTCCCCAGCTCAAGTGCTGGGATTACAGGCATGAGCCATCGCATCCAGACAGTATAAGCCATTTGTAATCTTCCTGTTTTTTTTTTTTTTTTTTTTTTTAAACCATCAGCCTTATTATCTATTCTCTCTTGGTCTCTTTTATTTTCTGTTCCTGTAAACATAATTGGTGTATCTATTCGCTTGATCAATCAGTTTATGCAAGGTCTTCTAGCTCTCTATTCTCATGTCTAATTGTCAACTAAATCTTGATTTCTCAAGATGCTCAGTCAAGGAAACACCATCTCTTTCAAACTATAAATACCTAATCAGATATTTAAAAGAAATGCTTGTATAAGTGACCAGGTGAATTAAATGGATTTTGCCTCTTTCTCCACCATTACCCTCACCAAAAATGTTTACAGAAAGTTTGGTGTAACTACAGTTTTAGTAAAGCAGTTATTATTCCCAAAACATACCAATGATTATTTTGCCATCTATTTTCTCTAAGATAAAGCGAGCCTGATTATTCAGTTTAGCAGATTCAGCACCAAGCATTCCTAGGAGCCATTCTTTTCTTAATCCATAATATTTAAGTCTGAGTTCAAAAAAGTCTCTTAGAATATCCAACACCGTGTCATATTTCTTTAAACAGCCTACGTGGTCAAAAAGCACCTGGAAAAGGAAAACAAGATTAGAGCCAAGAATAGACAAATTGGCTAAACTTTATAAAGGTAGACTAAGATATACTTTTAAAATTGATATTAATCTTTAATATAAATGGAAACATATGTACATCTCTCAAAACAAATACATACCATAGAGTTGCATGTGAGACTAGTTTGGAGTTTGAAGACTTTGTGTAGTCCAACTCTCTCTGCCTCTGCCAGTTTTTCTTCAGTCATCTTCACAACAAATTTCACAGTGGTATCTGTATGGTATTCCCTATAGTCTGTTATGAGAGGAGGTGTCTTCTCAGTGCCATTCAACATGGGTTCTAGAACTTGTTCTTTGTATGTCTAAAGAAAGAAATAATCCTGAAATTTCTAAAATACAGGCTCCTGAATAGTCAACAGCAATGGTACAAAAAGTGTTTCTTTTGATACAAAACTAAAAAAGAAATCCACAATTATTTACCTGGGTCCATGTTCTGATGGGAAGCTCTGAGATTTCAATGGTTGTGGAATTAAGAATAGCTACTTCACCACTAATCACATATTGATTTGGAGCCAGTTCTTCAATAGTACCCTTGAAGTTCTTGTAACTTGGAAGCTAAATTGGCATTTTAAAAAACAATGTTTTTTAAACGTGATACTAGACAGAAATCACAACAGCGTTTAACAAAAAATCTAAGTATAAAGTATGAAATTAAATTTTATGTTTGCATCCTCTTTATTCATACAGTCTACTCAATTGAAACCCAAGGAAAATTTAAGGCTCTTAACGCACACAGAATACTTACCATTGGCAAAGGTTCTTCTCCATCCATCAAACGCCTGATGTTATTTACAACTTCACGTACATCAAAGTTGGGGATTTTGCAGGACCACCCGGTACCAATTCCTTCAGCACCATTTATCAGCACCATGGGAATAATAGGAATGTACCATTCAGGCTCAACACGCTGGTTGTCGTCATATAAAAACTTCAATGTGTGATCATCTTTTGGTGGAAATAACAACCGAGCCAAAGAGCTAAATAAAGAAAAGAATCAAAGAATGTTATTTTATAAAAATACTGAATTTGACACTTAACTTTTATCGAAAGGACATGTGTTATACATGAAAATTATCTTGGTTTTACTTGCTGACTAATATTCATTTAACACTATTTATTGAGCACTTTCTATGTGTCAGGCACATGGACATAAAGTCTCAATCCTCAAGGAGCTCACATTCCAGTAGAGGTTTGACACTGAACATACATTTTGTTAGGTGGTGGGATAAACACTGAGAAGAAAAAGTAGGAAAGTGACTGAAGAGTTGCTAAGGAAAAGTAAGCCGTTTCTGATAGGATAACGTTTGAGCAGAGAAAAGAAACTGAGGGGGCCAGGTGCGGTGGCTCGCGCCTATAATCCCAGCACTTTGGGAGGCTGAGGCAGATCACCTGAGGGCAGGAGTTCAAGACCAGCCTGGCCAACATGGTGAAACCCCATATCTACTAAAAATATAAAATTAGCTGAGCATGGTGGCGTGCACCTGTAATCCCAGCTACACAGGAGGCTGAGGCAGGAGAATCACTTGAACCTAGGAGGCAGAGGTTGTAGTGAGCTAAAATCGTGCCACTGCATTCCAGCCTGGGCAAAAAGAGCGAAACTCCATCTCAAAAGAAAAAAAAAAAAAGAAAAAAGAAACTGAGGGACTGAGCCATTTGGATGTCTAGAGAAAGAGCGTTGCAGGCAAAGGAACCAGTAAGTAAATGGCCCTGAAGAGAAAATGTGCTTGGTATAGTTGAGTATAGGCCGAGGACAGTGTGGCTGGAGAAGAGATGGTATGAGAAGGAATCAAAAGATATGGAAGGTGGGGACACGGATCACATAATGTCTAGTTAGCTAAAATAGGTCTTTAGATTTTACTCTGAGCAGTTGAAGGTTCTGAATCAGAGTGACTTATTTTTTAAAAAAATAATTGGCTGCTATAAAATGGTATATTACAATAGTTTAGATGAGATGGGGGTGGCTTAGTATTTTTCCAATGCAGATCCTATAGGATTGGCTGAGGAACTGGACGTAAGTATCGAGCAAAGGAGTCAAAGGTGACAAGGTTTTTAGCCTGAGCAGTTAGAAGGATGGTATTCCATTTACTGAGACAGGAAAACTAAGGATTTGGTTTTAGACTTATGTTTGAGATACTTAACTAGATATCCAAGTGGCAAATGTTAAGAGGGCAGTCAGACATAAAAGTTGAGAGTTCAGGGGAGAGATCAGGACTGGAGATTTAAAGGTATAGACCAGATGAATGGGAGATCATTTGGGAATTGAGTGTAGAGATATTGGAAAGAGATCTGACGAAGGAGTCCTAGAATGGGCCAGTATTTAGAGGTTGGGAAGGTGACAAGGACCCAGCAGAGACAGCTAATAAGGAAAGAGAGAACCAGAAGAGTCTACAGTCATAGAGTCTACAGTCATAGAGGCCAAATAGTTTCAAGAAGGATGGAGTGATTAGTAACTGTTTGAATGCCACTGAAAGGGTGACTGGGATGACAGCTGAAAATTGACCATTCATAATATACTTTCCATAGGCTTGTATAGGAGTAAAATTTCAATTGTGATATTTAGGAAGAATCAGACTCCTTTACTCAGTCCCAAGCTCTACATCAAGATTTCTCAACCTTAGCATAATCGACATGTTGCGCTGGATAATTCTTTTTGTTATGGCGGGGCTTTCCTGTATATGTTAGGGTATTTATAAGCCTCACCCCCGCCTCTGCCCACTAGATGCCAGTATCTTCTGATTAACTGAGTTTTTGTTTTTTTGGTCAACTAAATCTCACATTGTTTCAAAACTGGAATGGTGAAAGTGAAAGCATACCTACCTGAGCATTGTGAAGATGTATCGTGGACTAGCGGAATCCTTGCCACCATGTAGCCTGGTACCAAACTGACCAATGGGCTGCAAGAGGTTCAGATTATTGCTACCCACAAAATTCTGAGCCAAATTGATAATGGTCATCATTAGTGACATCTGTGGGGAAAAAAGATTCATTAAGTTGAGGCTTTTACTAATACAAATACATTATTATGACTTAATCTCACTATAATCCTGTAACATTTTGTGAGGTTTAGTTGTTTAGTGACTTTCCTCAGATTAATAGATGGCAGAAGTAGTACTTGAACCTACAACTTCTGGCTCCAAGTTTAGGGCTGCCGTCCAACAATTTCTACTAAGTCCCACTCAACTTTGAAGGCATAGCTCCTCTCCTTATCCCCAGCAAAACGAAATACTTCCTCCTTTGTGTTACAATGCTGTGCTCATTTCTATTCTAGCATGTATCACTTTATTCTATAGCTGTGTGTGTATTGGCCCTCTGGCTAAATTGTTATATCTTGGGGATAAGGAACATATTTTATTTTTATTTATCTTTGTATACCTGGTACATGGTAGGCATTCAACAAATGTTCGTTGGGTGAAAATTTATTGTATCCCTACTATATTTTGATTGAAAGCAACAAGACAACCATTATATTTAAAATTCTAGAAACCTGTAGGCAATCTAGTGCTTTAAAACTGTTTTACCTAATTAATGCAAAAAGCAATCAGAAAACATTGGTGTAAAGTCAAACAATTCAGACACATATAAAAAGTGAAAGTTGCCTTTTCCAATTCCCAGGGGTAACTAAAGTGAACAATTTGGAACATATCCTTGTAGACCTTTTTAGTTATTGTTCTGCCTCTTTTTCTCCTCACCTGACAATAGACCATGAATATTCCTCAGTGTCAGTGTACACAGTTTTACTGAAGCTATAGCACTGATTCTATGCATACATGTGTCACAATTTATTATAACAATTTTCAAATCAGTGGAGGTCTAAATTTTGACATCACAAAGTTATAATAAACATACTAAGTATCTTTTAATGTAGACCTTTGCAGACTTATGAGTATCCCTGCAGGAATACTACTTTCAGAAATCAAAGAGCAAGCAGTTTTATTGTTTGACAGATTTTACCAACTTGTTCTTTACTATGAATATATGAGCTTATACTTTCACCAAATCTATTTTGAGAATGACTCTGCAGGGATTTCTGACATAATGCTTTCTGGAAACATGGATTGTATGTTTACCTCACCATGATGATAAGAAGACATTTCAGCCACTGATCCAGCTAACTGGGCAACCTTTACCTCTCGCTTGTCATTCCGTTTGAAGCAAGTAAACAAAACCTTTCTCTGACCTGGTTTCAAACCTTTAAAATGAAATAAGAGCAAAAACATAAGTATCTTCAATTTAACCATTTTTGGAATTTGATTTCCATCTTACAATGAAAACAGACGAACAAATTGGAACTCACCATCCACCATAGAAGGGATAGATCTCTCGTTATCAGAATTTGAGAACAAGATAAGTTCCTTGTTGATGAAGTCATTATATGTCAGATATGTGGTAGTTTGTCCATACAAGTAATCCTGAAGGACCAAATAGTATTACATGAGACCACCAGTCTTAACAATGCTCAACACAAAAATCAAACAGAAACCTTTCAGAACTAAGAATTATTTCTGTAATTCTTAAGTCTTTTTTTTTTTTTTTTTTTTTTTTTTGAGACGGAGTCTCGCTCTGTCACCTAGGCTGGAGTGCAGTGGCGTGATCTCGGCTCACTGCAAGCTCCGCCTCCCAGGTTCACGCCATTCTCCTGCCTCAGCCTCCGAGTAGCTGGGACTACAGGCGCCCGCCACCACGCCCGGCTAGTTTTTTGTATTTTTAGTAGAGACGGGGTTTCACCATGTTAGCCAGGATGGTCTCGATCTCCTGACCTCGTGATCCGCCCGTCTCGGCCTCCCAAAGTGCTGGGATTACAGGCTTGAGCCACCGCGCCCGGCCAAGTCTTAAAGAAATATTGAATAATACATAAATATTTTATGTTTTAAAGATAAAGCAAATTTAACTGCTGCACAATTCTATCATATCAAATTTTTTACTAAAATAACTATTCAGTAAGTTTAATTTGCTATAGTATCAATACAAAAAGGTCAGTCTAACAGTCCATTCTGTGGGATATATTTAATACTTTTACCTCAGGAAGTCCAAGTAACTTTCGTTGTCTTCTATCCTCCATGAAATTAGTTAACCATTCCTTTCGATCATCTATCTGTTTTTTGCTAAAGGCCTATAAATTAAAGGATGAAAAAGATGTCAGTGATACTAATAGGCTCCAAAATATCCTTCTACAAAGAAGGAACAAACAACAGAAAAACAACAAAAATCCTGTTTTCCTTTTTTTTTTTTTGAGACAGTTACTGCTGTCTTGCCCAGGCTGGAGTGCAATGGTATCATCTCGGATCACTGCAACCTCCGCCACCTAGGTTCAAGCGATTCTCCTGCCTCAGCCTCACCAGCCCCTGGGATTATAGTTGCCTGCCACCACGCCCAGCTAATTTTTGTATTTTTGTATTTTTTTGAAACAGAGTTTCACTCTTGTTGCCCAGGCTGGAATGCAATGGTGCGATTTCGGCTCACCACAATCTCCACCTCCCGGGTTCAAGTGATTCTCCTGCCTCAGCCTCCCGTGTAGCTGGGGTACAGGCGCGCCCCACCACGCCTGGATAATTTTTTGTATTTTTAGTAGAGACGGGGTTTCTCCATGTTGGTGAGGCTGGTCTCGAACTCCCAAGCTCAGGTGATCCGCCTGCCTCGGCCTCCCAAAGTGCTAGGATTATAGGCGTGGGCCACTGCGCCCGACCTTTCTTTTCTTTTTTTTTTTTTTTGAGACGTAGTCTTGCTCTGTCGCCCAGGCTGGGGTGCAGTGAGTGGCGCAATCTCGGCTCACTGCAAGCTCCGCCTCCCGGGTTTGCACCATTCTCCTGCCTCAGCCTCCAGAGTAGCTGGGACTACAGGCGCCCGCCACCTCGCCTGGCCAATGTTTTTTTTTGCTTTGTTTTGTTTTTTCTTTTGTATTTTTAGTAGAGACAGGGTTTCACTGTGTTAGCCTGGATAGTCTCAATCTCCTGACGTTGTGATCCACCCACCTTAGCCTTCTAAAGTGCTGGGATTACAGGCGTGAGCCACTGTGCCCGACCTTTCTTCTTTTACTTTTTTTTTGAGATGGTCTCACTCTGGTGTCCAGGCTGGAGAGCAGTGGCCTGATCTCGGCTCACTGCAACCTCTGCCTCCCGGGTTCAAGTGATTCTCCTGCCTTAGCTTCCCGAGTAGCTGGGACTACAGGCGCCTGCCACCACGCCTGGCTAATTTTATTTTATTTTTTTATTTTTAGTAGAGACGGGGTTTCACCGTGTTAGCCAGGATGGTCTCGATCTCCTGACGTTGTGATCCGCCCACCGCAGGCTTCCAAAGTGCTGGGATTACAGGCGTGAGCCACTGCGCCTGGCCTTTTTCTTTTTTTTGAGATGGAGTCTCACTCTGTTGCCCAGGCTGGAGAGCAGTGGCCTGATCTCGGTTCACTGCAACCTCTGCCTCCCTGGTTCAAGTGATTCTCCTGCCTCAGCTTCCCGAGTAGCTGGGACTACAAGCACCCGCCACCATGCCTGGCTAATTTTTTGTATTTTTAGTAGAGACAGGGTTTCACCGTGTTAGCCAGGATGGTTTAGATCTCCTGACCTCGTGATCTGCCCACCTCGGCCTCCCAAAGTGCTGGGATTACAGGCGTGAGCCACCATGCCTGGCCGAGACAGAGTCTTATACAAAAATGTAAATGTTTCAATTGACTAAAGTAATGATTTCTAAAATTAGAATGTATATATAAAATACAACTCAAACGTACCAGGCTGATAGCAGCATCATCTTCAGGACCAGAATATTTGAACTGGATACGATGTCTTTTCATATCTGCAAAATATTCTTTAGCTTCCTTTGATGTGCTGGTACCCAAACCTATAAAAGCAAGAATACCAAGTTCCCTCATATAGTCTTGTACAGGGTGTATAATAAAATGAGAAGTTCTATATGGGTTTCATTACAAACCTTTGTAATATTTGACTTTCCATTTTTTATAATTTGGAGTAGAACTCTTCCATTCTTCAAATTCAGGAAGGCTATAAAATGCCATTTCTTGCTTGTTTTTGGACACCTGTGATAAAAAACAATGACTGTGGCTTTGCACACTGTGGGGTCCCCTGTATACCTCTGCATGTGACTGGGCTTATATGTATATCCAGGTTTGAGGAGTAGGGCCTTAAAATATCCATGATGGTATCTTAGAAATTAGTGTACCTTCACAATGGGAGTGATAAATTCCTCCAGGAAACGATGTCGCAGAAGAGAGGGCCAGTTGTGATGGATAAAATTAATCAGCAAGCCTTTGATGTGGGAACCATCTTGGTCCTAGAAATATTTGAAAGCCAAAGGTCAAAAGAATTGTTAGGCTGGGCCTGGTAGCTCACACCTGTAATCCCAGCACTTTGGGAGGCCGAGGCAGGCGGATCACCTGAGGTCAGGCGTTCGAGACCAGCCTGGCCAACATAGTGAAACCCTGTCTCTACTAAAAATACAAAAATTAGTTGGGTGTGGTGGCATCCACCTGCAGTCCCAGTTACTCAGGAGGCTGAGGCAGGAGAATCGTTTGAACCCATGAGGCAGAGGTTGCAGTGAGCTAAGATTGTGCCATTGCACTCCAGCCTGGGCGACAAGGGCGAAAGTCCATCTCAAACAAACAAAGAATTGTTTAGAAATTAAAAAAAAAAAAAAAAAATTATGATTGACCTACTGGCAATTTGTCAAATTTTCTATGGGAATCAAAAAAGGTCTATTCAAATCCTGGCTCACTTAACCTGTATTTGTAACATACATATGATATAAGCTTATCTGATTAGATGTTGATTAGAGGTAATGAATAAAGCTCCTATTTAAATAATTTATTTTCATGGCAAAAAAACCACAATGCAATTAAATTAAGACATGCTTAATTTAGTTGAACAATCTAAAAATTTAATAACAAATCTGACCTGATCTGTCATAATCATTATCTTCCCATAACGAAGAGTCTTCAGTGAATCTTCATCTTCATAGTTTTTCTTGTACTGAAGACCCACAATCTTGATGATATTGTTAATCTCAGCATTTTCCATGATCTGAAATGGACATATACCAAAAAAAAGTGTCTTGTTTATAAATTTGAAAAGAACAAAGAAATGTATCAGTATATGTTGCTTGAATTTTCTTGAGCTCCAGTATTTTGAGCTATTAGCTTATAACTTATTACATCAGAAAGGTCTGTTAAAATAGGCTATAGTGTACCTAATTTCTCAAAATAATCACAAACTGTCTAAAATATATTTTAAAATGCCTAATGAGGGAATTAAATATAAGCATGAAGTCTTGTATTATAAACTAGATTTAGATTCCAGAGATAGTTTTATATTCTACCTGCTTATGAGAAGCTTCTCGAACATTGAGCATTTTTCCTCTCAGAGGGAAAACCCCATATTTGTCTCTCCCAACCACACCAAGGCCTGAAACAGCCAAAGTTTTGGCTGAGTCTCCCTCAGTCAGGATAAGTGTACAATCAGTGGAGTTTCGGCCCCCTAAAATAAAAATACACAAATTAATATTAGCTCATTCAGTTCAACCTCAAATATACTAACTTGGATATGCTGTTTATAGCCTTGTGATAAAACACAAATAATTTATTATATATCAAGTAAAATTATTTGTTAGGTAATAGATCATGATGTAAACATTATTGCTTTATACTCCAAAATAATCACCTCAATATTATTTATAACATGGAAATGACCTAAATGTTCCACAATAGGAAACAGGTTGATTTTTAACAAGTTATTCTGTTGAATATAGTTATTCTGTCAAGGGAAAAATAACTATCCATGGTATGCCATTAATGAATAAAATAACAACTATAAGACTTAAAGTTTGGAAACATTATTAAATATGTACCTGCATCATTGGCATCATCAAGTTTGGGAATTCCCTTGATTCTGTTATGTTTTACAGCTGAACACTTCTTGTTTAACTGGACTTGGGCCTTAAATTTCACCCAGTTTAGTATGCTTTCTACAATACCACAGCCAATTGCCTGAAAATGAGAAGATTCATATTAGAGAAGAAGGGATCTTCAGAAACCTAGAATACAAATGAGCCTCAATAAAAACGATTCAAAAATTAAAAAGATGTAGAACAATAATTTCTGGATAGAGGATGGCACATCTTTCCATGTCAGGTTATCACTGCTGAGGGAGCTGCTCCTTTTGTTTCATTCGTTCAATAAATATTTACTATGTACATATATTGTGCTAGCACTGAGCTACTTGTTGGAGATATAGTGGTTAAAAAAAATTAGGCCAGGCGCGGTGGGTCATGCCTATAATCCCAGCATTTTAGGAGGCCGAGGTGGGTGGAACACCTGAGGCCAGGAGTTTGAGACCAGCCTGGCCAACATGGCCAAACCCCATCTCTACTAAAAATACAAAAATTAGCTGGCATGGTGGTGGGCACCTGTAATTCCAGCTACTCGGGAGGCTGAGGCAGGATAATCGCTAGAACCCAGGAGGCAGAGGTTGCGAGTCAAGATCGCACCATTGCACTCCAGCCTGGGTGACAAAAGTGAAACTCCATCTCAAAAAAAAAAAAAAAAAAAAAAAAAAAAAAATTAGCCACGTGTGAAACGGCTGTAATCCCAGCTGTTTTGGAGGCTGAGGCAGGAGAATTGCTTGAATCTGGGAGGCGGGTGTTGCAGTGAGCTGAGATCAAGCCACGGCACTCCAGCCTGGGAAACAGTGAGAAGCTGTCTCAAAAACAAATTATAAATAAATAAATAAATAAAATTAGACACAAATAAAACAAATTGAGACACTTGTCCTCATGAAGTTTAAGACACAACACAGAAGACAGACATAGGTGGGTGCGGTGGCTCATGCCTGTAATCACAGCACTTTAGGAGGCTGAGGATGGTGGATCAAGTGAGGCCGGGAGTTCAAGATCAGCCTGGCCAACATGGTGAAACCCCATCTCTAACTAAAAATACAAAAATTAGCTGGGCGTGGTGGTGCATGTCTGTAATCCCAGCTACTCAGGAGGCAAGGAGAATCGCTTAACCCTGGGAGGCAGAGATTCCAGTGATCCGGGATCACGTCACTGCACAGTAGCCTGGGCAATAGAGCTACTGTCTCAAAAGAGACCTGTCTCAAAAAAGACTGTCTCAAAAAAGACCGGGCATGGTGGCTCACAACTGTAATCCCAACACTTTGGAAGTCTGAGACGGGCGGATCATTTGAGGTCAGTAGTTTGAGACCAGCCTGACAAACATGGTGAAACTCTGTCTCTACTAAAAATACAACAACAAAAAAATTAGCCACGCCTGTAATCTCAGCTACTCAGGAGGCTGAGGCAAGAGAATCACTGAAACCCAGGAAGCCACTGCATTCCAGCCTGGGTGACAGAGCGAGACTCCGCCTAAAAAAAAGACAGAAATAAAATAAGTTACAGTGTTATAAGTGTTATGGATAAGCAAAAAGTTTGCTAATAAGGTATGTTCGATATTATATTGGAACCAGCTTGGGTGGTGGGAAGGGTAGAAAGTAAAGGCTTTCCTGAGGAAAGGACAAGACCTAAAGTAGCCAGGTGAAAAGGATGTATTTCAGACAGAGGGATTAGCATGTGAACAAACTCTGAGGAGGGGAAGAGTACTGTGCTTTTCAGTAATTTAAAAGCAACAGGACCATACAGGAAAAACTGGCACTGAGATGAGTTGGAGAAGTAGGTATAATTAGATTACAGCCGATCTTTCTTGTTGGCCAAATTATGGAATTTGGACTTCCCCTGAGTGGAAGTCATTGAAAGATTTCAAATGAGAGTGAAGACAAAAATGTGTGCTTTAACACAAAAAGGTCACTCAAAAGCATTGCAAGGAAAGGACTTGACCAGTATGAAGGTTAAGAACCTACTGTAGCAAACCAAAAAAGAGATAATGGTGAGAAGCTACTGCAACATCCAAGAGATGATTCTTATTGACTGGATTAGAGAGGAGGGGAAATAAAGAGAAGGCTCCCAGCTTTGTTTACACAACCTAGAGGTTGGTTGGGGCTTTTTACAAAGATAGGAAGTTGTTTTTTTGTTGGAGCATGGGGAGCTGCTTGTATGGGCAAATCAGTGAGTATGGAGGTAAAGAATTCAATTTTAGATGTGGATGATTGAGAGCAAGTCTTAGGCATTTAAGTGAGGGTGTTTGTTGAACAGCTAGATTAATTCAAAAGTGATCTAAGCTTAATGGTGATATGTAATTGGGAATACTGAAATATAGATGGTAATTAAGTCCTTGGTAAAATCAGTTAAAGAAAAGCCCTTTTTTACTTCCTTTTCAGATTGGGAAGACTTGGAGAAGTGCACTGTGGGAAGAATCATTGTTTCTGCAGAGCTGAGAAGTGCAATGGAAAATAAAGTCAGGTGTTTCTATTTTTATTTCCCTCTAAGTACTTACAGCTTTGATAAATTTTTCACTTAATTGGCATGTTGATCCAAAGCTCTTTGGTTGTAAGGTCATGTTTTCTTTTGTCTGAGAGTCAAAGGTTGGGTTTTCAATTAAGGCATTTACAAATATCCACATGTGATTTTTCACCTGCAATAAAAGTTGATAATAAGTCACTAAAAATGTACTCATGCTTTATTTATAGCCTTTCTCTTCTTCCTTGACTTTAGAAAAAGAAAACTGCCAAAAGCACATACCTGATGTGCTTTTACTGCAACACCACCCTTGTTCTTCTTCTTCACAACATCAACAAGTTTAGTCACAATCTGATCAGCTACATAATCAACATGTCTGCCACCCTAATAAAGAAAAACACCAAACCATAAAACTCAGTATCCTCAAAATTATAATCATCAAACATTAAAAAAAAACTAATTTAACCTCCTTTATACTAGCTAGCCAAATATTCAAGTCTACTTCATATGTTAAAAACAATAAGAACACATATATGTAAAGCTAAAACATGATTAATAATTTAAGAATAAAATTACCTTGGAAGTAGCAATGCTGTTGACAAAGCTAATTTGCTGAAAGCCTTTTTCACTCATGGTTAAACACACTTCCCACCTGTGGTTCACTTGTTCATGTATTACTTTCAATGGGTTACCAGTTTCATCCAACTTGTCCTTCAAATACATGTCCACATAACTACGAAATCCTTTTACCTGTACAAGAATTAAAGGTAATAGTATTAAGAAAGTTATTAAAAAATAGTTTCAATGATAGACTATGAGGACTTTCCAAAACCAATGCAGTGATATTCACTGATAGGCATAAAAGAATGGTCATTAAAGGACACAGGCCGAGGTGGGTGGCTCACTTGAGCCCAGGAGTTCAAGACCAGCCTGGGCAACATAGTGAGATCCCCATCTCTATTTAAAAAAAAAAAAAAAAAAAATTAGCTGGGCATGGTGTTGCTGCCTGTATTTCCAGCTACTCCAGAAGCTGAGGTGGGATGATTGCTTGAGCCTGGGAGGGCCAGGCTGTAGTAAGCCGTTATTGCATCACTGTACTCCAGTCTGGGTGACAGAATGAGAGGCTATCAAGAAAAGAAAAAAAAAGTAAAATTAAAAAAAGGACATGAAATATGTATTTTAGGTGTTTCTTTGAGAAAGAAATTCCTTCAATACATTTAAAATGAGCTGATTAAAAAATGTGGCATACCATTCTCTTTTCAAGAACATATGTGAGAAGTGGTAAGAAAATACATATCGTGGCGCCGGGTGCAGTGGCTCATGCCTGTAATCCCAGCACTTTGGGAGGCCAAGACAGGTGGATCATGAGGTCAGGTGTTCGAGACCAGACTGGCCAACATAGTGAAACCCCGTTTCTACTAAAAACATAAAAAATTAGCCGGGTGTGGTGGCGGGCGTGTTATCCCAGCTACTCGGGAGGCTGAGGCAGGAGAATCGCTTGAACCTGGGAGGCAGTTTGTGCCACTGCACTCCAGCCTGGGCAACAGTGTGAGACTCTGTCTCAAAAAAAAAAAAAAACATATGCGAGGGGAAAAAAATCAATTTTGCATTTGACAATGATTACAAAATCCCTTATTATCGTTAACATCCAGGAAAATACTCACTGGCAGTTTATTTCCATTAAGAAAGACTTTGACATCTTTGGTGGATCCAGCAATATCATATGCTCTTCTGACCATTAGTGCAACAATATCTTTGTCCAGGCTTTGCATTTTAAACTTAGACAAATCAGGCTGAAAGGTGATACATGTATAATCTTCTCCACTGAAGGGCTTGAGTTCCATCTCACCAGCTCTCCCCATATTATCCATCCATGTCTATGGAAGTAAAGAATAGGAAAGATGAAAAATTCAAGTCACCTCACAAACTAGAAGGAAATAACATAAATTTATGCATCCTAATAACCTAATATATGCTTATGAATAATTTTTCATACTTCAATAGCTTATAAATTATGTTAAATTAAACCGACCATTAATGCCATTATAAATGGCTATACTACTACCATTTATCATTAAGGTACAAGACACTTTTTTACTTGCCTGTTTGAACATTTTCTTGTATTCTCTACTGGCTGTTTCCACAGTAAATTTGGTACTGAATATGTTACACAATTTGGCTCCATAGCCATTTCGACCACCTGGGCAAACAAATATGAAACACTATTTTATTGTTATTATCTCATTGACAGCTTTATTTCTTAATCACTGGGAGAGCTATTCAATTATAGAGATTTATTTCCATATTTTTAACCCTCATGCCATAGACAGTCATTTAAAATACATATATTTTTAGTAACAAATATGTTATTTCCCCTCAATACTCTACCTGTCACTTTCTTTTCATCATCATCATAGTTACTAGAAGTTAGGAGCTGTCCAAATATGAGAGCTGGGACATACATCTTTTCAACTTTGTGTTCAACAACAGGAATACCTTTTCCATTATTCCATATACTAATTAAATTGTTTTCCCTAAGAAAACAAGATTGAGAATTGTATTGTACAACACATTAAACGAATGCTTACCATTTTAAAATATTTAAATACTATTATTTCTAAAATATGTATATTCAGGCTGGGCGCGGTGGCCTACACCTGTAATCCCAGCACTTTGGGAGGCTGAGGAGGGCGGATCACTTGAGGCCAGTTCTGGCCAACATGTTGAAACCGTCTCTACTAAAAATAAAAAAATTAGCCAGGCGTGGTAGCGCACGCCTGTGATTCCAGCTACTTGGGAGGCTGAGGCAGGAGAATTGCTCCAAGTGTTGGGATTATAGATGTGAGCCACCACGCCTATCCCTCAATTTTTTTTACTCTTTTCATATATACGTTCTGAAATTCAGCAGGAACAACATTTCCCACCATGCTCAGTTCCTGACATTCCTGAAATAGGAGTCAAGAGGAAAAAAAAAAACTTTTCCAACACCTGAATAGACACTGATAATGTTGAAAAAATATAAAATTTTAAAATGTTAGAATAAACAAAGGGAAATGATTTATGCCCAATGGAAAGAAAAGAACAATCTGGAAACATTATTATACACCACTCCCACTCCTTTTTTGAGACAGCATCTTGCTCTGTCACCCAGGTTGGAGTGCAATGGCAGGATCACAGCTCACTGAATGAAGCCTTGACCTCCTGGGCTCAAGCAATCCTCCCACTTCAGCCTCCTGAATAGCTGGGACTACAGGCGTGCATCACTACATCTGGCTAATTTTTAAATTTTTTGTAGAGATGAGGTTCTCACTGTGTTGCCCAGGCTGGTCTCAAACTACTCCTGGGCTCAACTGATTCTCCCACTTTGGCCTCCCAAAGTGCTGGGATTACAGGAGTGAGCCACCATGCCTATTATACCCCTTTTAAGAGGATCATCTATACATCTCTTGTTCCCACCCAACAAAGTACATTGCAAAACAAACATAAAAGGGAAAACAGGCTGGGTGTGGTGGCTCATGCCTATAATCCCAGCAATCCCAGCACTTTGGGAGGCTGAGGCGGGCAGATTACCTGAGGTCAGGAGCTGGAGACCAGCCTGACCAACTTTTGTTCAATTCAACAAGTGACTCCTGAGCAGCTATGGTATGCTGTAGAATAATGAGAGAGAACTCTAGAAAGATATGGTACTGTCTGTGCTTAAGAACTCATTTGCTGGCCGGGCGCGGTGGCTCAAGCCTGTAATCCCAGCACTTTGGGAGGCCGAGGGGGGCGGATCACAAGGTCAGGAGATCGAGACCACAGTGAAACCCCGTCTCTACTAAAAATACAAAAAATTAGCCGGGCGCGGTGGCGGGCGCCTGTAGTCCCAGCTACTCAGGAGGCTGAGGCAGGAGAATGGCGGGAACCCGGGAGGCGGAGCTTGCAGTGAGCCGAGATCGCGCCACTGCACTCCAGCCTGGGAGACAGAGCGAGACTCCGTCTCAAAAAAAAAAAAAAAAAAAAGAACTCATTTGCTGCCGGGCGTGGTGGCTCACGCCTGTAATCCCAGCACTTTGGGAGGCCAAATCACGAGGTCAGGAGATCGAGATCATCCTGGCTAACATGGTGAAACCCCATCTCTACTAAAAATACAAAAAAATTAGCCAGGCATGGTGGCTGGCGCCTGTAGTCCCAGCTACTCCGGAGGCTGAGGCAGGAGAATGGCGTGAACCCAGGAGGGGTAGCTTGCAGTGAGCCGAGATCACGCCACCGCACTCCAGCCTGGGCGACAGAGCAGACCCCGTCTCAAAAAAAAAAAAAAAAAAAGAACTCATTTGTTGGCTGGGCGTGGTGGCTCATGCCTGTAATCCCAGCACTTTGGGAGGCCAAGGCAGACGGATCACGACATCAGTAGTTCCAGTCCAGTCTGGCCAACATAGTGAAATCCCGTTTCTATCAAAAAAATAAAAAATTAGCCGGGCGTGGTGGTGTGCACCTGTAATCCCAGCTACTCTGGAGGCTGAGGCAGGAGAATTGCTTGAACCCGGAAGGCGGGTTCAGCCTTGGGCAACAAGAGCAAAACTCTATCAATCATAAACTGCCTTGCTCTCAAATAAAATGCTGAAAACTTATTTGGACTTATTTCGGTTAATTCTTGGATGGTAATACATTTTAGTTAATAACTAGATATGCGTTATGGTTCTTGTTCTACATAGTACTTATTATCTATAAAAAAACTAATTAAAACTAGCTCAACATTTTTTAAAGACTATGATATTGAGTTCTTAGGAAAATCCAGGTATACTTTGTCCTAATTAATCAGACTAACAAAAGAGTGAAATAAGCACCCTGATCTCCCACAAAGGGACACCCTGTATTTATAAGCAGAAATGTTAGATCAAATTATTCTCTACCACCACCTACTGGTTTACTGTTTGAATAGCGTCATGAGAAAAACTTAAAACTCTGGATGCCAGAATACTTAAGGCCATTACTGAAGGTGCTTGCTCAAATATTTAGGGATTAAGTGTCATAAGGCCTGTAATTTATTTTGAAATGATCCATAGCAAATAGGCTGGGTGCCATGGCACACACCCATAATGCCAACACTGGAGGATTGCTTCAGGCCAGGAGTTCAAAGACCAGCCCAGGCACTTCCTCAAAAAAAAAAAAAAAAAAAGAACTAATTAAAAAAAAGATGGAGAAAATATGGAAAAACGTTGGCAACTGTTGGATCTAGGTGGTGGGTATCCACAGGTTTTTCATTTTAGCATTCTGCTTTTGTGTACTTTTATGAACTTCTGTTTAAGAAAAACCAACTTCACCAGTAATCAAAATATATGCAACTAACAATAGCAATGAGCTACATAACAAACAAAAACTAAGCAAAAGACGTACGGATCAATTGTGACTCTAATACAAGACATTTTTGGGTCCCTTTGTTTGTTGTCCGCAGCATTAACTGAAAGAAAATAAAATATACATTTGTAAGAAATTAGTGTTTAAAAAAAAATTCTGTAACTCTAAGTAAGATATAGAAAAAAAAGTTCCTAAACAGCACAGGAGTGGCATTAATAAGGTGTTAATTTAGGAATTTTTGTTCATAGTACTGTTTCCAGGAGAAAGCTCAACCTCCTGGGCTCCAGGAAACTACCGCACCTTTGTCAACTAATTGAAATGACAGGAGCCCTGGCTACAGCAGGTTTGCTAGAAATGATACTTTTTTTTTTACTTTTATCTTTTTTTATTTTTATTTGGAATGATACTTCTTATGAAAGATTTGACCAGCAGATCTTTATGTTAAAGGATTTACTCACCTAGAATCTCATCAAAGATTTTGTACAAACCAGGAACAAAAGTGACTTCCCTATAGTTAATGCCAACATCTTCATCGTAAACCCACATTTGCTAGAAATAAGGCAAAGAAATACTGTTATTTTTACTCTATATTCATTGTTCTGTTATCACGATTACTGTAAAGTCTTCGTATTAAATATTACCATGTTTAGGCCAGTTCCAGTGACACTCAGTACCCAAGAGGTACAGAAAGAAGAGTATCCATTTCAACTACTAGGTAACTGCCTTTGATGAGCTTGATTTTACCTGGGTTACTAATTCCACAGAACCAATGTAGGTGTCTGGCCGAAGCAAAATATGTTCCAATTGTGTTTTCTTTTGATAGATTCTTTCAATAGACAGTCTTTTCTTAGCATCTTCATTTTTCTTTATTTTGTTGACTTGCATATTTTCATTTACAGGCTAGCAATTAAAAAAAGAGAGAGAGAGAAGAAAGGGGATTTTTAATCATAAGTTTACCCCAAACTAGGAACAAAATGCCTACCATAGTGAGACGTCAACACACATTGCAATCTGTTAGTAGGTAGTGATGGGGTTGTGTACAAAGAGGACAATTTAAATTCGCTGCGGCCAGGTCCTCAGGTGTCAGGTTAAACAGACACATATTATCTCACCAAGTGGGTCTGGTCTGGAAACCTCTTTTCTTGAGCAACGTGGTAGATGTCATCAATAAAATGCACACATTATTTACCGATTTCTTTCAGTTCCTGCACACATTATTTACCGAGTGCCTATTATTATAAACCACGGTGTCCCGAGCACACGACAGATTCTAGGTCGGCAGCAGCAGTTGGGGCGGCTATCAGTTCAATCCCTCGGCCACATGAGCCTTGCGAACTCAGGAAGGGGGCGCTTTTGGAAGCTGGCCAGCTGCTCCAGGGGAACACTGTGCCAGGCTCTGCCCTTTCCAAGATCGGGGACATTCAAGACCGTTTTCAAGCAGAGGGCAGGAGGGGAAAGCATCTGTCCGCGCGAGTCAATAACGTCGCACCCGGGCCGCTGTAACATGGATCTACTACGGGACCAACGGACTCCTGCCCCTAGAAACAGAGCAACAACGCACTACACCCTGGAAGCCGGATCATACTTCACTACTAGCACCAGAAGGGGCTTCCGCCTCTCCACGATCACCCCGGAACCGGGAGATGGAGAATATGGGCTCCCAAGCCTGTAGCAGGCCTGACCGCAGCCCCGGAGCTTCACTCGTCACGGGCGGCCAGAGAGATGCCCGGGCCGCGCTGAGGCTCCACCACCAGTCCCTCCCGCGAGCCGTACCTGCAATGGTGACACTTCCATGGTGACGGTCGTGAAGGGGCTCGAGAACCCTGAAAGCGACTAAACAGGTAGGACCCACGAGACCACCCCAGACCAAGCCGCTTCTCCACAGACGCGCGTCGGTTAGGAGAGCTCCACTTGAACCTTCCTTTAGCCCGCCCGAAGCAGACGAGCCAATCCCTGACTCGCTCTCACCGTCTCCGTCCAGGAGAACCAATCGTAACTGGTCTTTTATATCCACCTATGAACGGCTGAGTTGGCCCGGGGTTTGTTTGAATAAACCAATCAGGTTAGGGAGGCGGGACTAGAGAGGCTTCAAAAGGCACCACTCGGCGTTGTAGCGGAGAGATTGACAGGGATTCTGGCCAATGACAAGGGCTCACTTGTTTTCTAGAGCAGAAAGCTTGAAAGAGATGGGCGTTGAAGTGGGAAGGGGTTGCCTGAGGCAAAAGCGTGCAGGTGAAAAAAGGAAAGGATGTTTATTCTCAGGAACTGCCAATCTATTTAAGATCCCTCAAATCTAAAAACTGTCCTCTGTTCTGACGTTGTTAGCGAGGGGAATGGGAGCCTTAGCTTCGTTTTCCTGAGGAAATTGAGTGCCGGCTTTCTGGACAGGCAGCCTGGTTGAAGCGAACGGATTCTGGCATCTGCCTCAACCCCGCCCCCTTTCCCCTGGAATTTATTTTTCAAAGAAATAAAAGTAGGCTGTGTGCGGTGGCTGGCGTCTGTATTCGCAGCACATTGGGAGGCTGAGGTGGGAGGATCGCTGGAGCCTAGGAGTTGGAGACCAGCCTGGGCAACATAGCGAGACCCCGTCTCTACCCAAAAAGGAAGAAAAAAAAAAAATAGCCGGGCGAGGCGGTGCACCTCTGTAACTCCAGCTGTGGAGGCTGAGGAGGGAGGATCGCTTGAGCCCCGGAGATCGAGGTGCCTTGAACTGTGATCGCTCCACTGCACTCCAGCCTGAGTGACAGAGGGAGATCATATCAAGAGATAAATAAATAAATAATACAAATAATCAAAATAAAAGTGCTACAGTTGTGGTTTGGGGGTTCCATATAATGGAAGGATGTAGAAAGGCTTTGCAAAATGGAGGGCAGCAGCATTCGGGTCCCCAGTAGAGCCACGCTGGACTGCAGCTGGTAAGTGGAAAGGGATAACTTGTGGTCGTAGCCTCTTGAGCTGAGGGTGGGCTCAGCCGTCCGGGGCTGAAACCTTTTCCGCAGCCAGCTGGCCAGATGCCCTCCGACTGGCTACTTTTGCTCACCTCCGTGAACCATGCAGTCCAGAACAGCTCTTCCAATTTGACAAGGAAATGCCAAAGACTGAAAGTTTTTTATTTGTTTGTTTTTGTTGTTGTTGTTGTTGTTGTTGTTTTGAGATGGAGTCTCATTCTGTTGTCCAGGCTGGAGTGCAATGGCACGATCTCGGCTCACTGCAACCTTCACCTCCCGGGTTCAAGCGATTCTTCTGCCTCAGCCTCCTGTGTAGCTGGAATTACAGGCGCCCGCCTGGCTAATTTTTGTATTGTTTAGTAGAGAGGGTTTTGCCATGTTGACCAGGTTGGTTTCAAACTTCTGACCTCAAGTGATCTGCCCGCCTCGGCCTCTCAAAGTGCTGGGATTACAGGTGTGAGTCACTGTGCCCGGCGGAGACTGAAGTTTTTAAATTACTCTTACATATAAATGTTTGAGTGGATTAAACAAAGTTACTGCCCTTACAAGATGCCTGGAAAACAAAACAAAACAAAACAAAACAAAACAAAACTGCACAATTTGAGTGCCTACTAATTCCAGCTGAGCCACCTCCTTCCATCCATTGCTTCCTTCCTCTACCTGGGTTTCAGTCCCACCTCAGCAATTTGCCATTCCTATCATTTCGATGGAGGAAGCCTCTCGGGCTTCGGTGGGGGGAGGGGAAAGATGCCACTCTCTGCAGGACACCCGAGGGCGCTGACAGAAACCAGCCACGCTGGCTTCTACCTCCTGAAACACACTGCCTCCAAGGTAGTGGGGATGGTGGGCATGCTTCCTCAAGAATGGCAGCTCAGTCTCTGCAGCTCCCGGCCTCCACCCTGTAGCTCATCCTAGCCTGCAGTGACCCACCTGGTGATGAGGCAACAGGAATTTAACAAGCAGCTCCAGCCCTATTTTTTTGGGGGCCCAGCTTTAAATCTCTGCTGCAGTTTAGCCTGATCCTGTGTGTCTTTGTTCCAAAAACCCAGAAGCAGTACTGTGGAGTCAAAAGGACTTTGGGGGCCAGGCGTGGTGGCTCATCCCTGTAATCCCGGCACTTTGGGAGGCCGAGGTGGGTGGATCACCTGAGTTCAGGAGTTTGAGACCAGACTGGTCAACTTGGTGAAACCCCATCTCTACAAAAATACAAAAAAAATTAGCCATGCCTAATGGCGGGTGCCTGTAATCCCAGCTACTTGGGAGGCTGAGGTGGGAGAATAGCTTGAACCCGGGAGGCGGAGTTTGCAGTGAGCTGAGATCGTACCATTGCACTCCAGCCTGGGCGACAGAGCAAGACCCTGTCTCAAACAAACAAACAAACACAAAAGGACTTTGGGGCCACACACACCTAAGTTAGAATTCTTCCTGGGTCTTTTGGTTTCCCCATGCCATTATCCTTCATCGAAGGCACAGAGGGCAAAATGAGATATGCAAGTGTCTGGGACAATCCTTTTCCAGCTCTCTAGCACAAGGTGGTCTTGCTCTGGCCCACCCCCCTTCTCTTCTGGGTACAAACTGTTTCTCTGCCAGCCCCTTCCTCTTCCCAGAGCCTATTGCAGGGGGTCCTGCAGGACTTGTGGGGACTATTGAAGAAAGAAGTGGGTGGGGGTCTGGGATGGGCGGGCCTGGAAGGCATCGTACACAAAGAGGGAACTGCAGATGCCTGCCAGACACTAGTCCTGGGAGGCAAGAAGGGGTTGGGGGTAATTCCAGGGGGCTGTGGTTTGGGGAGGGGAAAGATGCCATCCTCATTATCCACTCACCCTGCCCCCACTCTGCAGGGGCCCAAAGTAGCTACCTGGACATTACCCCCCTCCCTCCCCCAACCTGTACTTGAATATGTGGTTGAGTACTTAAGGCAGACCCCTGACTAGGGTATTTGTTGGATATATGACCTTGGGCAAGTCACTCAGTCTCTCTGTGCCTCCATTTCTTCTCATCAAAAGACAAAATTACAAGTTGTAGATCAAATTGACTTTTATTGTGATTCATGAATTGGGGCAGCCCCCATTCTACAAAATAGAATGAAAGCTTCTACTGGGCAATAGCAGAATAGTGGGTTTTGTAAGGTGGGAACCAGGAAGCAGCAATAGAAAAAAACCTGATTGGTTAACATCAGGTACTTCAGGTTACTTTTTTGTGGAGTTAAAGCAGAGGGGACTTCCTTATTAAACTGACTTAGGTAGATTGGATTCCTGTTTTCAGGAAAAAGTGGTCCATTTTGGAATCTATCTGCTTCTTTAAAGTTTCAGTTGGATTATGTGGCATTTAGCATGAATGACTCCATCTTGGTTTGGTCTGGTCTTTTGGGGCCTAGTGCAGGAGCCCAGTTTAAAACAATGACCTCCATAATTTTTTTTTTTTTTTTAGACAGAATCTCACTCTGTTGCTCAGGTTGGAGTGCAGGGGTGCAGTCTCGGCTCACTGCAACCTCCGTCTCCCGGGCTCAAGCAATTCTCCTGCCTCAGCCTCTGGAGTCGCTGGGATTACTGGCATGCACCACAACGCTCAGATAATTTTTGTATTTTTAGTAGAAATGGGGTTTCACCATGTTGGCCAGGCTGGTCTTGAACTCCTGACCTCAAGTGATCAAGCCTGCCTTGGCCTCCCAAAGCGCTGGGATTACAGGTGTGAGCCACCGCGCCCAGCCAACCTCCCATAATTTTTAACAGTCTAAAATGGGGATAATGGGAGTACCTTCTCCTGCTCCTTATAGGGTGATATAACACAAAGTTCTTAGTGCATTGTCTGGCAAGTAATAAGTGCTCAAGACATGTTAGCAAAGACTACCTCTACTCCTTTCCAGGATCTTCTCTCCCTGCTAGTCCCACCAATTCCTTCTCCAAAACCAGTTCAGAATCATCCTCCCCAGGGAACCTTCTCTGACAGTCTTTTTCATTGAACCTCCTCAAGTCTTTTGAGGTATATTTGCATATGTGGATGAGCTCCTTTTATAAGTATTCTTTGGTTGTTTTCTCCTGGGTTGTGTGCTTCCGTTCTTTCTGCTCTTTGGCCGGGGGGTGGGGGGGTGGGGGTGGGGAAGGTCCTAGAGGCATAGTGTCCCTTTCTTGGATCTGGAAGGTCCCCTAGAAAGAGCAGCGTTTCTTCTCTTTTGCAGGCTTTCCTAGCAGAAGGAGGCTGGACTGAAACTGTGGCTCTGGATTTGGGGTTTGGAGCTGGCTAGACTGGACCCCACTGGGAATTCCTGGATGAGGCTGGGCCGGCGCCAGAGTACTCAGGTGGTTAGGGCTGGGCCAAGAAGCTCTGTTTACTTTGAGGTTGACAACTGGCAGAGTCTGGTCAGTTTATTTATTTATTTATGTTTATTTATTTATTTTCACCAGGGATACCAGCTTCCAGTTGGAGGAGGCCAAGAAAACCCAAAATGTCCCATAGAGCCCAGCCTATAGGTGGCCCCTGGCAAAGAAATGTGGACAAAGTTGGGAGGATAGCAAGGGAGGTTACAGAGGGCAGCAGCTCAGGACTAGAGATGAGTAATCCCTAAGTCTACACAGAAGTTCCCTAACCATCAAAAATTTAAAAGTGTACACACCTTGTAACTCAGCAGCTGAACTTCTAGGAATACTGAATTCAATCAATTCAAATCAGTTGTGGAATTGTGCAAAGATGTATGTACATATGTATAGGATTTTTGCAATGTTGGTGGTTTTCTTTTTCTTTTCTTTTTTCTTTTTTGTTTTTGAGACGGCGTCTCACTGGGTTGCCCAGGCTGGAGTGCAGTGGTACAATCTTGGCTCACTGCAACCTCCGCCTCCCAGGTTCAAGTGATTTTTCCTGGCTCAGCTTCCGAAGTAGCTGGGACTACAGGTGCCTGCCACCACGCCTGGCTAATTTTTGTATTTTTAGAAGAGATGAGGTTTCACCACATTGGCCAGGCTGGTCTCGAACTCCTGACTTCAAGTGATCCACCTGCCTTGGCCTCTCAAAGTGCTGGGATTACAGGTGTGAGCCACTGCACCCAGCCTATTTATCGCAATATTGTTTTTAATAGAAAATAACTGGCAGCAAGCTAATGGAATGAAATGATATGCAGCTATTAAAGAGATGGACGTTGGTCTAAGTGTACTGATATGGAGGTTTCTCTAAGAGATACCGTTAAGTTTTTTAAAAAGTGAGGCAAATACTGTGTAGAGCATAATTCCATTTGGGTAAATAAAATTATATATATATATATATACACACACACACATATACACATATACATATATATATATGGATTGAGAATATCTGGAAGGAATTGTAAGGAGGTGGAGGGAAAAGGAAGACTTCTTTTCTTCTTTCTTTTTTTTCTGAGACACAGTCTCAGCTCTGTTGCCCAGACTGGAGTGTAGTGGCACCATCTTGACTCATTGCAGCCTCAAACTCCTGGCCTCAAGCGATTCTCCTGTCTCAGCCTCCCTAGTAGCTGGGACTACAGGCCTGTGCCACCAAGCCTGGCTGATTAAAAAAAAATTTTTTTTGGTATAGACGAGATCTTGCTATGTTTCCCAGGCTGGTCTCCAACTCCTGGGCTCAAGTGGTCCTCCCAGTTCAGCCTCCCAAAGTGTTGGGATTACAGGTGTGACCACTGCACACAGCCAAGACTTGCTTTTTTGTATTTTTCCTCCTATTTGAAAATTTAAAAGGATGGTCACCCTTCTCACCCCTGTCACTTTCCCCCACCTCAGTGAAGGCAGGCATACCTGTCTATACAAGTCTGTGTGAGAATGTAATTTTTGTAGATAAAGATAGATTCTCAGTAGACTTGGGAACTCAGTGGTAAGAACTCTACAGAAAAATTAAATCTTTGGACCAAAGTAAGGGACACTGTGCTGTGGCGAGAAGTCCCAGCCCAGCTCTGCTGTCCCTAGTTGCGTGACCTTGGGTAAATCCCCTTCTCTCTCTAGTTTTCAGTTTCCCCATCTGTAAACTGAAGTTGAGGTACCCCAGTTAGAGGAGTGGGTTGCAAAATGCCTTCCTTACAGTCTTAGAGAGGTGACAGTGAGAGCACTTGGAGGAGGTGAGGCCCAGTTAACCAAACCAAAGATGAAGCCACACCTTCATCTTTTCATATTTTGGGTTCTGTGTAAGACTTCATTAAACACAGGGATCCATTGCTTAGAGTTTTTAAATTCATGGGTAAATGATTGTTAAGGGCTGTTCAGGTTCTGACACTGTAATTCCAAATATGACTTTTCATTTATTGAGTTGGTTTAAATCAGGGTATGCCTGCAGTTTTGTCTTCCTTTCCCCCGACAGAGCCCAGCCAGGCTGCAGAGGAACTCAAGCCCATTGGGGCTGAACCCTGGTATATGGGGAGGCAGAGCAGGGCCGCAGATTCTTTTCATTCTTTATGTGACATCCCTTCCCCATCTTCTGGCCTAGTGGTATGGCCGGGGCTCTGCCAGCTCCCTAAGACATCCCCATTGCCCCTCTCTGGCACCAGTGGCTGCTGATGGCAGCTGCTGGAACTGGATCTTGTCCTTAGTTTCATGCCTACTGGAGACTTGATCAGCAAGACCTGGGCAAACATAATGAGCCCCTTGCTGCTTCCTCGCCCCTAAACTCTCCAGCTCCCCACATCCTTCCTCTGTAGCCCACAGAATGGAAGTGGTAAAGTGGCCCTCCTATCTGACAGCAGAGGCCAGGGCTGGGCCTCTCTGTTCTCTCAGCTTTTCACACCAGGAAAGGGAGGCAGAACCAGACTGAGTATCTTGCTAGTCCTCAGGCTACTTGAATGGTCACCCCTAGTATGTTTTACTTGGTCACTGTGGAACACAGAAGGTCATCACTGAGGAACTTCTGCGTTGGAATCTTCTACCTTGGAAGAAGAATAAAAACGTACATCTCTGGAGTGTCTTCCCTCCATTATCCAACAGCTGTCCCCTCTGCTGCTATCTCCAAGGCAATCAGGGCCAGTTTATATCTGTAGGGGTCCCTTCACTGATGATCTGAGACACCAAGCAGTTTGGAAAGGGGCGGAGTGGTGCTAGGAGCAAATTATTCACATGAAGAAAATAGAAAGTTAGATCTTTCTGTTTAGGATTGAAGAAAATAATGATGTTTCCCAAAGGCCTGCAGTTAAGTTCTGCTTATGTGGTTTTCTGTCTTCCTTCCTGATCATGAAAGGAGAGAAGCTACAGGAGCAGGAAGATGGGAACCCTGACTGATACACACTCTATTTCCAACAATAGTTTTGCTGATGATAGTTTGTTGAATGCCAATTATAACGTTATGCCAAACATAACGTTTCCGCTAATCTTTACAACAATCCTTCAAACTGAGGCAACTCAGGCTTGCAAGAGTTAGGCAATGTCCCCAAGATTGTGAATTTCTACTGATCTTTCAAGACACAGATCCAATGTCACTTCCTTTAAAAAAAATTATTGACTTATTTATGAGATGGGGTCTTCTTATGTTGCTCAAGATGACCTCAAACTCCTGGGCTCAAGGATCCTCCTGTCTCAGCCTCCAGAGTAGCTGGGATTGTCACCCAACACACCCAGCTCAATATCACCTTCCTTTGAAGATTGCTCTAACCACCCTTGGTTTATCTTTGTTTTCTTGGCTTCCTGTGCATTTCTCTGTATTACACAGCGCTGTGTGTTAACCCACAAGTCTTCCACTTCAAACCACAAGCTATTCTAAAGGCAGGGATTTGCTTACTTCTTTGGTACCCTCAACACCTAGTACAATGCCCACCCATTGGAGGCCTTCTGTGAATGGTATTATTAGCACTATCATTGTCCACCTGGGGGCAGCACACCCAGCTACAGGCCCCTCGTGTAGGAAAGCCAGGTCTCTGGCTACGAGGCTGGGCTGTCAAACTCCTAAGTGAAGGGAAATGTCCACACAAGCCTCTGCTTATGCCCCGGTAGAAGCCAGGGATGACTGTATCAGCAGTTTGTTCCATCATCTTGGGATTCAGTGGAAGGTACAGTACTCATTGCTGACATCAGCTGGGCTGTCCTTGTGGACACTGGGGCTATGAAGGAACATCTGTACCTTGGACTCAAAGACCCAGGGCTATGGTTTGAATGTGTCCCTCAAAAAGCATGTGTGGAAATTTAACACCCAATGCAACAGTGTTGGAAGGTGGGGCCTAATGGGAGGTTTGTAGGTCATGAACTCCCCCCTCATGAATGGATTAATTACAATTATAAAAGGAGTTGAGGCTGCAAGTGTGATGTCTTGCTCTCTTGTCCTTTTGCCTTCTGTCATGGGATGACACAGCATGAAGGCCCTCACCAGATGAAGGCCCCCGGATCTTGGACTTCCCAGTCTCTAGAACTATAAGAAATAAATCCATGTTTTAAATAAATTACCCAATCTCAGGTATTCTGTTATAGCAGCATGAAACAGACTAAGACACCCAGTGAGAAAGCTGCAGGAAAGAAAACCCAGAAGGGGCAGAAGGGGTCAGTTGCAAGGGTCTCAGAGAAAGCTTCTCTTGAGTAGGGCTGCATCTCATAGGTAAAAGGGGAAAGGAATTCTCCACTAGAGCTAATGAACCCTGCTCCTAGCTGGGAAGTGGATAAAGTGTCAGCAGGGGTCTGATTGAGGAACCAGGTTATGTCTGTCCTCTGGAAGCGGAGGCAAAACAGTCACAGGGGATAGTGACAGAGTGTCTCTGTAGACACCTTCCTTCTTCTGTTACCAGGGGAACACCTGGAGGCAGAAGGTGCTAGGGGTAATGATGGTAGCATTAGAGGCAGTAGGGAGGAGGGAGAGCATCCACTTCTGCCAGAGAACTTTGAGAGAAGGGGAGCAGATGAAACAATGAGGGGAGTGGCAGGGTATGGCCAATGACTTAAATTATGAACAGATAGGTGAGAGAAGAGAGGGCAGGGGAGGCATCTGGCATCTGGAATTATTTATTCTGAGAAGAGAAAGACATTTTCTTCTTCTTTTTTTTTTTTTTGAGACAGCGTCGCTCTGTCACCCAGGCTGGAGTGCAGTGGTGTGATCTCAGCTCACTGCAAGCTCCGCCTCCCTGGTTCATGCCGTTCTCCTGCTTCAGCCTCCCAAGTAGCTGGGACTACAGGCGTCTGCCACCATGCCTGGCTAATTTTTTGCATTTTTTAGTAGAGACGGGATTTCACCATGTTGGCCAGGATGGTCTCGATCTCCCAACCTCATGATCCGCCTCCCAGAGTGCTGGGATTACAGGTGTGAGCCACCGCGCCCGGTCGAGAAACACATTCTCATAGGCTTCACTGACATATGAGAATTGACATGTGTGGCTGGGCACGGTGCCCACACCGAGTCAGGGAGCTCAGCTCCCTCCATGTCGACTGACATCTGGTCCCAGACGGGGCACCCCACAGTCACCGCCGGTGTGGGCTGAGCAATGGTGCATCAGTACAGCTGCCTTCCTGCCCACCAGGGTGCCATACTTGGAGAGGCCGGATCAGGAGAGCCAGGATCTCCACAGAGACAACACAGTGCAAAAGGAGGCCTGATCCAGCCCAGTCCCAGACTGTGGAGCCTGGGTCCTTCCCTGGGCACACATGGTTCCAGAGGTGAACACCCAGGCAAGACATGGGGAGGGGAGGGGAGAGCCATCCGCAGCTGGGCTGGCCAGGATCTGGTTTCATATCTCCAGGCCATCCTGCTCAGCTGCTTACCAGTTTTGTGACCACTTCCTGTTCCTCAGCTTCAGCTTGGCCATCTGTAAAATGGGGGAAGGCAACTCACTGAACTGTGAAGTCCCTTCCAGCTGTGGCAATCTAGGAATCTAGGACCTCCGGATGATTCCTTTTGCATGGTCCAAGGCCCCATGCTGGCATGGCTTCCAACGCTCCAGAGCCTGCAATGCTTCCAGGCCAATTGGCACCAACAGGAGCGCTTTCTCATTGTCCAAAGCCTAAGCAGGAGACAAGCCAAGTGAATGATGTTGGGCCCTATGAGCGTTCTGTCACCATTCCGAGAAGTGATGAGGCTAACCCAAGAGTGTACAGCTAGGGTTAGCCAAGACTTGTGCCAAATACAATTACTGCCTCCTACAATTTTAGCCTTCTTTGACCGGGAGCTATGAACTCAGAACTCGAGAAAGATGGGGGTATGGGCAGAAGAAGAAAGTGCAACCTGGGAAAATCTTGCAGAGAACATTTGCAAAAGCAATGACACACAGGGGACTCTGAGCAGAGAGAGAGCCAGAGATTGGGCTGGGAAATCGTTTGCCCTGCTTCCCCTGATGCTTGTTGAGTCAAAGGGCAGGTGGCCTGACAGATCGGAGATCCAGAATCAGAGCAGACACCCTGTCCAAATTTCCTAGAGGGCCTCCAGGCCCTGACTCCTGCTTCCCCAACCCTGGGGAAAAAAGTGCCACCTTCCCCTTAGGAAATCCTAAAGAGACCAAGGGACCTCTGAATGCAGAGAGTCCTCCAAAAGGGCTTTAGGCTTAGAGACGCCCCCACAGAGGGGGCATAAGACTTTAGATTCGGTAAGGCCCTAGAGTTTGCTGGACCTTCAGAGTGATGTCCAACACCCATACACACAGGGACTTACCCCCCAGCTTCATGCCTCCCCCTTTCCCCACCAGCAGTAGGAGCTCACAGATAGCATCAGTCATGCCTTCTGCATATGCCCAGACTCTCTTCTGTCCCCATCATTCCATCGCCAGAGCCAGGATCCTTCATGCCAGCGTCTATGCCTCATCCTTTCTCTCCTCCTTACCCCTGCCCACTTCCTCTTCTCCCTTCCCAGAAGAACATCCTGGCCTGAGGGGCCTCTCAAGATTGGTGGTGACCAGACATCCCAATCCCACTTGGAAAAGTAGGGAAGGGCCTCCAGGAAAGGTGAGGGGATTACAAGAGAGGAAAGGCATGCCTCCATTTCCTCATCTGCGGAATACGCAGTGCATGGGATTGTTATGAGAAACTGTACAGAGTGGGTGGTAAGAGTGCCTGCTTCCGATTATGTCTCATTTAATAAATACATACGGAAAAACATAATGGGAAACCACTCCATACCCACCAAATGGGTAAAAAATTAAAATACTGACGATACCAGAATGTGGAATAAGGGGATTCTCATATAATGCTGGTAAGAAAACAAATTTGTACAACCACTGAGAAGCAACCAATAATTCCACCCCTAGATATATACCCAGCAGAAATGTGTGCGTGTGTGTGTGTATTCCAAAACATATGTTCAAGAGTGTCATAGCAGCACTCTTCAGAATAGCCAAAAAAGGAACCAATAGTAGAATAGTTAAGTCTCGACTTGAATATGCTGTTGATACATCCAACAATATAGACAAATCATATGTTAGCAAAAGATTACTACTGTATCACTCTATATAATCTCAAAAACAGGCAAAACTAATGCTACGGTTTGAATGTCTCCTCCAAAACTCACGTTGAAATGTAATCACCGTTGTGACAGTATTAAGAAGTGGGGCCTTTAAGAGATGATTAGGTCATGGGGGCTCTACTCTCATGAATGGATTCATACTGTTATCACAGGAGTGGGTTAGTTATCACAGGAGTGGGTTAGTTATCACAGGAGTGGGCTCCTGATAAAAGGATGAAGTTTACACCGTAATCTCAGCACTTTGGGAGGCCAAGACAGGAGGATCACTTGAGCCCAAGAGCTTGAGACCATCCTGGGAAACATGACGAAACCCAGTCCCTACAAAAAATACAAAAATTAGCTGGGTGTGGTGGTGTGCACCTATAGTCCTAGCTACTCAGGAGGCTGAGGTGGGGGAATCACCACCTGAACCTGAGGAGGTGGAGGCTGTAGTGAGCTGTGATTGCACCACTGCACTCCATCCTGGGCAACAGAGTAAGACCTGGTCTCAAAAAAACAAAAAGGTGCTGGGTGCAGAGGCTTATGCCTGTAATCCCAGCACTTTGGGAGGCTGAGGCGGGTGGATCAGCTGAGGTCAGGAGTTCGAGACCAGCCTGGCCAACATGGCAAAACCCGTCTCTACTAAAAGTACAAAAATTAGCCAGGCATGGTGGCACATGCCTGTAGTCCCAGCTGCTTGGGAGGCTGAGGCAGGAGGATCACTTGAATCCTAGAGATGGAGGTTGCAGTGAGCTGAGATCATGCCACTGCACTCTAGCCTGGGTGACAGCAAGATTCCATCTCAAAAAGAAAAAAAAAAAAAGATGAAGTTTGGCCTCCTTCTCTGTCTCACACACTTCTTGCTTCTGCCCTTCTGCCTTCCACCATGGGAGGACCCTTGCCAGATCCCAGTCCAATGCTCTTGGACTTTGCAGCCTCCAAAACCATATGCCAAATAAACTTTTATTGTTTATAAATTACCCAGTCTGTGGTATTCTGTTGTAAGAGTAGAAAACAGACTAAGACAACTAATCTATGTTTTTAGAAATCAAGATAAAGTTTACATGTGGGGAGAGGAGTGGAGGTAGCCTTTTGGGGTACAGGTAGTATTATTTAGTTACAACCTCACTAAGTGAACATTTATTAAGCTAGACATTTCTCATTTCTGCACTTTTCTGTATGCATGTTATACTTCCATTTTTACTGGGAAAAAAAAAGGCTTTTCCTGTTTATTTTTTTCAAAGAGTGCTGGCTCTCAAGTCAGCCTGCCTGGGCTGGATTCCTGGCAGCAGAAACTGGGATAAGTTAGCCTGTGCCTCAGTGTCCTCATTCTTCGTATTAAATGAATATTATTATAGTGTGGCTATGATGACTAAATGAATGAATCTGCATAAAACACTGAGAGTGCTGCCTGCCAAACATTAAGTGCCCAATGAGTGTTAGTTATTAGCCATGACCAGCCAAGTGAGTGAGATTAAGAGCCTGGAGCCAAAAGTCCTGCACTGAATCCTGGATTTGCCATTTACTAGCTCTGTGACTTTGGCAAAGTGGCATCCTCCCTCTTATCCTCAAATGCCCTCAGTTGTAAGAGAGATAATGCCAGCCCAACCCAATAGGGCTGTGCAGAAACCTACTTAGACAATGTGCGTAAAGCACTAAACACAGTGCCTGGCATGGAGTGAGGCTCAATGCCTGTTATTATGATCATTGATCACCATGGTAACCCTATAAACCCATTTTATAGATGGGGCTCAAGGTAGTAAAAACATGGGCTTAAGGTCACATGCAACTAAATGTCATTCAAACTTATTTTTAGGACAACAGAGCCTGTGTTCCATTCACACCCAGCCTCTAATTGGCACCTCCCCCTCCCCACCTCCAGAGGCAGCACAGCCTTGGAGACTTTTCTCCCAAATCAGCACCTTTTCCTCCTGTCCAGTGGTCCTGCTACCCACTGAAGCCCTTGTCTTTCCAACTCCAGTTGCCAGATTCTGTGTGCCCAGAGGGGGTTGTGTCTTCCCTGCTGGCCCAGCTGTTGCACCAACCTGAGAGTTCTGGTGCCCTCAGTCAGGGTGCATCCCGGGCCCCAGATCTAACCTCAGCTGTGGGAAGAGAGGATCCCAGAGGGAAGCCACAGTGCCCAGCAGGCTTTCCATACCAGGGGCCTCTTTCACTGCAGTCTCCTTTTGTCTTTGGCCTGAGAGAGGTAAAGATGACTGGTGACGGCTGGGGAGAACTTGATGGTAGAGGAACAGGGCTGGGTAGGCCCAGCAACAGGGCCTGTCACGCCTGGAACTCCTAATCCACAGAGCCTCCGTGTCCTCTCCTGAAGCCTGGATTCACTCCCTTGGCCTGCACCATTTTCAGAGACTTGATGTTTGGAGCCAGTCATCTTTGAGATCTGTGCAGGCTGTTCCTTACCCCCACCCAGTCATGATGATCTAAAGAGCAGCAGAAGCTGGGCCCCAAGCCAGGGAAAGCCAGACAGCCTGAAATGGAAAAGAGCTTTGCTCCCAGCTTGGGATGCACAAACTGTGGGGCAGTCTGCACTGGTCCTGCAGTCTGAGCCAAGGGTTCAGATCCCAGCTCTGCCCTTATTAGCTGTGGGCTTGTCTCTTCACCACTGTGAACCTCAGTTTCCTTATCTGCAAACTGGAGATGCTATTCCCTACTTCACTCCAGCAGGCTGTTAAGGAAGATCAAATGAGGCTGTCTATAAAAATGACAGGCTTGTATACCAGAAAGCAGGTTACAAATTGATGGTGTCCTTATTATGACCCTCTTGGATCTTTTTTGATGCTAAGATTCTATGATGATTTGGAGTGAAAGGATAGAGAGAAGAGGAGGGAGTACTAGCAAGCGAAAAACCAAGAGAGGGAGGGGCTGAAACAGTGGAACAGGACAGAGAGACGGAAAGGCAGAGAAGGATGAATAGATGTGATGAAATGAAAAACTTGGAGAGATGGGAGAGATTTAGAAACAGATATGAAATCAAAGATCCCGGTCCCAACTCTTCCTCTTCATTCATTTGTTCATTCTTCAGAGGAAAGAATGAGGTAGTAGCTGTCAAGCTAGACCAAGTCTCAGAGCCCACATCTACCCATCAGACTTGCTCCCAGCATCACCCAAGAGCCCTCTGAGGGCAATGGACTGGAGGATGGGTTTCTGCAGTTCCTCAAGTCAGACCCCTGGGTTCTGAGTCCAAAGTCGAAGGCGGGGGTCAGCTACTTGGAATGCTGGTCCCCTGCCCCCACTCCCACCCTGACTCCCACTAATGAATGGGAGTTTCATTAGGCTCTTTCAGGCCACACTGATGTGTACCCCTCAGTACCTGGCTCCTACACAGGCAAACAAGTAAGCAGGCATGGGATAGAGGAGGGAGAGAAGGTGTAGAGCCTGAAAAGGTGAGATGGTCAGGGAAATAGACGGATGCCGGGTAGAGGCACACAGCACTCTACCCCATCCTACTCCTCTCTTCTTCAGCCCCACCCTAGTGCCTCCCAAGGACCTTATGTGGAATGTCAGAGCTAGGGAGAAAGTGACAGATTCAGGTGACCCTATTCCCCACCACATTAGGAGGCATCGCTGGCTTTCTCACCGCATCCCCCAGGTCAGCTTGCTGCCCCATTGCAGTCATCTACGGTTACACTTCTCTCTGGGCCTTAGTTTTCCCATTTGTACAATGGGGAGGTGGGACTTAGTAATCTAAAAGCCAGCCTGATTCTAACCTCTCTTCCATGCCTATCTCATCCTGCTCCCAACTCACCTTCTGGATGTGCCTGCCCTGCTGGGCCCCCTGAATGTCAATAAGTGCCACCTTGGGTGAGAAATCTCTGGGCCTTTGGGATGCCCTGGGTTGGCAGTGGAGGGGACGTGGGTGAACAAAAGGAAGACTAAGGAGCTGGAGTGAGACAGAAAACCCTCTCCTCCCTGCTTCCATCTCTACTGCTTGCCCCGTTTGTTCCAGCAGGGAAAGCAGGGGCAGAGGAGTGCCCCAGGACAGAATGGGCCCCTGGCTTTCCTGGTGAAAGGGAGCTTTAGGGAACTCAAGATCCCCTGCTCCTTAGGAACTCCCCAGGGGACCCCCAGACCCTCCTCAGAGACCCTGGCCTCCCAGTACCCTCTGTGGCCCCCGATTAGCACTATCTTTGGAGGGAGCAGCTAGACCAGAGCTGAGGGTGGGTGGTATGCAGTTGGTAGGAAGTGGGTGGTGAGTTGACAGTGGGCAGACAAATGGGTGGATGGTGAGTGGGTGGGGAGGAGGGTGAATGGTGGATGGGGCTGAATGAATAGTGGGTGGGTAATAAGTAGGTGGTGGGTGAATGACAGGTGATGGCATTATTTGGGTAGAAGGGTGGTTGAAGGTCCTGTGAATTAAGGGTCTGGGGTAAAGGTGGTGACAGGAGTCTCAAGCTAAGAAACCATATTGTCTCTAACTATAGAGACAATCTCTGTATTTACACTCAAGTGCTGGGATAGGTCCTGGAACCCAGTAGCCCCACCCCCAGGACCATCTTGGATTTCCCTAAGTGATCTCAGGGCCCTGGGCACTTTCCTGTGTGCATGCTCTAGTCCCAGGAGGGTTCCCAGGCTTGGCCCCACTGACTGCCCCTATAAGAGACTCCCAACTTCGAATACACACCCCTACTTCTGTGGTTCACATCCACTGCTCCGGCCTCTTCTTCCAGTTGCAAGGTAGAATTGGGCCTCTGGACCTCCTGGCAGCCCAGGATCTCTATGACCCCTAGGACCTTAGGTCTACTCTGGCCATGAGGGCCCCAGGACCACCCTGGATGCCCAGGAACTTAGGGGCTGCCAGGAACCCTGTGGACACTGGGCCTTTCAGGGTTGCCCAGCCCAGATAAACTCCTAAGAATCCATGGAGTTCAAGGACCAGTGAAGCCTCTGGGCCAGGGTTTACTCAAGGACAACCAGGCCAGCCAGGTCTATAGGTGAGAAGAAGCCACCTACCCTGCCAACCCACTCCTCTGTCCCAAGCCCTCCTGAAACCTTGACACCCCCCTTTTAACTTCTCTCAGGTGACTGCTCACTTATCACTGAGCTTTTTAGCCACCCTTTCTCTAGATGTCCGATTGCCACAACTAGAGTATGAGTTAAGAGACACTGACGGCCGGGCGCGGTGCCTCACACCTGTAATCCCAGCACTTTGGGAGGCTGAGGCGGGAGGATCATGAGGTCAGGAGATCGAGACCATCCTGGCGAACATGGTAAAACCCCATCTCTACTAAAAATACAAAAAATTAGCTGGGCATGGTGGCACATGCCTGTAGTCGCAGCTATTTGGGAGGCTGAGACATGAGAATAGCTTGAACTTGGGAGCAGAGGTTGCAGTTCATGCCACCACTGCACTCCAGCCTGGGCGACAGAGTGAGACTCCGTCTCAAAAAAAAAAAAAAAAAAAAAGATTTAACAACTGCGTCTTTCTTTCTTCCCCTTCCCTTTGTTTCTTCAGTCTCTTCCTTCCTTCTCTTTCTTTAGCACCCCATCCCCCATCCTTCCCTACATGTTTTCCTACAACAAATGCTGCCTACTTGGTTGACACTGTGTCCTACACAACCCTGTGTGGTCAGAAACTGAAGCTTAATAGATGCTCAGTAATGCCTATTGGCTCACTGAGCCTGTACCTCACTCCCCTAGGATCTCCCCCTGGGGGGTTCTCCAGGGGCTGGAGAGCTCATCTTATCCAGTATTCTACCCCCCTTCCAAATATAGGGTAGAAGAGAGAGCAAGGCTTGCATAGTGGGAGAGGCTTGCAGGGGCCTCCTGGAGCCTCTAGTCCATCTGAAAAGGTGATCTATGCTCAGGTGGGTCTCCCTGAGAGAACAGAAGAGGCCTGTGTCCCTTTCTTCATGGCTGCCCTTTCCTCTTTCTCTTTTACCTCCTTGTGATGGTTAGTACTGAGTGTCAACTTGATTGGATTGAAAGATGCAAAGTATTGATCCTGGGTATGTCTGTGAGGGTGTTGCCAAAGGAGATTAACATTTGAGTCAGTGGGCTGGGAAAGGCAGACCCACCCTTAATCTGGGTGGACACAATCTAATCAACTGCCAGTGCGGCTAGGATAAAAGCAGGCAGAAGAATGTGAAAATACTAGACTGGCTTAGCCTCCCAGCCTACATCTTTCTCCCATGCTGGATGCTTCCTGCCCTCAAACATCGGACTCCAAGTTCTTCAGCTTTGGGACTCGAACTGACTTCCTTTCTCCTCAGCTTGCAGATGGACTATTGTGGGACCTTGTGATCATGTGAGTTTAATATTCCTTAATAAACTCATATATATAAAATATATGATATATATATCTGATATTATATATGATTGATATATGATATATGATATATATAACATATATATAATATATACCATTAAGGATTAATTCTCTTGGCTTTGAGGAAGCAGTGTGTACAGTAGAACATCCAATAGATCAGGAATTGTGATCTTACACGTCAATTTTTTTTTTTTTTGAGACGGAGTCTCACTCTATCACCCAGGCTGGAGTGCGATCTTGGCTCCCTGCAAGCTCTGCCTCCTGGCTGGGTTCATGCCATTCTCCTGCCTCGGCCTCCCGAGTAGCTGGGATTACAGGTGCCCACCACCATGCCCGGCTAATTTCTTGTATTTTTAGTAGAGACGGGGTTTCACCCTGTTAGCCAGGATGGTCTTGATCTCCTGACCTCGTGATCCACCTTCCTCAGCCTCCCAAAGTGCTGGGATTACAGGCGTGAGCCACTGCATTCGGCCACTCTGCCTCCAGGTTCATGCCATTCTACTGTCCTGTCTCAGCCTCTTGAGAAGCTGGGATTACAGGCGTCTGCCACCATGCCCGGCTAATTTTTTGTATTTTTAGTAGAGATGGGGTTTCACCATGTTAGCCAGGATGGTCTCGATCTCCTGACCTCAAGTGATCCACTTGCCTGGGCCTCCTAAAGTGCTGGGATTACAGGCATGAGCCACCGCGCCTGGCCTAACTTTCATTATTACATAAGGTTTGCCTACTCAATCAGACAAGATGATCCCTAGGGCAAGCCCATTAACTCAGGGGTTCCCTCAGGGCAGAACTGTGTCTTTCCCCCGAGAACTGAGCTTGCTTTTTTCCTATCTATTCTGTCTCTCTCTCTTTTTTTTTTTTTTTTTTTTTGAGACGGAGTCTTGCTCTGTTGCCCAGGCTGCAGTGCAGTGGTGCTCTCTCTGCTCACTGCAACCTCTGCTGCTCAGGTTCAAGCAATTTTCGTGCCTCAGCCTCCTGAGTAGCTGAGATTATAGGCACCTGCCACCATGCTTGACTAATTTTTGTATTTTTAGTAGAGATGGGATTTCACCATATTGGCCAGGCTGGTCTCGAACCCCTAACCTCAAATGATCCGCCCGCCTTGGCCTCCCAAAGTGCTGGGATTACAGGCGTGAGCCACCTCACCCGGCCTCTTCCTATCTATTCTCTAAGACGCCCAGCCTGAACGCTGCAGAGGTTGGAAATTGTACAAACAAGGAAGCCAGTGAGACCTTCTAAGTAACAAGCTGGCTAGGGTGGGAGGTAGAGGAGGCTGGGAGGGAGTAGTCATTTTCTTCATCCATTCATCAGGAGGAGTGTCTTCCCAGTCCTTAGGGTACCCAGGAGGCAGGGGCAGACAATGATGCTGTGGGAGAGGAGGTTTCATTTTCTGGTAGAGCCCTGGGCTGAGAAAGATGTCAGGGAAGGAGGGCCAGATTTCTGCCTTGGAGAGGGTCCTAGTCAGAGCTCCCAAAGTGCTGGGATTACAGGCGTGAGCCACTGCGCCCGGCTGCTCTTTTTAGAAACAATTTTATATTTTATTTTTAAGAGACCAGGTCTCTTTCTGTTCTCCAGGTTGGGATGCAGTGGCACTCATAGTTCACTGCAGCCTTGAACCCTTGGGCTCAAGGGATCCTCCTGCTTCATCAGCCTCCTGAATAGCTAGGACTATAGGCACATGCTACCATAGCTGGCTAATTTTTTTTTTTTTTTTTTGAGACAGGGTTTCACTCTGTTGCCCAGGCTGGAGTGCAGTAAGCTATCTTGGCTCACTGCAACCTTGACTTCCTGGGCTCAACTGATTCTGCTACCTCAGCCTCCCGAGTAGCTAGGACCATAGGTGCATGCCACCACGCCTGACTAGATTTTGTATTTTTTTTGCAGAGACAATGTTTTGCCATGTTGCCCAGGCTGGTCTTGAACTCCTGTGCTCAAGCGATCCACCTGCCTTGGCCTCCCGAAGTGCTGCGATTACAGATGTGAGCCACCGTGCCTGGCCCCATGCTCTTTATATAGCCTCTCCCAGACACCACACTTGCAGGCTGAAGGCGGACACTAAATCCAGTCTTCCGAGAGCCTCTAGTTCAGTGGGGGAGACACAGGTCTTGCCACCAGGGACTCTCAGCCATGTGGAGAAGTTACAGTTCCCAGCAGAAGAGGGGTAGGAGGGAGCAAACACTTGGTGCTTACTACGTGCCAGGCACTTTGGATAGGTCTCTCTCTCTCTTTCTTGCTGCAAAGTCTCATTTTCCAGATAAGGCCTAAAGCTCAGAGAGCTAAAGCAACTTGTTTTAGGTTTCCTAGTGAGCCCAGTGAGCCTAGTGAGCACAGCTGGGGTCAGAATCCAGGTCATCCTGACGCTCGCACTGTGCTGATTCTTGTAGCACGGAGGGCCATTGGCTCAAGGATCATCTTTCTCTTTTAATTTTTTTATGGTAAAAAGATACACATATATTTAGAATTAGCCAGCTGGATTCAGTTTAGATGATCCCAATTTTGTTGGCAACATCCAAAGCATCGTAATTAGGAGCCAGTCCAACATATGTCTTCTCTCCATCAGGCTGAATCAGGGTGTTGACCTGGGCCACATCAGTGTCATAGAGCTTCTTCATAGCCTGTTTGATCTGCTGCTTGTTGGTTTTAACATCCACAATGAACACAAGTGTGTTGTTGTCTTCTATCTTCATGGCGGACTCAGCAGTCAGCAGAAACTTGGTGATGGCATAGTAGTCAAGCTTGTTTCTCCTGGGGGAGTCTTCCGAGGATATTTGGGCTGCCTCTGGAGTTGCAGTGTCTTGGGCCACCGCAAGGTGGGTGACCTGCGGATCTTTTTTTTGTGTGGCTGTGGACACCTTTCAACACTACCTTCTTGAGTTCGGCTTTAGAAGGGGCAGGAGCTTCCTTCTTCGCCTTCAGTGCCATCTTGTGAAAAAGGATAATCTCTAATGAAGGCTTTCAGCCTGTATGCCCTGAATGTAGAACTGACCACCTGTGGCTCTGGATCCCCATTGTGCCCCATATGAACATCTCCCAGGGCACCTGCACACTTCTCAGATTTATTTTATTTACATAATATCTTCCCTCATTAGGCAGTGAGCTCCTTGAGGACAGGGGGTGATCTTGGTCATCTCTGCCTCCCTGGTATGTAGCATAAAGCCTGTGCATATTAGGTATTCAGTAAATGTGTGTTGCATGAATGGTGGGAGGTGCTTGGAAGGCCTCTTCCTGTGCATCTTCCTGCCTCCTTGGAATTAACCCAATGATGAGGGGTAGAGGGACACCAGAGGATGGACTGAGGGGCTGGGGTTGAGGTGTGGGAATGTCTTGTCTGGCAGCCTTTCCAGATTCCCACACTCACCTGCACTCACGCTTCATCCCAGGCATGCTGCATGACATTGTCCAGCCTCTCCTGCACTCCTGCCTCTATGTCCCGGCACCTTTTCTCCTCTTGGGTTTGCTGACCAGGGGACATGTCTGGCATTGGGAGCAGAACTATTCTTTTCCATTCCATTTTATTCTCACAAGAGCTTCATGAGGTAGGATGGGTGGAGATGCTCTGCCTCCATGTTACAGCTAAGATGAGTCAAACTCCAAGTTCACACAAGTTGGTGGTAGAACAGGGTCCAGTGATGATGGGGTGGGGGCAGTTTTCTTTCCTTTTCTTCTTTTCTCTTTTCTTTCTTTCTTTCTTTTTTTTTCTTTTTTGAAATGGAGTCTTGCTCTGTCGACCAGGCTGGAGTGCAGTGGCGCAATCTCAGCTCACTGCAACTTCCGCCTTCCAGGTTCAAGCGATTCTCGTGCCTCAGCCTCCCCAGTAGCTGGGACTACAGGCGCGTGCCACCACGCCCGGCTAATTTTTTGTGTCTTTAGTAGAGATGAGGTTTCACCATGTTAGCTACGATGGTCTCGATCTCCTTACCTCGTGATGCGCCTGCCTTGGCCTCCCAAAGTGCTAGAATTACAAGCATGAGCCACCGTGCCTGGCCTGGGGGCAGTTTTCTGAATCAGGCACAGGCTGGGCTTCCCCAGGGACTTGAGGAAGCTGGTTCTGTTTGCCCTTCTCCAAGGCATATGGGGCAAAAGGGTCCCCACTTCATCTCTGAGATGGAATGGAGAGAACCCCAGAATCTTGGCCCCATCACTTTCCAGCCCTTCTGCAGTCTTGATGGTTGCCAGTAGGTGCCGTCAGTTTGCAACTTTTTGGTCTGTCCTGCAGGTCCGGCTGCCAGTCCCAATCTCCCTGCAATCATCTCTCAGTCTGCACTTGCAGGAAGTAGGAGATAGCCCAACCCCCATGAGGCTGAAAGACTCCTGTCCTGGGGAAGCAGGAAGGGGGTCTCTGAACTGCATTTCAGCTTGGTTGACCTGCAGCTTTCCAGGCCAAGACAAAAACAAACAAACAAACCAACCAACCACGGTGGGTTACTGATTATTCCTGGACAGGTACCCTTATCCTGAAACCAGCTCCAGTACAGCAGAAACCTTTGTAGGGGAGGATGGGTGGGAATTAGGGGGGTCCTGAAAGGGAACCTAGGAGATGGGTCTTTGCTCCAAATGCTACTGCAGGGCTCTTCTCAATTTGGGCAGGATTGGGCAAGGTTGTGGGAATAGGGGCATCAATAGGACTTCACAGAGGGTCAAGCCAGGCCCAACACTAGCCCAAGTAGCAACACTGGGTGAATTAAAAAAGCATCCCTTCCTTAAAATTCTTTTTTTTTTTTTTTTGAGACAGAGTCTTGCTCTGTCACCCGGGCTGGAGTGCAGTGGTGCGATCTCAGCTCACTATAACCTCCTCCTCCTGGGGTTCAAGCGATTCTCCTGCCTCAGTCTCCCAAGTAGCTGGGATTACGCCAGCATGCCTAGCTAATTTTTGTATTTTTAGTAGAGATGAGGTTTCACCATGTTGGCCAGACTGGTCTCGAACTCCTGACCTCAGGTGATCTGCCCACCTTGGCTTCCCAAAGGGCTAGGATTATAGGCATGAGCCACCACGCCCGACCTTCTTTTACCTTCCTTCCTTCCTTCCCTCCCTCCCTCCCTTTCTTTCTTTCTTTTTTGTTTTTTTTGTTTTTTTTTTTTTTTGAGGCGCAGTCTCGCTCTGTCGCCCAGGCTGGAGTGCAGTGGCCGGATCTCAGCTCACTGCAAGCTCCGCCTCCCGGGTTCCCGCCATTCTCCTGCCTCAGCCTCCCGTGTAGCTGGGACTACAGGCGCCGCCACCACGCCCGGCTAATTTTTTGTATTTTTAGTAGAGACGGGGTTTCACTGTGTTAGCCAGGATGGTCTCGATCTCCTGACCTCGTGATCCGCCCGTCTCGGCCTCCCAAAGTGCTGGGATTACAGGCTTGAGCCACCGCGCCCGGCCAACCTTTCTTTCTTTCTTGACAGAGTTTCCTTCTTTCACCTAGGCTGGTGTGCAGTGGCATAATTCTAGCTCACTGCAGCCTCCAACTCCTCGGCTGATTCTCCTGCCTCAGGCTCCCGAGTACCAGGGACCACAGGCGAACGCCACCACACCCGGCTAATTTTACAATTTTTTTTTATAGAGACAAGGTCTCACTACATTGCCCAGAGTGGTCTTGAACTCCTGGGCTCAAGTGATCCTCCAGCCTCAGCCTCCAAAATGCAGGGATTACAGGTGTGAGCCACTGCTGCAGGCCCCTCAAAAATCCTTCACTGCCATCTGGGAAATAATCACAACAGCTCTACAAATACATAATGACTACAAGGAATGGGGCCCCACTGGAGTTGTTCAACGCAAAACTTGCACACTGCAAATGGCAATCTCCCAGGCCTGCCTCCCTCCACGAGTGGGTCTGAGTGGGCCTGAGAGGCGAACATTCAGGAAGGAGGAAGAGGCTCGGTGGCACCTCCCTCCCCGGGAGTTCCGCTGATTCCATCCTGGGGAAGCAGAGTGGACCAGGGCCCAGATGAGCCCTGGGGAGATTGCGGGGGTGGGAGAGGTTGCAAGGGGCAAGTGGGAAGAAGCCTGTTAACGTTTTAGGGCCACCAAGCCTTTCTGTGCCCCAAGCTAAGTGCCTGTACGCTTTACCGCACCTCACAAGGCTTGGTCTCCAGCGGTTGAGGCTGAAAGCACCGGGGTGGGGTGGAAAGGGTTCTGTCCAGGGAGACCAGATCCGCAGAGCCGAGTTCGGGCTAGGAGGTCCCTTTCTCGGTGGGAGACTGAGGCCGCCTTGGCGGGGCGGGACAAGACTCCTCCGAGGTCGGGAGAGGGGACCCCGCAGCAGCCCCTTGGCTTCCCTTCTCCCTTGCCTCCCCTCTGGGGCTCCGGTTCAGAGGCGCTCTGGGCGCCTGCCACGGCTTCCAAACTGCGCTGCTTCCTTCTTCGGCAGAAAAGGACTTTCAGATGTAGCGGCGGCAGCGGCGGCGGCGACTCAGGACAGCGCCCCCTCCCCCTAACGGCCGCCTCTCCCTCTCCCCCTCGCCCGCCCCGGCTCCCCCACCTCTGGGAAGGCGCTGGGGGTGTGGCCAGGGACCGGTATAAAGTCCGGGGGAGCCGGTCCCGGGCAGCCGCTCAGCCCTCTGCCCCCTCGCCGCCCGCCGCCTGCCTGGGCCGGGCCGAGGATGCGGCGCAGCGCCTCGGCGGCCAGGCTTGCTCCCCTCCGGTCCGCCTGCTAACTTCCCCCGCTCCGTCCGCGTTCGCCTGCCGGGCCGCCCCGTCTCCCCGCGCCCTCCAGGTCGGGTCCTCCAGGCGCGCCGGGCGCTGCCGCCGTGTGCCCTCCGCCGCCCGCCCGCGCGCCCGCGCTCCCCGCCTGCGCCCCGCGCCCTGCGCCAGCGCCCAGTCCTCGCGCGGTCATGCTGCCCCTCTGCCTCGTGGCCGCCCTGCTGCTGGCCGCCGGGCCCGGGCCGAGCCTGGGCGACGAAGCCATCCACTGCCCGCCCTGCTCCGAGGAGAAGCTGGCGCGCTGCCGCCCCCCCGTGGGCTGCGAGGAGCTGGTGCGAGAGCCCGGCTGCGGCTGTTGCGCCACTTGTGCCCTGGGCTTGGGGATGCCCTGCGGGGTGTACACCCCCCGCTGCGGCTCGGGCCTGCGCTGCTACCCGCCCCGGGGGGTGGAGAAGCCCCTGCACACACTGATGCACGGGCAAGGCGTGTGCATGGAGCTGGCGGAGATCGAGGCCATCCAGGAAAGCCTGCAGCCCTCTGGTAAGGTACCCCTGGCCTCCCAGTTCCCTCCTGAGTGCACTCCCTTCCCAGCGGCTTCTTCCCCATTCCAGCCACCCTGGAAGGCCCTTAAAAATCCCCCGTGAGTTGAAGAGAAGGCAGGTACGTGGCAGGGCCCGACTGGCATGGGACAGGCTCACCAAGGAAACTGCTACCGAGTCCCTAGCAGCCTGTTGCCATCACCAAGGGAGACTGTCCCATCGCTCCATCTGAAACCTCCAAGGGCTGTCTATTTGATAAGGGGGTCCCAGTGGGAGGCCTGGCTGCTGGTGCAAGAGTGGCAGATTAAGGTCCAGTTAAGTCAGCTGTCCAGGGCCAGAGAACTGGAGGATGGTGGTGGGGTGTGTGTTGGGGAGGATGGGGGAGGGGGGAAAGCTTTCTGTTCCTGATCCAGGCCGAGGGTGAAATCCCAGTGGTCTGGGGAGCTAGAGCCTGAACTTTTTTTTTTTTTTTTTTACATGGTCCAGTGGTGGAGTGGGACATACAAATTAGAGGGACTTTGGCGGTGAGGAGCATTAGACTTGCCCTTCCCCAAAGCCCGGAACCAGGTCACCTTGTTGTTTGAGAGGCAGTGGGAAGACAGGGGTCCCTCTGCCAGTCCTGGGCACCTCTGCCTGCCCTGGTATACAGGCCCCCTGTTCTTCTCTCCAGGCAGGTATGATTTGAGGTGGCAGAAAAGTCTTGGCTCCCAGCCCAGAGCTGCTGAAACCTCATGTGTGTGGGTTAGGGAATAGAGAAGTGGATGGGGGGCCAGGGGAGAAAAACAGAGAGAGACAGAGAGAGAGAGAGAGAGAGACAGAGAGAGAGAGAGAGAGAGAGAGAGAGAGACTCTGAGAAGGCCCTTGCCCTAACCTCATTGTTACACTTTCTTTTTTTGTTTCTCAGTGAACCTTTCTCAGTTTCTTCTTAGACTCTCAGTGTCTTTTCCTTCTTTCTCTTGCTCTTTTGTTCTTCCTGATTTGTCTCTCAGCCTCTAGTTTCACTAGTCATGCTCTCCAGTTCTGTTTTCCTCAGTGTCTTCTGCTCATCATGCCTTTCTTTCTCCACTTTATTCCGTGTTTCTGTTTCAGTTGCTTTGCTTCTCTTCCTCTCTTTCTGTTGCTGTTTCTCTGTGTCTCTGTCACTGTTTCTGTCTTTCTCCGTTACTTTGGGAATCTCTCTGTCTGCCTTTCTGTATCTATGCCTCTGTTTCTCATTCCATCTCTGGCTCTGTTTTGCTCTCCTTTGCCTCTGTCTGTCTCTGTCTCTTTTCCTGATGCTTGAAGCTTCCATTGTTGCAGTCCGGATACTGGGACTCCAGCCCCAAGCTTCCTGTCCTGGGTCCCAAACCCTCTACTTCCTCAATCCTCTGCAGCTTGTCAGCTGAGGAGAGCAGGATGCAGGGAAAACAGGAAGGAGGTGGACTCCAGGGGTCTGGGCCTCGGGCCTCTCTGCCCTTCCTGCCCTTGGGTAGGGAGAGATGGGTCAGCAGAAAACATTCTCGGAGAAATGCCAGCCTGGCACCCGGCATATCTGAGAAGGGGGGTCCTGGGGGAGAAAGTCGCTAATCTTGGGGCAGAGATGCCGGAGGCAGTGGTAGAGGAGGGGTACTGAGACTGGGAGCAAGGCTGAGCCCTTGGGTTCTCAGGGTACAACAGGGTCACGTTCCCTTTGAATCTCCATCCTCCACCAGCCAGAGGGTATCTGACACCAGATAAGGATGGCTGCTAGCCTTCTCCTCTCTCAGCACTTTGGATGCAAGACAGAAGAGCCCTCAAAGGGCTGCATAGGAATACCTCATCTTCTGGTTGGGTTGGAATACTCCATCCTGTAGTGGAGGAAAATAAGATCCTCTAGGGGTTTGGGGAGGGCATGGCATGAAAAGTCCTTGGTTGTCCTCTGGATGTAATGCAAACTGGCCTCCAGGAGTCTCCAGGAGTGTCTAGGGTCTGAGTGTGGAGGTTCATGCTTGTAATCCCAGTACTTTGGGAAAATTACTTGAGGCCAGGAGTTCGAGACCATCCTGAGCAATATAGCCAGACCCCCATCTCTACAAAAAAAAAAAAAAAAAAAAAATTGCCAACTGCAGTGGCTCATGCCTGTAGTCCCAGCTACTTGGGAGTCTGAGATGGGAAGCTCAAGGTTACAATGAGCTATGATCACATGATTGCATTCCAGCCTGGGCGACTCTATTTCTCTATTTCGTTAAAAAAAAAAAAAGTAGACTGGGCGCAGTGGCTCACGCCTGTAATCTCAGTACTTTGGGAGGCTGAGGAGGGTGAATCACCTGAGGTCAGGAATTTGAGGCCTGGTCAACATGGTAAAACCCTGTCTCAACTAAAAATACAAAAATTTGCTGGGCATGGTGGTGCCCGCCTGTGGTCCCAGCTACTCGGGAGGCTGAGGCAGGAGAATCACTTGAACCTGGGAGGTGGAAGTTGCAATGAACCAAGATTGCGCCAATGTGCTTTCACCTGGGTGACAGAGCGAGACTCCGTCTAAAAAACAAACAAACAAACAAACAAACAACAGTGTCTTGGAATGGGGCGGCTTTAAGTCCCCTTTGGATGACACAGCCAAGGTCTGTAATGCCCCTCCTCCTTTCCTCCTTGCCTTGTCTTCCAGCCATGCAATGGATGCAGGTATCTGGAGAGACAGGGAAAGCCTGGAGGTACCTACTGAACAAGCTATGCCCGTGCCCTCCCACACCTCCTAGTCATCATAGAAGTAATTCCAGGCCGGGCGCGGTGGCTCAAGCCTGTAATCCCAGCACTTTGGGAGGCCGAGACGGGCGGATCACGAGGTCAGGAGATCGAGACCATCCTGGGTAACACAGTGAAACCCCGTCTCTACTAAAAATACAAAAACTTAGCCGGGCGAGGTGGCAGGCGCCTGTAGTCCCAGCTACTCGGGAGGCTGAGGCAGGAGAATGGCGTGAACCCGGGAGGCGGAGCTTGCAGTGAGCTGAGATCCGGCCACTGCACTCCAGCCTGGGTGACAGAGCGAGACTCCGTCTCAAAAAAAAAAAAAAAAAAAATAGAAGTAATTCCTTGCTGTGACCTGGGCCACATGGCACCATGTAAATGGCACTCTCTAGAGTTCTGCTGCAGCCCTGCAGGGTCTGTGGGTGAGATAAGGTGACCAAGCCTCTACCCACCCATCTTTTTAGCCTTACACAGTCAGTAGGCCACTGTCTGCTTTAGGTCCCAAGGATTGGGCCCACTGGCCTGCGAATAGCTTGATCGAGGCTACCCGTCTATTCTTTCTGCCTTTTCTTTTTGAGGCTGAGTGTCAGCAGGTGGCTGGGGGAGGGTGGCCACTTGGCATGCCTCCTTCTTTGGCTGCTATGGTCCAGCTGCCTCTTGTTTGCCCCAGGGGCAGATCTCCTCTTTCCATCTCCAGCCACCCCCACCCGCCCTCCTGTCTCAGCTTTCCATGAGCTGGCCAGGTTGTGGCTTAACACCACTGAGGCCATCAGAGATGAGGCGGGGTATGTGCGTCAAAAGTCCACAACTCTCCATCTTGGTACTGATCCTTGACTCATGGAATCTGGGGGAGTGGACAGCGGAAAGATCAGCGTTTGGACGGGGAGTTCCTAAGCTGGACTCTCAGTCCCTTTGGGACAGGGTTAGGGAACAGGCAGGCTGGGTTAATTTTTAGTCAATGCAGCAAATACTGACTGCCCCCCTACTTCAGTACTGGGAATCCAGTTATGTCATGGGAACAAGGGCATTCCCAGAAATTCTGTGCCTTGTGGGGAGGGGGAGGGAGGAGCATGGCCGCTTCCCGTTTTTAATTTAGTGCTGGCAAAGCCAGCAGTATTGGTGCCTCGGGTATCAGGAGTCTTTCCACTTAAAGACAGAGTGCTGCAGAGCTAAGTCTCTCCTCCTCCCCTTCCACCAAGTCTACTTCAGTTTCCTAATTTGCAAAGTGGGGAGGGCAACAGGACCTGCCTCACAGCGTTGGCGTGTCTGGCATGGGGTAAGAGCTCAATAATTGAAGTGACGATGAAGATGGTGATGAAGAAGAAGCCGATGCTAGGACTTAGGGAAACAGTAGGACAAGGGAGCAAATTTGGGGCAACATTCAGAGGCGTTGAGAGCGGTGGGGTGGCCTTTGGTGCATTTTGCTGCTGTCACCATGGGAAGAACAGGCCAAGTTGTTTTATCTGACTTTTTATTCTGAGGCTGGCAGCACAGCTGTTGGGGGGATACCCCTTGAGCCAGACCTCAGAGAAAGGGCCTGATACCCAGCACCAGTGGTCTTGGCTTCTCCAGCCAGAGTCTAGGGGAAGAGGGAAAAGACCTTTCTAGCAGGACAGGTGGGTGACCCTCTGGATCGCAGCTGAAATTTCTGGTCGGGATGGATGGGCCCACTCAGTACATAGCCTAGGTGTCTCTCAGGGGCCGGGGGTGGTGTTGGGGAGAAATCATGAGGGTAAAATCAGGCAACAGGAAAGAGGAAATCCTCTGACTTTTGCCACAAACTTTGCAGCTGGTGGTGCCACAGCTGTGTGGCCTCTTCCCTCTGACACCTCCCTTCCTCTCTGACACCTTCCCTTCCTCTGCTGCTGGAGCAAAGACCGAGGTTTCCCCTATAGCCAGATGTCAGCTGGCTTAGCTCCAAGCTGGGGGCTATAGGAGGACCAAGCCTGCTTGGAAGTCCCATCTCCCAAATAAGCTTTTTGGAGGTCAGACTTTTCAGGGGAATAGGTCTGACTCCACTCCTGCTCAGAGGGGAACCCACAGGCACTGAAATTTCTCCAGAGGGCACTACCAGGATGAGTGGCACCAGGTGGCTGGAAAATAGCAAGTATTTAGCCAGTTTTGGAGATGAGAAGGTTAACGTTATCAAGAGACTCAATGCTGTAACCCTTACCCCCACAAAAACCTAGTGCTTAGGGGCGGATCCTGGGGTGGCTCTTCAGTCTGCCAGTTAAGCAGGGTTGGGCAAGGAAAAGTTACAGATTACATGGAAAGTCAACAAACCACGGTGCAGAGAAGCTGTTGAAGTCAGCATGCCCTGCCCTGGCTCTGTGTCTCTGACCAGGGCAGGGTCAGAGTGCCCAAGTGCATGTGGGTAAGGCACATGTGGATGAGTATGTGTCTGGACACGTGATTGTTTGTATACATTTGCGATTCTTGAGCCCCAGCCTGTCTGTGTGTGAGTAGGCAAATACAGATTTACCCTGTGTCCCCATGAGACTAGGGAGGGAGCTACTCTCCCTATCTGGTGGGTTCTACTCTGTGTAGACAAGAACTGGGGATAAGTAGGATGGCTAATGGGGACTCTAACAAGGGAGAAGCCAGGCAGGCTGCTGGCTCAGCTTTTCCCAGGTAACCCCTGATGTGACATGGGGCCACACTAACCCAAGAGCATGAGCCATGCCTCTGGTCTCACCCTGTGCTCCATGCAGCCCTAGGCTTCAATGAGCATACCTAATCCTCCTTGATGGTAAACATCCCAAATATCCATTAACAATCCTCTGAGGGTTAGTTGTTTGTGAACTTTGACTCATACAAACTCAGCATTGTGGCTCACACCTGTAATCCTAGCACTTTGGGAAGTCTAGGTAGGAGGATCACTTGAGGCCAGGAGTTTGAGACCAGCCTGGGGCAACATAGTGAGACCCTGTCTCTTAAAAAAAGAGAGCGAGAAGAAGAAACTCAACATGGAAAGCATAGTTGTGGTCATGCTTCTATTCCATATCTCTTGAGATTTTTGAGGCTGCTGCTACCCTAATGTTCCACACCTCCAGGATGGGAGCTCGCTCCTGAAAACTCTTCCCCGCTCCTTGAACTCCTGAAAACCCTTCCTTACTCCTTGAACCAAAGAATATTCTGCCCATTTACTGAGAGGAATGAATCACTGTACAAAATAGTGCTTGCTTTTTTAAAAAATTGAGACAGGGTCTCACTTGTTGCACAAGCTGAAGTGCAGTGGCTTGATCACTGCTCACTGCAGCCTCGACCTCCTGGGCTCAGGTGATCCTCCCACCTCAGCCTCCCAGGTAGGTGGGATTACACGTGTGCATCACCACACCAGGCTAATTTTTTGTGGAGATAGGGTTTCATTATGTTTCCTAGGCTGGTCTTGAACTCCTGGGCTCAGCGATCCACCTATCTCGGCCTTCCAAAGTGTTGGGATTACAGGCATGAGCCACCCCGGCTGGCCCCTAGTACTTTCTTTTATGGTCATTACAAGAAAGCAAACTCAGGAAAAACAAAGGCTTTCCAGGTTGGAAGGGTGCCCCCTGGTGTTAGTGTCCTGGGCTGTGGCAAACAAGTCTACGTGATCTCCTCCAGTCGTACCTAAGTAACATGGTGGGGCCTTTGTTCATATCTCAGCTCAGCCTCTGTCCTTCTGACATTTGGTTCTGATTCTTTAGTTCTCGAATTTTTTGTTTGTTTGTTTGTTTTTGTTTTAAGAGACAGGGTCTCGCTGTGTTACCCAGGCTGGAGTGCAGTGGCGCAATCATAGCTCACTGTAGCCTTGATGTACTGGGGTCAAGCAATCCTCCCACTTCAGTCTTCTAAGTAGTTAGGACCACAGGCATGTGCTACCACATCTGGCTATTTTTTTTTTTTTTTTTTTGGTAGAGACAGGGTCTTGCTATGTTGCCCACGTTAGTCTTGAACTCCTGGCCTCAAGTGATCCTCCCACCTTGGCCTCTCAAAGCACTGGGATTACAGGTGTGAGCACCCAGCCTGGTTCTAATTCTTTGAGGTCTTCCATTTCCTCTTTCTCTCCACTCCCCAGCTCCAGCTTACACCCCTGAAACACTGTGACTCCATCCTCAAGCCTTATGGCTTTGTGCAAGGTGGAGGCATGGAGGGAGGTGATCACTGGGCCAGCTTAGGTTTCTTTGGCTGGAGGAATTCCTTGGGAGGGTCTCCAAGGAATGGCCTAGATCCCAGATCTTTCTCTGGTTCCTAACCGAGGGCTCAGGATCCATCTTCTCATGGGCTCCTTGGCACAATCCTCATCTTCTGAAGTTTATGCTTCTTCTTTTGCTGCCTACCTTGGCCGGGGGGTCTTGCTATAGTGTCTTCTCTTTGGTTGACTCTTAGGAACTTGATGTAGGACTGGAGTCCCCTCTGGACTGTCCTTGGGATTTTAAATGTGCAAAAGGATGGATTATATCTGTCTCCTCTGTTTATTTCTTTCCTTTTATTCCTCTTTCTAAGCCAGCCCTCCACCGTGACAAAAATCTTCTTCCATCCTTAGTGAATTTTATTAATAACCTTTGGTGTGGAAGGTTATTGACAAAGACTTTCTGGTTAGATTCCTCCTTGCCTTGTTTGCTTTTATCTACATATTTCTCCCTACACCCCCCAAACTAGGAGAATGAAAAGAGAACCAACCCCCAAACTTTGGCTAGGCAGAAAAATACCATTTGACCCAGAGGCAGCTCTGGGATCGCTGCCACGCATGGAGGAACCTGCTAACTCCTCAGGAAAAAAAAATCCTGACGCAAACCAGATGTAACCTCCTGTCCGGCTGCCAACATCTGGAATGCTGGCAGGGGCTTTGCACTCAGGCCGGCAGAGAGCTGCCAAGCCTGAGCATTTCAGAGGTGGCTCTGATCTGTAGAGAGGTCTTTCAACCTCTTTCTCCAGCTCGCCCTGTAATCTGGTTTTGACTGCCTGGAGGGAGGAGCAGTGGTTACAGTTCTGGGACTCGAGCATGGGGTTTTTCTTTTTTTAAAAAATGTATTTTGTTTTATTTTTTAAGAGACGGGGTCTTGCTCTGTCACCCAGGCTGGAGTGCAGTGGTGTGATCATAGCTCACTGTTAACCTGGAATTCCTGGGTTCAAGTGATGCTCCCGCCTCAGCCTCCTGAGTAGCTAGGACTACAGGCACATGCCACCATACCCGGTTAATTAAAAAATTTTTTGTAAAGATGGGGCCTTGCCATGTTGCCTAGGCTGGTCGCAAACTCCTGGCCTTAAGTAATCTTCCTTTCTCAGCCTCCCAAAGTGTTGGGATTACAGGCATGAGCCACAATGCCCTGTTTAGATGAAGTTTTTCTTGAGCTCAGATAGAGCCTTCAGGAGATCCCACAGAGGGGTTGAAGGTCCAGCCTCATCACTCCTGTCTCCAGATCCCAGGTGCCCTGGTTCTGGGCAACCCCTATGGACTTTGGATGGAGTCTGAAGTCTAAGAAGGGAAACTTCCAGGTGGGGGACTGAAGGAATGTGTGAGGCTGTTCTTGTGGTCCTGGGACCACACAGGTTGTATTACACACACACACATACACACAAACACACACACACTCACTCTTCCTCATGCAGGCGGATACACTAACTCCCACTCTCTCCCACCCAGCCAATGGGGAAAGCCTTTTGGGCTAGAGTTCTCATTGCTCATGGAAACTCTGATTCTGGCCATTTGGAAGAGGGTGAGCAGAGCCCACAGCCCTGGGGATCCCCTGGCTGGCTCAGCCAGCCACCGAAAAAATCAGGAAAGGCGACAGGGAGAACGATCAGATGGAGAGGGGGATGGCGGGAGGAGCTGAATGGAAAGGGGACAGGATCCAGCAGGGGGCCCCCCTGCCTGCCTCAGACCTCCCTGCAGGGCCCAGGGGACCCTCCTGCCATCTGGGCAGCTGCAGCTGGTGACTCATCTGAGCACTGGCCTGGGTGGGGTGAGGGACAAGTCAAGGACTTCAAGAGGAATATTCTGAGAGATCCAGGGGAGAGGGGAGGAGGTAGGGGGCTGCTTTTGTTTCTTCCTGCTCCCCAGGTCCCCTGCTCTTCTCCAGCTCCAAGCCGGAGAATCCCCAGGAAGGAGAACGTGGGTGGGAGGCTGGGTTGGTGTGATGCTCTGACCTCTTCTGGTGCTGACCTCTCCTTATCGTGACCTGAATGCAGACAAGGATGAGGGCGACCACCCCAACAACAGCTTCAGCCCCTGCAGTGCCCATGACCGCAGGTGCCTGCAGAAACACTTCGCCAAAATTCGAGACCGGAGCACCAGTGGGGGCAAGATGAAGGTCAATGGGGCACCCCGGGAGGATGCCCGGCCTGTGGTAAGGACCTCTGATGCACAAATGTGCATGTGCATAGACACACACACACACACACGCCCCTCGCCCCCAAGCAGGCACACACACATACACCATCATCACCAGATCTGTGGTGTGTTCATTCAGCACACATTCTAGGGTGTGTGCAAGGTACAACTAGTGTGAGTCATCAGGACCCAGAGAAAGCACTCATTCCCTTCCTTGGGATTCCTTTCCTGCCCATCAGTTATATCCATCGGGACAGCTTAAGTGATTATTAAATACTGAAAAATACTGAAAATATTATTCAGTATTATTAAATACTGAAAAACTTTTATACCGGTTGGTAAAAAGCAGTTGCCCAAAGTGCCCTGGGGTTTCTTGACCTTTTTTGGATTCCCCACCCCAGACCTTCTCAGTAACCAAAGGATAAATGCTGGCCATAGCAGGGGGCCTGAGGACCCTGCTTCAGGGTCTGGCTAATGTCCCTTCTGAAGGTCTTACAAGTTGTCAGTTGTAAGTTTTATCTGTCCCTTCTGCATAGAAATCACCCCTCCCTGGCTTTCTGCATAGGTTCCCACAGCCCCTTTCCCCACAGTGTCCCCTCACTTCCCACCCCTCCTTTGAAGAAGCTCTTTGGCTCGAGACCCTTTCCTTCATGTGTCTGCCCTCCCCACTGTGTCCTCTGGACCCAGGCCCCTCTCTTCACCTCACTGGGTCCTGCCCAGCCCCCGGGGCTCGGGCCTCCTTTTGGGGCCTTTAGTTCCCACTTAGCTCTGACCCCAGGCCTGGGCCTCCTGCCTCTCTTCCTTCTGCTGAGCAATTTTGTTCTCCCCTCCTCCAGCCCCAGGGCTCCTGCCAGAGCGAGCTGCACCGGGCCCTGGAGCGGCTGGCCGCTTCACAGAGCCGCACCCACGAGGACCTCTACATCATTCCCATCCCCAACTGCGACCGCAACGGCAACTTCCACCCCAAGCAGGTGGGTCTCTGTCTCCCGCCGGCTTGCCCCTGGCCTCAGCTCTGGGGCATTCCCAGCCTCGATGGTCCAGGATGGAGATCTCAGGAACGGGGAACTCCTCAACCCCAACCCAACCCGTTGGAGCCTCCCTAAACCCTACATCAGCGTCAAAACGTCACTCATTTTGGAGATGAGGAAACGGTGATCCAGAGAGGAGTAAAAGCGCCTGGGCTAGTCCAGAGTCATAGAGCAAGTTAACAGCAGATCTTGCCTCCCTATCCAGGGCACTTTCCCTCAGCCCTGGATTTCACCATCTCTGGTACAGACCTAGCAACCCTGACAACCTCTGGCTCCCAACACTCTCTCATTCACTCTACTCTATTCCTATGAGTCATTCCTCCTGCCACTGAGTGAGGTTTCATCTGGGAATGGAGGGCCAAAGTCATGAGGAGTCAGGGAGGAAACTCAGCCTCCCCCTCCCTGCAGGGCGAGCAGCAAAACCACCTGGAGTACAGCAAGGGTGGAGGTCAAGCCAGACTGGATGGTTGGAGACAGGCACTTTGGGTAGAAGCAGAGGAAGGAGTGGGCAGGAGAGAAGACACAAAGGCAGCAACTTCCCTATTCCTTCTTGCCCTTGGAAGCTGGGGTCCTCTGACAAGCCTCCAAGAGGCTGGGATGGTCAGCAGGGTTGGCCTCTTTCAGCCCATCTCTGGCCGTCAGAATGGGTGGCCCATCTGGGCAGGGCCTGGTGTGCCTCCTGCTGGGTGTGGCCTGGGGAACCCTAGCCTGGAGCTCTTTGTGGGTGTAGACAGACCCATTGCCCTGCTCCATGAGCTATAGATAAATCCACAATTTGAGCTGCCACTCGGCCAGTGGAGGCCTAGATATAAGGACAAAGGCTGCCCTGGGTCTGTGCATCCCAGGATGGCATGAAAAGGGTATGAGTGAAGGGCCAGAGAGGGCACCCCAAAACCAATGCCTAGCCTATTTCTAACCTTTATCCTAACACGGATTTTATCTTCGTCCCAATTTAAAAAACTTTTTCTTGGCCGAGTGTGGTAGCTCACGCTTGTAATCCCAGCACTTTGGGAGGCCGAGGAGGGCGGATCAGGAGGTCAGGAGATAGAGACCATCCTGGCTAACACGGTGAAACCCCGTCTCTACTGAAAATACAAAAAATTAGCCGGGCATGGTGGCGGGTGCCTGTAGTCCCAGCTACTCGGGAGGCTGAGGCAGGAGAATGATGTGAACCCGGGAGGCGGAGCTTGCAGTGAGCCGAGATCACACCACTGCACTCCAAGCTGGGTGGCAGAGCGAGACTCTGTCTCAAAAAAACAAAAACAAAAACAAAAAAACAAAAACACCTTTTTCTCTTAATTTTAAAGAAACAATTAATAGCTTTAGTTTTTAGAGTAGTTTTAGGTTTATAGAAAACAAGAGTACAGAGTTTCCATGTACTGTCCTCTACCTCAGTTTCCTCATTATTAACATCTTACATTATATTTGTTGCAATTGATGAACCAATATTGGTATATTATTATTAATTAGTGGTTTATATTAGGGTTCACTTTTTGTGTTGTATAATTCTATGCATTTTCTTCTCCCATTTTTTTTTTTTTAGAGACAGGGTCTCACTCAGTCTCCCAGGCTGGAGTGCAGTGGTACCATCACAGCTCACTGCAACCTCCACATCCTGGGCTCTCGTGATCCTCCTACCTCAGCCTCCTGAGTAGCTGGGACCACAGGCACACAACTATGTCAGGCTAATTTTTTTTTGTTTTGTTTTGAGACAGAATTTGGCTCTTGTTGCCGAGGCTGGAGTGCAATGGCGGAATCTCTGCTCACTGCAACCTCCACCTCCCGGATTCAAGCGATTCTCCTGCCTCAGCTCCTGAGTAGCTGGGATTACAGGTGCCTGCCACCACGCCTGGCTAATTTTTTGTATTTTTAGGAGAGATGGGGTTTTGCCATGTTGGCCAGGCTGGTCTTGAACTCCGGACCTAAAGTGATCCACCCACCTTGGCCTTCCAAAGTGCTGGGATTACAGGCGTGAGCCACCATGCCTGCATGCCAGGCTAATTTTTTTTTTTTTTTTTTTTGTAGATGGAGTCTCATGCTCTGTCCTCTAGGCTGGAATGCAGTGGCATGATCTTGTCTCACTGCAACCTCTGCCTCCCGGGTTCACTCCATTCTCCTGCCTCAGCCTCCTGAGTAGCTGGGACTACAGGCGTGCCACACTGCCTGGCTAATTTTTTGTATTTTTAGTAGAGACAGGGTTTCACCGTGTTAGCCAGGATGGTCTCGATCTCCTGACTTCGTGATCCGCCAGCCTCGGCCTCCCAAAGTGCTGGGATTACAGGCGTGAGCCACCGCGCCCAGCCTATGCCAGGGTAATTAAAAAAAAAAAAATTTGCATAGAGATGGAGGGGTCTCTCTTTGTTGCTCAGGCTGGTCTCAAACTCCTGAGCTCAAGCGATCCACTGCCTCTGACTCCCAAAGTGCTGGGATTACAGGCTTGAGCCACTAGGCCTGGCCTCTTCCTCTGATTTTTATCCCATTGAAAGTTCTGACACTTGAACTTTATCCCCAGACCAATTCTGATCCTTAAGCCATCCTTTACTCCAAGTTTAATTCTCACACTGAAATATACATTTGCGTTCCCTGAACCCCCTACTGTCTAGTTTTGACCCAAACTTTCGCTTAACTTTAATTATTCTGATCTTGACCTCTGTCTTTATCCCAATTGTGTTTCTAACCTGGGCTTTAACCCTCACCCAACTCATCCAACTCAAATTTTAGTCATATTTCCTAATTCAACTGCAACTCTTCTCCTGGTCCTACCTTAATCCCATCTTGAATCCTACTCATAACTATAATCCCTTTCTTAACATCCCAACCCAATCAGAATATGTACCCAAAACATCTCTGACCTGAACCCAGCCTTTCAAATCCAGCTGTGCCTTTAAACCTGAGGGCCTTCTTAAGGTCCTGCCTTCTAGAACTCTCTGGACCTTTCCTTCTTGACCGTGTTCTCCCTGCTTCAGTGAGCTCAGAAGACCCATGCTCAAAAGAGAGTCACCGCCCTCAGAGGCCATCTTGAAGCAGCAACCGTCTGACTTGGGGGCTGGGCTGGGATTGGGGTGGGCCACTTGGGGTCTCTTTTCCTGCCTTGGAACTGACTCCTCATGCCCTTCTCTTGGCAGTGTCACCCAGCTCTGGATGGGCAGCGTGGCAAGTGCTGGTGTGTGGACCGGAAGACGGGGGTGAAGCTTCCGGGGGGCCTGGAGCCGAAGGGGGAGCTGGACTGCCACCAGCTGGCTGACAGCTTTCGAGAGTGAGGCCTGCCAGCAGGCCAGGGGCTCAGCGTCCCCTGCTACTCCCGTGCTCTGGAGGCTGCAGAGCTGACCCAGAGTGGAGTCTGAGTCTGAGTCCTGTCTCTGCCTGCAGCCCAGAAGTTTCCCTCAAGTGCACGTGTGCATGTGTGCGTGTGTGTGCGTGTGTGTGTGTTTGTGAGCATGGGTGTGCCCTTGGGGTAAGCCAGAGCCTGGGGTGTTCTCTTTGGTATTACACAGCCCAAGAGGACTGAGAGTGGCACTTTGCCCAAGAGGTCTGAGCCCTGGTGTGTTTCCAGATCGATCCTGGATTCACTCACTCACTCATTCCTTCATTCATCCAGCCACCTAAAACCATTTACTGACCACATACTACATGCCAGCTCCAGTTTTCAGCCTTGGGAGGTTTTATTCTGACTTCCTCTGATTTTGGCATGTGGAGACACTCCTATAAGGAGAGCTCAAGCCTGTGGGAGAAGAAAAATCTCATTCCCAGGGTCAGAGGAGAAGACACATGTACCTTGACCATCGTCCCTCCTCTCAAGCTAGTCAGAGGGTGGGAGCCTAAGGAAGCATGGGGTAGCAGATGGTGTAATGGTCACGAGGTCTAGACCCACTCCCAAAGCTCGGACTTGCCAGGCTCCCTTTCTCTTCTTCCCCAGGTCCTTCCTTTAGGTCTGGTTGTTGCACCATCTGCTTGGTTGGCTGGCAGCTGAGAGCCCTGCTGTGGGGGAGGGAAGGGGTCAAACTTGAAGCACAGAGGGCTAGGGAGGTGGGGTGCATTTCTTTGAGCAGTCAGGGTGGGAAGAAAGAATGCAAGAGTGGACTGAATGTGCCTAATGGAGAAGACCCACGTGCTAGGGGATGAGGGGCTTCCTGGGTCCTGTTCCCTACCCCATTTGTGGTCACAGCCATGAAGTCACCAGGATGACCCTGTCCTTCTAGTGGCTCACTCCCTGTGGCTCTGCCTCCCTCTCCATATCTCCTTCCCCTACACCTCCCTCCCCACACCTCCCTACTGCCCTGGGCATCTTCTGCTTGACTGGACAGAAGGAGACTTAGGAACTTACCAGTTGGCCATGATGTCTTTTCTTCTTTTTCTTTTTCTTTTTCTTTTTTTTAACAAAACAGAACAAAACCAAAAAGTGTCCAGAGGATTGTGTTTGGTTGATTTATTCTCAGTTAGACACAGGGATGCACCAGGGGTGGAGAGAGGGGGACAGATTTTGGGAGGTGAGCATTGTGTGGTTCCTAGACCTGCCTGAATGGTAAGGGACTGCAGAAGGATGGCCAATCCACCTTCCTTTTCCCTGCAAGGGAAGTTTCCTAGGGAACTCCTTGGCTTCAACGTCTGTGCTGTCTGTACTTAGACTCCGGGCAAACAATGGCTCCTGAAAGGGGGCGTGACCAAGGACAGCCCTGTGGGGGCAGAGCTGTGTCTGGGGTCAGCTGGCATGCGGGGCTGGGGCATTTCCTAGGGCATCGGGCGGACTGGGCTTGCATCTGGATTTGATTTAATAATTTGTTGGGGAGGGGCAGGGACACTGCCCTGCATTTGGGGAAATGGGGTAGATGCTTCAGCACATTCCACAGCTCTGACTGCCGAGATCTCTGACTCGGGCATTGTGCTGAGATTGGATTCTGAGGCTGGGAGGGGTTGACTTTGCTGTAGACTCGGTGCCAGCCACAGCTTCAGAGTTTGTGCTCACATGGTATGACTGGATTCTTGGCCATCCTCCAAATGCCCCTCCCCTGCCACACCTCTGTGCTCTCTGTGTGTGTGGGGGGGGGCAGGGGGTAGGGGGTCTGTGTGTGTGTGTGTGTGGCAGGGGGTAGGGGGTCTGTGTGTGTGTGTGCGCGCGCGTGTGTGTGGGGCAGGGGGTAGGGGGTCTGTGTGTGTGTGCGCGCACGCGCGTGTGTGTGTGGCAGGGGGTAGGGGGTCTGGGAGCAGAAGCTGATCTCTCAGTGGGGGCCTTTTTCCATGAGGTTGCAGGCAGTCTGGAGATGCTGCATGGTGCCTGCCGCCCGCTGTGGGGGCTCCCTCCTGTCTAGCTGTGTCCTGGATTCTCAGCCCCCTCCCCAGCTCCAGAGGCGCTCCCAGGCTTCTGATTTCACTGGGCCCCAACTTTGTTGGCACCTGTCCGGTCTGCATCTTGAGGCTGGATCTGCAGTTCCATCTCTAGCTCTGCCCCAGCAGCAAAGTCCTGCAGCCATCTGGTCTCCCTGAGGCACCACGGCGGCTGCCAGCAGCAGGAGATAAAGAACAAAGCGGGGTTGAGGGTTGCTCCCTCAGCCCCAGTCACTCTTCACAGAGCCCCCTCCTTCTGGAGCCCAGGCCAAGGGAAAGTAACTCTTTCCCTAAGGCATCTTTTTCGCCCCCCTTGTCTCTAGGCCCCTTCCCGATGCTCTAGCCTTGCACCCTTGGCAGTGGTGGTAGGAGGTCCTTTTTCTTTCATGAGCCTCCCCAAAAAGCCCAGTCGGCTTGGAAGTAGCTGTGTGCATGGCGTGGGTGTACCTTCGTGACACACATGCATTTGTGGAGTATGTGTGTGTGCATGCATGTGAGTGAGTACGATGCAGTGATACCTGAAACGTGAGAGCGTATGGGCTTTTTGGGGATGTGCATGCCTGTTTGATGTGTGAAGGCAAGGTGTGCATTTGTGTGGTGTGTATATGTGGTGTGTGCATTTGTGTGGTGTGTATATGTGGTGTGTGCATTTGTGTGGTGTGTATATGTGGTGTGCATTTGTGTGGTGTGTATATGTGGCGTGTCTGAGTGTGAACACGTGTGCGATGTGAGGAGAGAGGGAGTGAGACATTCACGGAACACACATGTCCCGCCTGGCTGTGGATGAGTGGACTCTCGCTCATTAGGTGATCCCGCCTCAGGGTTTGTGGGGAGATGTCTGCCACTAGAGAATAAACATGTACTTTTGGGAGAGGACTTTCACATCACAGAGAAACACTGCCGTATCCAGCCTTCATGCCCACAGGATCCTGGAGCCAGGTCCTAAGTACCAAAAAGCAAAAGCAGCTTCATGTTTGCACCTAGGCCCTCCCACCCTTGAAATGGTGGGAATACCCGAATGGTCTCTCTAGTTGCCACAGGGGTGTCAGCACCTCTGGGAAATGTGGGAGGGAGGTCCTGGTGGCACCACCAAACCTGGATGGACTTGAGAAATGAAGTCCTTGAGTGCTCTGCCCTGCCTCCTGGAGACATGTCATTCCCTCCCACTGGCTTGGAGCAGGGGATGGGACATCCCGCCTGCCAGCAACCCCTAGCTGATCTACATAAAGCATTTGGTTTCCATTTCCCAGCTCACTAGTGGAGATCAAGCCCTGATGTCGGCTGGGGGTTGGGGGCTGGGTTTTCCACTGGCAAGAAGGTGGGGTGGGAGGAGGGAGGAAAAATGGAGACCTGAACTGATTCCAGCCTTGGATTCAGGTTGGGGAATCTCTGGAGAGCTGGCCAAGCCTCCTGGCCCTGCTTGCTCTTCAGGCCCTGAGGTTCCAGCCACTGCAGTCCCCCACCTCTTTCCAGGAAAAGGCTGGTTGTCCTAACCCCGCTGTCCCCTGAGCCACATTCTGCCACCAAGCTGCTCCAGGAATGTTATGAGGCATGCAGGATTTGGGGCGCCTGCTCAGTCCTCCTTCCCAGTGTAGGGGGCTGTTATACGGCTGTGTGGTAAATGGCCTGCAACATTCCCTGACAGAGACTCCCCCTGTATTCCAGGCCTCTCTGACCTCGAAAGAGAAGGTCGGTGTTGGGTCGGGACTGTGGGGCAGACTTTTGGGCACACCCGTGGAGAAGCAGACACTGCTGCAGCCAACCAAGGGTCTAATTAGATCCTCACTCCCAGAGTGACCCTTCCCCTCTTATGTCTGAAGCCCCAGGGTTGGGGAGGGTGGGGTCAGGGAGTAGAAGTTGGGGGAGTAGCTGCAGATAATTAGAAACATGCTCTACTGAATGAGCAGGCGCCACCAGGACCACCCCTCCCCTCACCCCTACTCCCCAACCTCTTTTCCTTAGGTCCCCAACCCCCTTCCCTTCTACCTGGACAATTCCAGCCAAACTGGGGGAGGCGCTGGTGGAGCCTGAGACAGCAACTCGGTGGGGTTGGCTTCCTAGGCCCTTACACAGTCTCTAAAGTGCAAACAACATATTTTCGCCATGCAATAGGATTTAATTACACATAAAAACAGAGCCATTAAACTGAAATTAAACCCTTGTTGGAATCACTTAATTCAGGGCATGACAAATTGCTTTCAGTGGAGGCGGCAGTGCAGTCCCCCGGGGAAAGATGGAGATTAGTGGCTTCCATGGCTGGCTGGGTCCCCCCCTTCTCTTGGTCCCCTTGCCAGCTCTAAATTCTGAAATTGGGGTCAGAACCCTTTTTCTGAAGACCACCCAAGCCAAGGGGAAGCCTCTAGGTTCGTTCAGGAGGATAGGAATGGAGGGTTGGGGAATTACAGAATCACTGTCCAACCCAGATTTAGACAACCCAGTACATTTTATTGATGGGTAAGTCAAGGCCCAGACACCAAGGTCATCCAGAGCCAGGATTAAAACTCTGGCGCTAAGCCGTAACTAGAGAGGCTGTTTTTTTTCCCTCAGGCTTGTGTCCTTTGACCTTGGGCTTGAAGACAGAGATTGAGGTTGGGGCCACATGGATAAGGGGTGGGAACCAAGGCAGACCCCGGATGGGGATGGTGGACTTCTCCAGAACTAGATTCCCACCTGGTCAACATCTGGAGACAGTGGGAAAGGGAAAATGGCCCTGGGGTTTGGGCGGTCGAGGCGGCCTTCACTTCTGGTGGGCAGCCTGGAGCCCAGACTCGATTCAGGCAGACCTGGCTGCTGACCACCTGAGTGAGGTTGGGCAGGTAAGACCTTCTGCTCCTGTGAACCTATGTTTTCCCATCTGTCAAATGGGAATGGTAATTCCTATCTAGAGTTGTGGAGACCATTAGATGGGCATGATGCATGAACAGGCTTGGGGCTGAGCTCACTAGGTTCTCTTAGACTTCCTTCTCTGGACTTCAGTTTCCCCATTTATAACAAGATCCAGCTGGAATCTGATGGCTTTTAGAAGCTTTGCTTGCTCTTTTTATGTTGGCAGCCCTTCTTCCTCCCTCTAGCCCCTTCCTTTCCTTCCCTTTCCTTCCTTCTTCTGTGGATTGAATGTCTAACTATGGACAGAAGTCTGGGGCTGTGGTCAGGTGATTAGGTAGGAAAGGGAGGTCCACGCCCCCTAAGGTTTCCCTGCCCCACGTGGCCCTCCGGTGGCTGTGTGTGAGGCCCATCTGGAGGGTGAAAGGAGACCAAATGGGACAGGGGCTGCAGTCGGGAGGGGCTTGGGGGTCCTGCAGCAAGGGCGGGCTGCTTGTTGTCTGTGGCCTCCCTCCCCATGTATCCTCTATGGTCTGGGAACCTGTTCTCCTGATTGGAACCAGATGGGTCTGCTGCGGCTGGAGGCCTAATCTGTCTACTCACTCCGTGTCCTCCCCCAGGAGAGGAGGTGGGGGTAGACCAAGGGCGAGTGGTGGAGGTGTGTGTGGGCTCGCTTTTCGCAGGGGCTGGGAGGGAGACTCCTTCTTCCCTTCTCCGTCTCTCTAGGCTTGTGGCCTGGAAATCTTTCTATTAGCCCACAGAGGGTGGCCAGCTGTGGACAGCCTCTCACCGAGGCTTGGGTGGGCAGTTTGCTACCTTACCTGATGCCATCCTCTAGGAGCAGTACCCACTGCCCTCACCTCCCTACCCTGCCCCCCATTCTCAGAGCTCAGCTCAGCTGCAGACTGTCAAGTGAGGGCTGACCATGCCTGACCCCTGGTCTCCTGGAGTAGCCTCAAGGCCATTTCCTTCACCTCGGCCTCCTTGGTCTTGGCAGACAGACAGGTCCCTGCACTGGGGCTCGAGTGAAAGGGATGGAGCTGGGCTGGGGCCGAGGGTTCCCATCATTTCAGGCCTGGCAGCTACCCAGCTGCAAATGGCTCCCCAGCACAAATGTTTTGCAGCTGTCCCTCGGTCGGCTTGCCCTGGAGAGCTTTGAGACAGAGGTGGGGAGTCCAGGAGACAGGGCACAAGTAGAGAGCAAGGGTGGGTGGGGGACAAGCCCAGACAGCTGCCCAGCAGACCCAGGCTGCTGGGAGAGTGAGAGTGATGAGGAATCTCCAAGTTCTTGAAACAGCCTCCCCAACTTGCAAGGGTTGGGATGGGGGCTTCCCGAGGCAGGATGATGGGGAGGAGGGGCTGCCTGGCAGGGCCGAAGCTCAGGGTCTCTGCTTCCCTCCTGAGTCCTGGTCTCTGAGCAGAACCAGAAACTTCTAAGTTGGAACGCAGGGAGGGGAGCTCAGCCTCCACCCCACCCAGGGGAAATTAGACCAGACTGCCCAGGAAATAAATTCAATTTTCCAGCATCATGGAAGGCTAGTCGGACAATAGAGGATTTTTTTCCCTCAAAAAAAATTCAAAAGAAAAAACAAAACTCCAACTGCCTTTGGCTGAGCTGTTTTCCAACTTCATTTCTCAGCCACAGTTCAAAACTTCTCATTCAAAGTGACATGTGACTTCTCTGTGACCCTGGTCCGGCCGGCCGCCGGCCCTGTGAGGGGTCAGGCCAGGCCAGCACAGAACTCGAGCTCCCAGGATCTGTGACCACCCCCACTCTCAAAAGCCCTCTGAGGTCTGTTCTGGAGACAAGGCCCGCAGGACCCTCTCTGGGCAGCCCCAGCGCCTCACAACGAGGGAGGGGCTGCGGTGGAAACAAACGTGCCTCTAAAAGATGGGAGAGTTTAGGCGCGGGTGATTCCTACAGCCTAGGCCCAGGCCCACAGGGGTTTATGTTACAATATAAACTGGAGCCTTAACAACTTGGAGAAAGTGTCTTATTTTTAGGGTTGAGGCGGGGAGTGGAGGTTGTCTTAAGAATGCAAATGGGGTCGGGCGCGGTGGCTCACACCTGTAATCCCAGCACTCTGGGAGGCCAAGGTGGGTGGATCATGAGGTCAGGAGATCAAGACCATGCTGGCCAACATGGTGAAACCCCGTCTCTACTAAAAATACAAAAATTAGCTGGGTGTGGCGGTGCGTGCCTGTATTCCTAGCTACTCAGGAGGCTGAGGCAGGAGAATCCCTTGAACCTGGAAGGTGGAGGCTACAGTGAGCCGACATCGTGCCACTGCACTTCAGCCTGGGCAACAGAACGAGACTCGTCTCAAAAAAAAAAAAAAAAAAAAGAATGCAAATGGGCCTTGTAAAGCCCTCCACAGGGATGTTCTTAGGGCTCTAATGAGTGGGGAAGGCGCTGCCGGCCAGGGAAGGGCCAGCCTCCAGTTGTACTGTCTGCAGTCAGCAGCCCTGGGGCACTGGCAGAGGATGGGAGGGTCAGTGCAATCCTAAGTGGTGGGTGGGCAGGGAGGGGATAAAAGGGGGAAGAGCAGAGGCTGCCAGAGGCGGATCTCAAGGTTCTGGGGTGGGAGGTAGGAGAGGGGGCAGACCACACAGGAGGCTTTGGGGAGAGCAGGGCAGGGTCACGGCTGGAGAGGAGAGAGCAGGGTGTATGTGTGCATGTGTGTATGTGTGTGTGCATGTGTGCATGTGTGTATGTGTGTGTGCATGTGTGCATGTGTGTATGTGTGTGTGCATGTGTGCATGTGGTGGGGGGAAGGGAAGGGATGGCTCTCTCCCGTGGCTGAGAAAGGTCATCCCCAAGACCAGGGTTGGGACCAGCACATTCCTCTCCGGCAGGTCCATTATGAAGATGGGAAACCGAGGCCTCGAGGGGCCTGAACTGGCTTGTTGGAAGGTGTAAATGAACTGGTGGCGGAAGCAGATTAGAACTCAGGGCCATATTCTTTCCTCCAGTGTCTCCTGGTGGGATGAAAAGAGGAACCTAAATAGGAAGGGGCACTTCGGCCACCAGAGAGGTGAAGCTAAGCCAAGGGCTTTCATTTGGGAGGAAGGAAGGGGGCGCAGTTTCTGGGCAGAAGAGCCATGATCCTACGCAAGGGGGACGGATGTGTGTGAGGTCCTGCTGGGGACCACACACCTATGTGGTGGCCTTATGTGCCTGAGCTCAGGGGCAGAGGAAGGCAGTGGAGAGGCCTCTGCTTGGGACCCTGTGTAACATCCTCCAGAGGCCTCCTGTTGAATACCTTTCTTGGCCTGTAGGGCTCTCTCCGAGTTTCTCCAGCCCCTTTAGCATGACGCTGCCAGCCTCAGGGCCTTTGCACATACTGTTCCCTCTGCCGAATCACTCTCACCCCTGCTCTTCACAAGGCTGGCTCCCCGACCTCCAGCCTTCAGCCAAATGTCACCTTCTATGAGAGTCCTTCTCTGACCATCCTAGGTAAAGAATCTCCCTCTACCTTACTTTTCTACCAGCTTGTTTATTTCCTGCATGATGTTTTTCACAATTGTTCCCTGAGTTCCCCTGTTTTTCTAAAACACATGCTGGTCTTATTTAATTACACTTGAATCTCCAGAGCCGAGTGCACAGTAGGTGCTCAACGAATGCTTATTGAATGAATAAGTGAATAAAAAAGGGCAGCAGTCCTGGGTGGCTGCAGGGCTGAAGGCTTCTTACAAGGGGACAAGGGTCCTCTGCTCAGTTCTGCCTTTCTCTTCACTCTTCCTGCTCTAACCCTGTGGGGTCCCTAAGGACAGCCCAGGTGGCAGAAGCCTTCCTGAGACAGGAGAGCTCAGTGCGACAAGAAAGCTGGCACTTCGACATCCTTCATCTTTTGTTGTTGTTTTTGTTTTTGTTTTGAGACAGGGTCTTACTCTGTTGCCCAGGCTGGAGGGCAGTGGTGTGATTATGGCTCACTGCAGCCTCAACCTCTGGGCTCAAGAGATTCTCCCACCTCTTGAATAGCTGGGAACACAGGTGTACACCACCACGCCGAGCTAATTTCTGTATTTTTTTTTTGTAGAGACAGGATTTTGACATGTTGCCCAGGCCAGTCTCAAACTCCTGGGCTCAAGCCATCCTCCTGCCTCGGCATCCCAAAGTTTTGGGGTAACAGGCGTGAGCCACCCCAGCCAGCTAGCTGTCTTTCTATCTATGCCTCTGTCTTTCTGTGGGTTCCTTTGCCTCTGGTCCTGGTTCTCTTATTTGGGCCTTATCTTTCCATTTTCTGTGTCTTGCTATCCTGTGCTCCTGTCCCTTTTCTCCCTCTCCGTCTCCCTCTCCCACTCCCCCTTTTTTTCTTTTTTTTTGAGATGGAGTCTTGCTCTGTTACCCAGGCTGGAGTATAGTGGCGTGATCTCAGCTCACTGCATCCTCCACCTCCCTTATTCAAGTGATTCTCCTGCCTCAGCCTCCCGAGTAGCTGGGATTACAGGCGCACACCACCACACCTGGCTAATTTTTGTATTTTTAGTAGTGACAGGGTTTCACCATGGTGCCCAGGCCGGTCTCGAATTCCTGACCTCAGGTGATCCACCTGCCTCGGCCTCCCAAAGTGCTGGGATTACAGGTGTGAGCCACCATACCCGGCCTCCCCCTACGTCTTAAATCTGCCCCATCACTGAGTTTTCCTGTGTCCCACTCCCCAACACTACTCTGTGGTCTGCCTGGAACTGAGGCATGCCCTCTCCTGCCACCACAAAAGACCCTCTGCAGTGCGAGATAGGCTTTGTCATAATGCCAAGGCTGCCCGGCTTTTGGGAGGGGAGGTGGATGGAGGAAGTGAGAGTGAGGCACCAGGGATCTCCCCACACACCTGCTCCCAAGCGTGTCTGAGGGCTCAGGTGGCCCCCACCCTTCAGGGAGGGCAAAGTGGGTGGTTTTCTGTTCATCTTCCTCCTCTCCTCCACCATGCATTAGTTTCCATCTTGGCAATTTAGTAGAATGATTGGCTGCCCTGTCTGGGAGGATGGTCCTCATGGGGGTATCTCAGAGAGTCCTGCCCAGCTGATGGGAGGGGTGGGGCAGGGATCTGACTCAGAACTCAGGTTTTCATCCCTATCCTAAGCTGGATCCTCCTGGCTCTCCCCATTTCAGGAGAGGGTTCCACCATCATTCCTGTAGGCTGGAACCCTGGAAGTCCTTCTAGATAACTCCCTCCCCCACTTCTCACTCCTGTTCCATCTCAAAGTCCTGTGGATTTTAACTCTCAGTATCTCTCTGCTCTATCCCTGCTGTCCTGCCTCCATCCAGGTCCTAGACGTAGCCTCCACCATTGCTTCCTTTGCTTACTCTACAGCCATTCTCAGCTTATTTATCCTCAGTTTTTTGTTTGTTTGTTCTTTGACAGTCTCGCTCTGTTGCCTAAGCTGGAGTGCAGTGGTGCAATCTTGGCTCACTGCAACCTCCACTTCCTGGGTTCAGGCAATTCTCCTGCCTCAGCCTCCCAAGTAGCTGGGATTACAGGTGCATGCCACCACGCCTCACTAATTTTTATATTTTTACTAGAGATGGGGTTTCACCATATTGGGCAGGCTGGTCTTGAACACCTGACCTCATGTGATCCACCCATCTTGGCCTCCCAAAGTGCTGAAATTTTAGGCGTGAGCCACCACACCTGGCCCCCAATCAGTTCTTCCTACAATACCAGGAAATTGAGTCCTGTCAGCCTCTTGCTTCCCTGGCCTCTCAGGGAAGGGTCAAGACCAAAGCCCCCAACATGGGCTGAAGGTCCTGCTTGGCCTAGCCCCTGCCGACCTCACCAGGCCCCCTGCCCTTCACACCCCCTTGCTCTCTGGGGCCGCTAGCCAGACTGGCTGTATTGCATTCCCTTCCACCACAGGGTCTTTGCACATGCTGGTCCCTCTGCTTTCAAGGCTCCCAGTGCCCCCTTCTCCACATCCCCGACAATGGATTTTCTTTCAGCTCTCATCTCAGCCATCATCACCTCCTTAAGGAAGCCCTCCCTGACTTCCCTGAGCAGGTCAGTTCTCCCGACTATTCATTTCAGAGCACCTTGCGCATCTTCTCAACAGAAGAGTGTTTAGTTAGGCATTCACAGTGCAATTACTCTGTATCTTTGTCCCTCTTTTCTTTTTATTTTTTTGAGATGGAGTCTTGCTCTGTTGCTCAAGCTGGAGTGCAGTGGCGTGATCTTGGCTCACTGCAACCTCCGCCTCCTGGGTTCAAGAGGTTCTCCTGCCTCAGCCTCCTGAGTAGCTGGGATTACAGGTGCCCGCCACCACACCCAGCTAATTTTTGTATTTTTAGTAGAGACGAGGTTTCACTATGTTGGTCAGGCTGGTCTTGAAACCCTGACCTTGTGATCTGCCCGCCTCGGCCTCCCAAAGTGCTGGGATTACAGGCATGAGCCACCATGCCCGGCTATCCCTCATTTGTATAAGCTCCATGAAGTCAGGAACCTCATTCATCACTGTAGCTCCAGGCTACCTATTTAGAAAATAAAAAACACAGCCCATTCAGTTCTGTGTGAATTTCAGATAAAGAACAAATAATTTTTTAGCATAAATGTGTCCCAACCCATCTCTAAGGGCTAAGCACAGTGCCAGATACACAGGAGGCCTGAGGCAGATATTGAATGATGACTGAATACATGTAGCAAGGGGCTTTCTGCCTGTCTCTTCAATGCCTACTTCCCATAAATGCTTTTCTCCTGTGCTCTGTACCCTTGGCACCTAGTAGCCCTATTTCTTCTTCGTCGCCGTCTTTTTTTTTTTTTTTTTGAGATGGAGTCTCCCTCACTTTGTCACAGGCTGAAGTGCAGTGGCGTGACCTTGGCTCGCTGCAACCTTCGCCTCCCGGGTTCAAGGGATTCTCCTGCCTCAGTCTCTTGAGTAGCTGGGATTACAGACGTGTGCTACCACACCTGGCTAATTTTTGCATTTTTTTGTGGAGATGGGGGTTTCACCATGTTGGCCAGGCTGGTCTCGAACTCCTGACCTCAAGTGATCCGCCCACCTTGGCCTTCCAAAGAGCTAGGATTATAGGTGTGAGCCACTGTGCCTGACTTATTTCTCCATTTTGTAAGACGGAATGTGTCTCTGTAGATTGCCTTGATTTGGGTCTCCTGTCTTCTGGCCCTGTTCTTCCTCTGGGTTTTCTTCTTCTCGGATGCCCCTCCTCCTGGTTTCTCCATGCCCTTTTTTTTTTTTCCTTCCTGTTTCTCCATATCTCTTTTTTTCCTGTCTTTTCTCAGGAAAAGACTCCCGAGTAGCTGGGACTACAGGCGCCTGCCAGCACGCCCGGCTAATTTTTTTTTTTTTTTTTTTTGTATTTTTAGTAGAGACGGGATTTCACCATGTTAGCCAGGATGGTCTCGATCTCCTGACCTCGTGATCTGCCCGCCTCAGCCTCCCAAAGTTCTGGGATTACAGGTGTGAGCCACCACACCTGGCCGGCTTCCAGTTCTTGATCCAAAAGCAGCAAGTGTGTGTGTGTGTGTGCGCGCGCACGCACGCACGTGTGTTTGCATGCATAGATGGGAGTGGAGTGAACTAAGAATATGTCCCATGTCAGTGTTCACAGGGTGTCAAGTCTGAATTCTTGGGGGACAGAATATCGCTTCCTGGGGCACGTGTAAGCCCCTCCCCCAGCTCCTGGCCAACCCCGTTCGCCTGGCTCTGCGTGGTTCACATGGGAGCACAGCGCTTATTTGTTGAATGCGTGAATGAATGAGTGTGTGTTGCTCGCCCTCCTAACCCCCTCCTCATTCTTCCTCTCTGGTTCCCTCCTTCCCGGCTTGTCTCCCTGACCCCCAGGCCTGCTCCCAGCCAAGCTCTACTTGCCTTTCTTGGCTAGTCCAGATGGGGAGAGGAGAACACTGAAAAGCCTTCCAGGAAACAGTTGCAAAATAAGCCCCCGGCTGGCCCTGGGAGCCCGGGAAGTTGAGGATCTCCTTTCCTGGGGCTGAGGGCTCCAGCCTGGTCTGGACTGAGGCTTGGTGGGGATGGGGAGCACGACTGGGCAGGACTCTGCCTGGATGGGTGCTGTGGATTGAGCTGTGTCCCGTCAAATTGGCATGCTGAAGCTCTCATTCCCCATGTGACTATATTTGGAGATAAGGCTTTTCTGAGGCTTAACTTAAGGTTCAGTGAGGCCACAAGGGTGAGATTCTAATCAGATGGTGGCTTTAAAATAAAAGGAAGCGAGGGAGAGAGATGTCCTTCTCCATGCACACACACTGAGGAAAGACCATCTGAGCACACAGGGAGAAGGTGGCTGTCTGCAAGCCATGAAGAGAGTCCTTACCCAAACCTGGCCATCATGGCATCCTGATCCTGGACTTCAAGCCTCCAGAACTGTGAGAAAATAAATTTCTGTTGTGTAAGCTGCCCAGTCTATGGTATTTTGTTATGGCAGCCTGAGAAGATGAATAATACAAGGGGGAATGCAGGCCCCTGGTCCTGCTCTGTCTCACATAGTCCTCCCAAGCTCAGAGAGAACCAGGGACCCAGGCCTGGATCAAGCAGGCTCCTGCCCCAGCGTGTCTCAGGGTGAGAGCTCCTCTTTTTAGGCTCTCATCCCTTCCCTGGTCCGAACTCCAGGTTCTCATCCCAGCATTCTTCTCCCCAGCTTCAGCCTCAGATGACATCTCCGGCCTCCATGTTTCTAAAGCATAAATCTGGTCAATTACTCCTCGGCTGAAATGTCTCCCTGATGCAGGGCAGGCGAGCCCCAAATTGGGGCTTAGCCTGGGAGGGTTCTTGGCTTCATTCAGGGAATAATTCAAGGGCAAATGGTGGTAGAAGAAAGCAGCTTTCTAGAGGTGGCAGTGTCACAATCCCGTGACTGCTCCTCCAGAGCCGGGCTACCCCAGTGTGCTGAGAGCTGCAGCTCAGTAGCTTCCACACTCTTATTTGCACCCACTTTTAAACACATACAAGTTAAGGGGCAGAGTATGCAGAGATTTGTAGAAAAAGGGTGGTGACTTCTGGGTCATCAGGTTGTTGCTGCCATGGAAAGGGGTGGTAACTTCTGGGTGTTGCCATGGCAATGGTAAACTGACATGTCACACTGGAAAGCTCCTCCTACCTCATCCCTGTTTTAGCTAGTCCTCAGTTTGGACCTGTGTCCAAGCCCTGCCTCTGGAGTCCAGTCCTGCTTCCTACCTCATCCTCATTACCTATGGGATAAAGCTGAAGCAGGGTGCCATGTATGACCATGCACTGCATAGCCTACAAAATCGTACACGGCAGGCCTGAGTCCCACCTCAATTAATTCAGCAAGTCTTCAATCTCCAGACATTCTCAGCTGGCACCCAAGGGTCCTGAGGGTCCTGTTGCTGCCTTTTTCTTCTGCTTTCTCTCTCACCTACTCCCTTAGGTACCATGTACTTGAGCCACATCAAACATGGTACATCTTTTCACACCTGTGTGCTTCACACACGAATGTCTCCATCTGCTTTCTCTGAACGCTGGGGCAATAGGATGGGCATGGACTTGAAATCCTGTTTCTCTGCCATTTACAGTTAGGAGAAGTTAACCCTCTGAGCCCCAGTTTTCTAACCTGTAAAATGGGATTAGGCATATATAATGTGCCTCTGATTATATGTAGCACATGAGAGCCCCTCCCCCTCCTAAAAGTTGGTTTCTACCTCTCTTTGCATGCTGAACTCCTATTCATCCTTGAAGACCCAACTCAAATGTTACCTTCTTGGTAACACTGCCCTCTTTCCCTTCAAGTGGGTAAAGTTTATCTTTTCCAGTTTCTACTCTTTCTGCCAGCCCTGCATAGCACTTGTAAACCTCTGTTAGAAACACTGTCATATTTTTCTGTTTTCCTGGTTCACATGAATAAAGCACACAGCCAGAAAACATTTGTTGCATGAATGAAGGCATTGGCCCTGGGTTGAAAGCCTTTAACCCTGCCTCTGCCCTGGGTCTAAGACCTTGCCCTGGGTCTAAGCCCTGGCACAAGAGTGAAGGACCAGAGGCCAAAGATAAAACAGAGCAGTGAGCAGCCTCAGCCCTTGGTGGGTCATGGGCATGGGGTGGCGGCTGGTCAGATGGTCGGGGTAAGGGCACTTCAGTCTCCTGAAGAGGTCTCTGTAGCCTGAGAGGAGGCAGGGTTTAGTGGGTGTGGGAACCTGAGTTTTTTTTGTTTGTTTGTTTTTTGTTTTTTGTTTTTAGAGACAGCGTCTTGCTCTGTCAACCAGGCTGGAGTGCAGTGGCACGATCACAGCTCACTACAACTTCCGCCTCCCAGGTTCAGGGGATTCTCATGCCTCAGTCTCCCGAGTAGCTGGGACTACAGGTGCGCTACCATGCCCGGCTAATTTTTGTATTTTTTGTAGAGACGGGGTTTCACCATGTTGGCCAGGCTGGTCTCAAACTGGAACCTCAGTTTTGAGAGACGATTGGCAGTGTGAGAGGTTCCCGGTTCCCTTCTCATGAACTCCAGCAGCAGCTGGACTCTGCTGCATGTCCAGCCACCTGGGACAAAGGGGTGAGGAAATTCAACTGGAAAAGAGCAAGAAGCTGGAAAGGTTTCTCTGCGAAGGGGTGATCGAGTAGAGAAGACATAATGAGGAGAGATGGTGAGAAAGGAGAGAGAGGAAGTGGGAGAAGAGAGGGAGGGAGGGTGGGTGGTATGTGTGTGTATGGAGATCAAGAAAGGGATGGGGAGGGATGAAAAGACTCGGGGGAGAGAGACACTGGAGCGGGGGCTGCGGCAGGGGTTAAGAACGAGGGCTATAAGGCCTGGAGCCTCCTGGAGAAAACTCTCCTCTGGTGTTCCTGGGTGGATAGGAGGGTGGCTCCTCCCCTCCTGGCTCCTGGCTCGGTGGTTGTCCTGCCTCCCCTCTGCCGTCCAGCCCTCCCAGCCTGTCCAGCCGTCCAGCCCCTGCCGGGCTGGCTGCTTTGCCCTCAGCAAAAGTCTTAAGTTCTCTGCTAAATCTTCTTAGGGGAAACATGAGCTGTGGCAAATGCAGCAGAAATGATCGCCTTCCATGAACTCTGTTCCATGCTGGGCTAAGCAGGGCCAGAGCAGGAGACTGAGAGGAGTCTCCATCTGGAACTGCACTGGGGCAGTGGAAAGGGAGGCAGGGTCTACCCGGCGGGGGTTCAAGGCCCCTGCCACTGGGTCACATAGCTCAGCCCACACAGAAGGAGGGGCTCTCCCGTTCCCAAAGCTCTTTAGGAGAACAGAAGTGCCACAGCCTCTCTTGCATCGCTTGCTGAGGCCTTCTCAGGGCATGCCAGCCTTGGCTTCCTAGTTGCAGTGAAGTCTGGAGCAGGTCTGGGAGGGGGGCATTCCTCTGGGACTGGTTTAGGGGAGGACTGCCACTGGAAGGAGCTGGGGGTAGAACTCCCCACGCCCAGGGTGGGATCAAGAGGCCATAGTCCAGTTCTTTTTCTTTCCTTTTGAGATAGAGTCTCACTCTCACTCAGGCTGGAGTACAGTGGCACAACCACAGCTCACTGCAGCCTTGAACCCCCAGGCTCAAGTGATCCTCCCACCTCAGCCTCCCAAGTAGCCGGGGCTACAGGTATGTGCCACCACACCTGGCTAACTTTTTGTATTTTTTTGTAGAGATAGGGTCTCCCTGTGTTGCCCAGGCTGGTCTCAAACTCCTGGGCTCAATCCTCCGGCTTTGGCCTCCCAAAGTGCTGGGATTACAGACGTGAGACACCACACCCAACCACAGTCCGGTTCTTCAGGGCGGAGCTGGCAGCTCTGGGGCCATCTGGTTTCGGGGACTCTTCCGGACTCTTCTTGAGGAGTTCCTGTTTTGCCCGCCTGTCCTTGCCTCTCAGTGGGGGCTGAGTGAGACTTTGGAATCCATCAGGGGCACCATACACACTCACTTTGGACCCCAGGAAATCACAATCCTCCTGTTTCCCTGGCAAAGAGGCAGGAAAGGGGTGATGAAGAAAGAAGAGCAAGCGTGTTGGGCGTGTGGGGGACACAGAGTGGTTTAAGCAATGGTTTACGACGTGGAAGCCTGTTGAGCCTGTAGTGCCGTGGCCAGGAGCGTGGGAGGGAGTGTGGCACACCTGGTCTCCCCTAAGACACAGCCACGCCCTCCCAAGTCAGGCCCCCTTCTCTGTTCAGGTCTCCATCTCCGAGGGCACAGCCCTGACTGCCTCAGAACTTACTGTTTTGCAAAGACAAACACTTTATTTTTCATGATAGGAGCTGTAGCGGAGTATATGGGGGCCTCTGTCAGCCCCCAGGCTGGGACTGGGCCCTGTGACCTTGAGAACCTCATCTCACATTCTGCAGACTTTGGCGGCAGGGCAGTGCTCGACCACCGGCTGGGTGGGCTGGTCTCAGCCTCTCCCGCAGGCCCAGGGCTGAAATCATAACCATCAGGCCCAACCTTGGCCAAAGATAATGCAGCTTTGGCAGGGCTAGCCGCTGGGAGGGGGCAGGCACTTGCTCCTCCTAGAGCAAGAGTGGGCTTCTTCCCTGACCCTCCCTTCCACCCCGGTAGTGTGGTTTCCTTAGGAACTCAGGCCTGCGGGAGAAATGGTTCCAGCTTCTGGAGGCTGGGTGGGGGTGGGGGTGGGAAAGAGCCCAGCTCCTCCAAGCCTCTTAGGGAAGCGGCCTCCTTGCATTCTTGACTCTCTGCTGCCCCCATGTGGCTGTGAGGTTGGTTGAAGCCACATAGCAGTAGAGGGGCGTGTGTGTGTGTGTGTGTGTGTGTGTGTGTGTGTGTGTGTGTGTGTGTGTGTGTGTGTGTGTGTGTGTGTGTGTGTGTGTGTGTGTGTGTGTGTGTGTGTGTGTGTGTGTGTGTGTTGGAGCGTGGGTTGGGGGAGGGCTCAGCAAGACAGGAGCTGAGGCAGAATCACAGAGAGATGGCCCTTATCTCTACTCCCACCGCCTAATATGCAACATTAGGGCAGCTACGATACCAGCTTTGGAATATTCGCCTATCAAGAAATGGAAGCCGGGCGCGGTGGCTCAAGCCTGTAATCCCAGCACTTTGGGAGGCCGAGATGGGCGGATCACGAGGTCGGGAGATCGAGACCATCCTGGCTAACATGGTGAAACCCCGTCTCTACTAAAAAATACAAAAAACTAGCCGGGCGAGGTGGCGGGCGCCTGTAGTCCCAGCTACTGGGGAGGCTGAGGCAGGAGAATGGCGTAAACCCGGGAGGCGGAGTTTGCAGTGAGCTGAGATCCGGCCACTGCACTCCAGCCTGGGCGGCAGAGCGAGACTCCGTCTCAAAAAAAAAAAAAAAAAAAAAAAAAGAAATGGAAAGAAGCTGGGCGTGGTGGCTCGTGCCTGTAATCCCAGCACTTTGGGAGGCCGAAGCAGGTGGATTACTTGAGGTCAGGAGTTCAAGACCAGCCTGGCCAACATGGTGAAACCCCATCTCTACTAAAAATACAAAATTACCCGGGTGAGTGGCACATGCCTGTAATCCCAGCTACTCGGGAGCCTGAGGCAGGAGAATTGCTTGAACCTGGGAGGTGGAGGTTGCAGTGAACCTAGATCGCACCACCGCAGTCCAGCCTGGGTGACAATGAGACTCCGTCTCAAAAAAAAAAAAAAGAAGTGGAAAGAAAAGATGGGGTGATACTCATTGGCAAGGGGGTGCAGGACAGCTGGGTCTCCTCTGACCAAGGGGGCAAGTTCCCCCTGCTGAGCTGCCCGAAATACCATACCCAGCTTGGCCTGCAGCATCCTGGCTGGGTGGACCCAAAAAGCCACCCAGAAAGTGGGAAAAGGAACAGAGGAACAGATATGGAAGGAAATAGAGTCTATCAATTCCCGTTTTGTAGCCAATCCTTGAACATCACTGGCTGCAAGCCAGATACCCCGTGGGTCAACGCCAGGCACCTGAAACAGGGGCTGCAGGTCTCTCGCTCAGATATTGTGTTGGCAGAGCCCAGGTCGATGGGGTCAAAGGGTTCTTGGAGGTTATTTTTATGCAGGGGTCTTCAGATGTGGGCATGCTTCAGAATCATGCAGGAGGGTGTTCAAATGCCCACCAGCATCTGAGAACAGCTGATCTTGTCTATTGGTCTCCTTCTGTGGTTGAGGAAACTGAGGCCTGGGGGGTCTGGATGATGGTGACTGCTGAAGGCCATAGCAGGTTCAAGGATGTCAACTTTATACCAATCCCCCTAGTCCCATAGATTGGTCTGTCAATATGGCCACAAGCCACACCCATTCAGGGGGTGGAGGGGGGCTCCTTGGTGAGTCCCTGGAGGTGTTGGGAAGGTGCACAGGCAGTCTCTCCCCTACATCCTTTCTGCATCCTGCAGCAGAGCAGTCACCAGGCTGATGACCTGCGAGGCTGGCTGGACCGTGTCATACTCCGCAAATAGGTGGCACACGTTCTCCTGAGGCTCTGTCTGGCTCTTGGCCACAAACCCAAAGATCCTGGTGGGGAAGGGCAGTCTGAGTGAGGGGTGGGACCCAGGGAGGCATCAGGCTGGTGGGAATGGGGTGGTGGGGGGCCCTCAGCCTGCACCTCATTCCTCCCTGCCCCTCCCTTAGCCAATTGGCTCCAGCACCTCCTTAAGATGGGGCTCTCTGAGGAAGAAGGTGCCTCTCCTGTCAGACTGGGAGATTTCCAAGTTCAAGCTCTGGGTTTCGTTTGTTTTGAGTGGGGGCTCCTTGAGGACAGGACCTGTGCATTCCCCATTAGAGTGGAAGCTCCCTGAGGGCAAAGATGCATCTTGATCATCAGACTGGGACATTCCAATAGCTTGAGGCTCCCTGAAGTTAGAGCCTGTACCTCTTGCAGAAGATTGAGGGCTCCCAGGCTCATGTCGCCTCTATCAGCCCAGAGGCTCTGAGGGCAGTGAAAGTCTTTCCCATCAGATGCGAGCTCCCTGAGGACCAGGGCCTGTGCCCTCATCAACACCTTGGACTATTAAAGTCAGAATGGGGCCTTTTTCCTTCTCTAGTTCCCTCCCCATGTTGGGTTTGGGGCCCTGAGACGGGGACCCCTCTTTGGTAACAGAGTAGACAGGAAGGCCTTACCAGGAGGGCTTGCAGTACTTCTGCCACCTGTAGGAAAAGAACACGATACCGAGTAATGAGGCTTTGCTCCATGCCACAGGACCCTGAAGGAGCCGCAGGACTGGCCAGCTGTGTCCCCGCCCCAGCACACCCCACCCTACCCTCATTCTGTCACCCTGACCCCTTGAGGTTCACAGGCTCCCTCTGGGATCCCAGTCCCAGAGTCGTCAGGACACCTTGGTGGGCAGCTGGGCCCTGGACGGCCTTCTTAGTTTGGCCCAGCCTTGAACTTACTTCCGTTGCTCAGGGTCCATACCACAGAAGCGGAGGGTAGTGAGGGGGTAATGGCGCCGGAAAAACACCCTAGGAGGAGGTGGGGAGAGAAGGGAAGCGATGAGAACCTGTCCCAGTGTCACCCTGCCTCCAGCATCTCTTGTTCCCCCCAAGCTCAGGTGCCCTGTCCTCTAAGAAATCTCTGGGTTAGACCCCGACGACCGCTACGGCTTTTCCCACCGGGGGGTCCTGCTGCCCTGCTCCTGCCTCTCTCCTCTCATGGGACTTGTCTGCCTGTGTCTTATACTCTGGGGTTTTCTTTCATACCCCTACCATGCCATTTAACTTTTTTTTGGTCCCCTAACTTTTTGAGGACACGAATTACATCTTGGTCATCTCTTGTTTCTCCCTGTGAAGTGCTCAGCCCTGGATCAGGCTCCTGTTAGACTGTGAGATCCCAAGCCTGGGGAAGGGACGATCTCATTTCTCTCTGGGTCCCAGTGTCAGCCAGAGTCTGGCCTAGGGAAGATGTTCCATCAATGGGTGCAGACATGATCAGCACCCATGAATACTAGTTAACTCCATTTTCCTTCTTTTTTTTTTTTTTTTTTTTTTTTGAGGTGGTGTTTCACTCTGTCACCCAGGCTGGAGTGCAGTGGGGCGATCTCAGCTCACGGCACCCTCTGCCTCCTGGGTTCAAGCGATTCTCCTGCCTCAGCCTCCCAAGTAGCTGGGATTACAGGTGTGCGCCACCACACCCGGCTAATTTTGTATATTTAGTAGAGATGAGGTTTCACCATGTTGACCAGGCTGGTCTTGAACTCCTGACCTCAGGTGATCCACGCGCCTCGGCCTCCCAAAGTGCTGGGATTACAAGCATGAACCACCACGCCCGGCCTCCGTTAACTCCATTTTCATCAGTCACGATAAACTGGGGCTTTGGCAGTGGATTGAGGCCTGGAGGAGGCAGGGAAGTTGCCTGGAGTCACTCAGCACATCACTGGCCCCGCTGGGTCATCCAGGACCCTAAACTCGACCTTCATCCCTGATCCGTGACTGTCTCAGCTATCCCCTCCAGCTCTATGCCGCCAGCCCTGCAGCCCTAGGGCAAGGGAAGGCCCTTACTTCCTCTGGACATCCGTCAGGGTGATGCCCTGCTCTGTGACTTTGAAGTGGACCACGGTGGGCGTGGGGAGGACGTCCCTCTCAAAGGTGGTGGAGATGGCCTTCTGCACGGCCAGGGCTCCGGTCAGGGTCTCCACGCTCACTGAGCTCAGGTACAGGGTGTGGCAGCCTGTGGGAGGCAGACACTGTGCTGGGCCACTGACCCAGGCCCAGGGGAGGCGGTGAGTCTCCTGTTCAGGAATCCAGTGGAGCTCCTCTTAGAGCCACCCAACAGGAAGTGGGTGTGTGGGTGATCACAGTCTGAGGCCAACCCCAGAGGGCTTTGGGATCTTCTGTGGCTTTGCATCGCCCTGGCCCCTGGCCCTCCAGCATGGGGCAGGGGAGGGGAAGTTGCCCTGTGTGTAGGGGTGCCCAGGAAAACATCCTTCTGTCCACACTTAACGACTGCCCTCCTCCCCACACCTCTACCCTCAAGGTCTTGGTTCATTGGCGACAGAAGGGACAGAAGACAAGAACGGGGAGGGAAGCCGTTCGTGCTCCGGGCATAGAGCAGGAGCTGTCACTGAGACAAGTGCTGATGTGTGCTGGCCTCTGGGAGTGTGGGTCAGGGACCTTTCCCCTGGTGAAGGCTAGAGGACTCAGACCTGACACCCCATAGAGGATCCCAAACCTGGAAACACCTCCAGGGCAGGCTCCTCAGACCCAGAGAGACTCTAGCACATGTGCACGTGCCCGTGTGCGTGCCCGAAAGACTGCAAGTTCTGCCACCCCACCACCCCCAACCCCACCCCACTTCCCTGCTGGCCTCTCATCTTGTTTTACAGGGGTGACGGGGGGGAGGGTGGCACCTTGTTAAAGATGCACAAACGAAGCTGAGATGGGAAACACGTGTGGGCCTGTGCGTGTGTGCGTGTGTGTGTGCGTGTGTGCGTGTGTGTGTGCGTGCGTGCATGCGTGCGTGTCGGCAGGGTCGGGAGGTGCCCTCTTGGGGCACAGCCAAGCTTGGCGTCTCCCGTCCTGTACCACTCACCTGCAGATTTCCTCTGGCAGGAGGCTGGGCTGTCTGTAGAGTCCGAGGCCCCATCTGCACCTCCCAGTTCTGAGCCAAGGCAAAGAAACAGGCCCCCCAGAGGGGCGGGGGTGGAGTGAATGGACCCCTCTCACAGGAACAGGCCTCAGGAATCCCTTTGAAGATCTCCCACCTCCACCCCCATCTCCAGGAAGTGACTCAAACCAGGTGTGATTACCGTAATTAGGCAAACAGGCCACTTTGGGCTCCCTAAATGCTTAGTTTGCAACCCTTTTGATCTCTTCTTCCCCTCCTCGCCCTCTTAGATGGCTGCCATGATCTTGTCCTCACAGGCCCCTGACCTCCTCACTTCTTTTGGACCCTGTCCCAACCCCTGACCTGTCTTTGTGGAAAGCGAGGAGGCTCTCACCAATGCTCCTCTGGGACTCCCCTGCGCCGATGCCCTTCTCGAGCTTCTCCTGCATACCCTTGAGATGCTCTGTTCCATCTGAGCTGTCCCCCTACCTGGCTGTACGCTCTGGATAGGGCATGCTGATCTGAGTTCAAGGTCTGACTCTGCGGGCCTTTGGGCAAATTACTTAACATCTAGAACCGAATCCTTCCCTTCCCTTCCCTTCCTTTCTCTTTCTTTCTTTCTTTTTTTTTTTTGATGAAGTCTCGCTCTGTTGCCCAGGCTAGAGTGCAGTGTCGCGATCTTGGCTCACTGCAACCTCTGCCTCCTGGGCTCAAGTGATTCTCCTACCTCAGCTTCCCAAGTAGCTGGGATTACAGCCACCCACCATTACGTCCGACTAATTTTTTGTATTTTTAGTAGAGACGGAGTTTCACCATGTTGGTCAGGCTGGTCTCGAACTCCTGACCTCAAGTGATCCCCCTGCCTCGGCTTCCCAAAGTGCTGGGATTACAGGCGTGAGTCACTGTGCCCAGCCCTTATTTTCTTATCTGTGAAATGGGGATGATAACAGCAAAGTCTGCTTCACAAGCTTGTAGTGAAGCATGAATGGGTGAGTGAGTGCTCAACAAATATTGGACCCAGAAAAAGAAAACCTCTCCAAACTATTTGATTTAGGCTCTTTCATCCTCTCAAAGCAGGCTGCTATTTATCCAACATCCATTCTATGCCAGGCATTGCGCTAAGAGCCTTGCCTGAGCTATCTCATTTAGTCTGCACAGCAATCCTATAAGTGGGTACCACGATGATTGTCCCCATTTTATAGATGAGGAAACTGAGGCTCAGAGAGGTCAACATTCTTAAATTTTCATAGCTAGGAGGTGGAGATGTTGAGCGACTCCAGTACACGCAATTTTAACCGTGACACTAAAATAATCCACCAACAAGGTAGAAATGAACCCCATTTCTAGTGAGAACAAACAGGTCCCCCACCTTGGCATTCCCTCTTTGGGGCCCAGACCCACCTCTCTGCGGGATGGTGAGTTTGCAGGGCAGGGCCAGGGCCATGATGGAATGCTGGCACACGAAGGCAGAGAGGCTCCCTGAAAGGAAGCAAGCAGCCCTGCATGAGTAGAGCTTCCCTAGCCCACCCCACAGTTCAGAACAGAGACTTCGCTGGTCCCCCATCCCTGGGGAGCCTGGAGGCTGGGGAATCTCACCAAAGTAGGGCTCCTCATCGGCTCCTTTGAGATGCACTCCTTTGGCAGAAGACTCGATGAGGAAGTGTCGAATAAGGTCATTGCTGTCCTCGCCTGGATAGAGAAAGAAGAAAGTGCATTCGGATAGAATTCCGCCTTGTGGCTGGGCGCAGTGGCTCACGCCTATAATCCCAGCACTTTGGGGGGCTGAGGCGGGTGGGTCACTTGAGGTCAGGAGTTCGAGATCAGCCTGACTGACGTGGTAAAACCCCGTCTCTATTAAAGATTAAAAAAAAAAAAAGCCGGGCGTGTTTCACACGCCTGTAGTCCCAGCTACTCGGGAGGCTGAGGCAGGAGAATCACTTGAACCTGGGAGGCAGAGGTTGCAGTGAGCCAAGATTGTGTCACTGCACTCCAGCCTGGGTGACAGAGTGAGACTCCGTCTCACCGGAAAAAAAAAATGCCACCTTGTCCATCCCCCTGCCTCTCACTCCCACAGAGGAGGTGCCAACACATCTGCTCAATGACTCCAGCCACACCCCCTTCAGAAAACCTTTCTCTTCTTCTTCTTTTTTTGGGGGTGGGGTGGGGAAACCTTTCTGTTGCTCAAGAGTTACCAGGGATTTTTTTGTTGTTGTTAGACATTGTCCTGCTCTGTCTCTCAGGCTGGAAGTGCAGTGGCGTGATCTTAGCTTATTTGCCTCAACCTCCTGGGCTTAAGGAATCCTCCCACCTCTGCTTCCTGAGTAGCTAGGACTACAGGCGTGCCCCACCACGTCTGGCTAATTCTTCTGTAGAGACAAGGTCTCACTGTTTTGCTCAGGCTGGTCTCAACTCCTGAGCTCAAGCGGTTCTCCTGCCTGGGCCTCTCAAAATGTTGGGATTACAGGTGTGAGACACAGAGAGGCCTAGGGAATTTTTTTTTTTAATTTATTATTATTTTTTTAGACAGGGTCTTATTCTTTGGTCCAGGCAGGAGTGCAGTGGTGTGATCATGGCTCACTGCAGCCTCAAAGACCTCCTGGGTTCAAGCGATTCTCCTGCTTCAGCCTCCCAAGAACCTGGGACTACATGTGTGCTCCACTACACCTGGGTAATTTTTGTAGAGACAGGGTTTTGCTATGTTGCTCAAGCTGGTCTCAGACTCCTGGGCTCAAGCAATCATCCTGCCTCGGCCTCCCAAAGTGCTGGGATTACTAGCGTGAGCCACTGTGCCTGGCAAGGACACTTCTTAATTATTGTATAGATAAATGTTGACTCTTTGCTCTGGTTTCTGTCTCCTCCTGCCCACAAGGTCATCTTTGCTGGAGCCACGCTGGCCCCGGGCGTGGCAGGGGGGCAGGGGGCTGGGGGAGGCGAACAATGACCTTCTGACTCCTTTCCACCAATCCACAGCGTTCTCCTCAGTCTGGGTTCATTGCCTCTTGCAAGGTGTCCTTTATAAGCAACACCCTCCTCAGAGGTCACTTTCTTATTGTGACAGTGAGGCGTACTGTCAAGAACACAAGGCTGGGTGTTTCATCCTCCCTTTATCACTTAATTGCTCTGGGGTCATTAAGTAACTCTGGGAGCCTCCGTTACCTCATCCATTAAATAAGAAGGTGCAATCCTGGGGTTTGAGTGAGGCCTATGACCCAGGTACTTTGCGTTGTAATCATGTTTTCGTCTGTCTCCCTGGTGAGGTGGCGTCTGGGTCTGATTCCTCTGTATGCCTGCAGCCTCACACAGTGCCTGGTGTGTGGCGGATGCCCTGTGGATGTTTGCTATCAAATGAGCGTGGGAGACCACAGGAAAGCATGTGATAAGAGCTATCACACACACGTGTGCTGAGCTCATACACACACGTGGTAAGCTATCACCCGTGAGATAAGCTAGCTACGCATATAATCACACATTAGGTTCCCTGGAAATGAATCCAGTTTGACTCCAAAGAGAGCAGCCTAGAGGGGGGCTGGGACCCTCTTCCTTCTCTCCCACCGGGAGGAAAAAGCAGGGAACTGGGGGCGGGGCTCGGGAAGGCAGAAGCACTCAGGCTTGCTGTGAAAGGCATTTTTCAGGGTGCCTTGGGGCTGGAGGGCATTGGAGAGAGTACTGGAGTGGACACTTCTCCTAGGTGCTGTTTTAAGACTGGTGCCATGTCACCCTGAAAGCTAATGCCAGAGCCAGGACTGGAAGCTACCACACCCCGCTGCCTCCGTGAGACTTTGAACGAGCACAGAGACAGATGCATACCTGGTCGATTCTGGGCAGATGGGGGAACCTCCTTGACCTTCAGGGCCAGGCCGAAGGAGCCTCGGTATGAAGAGCTGTCCCTTATGACAAAAGCCCCTGGCTCCTCCTTCCTCAGCAGCTCGATTGCTGGAACAATCCTTGAGTCAGAGATGGACACCGCCCCACCTGGACACCCTCTGTCCCCCTCTGTCCCCCGTAACAGAGCAGATGTTACAGAGTCACCTTTTGTCCCCAGGAAGTTCTTTCTACTGTCAAATCTCCACCACTCTTGCTGTGGTTCCTACTTCCTTGGGAGGTCATGAGGTCAGCAGGACATCCCCCTCCCCTGCTTCCCTGGACCCACTATTTGCCATTCCTTAACTGTAACCCAGGGCCCTGCCTGATGCAAAGTGCAAGACCCAGATCCGATTCTGGGGTCGCTCATGCTTCCTTTTACCTTGCTCTCGGGTGATGTTTGGCTTAAACCAGTATTTAGATGTGTCCATCACGAACTTCATGGTGGGCTGCATGTCCCTGGTGGGACCTGGAGACAGACAGAGAAGGGGGACCCTGTAGGCTGGACAGATGGGAGCTGAGGGATGTTCACCAGAGAAGGCTGGAGACCCTTCCCTATTCTATTGCTCCAAGGTCTCATTCGACCACCATCCCAGACCCTAACCCCATTGTATCTCCAAACTGCCTACGAGAGGGAAAATCAAACAGAAGGATGCCAGGGTTTGGTGCATCTAGAACTCAGAAGTGCCCTTGTATCCTTGGTAATGAATAAAAAAATGAATAGATACAACCTTAGTTTAAGGAGAAACGGTTTCTCAAATCTAGTGTTGAGTCCCCTGGTGAGGACTGAAATAAGAGATAAACAAGGAATTCTCAGATGCTTCATGTTTGATATCACATTCTCCTCCGTCTTCATAATCCTAAGAATTCCTCAGGGGAATATTCAGCTTGGAAAAGCAAATGGCAGAAAACGTGAAGGAGAGGAAAATAGCAGATCCGGGCAGAAAAACATGCCCCTGGGAGGTGGGAGGCTGGGTCTTCACTCTGATATGGGATAATCGAAGCTCAGAGGGAACCAAGTGGACTAAACAACTTCTGAGGGTCTTTAATGTTCCAGTTGCCTATGAAATTAAAATGAATGTTGTTTTGAGAATATTTTGCAGAATTTGAGAAGATCTGGGGGTACAGTTAGTGATATTATGGGACCAAAGCAGGATGGGAATATCACTAGGCTAAGTAAATGTACTCTTTGAGATGCCAAAATGGCCATTTCTCTGGGTCCCTAAGGCAGAGAGCAGTAGCTGTCAACCTTGGCGGCTTGAAAAGGAGTGTTGTGACCAGTTACTCTCAAGTAACTCATTAAAAAAAAGTACTGAAATCTGCAACTGATTCGTCCTAGGAAATCGATCAGGGCAGATGCAAAGGCATGCTGGAAGTGTCATTTTCTCCTGCTTGCCTCCACATGGCTTTGTGAGTGGGAGGGAGCAGTGGGCTATAGTAAACATTTCACCCCACTCCCCCAGAGTTGCCTTGATGCCTGTGAATGTCATGGCCAAGTGGGGGCTGAGAAGCCCTCCGATGGCCGAGGGAGGGGGAACAGGGGGTTGGCAGGGGACTCTGCTCATGGGAGAGGCATCCAGAGGGTGCTAGAGCTTAGCTTCTGTGTTTACTGCCGTAGATTCTGGTTGATTTTGTTCTCCTTGGACGCCTGTGGTCTCAGACCCCGGGAAGGGGGGTGTTTGCTGTTTTGTGGTTTTCAGCTGTCTGAACTGGAATGCATTGTCTCTATTGCCCCATCCACCCACTCTGCGTTCTCATCATCCATGAACGTCAGAGTCAGAACTGACTCGCCCTCTTGCTCTCCTTAAGTTAGTCATCAAGCACATCCTGAGGGTCGCCTGGCTCTGTCCTCTCTCCTCCACCCCCACTGCCCCACCCCGGTTCAGGCCCCTGCTATTTGTTGAGCTGCCAGGGTGATCCATTGAGTGTGCACCTCTGACCCCATCACTTTTCTGTGTGAGGCTCACTGATGGTACCCCATTGCTTAAAAGGCAAATTCCATTTTTCTTTCTTTCTTTTTTTTTTAGTTTGGCATTGAAGGCCTTTCACAATCTGGCTTCAAATTACTCTCAATGACTTGAACCTGCACCCAACATTCCGGCATTTCCTGAACATGCCATGTGCTTCCACACCTTCCCGACTGTGGACTCCCTGCTCTCTCTGCTGGGAAAGCCTTTCCTCTGCTTCTCTGGCCACAAACTTCTGATCTACTTCACAGATCCAGCTCGGATGTCGCTTCCTCTATTCTCCAGACTGAAAGAATCATTCCTTCTACTTTGGCCCATATGATTGAGAATATCTCTTTACCTCCACATTTATCCTACCCTACCGTGAGGATTTGTGTTTGTCTCTTTCTAAACTGTGTCCCTTTGTGCGTCCTCGCTACCTGGCATAGTACCAGACACACAATAGTTGCTCAATAAATGTGTTGACTGGCTGTTGCAGAAACCTACTGGCACTTTATCTATTCCCCCAAGCCAAACCTTACGTTGCTTGAAATATTGGTTTACAACGTACCCTCTGGGCATGTGGTGAAGGGGGCATCTGACAGGGTCTGGCTGTGGCTCCTGGTGCCTGGACAGACCTGGTTGCTGGGAGAAGCAGCTCCAGGTCGAACAGAGCTCTGGTGTCCTGGGCTCCACTGGGGTGGAGAAGACCCTGGTTCTGGGCAGCCGTTGATCAGCACAATGGGTATGTCCACCATGGAGTTGGTGATGGATGGGGGGCAGCTGCTGGCATGTTCTTTGGCCAGTGGTGGACAGTGGGGTGCTCTGGGTTGGCCCATGGTTAGGGTGGGGTTTCTGGGAGCCTGGAAGTCACTGGGTCTCGTACACAGGGACACTGAGCCAAGGCTGTGGAGGCTGGAGGAAGAGCTGGCTGGACTTTCCAAGGATCTGGAAGATGATTGATGACTGGAGTTGCTGGAGTGCAGGAGGGACTGGCTGCTGCAGCAGGAGAGTCAGACAGGTTGTTAGGGCAGCAGGTGGCTCAGGGGCTAGAGCCAGGCTCTGGATCTGGTGATCTGGGTTCCCGTGGCTTTGGCTAAATAGAACACTGCATACCCCACCCCGTACAGCCCACAGCAAAGTGCACCCCCACCTAATCCTTAAGAGATGGTAAGGATACAGAAATGTCCCTGGATGGTAGGGTCTTTGGTCATTTAAAGTAGCCGATGAGCTGACCCCTGCAGGCTTTGGGCATAGGCTGGCCCCCATTCAGTCTGCCTTCCCAGCCAGGTCGTTCTGACTGAGCTGTCGGATCAGGATCTCCCCAGGCCCCCATGACTCCCAGGAGCCGTGCAGATGGGCTGGACCTACGCTGGACCACAACGTGGCTGATACAGAGGGAACTCCCCAGCTGCAGGAGGAGGCCAGCTTCCCATCCAGCCAGACTTCTCCCCGAGCTCAGAGGCCTGTGCCAGTGGGCATGGCTGTGGAATCCCCAGCCTCTGTGCCAGGGACTGCCTTGGCCAGTGGCTTTGGAGGTGGAGTGGGAAGCAGAGTCCTGTGGTTCGGTCTTCCTGGGGCAGAATGGGTGTGCATGTGCCTGCAGTTCTGCTGTGAGGTCTATAGAGAATTGACCTGGGATGATTGTAAGCGATGCCTAGGCAGGGCATTCCCTTTTGGTTTTGGTGCATGCCCAGATTTTGCTCAGAGTAGGGTGCCTTTCAATGATTTTAGGGGATGTGTGCGTATGTATGTTTGTGTGTGTATGTGTGTGCAATGTTAGAAGCTACCGAACCTACCTTCCAAACATGTAGCTGACATCAGACGCTGGGCTGGCTGATAGCACGGAGATCCTGCTGGCCCGCTGTGGGGCCAGGCCTCCCAGCCGCTTCTCCAGTCTTGGAGAAGCCACCAGTGGGGAGCCCAAGCCATGGGGGCTCAAGGCTTTGCTCCCCATGCAAGGGATTGAGATACTGGGGGAATTTGGGGGTTGAGGGGAGAGACCCTCTGAGGGGGGCAGAGGGCGCTGGTGCCCCCTGCCCTGGTTCCCAGAGAAGATGAGACTCTCACTGCTGCTTCGTGTCTCTCGGGGGACGTCTCTGGAAAGGAGGAGGCCACCACTGCGAGGGGAGCCGAAGGGTGGGGTGACAGAGGGGCTGGAGCAGCGTTGGGGGCCATCATGGCACCTTGATCTGGCGGAGGTCACCTCGATGTACTTTATGTCTTTGGGGGAGAAAAACAGAGCATTGGTGAAACACAGGAGCCTGGACTCATAGAACAGAAAGGCTGGAAGTGTCCTCAAGACCATTCTGTCCCCTCTTTTATAGAGATGAGGAAACTAAGGCGCAGAGAGGAGAGCCCAACTCCATCTTCAGGGCCCAGTTCCAAAGTCACCCTTCCTGTGACAACTCAACTTCTCTTGGGTGAGGAGATGCCGTAGAGGACCGAGGCCTTGGAATGAGACAGACCCAGGCTTCAGATCTGGCTCTGCTACTTTTTCTCTGAGAGAGTTTGGCCAAAGGACTTCACCACCCAGGGTCTCAGTTTCCACACCTGTAAAGTGGGGCAACTGCATCCAGCCTCTTGTTGTTACAAAAAGGATGAAGTGACACTTGTGCAGGCAGCACAGCACTGTTCTTGGCACAGAGCAGGTGCTTAAAAATTGGGCAACCCTCTCCTTTGTCTGTGCCCTTTTCCTAGGTTGAAATGGCCACTTGATGGGTTGTACCAGTGATACTTTCTGATGCCTCTGCTACTCAGGGTGTGTGAAAGTGGTTTCTCTGAGGCTGGGCGCAGTGGCTCACATCTGGAATCCCAGCACTTTGGGAGGCCGAGGTGGGTGGATCACCTGAGGTCAGCAGTTCAAGACCAGCCTGGCCAACATGGCGAACCCCATCTCTACCAAAACTACAAAAATTAGCCGTGCGCCTGTAATCCCAGCTACTTGGGAGGCTGAGGCACGAGAATCGCTTGAACCGGGGAGGCAGAGGTTGCAGTGAGCCGAGATTGTGCCACTGCACTCCAGCCTGGGTGACAAGAGTGAAACTCCATGTCCAAAAAAAAAACAAAAACAAAAACAAAACAAAACAAAAAACCAACAAAAAACGAAGTGATATTTCTGTACCTGCAATGAAAGCAGGGATTCCCAAGCTTGGTTACACACTAGACTCACCCCAGGCTGCGCCTCCTGCCAATTAGATTACACTCTCAAGGGTGTTAACCCAGGCCTCAGTTTTGTTTGTTTTCCAGTTTTTCAGGTGAGTGCAGTAGACCATGAATGGCCCAGCAGGACCATATCACCTGGGCTCCACCCCTACGGAAACATAATCTGCATTTTAGCGAGGCCACCCAGGGCATGTGAATATGCAGTGGAGTTTGAGAACCCTGCTTTGGAGCAGGCACTCCCTGAGCGCAGGGCTTGCTGCATTCTTGAGCTATGGATCTCCCGGGGGGATCGTAACTGGTACACAGGGATCACCCAACACACCCCAGGCTGCCGACTCGCTCCAGCGCCCTTTCCGCTCCCCGGTCGGGGCACCCGGGACTCTTGGGATTCTGAGGCCTTGTTCCTCTCCCGAGGTTAGCCTAGGAGTGGGCTGCTCTGCGGTTCTCCCTATGGTGAGGATGAACACCCTTCCTCCCGACCTGGGGGAGGGGAATTGTCCTTGGTCTTGTTCCAGCAAAGCTGGAGGAAGGTGGGGGTTAATGAGCTGCTCTTTTCTGAAGAGTGTGAGTCTTGCCTCTGGCTTCCTGGCATGGAGGCTGGGGAAATTGGGGAGAACGTGCACCCTCAGCTCCCACCTGCCTGGGGCCCTGGCACATGTACTGTTCCTCCCCGTTATGACTGTGGAGCCCCAGCCTGCCCCAGCCCGCTCCAGGGTAGGGCCATCTGGCCCTGCTCACGGTTACTGCCTCTGTCTGAGCCTGCTTGGGCCACACGGAGGGGGTGGGGAGTTACATCAGATGAGCAAGGGCTGGCAGCTGACCGGGGCTTGCTGCTCAGCGGGTGGAGGAAGAGCCTGGCTTTGTAGCAAAACAAACCTGGGGTGAGTCCTGGCTTTGCTGCTTTTCAGCCAAGGGCATTGTGTAACTTTCCGACCCTCTCTGAGCCTCTGTTTCCTTATCTGCAAAGTGAGGATCTGAAACCAGTCTTCCAAGGCTGTGATGAGGATGAAATACAATAGCCTGGAGCCCGGCCCATGGTGAGGCTCGAGAGAGGAGCCTTTCCTACCTGCCTGCTTTTTGGGGGCAGTATTGGCCAAATGGAGCCCTCTTTCTGGCTAAGGCTGGGGATCTCTCTGCTTAGAAAGATGACTGCAAGGTGAGACTCTTTGGGGGACTGTATGGTGGGCTCCGGAAGAAAAGAGATCTTGGAATGGGCTGGATTCTTCTGGAAGGCTGGAAAGCACAACTTCAATTTTTATAGGACTTTATAGTGTTTATACCCATAATCTCCTCTGAACCTCGTAACAGCCCTTGAGCAGGGCAGGCATTGTTTTTTACAGAGGAGGAAACTGAGGCTTGGAGAAGAGTGGGGATGGAGCTAACACTTAGTGTACAACGATGTTTCATAGAGACTGGTCTTTATTGAGTGCAATGTTCCGGGACCACTACGAACACATTGCTTGTATTAGCTCTTTTAACCCTCGTGACAACTCTATTGAAGTAGGGAATGCTATTAACGCCCATATAACAGATGGGAAATCTGGAAGGCTCAGAAAGGTGAAGTGAGTTATCCGATGCTGCAGAGGCAGGGAGCGTTGCTAAGCTCTGTTTAGGGACTGCTTCTTCCAGGATGAGCCCTGCCCCAAGGCCTTGCCCCGTGAGAAGGTGCTTGGCTGCTTTGGGGAGGATCTCTTGGCCTGGTGAAGCTCTGGGCTCCCCACTCACTGGGTCATCTAAACATCCACCAGGGACCTTGCTGGGGGCGCTGAGTAAGGAGAGTGGGAGGGGAGGGAGGAGCCCCGTGCTCACCTTCCGTGGCTGTCCCAAGGTGGGTGTAGCTGGGGGGGTGGGGCTGGGGGCCTCCACCCACCGCAGGGGTTTAGTCGCTGTTTACTGGCCTGTGGGGCAAGTCTGAGCAGTGCTGGGTGGGTGCCGGCACCAGCCCCAGGCAGGCGGGTGAGTGGAGGGAGGGCATGTAGGTGAGGGGTGGAGAGACAGTTATTAAACCCCCTTCACTTGGGCTGGTAAACAGCCTTGTCTGGCAGAAATTGCTGGAAAATGAAAGTGGGGGCCTGTTCCAAAGATGGGGTGGGGGACGTTGGAGAGGATAAAGGAAGGGACATGGTGTTTGCTTCTAGGAACCACATTCCCTGTGGGATGGGGGCGCCCGGGACAAGTTTAAAGGAAGGCAGGAGCAGGGAACCTGGGGAAGGTTTGTGAAGCGCCCAGGAGGATGGGTCTCAGAAGAGGAGCCTGCAGGCTGTCTCCAACCTGATGGATTCTGTGATGGATTCTAGAGGACTAGACTTTAGAAAGAGAGAAAGGACAGTGGCCTACGGAGCCCAGAAGGCTGGGGTTTGAGGCCTGATCTGTCTCTCCCTGGCTGTATGACTGTGAGCCATCACACACCCACCCTGAGCCTCAGTTTCCTCATCTGTAACAGGAGGTTTCCACTATTTCCTTCAAAAGCCAGACACTGGGATCATGGATTACATGGACTCTTTTTTTTTTTGAGACAGGGTCTCACTCTTGCCCAGGCTGGACTGCAGTGGCAGGATCTTGGCTCACTGCAGCCTCCACCTCCCAGGCTAAGGTGATTCTTCCACATCATCCTCCCAAGTAGATGGGATGACAGGTTCGTGCCATCACACCCAACTAATTTTTGTATTTTTAGTAGAGACGGGTTTTCGCCATGTTGGCCAGGCTGGTACATGGAATAGTTTTTTTTTTTTTTTTTTTAAATTCTGGGCTGGGTGATATGGCTCACGCCTGTAATCCCAGAACTTTGGGAAGCTGAGGAAGGAGGATCACTTGAGGCAGGCTGGGCAACATGGCGAGACTGTGTCTCTACAAAAAGTTTAAAGATTACCGGGTTGGCAGGGCGTGGTGGCTCACACCTGTAATCCCAGCACTTTGGGAGGCCAAGGTGGGTGAATCACTGAGGTGGGCGAGGTCAAGAGTTCAAGACCAGCCTGGCCAACATGGTGAAACCCCGTTTCTACTAAAAATACAAAAAAATTAGCTGGGCATGGTGGTGGGCACCTGTAATCCCTGCTATTCGGGAGCCTGAGGTATGAGAATCGCTTGAACCCTGGGAGGCAGAGACTCCATCACCCACCCAAAAAAAAAAAAAAAAAAAAGAGATTAGCCGGGCGTGGTGACATGTGCCTGTAGTCCCAGCTACTGGGGATGCTGAGGTGGGAGGATTGCTTGAGCCCAGGCATTGAAGGCTGCAGTGAGCTACGATCACACCACTGCACTCCAGCCTGGGCAACACAATGAGACCCTGTCTCAAAAATATATATGTATATATATTAGGGGAAATGTCAACATAGAATTGCCAATGTTTAATTTTAAAATTGTCCACGTTAGGATGAAGAGGAACAGTAAACATCTCCTAGCACGGTAATGTCAGAGTTCTTTCCTTGAACAGCCCAAAAGTAGGAAGGATGAGATTGTAAAATGGCAGGGGATCCTCCACTCTGAATACATTTAGAGGTAAGAGAACTCACCACAACGCTCAGAGTTGTAGGCTGCCATGGGCCAGTGAGAGCTTTGTCACCAGCAATAGGGTCTGCGGGGAGGATTTTGGGCGCAGGTGCCTGCTATTCTTAGTGATGGTGGAGAACTTCTCAATGGGGAGCTGACCTGGCTGGGCTGTCTTAGGAGGCAGTGAACTCCCAGGCATTGCAGGTGTCCAGGCGGAGGTTAGAGGAAGGGATTTTTTTTTTCCTCCATCAGAAGGGGCCAGGGCAGTGAGGCAGCTTCCTCAGGACCTTCTGGCCGCTGCCTGCCTTACATTCCCTGTTCCCCAGAGTTAGGTGGACACACGTTCACAATGGCATGTGGTGCCCGGGGCATCTGTGGATGTGGACCCATGCCATCAGCCCTAAGCTGACCATGAGCCCCTTCCGTGGAGGAAGGGCCCAGTTGTCACCAACCCTCACCCAACATGTGTGGACGTTCCACAGGGACTGGTTTTGCCCCACCTGGCCTTGGATATGTGGAACTCCTGTCCTGGGGCATGAATGGTAAGAGCCTGGGCTTACTCCTGCCAATAGTAATTAGGCCCAAGACGCCTTTCCTGCAGTGACGTGCCCATGACTGGCCTTAAGAAACAGGAAGACCCTTGAGGGACAGTTTCTTTAACAGGCGTGGCAGGCAATGCTTGGCGAAAGGGGGCAGAGCAGGCAGGAGCCCAGGAGCCCAGGAACCCGGGGTGCCAGAGGGCGTGGGTGCTGGGCTGGCCTCCACCTCAGAGCCCAAACCTACCCTGGGGCTAGCCCGACGTGCAACCCCAATGTTTAATAAAAACAGCTACGATTTAGAATAGCGTATAGTGTGCCAGGATTAGTGATAAGCAGCCAACAAATGTAATTTCTTTCAATCCCCATAACACCCTTTGAGGTAAGAACTCTCATTATCTCCATTTCTCGGATGAGGAATCCGTGACACAAAGCGGTGAAGCAAGCAGCTTGTGAAAGCTCTGCCTGACGCCAGCCATTAGGCTAGACTGGCTCCTTACCCAACCCCAGCAACCCCAGCTTTCTCATTTGCGAAACGGAGATAAAATATTTGGCCGGGCTCACGCCTGTAATCCCAGCACTTTGGGAGGGCGAGGTGGGTGGATCACTTGAGCTCAGGAGTTCGAGGCCAGTCTGGCCAACATGGTGAAACCCTGTCTCTACTGAAAATACAAAAATTAGCTGGGCCTGGTGGCAGGTGCCTGTAATCCCAGCTACTGGGGAGGCTGAGGCAGGAGAATTGCTTGAACCTGGGAGGTGGAGGTTGTAGTGAGCTGAGATTGTGCTGTTGCACTCCAGCCTGGGTGACAGTGAGACTCCATTGAAAAAAAAAATCAGCTCAGGGAGTGGATTGAGAGGATTGAAGATTCCACATAAAGTGCTCAACACAGTGCCTTATATATAATATGTGTCCAGTAAGTGGAATATCTTATGGCTCCTATCTCTAATCCTAATGATGCACCCCCTCACCCTTGCTGGTCTTCCAACCTGTCTAATGTGCCTGCTCCTTGACCCTCATCAAGAGCTTCCTTGAAACTCTTTGTTCAGGAAACTGAAGCCAGATGTAGGAATTTCCAGGTTCCTTTGGACTCGGTGGTGCCCTGGAATTGGCTTGTATCGGCTGGTTAAGAGCTGATTGTTAAATTTTCAGGATTTTGTCCAGCTGGTTACTAAACCCAGCCATTGAGTAATTACATTATGTACACTTACAATGAAATAACTTCCATTAAAAACAAAGGTAATAAATACTCAAAATTCATCACATCCCAATTATTTTACAACAATGTCTCCCCACCCTCCTTATTATTGTCTGTGCTGTCAGGGTTATTGACCATCTGTCGTGTCGGTGTGGTGGCAAGGCTGTGTAACAGCCTGCTACTCCACGTGTCTCCAGCTCCTCATTCAGTGACATCATGTTGGTAGCTTGAAATTGGCCAGAGGGGGAGAATTTACACTGTGGAAATGGGCAGAAGCTTCAAATCAGCTCCCTCTGCCCCTGCTCCCCAACCAGGGAGCCAGGGAAACATTCACCAGCATACCACTGCTTGAACACTACTGGGTCCTTATCCTACCATTTCCAGTGTAGGCCTCTCCGGAAAGATACCCCCCTAAACAAGGACAGAGGTCCAGATAGCAATCCTACCAACATTTCAGGGGGGCCCCAGGTGAGGCTCTGAAGTGAAACACCCTAGGACAGTGGGGGTCAGGGATCCACATTTACTGAGCTCTTCCTTATGGGCATGGTACTGCACAAAACACTTTCTATAGGAGCTTATTTGAGTCCTCATCAAGTCATAGAAAATTGGTATCTATCACTTTCCAAACTCAGGAAGCAAATAGAATTGGCTAGTGAGGGAAACTTGTATTTATCCCTTTTGTGTAGCATAGAAAACAGAGGGGTTGGTAACTTGGTTAGGTTTGCACAGTATCTCCCAACAGGACAGGGTCCCCTTCTCTGTACAAAGGAAAGTCCTTCTTCCTCATAAGGTCTGGCGCCAAGCCCTGCTCCTAGTACTGTGCCCCAAATCCTTACCCAAGGCTTCAGGTTCCTCCTTCTTTCTCACTGACATGGTGCTCTGGGCCGGCTCAGCCCGGGGGCCCCCAGTCCCTTGGGGAAGCAGCTGGAAGGTGGGGTCCAGTTCCAGGATCATCTGATTGAGGCTCTCCAGTGAGAAGTCAATGTAGGAGTCAAGGTCTTCCGGGGTTCCCAAGGCCTGCTCGCCAGGGGACGGCAGGAAGCAGGTGGCTTTGGCCTGGGCCTGTGGGGCTTGCTGGAGTCGGTCAGGGGGCCCCATGCAGGGCACGGGGGCCATCAGGGCCTGGGCTCCCCAGCCTTCCGTGGTGTAGTAAGAACACTGGGGCGGCAGGCTGGGGCTGGGTGCTGGGTGCAGGGTCCTCCTGGGCTCGTCACAAGGTGCCAAGCTGACAGCATGGCCTCCTGCCAGCAGTGGGCTGGACATCACCTGGGACATGGTGGGGATGGTGACCTCTGCGGTTTACCTCTGGTTTTCAACCAGCCTCACTGACATCCCAGAGATCTCACTTGCCAACCAGAAGCTCCCAGGACCTGAAAGAGTCCAAGAGTGGGAATGGAGTAACTTCTGTAGGTGAAGCCCCTGCCTCCCCACCCTCCATACAAGAGCGAATTTATTCATTCATTTAAAAGCATGGATGCTGGAGCCAGACCACCTGGGTTTGCAGCCTGGCTCCACCACCTACTAGCTGTATAACCTTGGGCAAGTTAATTGACTTCTCTGTGCCTCAGTTCCCTTGTCTATAAAACAAGTTAATATTTGTAATGTGCTTAGAACAGTGCCTGGCACAAAACAAGCCCATTATGTAAGTGATCATTAAATAAAGTAACTTCAGGCCGGGTGTGGTGGCTCAAGCCTCTAATCCCAGCACTTTGGGAGGCTGAGACGGGCGGATCACGAGGTCAGGAGATCGAGACCATCCTGGCTAACACAGTGAAACCCCGTCTCTACTAAAAAATACAAAAAACTAGCCGGGCGAGGTAGCGGGCACCTGTAGTCCCAGCTACTCGGGAGGCTGAGGCAGGAGAATGGCGTAAACCCGAGAGGTGGAGCTTGCAGTGAGCTGAGATCCAGCCACTGCACTCCAGCCTGGGCGACAGAGCGAGACTCTGTCTCCAAAATAAATAAATAAATAAATAAAGTACCTTCAGTAGCTGTTTACTGAATATCTACTACCTCCCAGGTGTGTTTATTAAGTAAATACTACTTAATGTTTACTGAGTAATTATCCACATAAGCTCTGGTATTTTTAAAAATCCTCATCACAACTGTATAAGGTAGGTACTATTATCCCATTTTACAGGGAGAGAACTGAGGCACAGAGAGGTAGGTAACTTGCCCAAGGGTCACACTGCCAACAAGTGTCAGAGAAGGACTGGGCCCCCGGCTGCATGATGTCCGAGTGCCTGCATTTGGGCCAGTTGGTGAAACAGACAAGTAAGCGAGCGAACAACTGTAAGCAGTGTCACGAGGAGGAGAGGAGGGACAGTGGACTTTCCTAGTTTAGTGGGGGAGGTTAGGGAGGCCTTCCTGGAGGAAGGGACATGCAAAGGGAGATAAGCAGGAAAAGCAAGAGGTAGCTGTGGAAGATGGGTAGGGATGAGGAGGCAGAGAGGAAGGTTTAAAGTAGAGGGGATGGGCTGGGCGCGATGGCTCACACCTGTAATCCCAGCACTTTGGGAGTCTGAGGTGGGCTGATCCCTTGAGGTCAGGAGTTTGAGACCAGCCTGGCGAACATGGTGAAACCCCATCTCTACTAAAAATATAAAAATTAGCTGGCATGATGGCGCGTGCCTGTAATTCCAGCTACTCAGGAGGCTGCGGCAGGAGGATTGCTTGAAGCTGGGAGGCAGAGGTTGCAGTGAGCCAAGATAGAGCCAATGCACTGCAGCCTGGGCGACAGAGCGAGACTCTGTCTCTAAATAAACAAACATCAAATAACTACATAAATAAAACAAATAAATAAATAAAGTAGAGGGGACCATTTGTGCAAAAGTCTGGCCAGCAGGGAAACTCACAAGACACTATTGAGCACCTGAGTAACAGGGCACCTGGGGTGGGTAGAGGAGATGGGGCGGGGGAGGCAGGCTGGCCAGATCCCGCAGGGCCTTGCAGGCTGGGCTCAGGACTGCCAGCTCAACCCTGAGGGGCAACAGGGAGCCTCTGAAAAGTTTTGAGCTGGGGAGTGACATCATCAGATGCTATTCATTTCCTTGGGGCTCATTTGGGAAAGAGATGTCCCAACCTCTTCATTTTCCTGACTGTGAAAAGTCTTTTCCATTGTCTAACCTTAATGCCACATGCTAGTTTCTTGTAGGTGGGGCTTGGTAAGGAGGTAAGAGGTTCTGGGATTGAGGCTGCCAAGAAAACTGTACAGAGCTGCAATGTTCTGGTTGCACTCCCAGTGGGTGCTCTGAGCTTTGCTGCCTGTCCCCAGCCCCCACCAACACCCCCCCGACTCTCTTTCTTCTCATTGCCAAGACGCTTCCTTTACATCCTGCTTTGGAGTCAGACCTTAGCACTGGAAAAGGTATCTGAGACTAGCCTGGGAGAAGAGAAAATGGACTCAGGGATCCGAAGATTTAGATTTGACTTCTAGCTCAAATAAGCTCCTTATGGTATGACTCTGACCCTGAGTTTCCTCATCTGTGAGATGGGAGTGAGAATTCCTGCCCTGCACCCTCCCAGAGAGTGTTACGGCACCAGTGAGGTGCTCCTTGTGAAGGTAGTTAGGCAATTCTAAATAGTACTTAGAAAGAAGGACTTACGGAGTATAACAGCCTCATTAACAGTAGCTTCCATTTTTTGAGCGCTGACCATGTGCCAGGTAGTTTACAGATGAGTTACATTTGGGAACTCAATCCTCTCACAGCTCTAGGAAGTACTGCACCCTATTGTCAGTCCTCTTGATTTTTTTTTCTTGAGACAGGGTCTCGCTCTGTTGCCCAGGCTAGAGTACAGTGGCACAGTCATGGCTCACTGCAGCCTTGATCTCCTGCGGCTCAAGTGATTCTACCCTCCCGAGTGGCCGGGACTACAGGCTTGTGCCCTACACCCCGCGAATTTTTTTGTAGAAAGCGGGTCTCACTTTGTTGCCCAGGCTGGTCTTGAACTCCTGGGCTCAAGTGCTCCTCCTTCCTCGGCCTCCCAAAGTGCTAAGATTACAGGTGTGAGCTGCTGTGCCTGGCCTTATTTATTTATTTTGAGTTATCAGTCCATTTTACAGATAAAGATAGTGAGACTCCGAGAGGTCAAGAAACACGCTTCACATCCAGCAAAATGGTGGAGCTGGGATTCAAACCCAGGTGTGGGATTTTGGAATCTTAATTCCTTATGCCACATGGAATTCAAGTGCAGAGGGACACCTGGGATTTGGAGAGGGGGCGTGATTGGCTGAAGGTCGCACAGGTTTCATGAGAAAAGCCAGGCCCCCTTCCCCTCTCCCGCCTCCCCACACCCCCGCGGCTCCCGTAGGTCTGATGCCAGACTTTTCCTTGGCCAGGTCCTGCAGGGGGCGGGGCATCCCGGGCACGGGAAGCTTTCTATAAATGGAAGTGGAAGGGAGCCGGCCTCTGCGCTCCCGCCCTCCCGGGACAGCTGAGGACACAGAGCCGGAACCGCGGCTTTTTCCACACAGGCTCCAAGTGGACTGGGTTTGTTGGGACAGGAGTTTTCTGGCTGTGTCCTGCAGAGGAGGCTGGGGCTGCTGACTTTGCAGAGCTCAAGGAGGGCTGGGTGTCCCCTTGCGACCAGGATCCAGGATACCTGCTTACTAATTTGGACACAGCTTTGGTGCCACCCTGGGCAAGCATCCTTTCCTCTCTGGGCAGACCTCAGTTGTCCCATCTGTATGATGGGGATATGATAGTAACAGACACCAAACACCTTGCATTTTCTCAGCAGTTCTCTGAGGAGGGTGCTATTGCTGCAGGGCTGGAGAGGTTGAGGAATTTGCCCAAGGTCATACAACGTGAACTGTGAATAGGGGTTTAAACCCAGGTGGTCTTCCTCCAGGGTCTCACACTTTTAGCCTCTGCTGCTGCTGCACATATTTAAGAACCCTGTCCAACATTGCCCCTTCTGGGATTCTGGAACCAAGAGGGACGGACCTGGAGCTGAGCACAGGGCAGGTAGCCCCTAAGCTCCTCTTCAGCTTCCCCTCACTTTTAAGGCTCCACATTGCCCTTGGATGTCCCAGGGCAGGGTTTACCCCTGTATTCCTGAAAGCTGCGCCTTTCGCGGCCCCACACACTCCTCTAACTTGCTCTTTCTTGGTGGAAGTGGTGAGGAGAGTCCCTGGGCCCGGGTCTCTGTGTGGTTGGGATGCACGGGGCAGGGGCAAGGAGGGCTCCAGCCACCTCCCCGCCCTGTTTGTGGGTGCCCCTCTCCGGCTCCCACTTCTGATTCTGACTCAGATCTCTTTCTTTGTTCCCAAGGACTCTGGGGAGTCCTGGCACCTTGGCAAATCCCCTCTTCTGTGTCATTGCCAACCTCTTCTCCTGACTTACTCTCTCCCTACGAGCCCAGGTCAGTAAAGGGAGAGGGTGGGGCAAGGGTAAAGCCTGAGTCTCCCCCAAAAGCACTTTGCCTGATTAGCCCAATCTCCACTGCACCCCGTATTTTTGAAAACTGGCTCCCGATCTTCCCATCCCTCCCACCCAGACCCGGTGACGCAGGATGTGGACCGCAGGCAGAGACTACAGGACCAGTGAAGGCCAGCCGCCCCACCTCCCATTCCTGCCTACCTCTGAAGGGCCCAGAGGGCTCCCGGAGTGCTGGGAGGCAGGAGGCCTGGATGCTGTGTCCAGTCCCTTTCCATGACCTCAGGCAAGCCTCTTCTCCCTGGCCCTCAGCTCTCTCATCTGTTCACCGAGGGGCACAGTTTTAGTTCCCTTAAAGTGCTGAACTCTGCGGTCTGTGATCCTGAGACCATCTCAGTCTCATCCACATCCTCCACCCCATTTCTCCCAATCTTCACTCTGAGCCCCGAGAAGTGGAGAAGCTGAGGACAAAAGGTTAAATGAGTCTGGGCTCACGCCTGTAATCCCAGCACTTTGGGAGGCTAAGGTGGGAGTATCACCTGAGGTCAGGAGTTCGAGACCAGCCTGGCCAACATGGTGAAACCCCGTCTCTACTAAACCTAAGAAAATTAGCCGGGCATGGTGGCACACACTTGTAATCCTAGCTACTTGGGAGGCTGGGGCAGGAGAATTGCTTGAACCCTGGAGGCAGATGTTGGCAGTGAGCCGAGATCATGCCACTGTACTCCAGCCTGGGCGACAGAGCAAGACTCCGTCTCAAAAAAAAGAAAAAAAAAATTAAACAGTTAAATGAGTCAGGGCTGGCAAAGGTGCTCAGTGTTCCTCTCTTCTTAAAGAATAAAGGCACCTACCTGGTGTCCACGGGTGGGCAGACTGTTGCGTTCACTACTGGCTCCTGGGACCAAGACGACTCAGAGTCCAGGTGAAGAGTCACGAGAGGCGCCAGTTCACCTCCAGACCTGCCTTAAGAGCAGCTTGCCCGCCCTCTCTCCTCCCCTCTGGGCGGGCCCTGCACGTGGCCCTGACAGCAGTAGGCCCCACCCCTGCTGGGTCCAATGAGCTCAGGTAGGGCTGACACAGGCAGCAGGAAGGGAAGTACTGGGTGGTGGGTTTTGGGGCCGGGTGTGTGTGAGGGGCTCCCAAGTTCCTGCTTGGCCTTCTTGTGGCACCACATGGCCAGGGAGTCCTTCCTTGGACAGGGCATTGCTAGGATCAAGGTGTGCAGTGGGCACTCCTCAGGTGCTGGCTGGGGCAGAGGACATGGGTTGGCAGAACTGGCAGAGAGTGAGGGCCTTGACAAAGCAGGGTGCCAGTGGGCAGGAGACCCTCTGCAGCCCCCCTTTGTGCTGCGTCATGCTGGAACAGGCACAGGGTAGGGGCCCACTGGAGGTAAGGCTAGGCACGAGCTTGTCTTTTCTTCTTTCTCTCCTTTTACAGTAATGACTCTAGCCTGGAATGGGGCCTCTAACTCAAGGAAAGGAGGCTGAAGTGTCTGGAGGCCTTCAAGAAGGGGCTTATAGCTGTTCCTTCACTCACGGGCTCTCTCCGTCCCTCGTCTGGTCTGTGCCTCAGGGTGGAAGTTCCCTGAGGGGAGGACATTGGAGGGTGATACCAGGAAGCCCGGAAGTCTGGTTTGGTAGCTCCTTCTCCGTGGTTCCAACTCTCTGCCTGTTCTAGAGGGGCCAGGGGTCCTAGAATGTTGTAAGGGGGTGTTCGGCCATGGTGGGGGAGGGCGCTGATGGCAGAGCCTGGTCTGGGGGCGCTGGTCTGAAGTGAGGGAGCTGGCGAAGTCTCCAGCCCAGGGACTTATGGTGACCCCAGTAGGCTAATCTCAGGGGTGGGTTGCCCCATGCCCCCATTATGCCCAGTGGAAGGGCTTCTGGCCTTACAGTTTTTGATGCCCTGGGGTTTCACTGAGGCATGGTGAGCTAGCGCATGGGAGGCTGGTGAGCAAAGCTATGCAAAGTTATATAAGGTGCCCCTTCCTGATGGTGACATAAAAGGTGTCCCTAGGTGTCCATGCAGCCTTTTTTTTTTTTTTTTTTTTTTTTGAGACAGAGTCTCGCTCTGTCACCCGAGCTGGAGTACAGTGGCCGGATCTCAGCTCACTGCAAGCTCCGCCTCCCGGGTTTACGCCATTCTCCTGCCTCAGCCTCCCAAGTAGCTGGGACTACAGGCGCCCGCCACCTCGCCCAGCTAGTTTTTTGTATTTTTTAGTAGAGACGGGGTTTCACCGTGTTAGCCAGGATGGTCTCGATCTCCTGACCTCGTGATCCACCCGTCTCGGCCTCCCAAAGTGCTGGGATTACAGGCTTGAGCCACCGCGCCCGGCCATGCAGCCTTGTTGGCACATGGCTTGGTGAGCGATTATGTCTTTGGATGAAAAATGTGATGCTCCTGCCCTGGAGTGGATGTCGCTGCACACGGTAGCTTCCCCCATGAGGCTGCGGCTCAGGATTGTGGGAGAGTGGGCAGGGCAACTGGTGAGTTTCTTGAGCGGAAGGGGCAGGTTACAATAGGGCGAAGTGTTGGGCTAAGACTGTGGCAACTCTGGGGTAACCCTGGCCATCTCCCCTGGGGCTGGCGTGGATAGCCTCTGCAGTGGTTCTTCAGGGCCAGGGGACCCTCCAGCCATTCAAACCCATACCTTGAGTTATGGTCTTTCTTGGCAGATTGGCTCTTTTGTTTCACACCCAGCTGCTTCCTTTAGCTTGGTGGTCCCAGAACACTGCCTCACAGACCCTGCCCAACACCATGCCACTGCCCTTCGCCATGATCATCAAGGGATGGATGGAATGGCATTTCTTTATACATCTGTAGATATGACATTTTTTCTTTAGCCTATGGATGTGATAGATTACCTTACTTGACTTTTGAATGTTGAACCCTCCTTGCATACCTGGGATGAACCCCCTGGTCATGGTATATAATTCTTTTTTTTTTTTTTTTTAAATGGGGTCTTGCTATGTTACCCAGGCTGGTCTCAACCTCCTGGACTCAAGTGATCTTCCCATTTCATACTTTGGAGTAGCTGGGGTTACAGACATGTATCACTATGCGTGGGTCTGTATAATTCTTCTAATACATTGTTGGGTTCAATTTGCTAACATTTTGTTGAGGATTTTTGCATCTATGTTCATGAGTGATATTGGTGTATAGTTTTCTTTTGTAATGTCTCTGGTTTCAGCAATGCTGGCCTCATAAAATGAGTTGGGAAGTGTTCCTTCTGCTTCTATCTTCTGAAAGAGGTTGTAGAGAAGTGGTCCTATTTCTTCCTCAAATGTTTGGTAGATTTCACCAGTAAAACTGTCTGGTCCTGGTGCTTTCTGTTTTGGAAGGTTATTAATCATTAATTCAATTTCTTTGCTAGATATAGACCTATTCACAGCATTTGTTTTCAACCTCAAAATACACTATTTCCCTAGTTGACGGAATCACCTTGTCCTGCATCTACTCTTCTGAGAGAAGGGATTCCAAGTAGATTAAAAAAAAAAAAAAAGTCCAACATACATTTTGTTGTATTCTGCATGTCTCTCACTGAGGCAGAGGGAAAATCAGTTAAAGAAACTAAGAAATGTAATTTCTGACTGAGTATTTTTCTTGTAGAGAACCCACATTACTCATTCATTCAAAATGCATTTATTTGGCTGGGTGTGGTAGCTCACACCTGTAATCCCAGCACTTTGGGAGGCTGAGGTGGGCAGATCACCTGAGGTCAGGAGTTCAAGACCAGTCTGGCCAACATGGTAAAATCCCATCTCTACTAAAACCACAAAAATTAGCCGAGCATGGTGGTGGGCACATATAATCCCAGCTACTCGGGAGGCTGAGGCAGGAGAATCTCCTGAATCTGGGAGGTGGAGGTTGCAATGAGCCGAGATTACACCACTGTACTCCAGCCTGGGTGTCAGAGTGAAACTCCATCTAAAACAAACAAACAAACAAACAAACAAAAAACAACCACTTATTGAGTGCCCCTGCATTCAGATGTTAGGATGTAGAGATGAATGGGACAAGGCTCCTGCCCCCAAGGAGCACACTGTTCATAGGGGAGTATGACTCATAGACAGAAAGGCCCCCAGATCACAGCCTGGTGCAACCAAGAGGCCTACAAAAGGCTGGAGCTGAGCCATCTTCTGTCAGCGTTAGTCGCGTGTGGATACCGAGCACCTGAAATGTGGCTAGTCTAAACAAAGATGTGCTGTGGGTGCAAAATACAATTCAAATTTTAAAGACTCAGTATGAAAAATTATATGAAATATCTCAATAGTAATTGAAGAATTTTTTTTTTTTTTTTTTTTTTTTTAGAAATGCAGTTACATTATGTTGCCCAGGCTGGTCTCAAACTCCCAGCTTCAAGCTATTCTCCTACCTTGGCCTCCCAAAGGGCTGGGATTACAGGCGTGAGCCACCATGCTGGCTCGGTAATTTTTTATATTGATTGTGTGTGGAAATGATGCTGTTTTATAGATACTGGGTTAAATAAAAATATTATTGAAATTAATTTCCTCTGCTTCTTTTCACTTTTTAAGATGTGTTTTATTAGTTTCCCGAGGCTATTGTAACAAATTACCACAAACCTGATGCCTTAAAACAACAAACATCTATTCTGTCACAGCCTGGAGCCTGAAATTGGACAGGGCCGTGCTCCTTTCCGGCCCTGAAAGGGAGAATCCATTCCTTGCCTCTTCAAATTTCTGGTGGCTGTCCTGGAATTCCTGAGCTTGTGGCTGCGTCACTCCAGTCTCAGTCTCCGTCTTCACATCTCCTTCTCCTCTTCTGTCTGTCTAATCTCTCTTTGCCTCCCTTTTATTTTCTTTATTTATTTTGAGAGAGGGTCTTGCTTTGTTTCTCAGGCTGAAGTGCAGTGGTACCATCATGGCTCACTGCAGCCTCGAACTCCCAGGCTCAAGCAATCCTTTTGCTTCAGCCTCCTGAGTAGCTGGGACTATAGGCACAGGCCACCACACCCAGCTAAGCTTTTAATTTTTTTGTAGAGGTGGAAGTCTCACTATGTTGTGCAGGTTGGTTTCAAACTCTTGGCCTCAACTGATCCTCCCACCTCAGCCTCCCGACTTGCTGGGATTACAGGCCTGAGCTGCTGTGCCCAGCTCGACGCTGGGCACTTTTTTCAGCAGCTGGTTTCTAACATCCAGTGTTCAGCTTTGTGGGCATCAAGAGGTTGCTGCCGAAACAACTTCCTGAATCAGTTATGATGATGGTTCTTGAAGCCCACAGACCCTGAGCGGCTCCTGATTCTTTTTTTTTTCTGAGATGGAGTCTTACTTTGTTGCCCAGGCTGGAGTGCAGTGGTGCGATCTCAGCTCACACTGCAGCCTCCACCTCCTGCGTTCAAGCGATTCTCCTGCCTCAGCCTCCCGAGTAGCTGGGACTACAGCTGTGCGCCACCATGCCTGGCTTTTTTTTTTTTTTTTTTTTTTTTGTATTTTTAGTAGAGACAGGGTTTCGTCATGTTGCCAGGCTGGAACTCCTGACCTCAAGTGATCGTCTGCCTCGGCCTCCCAAAGTGCTGGGATCATTACAGTTGTGGACCACTGTGCCTGGCCACTCCTGATTCCTTACTCTCCTGCTGGTACCAGAGGGCAAGACTCCCAGGTGGATTGCTCGGCCCCTGTCTTCTGGGAGCTATTCCTGCAGTGCAGCTTGCTCCTCTGGCCCTCTTGATCATTTTCTAAGGACAGAATACTGCATGAAATTCCTCTCTGCTTACACCAGCTAGTGTGGCTTCTGTTTCCTGCAGGTGACTGATGCACATGGGTGGGGCCAGGGTGTAGACTGGCCTGAGCGGTGGGAATTTTCTGTGGTGGGCGGTGGAGATACAGAGGGAGCCTTTAAGCAGGTCAAGGTCAGGGAGGGAGTGACATGAACATATGTGTGACTTAGGGAGGTCCTGTTGCTTCAGGGAGGTGCTGAGCCCCCTGAGAAGGTAGCAGAGGTGCAGACTTCACTTTTCTCTGGGAGTCCCTCTTCTGTGGGGTTAAGACAGACCCAAAAGATTGGAGAGAGATGTTCTTTGCTTCAGTGGGGCAGATGATTGACTTTGAGTATTTAGACTGCAGAGCATTCTAGGCTTTATTTGCCACATGCAAATCTAAAATGAATAGCAGGGAGGACTTGACAGTAGAGAAGATAGTGAGAATTTTGGTAACCAAAAACCAGGCTTGGGATCAAGAGAGAACAGAGCAGGTAAAAGCTCAGCACTGGCGCTCTGGGTGTCTGAATTCACACTTAGTCTCCATTGCCAATTTGCTGTGATACTCCAGGAAAGAGAGTTACCCTTTTAGGGCCTCTGAATTCCCTCTGAGTGGGAGGAAAGTTTCCCTTCTCTTGTTGCGTAGGAGGGGTGAGGAGCAGTGGAGAGAGAGGTCCTTCTTTTTCCAGGGGAGGAGATGATGGTCTTCCCAATGAGGCTGCCCTCAGGTCTTACGCTTTTGGACCTCTGACCCCCTAGCTATAACATGCACATGCCTGGCCGGGCGCAGTGACTCACGCCTGTAATTCCAATACTTGGGGAGGCCGAGGCAGATGGATCTCAGCCTCAGGAGTTTAAGACCAGCCTGGGCAAAATGGTGAAACCCTCATATCTCTTTAAAAAAGGAAAACAAAAATTAGCTGGGAGTGATGGTGCCTGTCTGTAGTCCTAGCTACTTGGGAGGCTGAGGTGGGAGGATCTCCTGAGCCCAGGTAGGCTGAGGCTGCAGTGAGCCATGATGGTGCCACTGCATTCCAACCTGGGTGACAGACTGAGACCCTATTTCAAAATAATAATAAGAACAATAACACCCACATGCCTGAAGCTGTAGTCAATGGCTTGCCTCTGCAGGGCAGGTGAAGCCCAATTCGGGAACATCTTTATTATGAAGGCTCACATCCAGGTCAAGTGGCCCTATGCATTCTCCAACCCCAGACTGGAGGGCCCCTCAGGTACTGCTGCATCCTCAGACTCAAACTCTGTTGTTCATGCATCCCATCGGTAAAAAATGTTGAGCAGGCACCCCAATAACTATTTGTTTATAAATTACAGATATATAGGCCAGGTGTTGGTGGCTCATGCCTGTAATCCCAGCACTTTGGGAGACTGAGGTGGGTGGATCACTTGAGGTCAGGAGTTCAAGAGCACCCTGGCCAATATGGAGAAACCCCATTTATACTAAAGATATAAGAATTAATGGGATGTGGTGGTGCACGTTTGTAATCCCAGCTACTTGGGAGACTGAGGCAGGAGGATCACTTGAACCCAGGAGGTGGAGGTTGCAGTGAGCCAAGATCATGCCACTGCACTCCAGTCTGGATGACAGAGTGAGACTCCATCTCAAAAAAACCCCAAAAAATTATGTATGTGGAACTTTACAAATTATATACATGAACTATGTATACATAAATATATTAGTATTTACATTATAAAAATATATGTACATTATAAAATATGTTATGCTCATTATACATATATGTATAAACTATATCTATTATATGCATTCTACAATTATAAATAAAAATGAAGAAAAATACACTGAATCTTTTTTGATGATACATTTAAAGGCAATTTTATGGCATTTCATTTAATAAAAACCCTTTTGTTCTCACAATGAGAGCAGCGTGATTGAATGTGCTTGTTGATTTTTGAAGATCCTGGTTTGTGAAATCGGAAAGCACTCTGTGGAACAGTGATTTGAATATCTCATTCTAAATTCAGTGTATTTCAATATTCAGTTTTAATGGTTGTCACAGCTGAAAAGAAGGCCTCGCGAAGATACCTAGATCCAGACGGACGGGGTGCCTTGTGGGCTCAGCTCATTAAATCATGACATTAATTTTCAATTTTCAATTTCATCCACCAATTATGCAAAGGTTTTGTTCAAAATTGGCTTGCAAATTTCCGTCTTCTCTCATGTCAATCAGTTGTTCTTGCAAAGAAATTGGAATATGTTGCATTTTAATACTTTCAGCAAATGGATTTTAAACCCACTCAAACTCTTCATTTAGAAGATTTTTAAGCAAATTAAACATTTCTTTTTTAGTTCGTTGTTTGAAGGGCAGATATGAAAGATCTTGGGAACACGTGAGGTTTTCAGCAACAAAATCATGTAACAATGGGAACGCTTTCCGACCTTATTTTCAAATGCTCTGTCATATCTTTTCCTTCCCCCACAGTTGCTTCCTTGATAACTTGGCTGAACTTCACCTTTATCCTGATGAAAAGAGATTTCATTTTTGGAAATCTCCACTGTAGCACTCAATAGGCAATACTTGTTCTTCCTTTGTGAGATGGCAGATGAGGCGATCTTCTGCTATTTTCTTGCTGTTTCTTTGCAGAAATCTTTTTAGGTCATTTATCCTTTTTTTTTTTTTTTTGAAGGAGGGCTAATTTAGTTTGAATCAGGCAGTATAAATTGGGCATATGCAGACATCAATATGTCATAATACATTGAAAGTGAGCAACAGAGTGAGAGTATGGCCCTCAAGTTCTCTGCCTGATGGAGTGACTAATTCAGGAGACACAATTGGCCGACAAACAGACCGAGTGAGGGTGCCTGGGTCAATCTGTATGTTAAATATTAGTTGACTTGAATTTTTCCTTCCTTCCTTCCTTCCTTCCTTCCTTCCTTCCTTCCTTCCTTCCTTCCTTCCTTCCTTCCTTCCTTTCGAGTCTCACTCTGTTGCCCAGGCTGGAGTGTATTGGTGTGATCTTGGCTCACTGCAACCTCCAGCTCCCAGGTTCAAGGAATTCTCCCTGCCTCAGCTTCCTGAGTAGCTGGGATTACAGGCACCTGCCACCATGCCTGGCTAATTTTTGTATTTTTTAGTAGAGATGTGGTTTCACCATGTTGGTCAATCTGGTCTCGAACTCTTGACCTCAGGTGATCTGCCCTCCTCAGCCTCCCAAAGTGCTGGGATTACAGGCTTGAGCCACCGTGCCCAGCCTCTTTCTTTCTTAAAAAAAAAAAAATTATTCCTTTTATAAATTTTTGTAGAGATGGGGGTCTCACTATGGTGTCCAGGCTGGTCTTGAACTCCTGGACTCAAGCAATCCTCTTGCCTTGGCCTCCCAAAGTGTTGGGATCACAGGCATGAGCCTTTGCACTCTCCATCTTTCTTACTTTTAGATACAAATACACGTATATGAATTCTAAAATTTTCTTTCTACATTCCGTGGTACCTTTGGGGTATGTATGTGTAACCTCATTGGGCTGACTGGTGAGCTGAGGCTTAGTGTGGGGGTTGCCTACGGGACCTATTGCCAATGGAGTGATAATGCCACACTGAAACTCAGGTCCTTGCCTTCCACAATCCTCCCTGGACCCTGACAGTGTGGATGTGGAGGTGATGCAGGGTAGCCTGTGCAAGCCCCACCCCTGCATAGGGTCCTGTGGCCCTAGGAATACCTGTCTCCCTGGACTCAGGGCCGGAACCTGAACATCTGCTCTGCTCTGTGCTCTCTGGGGAGCAGCATCAGGTAAGCCCCAGAGCAGGTGTGGACATGCTTCTGATTAGAATGCCCCTTTCTTTTCCCACTCCCTTCCTTCCTCACATCAGAGCCAGGCCTCTCAGACCAAGTCTAGAGTACCGTGACCAGGGGTAAGTTTTGTGGGCCTCTCAGAACCGAGGAATTTGTACTTGGCTTTGGGACATAATTTGTTGATTTTTACACCTCAGATCTGAAAGGAAAATCAGCCATCTGTGCCCAAAAACAGATAGGCTAGGGGTTGGGCACTGCCATCCTTGGGCTTGTCCTCCTGGGCCTCTCACTGTCCTCGGAGGAGGGGAAGTGCGGGCTGCTCTTGGTGGCATCAGTACCTGTGCAGCAATGACCCAAGTTGCTGGACCGTCTGTCCAGGCACTGGCCAGGAGAAGGGCATCCCCGGCCAGCTCATGTGCGATCCTGCATGGCCCTAGGCCCAAGGTGAGCTCATGGGATGAGTAAAGCCTCCTGCTGAGCCTGGCGGCTGAGTAAGAGGACACGCTGTGCTCTCACACCTCCCTGGCCCCACCGCGGCATGCCCACCCTTGTCTTCCCTTCTGCTGCTTGGCGTGTTGTCACTGACGGCATGGGGCAGCCCTTTGCACACCGCATCCCTGGAGCCACGTGTTAACTGTGAGTTAATAAATGGGTGTTGTTTTTAGCCACTAAATCTGTGGTCATTTTTTACATTGAAGTAGAAGAGGAATACATACCATAAGTCTGAATATTCAAAAGCCATAAGTCAAGCTTACAAACTGTTAATAAAATATGTTCTATCCATCTACCTTGATCTTTTTTATGACTGTGAAGGCCAGGGTCAAATTCATAATTCTCTGACAACTAGGAGTTCTGTGCCAGGAGGTAGCTGCCTGGGGAGGGCTGGCCCCTGGATCCTAGTCCCTCGCTGGGACTTCTCATCTTCTCATTCCTGGCTTCATCCTGCACCAGAAGTAGGGGGGACAGAAGAGCCAGGAGAAGCCAAATTCTAACCACTCTCCTTCAAACAGCTGTCCCTTGGGCCCTGAGTGTGACTTGGCTTTGGGAAATTAACCTGGAGAAGAGTTTCAGGGCTGTATGGGCAGGAATACCATCGTCCTCCATGGGGAATGCATGGTCTAGAAGGGAGGGCTGTGGTTCTGGTGGGTACATCCACGCGGACCCACAGACTCTTCATTCCGTGGGGGTGGCCAAAGCAGAATTCCTCTACAGCCGGGGACCCAAGCCAGGGACCTTTCATTTTATCCTTTTATTGTAGTAAAATACGTATGACATCAAATTTACCATTGTGAATTTAATACATTCACAATGTTGTGCAACCACCACCTCTATTTCGGTCCAGAACATTTTTATAGCCCCAAAAGGAAACTCTATACCCTTTAAGCAGTCACTCCCATCTCCCTCTCCTCCAGGCTCTGGCAACCACTAATCTGCGTTCTGTCTTTATGGCTTTACCTATTCTGGATATTTGATATAAATGGAATCACACACTACGCAGCCTTTTGTGTCTGGCTTTTTTCACTTAGCATAATGATTTCAGGTTCCTCCATGCTGGAACACATTTCGGTAGCTCATTCCTTTTTATGGCGGAATAACATTCCTTTGCATGGATAAACCATATGTCCGGGGGGCTTTCCTGCCAGGATCTAAGATGGTATTGGGCTGGGGCCTGGGGGAGGTCAGCTGGCGACTTTATCTCTTTGTCCTTTTCTCCTCCATGCCTCTTGGGGTTTGTCACTTTAGAATATGCTGCTGAGGCTTGGGGACCCAGGAAGACAGCCTGTCTCACCATGTCCGCTAGTCTTTGAAACCTGATCCTGAATCCTGCCTGGCGGTGGCCGCAACATCAGACAGAGCTGGAGCTGGTGTGACCCCATCCCAGGAGGACGCTCCTATTTCGGGGCTCCCAGCTGTCTGTCTCTGGTCAGGGTGCCCCAGCAGAGTCTGGGAAAAGCCAAAGCCTGTCTCTGGTGACAGCTCTGAGGTCCCACAGTGGGGAGAGGTGGTGGGTGGGGGAAGGAGTTGGACTTGCTCAACCGCCGTGCCTGGAGGGCGGAGGGAGTCCATCCTGGCACAGGGCAGAGCAATCAGACCCACGCCCAAAGAGATGCTTAGTTCTTCACTTGCGGAGCCTATTTTCCAGGGAAATTTAATTCCACATTGTTTGTTCTCTGCTCTGCAGACGCCTCGGGGTTCTGTGCCAGGAACCGAGCTGAGGAACTCAGCTGAGGAAACCACGGAAATCTCATTTGAAGAGGAATTTGGCCCCTGGAGCCCCCTCCCCACTCACTGGTGAGAGGGTGCCAAGACTTCAGTTGCCGCCGCCGCACCAGCAAACCCCAAACCACAGGAATGCAATGGGGTCACCTGGGGACAGAGGGAGATGGCTGGACAGCGAGTAGGCAGTGAGCCCTTGGGCCTGCATTGCATGGGGGTCTGCTGTTTTGTGACAAAAGCACTGGACTTGGTCTCCAGGCCTGGGTGTGGATTCAGGCTTGCCACTCTGGTCATGGGATCTTGGGTGGTCACGCCTGTGGCTAACCATGCTCACCTGGCCACTCTGGCCTTTGGACCAACTCAGGCAAGGAGCTGAGCTTGACAGGGAGGGCAGCCACGGATGGGGGTGGACGGAGGCGGTGAGTGAGAGTAGAATGTTCTGGTCTCCAGGCTCTGCAGCCTGAGCTGGGGAGGCACCCAGCACTTGTTACCCAGGAAAAGGAAACTACAATAATGACATCAGCTATGGGTCAAGGATTGCTCCAGGCCCTTTTTTTTTTTTTTTTTTTTTTTTTTGAGACAGAGTCTTGCTCTGTCACCCTGGCTGGAGTGCAGTGGCGCCATCTGGGCTCACTGCAAGCTCCGCCTCCTGGGTTCGCGCCATTCTCCTGCCTCAGCCTCCCAAGTAGCTGGGACTACAGGCGCCCGCCACCACGCCTGGCTAATTTTTTTGTATTTTTAGTAGAGACAGGGTTTCACTGTGCTAGCCAGGATGGCCTCGATCTCCTGACCTCATAATCCACCCGCCTCGGCCTCCCAAAGTGCTGGGATTACAGGCGTGAGCCACCGCACCCGGCCGGCTTCAGGCACTTTATATAATACATTGCATTTCTCCTTATGATGGTCCTCTGGTGTGGCTGGCATCATTCTCTTTCACAGACAAGGAAACCAAGAAAGGAGAAGGGGACTCCCCTAGAGTAACTGGTACCAGGGCAGAGGCTGGGCAGGGGGTGGTCATCCCCAAATGCTGAGTGCTCCACACCATGCTACTGGCCCCCGACTCAGTCCTCAGACTTGTTCCTTGGTGAGATCACAGTTGAAATGATAGTTTCTTCCTCTTAAAACTCCTCCTAGTTAAGAAAAGAATCATAGTATTTTTGAGCGGGAATGGACTTGGGTACGAGTTACCATTTTATAAATGGGGAAATTGAGGCTTGGAGAGGAGAAGCTGCTTTTCCATTTGGATCTTCAAATGAGATTCCCGTGGTTTCCTCAGCTGAATTTCCCAGCTCGGTTCCTGGCACAGAACTCCGAGGCGTCTGCAGAGCAGAGAACAAACCATGTGGAATTAAATTGCCCTGGAAAATAGGCTCCACAAGTGAAGATCTGGAAGATCTTCCTGACTTTTATCCCCCAGGAAGACAGCAGATCCAGCTCCAGATGCTCTCTGGCCATTTGGCCCATAGGGGTAGAATCCAGGGTCCCCGAGGCCAAGGCTGTCTTTAGTGCCCAGTGGGGCAGAATCTCCTTGCTCTGCCCAGGTTCCACGCCTGTCTGTTGGTGTGATCCTGTGTCCAACCTGAGAGGCCAGTGATGGTTTGGCGCACCCTGTCCCCACTATTAGAACCCTGCTGGGTGGGTTCAGGAGTGCCACGTTGGTAGACGAAGCACTGCTCTATTTTGTCCCTCACCTTAACAGGCACACGTCACCTTATTGGGTGGCTCTATCCAGCAGAAGGAGAGAAGGTGGGAATGAGTGCCATCGTGGTTCAGACACTGTCCAGTGGGGTCACCTTAGCCTAGTCACTTCATATATGGAGGGATTCCTGGCAGCAGGCTCTGTGCTAAGGTGCTGGGGAAACAAAAATAAAATAATGTCCCCCTTCTCAAGGAGGAACTCTCAGTCTAGTGAAGGCAGATATGCAGTTTAACAATGACTATTTCATGATGTCCTTGCTCTGCAGAGGAGGAGGTGAGCAGCACAGTGGGAGCACGGAGGGAATCAGGACCGGCTTGCTAGAGGAGGCAGGGCTGAGATATAACGAGAAGGGTTATTTGCCAGGTGGACAAAAGCAGAGGTCATTGAGTTTAGAAAGTGGGTTCAAATTGGGTGCACTGGTGCACTTCTGTAGTCCTAGCTACTTGGGAGGCTGAGGCAGGAGGATCCCTTGAGCCCAGGGGTTTGAGGCTACAATGAGCTATGATGGTGCCACTGCACTCAAGCCTGGGTGACAGAGTGAGACCCTGTCTCAACAAAAAACAGCAGACTCAGCAAGTGCAAAGGAATGAACATGTGGCACGGAAATGTGGAATAACTTGGAAGAGTCGGATAATACAAAGTGGCATGGTGGCAGTGATGGTGCGGGGATGTCAGGCTGGCGAGGGAGCGATGCCAGATGTAAGTCTTTATATACCATGCACAGGTGTTTCTACTTCATCGTCAGAGGCGTTGGGAGGCATGAAGCATTTCAAGCAGGGGATGGACACAACCAGATCTGTGTTGTGGAAAGTCTGCCTGGGCTGCCCCAGGAAGGGCGTGATGAGGGTAGGGAGGACACCCAGAAAGCTGATACTGTGATCTGGGTGAGATGGGGTGGGGTAGGGGAGGAACCCTAAGGCTGGGCAGTGAGAGAAGTAACAGAATTGAGGGATTGTGCTTAGCTGGTTTGGGGGCCTGGGGAGAAGGGATTTGGTTTTTGGCTTGAGTGACTGGGTAATTGGGGCACCGTCCATCCCAGTAGGGAAATGGGAGGTGTGTAGGTTTAATGGTGAGGATGGAGATGCATGTGCATTAAGTTTGGGGACCTGATGATTTGAGGTGCTCATGGGACATCCAAAGTGAGATGTCTGGGTGACAGTTGATATAAAGTTTTGGAGGCCAAAAGACAAGTTAGGGCTGTAGTTTGATATTTGGGGCTCATCACCCTACGTCAAATACAGACGAGTTAAGGGGCCACAGCATGCTCTGGAAGCTGCACAGGATGACTTTGGTGCCCTGTACATCCACCGTTGGCATTTGCCGTTCCCCTGCATGCTGAGGCTTCTGCCTGCATCCCTGCAGCTCTGCCAGAGGCCTTCTCTGCAGACAGGAGCAGGCTGTCTGTCCTGTGCATGGGAGACGCTAGGAGTGCCGTGGAGGTGATGACCCCAGGAGCAGCCTTCAGCCAGTGACAGATGAGAACTGGATGATGAAAACTCCGTCTTCGCCTCCCGTAGGTGTGTTCCGCCATCTCCCAGGGGCTTCCAGTGGGATTGCGTTTGAGTTCCCAGTTGCCCACAGGTGCTTGTCAGTCCTCCCTCCATTGGCTGTCTCCCCTTTTCTGTGTCACTCTTCCATTTCACTACAGTGCTTCCTGGGATCACCTGCCAAGTCAATGAATCTCATGCTCATCCTTGTCTCAGAGTCTGCTTCTGGGGAACCCGTTCTAAAACACTGGTTTCCTTCAGTAGGATGAGCATCTGCATTGACTGCTTCCTGTCCTGATTGCTCCTTCATGTTTCCAGCATGTCTTGACTCTCAACTGGCCTGGAAGTGACTTCAGGGTGTTTTCATCTCTGTGTCTCCAGCACCAGGATGCCAGGGAAAGGGATTCCTCAGCAAGCGGTTGTTGAATATACGAATAAACCCACCAGTGGCTTCTCATTGCTTTTAGGATCGAGACCCAACTGTTCAATCAGCTTCACCGGGCTCCTTCCCACCTCTCCACCTCCACGTCCTGCCACCCTCCCCTCTACCCTCTGAACTGCAGTCACTCAGGCCTCTCCTCCTATTCCTCTTCAATTTTCCATGTGCTTTCCTCCCCGATGGCGCGTGTGGCACATGTGGGTCTCTGCCTGACTGCTCCTTCGCCGAGCCATCCTCTTGACACAGTACTAGTTCACACCTCCTCCCCTATCCTTCCCTTTGCACTCCTCCATTTCCCCCTCCCCGCCCCCTTCTCCCTCAGGCATCCTCTCGCAGCAAAGATGACCCTGACCACGGTCTCCGGCCCAGACCAGTTGGGGTCCTGCAGTTCTAACCTCCCGTAGCGCTCTGTGTATTTCTTCATGCTCCCTATCGTTGATTTCGGTTATGAATTTTTTTTTTTTGAGACAGAGTTTTGCTCTTGTTGCCCAGGCTGGAGTGCAGTGGCGCAATCTCGGCTCACTGTAACTTCAACCTCCTGGGTTCAAGCGATTCTCCTACCTCAGCCTCCTGAGTAGCTGGGATTACCGACATGCGCCACCACGCCCGGCTAATTTTTTTTTGTATTTTTAGTAGAGATGGGGTTTCACCATGTTGGTCAGGCTTGCCTCGTACTCCTGACCTCAGGTGATCCATCCACCTCGGCCTCCCAAAGTGCTGGGATCACAGGTGTGAGCCACCGTGCCCGGCCTTGGAATTATTTAAATAATGCTTAGACTGATGTTTCTCAAACTTTTCTGATTATGAACTACAGGAAGAAAAGGACTTTATGCCAGGACCCAGTTCACATAATACATGTATAATTGAATGCTTATCCTTACTGCATGGGCCACACTTATATTTTCTATCCCATGCTCTATTGCATTAAAAAAAATGCTGGCTGTGACTCACTAAATGGACTATAGGCTGGCAGTTGGGAAAAAAGGTCTAGACGACAAGGTAGATGCCTGCAAATTCAGGAGAGTAGGGACTTAATTCACTTGTGCTCACTGCTGTCCCCCAGGGCACTGCACCGTGCCTGGCACCCAGAAAGGTGCTCCATCAGTATTTGTTGAATGACTGTATGATAGGAACAAACACGGATGAATGAATGAATGAATGAATTGCCTGCCCCACCCAGACAGGAAAGTGTGGCTTCTATCAGATTTTTCTGTTACCAAAAAATACCAGCCCACTTCCTGTGGCTTTGATCTGCAGCCTTAATTCTAAACTGCCCTGCCTCAGTCAACAGCTATCTGCAGCTCATTTCCTGCTTTCTGGCCATCTTATCTCTCTCTCCAAACATTTCTCAGCTTTCTCTTTCCAGGTGAGTATACCCAGAGCCCCAGTTCTTCCTCTTGCAACTTTGGCAGCACAGGGTGGGGCTGCCCTTTTGGGCCAAGTACTTCCCAGATCTCAGGCTCCTGGGGTGCGGGGCCTTTCTGGGTCAGGTGTGTCCTTCTGACTCCAGCCTCCTGGGGGGCAGGTGCTAGGACTGGGCCTGGGCATTGGTCCACATCCTGTTGATAGTCTTTGGGACAGGATGGGGGGTGAGGATGGAGGGTAGACGTTGATGAAATAACCATGCAAATGTCTAATTATGGACTGTGAAAGAGGCTATGAAGGAAAAGTCAAGGTTGCCTTGAGAATGTAACAAGGTACATGCCTATAGGGGATCAGGGAGAGCTTCCTCAATTAATCCAAGATCTGGATACAGTGGAAGTTAGCCAGGCAAAGAGGGTAAAGGAGAGAGAAAGAACTTGCAGATGGAAGAGACGGCAGGTGCAAAGGTCCTGGGGTAGGAGTGAGTGATAGTGGTCCTCTTGAGGAGCTGAAGAAAACTCAGTGCAGCTGGTGGACAAAGACACAAGGATTTACAACAACAAGGCCAGAGAGGCAGCTGGGGACCAGCCCCAGTGCACCAGCTTAGAGGATTTGGATTTACCTTGAGAACCGTGGAAAACAGAACATTTGTAGAAGTGTGACGACATTGTGTTTGTTGTTGTTTTTTGTTTGTTTTCGTTTATTTTTATTTATTTATTTTTGAGACAGAGTTTCGTTCTGTTGCCTAGGCTGGAGTGCAGCGACGCTATCTTGGCTCACTGTAATCTCCACCTCCCGGGTTCAAGGATTCTCCTGCCTCAGCCTCCCTAGTAGCTGGGACTACAGGCACCTGCCACCATGCCCAGCTAATTTTTTGTATTTTTAGTAGAGACGGGGCTTCACCCTGTTAGCCAGGATGGTCTCAATCTCCTGACCTCGTGATCCGCCCATCTCGGCCTCCTAAAGTGCTGGGATTACAGCTGTGAGTCACAGCGCCCGGCCCTGTTTTTTGGTTTATTTTCGAGACAAGGTCTTTCTCTGCCACCCAGGCTGGAGTGCAGTGGCATGATCATAGCTCACTGCAGCCTTGACCTCCTGGGCTCCAGCAATCCTCCCAAGACATTGTGTTTTGAAAGATCCTTTGAGTGTGTTTGGCTAACGGGTGGGGGAGCTGATCAAGTGTAGAGGCAGAGCCTAGGGTGGTGGTGGTGGAGACACAGGCACATGACTGGCTTTGAGAAACACAGTACTTAGTAGGCACTGTCCAAAACAGTCCAATACAGTAGAGTTGAATTTGTCCATTCAACACTATTAAACACCATGACTCTAAGGACCAGAGAGCCAGGCTGGGCTCTGCCTTTAGGCAGCTCTCACTCCCAGAAATTGGAGTGCAAGTTGGAGGCAGATTGGCCAGGCTGAAAGTGCAAAGTGCTCAGGGAGGTTCAAATAGCAAGCATGCGTCCTGGAGCGCATGCCCAGAGGAAGAAGGAGCACCTTCAGTAGATGTTTTCCTGCAAATACTGTTTGAGTTCCAGGCAGAAGAGAAAACGGGGCCCTGGGAGAGGATTCATTAGGGTCTCCTCCCTGATTCCTCACCATCATTTATAGGACTTTTGGCTACAGGGATCTTCCCTGCATTCCACCGGGGCCCGTAGTAGGGCTGAGAGTGTGAGAGGGAACAGGGGTCTCCTCAAGTGCTTGGGGCAGCCGAGCCTCGTAGGTCAGGTGAGAGAAGGGACATCCAGACTGCTCTCACTCTCCTCTTCCTGCCTCTGACTCATTTTCCTTGGAAGTGCATTTCTCTGTAAACCTGCTTACTCATGGAGTCTCCGCCCTCCAGCTGCAGGCTCGCACCCTTCCCTGGGGTGTCTCAGTGAGCAAGCTCGAGCACCCACCCATATCCCCTCATACCCATCTCCAAGTAAGGCCTGGGTCTTCCCCTTGGAGTGGGAGCTCCCTGAGGGCAGGGCAGGGATGTTTCTTTGCTTGGTGATTAGGGCTCCTCCAAGGCCTTGAGGAGGGTTTCTCACCCACAGCTTGTTGCCAGCCACCCTCGCGCCAGCCCTCTGCCCCTCAAAGGGCTCTGAGGGATCCTCCTGTTATATGGAATGGCAGGTTGTGGGGTGGGTTTGTGGGGCTCCAGCTGCCTCCCCAACTACTTCCTGCTGCTGAGGACTGTCTAGAGGGCTTCAGGCTCTGGCTGTGGGGAGTACAGACAGCCCTTGAGGGTGCTTCCCCATCAGAGCCCACTCTGTCCATTTCATCCAAAGAGCTCCAGGGCAAACTCTGCTGTGACTGGAAATGGGGCCGGGCTTTAAGGGGCTGCTGGGGGCTCATGGAGGTCAGGTTGTGCTCTCCAGCCTGGCTTTCCTGACTCCTGGGGGCGCTGACAGCAGTGCTCTCTCCCTGGCATCTGGCTCCCTCCTCTGCCGCACCCCCTGCCCCCGCTCCGCCTGGACTCCAGGGTCCGCTTCATAGACCAGCAGCAGAACTGCACAGAGAGGGTAAGAACTGTCTTCTAGTCAGCAGAAGCTCAGATGGAAAGAGACTCTGCTGACCAGCACCAGGGCATCTGGGGCAGCCCCATGGGAGCTCCCCAGGGCTGGGAGCTCACAATCACCTGCTCCAGTCCCTGCCTTCCTGCCAAGGGGCGGACCCTCTCCATTGTGAGCTGGGACCTGAAGCAGGCGCCTTTCCTTGCTCTGGTCTCACTATGCTTTGGTGTCCACCCAACCTCCTAAGATCACATCAAGGGGCGCTTGGGAGAATAGGACGCCTGCTCCCCCAACCTGCCCCCTGAATCCCAGCACTCTCAGACTTTGGATGGTGTAGCACGGAACTGTAGAGCTTTAAAGAAGGTAGCAGAGTTTAGGGGAAGAGAAAAACAGCTGATCTCCAACAGGCATTCTAAGTGGAGTCCTCGACAGCTGGGAGCAGCTCCACAGCCTTCGAGGTGTGGGTGAAGCAAAAAGACCAAGTGAGACCCAGGGAAGCAGGAGGGGCTGTGGGAAGGTCAGAGGGCACTGGGGCAGCCTGTGCCTTTGAGGGCCTCAGAAATATCCCACACACACTCCCTTCCGGAAGGACTGAGGAACAAGCTCTTGGGAGTCGCATCCAAATTGGGCAGAACCGGCTGGGTGCAGTAGGCTCATGCCTGTAATCCCAGTACTGTGGGAGGCCAAGGTGGGCAGATCACCTGAGGTCAGGAGTTCGAGACCAGCCTGGCTGACATGGTGAAAACCCATCTCTACTAAAAATGCAAAAATTAGCCAGGAGTGATGGCACACGCCTCTAATCCAAGCTACTTGGGAGGCTGAGGCAGGAGAATCATTTGAACCCAGGAGGCAGAGGTTGCAGTGAGCCGAGAGGGCACCACTGCCCTCCAGCCTGGGCAACAGAGTGAGACTCGGTATCGAAGAAAAACAAAAAAACAACAAAAACAAAAACAAAACCAAAAACAAATTGGTCAGAACCACCGGGGTAAAACAGACAGCAAGCTCAGAAGGTTTACATCGTTGGGGGGTGAGGTTCAGGGGAGGTGTCCCATGGAGACGGTCTCAAAGGGAAGCCATGTGTTGAATACTTCCAGTACCAGTAGCGGGGTGGGGGGACCCAGGAGGAGTGAAGCAGTGAATCCCCTGGCGCATTCCCAGCCCATAGCCTGGAACGTCCTCCTAAATGTACAGGAAAATCCTTATTTAATAACGATCAACAGAACAGGATTATGAACAGACGCCATACAGAGGTATTTGTAAGAAAGAAGGTGGATGCAGAATCCTTTCTTCAAACAGAAGCTTACCAGTAAGTGCAGACGAATACAACAGGTAGGTCAAGGCTAATCCAGTTGGAGGGGGTGCTGGTGGAGGTGGGCACTGAGGGAGGGGTCAGCGCCCTAGCCGTTCAGCCCCCTCCATCCTCCTGCAGCCCCCACCTGGGTTCTATGCAGCCTGATGTGTCCCCGCCCCCTCCTATGCAATGAAGGAGGGAGACACAGAGAGGGAGAGTGGCTTCCCCAAGACCACCCAGGTTTGTGGTGGAGCGGGAAGAGGTCACGAGGCCTCCTGCCCAGCACCGCCTCTCTTACCCCAGCCTGTCTGTTGCCGCTTGCATCCCTCCATTCACACAGTGTCTTCTCCTGCCAGACCCCAGCAGGACACAGTGGGCAGGACAGGTTCCTCTGGGTCTGCCTGAAGGACCCAAAGTCCAAGGACAAGAGTCTCTTGGTGGCCTCAGGAAGGAGAGAAGGAGGCACTGTTTCAGATGGGCTGGGGGAAGTGGAGGTGGGATGCAGGGCTGTGGAGTCCTCCTGGCAGCCTGGGCTGTCTGTGGGGCGTGGCAGGATGTCAGAGGGTCTGTGTTGAGGCCTAGCCCTGTCTTCTCTACAATAAAGGAACTGCTTTGGGCCTCAGTGTTCTCACCTGTGAAATGGGGCCACACTCTGCCCTTCCAGCTTCGTGTTGCTGAAGGGAGGCTCTGAGGAGATGCAAGCATCCTGTGGCTGTAACAAGATGCCACGAGCGAATCATACCCTCAGCCTGGGCCCCGGGAGTCTCCTGCCTCTGGGCTTCCGGAGTCCCCCGCTCCACTGTGACCCCCAGGGAGAGTCCCCAGGTATCCTCCCCGGTGTGGAGGGTGCCCTCACAGTTGTCCCTGAGCCGCTCCAGGATGAGTGGCTCCACAGGGAACGTCCTCCCACTCTGTAGGAAGCGGAGCATGGCTGAGAGGAACTTCCTGTGGTCAAGTCACTCCTGTCCCCAGACGCACACAGACACAAACACATACATATCCTGAGGTATTGAAGAAGAATTCACCACCCCCTGAAGATTGCTTTCCACAAAGCACCCCCTCCAAGCCCTGAGTCACCCAACTCCTTCACTCTGGACACCCTGCTAGGGACAAGGATATTTGTTCTTTTGGCAGACATGGGTTCAAGTCCCTGCTCCACTGCTAACTAATGGCATGGCCTTGGTCAAGCATTACTTGCTAATCTCAGTTTTTTCATCGGTAGAATAGGGATAATAGCATCAACCTTATACGGTGGTTGTGAGGATCAAATGAGATACTGTGTGTGTGGCAGGAGGAAAGCTATGGGGGCGGGGTGAGTGTTCCATCCCAGTCTCTCCCTTCTCTCTGCTCATCAGAGAAAATCCTGGCTTGGCCTATTTGAATTGTGTGTGTGTGTGTGTGTGTGTGTGAGTCTCCCTTGCCCTCTAAGAAAGGTGCTGATTTATTGGAATAGTCCTTAGGCATAGGTGATGGGAGGAGAGAGAGAGGGAAGAAGGATCTGCAGCAAGACTGAGGGAGGAGGGAGGTTTGAGCAGCTGTAATGGGTGAGGGAAGAGAGTGGGTGGGAAAAAGGAGATTTGAGAAGCATCACTATGATCCATGATTCTTTGTAGTCAAGTTTAAGAGATTCAAGTAAATGGAGTTATTGTGAAATTATTATTTTTTGGTTGCTATTCTCTCTCTCCCGTCCCCCTTTCTCTGTCTTTTTTTTTTTTTTTTTTTTTTTTTTTTTTTGTGAGATGGGGTCTTGCTCTGTCGCCTAGGCTGGAGTGATGCAGTGGTGAGATCATAGTTCACTGCAGCCAATTTTTTTTTTTTTTGGTAGCGACAGGGTCTTGTTATATTGCCCAGGGTGGTCTCAAACTCCTGGCCTCAAGTGATCCTCCTGCCTTAGCCTCCCAAAGTGCTGGAATTACAGGCATGAGCTACTGCGCCCAGCTTGGTTGCCATCCTTGATGATAACACAGCTTTGAGACTGGACTATTTTCATGACCGCCTTGTAAGTGATACCTATGTAACGTGCTTAGCACACAGTAGGGACACAGTAGGCGCAGTGACTGGTGCTGCATCCTCCGAGTTTGGATGACACTTGTGTGCACATGTACTGTCTCCCATATTGGACTGGGCATTTCCTGAGTGTGGGTGGGATCACATCAGCCTGGGACTCTATTTTGTTTCCCTGCCCTCCCACCCCCCGCTATATTAGATGAGAAGCTCCTTGAGGACAAGGACTTTGCCTTCTTCATTAGACCTGCGACTCCCAGTGTGGACGATGCTCTTCCTCCTCTTGGCTCTGCCCAAGGCCCGAGAACAGGATCCTGCTCACAGATTGTGTCTTAGCTCCATATTTGTCTGACTAATGGGCCTAACTCTGCCTGGGTGGGAGGCGAAAGGTAGAGGGAGGAAGAAGGGAGAGCTCAAGGCCTAAGGTGTTTTATTCTGACTTGTGCTGCCCAAGGCGGTAAAGAGAAGAACAGAGAAAGCATCCTGCCCCAGCCCTGCCCCAGAGCTAAATGTGTCATTCTAGAGAATGAAAAATTCCATCCCCACCCAGTGGGTTCTCAGAATTCCAGGTGAGCTCTGTCTAGTCTAACTGTCTTTCTTCCTCTGACTCTGTCTCATGGGGTGGGGCAAGGGCCAAGCCAAACCAAGGATGTGTCTCGTGGAGTGGAACGTGTTTACTTGTGTTTGGCAAAGTGGCAGGGTTGGCTACGGAGGTCATGACAGCAGCTCAGAAGCTCCTGCAAGAAAGGAACAAAGTGTTTGTGTTGTGGACAAGTTAGAATCTGTCTGTCTAGGTCATAACTTGGCTCCTTTCTTCCTTCCTCCCTCCCTCTTTCCCTTCCCTCCCTCCCTCCCTCCCTCCCTCCCTTCCTTCCTTCCTTCCTTCCCTCCTTCTGTTCTCTCTCTTTCTCTCTCTCTCTTTTTTTTTTTTTTTTTTTGAGAGAGGGTCTTACTCTGTCACCCAGGCTGAATTGCAGTGGTGCAATCTCAGCTCACTGCAAACTCCACCTCCCTAGATCAAGTGATTCTCCTGACTCAGCCTCCCAAGTAGCTGGGATTACAGGTGCATGCCACCATGCCTGGCTAATTTTTGTATTTTTAGTAGAGACAGGGCTCCACCATGTTGGCCAGGCTGGTCTCAAACTCCTGACCTCAAGTGACCCACCTGCCTCGGCCTCCCAGAGTGCTGGGATCACAGATGTGAGCCACCATGCCCGGCCATAATAGCTTGGCTTTCATATCTCTGCCTGGCAGTGGGTTTGGGCTCTTCATAATCCGGTTCAGTTTGCTGCAACTTAATTAGACTCTAATACTTATTGATTGCCCACTATGTGCTAGCTATAGGACTGGGTATAGGGGAAATATGAGGAATCAGATCAGGATACTCTCTTTAAGGACTCCCTCTGTACCAGAGGGACAGGTGTGTGCAAAGCTCTCTTGGTTGCAGAGAGATTGGAACAAAGCAGAGGTGTGAACAGGTGTCAGGGGGACCCAGAAGAAACAGCAGTTAATCTTCTGGAAGGTTGGAGAAGACTTTGTGAATGTGGGGATGTTTAATCTGAACCTTGAAGAACAAGCATAAATCCAAGAGGTACAGAAGAGGGGAGGTGGAAATAGCATGAACGAGGTGGGGCATGGTGAGTAGTCCAGTATGGAGTGGGAAGGAGGAACAGCAATGAGCATTTATTGAGCACCTACTAATCACTGATTCTGTGCTAGGTGCTCTGTGTATATATGATCTCACTTAATCCTCACGGCAATCTGAGAAGGTAGGTACTGATGAGGGAACTAACATTTGGAGAGAACAGATGGTTGAACCAGGATTTGAATCAGGTTTGTTTGACTCTAAACTCCATGCTCTTTTTTTTTTAATCATGCCAGTGGTTTTCCCAGTATATTCTACAAAATTTTTAGGGTTCTGAGGAGGTGCTTTAGGGACACGTATAATTTTAGTTTCATATTTAAAATATATTATAATCAACAGACACTGAAATGTGTCATGTAACAAAAAAAACTTTCCTTCCATCTCTGTGCATATTTTTGAGTTTCTTGTAAATGTGTCATTGATTAGAAGGACCGCACAGTCTACTCAGGTCTGTCCATGTAAAAGCACACACCCACGCCCACCAGCCTTCATTACAAGGTCAGTGGGACTTCCAATCCAAGAAGGTTGACTAAATGCACATGGGCTTATCTTTACCTCTTCCAGAAATGTCTTCATAATAAATAATAAATATATCAATGCTTCCAAAGGAAAATTTGAACTGGGAGGGGGCACTTGTGTACAAGAGAAATCTCAACAAATTTCTGGAGAAGTGGTTTGATGGGGAATGATGACCGAGTAAGCAGGACAGAGGAAGCTGCAGTGTGGAATGCACATGGCTGGGTTTGCAGCCAAAGAGGGAGCTGACCTGCCCGCAGAGGCCCGGAGAAGCTCAGGACTTGGATGTGCTAGGTGCAATGGAGGGTGGGAAAGGGATGTGTGGCTGAAAAGGGGGAACTTAACTGGAAGTCTAATAATGGAACAGTTAACTTCCCTGACCCTTATATGCAAACTGTTCAGCCAGCAGATGTTTGCTCTGTCCCCCATTTTGCTCCTTCCCTTAATTTCTTCTTTAAAGAAATTAAACTGCCTGAGGAAGACTAGGATAGCTGGGTTTTAAGGTGGCATCTGAGAGCAAAGCACACTGCAGGCTGACATTTAGAAATCTCAAGGCATAAAGATCAGTTTACTTGGAAACAAAGCCTGCCATTCATCTCCTCTTATCCATGTACACAGAGCTTCCAGGAAACTTTTCTACTGCTTCATTCTTAAATATGAATGGACAACCATAAGCCAGAAGCTATTTGAGGAAGCCTGAAATATGAAATAGAGAGACTAAGATAAACAAAGTGAAAATAAGACCTCTGAGGAAACAAAGACAATTCATACGTAGAACAGAACTTAAAAAAAGAATTCAAGAAGACGCTGAATCTATAAAACATGAGTAGTGATATGAAAAAAGAAACAATGAGAGAACACAAAAGCCCCAGACATAGAAAAATATAATCAAAATTCATTGGAAATGTTGAAAGTTAAGGTCAAGGTAATCTCTCAGAAAATAAAGCAAAAGGGTAAAGACACAGAATTTTATTAGAGAATATATGAGACATAAAAAATCAATACAGGAGGTCCATGTTTGATTTATAAAGATTTCAGGGAGAAGAGAGAAATCAAGGGAGAGAATTTTCAAGTAAATGACTGAATAGAATTTTTTAAACACAAAGCACTCCAGTCTTCAGAATAACAGGACTCATCAAGCCCCCAGCATGAAAAACATACAAGATTTAGAAATTTCAGAATACTTAGGAAAACGAGAAGGTGCTAAAAGTTTCCAGAGAGAAAAAAATCACCTATAAAGGACTGAAAATCAGAAAGGCACCAGACTTCTCACTAGCAGCATTGGATGCCAAAAGACAATGACGCAATCTCTTCCAAGTTCTGAGAGAGAGTGATTTTCAATTTAGAATTCAATACCCAGCTAAACTGTCTACCGGCTAAGAGGGCAGATCAAAGACACTTTAAGACACACGAGGACTAAGGAAGTTTACTTCCTGTAGACTCCTTGTGGTAATGCTGCCGGAAAAAAAACAGCAATGGAGGATGTGCAGCAGTAAAACAAAGGAGAAACCAAGAATGAGAAAAACATGGAATTTTTGTCAGCTTATAAGTTGGCTTGGTATGTAGTTTTAATTAATTTGTTAATTTAGTGTGTGTTTTCTGTTATTAGGTTTAGGTACCAGGGTTGTGCTAGCTTTGTAAGATGAACTAAGTTTTCTACCTTTTTATTCTCTGAAAGTGTTTGCACAGGGAATAATCTCCTTCTTGAATGTTTGCAAAAACAATTGTCCACATCTTTTTAAAAAACCACTTTTTGGACAAGATTTTTTTCTATTTTCTTTCATCATTTTGTGCTCTTTGTGGCAGGCCATTCTGCTATCCAATATTCATTCTTCTTCCTTTATTGAAAAGAATCCAGTTTTGCCAAGTTCAAAGTTAAATTTCATGGACTCCCTTTCAGAGAGAGGGGCAAGTGACACAGTTTTGGCCCATGAGATGAAAACACACATTTACTGAATAGAGTTTCTGGAAAAGTTATCCGTTTCCTGATAAGAAGGGACAGATTTAGCTGTCTCTTTGTCCTCCCTGCCTTGTCTGGAATGTAGACAGGCTGCCTAGACATGGAGGAGCAATCTTAAAAGTGTGAAGACAAAAGCCACTTTCTAAGGATGGTGGAGCAGAAAGGCAGATGGAGTCCTGCTCCCTGGCACCATCATGGAGCATGACCCAGCCCAGATCTGCCCCCTTCTGAATTTCCTGTTGCATTAGAAAAAATGTCCCTTTTTAGTTTAAGTTACTGATCTCAATTTTGTGTTATTTGCAGCAAGTTCACTTCCAATTGATACGGCCTTTTGCCTCAGATCTGCTTCCTGTAACACAGAAGTTTTCAGATTCTATGAAAAGGTATTGAGTGAATTGAAGGCTCTGTTAAGGGGGCAGCTATCTCCCCTCCCCATTCTCCTATCAGCCCGTAAAACAGGAACTGACAACCTCTTGGAAGAACTGGGAAGAAGCTTTTCGACTTTCTTGGTACAATCTTCACTGGTTCCTCTCTGTGAGAGGAGGAGGGAAATCTTGGGTTGGTGCAGTTGGGAAAAGGGTATGAAGTGTGCATGGCTCAGCCTGTTCCTGGCTCTCTCTCTGGGACTGACCTGACTGCAAGCAGCATGTTCTCTCTCTGCTCCTGCCTCCTCCAGGCAACGAGCACCAGGGCGGGTCCAGCCCCTGCTTGGGAGGACTTCAATAGTCCAGCTGCTCTGCCGCGAGTGGGTGAGTGAGTTCAAGTCAGGGGAGAAGACACAGAAAGCTCATTTGGGCCTTGGGTCTTAGCCACATCCTCCAGTCCATCTGGACTAGCAATAAAGCTGACATTTTAATCCCTACTTGTCTCCTGTGACTATTTCTCAATTGGATCAGACCTCGGAGAAGTGAGGGGTGTGATTAACTAGCACCCGCAAACCCCCAACATCTGTTGAATATCTAGCCCCAGTGGGAAAAGCCAAAGTTAGATGAAAACACTGGTTTAACATTCTGGTAATTATTAGACAATATTTCTTTATCCTTGTTCGTATGTCTTTTGATCTTACTATAAAATGTGTGTCACGTGGGTTTTTTAATTTTTACATTTTCTTTTGAAGATAAGAGCCTGGATTGAGAGCGATAAGTCTCTTCTGAGTCTTGGCTACCACTCACTTTCTCTGTTCCTTGACTTCTCTGGGCTTCAATTTTACCAATTATATAAAATGACAAGGTTAGACTAGATAATCCATCAGGGCCATCCCAAGCTTCGGTGTTCTTTCATTCATTCGACCCCATTTTTATTGAGTATGTGTTGAGTGCGTGCTGGAGGCTGACTCTGTGATGTACGAAACAAACCTGGCCCCTGCTGTCTTGTCTCATAGAAGAGACAGACATCAAACACACCACAAATAAGTGGACAATTACAAATATTTCACTTGTTTAGCCATTAAACGTTCCTAAGTGTCATTTGGATTGCTAAGATTCCTGCTTCTTCTCAGTTATCCACACTCAGGGCAAACCTTGCAGGGTCCAGCAGTCACACACAGCGTGCCACTACTGCAGCCGTGTCCCAGACATGTCCCAGCCATTGCACTCAGGAAGACAACGAAGAGGCTTCCAAAGGGCTGGCCTTTCGGATTAAAAAGAAAAAGTTAAGCATTTTTTAAAAAGTCACAAATGAGTAACATGCTTGTTATAAAAATTTAAGCAATAAAGAAAAAAAAAGAAAGGAAAAAATCTTTCCTTTGTCCCCTCCAAGCCCACTTGGAAAAAGAAATAATGGGTAGATGTGTGTCCTTCCATCGAGCTGCATACTTAACTGCAGGCTCCAGGAGGGCAGGGATGGCACCTGCCTTACCCACGGCTGTGTCCCTGGTGGGTGCCCAGGAAATACTTGCTGACTGAACTAATGCGTAAGTAGTAATCACACATAGAGGCTCATAGATAGTTGTTTTTTTAAAGATTAAAAAGGGAATCATGCTACATATGTTTTTTTCTTGCACCTTCCTTGTTTTGACTTTTTTTTTCACTCAAAAATCTGTCATGGAATCCTTCCATGTATTGGTTCCCAATTTATCCATTCCCCTTGTGATGGGCTGAATTGTATTATCCTCAAGAGCTACATTGAAGTCCTAATCCCGAGTCAGGCGCCACGGCTCACGCCTGTCATCCCCAGCACCCTGGGAAGTTGAGGTGGGTGGATGATTTGAGGTCAGGAGTTCGAGACCAGCCTGGATGACATGGTGAAATCCCATCTCTACTAAACAGACAAAAATTAGCTGGGCATGGTGCCCCTATAATACCATCTACTCAGGAGGCTGAGGCAGGAGACTCGCTTGAACCAGTCAGCCGAGATCATGCCACTGCATTCTAGCCTGGGCGACAGAGTGAGCTCCTGTTTCAAAAAAAAAAAAAAAAAAAAGAGGAAGAAGTCCTAATCCCTAGTACCTATGAACGTGACCTTATTTGGAAATAGGGTATTTGCAGATGTGATCAAGTTAAGATGAGGCCATGCTCGATTAGGGTGGGTCCTAATCCAATATAGCTGGTGCCCTTATAAAAAGAGGCAGAGAATGCAGCCATAAAAAAGAATGACTTTATGTCTTTTGCAGGGACATGGATGAAGCTGGAAGCCATCATTCTCAGCAAACTAACACAGGAACAGAAAACCAAACACTGCATGTTCTCGCTTGTAAGTGGGAGTTGAACAACAAGAACACATGGACACAGGGAGGGGAACATCACACACCAGGGCCTGATGGGGGTTGAAGGGCAAGGGGAGTGACAGCATTAGGACAAATACCTAATGCATGTGGGGCTTAAAACCTAGGTGACAGGTTGATAGGTGCAGCAGACCACCATGGCACATATATACCTATGTAAGAAACTTGCACGTTCTGTACATGTATCCCGGAACTTAACATTTAAAAAGAGAGAGAGAGAAACAGAGACGCAGGGAGGATGTCACACAATGACAGAGGAAAGATTGGTGTGATGCAGCTGCAAGCCAAGAAGTGCTGAGGGCGGAGAGCTGCCTGTCAGAATCTAGAAGAGGCAAGGAAGGAGTTTTCCCAGAGCCTCGGAGGGAACAGAACCCTGCTGACACCTTGATTTGGGACTTCTGGTCTCCAGGTTGCAAGACAGTCCATTTCTGTTGTTTTAAGCCACTAGAAAGGAATCCCCGCCTCCTCAGATGTATTCAGGTTGCTTCCAGTGTTGAACTATCACAACAATGAAAACCGCTTCCGTGGACTGTTTGGAGAGGTGAGCCCTAGGAGTTTTTTTTTTTTTCTCTTTTGAGAAAGGGTCTCACTCTGTTGCCCAGGCTGGAATGCAGTGGCGTAATCTTGGCTCACTGCAACCTCTGCCTCCTGGGTTCAAGCAATTCTTGTGCCTTAGCCACCTAAGTAGCTGGGACTAACAGGCGTGTGCCACCATGCTCGGCTAATTTTTGTATGTTTAGTAGAGACAGGGTTTTGCCATGTTGGCCAAGCTGGTCTTGAACTCCTGACCTAAAGTGATCTGCCTGCCTCGGCCTCCCAAAGTGCTGGGATTACAGGCATGAGCCACTGTATCCAGTCCCCCACTTTTTTTTGAGACTGGGTCTCACTCTGTTGCCCAGGCTGGGGTGCAGTGGTGTGATCATGATTCACTGCACCCTCAGCCTCCCACGCTCAAGGGTTCCTCCTACCTCAGCCTCCTGAGTAACTGGGACTACAGGTGCGTACCACCATGGCTGGCTAATTTTATATATATATATATTTTTTTTAAAGACAGGGTTTTGCCATGTTGCTGGTTTCGAACTCCTAGCCTCAAGTCATCCTCCCACCTTGGCCTCCCAAAGTGCTGGGATTATAGGTGTGAGCCACTATGCCTGGCCCTGAGTTTATTCTTGTCTCCAGGAAACCCGTGGAGTAATCATGGACTCTGGCCTTGGGGCTTTAGCATCAGCTCATAACCTTGGCAGCATTGCCAGTTAAAATATGTGACACTTGAGTCATATTTGGGACATACCTATGTTACAAAATTATTTGTTGTTTATTTGAAATTCCAGTGTAACAGGGCTTCTGCATTTTTCTTTGGTAAACCTGACAACCCTAAACCTCAGTCTCCGCCATTGTAATCCTGAGCAGCTGGGCTGTGAGTAGACTACACTATCCCAGAGAGAGCCTGAGGTTCGTGGTTTTCTGCCTGGTGACTGCTGGAGCACTGGAAGATCTCTCCTCTTCCTGGATCTCTGTCTCTTAGCATCCTGAATGTTCTCAGTGGGACCTGGATGTCCTGCGGCACCTGCCTCCCCCAACAGTGCCCAGCCAAGCCTCTCTTCAGCCCATCTCAGCAGCAATGTGCTCATTTGCTCCACCCCACCTTTGCTTTGGCAGTGCCTGTCCATCTCCCTCCAGCCTGCTCTCCCCCTGCCTACTTACCCCTACTGGGCTTAGGCGAGACAGATGTGGGCCTGGCCCGCGGGGGTCCGCAGGGCAGAACCAACTCATCAGCTCTAGGTGTGCTGAGTGGGACCGGAGAGGGAAGGGTGCCAGGTGAACTTGTGAAGACAGTGGGTAGTGCCTCCCAAACTTGCCCTATTTTAAAAATTGCCTAAGGGCTGGTTGGAAATGCTATTTCTGGTTGGAATCAGAGATCTCCTGGGGGGGAAATCACTGGTAGCTCAGGGAGCTGGTGGAGACTGGAGGCTTGGGGGTGGCCCCTGCAAGGAAGTGCTGTCCAAGCGGAGGTCTGAAGGCTCAGTAGGAGTCAGGCAGGTGAGGCTTTGGGGGGCAGGGCGGGGATCCAGGAGAGGAAAGAGCATAGCAAATGCTTCATTGGAGAAGAAGAGCCTGGCCTCTCTGAGGCCAGAGAAGAGGCCATTGTGGTTAGCGTGTGGAGAGAGTGAACAGAAAGGCGGGTTGAGCTTGGAGAAAGCGGGCGAAGCCACATCCGGACACACCTTGTTGGGCTGGTTAAGAATTCAGCCTAAAGCAATGGTAATGGCCTGGGGCAGGCACCAACTGAACCTTTTTCAAAGGCGAGTCCTGAGTTGCCTCCCTCCTCTGACGTTTGACTTCTGAAGGTGCCCATGTTGCCCCCATCCCACCCCCACCCCACCCCCAATCTGGCAAATAGCCGCTCACTCACCCGGCAGGGACTTTCCAGTAAGTCTGGTGGGGGCGGGGGACTAGGGGGACCGGGGGCTGTTGCTTGCGAGAAATGGGTGTGGGCATTCACCAATGGATTTAGAAAGTTTCCATATTAGACAAGTAACTTGAGAAAATACTGTTTTTGTTATTGAGAAGATGCTATAAATGTTCAAGTATGTGGTAGGCATACCACGCGTCCTTGTGTAATCCCCTCCCCTGAGTGTAGGCTGGACCTGGCGACTTGCTCCTAATGAGTAAAATATGGTAGAAGTGGCGGAATGTCACTTTTGAGATTAGACGATACAAAATTGGGACTCCCCTCCTGCTCACACTCTTCAAGACTTCTTTCTTACGTGTTCTGATGAAGCAGCTGCCACGTTGGGGGCTGCCCCATGGAGTGGCCAACGTGCTGAGGAAGAGAGGGCACAGGCAGTGAAGGGCATCGGGGCCTTGGATCCAACAGTCCACGAGGAACTGAATCCTGCCAGCAACCACTAGAGTGAGCTCGGTATCGGGTCCCCAGCTGACGACTCCAGCTCAGCTGACAGTTTGACTGCAGCCTGCAGAGGTGCTGAAGCGGAGGGCTCAGCTAAGCTGCACCTGGATCTGTGACCCACAGAGACTGAGATGATAAAAGTTGTTGTTTGAGGACACTGAGCTTTGGGGTACTTTAGGATGCGTCAAGAGGCAACTAGTACCAAGTATCATTTGGAGAAGACCAGCCGTACCTGTACCCTCCTTAAGCATACATTTGTACGAGTTGAAACCATGGTGGGTGCACTGATTTTGAAATCTTTTTTAAAAATCACTTTATCATTATGGGGGAGATAGCATTCATCAGGGTCCATGGTCTATGCATGTATCAGGGTCTGGTCAGAAAACAGAAACCACACCAGGTATCTTAACAAAATTGAATATGACGAATTAGATGGCTTAATAACGAGTATGGTGTGAAAGGTGAAAATCATCGATAACCAATCATCAAAATCACTCTCAGAAAATGTCATACATCATCAGGACCTGGGGCCTTGGAAACTCAAAAGCCAAGAATTACTGAGCTTATTGTTTTTGTTGCATTGAAGCTTCTCTTCTGTTCCTTTGGGGTGTCAGAGGCTGAGTTTATTTTGAATACGAACAGGGAGACCTCTCTCCTTGACAAGCGTGATTTGTTGAACTAGCTAGTTAGGTGGGAGTGTAGTGGTGATACACTGTGTAGTGGAAGCATCCTCCATGTTCCCATTCCCTGTCACAGTCACACAGCTGTGGATTTCCAGGCCTGATTGTCCATTGTGTTGATGTCCCAGTTTATTAAACCACTTCCTTATTGTGGTTCCCAGTTTTTGACCTTTAAAGAAAGATTTCAGTGCACGCATGTATTCAGATAACACTTGGCTTCGTTTGGATAATTTCCTTGGAATAATTTCCCAGGAAAAGAGATTATTGGGTCAAAGGGGGAGGAAGAGCTTCGTGCCTTTTGCTAGTAATTGCTTTACTGCTTTCCAAAGGCACTAAACCAAACCAGCATCGACAGTTTATAGCGGATGAGGGGTCAGTTTCAGGGCACCAAGTTATTCACTCTTAGGAAATCGGCTTCCAGGTCCTTCATCAACCACCCAAAAGGGCCTGGAGATGTGAGAAGTGGAGTCCAGCACAGAGAATCCTAGGCTGAGAAGTAGGATGTCTGAAAGTCCAGCCTCGAGGCAGCAGAGTGAGCAGTTAACAGTAGGAACTATGGACAACAGGTCCTGAGTTCGAATTCTGCCTTCACCACTGAGTGACCCTGGGCAAGTTACTTAATTTTTCTGAGTCATTAGTTTTTTCATCTATAAAGCAGGAATTACAGCAACACTGAGACTTGCAGAGGTGAGAAGAAGATTAAACAAGTCATGACATGTGAAGTGCTTAGACCAGGGACTAGCACTTGGTAAATACCAAGAGAGCACTTGGTAAATTATTACCATTTCTGTTATTTAGACGGAGACTCCATCTCCATCAGCCCTGCTTCTCCGGTGGCTGACCACCTCCTCTTCTGGGTTTCCACGCGAGACCCCACCCTGGTTCTTCAGTTTTTCCTGGGATCTTCTCCTCTCTCTGAGACCAAGTTTAAGTAGCAGTCTTGGCATTGAGATACTGAGTTTGATGGTCCTTGAATGCCCCCTTGTGGACGGCTGGCTCTCTTTCATGCTCAGCTAAAGAGGAAAACCGACCGTGTGTGTGTGCGTGTGTGTGCGCGCGCGCGTGTGTGTGTGCGCGTGTGTGTGCGCGCGCGCATGTGTGTGTGTGTGCGCGTGTGTGTGCGTGTGTGTGCGTGTGTGTGTGTGCGCGTGTGTCTTGGGGTGGGGAAGAAAGTGGAGGAGGCCTCCGTGTTTGCAGACAAAACAGGAAATAGCACGTCATGGCATCTTTCTTGCCGGCTAGGAAGGCATGGGTGTATGGGCCTCTGTATACTTACATAAACATGGAGGGGGGCTGCATGTGCTGGTGTGCATGTGTGTATGTGGGCATACACTTGATACCACTCTCCTTGTTATTGAGGCCTCTCACTGGGTTCTACTGAGACAATGTGATTAATGTGATTTGAAAAATGAAAGCCCTGTGCGCACACGAGGCCATTGTTATGTAGAATAGTGTGTATAACCATTTGGTTGATCCTTTCACTGATTTGGACATTCAGTCCCACAGTTGTTTATTGAGTACTTACTATGCACCGGGTCTCCTGAGGTCTGGGGAGGCTACAGTGACCAAGACAGAATCTGTTTCCATCCTCGCACAATCCAGTGGGTGAGACAGACAGGTGAGTAAACCTGTGGAGTGCTAGTCCTCAAGGACTAGCACTTGGCAAATATTCAGTAAATATGAAGAGTGAGTGTTATTACCATATTCCCAGAGGAGTGGCAGAGCTGCTGTGGAGGAGGAAGGAAGGCTGCCTGGAGGAGGTGACATCTGAGATGAGCTATGAACTGTGAGTGATCTATCCTCTCCCTGGCTTTGGGGCAGAGGGCTTGGCACAAAAAGCATTTGTAGGGTTTTAGAAGTGCAGGCTGTAATCCCAATTTCCTGAGCAAGTCCCTTTTTTTGGGGACTGGAGTTTCCTCCTGGACTAAGCCAGGGGATTTAGCCATGAAACCCACAGTTTCCATCAACTTTGATGTTTTCTGACCTTTTATTCCTTCAGCCTGAGGAATTCTCTTTTCTTCCACTCGTCTTTCATGCCCCATCCTCTTCCCTAAAGAGATGAAAACCAGACTGAGTGATAGAAAGCAGTGAGACGTTGGTATACACGTATAGGACACACACACACACACTCCACACACACTCACACACACGCAGTACTCCATTCCCCTTTCCCCTGCTCTGCTGGAAACTTCCAGCTGCCTCCCAGGTCAGAGGGGTCTGACAAGGGAGGGGTAGAGTGCGGAGGCAGAGTGGAGGTGAGAGCTCAGCAGACCCAGTTTCTTTTATGCTTGGCCACTCAGGCAGGTCACCTTGGGGAGGTTACTGAGCTTTTCCCAGAGCCTGCTTCCAGCTTAGCAAAGTACATATCCACCTGGCAGGGCTTCCGTGATTATTAAACTGCTATATGTGAAATGCCTCCCCCCACCCGCCCGCCGACTCTGTGTAGGACCTAGAAGGCTCTCGGAAAATGGGAGCTGAAAAGTAATGATATTACAAAATATCTAGTGCGGTGGCTCACACCTGTAATCCCAGTACTTTGGGAGGGTGAGGCGAGCGGATCACTTCAGGTCAGGAGTTCAAGACCAGCCTGGTCAACATGGTGAAACCCCATCTCTACTAAAAAAACGAAAAACTTAGCCAGCGTGGTGGTGGGGGCCTGTAATCCCAGCTACTTGGGAAGCTGAGGCAGGAGAATCGCTTGAATCCAGGAGGCTGAGGTTGCAGTGAGTCGAGATCGTGACACTGCACTCCAGCCTGGGTGACAGAATGAGATTTTGTCTTGGAAAAAAAAAAAATCTAGTGTGGGTCAGACTCTTGTCTCTTCAGGAGGGCAAGGTGTGATCTTTCTTCCACTCTGATCTTTTCAGTGACAATGGTCTGGGGAGGATAGCAGACATGTACCAAGCTCACTGTAGGTGGTGAGGCACTCTGGTTCCAGTTTAGAATGCAATTTATTACTTGGGCCACTTTGGCCAAGTTACTTAACCTTTCTAAGACTCAGTTTCCTCATCTATAAAACAGGCACTTTAAAATAGCTCCCTCATGGAGGTACTGTGAGGATTAACTGAGACAATGAATGTAAAAACACTTCATGTAATTCCTGGTATACCGTAAGTGCTCCACGAATTGATAGCTACCTGCATTGGTCAGGATATGCTAACTGGTGTAACAAATAGACCCAAGAATGTGTGATGGCTTAGAGACAATGGAAGCTTGTTTCTTGCCCCCCAGTGGTCTAAGAAAATACCAGGTTAGCAGTGAGGCTCATCCAGAGACCAGGTTTCTGACAGCTCTGCCATTTTTTTTTTTCTGAGACGGAATCTTGCTCTGTCTCCCAGGCTGGAGTGCCGTGGTCCTATCTCGGCTCACTGCAACCTCCATTTCCTGGGTTCAAGTGGTTCTCCTGCCTCAGCCTCCCAAGTAGCTGGGACTACAGGTGTGTGCCACCATGCCTGGCTAATTAGCTCTGCCGTCTTTAACAGGTATCTTCCAGTATCACTTTGGCCATCGGCCTCTAGCTAGGGGGTGGGGAAGAGAGAGTGGAGAAGGCACATCAGTTTCTTAACTGCCTTGGCCCAGAAGTGCCACTTCAGCTCACATTCCACGGGTGAGAACTAGTCACATGGCCCCATGTTAATGCCACGGGGGCTGGGAAATACAGTCCCTGGCTGGGCAGTGTCAGATCTCAGTGTCAACTCCATATACTTTTCAGTGTCAACCCACGTGCTAGGCAAGGGGAAGCAGGAGTCTTTGGTGACAGAGATGTCTATTCCCATGATTGTTGTTGCTATTTCCATCCAAGACAGAGTGATAAGCACTGGATGGGGGGGTGAAAGCATAGTAGGAGTCTAAAAAGTGGGGCGATGGGGGCCCGAGCTGATTGGGGATCTAGCAGTGCTGCCCAGGGAAGACAGCGTCCAGGGGGCTTGGAGAGAGGCAGGAGTTCATAGGGTGGGATGGAGAGAGCAGGGAGTGAAGGTCACTGGGAGCTGAGGGAGTCACATGAACGGTCAAGAGGCAGGAAAATCCAGGCCGGGGGAGAGTCCAAAGCGGGAAGGGGTGGAGAGGTGTGCTGGCAGCCCACCCGGAAGGCCTGGAATGTCAAGATAAGGGTGTGGAGACGCGGAGTCACGCGTGGTCTCTCTGCAGCGTAGTCCAGGGCAGTGGGTGGTCATGGGATAGGAGTGCCAGGTGGGGAGGAGGATGTGAGGAAGGAGAAAGAGAAAGCGGGTAGGGGAGGAAAGTTTGGGGTTCACAGAGGAGAGGCTGGAATGTTCAGGAGGAAAGGGGGCTTGCCTGACCCCATGCTCATCCTTCTCCCTGAGGCTCTGCAGCTCCTCTGGGGCCCCAGTTGTCACCTGGCAGTCTCCTTCCTGGAGGTCCACCCGCTTGGGCCCCATTGCTCCATCACCCTCCACAGGGAGAAGCTTGATCTCCTCTTTCTGCTTTGTTCTCCTTCCAGGAAGGAAGTGGCTCCAGATGCCGTGGGTGGGACATTCCTTGGCTCTGCTTGCTGTTCCCAGATTTCTCATGATTCCCAGTGACAGAGCTGGCATCTCTAATCAGCCTCAGAGAGGGGCAGAGTCTTGCTCAAGAACACCCTGCACTCAGGAAGCCAGAGGCTCTTTTGAGCTATCTCAGCCCTCTGAGTGCAAGACCCACCTCCAGAGAGATGCTCTGGCAAGGTGATTCCCTCCCAGCCCTGCTGGGCTCCTACTGTGTATCCCGCACTGTGACGGGCACCAGGAGACAAGATGGCTTCTACACTCAGGAGCTTACCATAGACTGGGGGAATGAGATATTACTCAGAGAACTATAAACCCTGGGAAGTACCCCCAAAGAGGCACAGACCTATGGGGAACCAAAGAAAGGAGGATTCATGTTAAAATATTACTGGGGGCCGGGACTGGTGGCTCACACCTGTAATCCCAGCATTTTGGGAGGCTGAGGCGGGTGGATCACCTAAGGCCAGGAGTTCGAGACCAGCCTGGCTAACATGGTGAAACCCCGTTTCTACTAAAAGTACAAAAATTAGCCGGGCATGGTGGTAGTCACCTGTAATCCCAGCTACTCAGGAAGCTGAGGCAGGAGAATTGCTTGAACGGGAGGCAGAGGTTGCAGTGAGCCGTGGAGGTTGCTGTGAGCTGAGACTGTGTCACTGCACTCCAGCCTGGGCGACAAGAGTGACACTCCATCTCAAAAAAAAAAAAAAATTACTGGGAGGAAGTGACATTTTGTGATGGTTCATGAAGAAGGCATAATATTCTGACAGGTGAAGATGGCTGGGAAGTTATTTCAGGGAGAAGGGAGAGCCCATGCAAAGGTGGTAGAAGGAAGCCGGGTGTGGGGGCTATGCCTGTAATCCCAGCACCTTTGGAGGCTCAGGCAGGCGGATCACCTGAGGTCAGGAGTTCGAGATCAGCCTGACCAACATGATAAAGCCCTGTCTCTACTAAATACAAAAAATTAGCTAGGCATGGTGGCACATGCCTGTAATTCCAGCTACTTGGGAGGCTGAGGCAGAAGAATCGGGAGGCGGAGGTGGCAGTGAGCCGAGATTGCACCACTGCAGTCTAGCCTGGGCAATAAGAATGAAACTCCATCTCAAAAAACAAAAAAAAATCAAGTCAGGTTCACCTTTAAAGGGCCATGGTCCTGGAGGAAGTATCAGGCCAGAGTGGAGGGAGAGCCAGAAGCCTGGGCTTGCCTCTCAGCTTCTGACTGTGGGTCCTGGGCACATTGGTAAACCTCTCTGGGCCTTGGTTTCCTCAGTGTGGCATGGAATAGCAGCACCCACTGCTCATGGCAAGTGGAGTAGCTGCCCTGGCTTATTTACAGTTGTGTTTAACAAATAGTTTTTCACTTGGAGTGGGTGGGGGCAGGGGAGAGGATCAGTGAATCGGTGCCACTGATGGTTTAGCCTGGAGGGGGATAGTGGCTGCCTGTCCCTTTTCGTCTTGTGCCTGAAATGTTTGGGGGAAGAAGGTCAGTGGTGGTTGGAAGGATTACCCCCTTCTCAGGCCTAGCTGGCTTCGTCACCTGCCCTCCTGCTCACCTGGAGGGACGGTTGTGGGACTGAGGTCTGTGTCATTCTGGTCACTGTCATGTCATAAGCTGCTCCGATCAGGCTGGCAGGAGCTCTGCAGCACCAGAGGCTGTGGGCTTCTGGGAGTGGAATGTGAATGCCTGGGAGCCTGGCGGCCTTGGGCCCCATGCCCACACTGGCACAGCCACTCGGTCCAGAAGAGGGGCAGGAATCCAGGTCACCAGCCGGTGCAACACAGGCTGGCTTGCCGTCTCCCTTTCCTTTGGTTAATCTTCCCTATGAGGAGAGAGAGAGGAAGAGTCTACAGGATAGAGCTCATTTTGCCAGTTTTTCCCCCCAAAGTCCACTGGGAGGGACGTGTCTGAGCTGCCCACTTCCTTCGGCCAGCCTTGGAATGAGAGCACATGACTCATAGCCTCACTTCTCTAGACCTGGAAGGTAGTGGGAGAATCAGACAGATCTTGGTTCTAATCCTGGCTCTGCCACTTATTAACTGGGTAACCTTGTGCACGTTATTAACCTCTTCCAGCCTCAGTTTCCTTGACTGTAAAATGGGAATAATAGCACCAACTCATGGTGTTGTGAGAACTGGATGAGCTAATGGTTAGAGTTAGCATAGTGACCAACACATTTTGGAAGCCCTCAAATATTAGTTTTCTTCCTTCCTTTCTTCCTTCCTTCCTTCCCTCCTTCCTTCCTTCCTTCCTTCCTTCCTTCCTTCCTTCCCTCCCTCCCTCCCTCCCTCCCTCCCTCCTTCCCTCCCTCCCTCCCTCCCTCCCTCCCTCCCTCCCTCCCTCCCTCCTTCCTTCCTTCCTTCCTTCCTTCCTTCCTTCCTTCCTTCCTTCCTTCCTTCCTTCCATCTGGGGAATATCTGCCTTGAGGGCAGAGATCTGAGTTGAGAGAGCTGCAGGTAGATAGAGGTGGCCTCCTTCCTCATAGAACCCCTCAGAATCACAGGCCAGAAGACTGGAGAACAACAGGAAATAGGCGATCTCCAAGCTTTGCACGCTGGCAGTACCCAATAGACAATGAGATTTATCTGAGGCACTACTATTGCTAAAAGGAATTTAGGGATCTGAGCCCCAGGTGCAGAACCCTAGCATACAGATGGGAGCGATTCCAGCACTCACCATCTCTGGGGAGAATCAGCTCTGGCACCCCTTGCCTTAGGGCCCAAGTGAGGCTGAGACAAGCAAGTGTGGCTAGGTACAGCAGCATGGGAGGGGGTGGAAATAGCTGGACTGGGCTTTTCCCCTCTGGAGGACCAGTATCTCCTATCAAAACTTAACAGTATGGATGTCCCAGCCACTCTCTGCCAGCCAATTGACAGTCAGCAGCTAATTCACACTAAAATGTTAACAGCAATAAGGGAATCAATGATATTCACACCCGAGGGGTGTTGAGAGCTGTTAATGGCGGTCAGGTTCTACACGTGGCCTTTCTAGCAGCACAACTCTCCTCTCTGAAGTGCCTGAAGCTCGGCTGGAGAGCTGACTGCTGCAGAATGCCGAGGCCCACGTTCTGGCTTTAGTCTGTGGCTGGGAATCCCACCCAGGGGACATAAGCCACGGTACAGGAGGCAGGCCGAACTGGAGTACAGGGTCACCTTGGTGACCACCGTCAGCTCCGAGAGCATGAGTGAGCCAGTTGGCCTTATAAGCTTAGGTCAGATAAGACGGGACCAAGCATGTGGCCCGCTGCCTACCACCGCCCCTTGCTTCGAGAAAGGCAGGGTCTGGAAGGCGGAGGAGAGGTGGCATCTGGGGCAGAGTAGGGCATGGAGGTCCTCTGTGCACAGAGGAGCAAAGCTGTTTCCCCCTGCTCTTCTTCAACGTGGGCAGCTAGAACCTAAACTTAGCACCACATCAACCTCATCTGACACGTGGCTGGAGGAATAAGGCAGTGGTGGCCGTGGTGGGTTGGCCGCAGCCTCTCGTGGGCACAGCAGACCAGCTCTTTGGGCGTAATGTAGCTCTTAGGAGGCCTAGGCCCGGGCTGAACCCAGCGTGGGGGAGTAGGGAGTCTCAAACTTATTGGGCTAAAAATCAGCTGAGGGCATTGTTAAGATGCAGGTTCAGATTCCTTGGGTCTGGGGCCTGAGGCTTTGGTTTTTCACAAGCTCCTGGGTGGTGCTGAGGCTGCGGGTTCAGGTCACACTCTGAGCAGTGAGTGTGGATGCCTGCCTTAGTGACAGGCTCAGCAAAACACTTTCCTGGCTGTGACCTCGGTGTCCCTTCCGGCTCTGACACTTTGTGTATCTCCAAGACCGCAAGTTGAGGGGGTGGCTGGGGCGCGGAGCTCCTCCACTCAGTTGCCCCACTGGCGGAGGAAGGTGGCTGCCCTTTGATGGTGATGAAAAATAAGAACAGTTGCCAACCATTGAGAACTTACTTTGAGGACACCTCATCACTTGTATGTGGCAGAACATGGCCCTGAGATGTTTCTGACGCTCAGGGGACCCTGAGTTAGGAGAAAGTTTAGGGAGAGGAAGCACTGGTTTATTCGGGAATTATTCCCATCCCAGATCTTTCTGGCTCTTTTAAGGGTCAAGGGTCTTATCAATCCCTTTCTCGGTGCCCAGCACAATGCCAAGAGTTCAGGGGGAAAGCAGACGCCCCACAGAGACCTAGACCTTCCAGAGGCACTGTCCCTGGGCAGGGGAGGCAGGTCAAACCGGCGGTGCTCACCCAGGGAGGCTCCGGGAACTCAGGCCTCTGATCAACCGCAGATAAACACTGAACTTTCTACCTGAGGAAGCTCCCGGGCAGGGCTGGGTTCCTGTCAAGGAGACAGAGAAAGTTTCCATTGAGCGGGTGTGTGTGCATGCGTGCGTGTGTGTGTGTGAGTGCATGTGTGCAAGTGTATGCGTGTGAGTGCATGAGTCTGTGAATGCATGTGTGTGTGCATGTGTGTATGTGTGTGCATGTGTGTATGTGTCTGTGTGCGTTTCTGTGTGTGCGCGTGCGCGCATGTGCCGAGGTGCTCTATTATCTTTTCCTCCCTGCAGAAAATCAGGTCAGTGGTTTGACTGTTGTTAACCGCAAGGTGGAGTGGGGAGGTGGCCTGAGCTGCTGAGGCTGGGCTAGAGTATGAGCGCTGGGGTCTGGGGCCACCAGGCTACGGGGCCCCCAGGAAGCAGTGGCAATGCCTGCCAATCTGGGGAGAGGGTGCTGCCTGCCATGTCCTGTTTCCCTCCCAGCATTACTCTCCCTTTCTTTGGGGCCTTGGTTGCCTGTCCTTGTAGATGCTGTTGAATAACCCAGGGACTGTGGCTGAAGAGAGGCAGTCACTCTGCCCTGTGGCTCCGGACATGGTGGAGGGTGGGAGATGCGGGCGGGGCCCCCCATGGGTAGTAGTAACAACAGTCAGGCTTTGGCGGTAGCACTTTCACACTGGAGTCCTCACCTCGCCCACGGTGCCCTGGAAGCATGAGAGCAGGTGTTATTGTTGAGGGCAGTGAGAAAGAGAGAGAGGGGCCAAAGAGCTCATTCAAAGGCGTCCTGGTTCTCACCCTGGCCTCAGACTCCCCTTCTGGAGTCCCTGAGGGCCCCTAGGCCACCCCAAGGGGTTGGAGGAACACTTTGTCCATTCCCCCTGGCGGGTGGAAGGAGGCTGGAGCATGACAGCCGCAACCTGGGCCTCTGTTGGGTCCTTGGCTCTGGGTCTCTCACAGGTGGCTATCAAGGTGTCGGCTGGGGCCTTGGTCATCTCAAGGCTGGAGCAGGGAAGGACCTGCCTCCCCAGGCCCTAAGCTTGAATGGCGCTGGGGACAGGGGGCAGCACTCTTCTGGCACCGGCAGCCCCTCCTCCATCCTCTTGGCATCCTGTCCTTAAAGTTCATCATTGCCTCCTCTGCTAGTCTCCTCCCCCTCTTTTCACCTCCATCTCCCCAAGTCCTTCTGGCTCTGCTTTTGCTTCCACGGCTGTTTCCTCACGGAGGCTCAGACAATAGAGGCTAATGATCCAACTGCTGAGAGCACACCCTCCCCTAGCAGCCAGAAATCATCTGTTACCCAACGCCCGCCCTCCCTGGGGCCCAGGCTTCCAGACCGAGACCTTTTCCTTCCCTCCCACTTCTTACTGGAAATGAGCCCCATCCTTCCACGCCTCCCTACCCCCCAGACCTCCCCTAGGGAGGTTCAAGGACTCGCCTCTGACTCCACCTATCTACCGGGCACCCCTCTGTAGGGGGCAGGCAGGGGCTGGGGCCCACGGCCTCTGGAGGCCCTCTGGGAGCACAGCCTTGCCATGACCTCTCTAGGTCAGCTCAGCGCCCTGTGCTGGACGCAGACCCAGAGAACAGCTCAGCACGAGGTTACCAGGCTGACGTTGCACAGACTGTGCTGGAAATTACAGAGTGCCTTGGAGGGAAAAACAAACTGGGGTTTCAGTTCCCATGGAAACGACATCTATTTGCAGAGGTGCTTGCGTCAGAGCCCGGGACCCTGTGCTTGGCAGGGATGGGGTGGACATTAAAAGGCCGGGTCATCTGTTGACTGTCTGGGACTTTTCCAGGACAGTGTCTGAAAGGGGGCCCTTACCTTTAACCATGACAAACAGCTCTTCCCACAGAGGGGCCTGTCTGCCTGGGCATGTCTCTGCAACGCGGGGGTTTTTGGGTAGATTTTAAACTTATGAGTCAAGGGTGTGGAAAGACCCCGCATTCACCATTCATGAGCATTTATTCCACGAGCATGTTTTGACCTATGATGTGCCAGGCACTGGGCTAGGTCAGCCAATCAGGAGCTGGTCTGGACCTGCTAAGTTTGGGGCCTAAAGCCTCCCTTCCTGGGAGGAGCTTTGGTCAGACAGGGGTGAAGTGGGGGACCTGCCAGGGACCACGTGACGTGGGAGCACACAGGCTCAGCAATGCCAGTCCCCTCACTTTGCAACCAAAGCAAATGCCTTCTGTCCCCGTGTGTCACAGAGGAGTAATTCCTCGTCTCACCGGGAAAGATGACCCCTAAACTCGCCGCTGAGGTCCCCACAGCAGAGGCGATTATTCCAGCTATTGCTATGGGAGAGTGTCTCTTGTTACCCTCTCCATCACTTTACACTTCACAAAGAGGTCTACATCCACTACCTCATTTAACGTAACTCTCTAGGGAAGTTTTAACAACATCATACCCGTTTTCAAACGGGAAAACTGCATGGAGGGAGGAGAAGGCACTTGTCAAGGTCACACAAATGATAAACGGTGAAACCCGTATGGGAATCTGAACGCCAGACCCCCTGCTTTGTCCCCTCCTCCCTGTCCTGGGGCACCTGGTGACCAGACCTCCCACCCTGGCAGGCCTCCAACCAGCCTGGCTGTTTCCCACGCCTGGGGAATGGGAAGCAGCTGTGTGCTAGTGCGGTGGGGCGTGGATTATTCTGGATCTGGTCTCATGGAGGCTGCACATCAGAAAGACCACAGCCCCCGACTCTGCTGCTCACCCAAGTCACTTCACTCTTCTTTGCCTCAGTTTCCCTCTCAGTAAGTTGACAGAAAGCCTGTGCGGGGATCTGAGTGACTTATGCCCTATAAGAAATCTGATGAACTAGGCCGGACGCGGTGGCTCATGCCTGTAATCCCAGCACTTCGGGAGGCTCAGGTGGGCGGATCACGAGGTCAGGATTTCAAGACAAGCCTGGGCAATAAGGTGAAACCCCGTCTCTACTAAAAATACAAAAATTAGCTGGGCATGGTGGCGGGCGCCTGTAGTCCCAGCTACTTGGGAGGCTGAGGCAGGAGAATTGCTTGAACCTGGGAGGTGGAGGTTGCAGTGAGCTGAGATCACACCACTGCACTCCAGCCTGGTTGACAGAGTGAGACTCCATCTCAAAAAAAAAAAAAAAAAGAAAGAAATCTGATGAAATAGTTTCTTGTTGGTGGCCACTTGGACGACCTTTCCTTTCTCTTGTGGATGACTCTAATTGGAATGGGGCACATTAGCACGCCCCTTAGGGCCCATTCATTTTTCTGAATCCCTCCTTAAGCATCTGGTATCACCTAACAGATTGATGGGATTTTCAGGGAAGGGACAGAGCCTGGGACAATTTTAAATAGGGAAGGTTAGGTGGGGCATGGTGGTTCACGCCTGTAATCCCAGCACTTTGGGAGGCCGAAGTGGGCGGATCACTAGAGGTCAGGAGTTTGAGACCAGCCTGGCCAACATGGTGAAACCCCCGTCTCTACTAAAAATACAAAGATTAGCTGGGCGTGATGGTGCGTGCCTGTAATCCCAGCTACTCAGGAGGCTGAGGCAGGAGAGTCACTTGAACTTGGGAGGCAGAGGTTGCAGTGAGCCAGTGCACTCCAGCCTTAGTGAGAGAGCGAGACTCTGTCTCTAAATAAATAAGTAAACAAATAAGGAAGGTTAGGGTTGGGGGTGGAGAATAGAGGTTGTGGGTAAAGAATAGAGGAGGAGGCCGGGCGCAGTGGCTCACGCCTGTAATCCCAGTACTTTGGGAGGCCGGGGCGGGTGGATCACGAGGTCAGGAGATCGAGACCACCCTGGCTAACACGGTGAAACCTTGCCTCTACTAAAAATACAAAAAATTACCTGGGCATGGTGGCGGGCGCCTGTAGTCCCAGCTACTCAGGAGGCTGAGGCAGGAGAATGGCGTGAACCCGGGAGGCGGAGGTTGCGGTGAGCCGAGATCATGCCATTGCACTCCAGCCTGGGCAACGAGAGTGAAACTCCGTAAAAAAAAAAAAAAAAAAAAAAAAGAATAGAGGAGGAAGAAAAATTTCCAGGCCTTGGCATCCTGCTTGGTTTGGTTTGGGTAGGGGGTGGGGCAGGATAAGGCTGCGGGATCCTGAAGGTCCCTGAAGGGCTGGTGGCCATGAATTACATCCGCCTCTGTGCTTGCACCTGGCTGGGAGGTGTGAAGTGAGAGGAGGAGAAGATGGGATATAAACGTGTTCCAAATGTCTGCTGTAATGAGGGGGTCTGGAGTTTCTGCCCGGAGAATCAGATTGCAGGCCTGATCAGGAGACGAGCTGTTGAACGCTGCAGGATTCCAGGAGGTGCTGTGTCTGTGTGTGCCTTGCCACCCTGTAATGTAGAATTTGCTATTCCATTTCACAAAGGAAGAAGCTGAGGCCCAGAGTTACACGGCACGCCCAAGGCCGTGTAGCTAGTAAGAAGGGAGGTGGGCATCTTCTGACTGACTCTGAGGGCAGGACCGCGTGTGCTTTGTGGGGAGCACAGGTCCACTGTTCTTACTTCGTTGGGTTCAAGACCTTCTGAGCTCTTATGAGACCACTGCTGGGGCCAGCTCGCCTGGGGACTCAGTTCCTGCCCCCACTCCCCACCCGTTCTTTCTTACCCTCTCTCTCCCTCTCCACCTCCGTCCCTGTCCCCTTTCCATCCATGCGTCCACCTCCCCAGCTCTCCCTTTCTTCTGATCCCAGCCGCTGAGTGGGGTGGGTGCGCCCAGGGTCGAAGAGAGAGGTGGGAGACATGAACTTGCAGGTGGAGGACATGAACTTGTTTTCTCTCCAAACCCCTTCCCGGCACATTGTTCTGCTGTCCCCAATGTTAAGTCAATCGAATTGTGTCAGGAGGCTGCAGGGTGTAGGCTGCATGTTGTGGTGCTGCTTGTGAGTGTCTAAGCCCCTTCTGGGTATCAATGCGTGTGCTTTGGCGCATGCACATGGGGGGCTATTGCTGTTTGTGTGGGTGTTGCGTTTGTAGGATGCCTGTGTTTGTGCATCTGTGTGTATGTGTATAGTGGATGCACTCTTGTCTATAAAGGTAGGATTTTTTTTTTTTTTAATTTTACTTTAAGTTCCAGGATACATGTGCAGAATGTGCAGGTTTGTAACAGGTACACATGTGTCATGGTGGTTTGCTGCACCTATCAACCCATCATCTAGGTTTTAAGCCCCTCATGCATTAGGTATTTGTCCCAATGCTTCCCCCCACTAACCCCTGACAGGCCCCAGTGTGTGATGTTCCCCTCCCTGTGTCCATGTCTTCTTATTTTTCAACTCCCGCTTGTAAGTGAGAACATGTGGTGTTTGGTTTTCTTTTCCTGTGTTAGTGTGCTGAGAATGATGGTTTCCAGCTTCATCCATGTCCTTGTAAAAGACATGATCTCATTCTTTTTTATGGCTGCATAGTATTCCATGGTGTATATATGTCACGTTTTCTTTATCCAGTCTATCATTGATGGGCATTTGGGTTGGTTCCAAGTCTTTGCTATTGTAAATAGTGCTGCAATAAATATATGTGTGGATATGTCTTTATAGTAGAATGATTTATAATCCTTTAGGTATATACCCAGTAATGGGATTGCTGGGTTACATGGTATTTCTGGTTCCAGATCCTTGAGGAACCACCACACTGTCTTCCACAATTGTTGAACTAATTTACACTCCCACCAACAGTGTAAAAGTGTTAAAAGATATATGCTTAAGCAAGTAGTGAACGCTCTTATGAGTGCACACCTGCAGGAGCAACTGCAGAACCTGTAGGGCCCAGTGCAAAATGTAAATGCTGGGCCCCTTGTTTAAAAATCATTAAGAATTTCAAAGTGCAGGCAGCAAAGCATTACACCCAGCATGGGCCTTAGTGCAGGGCCCAGCATGACTACACAGGTTGCGGCCTATGAAGCTGGTCTTGTATGGGGGTAAGTTTTCTATTTGTATGTGTATATGCGTGTGCTGGTTGTGTGACTGGTGTGTTAAGTTTTCTATTTGTATGTGTATATGCGTGTGCTGGTTGTGTGACTGGTGTGTTAAGTTTTCTATTTATATGTGTATATGCGTGTGCTGGTTGTGTGACTGGTGTGTTAAGTTTTCTATTTGTATGTGTATATGCGTGTGCTGGTTGTGTGACTGGTGTGTTAAGTTTTCTATTTGTATGTGTATATGCGTGTGCTGGTTGTATGACTGGTGTGTTAAGTTTTCTATCTGTATGTGTATATGCGTGTGCTGGTTGTGTGACTGGTGTGTGTGTGTATGTGCGTGTGTGTGATATGTGCGATGGTGTCTCTTGTGTGAATATTGGGCATCTGTATGTGCGGGCTGTTTGTGAGGTGAGACTGCTCTTGTGAGTGTGTGTGTGAGTGTGAGTGTTCTTGGGCTTGAAATCTGAACCCTTTCCTCACCACCCTGAGGACAGACTCCCTTAGCAGCTGCCTATGCCTTCTGCCGATGCCTATCAAAGGAAAAGTGTGTTTTATTTTTGGCGCCCTTGCTGCCTATTCCCATGGTGCCCCGGGAGGCTTTTATTTGACTGCCTTTGTTGGAAGGATGACAAACACTTCCCTCCACCTGCTGCCATGGTGGCCCCATGAGAAACCACAGCTGGGGGTGGAGCAGCTTCCTCAGCCCCTCACGCACTTGCCCTGCACCTCTTGCAAGCATCCACATGCCCAGAGCCCTGCCCCGCTGAGCACTGGCCTCCTGGACTCTGCGCAGACAAGGCACCCATAGCAAGTCAGAGCTGGAGGCAATGAGTAGAGGTGATTTGGTCCAGCAACCTCATTGTACAGCTGGGGAGTTGGAGGCCCAGAAAAGGGAGGTGACCTGCCCATATGGCCCAGTGAGTCTATGGCAAAGCCATCTCAGCCCTGAGAGCCATGTGCCTCTCAGGTGGTGTGCAGCCCTGCAGGGCTAGCCCATGGAGGAAGCCTAGGTGAGAAGCAGGGCCCAGAGGGGAGAAGCGGGGACCAGGTTCTGTGGAGCAGCAAAGACCTGGTTATCGCCCAGCTGTGGGGGTCACAGCCACCGGCAGATGGGGGCTGTGTCTTTGTTATTTGATTCTCCCTTCTCCCAGGTCAGAGTTCTGTGTCTGACACGGTTTGAAAGATGTCGGTTGGACACAGTACAGCGCCTGGCACTCAGTAGGGGCTCCGGAAATATTTGGTATTAAACAGCTGTTTAGTTGAATGGTGTAGTAGGGTGGCAAAAGCAAGAACTTTGGAGGCAGCTAGAACTGGTTGAAATCACTTAGTAGCTGTGTGACACTGATAAAGTTACTTAACCTCTCTGAGCCTCAGTTTCCTCATTTATTAAATGAGACTCTAGTAGAGTTGTTGTGGGGATTACATGAGATAAGATACCGATGCTTAATACAGTTGTTGTGGGGATTAAATGAGATAAGATACCGATGCTTAATACAGTGTATAGTATGTAATAACATCTTCATAAAATTGCTAGCTGTGTCACCACAGGTAAGTTACATGAGCTCGCTAAACCTGTTTCCTTCTCTGTTGTCGTCAGAATTCAGTGGAAGATAGTATAGCTATCCTAGTCCTTGGTGCAGCACAGGCACTTAGTAAATGTTAGCCTGTCTCCCGCCTAGGTTCATCACCCCTCCACCTCTTCAACGCCTCTTTCCTCTGCCCCCAGCCTCTGTGATCCCTGCCATCCCTTCCAGGACATCTCATCTCTCATACCTTCTGTCTCCCAGCCTCTGACACTCCCAGCAACAAAAGCTCACAAGGTCTTGTGGTCCATGGTTTCCTCAGGGTTCGGCTCTGATGAGCATGGGTGGGAGGGGGCAAGTAAGAAGGATGCTGGGGACACAATAGGTGTAGTCCTTGGACGAAAATCCCAGTTCTGCTTTTGACAAAGGATTGAAGGATTCCAGTGGGTCTAGGCCTGTGTCTTGCTCTGGAGAACAAAGGCAGAGGGCTGTCTTCCTGAACAGCCCAGTCACAAAGCTGCCACCATTCTTCCCATTCCCTTCCTCCTGATTTCCAAGTCCAGAGGTTGCCAATTGCACCCTCAGCAGCTGAGCTTCCCGAAATGGGAGTGTGCGGAGGAGGGCAGGTGGCAGGTAAGAGATGCTAGCGCAAGCAAGACAGCGTGTCCAGAGAGTCAGTTGTAGAAGTCTGTGGAGCTTCGGGGCAGGAGGCAGTGCTGGTTTCCGCATAGGTGACCCCCTAGTACTGGCTTCACCATAGGCCTGGGCCAGGCCACAGAAAACACCCTCTGGGCCTGAGAAGCAGACTGAACCATTCAGTCTTTACACGTGATCAGGTTTCTGCTTCAGTCACTCGAGTGCAGTTGCATAAACCAAATGAGATCAATGAGCTTGCCTTTCCAGGCCTCTTTAAACATTGGGAAATGGTTTGGGGGCATCTCATCCGCTGCATCTGTTGTGCTTCCCAATGTCAGATATTATTTACTTGGAGCAAATATAAACTATTCTGTCCTAAATAAACTCTGACACAGGCACAAGAGGACTTCAGGGCAAGAACTGTCTCCTTACCTGCCCTCTTGCTAGTGGGCACGGATATCTGACCTCAAGACCTAGTGCATCATGCAGGGACCGAGCCAGTCCAGACCTGGCCAAGCCTGTGAGGAGATGTTTATTTACCCAGAGATGAGAACCTGGAGGCCACACTGTGTGGTGGTTACCGTGACATGTAGGACAGCCCAGCCACAGAATTCCCTGGGGTTAGTGAACAACACACAGAAATAAGGTTATATCCATCCTCAAAGTGAACATGGGCAGGAGAATATCTGATGGCAGCAGAGGAATCTGAATTGGGTCACGCACAGACGCAAAGAGAGGAGCCCGTGGGGAATTCACATCCCGGCGTTTCTGATTTCGCACGAGATCAGCTGAGATTGACTTAGTCTGGAGCAGCTCTCCTCAGAAAAGGGCCTGGGGAGCTTTTTCTGTACACAGACTCCTGTCAGTGGCTCTGCCTGGGCCCAAGAGAAGTGCAGGGACAGAGCGGGTGGCTGCTGGAGGAGTTGGGGCTTCTCAGACAGCTGCTCCGTGGGCTGGAGTGCTAGGAGGGCTTGCTTTTCTGAAGCCTGACACGGTTGCTCTTTTGAGTTGAGGGAGAGGCCCCCCCACCTTTTTTACTCTCCCTGGGGTTTCTCTAGGGTCTCAGACCAGAGGAACATGGCCATTTCTAACCATCTTCTCTGCAAGGAAGGCCATGGACCCACCTGTCTCTAAGACTAACAGAGCCCCATTCTCCTCGCCTGAGAATGGGAGACCTGCGGAGGCTCTGTGTGTGTGTGTGTGTGTGTGTGTGTGCGCGCGCGCACGCACATGCACGTGTGTGCATGCAGGAAGGGGCATCTGACTACACACTGAAGATACGCTTCAAGTCCCGCCCCCAGCGTGTATTCCCTAAAACCCATTCCTGCCCCATCTTCCCCCTGCCTTTCCCCCTCTCCTTTGCCTTAATTCCCCTGCCAATCCCTTTAGGTCTGTTTCCTTTCCTCCAACTGTTCACTCTCAGCAAAGACATGTAACTGAGACCCATTCCCAGAGAAGACGGCCCATCTTCCTTTCTTAAAAAGATCAGCTGCCTGATTTCCTTTGGGCCCGCTGCCATATTTCTTTTGTATTTCATTCATTCTCCAGACTCAGTGATAAGCACGGGAACTATTTAAAGGGGAGAAGGGAGGTTCTCCTTAAGGACCTAATCAAAGGACAAGATGGACGGTGCCTGCTGGAGAGAATGAGACAGCGTGGGATGAGGGCGGGTGCCACGGTGGATGTGCAGGGATGTTCCCGTGAGCCCAGCAGGGTCTGGTGGGAAGAGCTCTGGTTAGGAGCCCGGGGAACGAGGTTAAAGTTCCAGCATCTTTGCAGAGCTCCTGAGAGACCTCAGGTGAGTTGCTTCCCTCTCTGAGCATGAGTTGACTCACCATACAATGGATGGAAAGGCCAGAATCACTCATCTCTCAATTGCCTTCCAGCTTGAATTATAAATTCTGTGGGGATGGAAATGGGCTAAGGAATTGAACTTGGTTTCCTCATGGTTAGCAACTTTTTTTTTTTAAAGTTACCGTTTCTTAAACATTTCCCAAAGATTACCAACAACGCATATGTAAGTTTTTCTAAGCGTTTTACATATATGGATTTGTTGCCTTCCACAACAATCCGAGGACATAGGTACCATTAATATCCCTATTATACAGATTAAGAAACTGAGGTACAGAGAGGCTAAGTAACCAGCCCAGGTAGTGGAGCCGGGGTTCAAACCAGGCAGTCTGGCTGCAAAGTCCCCATTCCTTACCACCACACTCAATATTCCAGGCATTGTGCTAAGTGTTTATACAAATCCTTTCCATTTTGCAGTTGAGAAATCCAAGACTCAGAGCAGTTGAGCAACAGCTGAAGGTCACACAGCTGGGAAGCAGTAGAGATGAGATTCCAAGTCGGCAGAGCTCCAGAGTCTCTGCTCTCCCCCACACCCTCCTGCAACCCTGCCAGACGCTCAGGCTCCCAAAGCAAGTTTAACCAATATCCCTACGTTGCAACGCCTCTTCAGGCAAGTCAGCTTCTCCCCCCTGGGCCTCAGTTTCACCATCTAGAAAATGACTGGGGGATTGGCCCAGCTGATCTTTGAGGTCCCTTGGAGCTCTGTGAGTCTGTGATGAGAAAGGTGTGGTGCTTCTAGCTGAAAGGGCAGATCTGTGGCCTGGGAATGCCTTGGGCTTGACCTGGGGTTGCAGCCAGCAAGGATGAGGGAGACGAGGGCCTGGGGAATGACATGAAAAGGAAATTTCAGGTGACTGGAGCAGGCTCATGGCTGTGAACCCGGGAAGAGGGGGCAGATGTATGAAGCCGGTAAGAAAAGAAGAGAGAAGCCCTGGGTGAGCCTCTCAGGGGGCCTTTTCCTTCTTACCAGGGGGTCACCCCAAGCTCAAGATGGGCACGTGAGCGCCTTGGGCAGGGGAGCAGGGATCAGGCCAGCACCGAGCCGAGGTCAGAACTTCTGAGACACAGCAGTTGGAGGGAATGAACATTGCTGGGGGTTTTGTTTTCTCTGTAAATATTTGGAGATGTCCAGTTATTCTAGAAAAATGTATCAGCAGCTGAGGTGGCGCGTTGGCGCGGTTGGCCTGGCTGCCTTTTCCATGACTGCTGTTACATTCCTCCCCTTCAGGAACCGACTGTTTTCCCATCTGTAACCTCATTAGGATGTCCACACCAGCGGGCGCCACACGCACACGCGCTCCGGCAGGTTCCCCTCGGGGACACACACGCACGCTGGCATCGCCCCCTGGCCACATGCTCACGCACACAGTGGCAGCTGTGCCTTTTAATATTTAATGCCGTTGCTGCGAACGCTGCTCCACGCTGACTGCATCCGTGCCAGGCTCATTCCTCTCAGGGCACCTATTCCCGGCTTGGAGACCAGCTGACAAATCTTGTTAAAAACCTTCCAGCCCAGTGCATCTCTCGGAGGAGGGTAATGTCACGTTCTTGCGAGATGAGAGAATGGGCGTCATTACCAGGCAGCTTCATTTTCAATGAGGCTCTTTCCACTTGGGGAAATTGATGGAATCACCTATTGCGTGAGTGTCTCAGCCCTCCCTCTAGTTCCCCCCAGGCCAGAGCTATTGCAGCTCTGGGTCCTTCAGACCCCTCTCGATGCATTGCAGGTTGGACTGACCTCCTTTCTGGCTTGCAGAAGTCACGGCTCTGGGTGGGCACCAAGGCACGAAATGACATGAATACCTGGCCTGTGTGGGGGCCTGTGTCTGTCCCTCTCTCCCTACTCCTCCACAGTTGGTAGCCACACTATGGTTTGAACGTATGTATCTTTCCAACATTCATATGTTGGAACATAAACCCCAAGGCAATGGTATGAGAAGTCGGGGGGGGGCCTTTGGGAGGTGATTAGATCATGAAGGCTCCACCCTTGTGAATGGGATTAATGCTCTTATAGCAATAAAGGAGCAGGAGGGAACTAGTTCGGCTCATTGTGATCTTCCACGCTTCTACCATGTGAGGACACAGCATTTGTCCCCTCCAGAGGGCACAGCAAGGCCCCATCTCGGAAGCAGAGAGAGCCTGCACAAGACACTGAATCTGTTGGCGTCTTGATCTTGGACTTCCCATCCTCTAAAACTGTGAGAAATACATTTCTATGGTTTATAAATTACTCCATTGGTGGCATTTTGTTGTAGCAGCAGGAAGGGACTATGACATACACTGTGGAGGCCACTGCTGCTACAGTGGCCAGCAGAGAGCGTCATGGGTGGTTCCAGCTCTCATGCAGCCAGCAAAGGGTCCCATCCCTGACCCCTAGTCCGGCATGCTGTGGTCTCTGAGCCCACAGAAAGGCCCTCCCTCCAAACCCCAGCTTTCAGAGTCTAAGGGGCTGGCAAAAGGTCAAGGGCTCTAGTTCTGGGCTGAGCTGGGACAGGTGTGCAAGAGCTGCTAAATGCAGAGTCCCCAGGTATCGAGGTTACCTGGACAACGTGGTCTTCCCAAAGCTGCAGTAGGATCGGCATGTCCGGTTCAGTGCTGACTGTGCAGGCTTGGGGCCTATCCCATGAACTCTGGAAGGGTATTTGTAAGATGGACCTCCTGTCCTCAACCTCTTTCTACCTTTTAGCGTCTTGGTCCTCTGTCATCGGATGGGCCCAGAGCATTCCTGAGCTAAGAACCTCTGTGGTTCTGAGCATCTCTAAGAAACGAGGCCTGGGGGGAGGGCAGGGAGGAGGGGAGACGGGACGGTCAGGTGGGGTGTGGGGGTTTGCAAAACAAAGACACTCATTTGCCATTTACCGAAGACTTTTGTTTTCTTTTTCTTTTAAAGCTGTTGTTTCCTCAAGGGAAAACTTTATTCGTGTGTGGGTAAAATGTTGCTCTCTTAACGAATCGAAAGCAGAACATGAGGAGAGGTTTTCAGTCCCTGTGACAAAGAACAAAGAACGTGGGCCTTGGGTGGCCACTGTCACCCTCCCCGCCTTTGACATTTCCCTGTCCTCTCCTCCCATCCCAGTGGAGCCAAGAGCTGAGTGCATGTCATCCCCACTCTGGAGCCCAGAGTGTGGCTTTGGTTAAGCAGAGGCAGCCGGCCTGGCCTGCAGGAAACACCGCACTCTCCCCTGTTGAGAGCCTGGGAGGGCACTGCGGCAAGTGAGGGAATGAGTGTGCTTTTAGGGCGGTGTGGCAGCTGCCATTCCTGCTGGCTCGGAGGACAGTGGAGAAAGTGATGGATGGAGGGGTTCAGAGAGTTTGTCTGACCAGCTGATGTCCGCTTTTCCTCACCAAGCCAAGAAGTCTCCCCACTCTCTCTGGTCTTGGAGACAAGGCCTGGTTTTCGGAAGAGCTGGTCTGAGCATTTGAGTCTGTGGGAGGCCGGAAGAAGGTTCATTCGGAGGACTCATCAGGCCACTCCCACACTCCTCGCACTCACCCTCCTCGGCCCCTTCACCCCAGCAGGTGGGAACCCGTTCTGGACTTTCACTTTCAGTATTTGGTTTAGGGGACAATAATAGCCTCTGTTTCCCAGTGTTGTCTGTCTGGTGTTAGCTTATCGGCCCTGTCTTTTTTCAGCGTTGGTTGAGGTAGCTGGGACTGGGGTGAAGCTATCTTCTGGAGCAGGGGCTTGTACTCTGAGGGGAGAGCTGCTTTTCCCTGAGCAGCTTTTGGCAGGGGGATGTCCTGAGTCATTGCATCTGCTCCCTGTCCCCACCCCAGGGACCCTGGGACAGGTCCCTCTCTAGTCCAGGCAGAAGAGTCGCCTATGGGGAGAAGGTGGTGGTGGTCTCGGCCTCCACGCTCATGGAGGAGCGCCGGATGTGCCGACAGGAAGACCACTGCCGGAGCTGCTCCTGGCTGAGGCAGCCCAGGTCCTTGAAGAGCTTGAAGAGGTCGTTGCGGAACTTGACGCCGATGAAGGCGTACAAGAAAGGGTTGACGCAGCAGCGGACGCAGGCCAGGCTGTAGGTGACGTCGTAGGCGATGTTGAGCTGCTTACTGAGCTCACAGGTGCTGCTGGTGATGTTGAAGTTGGCCACCGTCTGGGCCAGGACCACCCCATTGTAGGGCAGCTGGAAGACGATGAAGACCACGACCACGGCAATGATCACCTTGATGGCCTTGTTGCGCTCAAAGTTGCGCGCCTGGAGCAGGGTGCGGATGATGACAAGGTAACAGAAGCTCATGGCCAGCAGGGGGACCAGAAAGCCGATCACCATCTGGGCCACCTGGATGGTGATAAAGGCCTCCACATGCTCTGTGATGAGAGAGCATCGCATCGCTTGCTCACTGCTGCTCCTCTGGAGGCCGCTGTACAGGAGCTCCGGGATGGAGAGCACTGTGGCTAGTATCCAGATGCCCACACAGGACAGCTTGCTGATGAGGAGGACGCGGGCACGGTGGCGGTGAGCTGAGACTGCCTGGACGATGGCCACATAGCGGTCAATGCTGATGCAAAGAAGTAGGAGCATGCCGCTGAAGAAGCTCATCTTGTAGATGGCAAAGATGAGCTTGCAAAAGTGGACACCGAAGACCCAGGACTTGGCCGCGCTGTAGGCCCAGAAGGGAAGGGTCAGGAGGAAGAGGATGTCTGCCACCGCCAGGTTGAGCAGGTAGGTATCGGTCATGGTCTTGAGCCTCTTGAAATAGATATAGGTCAGCACGACCAGTCCGTTGCCCAGTAGGCCCACGAAACAAATGATGGAGTACATGATAGGGAGGAACCAGGCTTTAAAGTTCCGCACATCCTTCTTGGAGCATAAAGACTCGAACAAAGTGTAGTCCACTGTGGTGTTGTCTCCGATGTAATCGTCCGTGACCTCATCTTGACACAGGCATACCTTCAGGGAAGGAAATGAGGGAAAACAGGCCAGGTTAGCTGAGTGGCTCCAACTCTGGCTGGGATTTAGCCTAGAGCAATGGTTTCTCTCTTTTTTTTTTCTTGAGACATGGTCTCACTCTGTTGCCCAGGCTGGAGTGCAGTGGTGCAGTCATGGCTCCCTGCAGCCTCGGCCTCTCCAGGCTCAGGTGATCCTCCCACTTCAGCCTCCTGAGTAGCTGGGACCACAGCCTTACGCCACCAAACCCAGCGAATTTTTGTATTTTTAGTGGAGGTGGGATTTTGCCATGTTGCCCAGGTGGGAGGAATAGTGGTTTCATTGTGAGGTCCACATCATCAGTATCACAGCGTCACCTGGGAACTTGTTAGGACTGCAAATTCTCAGGCCCCACTTGAACCAGAATCTCAGGTGATGGGCTTAGGAATCTGTGTTTGCCTAAAGTCTCCAGGTGATTCTTTGGTTTGAAATCAGTGCTTCTCAAATTTTAACTCCAATACACATCACCTGGTTAATCCCGTGAACATGTCTATCCTAAATCAGTAGGCTGAGGTGGGGCCTGAGATTCTACAGTTCTGCTAATAAGTAGCAAGTGGCTGATTTTGCCAAGTCTGAGAGACTCTACATGTGCTGACTGGGGACTGGAAATTGGTGGGGCTCTGGGAGCCCAGATGAGCCTTGAGCTGGTTAAACTCTCTCTCTCTCTCTCAGAGCCTCAGTTTTCTCTTCTGTGAAATGGAGATGAATCCTATTGGCTTCACATGGTTGCTGTGAGGTACCTAGCCCAGGTTCCAGCACCATTTCCTCTCCATGGAGCTTTAATTTTGCCCTCGGGGAGCTCTGTGAGAGTGGGAACATGTGTCTTTCTTCTTGACCCTCCTTTAGAACTTGGCGGAGTTTTCCAGGGGGCTTACAAAAGACCTCAGCTTTAGGGGGAAAATCCACCTGGGGGTCAAGGTTGAGGAGGGCCTGGAGTGAGAAGAGAGGAGGGCAAGTGCTCCCATTTTGAGGCCATGAAGCCTTGGGTTTGGGGCGAACTGCTGTGATCACGGGTGGTGGGTGACCTGGAGAGACTCTAGATCCTGGGGCTGCTCTTAGCACCCAGCAGGAGCTCAGGCAACGTGAGCCCAAGTGCCATAAAGACTGTGAATGGATGATGGGCCACAGGGGTGGAGGCGAGGCCTCCTCAGCAGCTGTGTCCCTGGAAGGAAGCGCGGCTCTCGTCTCCCACTCTCCCTCTGTGCTCCCGCCCGCTCCTCCCACCTCTCTGCCTCTCTCTTCCTCGCATCTCTTCCGGCAGATCCCAATCAGCAGGACTCAGCTGCTGGAGCTTTTTTTAGCCTGTCTGCAGGGCCGGGTGAAGGTTCAGCAGCCTGCTGTGATTTTATCAATGAAGGAGGGGCCCACGCCTGCCCGTGCCTCTGCGCACAGCGATGGACGGGCTCGTGCAGGGCAGGGAGCTGGGCTGGAGGACCTGCCTCGCGAGGCTCATGGTTCTATCTCCAGGAACCAGATTCAGCAGCTCAGCGACGATGGGTTTCTACGCATCTGTGCTGGAGGGATTCACCGCATCGTGTCTCTATCTCTTTTTTACATCCAAGTTCTGGATTCATCACTGTCCTGCTCGGGAACAGGGTGAGGACAAAATGATGTCCAGGAGCCTTTTCTTTGGCCATTGCTAGCCTGAGACGAAAAGTCAGCGGCAAACCCTCTTCCCTCTCCTGGGCATGGCTGCAGCCTGGGAACCCTGAAGGAGGCTGCTGCCATTGGCCCAGCCATGGTTACGGCCCAAGGCCTTAGACTCGGGGTCCCTGGACATGAGGGGGTCTCAGCCTTCCTGGAGGGCGGTATTCCCGGCCTCTATGAAGTGCACTCTTCATCATCCAGTCCTGCCTTCCCGTCTCCCCTTGAACCTTGTTCCTGTTTTATAATTCCCCCTCCCCCAGCCTCACTGCCTCTGCAGCCCACAGCCCCACCACATCCTGCCCTGTCTGAGCACCCCCTCCTCAAGTGAAAGGGAGGAATGAGCCTCAGCTGTCCTCCTCCCCGCCCCAACCTTCCAGCCTCCACTGCCAGCAGCACAGCCCCCCAGATCCTGGAGACAGGGGAGAGAGAGGAGGGAGTGGTGATGGGGAAGGGGCCAGGCTGTGGGCTGCAGCCCAGGCTCCGGGGGCCTCCGGGATGGGGTTTTGGGAAGAGTGCCCAGTTTGGGGCCTGCCTCTGGCCTGAGCTTCTGGAAGGCTGCCCGTCTGGCCTCCAGACCTGGGGACGAGCCGAATTCTGAAGCACTGACTCGCTCGCTCTGGCCTCAGCGGGACTCCCCGGCCCCCACTCTGAGCTCCCACATCTAACAAATGGGGGAAAGTTGACTCTGCGAGTTATGGTTTCCTCTAATTTTGGCACTTGGTGAGGTACACTTTCTGTCTGTTTCTGGATTGAGAAACAGAGCTTTGTAAAGTGAGGGTCTTTGTTCCTGCCGAGTTCAGGCCTGCTATAAAGTATGTGCTCATCCGCCCCTCTCCTCATCCCTAGGGCCCCATCCTCTCTTCCCTCCCCCGCCAGGGAGGCCAGATGGGTCTCCATTTCACCAAAGAAAAAGGGGGCTGCGAGGGGAGCCTTTGGGTGAAGGTTGGAAAGAGACAACCTTGGGGCGATAGGATAGTAACAAGATCTCCAGATCCAGGGTGATTTTCTCAGCACACACGCACAAAACTGAGTAACCATTTTTGCAGCTCTTCTCTCTAAGAGAATTCTCATGTTTCTGTCTCCTGGGCAGGGAGATTGGAGGTGGGATAGGGAAGGTGGCAAGTTATTTTCCCCCATGTTTTAATCTAAATGGAGTAAAGGAAGTCCAGAGAACATCTGTGGCTCTCCAGGGTCACTCAGCAGATGGTGAGGGGACAGCCATTAGCTTAATGAATGGCAGGCGGGCTTATGTCTGGGTCTTGTATCTTCTAGTAAATGCCCAGTTCCTCCACTAAACCCCTGACTTGGGAGGCCGTGTGGAGAAGGGAACAGAGCTTTCCTTGGCAGGGAACCTCACCTGGAAAATGACAAGGAGAGCCACCACCAGCACGCTTTTCATTGGTTTCCCTGTAGGAGACAAGGCGAGAAAGTTATTGCTTGGCAGGGACAAGTCTTTATTATTAAAGAAAGCAGTGGAGGGGGAGACGCTGTTGGGAACTTTCCTCTCAAGCTCCAGGCACTGTCTTTGCTGAAAGAGAACATCAGAACCAGATTGTGCCTTTGAACACCTGGCCCGCTGCCCAGCATCACTGTCCTCACCTCCTTCTCGTCCTCCTCCATTCCCAGGTCCTGGAAAGCAGCAGCATCAGAATGCAGGGCAGCCCCTCCCACCCCCTGTCTTGGCCCATCTAGGCTGCTTCTTCGAGCTGGGAAGTCTTTCTAGCCCAGACCACCCCTCAAGACTGAGCTTGGTTGGTGGGTCTGAGTGCCCCCCCGACTCCACGTGATGTGGGACGAGGCAGCAAAGCTATGAGGTCGTGGGGTGGGTGCACACATTTCCAGCCTTGCTTTGGTGCTGGTAGCCACTGGCCCAGGAGCATTTTCCTGGCATCCAAGTGAGTGGGCAGCCACATGTGCATAAAGCCAGGCCTGAGTGTCTCCTGAGGGAGGCGAGCTGAGGAAGGAGGACCACCCCACAGGCTGGGTAGAGGGATGAGGTTCCTTACTGGTCCACAGCGATGGAGACTGCCTCAGGGCCCCACCAGCTCCACAACATCCCCTCACTGAAATGACATTCATTCAGCACTGACTGTTGGTCCACTGGGCCCACACCCTTGGCTTGCCTTTGGGGCAGAGATCCCTTCCCTTTCATCTGGTGCAGGCCCAGAATTGAGGAGGTGTCCCACAATTGTGTGCTGATGGATATACGAATGATACATCCATGAATGAGGAACAAATACACGAACGACAAGTAAACGAATGCCTGTCCTTTTTCCAAGGGAGAGGGCATCAAGATGGCCCGAGAGGACACAGAGGGGATGCTGTCCTGTGGCAGTGTCGGGCAAGGATGCTCTTTCCTGATGTCACGACTTCTTTCTTTATTTTTTTGCTTAATTGAAGTGCCTGCATACTCTTTCTCTCCTTTAACTTGTTTTCTAACCTAGGCTTGGGGGGGCAGGTGGAAGGGGGAACAGGGTCAGCTTTGGGAAGGGACGTGTTCTGGAAGTCAGGAGGCTTCCTGGGGTCTGAGCAGCAGAAGGGGATCCCGGCTTAGCACAAGGCCCGGATGTGCTCAGTTTGGTTTTGTGGCTGAGCCTCAGGGCCATCAGGAACTTACTTCTTCTTGAGGCTAGGCAGCGAGGACAGTTGACAAAGTAATTTGCCTAGACGTCTTAGCTTACCTACAAGTCAGGGTGTCGGTGGCCCTCTTCCCGTATCCTGACCCTCGGGTCCCAGCTAGGTAGGGCCTGGCCAACTGGAGAGTCAGTAACTGCAATGCCACAAGTGAAGGCAGGCCCATGACAGCTCCAACCTCAATAGGGCCAGGAAATGCGTGGGAACCTGTTTAAGGCACCTTCTCCTGGAGGCTGGGGGCCCTATGGAGGCTGGGGAAGCAGTGAGAGCCTGGCACTTCTGTGTCCTTGGCCACAGCACCACCTGCTGGAGGCCTCCCTGCATGGCACCCAGGTTGCAGTTGTTAATGTGTTCCCCGGAAAGTGTGTAAAGCCGAGGATTCTGGGCTTGGGAGTTCCTCCGGGAAGGAGAGACTGCATCGGGCTACATAAATAAATAGGTATTTCTCCCGCCTTGAGCAAATTATCCTGCACACTACTGCTAGACATATCTTCCTAAAGCTTAGCTCTGATGCCAGTCCCCACCTCACCTTCCTCCTCAATCCTCAGGGGCTCTAACCATCCCTGAGGATGAAGCCCTTAATGCTTGGCCTGGCAGTCCAGTCCTCCACTGTCCACTCAAAGCGGGCTTCCTAGCTGCATTTTCTGTTCTGGGGACAAGCAGCCACTGTCCCCTCGTTCCCAGCCTGGGCTCAGGCATTTGCAGTCCCACTGGGATTGGACCCTGTGACAACAGAGCTCCCCACCGCACCCCTCATTCTCCTTTCTCACTGAATTACCCCTGAGCTCCTGAGTTTAAGTCCACATGTTTATACCCAACCACACTCTTCAGGGTTCAACGCTCTGCCCTTCCTCCACTGACTCATCCAGAGGTCGAGTCTCGAGGTTTCTTTAAACACGTAAATGTCTTTCAGTTACTCTAGAGAAAGCCCGCTCTGACTGTCAGGGAGAAACGAGAAACCTCAAAGTTTGATAAGTCACAACGGGTGAGATCTGAAGTAGCAAGAACTTTGTTTCTGTTTTACTCCGTTGATAACCCCTCTCCTGGGCACTGTCCCACTTCTGCTGTTCCTGTCCGGGCAGGGGAATTGGGGGAGTGATGGCATGTGTGCCCGTGAGTTCTTGTTCCAGGTGCTTTGGAGGAGGTGGATGAGCAAGGATCTTGTAGGTCCATAACAGGTGGTTTTCAAGAAACATCACAGGGAAACTTAGGGGAACTCTCGTCTGTGGCAAAAGGGAGCCTGGTCAGTGGCCATGAGTCAAATCATCCCTGCCTGTTACAAAGTCATAAAGCAACTGGTCTGGGGCAGCAGCTTGGGGGAGACCAGTGAAGTTGGGAATCTCTGGGGCTAAGGAGTGGTTGACCTAGATGTTGGGTGTTTTCTGAGTTCTTGAGTTTTCGGTAATGATCATCATGAAAATTCCCTAGAACTCCAACCTGAGCCCCCAACATGAGAGACTCCCCATCTAGGAAAGATAATTATTGGCTGGCTGCCCCCACCTCTAAACCATGAACTTCCATCCCCACATTATTCCAGGTCCTCCAGACTGCCCAGGAAACCACAGTTGCCCAATCAGCTCTCCCTAAGAGTCACCCCAAGCTTTTTCCTCTCTGAACTTCCTCACCTGCCAACACACCTTCTCTCTCTCTCTCTCTCTCTCTCTCTCTCTCTCTCTCTCTTTTAGATAGGGGAGAGAGAGGAGAAGCAGGGAGGTAGTTAGAGGTCTAGAGATCTGGGGAATCCACTTTCAGACAGTAGGTAGGGATGGGTGAAAGCCGGATAGATCTTGCAGTTTCTATGTTATCAACTGCTGTATCTAATGAGATAATTCATATTCACTGAGCTCTCACTGCGCGCCAGACTGCCTGCACGTATGGTCTCATTTCATCCTCTCAAAAGCCCCATGAGGTAGGTGCTACTATTAACCCCGTTTACCAATGAGGAAACTGAAACACAGCAAGTAACTTTCTCAGAGTCACACAATGGCCAGCAGGGGAGCAGGCTTTGAAACTCTCCAACTCCAGAAACCACACTCCTAACCATCCTTCTCTGCTGTCACTGGGTCTGTATGTCTCTCCCTCATAACATCTCATGAGCTACCCTGGTGATCCTCATCCTAGATTCCAGAAAATAGAGGCCCAGAGAGATTAAGCCAAATGCCTGGGGTCACACAGCTGCTAAGAGAGGGACCTGAGATTTGAACGGGACAGCAAGGTTTGGGCTCTTGCTACTGCATCAGGCTGCGTTTCTGATGAGTCTGCTGTGTCTAGGATGCTCCACGGAGCGTGAAGGGAATCTTTGCTCCCCATGCCCCACTGGCCACCAGTGCTTCCTGCTTCCATCCCCCAACATCGCAGCCCCCAACAGAGCCGGCCCCACCTCTGTTCTGACACAGGGCTTTGCTGCTTCTTTGCTGCCACAGAACTCCTTCCAAAACACAAATCTCATCCTTTAACTCACCTACTTGAAAAATAAAAATCTTTGATGGTTCCCCATTGTTTTCACGATAAAGTCCGAATTCCTTAGGCATGCTGTACCACGTTTTAAGGATTGGGTCTCCTGTGCCTGCGTCCTTCCTCCCCATCTTCCTCCTTGGCATGGCCAGCTACTCCACTCTCCCCTCCGCGTGCTTCTTTCTTGTCTCTGTTACTGTTGTCTCAGCTGACCATCTACATGGCTGCAGCCTTAGTCCCCAGGACACTCTCCTTGGCAGCGTGGAGTTTTTGAAATAATGGATTTGAATGCCTTTAGGTGGGGCACTCACCCTCTGGGTTACTCTACTCCCCTCCGCTTCCTGCACCTTATGCCCCTTCCCTCTTTTACACTGTCAGCCTCTGATGGCAATGAAGTTTGCCATTCCTGCCACATCCTTGGCCCCTTGTGGCTCCTCGTTTGTTTGACAACTCCTATACACCCTTCAAAACCCACCTTAAATACCTCTCTGACCCAGGTTCACTATTCCCTTCTTGTCTTGCCCTTGCCCCGGTCAATGCTGTATCTCACTCTGTTGCAGTGGCTTCGTGACATATGTGTCACTCTCCCCACCAGACTGGTCATCCCTGAATCCCTCAAACAATAAGAGTTGACGGAATGTCCCAAGCAAAGTGGAGAGATTTTTCCAACAGCGACCCCAGGCTGCAACGTTCCTCTCCTCCCCAGCCAAGTTTCTTGCAGGCGAGAAACTGGCCTTGAATTAGCTTCAGCATCCCCCTTTGCCAGCATTTGTGTCTGAGCTGTGAGGCACATGTCTCTCATGGGTTCATTTTTCCCTTGCTTTGCTTTTGAGAACTATGAAAGATCTTTGGTCTCATTGCTCGAAGGTGGGGAGGGTGCCTCGGAGCTGCTCATTCAAACCGTGAAAAAGGCCAGCTCAGCCCCGCTTTGGAGTTTTCATTTTGTGTAACAGAAACCCTGCCTCCTCACCCACCTCTTGCTCCTTGCTGGGCAGATGAAGAGCAGAACAACAGATCCTCCGAGGCCCACCCACCCCATCAACCGCCCAGAGCCCGTTTTGAGCAAAGCTTGTCAGCGGCTTCCCCTCCTACCAGTATTTCGGGTTTGACCGTTGGGGCTGTCTCAAGTTGAGTGAAGTGGCAAGAACATCCCTTCCTCCTGGACCAGAGATTACCCTCTCTCCCTGCATCAAAGCCTAGGAGTCTAGCACCCCCAAACCTAGTCTGGGGCAAGCCACTGCGCACATCTTCCCAACCCCCTGTTCAGTCATGTGGACGGCTTGAAATCAACCAGCCAGGGCGGGAGAATTTACACCATGGAAGTCGGCAAGCACTACAAATTCAGGACTTTCCCTCCACCCTGGAGGCAGCTACCCGTGCTCCACCCCGGGGAGCTGCTTTTCAAACGCCCGGCAGCACACCACTGGGCACTGCTTGGTTTCCTTCCTGGAGGCCAATATGAAAGGCTGGAGCAGGGTCTTCTGTGGATGACGTCTGTATTCTGGGATTGTGATGGAGGGGCCGGAGTGCTGGGGACTGGGATTTAAGGGTAGATGGGCTGGGAAATGAGGCATTTGGAAGAGATTTTCAAAAACTAAACTCTACTGAGTTCTTGATACAATGTATTCATTCATTCCACAGACATTTTCTCCTCACATCCTCAAAGCATCTGAACCTGCCTTTGGGGAGTTCACAGTCAGTGGGTGGGGGTGACCACTTTAACCCTTTCACAGCTGTTTGCTGGGTCCAGACCCAGGGTTTGGGGCAGGCGGGGAAGGAAGAGATGAAATCAAGGAGGCTGTGGTGTGGCGAGGAGGGGTGTGAGGACAGCACCAGGGAACCTTCACTTTTTAAAGCCAACCCCTTGCGGCTTTGAGGCTGCCGTGGTGCATTGCTTGCTGGTGAGACAAGCCATCTAGGAACCTGGTCTTCTTAGCCTCAGCCTGGTCTGACTCCACAGCTGAGATTTATAAAGGAGGTGTCTGGAGCTGGATGAACCACTCAGAACACCCTCAGCACTTCCCCTGGACCCCTTCTAGTCAAGACGGAGGTTAGACCCGAGAAAGGGCTTTCTGAAGAGTAGAGTTGTCTGCCGGTGCAGAGTGTGTGAGGTTTGCTCAGGGGCATGGGTTGTGCTGAAGGCCTGGCTATGATTTCTCCAAGCTGAGGGCCCCTTGCCATCCCATTCCATGTTGCCTGTCCACTCCTTAACTTGCAAGAGGTAACAGCAAAGCCAGAGCAAAGCCGGTGGGATGTGCAGCAGAGAGAAAGCAACCAGAGCTTGCATTTGCAATGTACTGCACCATTCTCACAACCCAGTCACCTTTCATTTGCATCTCCTCATGACCCCAAGTGGACAGGTATATGAATATTTGGCAGCGGAGAAAGGTGGGAATGAGAGAGTGGGTAGAAGGTCCTAAGCTCTCTAGGGAGAATTTCTCTGTTGAAACCTGTCCCCAGAGGTCCCAGAGGGCCTAACCTGTCACCCTCATGATGAGAACAGGTTCTGCCAGACCACCAAGCCCAGCTCCGCCACTCTCTTACGTCCCTGCTATTTTAGAAAGACATGATCTTGGCCCCTCCCTTGTCCCCACTGGCACAAAAGGCTGACCCCTTCCCCAGGTTTGAAAGGGCAGGTGCACCCCTCCTGGGGCAGCAGGGGGCATTCTCTGGAAGTAGCTTCCAATGCCCACCAAATCAGAACTGATTTCTCCAGGAAGCACCCCTATGCGCTCCACCCGCATCCTCCACCCCCATTCCACAGGGTCAGTCTGGGTGTCCGAGACCCTGGTACTGTTCCTTCTCACATGAAGAGGCTCACTCACCCAGGTCCATGACGCTCTCTGGGCGGTAAAACCACACAGGAAGGCTGTGCCCGGCCTCGCGCTACCCCTGTCTGGGGAGGAAGTGGTTCAAGCCCCTTTTAAGTTGTCAGAAAGCCACCCTCCTCCCTGCCCCTCCCACTCTTGCTCCTCCCCCGAGCCCTCCCTGACTCACGCAGGGTCCCTTCAGTGCCTTCAGAGATAAAGGGGCAGAAGAAAGGTGACAGAGGGTGACAGTCGCTGGTCATAGGATCCTGAATCATCAGGTCATTTACATTCAAAAAGCCCCCTGTGCTGCCTGGCAGAATCTAGATGAGGGGCCATTTATTGATTCAACAAATATTTATAGCGTGAATATCACATGCCAGGCCATGGGTTAGATGTTGGGGAGTCAGAGATGTGTGAAAGAAGTATCCCCATCCTTCCCTTGCTCTGCTCAGAGTCACAATGGAATATAGTCCCAAATGGCTTTCCCTCTGGCTTCTGGGTAGTTTAGGCCAATGGGAGGCACTGACACATAATGACAGGCAAAAGGGAAGACATATGCCACAATGTATCTTTTTTCTCCCCCCTTCCCCTCTCCTTCCCTCCCCTCCCCCCTTCCCTCTTCTCCCCTCCCCTTCCTTTTCCTTTCTTAATGACAGCTTTATTGAGCTATAATCCACATCCCGTAAAATTTACCCTTTTAAAGTATAGAATTCCATGGTTTTTGTAAGTTCACAGAGTTATGAAACCATCACTACAATACATTTTAGAACATTTTTTTTCTCACTCCCACTCAAGAACCCTGTAATCATTAGCAATGACCGCTTCCCTCCCCTCCTGTCGTCAAAAGCCCCTGGCAACCACAATCTACTTTCTGGCTCTATAGATTTTCCTATTCTGAACATTTCACATAAATAGAAGTATTCAGTATGTGACCTTCACATCTGGCTTCTTTCAGTTAGCCTGTTTTCAAGGTTATCCCTGTGGTGGTATGGATCCGTTCGCCATTCCTTTTTATGACTGAATAACATTCCATTGTATGGATATGCCACATTTTGTTAATCTGTCATCAGTTGGACATTTGGGCTGTTTCCCCTTTTAGCTGTTATGAATGATGCTGCTATAAATATTTATGTACAAGTGTTTTTGTGGACATATGCTTTATTTCTCTTGGGTATATACCTAGAAGTGAAATTGTTGAGTCATGTGGTAATTACGTATTTAACATTTTGACGATCTAAGAAACTGTTTTCCAAAGTGACTACACCATTTTATGTTCCCATCAACAATGGGTGAGGATTCCACATTGTCAACAAAACTTACTATTGTCCATTTTTTTGATTCTAGCCATCCTAGTGGCTATAAAGTGGTATCTCGTTGTGTTTTTTTTTTTTTGGAGATGGAGTCTCATTCTGTTGCCCAGGCTGAAGTGCAGTGGCATAATCTTGGCTTACTACAGTCTCCACCTCCTGGGTTCAAGAGATTCTCCTGCCTCAGCCTCCTAAGTATCTGGGACTACAAGTACGTGCCACCATGCCCAACTAATTTTTGTATTTTTAGAAGAGGTGGGGTTTCACCATGTTGGCCAGGCTCGTCTCAAACTCCTGACTTCAGGTGATCCACCAGCCTCGGCCTCCCAAAGTCCTGGGATTACATGTGTGAGCCACCATGCCCAGCCTAGTTGTGGTTTTGATATGCGTTTTTGTAATGACTACTGAAGTTGAGCATCTTTTCATGTGCTTATTGACCATTTGTATTTTTTTTTTTGAGAAATATCTATTCAAATCTTTTGCCCATTTAAAAAATTGGGTTATTTATTTTTTATTGTTGAGTTGTAAGACTTCTTTATATATTCTGGATACAATCACTTATCTGATACATATCTGTAAATATTTTCTCTCACTCTACGGATCATCTTTTCACTTTCTTGATAGTGTCCTTTGAAGCACAAAGGTGTTTTGTTTTTTAAAACCTGAATCTCTGGCAAAAGAAGCACAAAGTTTTAAATGTGAAGGTTCAATTGATTTTTCTTTTGTCAATTGTGTCTTTGGTGCCATATCTAAGAAACCATTGCCTAATTCAAGTATACAAAGATTTATTCTTTTTTTTTTTTTTTTTTTTTTTTTTTGAGACAGAGTCTTGCTCTGTCGCCTAGGCTGGGGTGCAGTGGCCGGATCTCAGCTCACTGCAAGCTCCGCCTCCCGGGTTTAGACCATTCTCCTGCCTCAGCCTCCCGAGTAGCTGGGACTACAGGCGCCCGCCACCTCGCCCAGCTAGTTTTTTGTATTTTTTAGTAGAGACGGGGTTTCACCGTGTTAGCCAGGATGGTCTCGATCTCCTGACCTCGTGATCCGCCCGTCTCGGCCTCCCAAAGTGCTGGGATTACAGGCTTGAGCCACCGCGCCCGGCAAGATTTATTCTTATATGTTCTTTTAAGACTTATAGTTTTAGCTGCAACATTTAGATCTGATCCATTTTGAGCTAATTGTTGTATATAGTGTGAGGTCGGGATCCAACTTTATTTTTTATGTGGATATCTAGTTTTCCCAGCATCATTTGTTGAAAAGACTATTCTTTCTGCCGTTAAACTGTCTTAGCACCTCTGTTGGAAATCAATTGATCATAAATGTAATGGTTTATTTCTGGACTATCAATTCTATTTTATCAATCTCTGTGTCTGTCCTATGATAGTACCACATTGTCTTGATTACTGTAGCTTTATAGTAAATTTTGAAATTGGGAGGTGTGATTGCTCCAACTTCATCTGTCTTTTTAAAGGTTGTTTGGCTAATCTGCGTCTCTTTCTTTTCCATATGAGTTTTAGGGTCAGCTTATCAATTTCTGCAATGAAACCAGCTGGGATTCTGATAGGGATTGCATTGAATCTGTAGATCAATTTAGGGAGTATTGCCATTCTAACGAAGTCTTTTGGTCCATGAATGTAGGATTATTTATTTATTTATTTAGGTCTTCCTTAATTTCTTTGCATTTTTTAGACTGCAAGTCTTTAACTTCTTTGTTAAATTTATTCTTAAGTATTTTACTCTTTTTGATGTGCTTGTAAATGAAATCGTTTTCTTAATTTTATTTTCAAAAATGGCCAACTAGAAGCAGGTATGGGGCATGGCTCTCTCAGAGAGGAACAAAAGGGGTGAGTACATACAACACCTTTATCTGAAACATGCAGATACTTGCACTGGTACTGATTAAGGAATCAGCTCGACCCACAGAGGAGAGAGAAAAGCAGGGCAGGGCAATGGCCCACATAGGAACAACACAGACTCAAAGGAAACCCTCCCCTCCCCCAACCAGGGAAGCAGTGGGTGAATGTGCAAACCTGGGAAAAGATGCTTCTCCCACCAATCTTTGCAACCTTTGGATCAGGAGATCCCCTGTGAACCCACTCCACCAGGGCTTTGGGTCTTACACACAGAGCTGCACTGGGGTATCGGCAGAGCAGCCACTCAGGCATGCACAGAGACCCAGGAGCTTTATATACTCAGGCTCCGGGACCCCAGCAAAGGTGACTGCAACTCAGGCAAGGCAGGACATCTAGGAAGAAGGCTGAATCGAGGGGGCTGAAAAGCCAAAGTGCCTCCTTCCTTCCAAATGACTGCAGCATCTCTCCAGCAAGGGTTTGGAACTAGGGTAAGGCTGGGATCACTGCAATGAAAGAATTAGACTTCAGAATGTGGATAAAAATGAACTTCACTGAGCTGAAGAGGCAAGTTGTAACCCAATGCAAGGGAGCTAAAAATCATCATAAAACAATGCAGGAGCTGACAGCCAAAATACCTATTATAGAGAAGGACATAACTGATCTGATCAAGCTGAAAAACACACTACAAGAACTTCACAATGCAATCAGAAGTATTCATAGAAGAATGGGCCAAGCTCTGCTTGGTCTTCTGAAAGATTCTTCCTCTGAAAGAATCTCAGAACTTGAAGACTGTCTTTCTGAAATAATACAGGCAGACAAGAATAGAGAAAAAGAATGAAAAGGAATGAACAAAACCTCCAAGAAATATGGGATTATGTAAAGAGACTGAATCTATGACTGATTGGGGTACCTGAAAGAGATGGGGAGAATGGAACCAATTTGGAAAACTTATTTCAGGATATTTTCCAGGAGAACTTCCCCAACCTAGCTAGACAGGCCAACATTCAAATTCAGGAACTGCAGAGAACCTCAGTAAGATACTCCATGAGAAGATCATTCCCGGGACATATGATCATCAGATTCTCCAAGGTAGAAATGAAAGAAAAAATATTAAGGACAGCCAGAGAGAAAGGCTAGGTCACCTGTAAAGGGAAGCCCATCAGACTAATGGCAGACCTCTCAGTGGAAACCCTATAAGCCAGAAGAGATTGGGGGCCAGTATTCAACATTCTTAAAGAAAAGAAATTCCAATGCAGAATTTCATATCCAGCCAAACTAAGCTTCATAAGTGAAGGAGAAATAATATCCTTTCAGGACAAGCAAATGTTGGGGGAATTCATTACCACCAGACCTGCCTTACAAGAGGTCCTGAAGGAAGCACTAAATATGGAAAGGAAAAACTGTTATCAGCCACTACAAGAATACACTGAAGTACACAGACCAGTGACACTATGAAGCAACCACATAAACAAGTCTGCAAAATAACCAGCTAGCATCATGATGACAGGATTAAATCCACACATAACAATACTAATCTTAAGTGTAAATGGGCTAAATGCCACAATTAAAAGACAGAGAGAGGCAAGCTGGATAAAAAACCAAGATCCATTGATATGCTATCTGCAAGAGACCCATCTCACATGCAAAGACAGACATAGGCTCAAAGAGACCTTTAAATAGATGTGGACTCACACTCAGTGATAGCGGGAGATTTTAACACCCCATTAGACAGATCATTGAGACAGAAAATTAACAAAGATATTCAGGACCTGAACTCAGCTCTGGAATAAATGGACCTGATAGATCTCCACAGAACTCTCCACCCCCAAACAGCAGAATATACATTCTTCTAATCACCACATGGCACTTACTCTAAAATTGATCACATGATTGGAAGTAAAATGCTCCTCAGCAAATACAGAAGAACTGAAATAATAACAAACAGTCTCTTGGGCAATAGCACAATCAAATTAGAACTCAAAACTAAGAAATTCACTCAAAGCAATACAACCACATGGAAATTGCAACCTGCTCCTGAATGACTTTTGGGTAAATAATGAAATTAAGGGAGAAATCAAGGAGTTCTTTGAAACTAATGAGAACAAAGATACAACATACCAGAATTTCTGGGACACAGCTAAGGCAGTGTTAAGGAGGAAACTTATAGCACTAAATGCCCACATCAAAAAGCTAGAACGATCTCAAGTTAACAGCATCACAGCTAAAAGAAGTAGAGAACCAAGGGCAAAGAAGTCCCAAAGCTAGCAGGAGACAAGAAATAACCAAAATCAGAGCTGAACCAAAGGAGGTAGAGACATAAAAAACCATTCAAAAGATCAATGAATCCAGGAGCTAGTTTTTCAAAACAGTTAATAAAATAGATAGACTGCTAGTTAGACTAATAAAGAAGGAGAGATGACTCAAATAAATACAATCAGAAATGATAAGGGAGATATTACCACTCTCCTCACAGAAATACAACCACCATCAGAGAATATCATAAACACCTCTATGTGCATAGAAAATCTAGAAGAAATGGATAAGTTTCTGGACACATACACCCTCCCAAGACCAAACCAAGAAGAATTGAATCCCTGAACAGACCATAAATGAGTTCTGAAATTGAGGCAGTAATAAGCAGCCTACCAACCAAAAAAAGCCCAGGGCCAGACAGATTCACAGCTGAATTCCACCAGATGTACAGAAAAGAGTACTATTCCTACTGAAACTATTCAAAAAAATTGAAAAGGAGAGACTTCTTCCTAACTCATTCTGTGAGGCCAGCATCATCCTGATACCAAAACCTGGCAGAAATATAATAAAAAAAGAAAACTTCAGGCCATTATCCTTGATGAACATTGATGCAAAAATCCTCAACAAAATACTGGCAAACCGAATCCAGCAGCACATCAAAAAACTTATCCACCACGATCAAATTTGGCTTCATCATCCCCTGGGATGCAAGGTTGGTTCAACATATGCAAATCAATTAGTGTGATTCATCACATAAACAGAACTAAAGACAAAAACCACATGATTATCTCCATAGATGCAGAAAAGGCCTTTGATAAAATTCAATATCCCTTCATGTTAAAATCTCTCAATAAAGTAGGTATTGAAAGAATATACCTCAAAATAATAAGAGTCATATATGACAAACTCACAGCCAATATTTTACTGAATGGGCAAAAGCTGGAAGTAAGCCCCTTGAAAATCAGGACAAGACAAGGATGCTTTCTCTCATCACTCCTATTCAACAAAATATTGGAAGTTCTGGCCAGGGCAATCATATTCAGGGAAGAGAAATAAATAAAGCATACTCAAATAGGAAGAGAGAAAGTCAAACTATCCCTGTTTGTAGATGACATGATCATATATCTAGAAAACCCCACTGTCTCAGCCCAAAAACTTCTTCAGCTGATAAGCAAATTCAACACATTCTCAGGATACAAAACCAATGTGCAAAAATTGCTAGCATTCCTATACACCAACAACAGGTAAGCCGAGAGCCAAAGCACGAATGAACTCCAGTTCACAATTGCCACAAAAAGAATAAAATACCTAGGAATACAACTAACAAGTGAAGTGAAGGACATCTACAAGGAGAACTACAAACCACTGCTCAAAGAAATTAGAAATGATGGAAACAAATGGAAAAACATTCTATACTGATAGATAGGAAGAATCAGTATTGTGGAAATGACAATACTGCCCAAAGCAATTTATAGATTCAATGCTATTCCAATTAAACTACCATTGACATTCCTCACAGAACTATAAAAAACTATTTAAAAATTCACATGGAACCAAAAAAGAGCCCACATAGCCAAACCAATCCTAAGCAAAAAGAGCAAAGCTGGAGGTCTCATGCTACCTGACTTCAAACTATACTACACGGCTACAGGAACTAAAACATCATGGTACTGGTACAAGAACAGACAGATCAATGGAACAGAATAGAGAATCCAGAAATAAGACTGCACACCTACAACTATGTGATCTTCAACAAATGTGACAAAAACAAGCAATAGGGAAAGGATTCCTTATTTAATAAATGGTGCTGGGATAACTGGCTAGCCATATGTAGAAAATTGAAACTGGACCCCTTCCTTACACCATATACAAAAATCAACTCAAGATGGGTTAAAGACTTAAATATAAAACTAAAAACTATAAAAGCCCTAGAAGAAAACCTAGGCAATATCATTCAGGACCAAGGCACAGGCAAAGATTTCATGACAAAGATGCCAAAAGCAGTTGTGACAAAAACAAAAATTGACAAATGGGATCTACTTAAACTAAAGAGCTTCTGTACAGCAAAAGAAACTATCAACAGAGTAAACCAACAACCTATAGAGTGGGAAAAAAGTTTTGCAAACCATGCATTTGACAGAAGTCTAATACGTGGCATCTATAAAAACTTAAACAAATTTACAAGAAGAAAAACATTAAACAGTGGGCAAAGGATAGTGAACAGACACTTCACAAAAGAAGACATACATGTGGCCCAGAATCGTATTTTAAAAAGCTTAACACACTGATCATTAGAGAAATGCAAATCAAAACCACAGTGAGAGACCATCTCACACCAGTCAGAATTGCTATTATCAAAAATTCAAAAAATAACAGGTGCTGGTGAGGTTGTGGAGAAAAAGGAATGCTTTTACATTGTTGGTGGAAGTGTAAATTAGTCCAGCCATTGTGGAAGATAGTGTGGAGATTCCTCAAAGACCTAGAGACAGAAATACCATTTGATCCAGCAATCCCTTTCTTGGGTATACACCCAAAGTAATATAAATTGTTCTATTATAAAGACACATGCACGTGTATGTTTACTGCAGCACTATTCACAATAGCAAAGACATGGAATCAACCTAAATGTCCATCAATGATAGATTGGTTAAAGAAAATGTGGTACATATACAGCATGGAATATTATGCAGCCATAAAAAAGAATGAGATAATGTCCTTTGGAGGGACATGGACAGAGCTGGAGGCCTTTCCTGTGTCCACTGAGACAACTGACTGTTTTTGCCCTTTATTCTATTAAATACAGTGTATTATATGAATTGATTTTTGTATATTAAACCAACCTTGAATTCCTGGGGTAAATCACTTGGTCATGGTATACAATCTTTTTTGTAATGTTTGTGGATTTTTCATGTTAATATTTTGTTAAGACATTGTACATCTATCTTATATGCATCTTATAAATATAAGAGATACTGGTCTGTACTTTTCTTGTGATATCTATATGTGGCTTTGATATTAGGGTAAGTCTAGTGAAATGTTTATCAAACTTATCAATCTTTTTGATATAACAACTTTTGGGTTTGTTATTTTTTCTCTAGTTTTTCCAGTTCCATACTTATTTTTTTCCATTCTAATCTTTATTATTTCCTTCATTCTGCTTGATTTGGGCTTGGTTTGCTATTCTTTTTCTTAAAGTGAAAAGGTTTTTTTTTTTTGGTATCTTTCTTCTTTTAAAAAATATAGGCATTAACAGCTATTAATTTCTCTGTAAACACTATTTTAGCTGCATCTCATAAGTTTTGGTATGCTGTGTTCTCATTTTCATTCATTTCAAAGTATTTTCTAATTTCCCTTGAGTTCTTTGATTCATTTCCACATATTTATGAATTCTTCAAATTTTCTTCTGTTACTGGTTGTGGTCAGAGAACATACTTTGTCTGATCTCAATTCCTTTAAATTTCTTGAGACTTGTTTTATGTCCTAACAGATGGCCTATCCTGGAGAATGTTCTATGTATATCTGAGAAGAATATGTATTCTGCTGTTGTTGGGTGGTGTTTTATAGATAGGTGTTAGGTCTAGTTGGTTCATAGTGGTGTTCAAATCTTCTGTTTTCTTGTTGATCAACTGCCTAGTTGTTGTATCTATTATTGAAAGGAGGATATTAAAATTTCTATTATTGTTGAATTATGTGTTTCTTTTATTTCTTGCTTTATGTGTTTCTCTTATTTCTTTGACAATTCTGTCAGTGTTTGTTTCATATATTTTTAGGCTCTGTTATTTAGGTGCATGCATATTTATAGTTGTTATGTCTTACTGATGGGTTGACTCTTTTTAAAAATTTTTCATCCTTTGTCTTAGAGACAGGGTCTTGTTCTGTCACACAGACTGGAGTGCAGTGGCACAATCATGGTTCACTGCAACCCCAAACACCTGGCCTCAAGCAGCCCTCCAACCTCAGCCTCATGAGTAGCTGGGACTACAGGTACATGACACCATGGTTGGCTAATTTATTTAAACAGTTTTTTGTGTGTGTATGTGTGTAGAGATGAGGTCTTGCTATGTTGCCGAGGCTGGTCTCAAACGCCTCACCTGGAGTGATCCTCCTGTCTCAGCTTCCAAAAATGCTGAGATTACAGGAATGAGCCACCACATCCAGCTTGGATTGACCCATTTATCATTATAAAATGTCCTTCTTTGTCTTTATAAACAAATTTTGTCTGAAAGTCTATTTTGTTTGATATTAGTCTAGCATTTTTGAACGACATATCCAATATACATAATACTACTTTTTGGATGGTATATCTTTTTCCATTTTTGCAATGTTTCTTTTCTCTCTGCTTTCATTGGCATCCCAGCAGCAGCTACAAGTCTTTGATTCCAGAGTCCATCAGCCAACTCCTACCACTGTGGTAGCAGCTCTTGTTAAGTAACCCCCATCATGGTTCCAGCTCCTGCTGTAGTTTCTGGGTTTTGGTAACATAACTTTCTCCCTGTGTCCCTCCAGCTCTAGGGGTGGGGCAACTTCTTGCTGCTATTAATCTCTGGGTGACCTTGCCCTTCCTCGTTTGGCTTCAGCTCTTCCTTCACCTGTGTAACTGGTTCTCTATATTAAATTTCTTCTGTTTGGAATACCTAGAGTGGCTCTTGTTTGCTTTGACTCTGATTGATACAAGGTGATTACTGTCTTCAAGGAGTTTAAGGTATAAAAGAAGTTAAGATTAGATCATACCCCTGTTGTCTACAGTTATTATGGTCAAGAGCAAGTCTGATGTGGTACTCTACCTCAAACAAGGGAAGGAAACCCAAGATTGCTTGGGGCTGACAGAAAGATGGACAAGCAGGTAGAATAGCTTTTGTTCTCTCTAAACTTATAAAAAACATTCCACTGGGGTGTAACGCATGAGCCTAGCTCTTCACCAGGTGCCCGTGTAGTTTTGGGTAAGTTGCTTGCTCTCTCTAGGCTTCATTGTCCTCAAGTGTAAAGTGAGGTGATTAGACAGCCTAGAAAGACCTAAGCTTTTGCCTCCTGAGACTGAAGTCTGGGACCTTCCCCTGGCACCCTGCCCCTTGCTTAGTCATTCTCCATTATTCCAAATTCCCCAAATGAAGGCATGAGAAATCCTTGCCAAAATTTTGCTTCAGCCCAAAGGTTTTGGTTGCCCTTATCACCGGCTTTTGGAGCGGATTCACTTTTAGGGATATCAGCAATCTCTGGAACTAGGTGGAAGGACTCTAAGAGGTTATTCACTGGCAGGTGTGTTGGTAAGAAATGTCAGGGCAACTTCAGTTTGGAACTATTTCAGAAGCTTTCTGCTGGAGTCCTTTTCCATGTGCCAGATGCACCTTCAAAAATGAGTTTAAGCTGGGGACTCACACCTCTAATCCTAGCACTTTGGGAGGCCGAGAAGGGAAGATCATTTGAGGCTGGGAGTTTGAGACCAACCTGGGCAACAGAATGAGACCCTGTCTCTACTAAAAAATAGAAAAAATTAGCTCAGTGTGGTGGTGAGCACCTACAGTCCTAGCTACTTGGGAGGCTGAGGTGGGAGGATTGTTTGAACCCAGGAGTTTGGGGCTGCAGTGAGCTATGATGGTGCCAGTACACTCCAGCTTGGGTGACAGAGTGAGACCCTGTCTAAAAGAATAAAAATAAAAATAAAAATGAGCGTAAAGCCAGACCTGTCTGTATTTTAGTCCTGCCTCTCCTTTAACTTGTAGATGACCTTGGGCAAGTCACTTCTCTCTGGTTCTTGGATGCCTATCTGAAAAGCAATAGGATCTGACCCTACAAGTTACAGGCTTCTTTCTCAGGATAATCTTTGTTATCCATGAGAATTTTCTTGGTTCTTTAGCTAGCATAGACCCCCCGACAGAAGGTCCCAGAGGAAGAAGAGTTTATGAACAGACTAGAACTGGAGAGTTTGTGGCAAATGTGCCAGGTTGTCAGGGGGAAAAAGGGCCACTCCTTGGTTCTGATTTCCTCAGCAGCCTGTGTCTGATGCTAAGTGGTGTTGTCCAGCCCAGACCTGATTCCTCCCTTGACTGTCCTCCGACCCTCCAATTCTAGCTGCGTGGACATTGCACACTTGGTCTCGGGAGACTCCAGTTTCAGTTTCTTGGCTGGTTCTCTGAGTGAGGTGATGGGGAATCCCTAGCATTTCTCAGTACTGATTGTGAGCTTCCCCTCTGCACGTTAGCATGCAGTTAGTGACGATTCACTACAAATCTGCTCTTTATGAGAGGGATAGTATAGGAGGAGCCCAGTATCACTTTCCAAATCCTACCCATCCTTCGAGGCCCAGGCAGGCCCTACCTACACCACACTTTGTCCTCTGAACTCTCAGAACACTTAACTTCAGGGACACCCAAATTGACATTTACATTAAGGGCATGTGAACTATTTTCTATTCTAGAATAGACTTTGTACTTCTTGAAAACATTATTGTACCATGTAGTTCTTTTTGGTAGTCTTTGCATTGCCTTGAATAGTGCTGATTTTAAAACTAGATTTTAAAATATAATTTGGCATAGTTCAATAAGTCTGGGTTTCATGGGCTGTCTTCTCTATCCCAGGAGATTCTGCCTCACATTATTGTTAAGAGCATGTGTAGCACGCCTAGCAAGAAACCTGAAGCCAGCTCCTTGAGATTGCTCTCTTTTTCACTCTGGAGATTCTTAAAGGTCAATGCAATAATTCTAGAAAGGAAGCCCCTGATGGATGCCAAGGGTGTCATTAGAATGGGCACCATTGTTGCTGGGGAGGATGTGGAGAAATAGGAACACTTTTACATTGTTGGTGGGACTATAAACTAGTTCAACCATTGTGGAAGACAGTGTGGTGATTCCTCAAGGATCTAGAACTAGAAATACCATTTGGCCCAGCCATCCCATTACTGGGTATATACCCAAAGGATTATAAATCATGCTGCTGTAAAGACACATACACACATATGTTTATTGCGGCACTATTCACAAGAGCAAAGACTTGGAACCAACCCAAATGTCCATCAATGATAGACTGGATTAAGAAAATGTGGCACATATGCACCATGGAATACTATGCAACCATAAAAAAGGATAAGTTCATGTTCTTTGTAGGGACATGGATGAAGCTGGAAACCATCATTCTGAGCAAACTATCGCAAGGACAGAAAACCAAACACCGCATGTTCTCACTCACAGGTAGGAATTGAACAATGAGAACACTTGGACACAGGGTGGGGAACTTCACACACCGGGGCCTGTCGTGGGGTTGGTGGGGGAGGGATAGCATTAGGAGATATACCTAATGTAAATGACGAGTTAACAGGTGCAGCATACCAACATGGCACATGTATACATATGTAGCAACCCTGCACATTGTGCACATGTACCCTAGAACTTAAAGTATTAAAAAAAAAGAAAAAAAGAACGGGCACCATTGTGTCCAAGCTGTGCTGTGGATGTAGTTTGTGTCATAAGTGAAGGAGAGCTCTCTGAGTTCATGTTCTCCAATTGGAGTGCCATGGGCATTTCAATGTATCTGTCCAAAGAACGTGTTTCTAAGAGAGGCCAAAAAGCACGGTGCTTGTTTATATCCGGGGCATCTTTAGACCACTTGGTCTTTGGTCTTCCAAAGACTGATTGCCTTATGGGAGTAGAGACTGTTGAACATGGAATACTTAATAAGCAGGTGCTTAATAAACATTTGATTGATTGATGAAGGGACTTTAAACTTTCCCTAAGATGCTACCACTTCCTTTACACCTGTCTGGAGAATGCCTTTCTTCTTTACTTTCAAATTTCCTTTGTTGGACACTGACTGCAGATCCTGGTATCAGCAGTAGCTTGAGTATCATGGCAGAGCAGAGAACACCTTGCTCCTGAGGAATGGACTCTAGGGTACCTGTTTTCACCTGCAGTGTTGTCATTTATTCATTCAACAAATATTTAATGACCACTATGTGCCAGGCATGGTGCTGGACTCTACAGATACAAAGATGAACACACATGGTCCCCGGCCTTCCCAAGCTTACATAAAGCATTGTGGGTGTATTACTCTGCTCAGGCTGCTGTGCCAAAATACCACAGACTGAGTGGCTTAAGGTCCAGCAGGGTTGGCTTCTGGTGAGGGCCCTCTTCCTGGTTTGCAGATGGCCACTTCTCCTTCTTGCTATGCCCTCACATAACCTTTCCTTGGTGCATGTGTGAGGGGAGAGGGAGGGTGCTCTCTGGGGTCTCTTCTTGTAAGAACACATCTTATTGGATCAGGACCCCACCTTTATGCCCTCATTTAACACTAATATGTCCTTAGAGGTCCTATCTCCAAATGCAGCCGTATTGGGGGTTAGGGCTTTAACATATGCGTTTAGGGGGGACATAAACATTCAGTTCATAAAAATGAGGCACATGAACAAATGAAAAAGCAATTATCTATAAGCAGTAAAAGCATAAAAACAAGCAGGAGGTAGTATACACTAAATTTAGGATGGGGAGGGAAGGGGATGCAGAGAGAGGTATGCAGGGTCTTAAACTGGTATTTGCTATATCTGTTGGTCATGATTTGTCTTCATTCAAGACCTACAAAAGTCTTCATTGTATTATTCTTTACACCTTTAAGTATTAATTATTTCACAATATTTAAAAAATAATATAAGACACTATTATTGTGCAACGTAGTAAGAGGTAACTAGGGGCATGCCCAACATGCCGTACGAGCACATAGGAAGGGAATCAGGAAGGGTATAAAAAAGATGGCCTCTACAGAGGAGTAGGAGGGGCCCAGGTACAGGGGGAAGGCAGTAGTGAGTGGTCAGTAGAAGGACCAAGGCCAGGCTGGGAGTGGGGTTCATGCCTATAATCCCAGCATTCTGGGAGGCCAAGGTGGGAGGATCGATTGAGCCCAGGAGTTTGAGTCTAGTCTGGGCAACATGGTGAAACCTCATCTCTCCAAAAAAATTCAAAAATTAGCCGGGTGTGGTGGTGTACGCCTGTAGTCCCATCTACTTGGAAGGCTGAGAGGTAGGAGGATTGCTTGAGCCTGGGAAGTCGAGGTTGCAGTGAGCTGTGATCAAGCCACTGCACTCCAGCCTGGGCAACAGAGCAAGGCCCTGTCTCAAAAAAAAAAAAAAAAAGAATTACCAAGGCCTGAAGTCTTGCCGGGCTGACCTCAGCCAGCTTACTTTCTCTGAGTTGCTTAGTTTGGGAATTCAGAAGACAGGGCGAGCCATACTGTTTAACTTGGCCTTTTGGGGTGATGTGGCCTGTGCGGCAGATGGCTGGCCTTTTTTGCCTGCTCAGTGGTGTGGCTGTGTTTGGCACACGAACTATGTTTGACTTTGGCCATGTCTTTGAAGGGAACCTCTCTCTGCTGTGGTGGCATCTAGAACAGGTGGTGTTTACAGTGTTTCCCAGAGTTGCCTGCTTCCTAGGACTTGACCTTTCCATTTGTCCCTCTATTCATTCATCCAGCATCCATTCACTGAGCACCTACTCTGCCAGGTATTAGGCCAGGTGCTAGGGCTTGAAGGCCCATCAACCTAGTTCTGGGCCTTAAGGAGCTTGACAAGCAATGGAAAACAATATTTCCATATCTGTATGGGCAGCCACATCTCCAAGTACATTCTTATACCTCGTCTCATTTAGCCCTCGGGCTGCCCTGTGTGGCAGGTTTCCATTCTATGATTGAGGAAGCTGAGACTTGAAAGGAAAGTAACTTGATCTTTGACTCTAAGCTAAGGGGCTTTTCCCACTATGCCAGGCTGTCTTTACTGACGTTGGGCATGGTTGGAAGAGCTCAGACCACGGCTGCCCCCTCTCTGCCTGGGAAAAACACCCTCAGACAGGTCTTTGCATCCCATCCTGTTGTACAAAGGTTTCTGAGAATGAGCAGGGAGAAGGACCTAGGAGTAACCTTTATAGTCATTCAGTCCAACCACCTCACTGATGACTTGGTTACCCAGGGGATAAAGAAAAGCTTAGCTTACCAGAAACTCAAGCCCCTGTTATTATGAAAAAGAACAGGACAAGTCTTGAGACCCCTGGAGGAGGTCTCTGATCTGGAGAGACTCAACAGAGGAGCCAGACCCAGAGTCCCCTGGAGGGAGCCATGTCTGCAGAAGCTCAGAAACTCAGTCCTGCCTTTCTTGCATATGGAGTCCATGGTCATAGTACCAGTGTCCTGGCTCTACCTAGAGTGTCCAATGGCTTCCAGTCCGCTTGTCATTCAGTGGGCAAAGTCCAAGATCACACCCCTCACCCCCGCCCCCACCTCTTGCCCCTGTCTTATCTCACTTGGGAATAATCTGTTCCCATGTGAAGCCAACGAAAATGAGCCTCCACCAGGACAGGGTAACCCAACAGGCAGATTTGATATGGACTCAGGGCCCCAGTCAGATGAGGACACCCCAAAGCTGAGAAGAGTTCAGTAATCAGAAAATCTAAAAAGAAGCTCTTTTAATTTCAGCACACACATACATTTTGTGTTGTCTGATGAGTATTAGGAATTATATTTGGAGGGAGACTGTAATCTTTATAGGGTTCAGGGCTTTTTAAGGTCTTACTCCGACCTTGGACCACCAAGAGGAAAAGGGCCAACAGGTGTGAGGAAAATAAGTTGTGAGGCTGCAGGGAGGAAGAGGATGGCTCACCAGGATGAAGAAAAGGGAAGGAGAGGAGCTCTCAGTGGTGCAATTGGTTAGCGCGTGGCACTTACATGAAAAGGGAAGGAGGGCTGGGCACAGGCTAGCGGGAAGCCTCAGGTCAACCCTGACACCTGTTGCCACGGCCCGGTGGTGGTTTCCTGACTTGTCAGGACGTGTGCACAGAGAGAACAATGGGTTTGCCTTGACAGGAAGATGCTTCCTGTTTTGCTGCACGGGTTCATTGTTGGGCATTAAGAGGGAGGGGTCTATGTGTCTGTGTTTTTCATGTTGCCATAAGCTCTCTGAGGGGAGAATTGGGGGCGGGTGAGGACGGGGGTCTGAGGAAAGGTGAAAGGGAAAGGAGGGGAGCAGTTATTCTTCCAGAATTGCTCAGCCAAACCTCACGCCATTCTAGTTTCAGTCAACCAGAGAGGGCGGGGCTGGCCCTGCTGTCCTACTGTCCCCAGGGGCTCTAAGCCCAGAGCTTTTGTGCATGACTGAGGGCTGCCCAGAATCCCTTCTTTTGTTCCAAAGTGAGAGCTGGTGTTGACTTCTGTGGTGACCTTTATCTTGGCAAGGTGGCAAGGGTGTTGGGAAACTTGGACTGAAATAACCTCTGTGGTGAAGGCAGGGGTGGGAAATGTTGAGGCTGGTCTCATGGCGAGTGATAAATTAGACAACCAAGATGCCCACTCCCCACCCCCAGCCTGCCCACTGATGGGCCAACCCTGCACATTTCACAACTGAAATTGTACATTTCTAAAATTTATTTTGTATTCTTTTAAAAATTTTTTCATAAGTTATTGGGGTACAGGTGGTATTTGGTTACACGAGTAAGTTATTTAGTGGTGACTTGTGAGATCCTGGTGCACCCATCACCAGAGCCGTATACACTGCACCATATTTGTTGTCTTTTATCCCTTGCACCCTCCCACTCTTCCCCCCAAGTCCCCGAAGTCCACTGTATCATTCTTACGCCTTGGTGTCCTCACAGCTTAGCTCCCACATATCAGTGAGAACATAACAATGTTTAGTTTTCTATTCCTGAGTTACTTCACTTAGAATAATAGTCTCCAATCTCATCCAGGTCATTGCAAATGCTGTTAATTCATCTCTTTATGGCTGAGACTACTCAGATGGAATACTATTCCATTGTATACCACAGTTTCTTTATCCATTCGTTGATTGATGGGCATTTGGATTGGTTCCACAATTTTGCAGTTGTGAATTGTGCTGCTATAAACATGCGTGTGCAAGTATCTTTTTTGAATAATGACTTCTTTTCCTCTGGGTAGATATCCAGTAGTGGGATTGCTGGATCAAATGGGAGTTCTACTTTTAGTTCTTTAAGGATTAATCTCCCCACTGTTTTCCTTAGTGGCTGTACTAGTTTACATTCCCACCAGCAGTATTATAGAAGTGTTCCCTGATCACTGCACCCATGTCAACATCTACTGTTTTTTGATTCTTTGATTGTGGCCATTCTCACAGGAGTAAGGTGGTATCGCATTGTGGTTTTGATTTGCATTTCCCTGATCGTTAGTGATGTTGAACATTTTTTCATATGTTTGTTGGCCATTTGTCTATCTTCTTTTGAGAATTGTCTATTCATGTCCTTAGCCCACTTTTTGATGGGATTGTTTGTTTTTTTTCTTACTGATTTGAGTTTGTTTTAGATTCTGGATATTAGTCCTTTGTCAGATGTATAGATTATGAAGATTTTCTCCCACTCTGTGGGTTATCTGTTTACTCTGCTGACTGTTCCTTTTGCCATGCAAAAGCTCTTTAGTTTAATTAGGCCCCAGCTATTTATCTTTGTTTTTATTGCAGTTGCTTTTGGGTTTTTGGTCATGAAATCCTTGCCTAAGCCAATGTCTAAAATAGTTTTTCCAATGTTATCTTCTAGGACTTTTACAGTTTCAGGTCTTAGGTTTAAGTCTTTAATCCATCTTGAGTTGATTTTTGTGTAAGGTGAGAGATGAGGATTCAGTTTCATTCTTCTACATGTGGCTAGCCAATTATCCCAGCACCATTTGTTGAAAAGGGTGTCCTTTCCCCACTTTATGTTTTTGTTTGCTTTGTTGACGATCAGTTGGCTGTAAGTATTTGAGTTTATTTCTGGGTTCTCTATTCTGTTCCATTGGTCTATGTGCCTATTTTTATACTGGTACCATGCTGTTTTGGTGACTATGGCCTTATACTATAGTTTGAAATCAGGTAGTGTGATGCCTCCAGATTTGTTCTTTTTGCTTAGTCTTGCTTTGGCTATGTGGGCTCTTTTTTGGTTCCATATGAATTTTAGAATTGTTTTTTTCTAACTCTGTGAAGAACGATGACAGTATTTTGATGGGGATTACACTAAATTTGTAGATTGCTTTTCGCAGTGTGGTCTTTTTCACAATATTGCTTCTACCCATCCATAAGCACAGCATGTGTTTCCATTTGTTTGTGTCGTCTATGATTTCTTTCAGTAGTCTTTTGTAGTTTTCCTTGTAGAGGTCTTTCGACTCCTTTGTTAGGTATATTCCTAAGTATTTATTTTTCTTGCAACTATTGTAAAAGGGGTTGAGTTCTTGATTTGATTCTCTGCTTGGTCATTGTTGGTGTACAGAAGAGCTACTGATTCGTGTACATTAATCTTATAACTGGAAACTTTGCTGAATTCTTTTATCAGTTCTAAGAGCCTTCTGGAGGAGTCCTTAGGGTTTTCAAGGTAAATGATCATATCATCAGCAAACAGGGACAATTTGACTTCCTCTTTACTGATTTGGATGCCCTTTATTTCTTTCTCTTGTCTGATTGCTTTAGCTAGGACTTTCAGTACTATGTTGAAGAGGAGTGGTGAGAGTGGGCATCCTTGTCTTGTTCCTGTTCTCAGAGGGAATGCTTTCAACTTTTCCCTATTCGGTATTACGTTGGCTGTGGGTTTGTCATAGATGGCTTTTATTACATTAAGATATGTCCCTTGTATGCTGATTTATCGTTTTAATCATAAAGCAATGCTGGATTTTGTCAAATGCTGTTTCTGCATCTATTGAGATGATCATGTTATTTTTGTTTTAAATTCTGTTTATGTGGTGTACCACATTTATTGACTTGCATATATTAAACCATCCCTGCATCCCTTGTATGAAACCCACTTGATCATGGTGGATTATCTTTTTGATAGGTTGTTGGATTCGGTTAGCTAGTATTTTGTTAAGGATTTTAGCATCTATGTTCATCAAGAATAGTGCTCTGTAGTTTTCTTTGTGGTTGTGTCCTCTTCTGGTTTTGGTATTAGGGTGAGGCTGGCTTCATAGAATGAATTAGAGTGGGTTCCTTCTTTCTCTATCTTGTGGAATAGTGTCAAAAGGATTGGTACCAATTCTTCTTTGAATATCTGGTAGAATTCTGCTGTGAATCCGTCTGGTCCTGGGCTATTTTTTGTTGGTAATTTTTAAATTAACATTTAAATCTTGCTGCTTTTTATTGGTCTGTTCAGGTATCTAATTCTTCCTGATTTAAGCTAGGAAGGTTGTATTTTTCCAGGAATTTATCCATCTAGGATAAATTCTAGGTTTTCTAGTTTATGTGCATAAAGGTGTTTATAGTAGCCTAGCCTTGAATGATCTTTTGTATTTCAGTGGTGTCAGTTGTAATATCTCCTGTTTTGTTTCTCAGTGAGGTTATTTGGATTTTCTCTCCTCTTTTCTTGGTTAATCTTGCCATGGTCTATCAATTTTATTTATCTTTTCAAAGAACTAGGTTCTTGTTTCATTTATTTTTGTATTTTTTTTTTTGTTTCATTTTCATTTAGTTCTGGTCTGATCTTGGTTTTTTCCTTTCTTCTGCTAGGTTGGGGTTTGGTTTGTTCTTGTTTCTCTAGTTCCTTGAGGCATGACCTTAGATTGTCTGTTTGTACTCTTTCAGACTTTTTGATGTAGGCATTTAGGGCTATGAACTTTCCTCTTATCTCTGCCTTAGCCATATCCCAGAGGTTTTGATATGTTGTGTCATTATTGTCATTTGGTTTGAGGAATTTTTTAATTTCCATCTTGATTTCATTTTTGATGCAATGCTCATTCAAGAGCAGGTTATTTAATTTCCATGTATTTGCATAGTTTTGAAGGTTCCTTTTAGAGTTGACTTCCGGTTTTATTCCATTGTGGTCTGAGAGAGTGCTTGATATAATTTAAATTTTCTTAAATTTATTGAGGCTCATTTTATGACCTATCATATGGTCTATCTTGGAGAAAGTTCCATGCACTGTTGAATAGAATGTGTATTCTGCGGTTGTTGGATGAAGCATTCTGTATATATCTGTTAAGTCCATTTGTTCTAGGATATAGTTTAAATCCATTGTTTCTTTGTTGACTTTCTGTCTTGATGACTTGTCTAGTGCTGTCAGTGGAGTATTAAAGTTCCCCCATATTATTGTGTTGCTGTCTATCTCATTTCTCAGTCTATTAGTAATTGTTTTATAAATTTGGGAGCTCCAGTGTTAGGTGCATATATGTTTAGAATTGTGATAGTTTCCTGTTGGACAAGGCCTTTTACCATTATATAATATTCCTTTTTGTCTCTTTTAACTGCTGTTGCTTTAAAATTTGTTTTGTCTGATATAAGAATAGCTACCCTGTTCACTTTTGGTGTCAATTTGCAGGAAATACCTTTCCCCACCACTTTACTTTAAGTTTATGTGAGGCTTTATGCGTTAGGTAAGTCTCCTGAGGGCAGCAGATAGTTGGTTGGTGAGTTCTTATCCATTCTGTGGTTCTGTAATTTTTAAGTGGAACACTTAGGGTATTTGCATTCAATGTCAGTATTGAAATGTGAGGTACCATTGCATTCATCATGCTCTTTGTTGCTTGCGTACTTTGTGTTTTGTTTGTTTTTGCTTTTTAACTTGTATTTTTGTTTTATATGTCCTGTGTGATTTGTGCTTTGATGTGTTTCCAGGATTTGTTTCAAGATTTAGAGCTTCTTTTAGCAGTTCTTGTAGTGGTGGCTTGGTAATGATGAATTCTCTTAGCATTTGTTTGTCTGAAAACAACTGTATCTTTCCTTCACATATGATACTTGGTTTTGCTGGATACAAAATTCTTGGCTGATAATTGTTTTGTCTGAGGAGTCTGAAGGTAGAGTCCCATTCCCTTCTAGCTTTTAGGATTTCTGCTGATAAATCTGCTATTAATCTGATAGGTGTTTTGTTTTGTTTTGTTTTTTAATAGGTTACCCGGTGCTTCTGTCTCATAACTCTTAAGATTCTTTCCTTCATCTTCACTTTGGACAACCTGATGAAAACGTGCCTAGGCAAAGATCTTTTTGTGATGAATTTCCCAAGTGTTCTTTGTGCTTCATGTATTTGTGTATCTAGGTCTCTAGGAAGCCCAGAAAAGTTTTCCTTGATTATTCCCCCAAAATATGTTTTCCAAGCTTTTAGAATTGTCTTCTTCCACAGGAACACCAATTATTCTTAGGTTTGGTTGTTTAACATAATCCCAAACTTCTTGGAGGCTTTATTCATATTTTCTCATTCTTTTTTCTTTGTCTTTGTTGGATTGGGTTAATTCAAAGAACTTGTCTTTGAGCTCTGAATTTCTTTCTTCAACTTGTTCAATTATATCGCTGAGACTTTCCGGAGCTTTTGCATTTCTAAAAGTATGTCCAAATTTTCCTGAATTTTTTATTGTTTTTTCTTTAAGCCATCTATTTCCTCTAATATTTCTCCCTTCACTTCTTGTATCATTATTTGGATTTCCTTGCATTGGACTTCGCCTTTCTCTGGTCTCTTCCTGATTAGCTTAATGACTAACCTCCTGAATTCTTTTTCAGGTAAATCAGGGATTTTTTCTTTTTTTTTTTGAGGTGGAGTCTCGCTCAGTTGCCTAGGCTGGAGTGCAGTGACGCGATCTTGGCTCACTGCAAGCTCCGCCTCCTGGGGTTCATGCCATTCTCCTGCCTCAGCCTCCCAAGTAGCTGGGACTACAGGCGCCCACCGCCACGCTAATTTTTTGCATTTTTAGTAGAGACAGGGTTTCACCGTGTTAGCCAGGATGGTCTTGATCTCCTGACCTCGTGATCCACCCGCCTCGGCCTCCCAAAGTGCTGGGATTACAGGCGTGAGCCACCACGCCCGGCCAGAGATTTCTTCTTGGCTTGGATCCATTGCTGGTGAACTAGTGTGATTTTTGGGGGGTGTCGATGAACCTTGTTTTGTCGTATTACTGGGATTGGTTTTCTGGTTCCTTCTCATTTGGGAAGCCTCTGTCAGAGGGAAGGTCTAGGGCTGAAGGCTGTTGTTCAGATTTTTTTTGTCCCACAGGGTGTTCCCTTGATGTAGTACTTTCCCCCTTTTCCTGTGGATGTGGCTTCCTGTGAGCCAAACTGCAGTGATTGTTGTCTCTCTTCTAGGTCTATCCACTCAGCTGGTCTACTTGGCTCTGGACTGGTACTGGGAATTTCTGCACCGAGTCCTGCGATGTGAACCGTCTATGGGTCTCTCAGCCATGAATACAAGTACCTGTTCTGGTGGAGGTGGCAGGGCTGTGCAATGAACTCCATGAAGGTTCTTAGCTTTCGTGGTTTAATGCTCTACTTTTGTGCTGGTTGGCCTCCTGCCAGGAGGTAGCACTTTCCAGAAAGCCTCAACTGTAGTAGTGTGGAGAGGGACCGGCGGTGGGCGGGGCCTTAGAACTTCCAAGATTATATATCTTTTGTCTTCCACTAACTACCAGGGTGGTTAGGGAAGGACCATTAGGTTGGGGAGAGGCTAAGCATGTCTGAGCTCAGACTCTCCTTGGGTGGGTCTTGCTGTGGCTACTGTGGGGGATGAGGGTGAGATTCCCAGGTCACTGGTGTTGTGTACCTAGGAGGATTATGGCTGCCTCTGCTGAGTTATGCAGGTTGTCAGGGAAGTGGGGGAAAGTGAGTCACAGGCCTCACCCAGGTCTCATGCAAACCCAAGGGCTCACTCCCACCATGCCTCCCCCTACAGCACCAAGTCTGTTTCCAGGTGAAAGGCAAGATGGGCTTGAAAATTTGCCTGAGGTTTTTTACCTCCCAGAGTATTTGGGGTATCTCCCGGGTCTTGCAGGAGCAGTCCGCTTCCTTCAGAGTGTGTGTGGGTCCTCTCAGGATTGCTGGTTTGTTCTTGCAGTTGATCTGTAGCTAAAATTCACCATGCAAACCTCCACGTGGCTGCTCTGTCCAGAGCTGCAATCTAGTCCTGCCTCCAATCTGCCATGCTTCCCACTTGGATTGAAATTGTACATTTTGAATATGATTAGAAAGCCCAGGTATCTTGATGCTCATTGAGCCTGAGATCATCTGTTGCAGTGAAAACATGTGTGGGGTTCCAGTCTTGGCTCTGCCAGCCAAATTTCCATGAGACCCTTTACTCCTGGTTCCTTATCTGAGGATTGAACCAGATGACCTTGTTTGTCCTCTCTGGTCTCACATTTGGGGATTCCATTGATCATCTCCTAGTGGGACTGTGGCCTCAGAGAAGCTTAGGTTATGCACATTTAGGAAATCCTAGTAGAGCTTTTGTCAGAAAGAAAAGATGGGTGGAAGGTGGAGTCCTGAAATCCTCCTCTTCCTCCTCATACAACTGTTTAAGGAGACCATATCTATTTCATCCTCCTCTTCTGCTCTTAATGGCATTCAAAGCCCTTCTCTATCTGGCCCAGTTGACATCACTGACCTCAATCTCTCTACTCCCCTGCTGTAGCTACTTTGTGCTGCAGCCATTCTGGGCCAACTGTGGGTTCCCTAAAAGCATGGTGTGCTGGGATTTTCCACATGCTCTTCTCTCAGGCTAAGGTGGCTCCAGCTCCTTCTCCTCTGTGTCACACTTTAACTCATCATTCAAGACCCAGCTCAAATACTCTCACCTCCTGAAGAATTCTTGAAGTCCCTGAACCCACAAATGCTGTTCACACTACTAGGATAGCACCTTTTAGTCAAATTTGTGTCATGGGAATGTATACATTTTTCTCCCTCTATCAGGTTACCATTATGTGGCATCTTATTTATTTCTTACATATTTAACACAGCTCCTGGCATATTCTTGGTGTTCAGCCAAAGAGTGCTAAGTTAAAATGAAGCATATTTCTGTTGATTTGACCCCAAATAGGCTACACTCAGAGTGCATAAAATAGTGACCACTCTTTGAGTTGAATTGGATCTGATAATTAATTGGCTTAGATCCAGTTAGAGGCCTCTTATGTCTGACTGGGTTAGACAGAAACTGATAGTAAATGGAAATATTGCAAGGGGTGTAAATTTCAGCTTTTGGAAATTTGCAAAGATTTTTGTGTTCTACCCTATTTATTTCTTTTTCCCTAGTGTGCTTAAATAGAGAAAAATCATTGGCTAGGTTGATCAAGGGGATCCTCAAATTTCAGTATCAGTCTTGGCTTTCATGTAATGCTCATGAGGTCCCTGCTCTGGGGAGGTTCTTGGGCTGGACAAGGCACCACAGCCCAGGCTTCAGGGAGCTCCCAGAGTGATAGGCAGGCCACCAATTTCGATGCTTTTACATACTGTTTGAGGATTAACTGGAGGTAATACTTATTCAGCACCTACTGTATGCCGGACCCTGAATCACCTCATTTAGTCTCACAACAACCCTGCAAGTTAAGCAACTGAGATGTCCATTCTACAGATAAGAAAATGGAGACTCAGAGAAGTTAAGAACTTCTCCAAGGGACGCTCATAGCCAGTTGCAGCAAACCAGGAATGGAACTCCCCCATCGTTCTCTTTCCCCCATACCACACTAGTTGATAAGCAGGAATGCAACTTCACAACCACTGAAAGCCCTGTTAAATTACATTTAGCCTAAATCCGCTTCTTACATATTCTAAGTCCAGCCTAAAGGTTTCTCCATACATAGTGAACTGCAACTTAACTGGATGTGTGAACAGACTGTAACTTCCTCTTGTGGAAATCACTGAGTTTTGGCCAAAGTTGCCAACTGTACAGACTATGTTCAAATAAGGCAACGCTAAGCTAAACAATCCAGCTGTTTCTATGCCTCACTTCCATTTTCTGTAGGTCACTTTCCATTTTCTGTCCATAAATCTTCTTCTACCAAATGGCCATGCTAGAGTTTCTCTGAGTCTACTCTGGCTCAAGGAGCTTCCTGATTCGCAAATCGTTCATTGCTCAATTAAACTGTTAAATTTAATTTGTCTAAGGTTTTTCTTTCTTCTTCTTCTATTTTTTGTTTTCAGATGGAGTTTCGCTCTTGTTGCCCAGGCTGGAGTGCAATGGCGTGATCTCGGCTCACTGCAGCCTCCACCTCTCTGGTTCAAGTGATTATCCTGTCTCAGCCTCCCAAGTAGCTGGGATTACAGGCATATACCACCATGCCTGGCTAATTTTTGTGTTTTTAGTAGAGACGGGATTTCACTATGTTGGCCAGGCTGATCTCGAACTCCTGACCTCAAGTGATCCACCCGCTTCAGCCTCCCAAAGTGCTGGGATTATAGGCATGAGCCACTGCACCTGGCCAGTTTTTCTTTTAACAGATGCTGTCAGAAGTAGGATCCAAGGACAGGTGTGGTGGCTCATGCCTGTAATACCAGCACTTTGGGAGGCCGAAGCAGGTGGATCACTTGGGGTCAGGAGTTCGAGACCAGCCTGGCCAACATAGTGAAATCCCATCTCTACTAAAAACACAAAAATTAGCCAGGCATGGTGGCATATGCCTGTAATCCCAGCTACTTGGGAGTCTGAGGCAGGATAATCACTTGAACCTGAGAAGTGGAGGTTGCAGTGAGCCGAGATCACGCCATTGCACTCCAGCCTGGGTAACAAGAGTAAAACTCCATCTCACAAAAAAAAAAAAAAAAAAAAAAAAAAAAAAAGTCTCCTATCACTTTGGCTACGTGAAAGACTTCTATTTTATGGTGACCTGTGATCCTTGGTCAAGTGTTTGAATCTTTTCACATACTTGACAGGATTCCTGAAAATCAAATTTCAACTTCAAAATTAAGTGTTTTTTGTTTGTTTGTTTGTTTACTTGTACATTTGGAAGGCTACAGAGGGCTCCTGCAGCATCCAAAAGAGAGATAAACATGATTATGTGATATGTTAAATTACAGGAAGCACTGTCAAATAAGAAATGATGTTTAATCTTCTTCAAGTTATATTTTTATAAATATTTTATTAATATATGTTCCAAAATTGTATGGGATTCCTAAAATTCTGATATGTCTGGATATATGCTATCAATTATAACTATGGTTATGTTAAATAATTTTAGGCCACAAAAATAACCAAATGTCCTTGTCAATTGTATCTTTATGACCATTTTAAGTCATTTTCACAGTTAATTGTTGCATTTAGATGCAGTTTCTGAAAACTCTTCACAAGCAAGCAAAATCCTAGAGTAGTGTGTCTTCAAAGAGGTTCATACAACGATGGAAAGGACTCTGACAAGCACTCTTGAATACAGGTTTAGGAGCCTATCATTTGGACTGGTTAAGAATTCCCAGAACTCTAATAAAAGGACGGACTGATTTATAAAACTGCTAACCCAAGTAGGGCAAGAATTAATTGACAACCAAAAAAATACTTTGCCAGATTTTCATGCTAAAATCAGCTAGCACTAAAATTATTTAGATATATAATTTAAATGAACTCCCTGGTCCAAGTCAAATTACCTATGATAACCATCTAATAAACAGTGCTATGCATCTAAATTGGAGAAACAAAATTGGTATTTAAGATATATGTCCAGTATAAGCATGGACGCATGCAGAACCTGGAAGGCCTCCTGGTCCTTCCTGAGTCCTTCAAGTTCCCATTATTAGAAGCTCTGAATTTCATTTCTTATCATAAAACAGATAAAATGATCCAAATTAAAAATATATATATATATTGGTGTGGTGAGTGTTATGAATTGCTAAAATAGTTTATGATCAACATTTGATTTGTCAAACCCATAATTATTGGAAGACAATAAAAACTTCAGGTACATTTCTGCTATCTGATGGGCCATTTAAACATTTATAGGGGGATTTGGCTGGGGTCGGTGGCTCATGCCTATAATCCCAGCACTTTGGGAGGCCAAGGAGGGCGATCACTTGACGTCAGGAGTTCGAGACCAGCCTGGCCAACATGGTGAAACCCCATCTCTACTAAAAATACAAAAATTAGCCAGGCCTGGTGATGTGTGCCTTTAATCCCAGCTACTCAGGAGGCTGAGGCTGGAGAATCACTTGAACTGGGAGGCAGAGGCTGCAGTGAGCCAAGATCACATCACTGCACTCCAGTCCGGGTGACAGAGCAAGACTCTGTCTAAACAAAACAAGAGAAAACAAAACAAAACAACATTTATAAAGGGATTTAATTAAATTGTCATTTTTGATATGTGCTTTCTATTTCTATAAAAGCTTTCCCATACAAGAGGGCTAATGTTATAACAATAGCTAAAAGGTTATTAGGAAATGTGTTTTCCTCGTGGGACATTCCTAGAGAAATCTCCAGTGATAGAGATACTTGTTTCACGGGACAAGTTGTAATATAGTTAAATAAGGTATTACAGATATAACAGCATTAGGCAAAGCTAACTGAACTGACTTGATTGCTTTGGTCAAAGATATTAGAGATTGATGACAATCAGACCCACTTCCAGTGAAAAACGTAAGTTGACCCCTTATGAAATAGTCACTGAAAGGCCTATGCACTAAATAATGGAACCTCATGTATCTTCTGCTACTAAACTCTGATACGACTAAATGCTGCAAGTCTTTAGTGCATTGTGCCATGGTGTATTTCCACCAGGTAAAGAAAGTTTTTCATGGTTCACTGACTAATCAAACCCTTCATGATCTAAAACCCAGAGACTGGGTCTTCCGAGAACAACATCAGAAAAAGATTGCCCTTGTTACTCACACTGCAGCAAAACTTTGGGAACTTGAACCTTGTTCGTATCTCATAACTCAGAAGGGCGCCTCCAGACTCTTAATTGTACAGCCATGGGAGACCTAAAAATGGAGATAACCAAGGAAGTTTCTCCCCAGAAACAGATGGCCTCCCAGATATGACAACTTTTTCCCAAGATCATGGATCAAGACTTCTCTGCTACCGTGAGACTTGTATCTCTCGGTTTTTCCTTGCTTTTGCTTGATATGCTTTGGATCTGTGTCTCTGCTCAAATCTCATGTCTAATTGTAATCCCAGATTTGGAGGTGGGGCCGAGTGGGAGGTGATTGGATGGTGGGGGTGGTTTCTTAGGTTAACATAAGAAACCCTTGGTGGTGTGGTTGCAAAAGTGAGTTCTCATGAGATCTGGTTTAAAAAAAAGTGTGTAGCACCTCCCCACTGTCTCTCTTGCTCCTGCTCTGGTGATGTAAGATGTGGCCTGCTGCTCCTTTGCCTTCTGCCATGACTGTAAATTTCCTGAGGGCTCCCCAGAAGCCCATCAGAGGCCAGCATTATGCTTTCTGTACAGCTTGCAGAACTGTGAGCCAGTTAAACCCCTTTTCTTTCTTTTTTTTTTTTTTTTTTTTTTTTTTTTGAGACGGAGTCTTGCTCTGTCACCCAGGCCGGAGTGCAGTGGCCTGATCTCAGCTCACTGCAAGCTCCACCTCCTGGGTTTATGCCATTCTCCTGGGACTACAGGTGCCCGCCACCGCGCCCGGCTAGTTTTTTGTATTTTTAGTAGAGACGGGGTTTCACCGTGTTAGCCAGGATGGTCTCGATCTCCTGACCTCGTGATCCGCCCGTCTCGGCCTCCCAAAGTGCTGGGATTACAGGCTTGAGCCACTGCGCCCGGCCTTTAAACCCCTTTTCTGTATAAATTACCCAGTCTCAGGTATTTCTTTATAGCGGTGTGAGAATGGACTAATACATACCTCTATGAAAAATAGAACTGAAAATAAGGTCTCTTTTGCACACTCATGGAGTATACTTTTATTTGTGGAGGATTTCGAAGCAAACCTTTTATATGGACACACTTATGTCTTGATAGATGAAGGATAAAGGGCCAGTGTGGATGAAAAATTTTACTGGTATCTTTGTAGCTTCATAATCACTCAGAAATAGAACACTGGTCCACTCCTCTTAACCTATATCATAGGTTAAAACATTGCCAAGAGGCCTTCACTATTCTAGATAGGCATCATTTATTAGGTCTCTTTTTTCATGGTTTAGAGTAAATGAGGCAATGATTAAAAATTTATCCCTCATAATAGGCTAGATAACAGATTCTACTACAGAGACTGTGGTTACACAACAGATTTTAAATTCTCTTGCTAAAGTTGTGCTAAATAATAGAATTGCTCTGGTTTACTTACTGGCTAAGCAAAGCAGTGTCTGTGCAGTTACTGACGCTTCTAGTTACACATGGAAGAATACATAAGGTATTATAGAGACTCAGTTGTAGATGATTAATGAACAGGCTGCTTGGCTGAAATGAGTAAACTCTTTGTCTAGTTTATTGTTTGATCTATTTGATTTTAGTTGGTTTGGTTCATGCAGAACCTGGATACAGAGCATACTCCAAACTCCTGGTATTATCCTCCTGATAGTCATAATTGTAATCTCCCTGGTATGCTGCATTCTCTCAAAAGTTCTAAATGTTTGTACGTAGCCATCTCCAGAATGTCAAATGGTCTCTCCTAGATTGGAATGACAATAACTCAAAGAATTGTATCTTCATAAGGACACTGTAACCTATGAACGATGTGCTGAGACTGAAAACCCAAAATGATAGTAACTGAGAGTGGAGCTCATGGCTGAAGTTTTGGTCACACTCTTACTTAAGTGAGAATCTGACCAGAAGGAGGAAATTTTTAACAAAAGTATGTGAGTTTCAGCCAGTCAAGGGCAGTCAACTATTCAAAGCGTGTTTAAATAAGGCAAATGCCAACTGTAACCAATCTGGCTGTTTCTATACCTCACTTCCTTTTTCTGTCTGTAAATCTCCCACCAAGTGGCTGTGCTAGTGTCTCTCTGAGCCTACTGTGGCTCAGGTGAATACCTGACTCACACATTGCTTTTTGCTCCACCAAACTCTTAAATTTAATTTGCCTAAGGTTTTTCTTTTAAAAGCCCCAAAGTCAAATGCCTCTGTTGTCTGCACACCAGCAAAATGGAAGCCTCATGTAGCCCTCGTGTCTGTGCAGTACTCACTTGTGAATTAGCAGTTACATGAGTGCTTCTGATTGGTGGAGGACAGGTCATATGCCTGTAGTCCTAGCTGCAGGGGATGCCGGGAGTTTGAGTTCTTGACTACTATTTAGGGAGGCAGGATAATAATAAAGGAATTTCCTTCAGAAAGAAAAGCTGTCCATAAGATGATGAGCTGCCACCATGAATGTGACAGGTGTCCACTACACCGACTCACCCTAAATGTCACACCATAGGAAGTGAAGTTACATGTCCGAACACATTCCCCTTTTAAAATCATGCTCCTTTCTTAAAATGTGATTTAGAGCAAAGAGTTTTTATTACATAGTTTTTTTGAGGTATAATTTTACACGTAGTAAAAATTACCCATTCTAGTGTACAGGTCTAGGATTTTTTAAAAAATAAATTCATACAGTTATGTACTGCCACAAACAAGACATGGTATATAACAGTTTCATCACACACCACTGTTCCCTCATGAGTCTTTGTAGTCAACCCTTTCCTCTACCCTCAGCTCCTCACAACCACTGAACTGGTTTCTGTCTGTAGTTTTTGGAACAAAGACTTTTTAAGCAAAGAACAAAAATGGAGCAGAAGAGATTCTATGTGTAAATACCAATGTATGCATGTTGGAATCTCCCACTCCTTGGCTCCTGTCCTGGGAATGAAGAAAGAGAAAGATTATTGAAAACAAATTGAAATGATCAAAAGTATAATTTCCTTTCGATATCTGATTTAGGGCTTAACTCAGGAAGATGGATGAGTTCCCTATTGTGACTCCAGCTCACTGCATGAATTCCTGTTAGAGTGACAGGTAAATAGCACCTGAACAAATGCAGCCTGCCCTCAGATTCAGGTGGAGGAACCCACACCTTAGAGGTCTTTCTGGCCTTCCTCAGACTGTACTTTTGTCAGGTGAAGGACTGGTCCATGTCCCCGCTCTATGTCACACTCCAGGTCTCAGGACCCAGTATTCCCTGCCCAGAGTCTTCAGCCACTTTCAGGCTTGCACGGGCCTCTTCCTAGGGAAAATCCTCCACAGGGTAGACTGCACAGCTTGGTATGCAACCCTACACCCTGTTGATGACCACTTCCTGGCTGTTTATGGTGGCTGTGGATGATGCTTAGGTATGCAGGCTGGAGAGTAGAGAAAGGGGAGCTGAGGGGTGAGTCTGAGAGTTCTCGAAGGAGTCTAAGAATTCTAAATTTAAACATGGCCCTTTAGGTGATTATGAAAATGTACAGTTTCATTATGAAATGGAACCTATTTTATAAGTCTGTTAGCTCTATTTATAATGTAACTCTCTGGGCATGTAGTGCGTAGGCCTCTGTTTGTACTCTTGCCTGGGCCCTGCAAATATCTGAGACAGGCCTAAATGAATCTAATTGTGCTTTCTCAGAGAGTTACCAAAGCTCTCTGCAGGCCAGGCTCCCTGGTAGCAGCCCTGAACCCCTTTCCTGAGGATGTGGGAGAAGAAGAGAGGGAGAAATGTCTTGGATGTCTACTATGCGCTGGAATCTGACCTGGGCCATTTCCTTCACATCATCTCATTTGGGTCTCCCAGCTACTGGCCAGATGGGTATGTCATTGCCAATTTATAGTTGAAGAAGTGGGGGCTTAGCAACATTTAAGTGCCTTGAGTGCCCAAGCTGGGATTCCAGCGCAGATCTGTGTGGCTTCAAGTCTGGCCGTCTTCCATGCTGCCATTAGAGTTCTGTCCACCTTGGCTCTCTTCCCCAACAGGATTCCCAGAGGGCAAGAAGTCAGTTACTTAAATGGGTTGAAATCAGACATGTACTATGCTTTGGGGAGAAACGAAACCAAACCAAACCACAAATTTCCAGAACCTTCTCTGGTTGGCCCTATTTTTGTTCCAAAGCAGAAAAGGGCAAAGTACAGGAGGTGGCTGGGGCAGAGAGAGTGCAAACACACGGGTATAGAAGGCACGTGAGAATTCGCTGTGGGAGCGAGAAGGGGTGGGCGTGGACGTGGGTGGGAGTGAGGCCTGAGACCAAAGAAGTTTGGCTTTTGAGTCAGTCCTGGTTTTAAATCCAGGTCCCACCATGTACCAATTGTTCGACTTAGACCAAGTTGTTTAACTACACCGAATCTCGGTTTCACTATCTTCAAAAGATAATTGATAATAGGGTTTCTTCTAAGAGTCTCTGTAAGGAGGAAACGAAATCTCATCAGTAAGGCCCCAGCCCGCAGCAGGTTCTCGACAACATTCATTCCCTTCCACCCTCTCCTTCCTCCTATTGACAGAGGCGTTTCAGCCCATTTTGGCATTCTGTAGATTTCTACAGCTGAGAAATCCAAAAATAAACTTGAATCATAGTGGAGTTAGCACCGAGGCACTTCTGTGTAAATAGCAGAAGTGAAAAGAAAAAAAAGGCCATCTCATTTCTAGTATTTGAAACCAAGAACCCTCATCGTGTGGGCGACTCGTAGTAGAGGGGGCAGAGGGGAGCGTGGTTTGGTATTTTTTCTCTGCTGTTTTTGTTTTTGTTCTGTGATGATGTGGGGGACTCTCCAGGGACATGATGCGTCACAGAGCAGAGGAGAAAGGTGAGGTGAAGACAGAGCAAGTAGGGAAATTTGATCCGGTCTCTGACGTTGCAGGGCAGAGTTGGGGAAAGAGGGAGTGTCGGTCAATGTGTGGAAAAGGTCCCGTGGCTGTCATGCCCGTCTTACCTCCTGCCCCGAGACACAGTTGGGCAAGTCCCTGAGTTCATTTTTCAGTGCGTTTCCCAAGAAAGGCCGTCTTCGGAAACATGTGTTATTCCTGAAGTACATGGTGGACTCAGTTGAAAGTGTGTGTGTGTTTGCGGGTCACAGAGACTCAAGGAAAGAGAAAGCAAGGGGCTGGCCCGCTTGACGTGAGCCCACATGGATGGGAGTCGCAGTGATTATTATTAACAAAGGGCTTCCCTTGCCTCCCCAAACCTAACTTTTCACTATTCATACCATCCATGCCTTATAGGCCCAGGGAGATGAAAAAGTGAATTTACTCAAGGGAATTCACAAGGGCCTAAGCAGAAGAGCCAGGATTTGAACCGGCTGCTCCCTTCTCTATATGGGGCTAGCACTGGCCATCCTAATAATGGGGGGAAAGTTGGGCTAACGACCAGTGTCCTGGGAACCATCAAGGGACCATTCAGTCACCTTGATGTTTGCCCTATGGTCTTGAGTTCTGCAACTTAAAAAAAAAAAAATATATATATATACACACACACACACACACACACACACACACACACACACGTATATGTATATATATGTATATATGTGTGTGTGTATGTATATATACACACATTATCTATCTATCTATCTATCTATCTATCTATCTATCTATCTATCTATTTTTAAACAGGGTCTTGCTTTGTCACCTAGGCTGGAGTGCAGTGGCATGAGCACAGCTCACTGCAGCCTTGACCTCCCATGTTCAATTGATCCTCCCACCTCAGCCTCCCAAGTATCTGGGACTACGGGCACGTGCCACCACACCTGGCTAATTTTTTTATTTTTTTATTTTTTGTAGAGGTGGGGTTTCATTATATTACCCAGGCTGGTAAATGGACATATTGACATTACAAGTCAATGTTGTTTTTATCGAAGGAGCAAATAATCCAAAAAGGACCAGTTCATCAGTGAAAACATGTCATACCATGCTTGGTGTTTGCCTTGGTCTATAAGTCTCTGGAGGTAAATTTATGGAGAACGCATTCAAGCTGCCTTCCGTTCCCACTACAGATAACCAGAGGAAGGGGTTTAAGCAGCAATAGGAGGCTGTTGGAGAGACTCAAGGAGAAGCTTCCTGACCGTAGACAGTTGATAAATATAGGAGCCACTGGAGGGTGGAAGCGATAACTTTCCAATCCCCTGAGGCTTCCAGCATTTTTTGGTGTTTGCCAAATATCATCACCTCCTACCTCTCACCAGCGCCTGGACCCAACCTTTCTAGAGCCAGCTCAAATGCCACCCCCTCAGACTCCCCCGCGTTGCTGTGAAAAATTGTGGGCTTTTCTTTCCTGCTCCCAGTGTGACTTTGGTACCTTTATTTAGCATCTATATTGTTCTTCCTTGATTTAAGGCCAAGTTGTTAATTCTCTCCTTTCTTGAGTTCTTAGAGGGCAGGGATGCATTCCATTCATCTTTATCACCAACACCTAAGGTGACATCTGGTGCATAGTCAGTGTTCATTGAAGGTGTGCTGAACTTTGAAACAATGGGTTGCCTGTTGGTGGTAAAAAAAAATTTTTTTTCAAACCTTGTTAAGTTTGAAAAGTTCAATCCCCATTGCCAACATGCATATAAATATAGGTACTTTCATGCTCTGTTGATGGGAATGTGAACTGTTTCAACTTTTGGTAAACATTTAGGAGAAGTCTTAGAATTTTCTGTGCCTTTAGACCTAATTCTTTTTTTCTTTTCTCCTAAGGAGTTAGTGAATGGCTTTTCATAAAGACATTGTTAGTATTTTTTTGTAGCAATGTTTTGAAAAATTATAGCAAAAATGGGGCCAATATTAATATGAATTTGGATAAATAGTGGTTTATATGCAATAGAATGTCATGTAGCCGTTACAATTGTTGATATATTTGTTAATCAAATAAGCAAAGTGACAAAAACAGTTACAAAATAGGAAGCATAGTAGGATTTCAATTTTGAAGGAAAATAAGGCTCTATCCATGGAAAAATGCCTGGAAGGATATACGTCTAAGTGTTTTAACCCTTTTTCTCTAGGTGGTGGGATTTTAGGGGATTTTGACTTTCTTCTGTTCATTTCTCTGAATTTTCTCAATTTTCTCCCATGTGTTACAATGAACAGGCATTACATTTAGAACATAGAAAAACATTTTCCACCATCTTGAGTTGATTCTCTAAGTAAATTCCTTTCTCCTTAAATTCTGAAAACTGTAGAAACCAGATCAATATGTAGGATGTCAGAGGCGGAAGAGCTGTGGGAAGTCCTTTGGGCCAGAGGTTTGCAAAACTGGCTGTGCATGAGAATCATGCACGGGGCTTTCAGAACTCTGGCTCTGCTCACACCCAGTGGCAATAAATCAAAGTCACCATGGATGGCTGCAGGTGTCAGAGTGGTTTAAAGCTCCCAGGTGATTCTAATCTGCAGCCAAGTTCAAGAAACCTGCTTTTGAGCTGTGCTGTCTAACAGTAGCCACTAGCCACACATGGCTATTTAAATTATGCTACACTAAATAAAAAATTCAGTTCCTTAGTCAAAGTAGCCAGTTTCCTTTTTTCTTTTCTTTTCTTTTCTTTTTTGAGACAGAGTCTCGCTCTGTCACTCAGGCTGGAGTGCAATGGTGCGATCTCGGCTCACTGCAACCTCTGTCTCCCGGGGTCAACCAATTCTCCTGCCTCAGCCTCCCAAGTAGCTGGGACTACAGGCACCCACCACCATGTTTGCAAAGTAGCCACATTTTAAGTACTCGGTAGTCACATGTGTGGTTAGTGGCTGCTATGTTGGGCAGCACAAGTTAAGATCTACCTCTCACATTTCAGGAGAGGGCTGGGTGCGGTAGCTCATGCCTGAAGTCCCATCACTTTGGGAGGCTGAGGCAGGTGGGTTGCTTGAGCACAGGCATTTGAGACCAGCCTGAGCAACATGGTGAGACCCCCCATCTCTACAAAAAATAAAATAAAATAAAGTAGTCAGGCATGTGGTGGCACACACCTGTAGTCCCAGCTACTTGGGAGGCTAGGGTGGGAGGATCACTTGAGCTGGGGAGGTCAAGGCTGTAGTGAACCATGATCATGCCGCTTGCACTTCAGCCTGGGCGGTCAAGTGAGATTCTATTTCAAAAATTATTATTATTTTTTTCAGGAAAGGCTTCTGCAGGTGGGTGCCCTCCTTCTAGCAGGCCTGAGGCTCAGGGAAGGGGCAGGCCTCTGTTCTTGCCTGTTTTAGGGCAGTGGAACAGACCTCACTCAGCCATCAGTAGAGTAATCTTGTGCCTAGAAAGTTCTTTCTGCTTTCTCGTGTCTACCCCATCCTCCTCCCGGACCATGGTAAAGCTCTGTGCAGCATGGTTATTTTCAAGGGCTTGACAGACCCAGGCCCTTTCTATCTGTTCAGCCGGGTCCAGGCCACCAGGCAAGCTGTTTACAAGGAATCCAAGTGCTCAGTGGAGAGCAGAACAGGCCGAGAGTGTTTTCCACGGCTGCCGAGAAAGATGAGCGAGTGGAGGCAGAATAACAAAAAGCCACTTCAAAAACACACCAGAAAAAGTCACAAAGCAGAGACAATCAGAGGTTTGAGACACACGCCCCCCCCAAAACCCTGACAAGAGAGCAAAAACAAGTCATGAGGGAGCCTCTGATGGTTTCAAGACAGTCGCGGTTGCTGATTGAGAACGGGCCTGTCCCAGCAGTTCTGAGAGGAGTCGGGACCTGGGGCTGTGGGGGCTCAGAAACTTCACCTGAGTTCTGAGAACTGTGGTGGGACAGTCCCTGAGGGTTCCGTCTCTCTGGGAAGATGGTGGGGGGTGGGCGGGAATGGCAGGCCCATGCTGGCTGGGTGAGGGCGTGAGGCTGTTCCAGCCTAGAGACTGGCCACCGGTGAGGAAGCAGAGTCCCACGTGGCCCCAGGCTTCTGGCACCTACCGCCTGAGAGGGTGAGGCCTCTATGGCCATAGTCCATCCGGGAATTCAAAGGCGTAAGGCCACCTGCATCTGGGAAGCTCCTCCTCTGGGATCTGAGCTGAGGACCCAACCATGAAGAAGCCAAACCAGAAAGGAAATGCTGGTGCTCCGCTCCACCTCGCCCCATTTTGCAGTGAGGTCCAGTGAAGAGAGCCCTAGGGGTGGAGCACTGGGGTTCAGGTCCCAGGCACTATTATTCCCTTGCTGTATGACCTCGGGCAGGTCAGTTTACCCCTTTGGACTTTAGTTTCTTGACCTGCAAATTGGAAGTTTGGTCTAGATGAATGGCTTTCAACCCTGGCTGAATATTAGAATCACCTGGTGAGCTGCAAAAATCAACATGATGCCAGTTGTTCTGGGTTATAGCCTGGGCATCAGCATTTTAAAAGCTCTTCAGATGATTCCAGGCCAGGCACGGTGGTGCACGCCTGTAATCCCAGCACTTTGGGAGGCTGAGGCGGGCGGATCACCTGAGGTCAGTTCGAGACCAGCCTGGCCAACATGGTGAAACCCTGTCTCTACTAAAAATACTAAAATTAGCCGGGTTTGGTGGTGTATGCCTGTGCACGAAAATCACTTGAACCCAGGAAGCAGAGGTTGCAGTGAATGGAGATCGTGTCACTGCACTCCTGGGCGACAGAGCAAGACTCTGTCTCAAAAAAAAAAAAAAAGAACCATTAGTCTGCCTAATGCTTCTTAAAGTTTGGAGTGCACAGGAATATTGTAAAAATTTGAGTCAAATTCGGTAAGTCCAGCATACAGTCTGAGATTCCACGTTTCCAACAAGCTCCCAGGCGATGTCCATGGACCACGCCTTGAGTAGCAGCAAGCCTGTGTTGAATTGTCCTTCCCTTGAACTTGCAAGTTGGATCCAAGCTCCAATCTACTCAGTCTGCTACAGTTCTTGTTTTGGTAGCTGGCTGTAGTTGCCTATTTCTGCCAATCTGCCAATAGCATCATTGTTTCTAAGTTCTTTCTTCCTCTTGCCCCCCGCTCCCCTCCCACAAGAATTGTTTAAATCCTCACTCATCATTTGAATTCTAACGAGATGCTGTGGATTGAATCAAACAGGGATCTTCCCTTCAAGGGCAGTAAATGAAAGATAGAACCAGGCTGTGATGTGAGCTCAAAATGGGGCAGAGGTCATTTTTAGCTGAGCGGATTGGAAGGGGTCTACGTGGCTGATAATAACAGTGTACCACTGTCCAAGTGCTTTGTACCAGTTGTCTCATTTTAGCCTCACACAACCCTTCAGGTGAGCATTGGGAATGTTCCCCAGTTTACACACAAGGAAGCTAAAACTTAAAGAGAACCAGAGGTGTTTTGAAGGAGGCATAGCAAGCAAGGTGCAGTGTTGTAGCTTGAACTCAGGTGCCTGTGCTGACTTTTAGTCTGCTTAGAGCATGGGTGGCATTCGAGCTGCATGCCTGACCAGACCTGACCAGACCCGATCAGATCTGGCCTTTTAGCACCAAGTCGTTTGGGCTAGGATGAGGTTTGTGTGAGTTTACCCCTCACCTTCCATACCCCTGCAGCCAGAAAAAGACAGGTGGTAACAGTTTCCGCCTCTGGTTTCTGGGCCCAGACCTCCAGGCCTGTACACAGAGCCTGGGGCCTGAACTCACACTTTTCCCCGGTTGGCTGCCTGTCCCAGCATGGGTTTCTGCTGCCTGCATCTTTGTCTGTATCATTTTATTTCCTTGGCGGGAGCAGGCTGTGCATCCAGCCTTTTGTAGGCTTGTCCTTTCCTAGGCACATAACCCCAAATAGTGCTGCATAGAAGGTTGCCCGAAGCTACCACGAAGACTGCAAATCCTAAACTCAGATTCTGCTGGATTCTTAGCTCGAATGGTATCCAACAGCCCAGCCCCGTGGTTTCTCCAAGTTGATGCAACCCAGCTTGTCTCACCTTTTGATATCAGGGTTGCAGGGTTGGGGTGGAGGTGAAGGGTGAGGAGGATTGGAGACCTCTGTGTTCCCCGACTAGAACTTGAGTTCCTAGAGACACGAACTTTGTCTTTTCATTTTTGAACTCCCAGTGAAGAATACAGTGCTGGGCAGACAGATGTGTCACCGCCTTGTCAGACGAGCACATGACGGAGACTTGGGTGCATTTTCTTTGTGCATGGGGTGAATGGCAGCATTGGTAGCTTGTTCGGCTTGGCTCTCACACAGGAGACTCACCTGCTATAGGCTTCAGCTTGTAGGCCCCGGAACCCTGTGGGCGCAGCTACTGGGAAATCTGTCTTTCACCACGTCTTTTTGGGTTCTGTAGCTGCTCAGGAAGATGAGGGGTTTTTTTATAGAGCCTCAGCCCCTGGAGATGCTGGGGGAGTTGTAGAAATCCAACTTCGAGAGCATTAAGAGAGACCCTGTAATGATTAGGCAGCCCTGGGATTGTAGCATGGGGAACCCATGGAAAGAGGAGACCCCCACTTCTTACCCTTCAGAGAAGGGGATCATCTTATTGTAGCAGAAGTTTCTTAAAATTTTTTTGGACATCTAAACTTGAAAGCTGAGGTTAAGAAAGCGAAGGGCTTAGTCCACAGAAAGAATTTTCCTCTGCATGTAGTTTTTCTCCTATCTTTAAAAAAAATATGAAGAAAAGAAACCAAGTTCGTACCAAGGTGCTAAATGTGCTCTAGAATGTAAAGCCACTTTGCATTGGTCAACAGGATCCAGTTAGGGAAATATTTCCATTTATTCAACTTGTGTACTTACGAGAGATTTTTTTTTTTTTTTTTTTTGAGACAGGGTCTCTTTCTGCTGCCCAGGCTGGAGTGCAGTGGCACAGTCATGGCTCACTGCAGCCTCAATTTTCCAGGCTCAAGTGATCCTCCCATCTCAGCCTCCCTAGTAGCAGGGACTACAGGTGTGCACCAGCACACCTGGCTGATTTTTGTATTTTTGGTAGAGATGGGATTTCACCACCTTTCCTAGGCTGGTCTCAAACTCCTGGGCCCAAGCAATCCAGCTGCCTCGGCCTCCCAAAGTGCTAGTGTTACAGGAAAGGGGTCCTGATCCAAATCCCAAAAGAGGGTTCTTGGATCTCGCACAAGAAAGAATTCAGGGCGAATCCGCGGTGCAAAGCAAAAGCAAGCTTATTAAGAGAGTTCAGTGGCGAAAGAACAGCTACTCCATAGACAGAGCAGGACGTTCCCGAAAGTTAGAGGAGGAACGCATCCACCCTAGGTACAATGCTTGTCTATATGGGGAGATGTGCTCTGCTGTAAGGGTTTGTCATAAAGGATTCATTTTCTTAATTACTATATTTTGCAAGACTCGATATTATTATCTTTAAAGCAAAACTAGGAATGCCTTTGTTCTCCAGATATCAGGACATCTGGACACTCCCAAGTCTGGGTCTGTTTTAGTAAACATTATTAGTTTGTTCCCTTAATTGTAAACATCTAGAGGCTAGGAATGCCTAACTTTCTGGGAATGCAGCCCAGCAAGTCTCAGCCTTATTTTCCTAGCCCTCACTCAAAATGGAGTTGCTCTGGTTGGAACACCTCTGACACTCAGATTTTAGGCGTGAGCCACTGTGTCCGGCCTTAAGTGAGAAAATCTTGTTGAGCCAGTTCTTTAAGACTCCCTCTTGACTCTTGAGTCTTAACAAGAAATAAACCAATAAGAGGTTTTCCCTCACCTCTTAGGGACCTTTTCCAGGAGGAGAGTGTTCAAGAAGAGGAGCCAAAGCTAGGAGAGGCCCACAGAGTGTGGCACTGAATTCAGAGGGGTGGTGCTCTCCTGGAGCCCGTAGCTAATCCATTTACACCATCTCCTCTGAGAACTTCATCCAGCCCAGGAGGGTGTGCTGTGGCCTTGCTGGGTCTTTTACCCTGGGGCCAAGGATGGCTTGGGGTATAAGCTGGCGATCAGTGCTATTTCCACCCCCTTCTTCAAGATATAGGCTGCTTTTAAAAAAATTTAATTGTCAGGGTTAGAGGTTTTGATGGTGTGGAACCAGGAGGTGGGCGTGGGAGAATGGAAACTGGATGTAAATGATTGAAGCTGCCCCACAGAAGTCATTCTGCAGTACATGTTCAGTGACTCCATTTCCAGGTGGGGAAGTTGAAGCCACAAGATGGGCTGTGATTTGCCTAAAGTCTCCTAGCAAATAGTGGCAGAATTGGGACCCGAGCTTTTCCCTTGAAGCCCTGGGTAGAACATTAAAGTAATGGCAGTGTAATTGATTCATGTCTGCTTAGGTCGTGAATCAATTATTCTGTACCCACCTGCCCTCCTGAGGAGATGGCTCCTGAGAGGCAGGGACCTTCTCTTAATCCTCTCTGTGTCCCTGCACCTCCCAGTGCAGTGGCCAGTACATGCTGGGGCGCCCTGCGGGGTGGGGGGAGTTGGATTGGGTGGTTAAACCTGAGTTGCGAGACTCTTCGCTACAAAGAGCACTGGGGGCAGGGCAGGGGTTTGGGGGAGGGCAGGCTGGCCCCACCGCATCCTCTGTACTCAGCTGTGTCAACTCTCACCTTGTCAGAAGCCTTTCCAGACCAATTCAGCCTCTGAATTTTGGAGCAATATCTGTTTGTGCCCCACATTTAGCCCCCTCTATAGACTTATTTACGTGGGAAGAGGACAGTATGCATTGTGATTCTGAGTGTGGGCTGTGGATCTATCAGCCTGAGTTTCAGTCTCAGCTCTATCCTTTCTGAGCTGTGTGATCTCAGGCAGCCCCTCCGAGCCTCAATTTCCTTATCTGTGAAATATTCCTTCTCCACGGGCTGGTCATGAGGATGAATGGGGACAAGGCACGCAGCCATGTGGCACCAGGCACTCAGCACGTTCCCGCCCTTATCGTTGTGAAGTTTCCATCATTAAACGTGTTGTTCTGCACCTACTCTGAGGATGGTTACCTCACCCATGAACGGGAGGAAATGATATGTAACCTTGGCAGATTGTTATGGCAACCAAATGAGATAATACACATGAGAATGCTTTGTAAACTCCTAAGGCTTGGGTGTGAAGTGTGATTGACCCCAAAAATCACACAATTGGTAAGAGGTGGCGTCCTCCTGCAACGACCACACCCTCCCCCAAAACACATGCACACACATACACACTCACATATGCACACACATGTACACATAAATACATACATATACAGACTCGCACAGGCACACACACACACCACCACCAGCATCAGCACCATGAAACATCTCTGTGGTCTGACCCCGCCCACTGCCCCCCCTCCACCCCTGGCATCCCAGGGAAGTTGTTCTCTCATGTTTCCAACAGCCTCTAATGAGCCCTCCCAGACATCCAGACAAGTAGTGGTGGAATTAAAAAAGACAAATGAGACACAGACCTCACTCTCAGGAAGCCTAGCAGGGGAGAAGGGTGAGCAAAGTTTACCCTAAACAAGGCCAAATGACACAAAAACCATAACCACCGAAGGCTGGGTGGAGGGGAAGTTTGGGAACGGGCGGTTTCGTGGCAGGGCTGGCATTGGAGCTGGTCTTTGAAAGGTGGGTGGTGTCTTAGTCTCCTAGGGCTGCTGTAAAAAATACCACTGACTCAACGACTTAAACAACAGACATTTATTTTCTCATAGTTCTAGAGGCCAGAAGTCCAAGATCATGAGGTTGGCAGCGTTGTTTCTTCTGAGGCCACTCTCTGTGGCTTGCAGATGGCCACCTTCTTGCTGTGTCCTCACGTGGTTGTCTGGGTCCTGATCTCCTCTTCCTGTTTTTTTCCAAGACAGAGCCTTGCTCCATCGCCCAGGCCGGAGTGCAATGGCGAGATCTTGGCTCACTGCAACCTTTGCCTCCTGGGTTCAAGCAATTCTCCTGCCTCAGCCTCCAGAGTAGCTGGGATTACAGGCCTGCACCACCACGCCCGGCTAATTTTTTGTATTTTTAGTAGAGATGGAGTTTTACCCTGTTGGCCAGGCTGGTCTCGAACCCCTGACCTCACGTGATCTGCCTGCCTCAGCCTCCCAAAGTGCTGGGATTACAGGCATGAGCCACCACACCTGGCCCCAATCTCCTCTTCCTATAAGGATGCCAGTCATATTGGATGAGAACCCACCATTGACTTCATTGAGGTAAAATGAGGTCATATCCATGGGCCCCAATCCAATATGGCTGGTGTTCTTTATCTCCTGATATAGCCTTATCTCCAAATATAGTCACAGTATGAAGTACTAGGGGTTAGGAGTTCAATATATGAATTTGAGTGGGGAGACACAATGAAGCCTGTAACAGATGCGATGTTTTCTTTTCACATTTGTTCCATTACAAAACTACGCACTGTGGCCAGGTGCAGGAGGATTGCTTGAGCCCAGGAATTTGAGACCAGCTTGGGCAACATAGGGCGACCTAGTCTGTACAAAAATTAATACATAAATTAACCAGGCATAGTAGTGCATGCCTGTGGTCCCAGTTAATTGGGAGACTGATGTGGGAGGATTGCGTGAGCAACCCTGAAGGTTGAGGCTACAGTGAGCTGTAATTGTGCCACTGCACTCCAGACTGGACAATAGAGTGAGGCCCTGTCTGTCTCAAAAAATAAAAAATAAAAAAACCCAAAAGTACTCACTGTAAAATGTTGTGAAATGTTGAAAAGCACAAGAGGGAAAATAAGAACCCTTTGGAGATGACCATATCTGTCCATGAAAAAAACATCTTAAAATGGGTTTATACTTATAACACCTATTGTTTTATAAACAGCTATTTTTATATAACAAATATATCATGAACTATTAAATAATCAACCACAACATCACTTTTAATGCCTGCCTCGTGGTCCACGATAAGGGTGTGTTGAATGTGTTTAACCAGTGGAGAGTGGGGTTTTGATTAGCCAAGAGTGGGGTGGAGAAGTAGCAGCCTCATGGGAGGGAACGATATGAGCTCCAAGGGCACGGTAGTTGGTTACACTTCAGCGAGCTGCAGCCAATCAGAACAGTTCTCAGAATAAGATCGATTACACATATAAGAAGATGTAATTTTTTGTGCGTGTCGGGGTTGGTTAGGGAAATAGACTGTGGACGTCAGAGCGCTGCTGCTTCTAAGAAGTCCTGAAGGGTCCCAAGAATGAGCCAGCTCCATGATTTATGTCTGACTAATCAGTCTGAACTAGACCCTACGGGGGCAACTGAAGTCAAAATCTGATTCTGCAGGGTGAGGCTGAACTCGATGAACATAGTTTTATAGTTTTAATTGAGATGCTCGTTTTTAATAAGTGACAGTTAGTGATGAGTGATTATTGCTTTTCCCATTACTCACTTCCCTCACTCCCCTCTTTCCTTCCCCACCCTTCATCCCAGATGAGGAGAAATCATTGGTAAAACAAAACAACGGGAAAGGGACTTAGTGATAAAGACTCACCTTGTTTCACACTGAAGACTGAAGGATCTAAAGGAGAAGTTCAGGTTGGACCAGGAGGGCTTCTAGGGGAGAGAAGAGGCAGAGAGAGCAGGGAGAGAGCACAAGTCCCAGGCTGGAGTGCAGTGGCCCGATCTCAGCTTACTGCAGCCTTGACCTCCTGGGCTCAAGCTATCCTCCCACCTCAGCCTCCCAAGTAGCTGGGAATACAGGCTCTCGCCACCATGCCTAGCTAATCTTTCTTTCTTTCTTTTTTTTTTTTTTTAAGAGATGGGGTCTCACTATTTTGCCCAGGCTGATGTCAAACTCCTGGGCTCAAGTGATCTCCAGACTTCGCCTCCTTAAATGCTGAGATTACAGGCATGAGCCACTGTGCCTGGCCCACTGTGAATTTTGAATGATCCAATAGGTGATTCAATAGGGAAAAAATGTTTATCCCTATTAATTTCAATAACTGAGCCTTTCAAGTTATGTTTATAAAGCCAGCAGAGACTTAGGTTTCATTTGCTCTGTTGTGCAAGTGGAAGAAAAGGCATGTGGCAGTGACTCCTGATTTGATAGAGAAAGCCCACAGAGCAGTTTAGAAATACAGAGATGTCAGCTGCAATGCTACTTCCAAGACAACCATTCCCAAGTGAGAAAACCAGTCAGAATTACAGCTCTCTTTGGGGGTTTCTTATTAGAGGACAAGGCAACTATTTCTAAAGTCTTAGGAGTCTGGGCTGGGTGTGGTGGCTCACACCTGTAATTCCAGCACTTTGGGAGGCTGAGGCAGGAGGGTCACTTGAGGCCAGGAGTTTGAGACCAGCCTGAGCAACATGGTGAGACCCCCATGTCTACAAAAAAATTAAAAAGAAAATAGCCAGGCATGGTGGTGCTTGCCTGTAATACTAAGTACTCAGGAGGCTGAGGCAGGAGGATCACTTGAGCCCAAGAGTTGGAGGCTGCAGTAAGCTATGATTGCCAGTGCACTCCAGCCTGGGCAACAGAGTGAGATCCTAACTCTAACTAACTAACTAACTAACTAACTAACTAGTTAACTAACTAGGAGAAATGAAAAATAGAGTCTTAGGAGCCTTACCGGATCCCTTTTGTTGAACGAATGAGTCCAGGAGTCTGGGGACGGATTTATTCTACCCAAGATCGACTGGGAACAGTGATGACTATTCACACGAGTCCGCTTGGTGCCCTGAAGAGCAAGATTTCATATCTGATTCTTTGAACTGGCTTTTTAATGTAGAGTGGCAGCTGTCTCTCCCCAGCTGCAGGGGAGGGAGCCATCTTGTGCATCTCCTTCCGAGGCACTTGTGTTAATGACGATGGCTTGCATTTGGGAGGCAATTTCATCAGTTGGCATTATAAGGAAAATAACAGGCCTGCCAAGCTCAATTTACTGGCAGAAAAAGAAAAGGAGTGAAGAGGATATTACTTATTAACTATGAAACGCGGACTGCACAGCACAACACTATCTTTTGAATTCCCCATGATTGCAGAATCATAAGGCTTTCTTCTGGTGTGGGAGCATACTGACACCCCTCCTTTGTGCTGTGGTTATGAAAAGGATTATGTAAAGATGATTGCTACTTTCAGGAGCCACCAGCCTCTCAAGTTTAGCGAGGATGCAGGAAAAGGTAATTTAGGAAGGATGCGATTCACTTCAAACCTTTAACAAATCCACGTCATGAAAACCTAATTCAGAGAAGGTCATTTGCTAGAAGGTTTATTATTAAATAAAAAGAAGCAAGTTTTTTTTTTTGTTTTTAAAAAAGATCATTTGCTATAATATCGTTTTGCAACCATTCACCACATGATTACTTAGACAGTTCTTCTCATGCATTTTGTATCTTTTTTTTTTTTTTTTTCAAATTAATGAGTCTTTATTGAGAATGTGCTGGGTGCCTTTCTTTGTGGGAAAACCATATTGGCCAAGTCTCTAAAGCTGACGCACACCCCCTCATTCTGTGCAAGTGAGTTTCTCAGAGCCTTTCAGCACCCGCCTCCAGTGCCTAGTGAGGTAGTCACGCCACCCAGGAAAGTGGGCAATGCTCCTAAGAACAGTGCCCACATTCCAGCAAACTGTTTTCCTGGAGCCTGGCAACCTCCTCTCTAAACGCTTGCAAAAAAACAGGTGTGAGCACTAACAGACTTCTTGCTGAAACCAGGTAGCCAGAGAAGCTAGTGACGCACCTGAGGAGGAAACCGGGGATCAGGACACTCCAAAGGCCCAGTGCTGGCAAGGTGCCCCGGGCGAGGGTGACTGTCAGGACATTTCTGCATCATTCAGTTATGAAAGCTGATTCTATTTAATTCACTTTAATTTAAACAGGAGGGCCAGTTCCACCCAAAGGCAGAAGATGCTGTCAGCAGATGCAGAGTGAGATCTGAGGACCAGGAAGCAAAAGTAGCACCTCTTCTGAATCTGCCACTGATGACTGCAATGACCCCATTACCTGCTTCCAGTTACCCTTCATGACTTACTCATCCCTTACCCCTCGGGAAGACACTGTCCAGGGCAGAGTCTGCCAGTCCAAGGCCCTCGGCTCTGGTGACCACATGCTCTGCACTAAAAATCAGCAACACACGATCTGGCAAGTGTGAAGGTCCAAGGTGCTAGGGGGCCAGCATATTTGAAATTGAGATGCCCAAAGGGCAATGAGACCAGGAATTCAGGTTCCTGTTCCCATCGTCCTTTGGGAAAGGCAGTAGTGTGGCTTGGTTGAACTGAGAACAGTCAGGGGACTTGCTGGGAAGGGGAAATCAAGGTGCAGGTTCTCTCAGAAGGAGGCAGGATCACAAGCGGGTCCTGGGGTGGAGAGGGGGAAGGTGTGAGCGGAAACAGCAAGTGTGTGTGACACAGCAGGCACAGTCGGCCTCATTCTCCACTGGATGGAAACTTCCTAAGGCGGGGGGCTTTGTGTTTTGTACCTTGTTGTGTCCCCAGCACCTAGAACAGAGCCTGATGCATTATAGGAGCTCAGTAAATATTTATTGGATGAGTTGTAATATTTATTGTAAATATTAGTAAATATCAGTAAATATTTATTGAGTTGAGTTGGTCTTTCCAGTGAAGTGGTTGCTTCTCTGTGAAGCTCTGTGGGAAACATAAATGGTGGGAGATAGGGTACCTGTCCTTAGGGCTGGCCATATGTGAACCCTATAACCATTTGGTATCCATTCATTCATTCATTTATGGAATATTTGCCCAGCTTCTATTCTGTAATATATTGTATTAGTCACTGGGGTCACAAAGATGAAAGCCAACACATATTACTTCAGGACAGGTGCAGTGGCTCACACCTGTAGTCCCAGCACTTTGGGAGGCTGAGGCAGGAGGATCCCTTGAGGTCAGGAGTTCAAGACCAGCCTGGGTGACATAGTGAGACCCTGTCTCTATAAAAAATTAAAAAATAAATCCAGACAGAGCAGAGTACCTGGAGTCTTAGCTACTTGGGAGGCTGAGGTGGGAGGATCGCTTGAGCTCAAGAGTTGGAGGCTGTAGTGAGCTATGATTGTGCCTCTGCACTCCAGCCTGGGCAACAGAGTGAGACCCTATTGTTAAAAAATTAATTAATTAATTAAAAATATTTCTTTAATACCCATCATGAGCCAGGCTCTGGGGGATACCATGGTGACCAGGCTGGAAACACCTTCTTTGGTAGAAGACACAGACTTCCAAGCCACAGATGGGGGAGCATCAGTCCCTATCTGGAAGTGGAGATGCTGGGAAAGGCTTTGCAGGGGAAGGCACATTTGGGCTGCATCCTGACCGCAGGGCAGGCGTTCGTCAGGCTGGGGAGGTGTGGGGCAGCACCGGAGCAAAGTGTCAGCGTGTGTCATGGCTTGGTTTCCCACAGAGGCCTGCTGGGGCCACCTTTTAGCTACACTCATCACACCTCGTTTTCCTACTTCCCAGACCCTCTGAACGTGTCCTTCTCTCTTACTAGTTGCTCCCAGTTTTGCTCACCCCAGGGCCTTGCACCATGTGTAACACAAAGATTCATTATGATCAATACCAGTTAGTCTAGGAACTGTTCCCAGAGCTCAGCGACATCCCTGATGTGGGTGTGGCTGGGGTCTGCTACGGAACTTTGACTCCCATTTCCTCTCATGAGCTCCTTGGCCTGGCTCCCCTGGGAACTTGTTGTGAGAGGAGGATCACAACAAGGCTGGGCAGGATGAGGGCATCCCTGGGTTCTCTGTGCCGATAAAATACAACACGGCCCCTGCTGCAGGTGAGTGGATGGTGGGCCCATGTGGTTTAGCATAACCCAGAGCCAATGTCCTCCACAGAGCTGCCGATATGGTAGCGCTCACCTTTCACCTGGAGGCGGCCATGCTCCGGGGCACACTTTGACGCACTTTAACAGGGCAGTGTGTTGGTGCATCGGACTAGAGGGCCTTTGAGGTGTCTTCCAACTGCACACTTCATTCTGATCCAGTGATTCTTTCTGGCCTTGAGCTGGGAACATCAGAACCCAGTCCTGTGGTGGCTGCCAGAAGATACTGTTAAAATGCAACTAGAAGAATGTTGTTTTGGTTCTTTCACACATCAGCTGCTAATCTTTGTAGGATTTTCCCCTTCCCAGGGTTAAGAGAGAGAAGAGGAAGTGAAAACAGGAGGGGAGAATTTTCTTAAAGCACCTCTTGCCTTGCAGACAACAACCAAAAACCCCCTAGGGTTTGAACAGCGCTGTGTACTTTTTTTCTGTAGCTTGTTCCCATCCACAGCCTGCCTCATTTGGTTCTCAGAGCTCCCCCAGGTGGGAGCAGAATTCTGAGCTGCCCCAGTTCCACTCTTATTTGCAGACAGGGGGCGTTCCTGGGGCTGGAGGGAAGGGCTGAGGACTGGCTCTGCTGGCAGAAGCAGGTATTTTGCAGAGTCATTCTGGTGAGGCACTGGGGGTTGCTGAGTTTCTTCAGGAAAACTGGGCAGTGGCTCCTCTACACCTGGTGGAGAAAGGTCTGTGTGAACAGGGATCAAGCTGACTGTCCTCTGGGTGGAGCCCTTCGGCCATGGAAGGCGGAGGAGCTGGCCTTCCCAGCACTGATTCAGCATCCGCTGATCTCTGCCAACCACAGGACTCTCCTGGCTGGCGGAGATCTCCCACTCCAAGGCCCATACCCTCGCAGTTGAGAGCTCCCAACTGCAGTGTCCACTGCCAAGACAGGGGTGTCTTCCCCAGAGTCCAGTAGGCACGTTTCCAGCTTTTCTTGTTGAACAGATTTCGTTGACAACTCTAAATATGCAACTGGTCGGTGGGAAGCAGGGAGAATCTGGAGGCAAATGAGATGGAGCCCTTGTTCTCCAAGAGGTGGCAGCTCTCCTGATGCAGACAGACATGGACACAAACACGGTGTGAGCATAGAATGGAAGGGTGGTGGGGAGGGGAGGAGAGGGAGCACTAGACGGGACCAAGGTAGCCTCACCGTTGCACGTTGGAGCCCTGATGCCCAGCGTCAGGGCAGAGTCTCCCAGAGCAGAGTCTCCCGGTCCAGGGCCCCCTGCTCTGGTGACCTCATGCTCTGCACTAAAAATCAGCAACACACAACTGGGCAAGTGTGAAGGTCCAAGGCGCCAGAGGACCAGTGTATTTGAAATAGAGATGGTCCCGGGAATTCAGGTCCCTGTTCCCATTGCCCTTTGGGAAAGGTGGTGGTGTGGCTTAGCTGAACTGAGAACAGAAAGGGGACTTCCTGGAAAGGGGAGATTAGGTGGTCCTCTCCTGCCTCCTGGGAGTTTTGGCTGGGGATTGGGAAACTGGGACTGGAGGAGCAGCCGGGGATCAGGGATGGCAGGAGAGAAGGGGCAGTCTTCACTTTGTTTGGCAGAGATCAAGCACAGGGCCATTTGGCATGTCAGCAGGGCTGAAAATGAGCCGTTGTAGGACCTGGGTATACAGGGCTCCTCTCCCCATCATGCACTCCAAGGCCCATTCTTATGCCTCTCAGACAAGTGTGGTGAGTGGATCCTAGATTCAGTCTGGGCTGCGGATCAGAGCCCTGAGTGTCTCGCAGCCTGCACCGGCCAGCCCCTCCTGTCCTTCTGGCTGATCTCTGCTCCTTCCCATCTCTGCCCTGGACTTTCCCCACAGAGCCTTCGCTCCCTCATACAATCCCTTTCTCTCCACTTCCACTGCCCTCACCCGGCTGCTCAGAAGCTGTGTTTCCATGAGGCCTTGCCTTAGGAGTGCCTGTCTTCCCTCTCTGAGCTGCCCTGGTTCGGGGGCCATGCATATGACACCTGCCAGAGGGTTTTGGTTCATTTCTTTCATCTGTCTCCAAGGTTCTAACTCCTTGGGGCTGAACCCAGGTCTCCTTCACCTCTGAGTTTCCCTCATCACTTGGCTCTTCATTAAGCCATCAGTAAGTACTGCATGAACACAAGGAAAAGCTTTATCACTGGATCTCAGAGGATGGCCTCGGTCTCCCATCTTCTTTTCTGGAGAAGAGGCTGCTTTCCAGGAATAGGCCGGGGAGAGAGCTGGAAGGAGCGTCCATAGCAGATTCCTCCCAGGAGTCTGGAAGAGCTGAAATCTCGTCAGGATCAGGACTGTGGGCTCAGGGGCACCCAGCCAGGGCACCTGGGAATGACAGACCAGTTTGCTGGTTGAAGCAGGAGAAAGGGGGTAGAAATCTTGGTAATTTCTGGCAGTGTGAAAATCTGCCCAGTCTACCAGCTTGGGACAGGGTTGGTTTTCAGGGCGAGGCCAGAAGAAATTCTACACAGATGTATCCCAGCTCCTTCTTTCTGGGGGTATAGAGTAGGGTGAGCCATACAGAGTGAAGGGATGGGACCACCTCCAAGAGCAGCCACCTCTGACCCAAGAACCATGTTTCCAAATAGAGTTGATTTAACAACCATTCACATTTCCTACAAGTTAATATCTACTTCCTCAATCAAGGCCCAGCCATCCCTGGGGAGAAGCCTTAGGTGCTGGGGTGGGCCCTGGGTGGGGAACTTCATGTGTTGTCATTTTAACTGACATCTGTAGAGGTTTGAAACTGGACAAACAGGAAGTGTCCTGTCTTTAACACTTGCACAATCTCAAGCCTTTTGTGAAATATCCAGGAGTCGGGGTCGCAGGGGCCGGTGGTGTGAGGTGCTGGGAGGTAGCCCTGGACCCGTCTCTGACCCCGAGAGAGCTGGGCCCTCTGCAGCTGAGAACCTGCCCCCGCAGCCGCTTTCCCTCCTTAGCTGTGGTGCACAACCTGTGCTGTGAGGCACTGCTGCTTGCCTGGCACTGCTGTTGAATCAGTCCCCATCTCTTCATTTTGATGGCAGCCTGGGTTTGTTATCCTTCAAAGATCGTCTCTTGGAAGGACACCAGCCTCTGATTACGTTTCCCAGCCTGCCTGGAGGCAGCTCAGCTAATCCGGCTCGATTTGGGTGGTGGAGTCCCTTCTGGCCTCGAGATCTGACGCCACCTCTGGCACCAGTAGGGTGGGAAGATGGACAAAATAATTACGCCCCATGAGCTGAAAGGAGAATTAAAATTAATTCCCTTGTGCGGCCTTTTCTTTTTTTTTCTTTTTTCTTTTCCTCTTCCTGGGTAACTTAATTTTTTTTAAATTAATTAATTAATTTATTTTTTTTGCCAGGTGTGGTGGCTCACACCTGTAATCCCAGAACTTTGGGAGGCCGAGGCAGGTGAATCACTTGAGGTCAGGAGTTCGAGACCAGCCTGGCCAACATGGCAAAGCACCCTCTCTGCTAAAAAATACAAAACTTAGCTGGGTGTGGTGGCGCACGCCTGTAATCCCAGCTACTAGGGAGAATGAGGCAGGAGAATCGCTTGAATCCAGGAGGTGGAGGTTGCAGGGAGCTGAGATCACACCACTGCACTCCAGCCTGGGCGACAGAGACTGTCTCAAGAAAAAAAAATTGCTTTATGAGTACATAGTAGCATATAATTCAGAGCTGTTCTCTTTTCCTTTTGTAACAGGTCTAATTTATGGCAGTAATTTTTTTTAAATGTATTTTTCATTAGAATTTTGTACATATGACCTTTATAACATTTATGACATTTACCCTTGTTTATTATAAAAATGATTTAATTGTAGTAAACCTGGTTTTGAAAAGAGAAGAATAAAAGATCTCCCGGAATCTTAACACTGAACACATCGGGTCCAGTTTGTTTTCCCAATCAGTCTTCATCTGATCGCATATTTAATTGCATGATCCTAACATACATTTACTTTTTGAAGAAACCTAGTTTGGTAGCATATGCACGGTCCCATGTGGCTACATAATCTTTCTCATCATCATTAAAGCACAAATTCCTTTAGGATCATAATTTACTGAGCCAACTTCCTACAGCTGAAAATTTAATTAGTTCTTTTACCTTTCAAACCAAGGTGTTTGCTTGTCTTTTCTGGACTGTGCCCCGGGGCTGCGGCAGACAGGAAGTGGAGCCGTGGAACAGGATTAGACCCAACTCGTCCTCATGTCCTGCCCCTCAGCCCAGCCCTTGGCCCAACCCCTGCCAAATGGCTCCTGCTGTGTTCAGGTACCTGTGGAAAGGAGCTCCCACCTGTCAGCAGTGTAAGGGCATTTCCAGGCCACATCTGTGCAAGGCCTTTCACTCATGGAGCACTTGCACACTGGACACTTGCCACTTGTGTAGACGCCGCCTCTAGCAAGGACCATGCCGTACTGCATCTTTTGTTACTAGTGCCAAGGAGGGTTCCCGGCATATACAAGTGTTTAGTAGTTGTTTGTTCAGTGATTGACAGCTCACGAGGAATCCCGTAAGTCACCAGCCTCTTGCTCCAGCTTGGGCTGCAGAATCTGACACTGACGCTGTGCTGCTGCTTCACAGGCCTTGGGGACTGTGACTAAGATACCCTCCCCATTCTCCAACTTCAACCGTACATTTACAACGGTTTCATAGTGCAGGGTCCCCACTAGACCCTCCAGCGTAGGTCTATTTTTTTTTTTTTTTTTTTTTTGAGATGGAGTCTCACTCTGTCTCCCAGGCTGGAGTACAATGGCATAATCTCGACTCACTGCACCCTCTGCCACCTGGGTTCAAGCAATTCTCCTGCCTCAGCCTCCCGAGTAGCTGAGATTACAGGCACCTGCCACCACACCCGGCTGTGTTTTGTATTTTTTAGTAGGGACGGGGTTTCACCGTCTTGGTCAGGGTGGTCTTGAACTCCTGACCTCATGATCCAACCGCCTTGGCCTCCCAAAGTGCTGGGATTACAGGCGTGAGCTACCGCCTGTAGTGGTATCAGGGTGTTTATCAGGGTGATCAGCTTGTTTCAGTTTTCCTGGGACTTGCCGGGTTTTATCACTGGATGTCCCTTGTCAGTTCCAGGTAAGCAGGGACAGGGGTTTTCTCCTAGTTCTCGGCAGCCAGTTCTTAACAAGCTCCTGTAGAGGGCGCTGGAGGCAAAGCTCAGGAGGCAGGTGCCAGATGGATAGAGCAGTTGCTGTCCCAGGTGGGAGATATCACAAAATCCGGACACCATCAGACTCAGGAGCGGGTTAGAAAACAGCGGATCTCCTTAACCCTCCCCCAAGAAACGCTGGTGTCAGGAAACTGATGCTTGTTGGCCAAAAGGGAGTGACCGTGTCAGACAAGTCTCTGTTTCTTCATCCTGAGAAAGCAAATCATGTATAGATGAATTGTGGTTGTTTCAGGCTGTCAAGCTCCAAATGTGTTCTGGCTGTAACTACCCTGACAGCAGGACGCTCCAGTTGCATTGACCTAGAACAACCTAGGACAGAGAAAAAAAAATCGCTTTGATTTTGTAGGGGAGGACACATGTTTAAATTCTGCCTTTCCAGGTTATTGGCAGGATCTCTGTAACAAAAGTCAGGCTAGCAAGAGAGAAGCATATGTATTTATTTAATACATGTTTTACATGATACAGGGGCTTTTGTAAGGAAATGAAGACCCAAAGAAATGTTTAAACCTCAGTGTTTTTATACGGGGTTTGATGAAGAGTGGAAAGTCATGGAAGAATATGACAGGAAACAGAGGGGATGAGCAAAGGGTAGGAAAGTGGGGAGAAGCTCAGCAAGGCCTGTTAGCCCGGTTTCTCTTTTTCACAGATAAAAATGCGCTTTTACCCTGAGTATAGGGAGGGCACCTGTCACCTAGGTTCTTATGACCTGCTTCAAGAGAAGTTCAGAAATTGGTTCAGCTTAAAACATCCATTATTTTCAAGGTGCCATATTTTGGGCCTGAATCCCATCCATTTTTTTCAAGTGGTCTATCAACTGTCCATTTTCCCCTGATTTATATAGACCTATCCACTTCCCTTGGGAAATTGAGTGGGAAACACGAAATTTACTTTCAAAGTGGGTGGTGATAATGAAAAAATAATCTGATAAGAGAGGAGACCCAGACAGACCCTAATTTGGGCATTACCTGGCCAAAGCCAGCAGCAAGGCAGCACGCCCTTCTGACATGCACAGGTTGCCAGGGGCTCCACATGCATCAGCCCCCTGCTTTGGTGCATTACGTATATTGCTGTTGATGTGTTCAACTCTGTTGCAAAGTGTTTAGAACAGATAACCTCACAGTCAGATCATTTACCAATTCTTTCACTTGCCCACCTTTTGTTGTTAAACCACGTACTTTGGGTAGTATCTGCAGTTTATTAGGTACGCTGTGGACACTGTTTTGTAAGGAGTGCCTGGCTGAAAACACCCACAAAATGATTTAAAAAACACAAAACTAGGCCAGGCAGAGCGGCTTACACCAGTAATCCAAGCACTTTGGGAGGCTGAGGAGGCGGATCACTTGAGGCCAGCGGTTGGAGACCAGCTTGGCCATCATGGTGAAATACCATCTCTACCAAAAATACAAGAATTAGCTGTGCATGATGACATGTACCTGTAGTCCCAGCTACTCGGGAGACTGAGGTAGGAGAATTGCTTGAACCCAGGAGGCGGAGGTTGCAGTGAGCTGAGATCACTCCATTGCACTCCAGCCTGGGCAACAGAACGAGACTGTCTCAAACAGAACAAAACAAAACAAACCCTTCAAAACCCACAAAGCTAGTATTTACAACTTGGAATGTCATCATTGTGAATGTTTCTATCTGCACAAATATCTGGAAAATGACTATTAGGATACCAGCCTTTATTACTGTTCTATTAAGAGAAGCCACTTGCTCCTCAGCCCTTCGCTCTCTTAAAAACAATCATTTTAAAGCCAGGCACGGTGGCTCACGCCTGTAATCCCAGCACTTTGGGAGGCCAAGGTGGGCAGATCACGAGGTCAGGAGATAGAGACCATCCTGGCTAACATGGTGAAACCCCGTCTCTACTAAAAATGCAAAAAATTAGCCGGGTGTGGTGGCGGGCGCCTGTAGTCCCAGCTACTAGGGAGGCTGAGACAGGAGAATGGGGTGAACCTGGGAGGCGGAGCATGCAGTGAGCTGAGATCCGGCCACTGCACTCCAGCCTGGGCGACAGAGCGAGACTCCGTCTCCAAAAAAAAAAAAAAATCATTTTAAGAACTGGAGTGGTTATGAGAAAAGCACCAGTGCTTTTAAAGATTTGCAGAAGGGAGAAAGGTCACTTGGCTGTCAGTTGGAGTTTTTATGTCATAGGTGGGGTACCTATCACTCAGAGCTGGAGTTGGACAGACCCAAATGGGGATCCTGTCTCCAGTGTAAATTAACTGTGTGATCTTGGACAAGTTATTTAACTTTTCTAAACCTCAGTTTCTCCATCTTCAAAACAGAGATGATATTCATCATATGTCATTAAAAAGTATAACATTGGAAAGTGTCGTACACCGAAGAACGTCCAACTCTTGGCAAAGTTCAGTCCAACTAGGGTTTGAACATATTTTTAAAAATATCCTGAGGCTCTGCTCTCCCCAGAAGACGCTGTAAAGAACATTTCCAGCCCTGGCACCGAGACAGTTGGATCTTAGATGAGTCATTCCATTCTCTTTTTTGGGGCCTCAGTTTCCCCTTTGGTAAAATGAAGGGATTAAACCAAATCAGTGATTCTGCAAACTTTTGGTGTGCTAATCTGCTAGGCTCCACCTTGGTACCCTCTAATTCAATAGGCTTGGATGGGGTTCACACAGCTTCCCCGGGAGATTCTGTGCTTAGGCTGAGAACCACCCGCCGGGGAACCACAACCACAGCCACCCAGACTGGGACTGATATTTGATGGATTCAAGGAGGTATTTTAAGGCTATTGTCCCAGAATACGTGATGTGTTTTTTGAGGAGGAGGAAGATGCATCCACAGCACACACCAGGAAGAGGTGGTTAAAGGTCAGAGAGTTATTCTGCATAACATCCATCTGATTTGATACTTCCTGAAATTTTTGACACCCAACCAGGGATGTCTTTTAAAAGGTTTCCCACTGCTCACTGATTGACAGGAAACCACAACAGGGGTAAAATGCACACATAACACAGCAGACATCAGACATGAGAGTAGTTCTCTGTGTAGCACAGTATTTTGTATTATTGTGGACACACAAATATTTAAGTCTGTGTGTTTGTGTGTGTGTGTACTTTTTCATTTTGGTGGTATGGAGAGCTTTGGAGGGAAGAAGGAAAGGATTACAAAGGGAATAGTTTTTCCATATACATCTCCCATTGCAAGAACACTGATCTCCGAGTGGATACTTTTGTCTTGAGTCTTTTGAATTATTGATCCACAATGATGAAATCCCTAGCACAGATGTTCAATCTTGATGTCATTTAATCTCTTGTACAACAGCCTGAGGCTAATTTTCCTCTCTCCAGGAAAAATGGTTTGTAGGAGTTGATTGATCAACTCAGGCCCAAGATCATAAATATAAACTGCATTGGTAAAGTGATCTACTCTAATATTAACTTCAGGGATTAGAAAATAAAAAGTATAAAAAGTGCATGAGCATATAGTAAGTGCTCAACAAATGTTGGCTTTTATTATTATTAGGTGATCATGGCATTAACTTTCCGAATTTGCCCTTGAGTTATAAGCCGCTGTTGACCCAGGGATAGTTTCTAAAAACACAAACCTCCTGCAACTGCAGGTAGCAGGAGATAGCCCTTCCCATTACTGTTGTCTTCTCCCATGTGTGTTATCCAGACCACCACGTGGGATCCTTGGGATGATTTTGGGTAGTACAAAGACCATTTAAAGAATGTTCTTTTTTTTTTTTTTTTTTTAAAAAAAAAAAACTTTATTTAAAAAATAGAGACAGGATCTTGCTATGTTGCCCAGGCTGGTCTTGAACTTCTGACCACAAGTGATCCTCCTGCCTCGGCCTCCCAAAGTGCTGAGATTGCAGATATGAATCACCACACTTGGCCTTAAATAATACTCTTTTACATAGTACATATTTAAGTCTAAACAGAACTACTAAAATATTTGTGTTAAGGTTATTTTCTTTTTTGACAAAAGACAACGGTTTTAACATTTATGCTGATACACAGTTTCCCTTTAAAATAAGTCATTCAAGTGGAAGAAGCTGATTCAAAGAAAGCTGCTAAGTAATAATAGCACAAGTCGTACCCAGAAACGGTAAAAATTGTGATGGTGGCATGCAAATGATCGAGTTTGAGAAGTACTAACTCAGTGAACTGAACCTGTGTCCTCCTCGTTGTGCTACATCTGAAAACATTCATCAACACTCATTTCATGGAGCTCGAATCTGTAGTACAGTTACAAAACTTCTGTGCTGTACAGGACCTTGAGGTCATCATGGGACCACCCCTGTATTTTAGGCAGATGGTTTCCATGATCTGGAGATGTTGTGTCTCAAGTACAATACACTGGGGAGGAAACACTTTACCAGATTAGAGAAAAACGTGTTTGAAAAGAGACAGTCCTTTTATCCCAGGAGAGACACATTGGAGGGGAGACAACAGGACAATGAGAATGTAAACTATCTATGTTCCAAATTTTTCTGGACATTAAAAAATTAAAAATTCTAAAAAAGAAAATGGAAATTGTCTTCTGAAAGGATCTCAAGGGGCACATGTCTTGAAATATTTGAAGATCTTTTACTTGGAAGGTGGTGACACGTACTCTAATTGACTTCAAGGTGTGTAAGAGGGTGGCTGAAATTATAGGAAGACAGATTTTAGCTCGGTGAGAGGAAATACCTTTAGTGAACTAAAGAAGGAATGAGCTATCTTAAGAGATGATGGACTCCCCAGGACTAGAGGTATTTATTTAAGCAGAGCCATGACGCCTATGGGCACCTGGGACCAAGTGCTAGACGGGTGTGGAGGTGGCTGACCGAGGGTCCTTGCTGCCCCTTAAAGTCAAGGAGTTTAAGGCAGCCTTTCCGTTCTTTCAAGTGCCTCCTCAAAGGGAGCCATTATCTGCAGTTACTGTCTCACTTTTAGGTAAAAAGCTTTTATCATTTGGGAATTTCCCCTCCCCATATAATGCTTTTTACTCCTGAATGCATGCAAAAGAGCTGTAAGAAACTTTCTGGTGCTAAATGAGAAAATGTGTGAACATAAATGAGCTAGTTTAACTATAAGTTCACCACAGCGTATTTTAAACATCAGGCTCTTAAAAAGTCAATAGTTTGAGATTTGCGTTTTAATCAGCGTTTGGCTAACAATGTGAGATAAACTATTAGAGAAGTGTAGGTCATTCTGGCAAATAGAAAGTTCCATCATTTCACACTTAGAGAGCTGCCATGAAGAGCTTATTCTTGGAGTACAAAATGCAGAATTTAGGTTAAGCCAGGTGAAGTTGTCATTTTGTAGATGAAATCGTACACTGGCAATGTCTTATGGTTCAATCTAAAACACTGATAAACAATTGTATCATTACAAATACATTTAGACACCAAAAAGTGTTCTGCTAAACTCAAGTATTTTCCTTTCCATCCTGATCAAAGAAACATTATTGCAGTAAGCCACATTATAATTGAGGATGATTTCTTCTAAAAAGGCTCCAAGTTCCTTTGAGCTTGTTAATGCACAGTGGATTTTTCATTTGCAAAGACATTAAGCCCTCCAAATGTGCAAATCATGAAGTCAGTTGTTGTTCCAGCAAGGTTTGCCCAGCGGTAAAAAACAAGATAAAACTAATGCACTAGCTGAAACCAGGTGGGGAGACCATGTGTGGTAGTGCTTGCGGATGGAGGGAAACTATTTCTGAAATGAGGACTTAAAGTATAATCCCAGCTTCACTGCCTGTTCACATAAGAAACCAAAGCTTCAATTTAACTGCAGGCAATAGAAGTTTCACACCGTCAGCACCAACTGTCTAAAATCCAAAACTAGTATCTAAAAGTGTAGGATCAAAACCAGAAATCTGGAGGGATCTAGTTAAACTTCAATACGCAAGACCCCAGATTCCCCTTTAAAACATAGTCCAAGTATTGTATCTTTTCCATAGGGCATTTACATTATTGTATTAATGTGAAATAGCTATTTACCTCTCTCCAAATCTCGGCTTTATAGAATACATAATTATCACATCCTGTAGGAGAGTCATCTAAAAAGACAGCCTTATTTATAGACAGGAGAAGTTACAGACTTTAAAATTCCTGTTAGAAAACTAATCCCAGCACTTTGGGAGGCAGAGGAGGGCAGATCAGGAGGTCAAGAGTTCAAGACCAGCCTGGCCAACAAGGAAAACCCTGACTCTACTAAAAATACAAAAATTAGCCGGGCATGGTGGCGGGCACCTGTAATCCCAGCTACTCAGGAGGCTGAGGAAGGAGAATTGCTGGAACCCAGGAGCTGGATGTTGCAGTGAGCCGAGATGGTGCCACTGCACTCCAGCCTCGGCGACAGAGCAAGACTCATTCTCAAAACAAAAGGAAAGTTGATTGGGGGACTATCAAGGATTCCTCTCTCCCATTTGTTAAAAATTAATAAAATTTAGGCCCTCAGACTTTCTGCATTCATACTCAAAATAAATGCACTAAAAATCAAGGAGCAGTAAGGGCACCGAGAAAGAGAGCAGTTTGATCTATTTTATAATTAAAACAGGCTCAAGAGTTTAAGTAACTTGCCCCAGTGCCTGTTGGGACATGGGAACAAAACAAAGACCTCTACTACATCCCACATTCTCTAAACTGACAACCATCTCAAACAAGTCTACATATATCACTCTGACAAAGTGGATTTTTACTTCAGTCTTCCCCTGCTGAGGTTCAGGGCTGTCAAATCCCAACTGAGGCCGAGCACGGTGGCTCATCCCTGTAATCCCAGTACTTTGGGAGGCCAAGGTGAGCAAATCACCGGAGGTCAGGAGTTCAAGATCAGCCTGGCCAACATGGTGAAACCCCGTCTCTACTAAAAAATACAAAAATTAGCTGGGCATGGTGGCGAGAGCCTGTAATCCCAGCTGTTCTGGAGGCTGAGGCAGGGAGAATTGCTTGAACCTGGGAGGCGGAGGTTGCAGTGAGCCAAGATCGCCACCACTGCACTCCAGCCTGGGCAACAGATGGAGACTCCAACTTAAAAAAAAAAAAAAAAATCCCATCTCCCATCTGACTTAATTCCCTCATCAACCAGTTGCCAGGGTTGTATGGGCAGGCTTGGTCTGGATACACTTGTTTTCCCAGTGCTATTTCCAGCTGGGCTAAAGAACCACTTCCATTCTCTTAGAGCTTTCCATACCACAGAAAATAACCTGGTATCTTGCTGGGGCACTGTTTTCCACCCATATTATACTACATATGCCCCATTTTGACTACTAGAAAATGTATCAAAGAGGCTGTCCAATTCGTCTGAGATGGCTGAAGTTCTTAGCCATATAATGGCCAAAGCTCAACAGATTTGATACGAATTCGTTCTTTGTGACGCACAAGGAAACAGATGTCAAGAGTCGTTTCCACCCAACATCAAACTTCCTCCCCTCCTCTCAGGAAGCTGAACATAGATTCCTAGTCACTAATGTGCTATGAACTGAATAGCAGTGAATTCACTATAAATTAACTCATGCTGGTACAGAGTTCTCTCCATATAAGCACAGGACTTACATTTATTACATAGCCATTTTTTCAAAGATAGTTCAAACGTTACAGGTTTTTTCATATTCCCTTTACTTTTGGAGTCAAAGACCAACTTCCATATGTGACATTGACTATAATGTAAGAAAAGTGATTTTCACAAGTGTCTTGTACAAATAAACTATTGCAGCAGTTTATCGAGACAGTTGGGTGAGACAAGGGCCCTGAGTACACAAATTCATAATGGCTGAGTGGTCATTCCACACTGTCACTGCATTACAGAAAAAAACTGGATGCCTGTCTTGCATACAACTACGTAGTGCATTAAAAACACTGAGACCTTTTTCTTCATTTTTTTTTTTTTATTACATTTGGACCTTTAAGAAACATATACCATCAGATATACCACTATTCAGTAAAAATCTATTCTAGTTTTTGGGAAGCATATGTGTCACAAACTATCTTGCTTCTAGTCTCCAAGACTTTAAGAGTTTATCAAAAAGGTGGGCTCTGATCTATGGGATCCCGAGCCTTGAGGTTTTGAATGTTCTGATTATTGTAAAACAATTTCAAGTGGATTAACTTAATTCCCAGCTGTTTTTCTTCAGAAATGGGCTAATCAGTTTGAATTATCTAGTCCATTACAAGAATATTAAATTCCTTGAGCTTTGTGATCTATTCTGTCTTTGGAAAACCTGGTAAAAAAGTAATTTTCTTTCTATACAATAAGGATGGATTTACCAGAACATACCCAATATTAATCATAACAAAAAGCAGTACAGATAATGTATATGTGCTGTGTTCACTTTAATGACCATTTCATAAGTAACTACTCTAACTATGGGGACTATTTCTGGATCAGTAAGATCCACGCGTAGTTGCAGGCTACACTCAACTTCTTAACACAACTCTTGGTATCTGACATTGATTAAAAGTAAAAAAGGGTAAGTGAACAAATACTTACTCATACATGATCACGTTTTTAAGAAGCTACCCTTTGCAGAAGTAAACAAGAGAGGAAACTTTCAGGAAGCTGTTGATGGGGATTGGGAAAGTTTAAAGCTATGGCTTTGGTAAGCACCCCAGTGAGCTGTAGGAAGGCATTGTAAGAGTAGATTCTGCAGCATCAAAGGATAATTCTCTAAAAGAGGTGGGTGTTTTCTCAATTAACCTAAATTCTGAGGCTTTCAGCAGTTGAGGGCTAGAAACAAGATCCAAAGAAAAGAGCCATCTTCACAACACTTAAGAAAGGTGACTGACTGTGCCATTAGGCTCATGATGCTAAATGGTCCAAAAGCCTTTGGTGGTGTGATATGGACAAGAAAAAAATTAATACACAAACCACATAACACCATTAAAACCAAAAAACATTTTTTCATTTAAAAAAGTATTTAGAACACATAAAACAAGGCAACATTTACTCTTTTTTCTCATCTTCTGGTATGGGATCTGTTGGTGGCTCCTCCACTGTTGCACTGTTGCTCTCCGAGCCAGTGTTACTATCACTGGTTCCTTCCTCTGCCATACTGTCGACCCCCTCCTGCCCACTCTCCTTGTCCTCAGGAGTAGACGTGCCTTCTTCACCGTTCTGTTGGCTCTCTGTCGTTTCTTCAAGGTGTGTCTCCTCTGTAATCACACATTTGTCACTGTCAGTTCCAAGATGAAATTCTACTCTAGTTAAGCTGACAGTATACAGCTGTGCTGTCCAATATGGTAGCCACTAGCCACATGTGGTTATTAAACCCCTGAAATGAGCCAGTGTGACTAAAGAACTTTTAAGAATGTTGGAACAATTTGGGTATGAAAAATCTACTTTTTAGCTGTAAATTAATGAAATTTATTAAATAAATGCAGATCAAATACTTCTGATGAAAATTTAGCTTCTGACTTGAGATGTGTATAAAAGTATAAAATATACATTGGATTTGAAGACTATTTAAAAAAAGGAAAGCTGATTTTAAAAATGTTCCTTCCGTGTTGAAATAATTTTATTTAATATATGTTGAATTAAATAAAACATACTGTTAAAACACTTGTTTGGCTTAACTTTTAAAAATATGTTACTAGTAGAAAGTGTAAAATTTCACATGTGACTTGCATTTTATTTCTATTGGACAGTGAATGAGCGTTAGTCTGTAGTGTTATGGATTAAACAAGGAGAAAGCAGTTGTAGAAATAATACAAGGTTGATCTTTTAGACACTTTGTTTAAAGTCATGCTGGGCTGTTTCCTGTAAGAAATTAAAAGCATGAGGTTTTGGCTCTAATAGTCTCAAACAATTTTCTTCAGATTTTTTCCTTGAACTAGGAGGACAGAACCTGAGTAAAGACCTGCAAACCTTAAGCATAAGACATGCCCCATTCATAGATGCCAAAACAGAGGCAAACGACTGAGTGTTCGTCTAGTTGTAAAATTAGCAAAAATCAGTATTTTATTTTGCAAGCTTTTGTTTTAACCACAAAAATGTGCTCATGCTCCAAATTCATTAAGATGAATGAATTCATGTTCATACAAAACAGAAAGAGACTCAGATAGTGAAACTTAAAATATGACTATTTAAAATGTTAATCTGCTGGATTAAATTTTGCAGAAATACCTGGGAAAGATATCTATATTCCATTCATGTTTTCCAGATGGCTGCCATTTGAGTACAAAGTATGGCACTTGGAGGTTGTCATTTGAGAACCAAGTATCACTACTGTCCCTCCCACTTCTTTCAACGATGCTCCAGGAAGCCTTTGGTTTTGTTTTCCATAACTACTTTTAGCTGAGTCCTGTTTACACAGTGTACTAGGCAGTGTCAAAACAGTGCTATGAGGTAAGGTGATCTCAAAATTACAAGTGATGATCAATGTAATCAGTACTTGATGTAAGTTTTATTTATACAAGTTATTTTTAATTTTATTTTTTTACCTTGAGGGATGCTTTTAATCAGGAAAATCAGTATACCTAGAAGTAAGGGTTTTTCTAGGATAGAGCTGGCAATTTTTTTCTGTAAAGAGCCAGACAGAAAATATTTTAGACTTCGCAGGTCAGGCAGTTTTTGCTGCAACTACTCAACTATACTGTTTTAGCCCCAAAGCAGCCACAGACAGTATGTAAACAAACAAGTGTGGCTGTGTTCCAGTTTTATTTACAAAAACAAGTGATGGGCAGGATTGCCTTACAGGTATTACTTTGCAGAATGCTGTCCTAGGACACCAAAGACAATTAATCTTAACAGTAATAACCACATCTTGATAAATAATGTAAGCATTAAAGGTTAAAATTTTGAATGTCAGTATCATGTCAAATCTAGTACTCGGAATCACCCTCAGTGGCAGGTACCAGAATACCTGCACTTAGAAAGAAAAACCTAAATTAAAGACAGCCATACAAAGTCTTGGCACTTCCTTTGTGTTTGTTGCTAGTGGGTTACCTGTCTCCATTGGAATGTTCTCATCGTCTTTCTTCTCCTCGCCTTTGTTGGCTGCTTGTTCTTCCTCAGGAACGATGCTGCTCTGACTGCGCTCAGCTTGCTCTGCGGCCTCCTTCTCCCTTTCCTCCTGCCTTTTGCGGGCCTGTTCCTCTGCCTGTGCAATCTCAGCTGCAATTTTCTCCATATCCACTTCTACTTTCAGACCGCACAACTAGTCAGAAAAAAACAGAACTCGGTAATGTTTTTCCTTATAATTTCTGAGCCAGATATATTCTTTCAAAAGTTGGTTTCCTTGCCTATGAACTATATATATATCTATACACCTGTGTGTCTGTGTATGTGCGCAAAAAAATGTGGTTCTAGGTCTTCTCTGAAACTCTTGGGTCTACAAGAAAAGAAAACTGCTCTAGCAGTCATATAATATGGGATATTCCAGAGCAGCTGGTGAGGCAAAATAGTGAAAATTCTGGGGTATACATAAGGCTTCCATTTTACATTCTGGGCTACCAACTAGATTTCCTTGTCTGAATGCAAAGTGCAAACTATAAATTACATTTAATGAAGACATTTGATGAATAAATCACAATAAAATGAAAGTAGTTAATGACTGTATGGGAGTTTAAAATATCAGAGGGCTCTAGCATTTATAGGCCTAGTAGATATGCATATACTTCATGATATTTCAAATTTATTGCAATTTTGTCAAGAGAATGGGAACAATTTTATAAAAAAAAAAAAGATCTTACAGGTTTTATAGTAAAGTTAGCCCTGTTTCAAAGTGAACAACATTCAATAAAAATATTATTTTGGAAAAAAGAATGAGGAAAAGTAAAGTAACAGGTACGGTGATAAAAGTATAGTTAACATATTAAACAGATACCCTTTTAAGTTCATTGTTAAATGAATCTGTGCTTTCCAGGAATTTCCTCTTCTTCTCCTGGTGTCGTTCCTCTATTTGAAGAAGTTCAGCTTCTAGTTTTCGCTGCAAGACAGGATCAGGCTTTACAATCATATCTCCTGTTTTAATGGTTCATACTTTCAAACAGTGTACCAAATAATGTTTTGAACTTTAGATCATTTATTACATGAGTCTAGCTAAGATTTAAAAAATACAAAATGCAGCACAAAGAAATGATTATGATCAATAGGTAAATGTTAAAGAATACTGTTTCAGGCCTGAGCAATTCCTTTGGAAAAAGTATTTAGTAGAGCAGTAAAGACTGATAGGACGCCTCAAAATTCTTAAGTTCACATGTACTTCTTAACAAATATACCTTCCATTACAAGGTTCTATATTATAGTTTTTAATGACAAACTTATTAAACATTTGGGAAAGGTCCACTTCCTTAAACCTCTTCTCCAAATCAGGAACAGTTTAGACTGACATATTTAACAGGTACATTTAGGCATGGTGTAGGAATCACGTCAGCTGGGATTTGTGGTATAGGTCCATTTTATTGAAAGTTTTATGACTTTACCTGATGAACCATTAAGGACTGGACCTGCCGTTTGAGGACCTGCATTCTAGCTGTTGTGACAACTGACCGAACGTCTGGCACCACACTCTCACTAAGAATTTCACTGATGAGGCGGTGGTTTCTCTGGAAACGGGCGGTGGCTGTATGCTTCATTGAAAAGCCATCATCATAATCTGCAATGAACAAATTGTTCTGCAAAGTAGGTCACCAGTAACCATAAAAAGGAGTGTAACATGTTAACACTTAATTATCAAGGAACCATGGCCCTTGCTGGCCTAACAAGGGGACCTGACCAGCGTCATGGGAGCACTGGGCAGTTACTTGATAAAAACCATACAGAGGACGTAATGTGTTCACTGGCCAAGGTAGTAATTTATCTCACAGTCTTTAAGTGATGATGTGTGTCTGAGAAGGCTTTGGCTAAAACATAAATGAGATACAACATGTCTCTTCTGGCTTTGGAATCAATGTGAAAGCTGCATGTGATGGCAGTAATTGAAATTCTGCCCAATGTTTCACTTTCTTGGTAGTGACTTAAGGCATTTAACAACTAACGAACAACATATGAACTGGGCAGTGACTTTATGAAAATGCCAGTTTGTAAAATTATCACAGCAGAGGAAACATCATCTCTAACAATATTCAGTTTCCCAGGCCCTCAAGGAATTTTATAGAAGAAAAATAAATGTTTTGATTCCAAATTTAATTTTTGTCAGTTTACACTTAGCCAGCTGTACGGGTCTGGTTTATATGCTTCTGTTTTGTTTTGTTTTGAGACAGAATCTCACTCCGTTACCCAGGCTGGAGTGCAGTGGCCCAATCTCGGCTCACTGCAACCTCCACCTCCCGGGTTCAACCGATTCTTGTGCCTCAGCCTCCCAAGTGGCTGGAATTACAGGCACATGACACCATGCCCAGCCAATTTCTGTATTTTTAGTAGAGATAGGATTTCACCATGTTGGCCACGGCGGTCTTGAACTCCTGACCTCACATGATACGCCCATCCTGGCCTCCCAAAGTGCTGGGATTACAGGTGTGAGCCACTGCGCACACCCTATATGCTTATTTTTAATAGGTATCTAGTGTTTCCTTAATCTCAGTCTTTGCTCTATCGCCTTCATAGTTTTTCATATATCTACTAACAGCCTGTACTATTGTTTACTTAATATTTTTCTTTAAACTAACTCATTTAAAAAAAAAAAAGCTTTCTCTGTAGCAATACATACAAAACAAATGCTCCTTTTTGACCCACTTAATCACCTCAGTGTCCCACCAGACAGGGAGGAACCATACTTGAGCAAACCTTATTACAGAGGAAACCCTGTTACAGAGGAAACCCCATTACAGAGGAAACCCCGTTACAGAGGAGAAAGCCCGTTACAGAGGAGAAAGCCCGTTACAGAGGGAACCCTGTCACAGAGGGAACCCTGTCACAGAGGAAAGCCTGTCACAGAGGGAACCCTGTCACAGAGGGAACCCTGTCACAGAGGGAAGCCTGTCACAGAGGGAACCCTGTCACAGAGGAAAGCCTGTCACAGAGGAAACCCCATTACAGAGGGAAGCCTGTTACAGAGGGAAGCCTGTTACAGAGGACACCCTGTTACAGAGGGAAGCCTGTCACAGAGGGAAGCCCGTCACAGAGGGAAGCCCGTCACAGAGGAAACCCCGTTACAGAGGGAAGCCCGTTACAGAAGGAAGCCTGTTACAGAGGACACCCTGTTACAGAGGACACCCTGTCACAGAGGGAAGCCTGTTACAGAGGACACCCTGTCACAGAGGGAAGCCTGTTACAGAGGGAAGCCTGTCACAGAGGGAAGCCCGTCACAGAGGGAAGCCCGTCACAGAGGGAAGCCCGTTACAGAGGGAAGCCCGTTACAGAGGGAAGCCTGTTACAGAGGACACCCTGTTACAGAGGAAACCCCGTTACAGAGGGAACCCTGTTACAGAGGAAACCCCGTTACAGAGGGAAGCCTGTTACAGAGGAAAGCCTGTTAGAGGGAACCCTGTTAGAGGCCTTTGTGGTGCTCCTATGTCAGTTTAGCACCTCTCTTATTGTCTTGCACTTAAGCAGTTCCTAAAATTCTCATTATCATAAATACTATAGCTAAAAACTGTTGTTTTTGTAAAAAGTTAAAAAAATTACTTTTCTTTCCTTTTGAGTAATTCCTTTAGGAAATAAACTTCTGAAATTAAAACTATTAGGTAAGATACAGTTTTTTTAAAAACTCTGTAATCTTTCTACTTTTTAAGAGTTTTTCACCTTTAGGGTTATATGTGGTATATCTGTGCTACGTCTGTCTAAGTTATCTGTTTTTGTTATTTTTTATTTTCTTCTTTCATTTATATGGCCCCAGTGTTGACCACAGATGGGGTAATAAGGTCTAAGAATTTGGGCTTGTTCTTCCTTGCATGTAAGTCATCTGCTTCCTTTTTTCGGGGAATGGCTTTTCTAATTATGATCTAATTGAACAGCTATTTATCCCATGAAGAGGCTCTCATTGAACAAAAGCCTTCATTGTCTTGTGTAGATAATTGCACATGCCCTCTTTTTTTTTTTTTTTTGAGACTGGGTATTGCTCTGTCATCCAGGATGGAGGGCAGTGGCATGATCATAGCTCACTGCAGTCTCGAACTCCTGGGCTCAATTGATCCTCCCACCTCAGCCTCAGTTGGAGCAGCTGGGACTACAGGCACAAGCCACCATGCCCAGCTAATTTTTAAGTATTCTGTAGAGACAGAGTCTTGCTGTGTTGCCCAGGCTGGTCTCAAACTCTTGGCCACAAGCAATCCTCCTGCTTTAGTTAAAAGTATTGGGATTACAGGCGTGAGCCATGGCGCCTGGTCATGTCTATCTTTTGATAGTCCTCTGTTAAAGAAGTCAGTAGCTGCTGTACTTCATGCAGATGCCACCTTTCTCTTATGTACATTTGACATACATTTCCACCTCCCAAGTCTTCCTCTAATCATTTTCATACTGGCATGCTAAAGACATTCTCATACTGGCATCTTAATTACTACCTGAACTTACTTACTAGCAACTTTAAGACCCACCCTTAAAGTTAAAAACATAATAGGCCCAAGTTTGAGACTGTTTCTGAGTGAATCTCTTCAGTCCTTCTGAATGTTCATGGTGTTAATGAAAGCTTTAGTTATTTTCTACTTACGTTGCTAGCCTTTGTTTCCTCTTGTACTGACCCCCATCCTCCCAATATCTGTAGCCTGGATCATCTTCTGTATGTTTCTCTTGCATTAATCATCCCATTTGAGTAATTACAGTGTGAGGATGCTAGTGTGTCTTTAGCACTGCTGATTCTGTTTAACACTCAATACTGTTTCTATTCCATATTCTATTCTCTATAGTGTTACATTCCACTGTCTGTATTTATGAGAACATTTGACAATATTCCAGTCCATTATTTTAAAAAATGATTTCTGTTTTTCCCCACTTTTATCAACTTATTCTTGTCTTCAGGTGCTATTATTGCTTCCTCCCTCATTGATACTGTCTTTAAAGTTCTTATAGCCTTCCTCTTTGTTACTGCAACTTTAAGATGGGATCTTAAATCATTTTCCTGATGTTTTTGTCACTTGTAGCTAGAGCTTCTAACCTTTTGCACATCATAGCAGTACACAGAGAAACTATTAGTATTTATATAGCACATTAAATATGTGGTTGAGTGTGTTCACACTGCAAATGGCTATCTCTGGGTCTCCTTGCAGCTTCAGACCCTGCCTGGCTGCACAAGACCAGAACAATCAGCACACCTGCTAACTACTCATACAGAACGGCAATTAGGAAGCTCTGCTATTCGTGTGCATGTATAAAATTTGTATGGGTGTACCCTCATGTACACCCATAAAAGTAGTAGCATGAGCTATATTTATACATTCTTATTGGATTTCTGAATTAAATGGAAAGGAAACTTCATAATGTTTCCACATACTCATTAGCTTCTCCCTTAAGAGCCTCTAATTCAGCGAATTTAGTGAACCAGTAAGAAAACAGGATATAACTAGAATGCATTTAGCTTTGTAAAGGCAAAATCCTGATTGTGATTTAAAAACCTTTCATGCATTTTGAGTACAAAGATTTTGATAAACAATAAATAATTTTTGCCATTTTCTGCACTCAAAAGGATATTTCTTTTTCTTGTGGGAAATTCACATACAAATCTTACTCAATATAAGCAAAATACTGAGGTGACACATAAATTATGCTTTCTTTTCCATTTAGGATAAGAAATAAAACACACCTAAGAGATTACTCATATCCTAACTCTCAGAGAAAGCATAAACAAAACCCCACTTTTTTTCTTTTACCATCTGGATCTTCAGCCGGCTGAATGCTCATGTACGGTTCCCCTTTCTCCATGCGAGACTGTCTCTGTCGACTTTCTTCCTCTAAAGCAGCTTCTGCACGACTTTTTGCATTTATGTAAGCAAGGTACGCGGGGGAATTATGATAGGCCTTCATAGATTCATTGTACTCTATCTGAAATTCAAATGTTTTTTGGTTTTATAATTAACATTTTACAGGTTATAATGCAGACTTATGTTATCTCATTTGAATATCAAAAGATATGATGTAAACAGGGTGTTCGGATAATTATCTCCTTTTTACGGACAAGAAATCTGAGGCCTTGAGAAATTGACTTGACTCAGGTAGACAAAGCCTCAGTACAGCATCAGCCTTCTGACCAAATCTTATGTTTCTTTTATAAATAGTAAGCCAGTGTTTTTGTACTTTACACATTATCTATCCCACTGTGAGCCCCTATCCTACCTTTTCTGCTTCGTATTCGTTTAAATATTCTTGTTTTTCTTCATCAGTGAGATCTCGCCACATGCCACCAATAATCTTGCCAATCTCCCACAACTTTAGGTCAGGGTTGGAAGCCTTTACTTGGTCCCAGACCTTAAAAAGAAAACAGATGAAATGTTAATACTGATGTCTAAATGTATAGACCTTTAAAAATGCTTTTTAATATGGAAACTTTTGAACATAAAAAGCAGAGACAACAGTATCAAATTTCTATGTACTCATCAGCCTACTTCAACAATGATCAACGACTGACCAACCTCAGGTTATCTTTGCCCTACTGGATTATTTTAAGATAGATCTCAGACATCATGTCACTCACTTATAAATACTTCAATGTGATATGCAAGAATATCTCCAATCACTACAGACACTTAAGATGAATTACTTCAATAACACAGTCTATGTCACTAAAAGTTCACGTGGACTTAGAAGTGCTTAATTTGCATAACACAATACATCATATTATCAAAAACCAATGTAATAGTCAAGATCAAAAGGTTTACAATTTCTAGATAGTAGTTATAATGCTCTGCCTTTTAATAAAGATATTGGCTATTTTTTTAATTTTAAGAGTAACGTAAGTTCATCACCAAAAAAAAAAAAAAAAAGGAAAACTTGAGGAAAAGAAAATAAAAACTACCATAAGCTTACTGCTTAGAGATAACCTGTCTTTAAGGTTATCTGTGTTTTCTGTGTTTTCTTCTGTCTTCTGTGTTTTCCCCCTTCAAACTAACATATGGTTGCCATCATTTTTATAAAAATGAGATATTAATTCATGTAGTTTTGTAGTCCTCCTTCACTTAATATTTTCCTCATGTCATTAAATATTCTCCAAAAGACATGACTTTAATGGCCACAGAACATTCTATCTTAAGGATTTTAACAGTTTATTTAATCATGCTCCTCTTGTTGGATTTTAGTTCTGGAATTCTGAAATCAGAACTAATTGCCTTAAAAACTGTATTTTTTCGGTCCTTTCCTCCGAATATGCACAGAAAAGCTGGCTAAGCCAATCTAAAATTGGATGCAAAGAAAGAAGCAGCAAAGACAGTGTCCTCATTCCTTTCCAGGTCCTAAGCGCCTACCTTTCTGCTGTACCTCATGTAGGGCATCAGCGGCTTATCTGGTGGCTTTGGGGGTTTTGGAATCGTAATACCAGAGGATGCCTACAAAAGAGTTAAATACATTCATTATTCAGCTGTAAGGAGTTCACCGGCAAACTGAAAAGAGAGTCCCTTAAAAAATTCTAATGCGCCTTTCTTCTACTCGTCCAAATATTTTCTCCACTGAAAATAGCTATCACTGCAAATTCAGAAATGTTCAAAAGAAAATGACTTTAAGCACAAACTTTTTAAATGTTTTACTTAGCAGTTTATTGCCAATGCTTTGACAACCTGGCTGCAGGAACAAATAAAATATTACATAGTAACCCATACATTGAAAATATATGGTTATATATCAACCGTCTCACATTCAGGACATTACCTGGCACCCTCTCATTCTGCTCAATTACCATTACACATACAGTCAACACTTGATTATCTGCAGCAGGATCTGAACCCTTAACACTTACCATTCTCACACTGTCTACAGGGGCCTTAACCTATTAGCACTATGTCAGGAATGTACTCCCAATATCACCACAAAAACAACTTCTCAGGTTCAAAAACAATTAGTGAAATAACAAACCACTTTACCTCCTTTGCCAGGCTAGAGATTTTATTTCTCTTAAGGTTCTGTCTGTTACCTAGTGGTTTTCTTGTAAAGGGGAAGGAGAAGTGTGAATGAAAGTCACACCTTTTTGTGTCCTTAGTCCTAATCACAGTGTAAAAGCAAACAAGTTTATCCGGAACAGAGAAGTGGCAGATATGGGGCCTGATTGTTATTTTTGAGGTGTTGTATCAAGAAGTTCCATTCCATTAAAAATGTTTGGTTTTATGGGAAAGACAGAGGAAAAGGAAAGATGTGATGTGCAGGAAAAGAAAGACAGAAGAAAAGGAGGGGGAGGGAAGACTGAAAAATATTTTTTAAAAAGGTAAAGCAAAAATAGGTGAGAGAAAAAATAAAAAAAGAAGGAAAGAGAAAGATAAAGTGATCAGTTTTTCCTGTGGTCTAAAGTCTAGGTGAGATTCCAGACAGCTTCTGGTAGACCACCCAGATAACACCCATCTAAAAGTATTTATTTCTGAACTTTTTAGTCTCCTCTTAATATACATGACTGCATTTGATTAAAGACCCAGAATAAGAAAAATCATTGCTATTTCAGACAATTTGCAAATTTTCAGGAGATCTCCTCTAATATTGACTCTCCCTGCTAGGCTGGAGAAATGAAGTGCTGGCTTTATTCTAATTATCAAAAGACAGGATTGGCAAATCCCTATAAGAAAACTAAAGTAACATTTTGTTCGCTTCCCCTTCTGTTGTTGCTATGATAAAACCCCAGAGATACTCCTCCACTCTGGGCTGGGACCCCAATCATAACCTTATTTTTCATTTGAGGGCTCAGGGATTAGCATGTTTGTGTCCTTTTCCACTATGATCAAGAAATGTTTCCTCTTCCTACAAGGGTCTCTCTCCATCCCTGTAACTCTATTTCTTCATATATGAAGTTATTAGAAAGCATTTCGCCTTGGAAGCAGTATTTCCTCTCTTTCCATTCCTTCCATGCATTCTTACTACACCTCATGCTAGTGCCCAGGTAGACAGACACTGTTTTTGGCCAGCAGTGGGTAAGAGAGTAAGATGGCCAGGGGGCATGGAAACTATCAAAAGTGGTGGGGTAGCAGCCAATAAAGGGTTTGTACAAGTTCTTTTAAGGGGAAAGGGAATTCCTCTAAGACTAACCTTACGGATTCAGAGGAACAGACACACACAAGTCTGCTTCTTCACACATAGTTATTAGAAAGCATTTCCAACTCATATCCAACACAAACCTTCAGAATTCCATGAAATGGGTTACAAATAAGGTTGGAATTGTGCCCATAATTGAGGTGGTTAAGACTACTGTCAAATTTTTTTTTGAAATTAAAGAGGTAAAGAATTCTAAAATGCCTATGCTTTAAGTATGAATTAAAACACTTTAAAAACATAGTAGTATTTGCTTTGATATTTTTCAAAGAATCACATTTATATTAATGGATTTGCTATTTCTCTTCCTTTCTCCCAAAGAAAGGTACACATATCATCTATATATTGAGACCAGTCAACTTACAACAAAAAAACCCAAACTAAAAAAACACCCCAAAACAATAATAAAGTTAAAATTCCAGATGGTTTGCAGGATAGTAAAGATTTATATCATTACACACCTCCAATTTATTTAATGTCTCAGACAGACATCTTTCTACAATGTCTTAAACATTTCTGTAAAAAAAAGTTGAACATACTTTAGACCCTTTCTGGATAAGATTCAATTGTAAACAACCACTGTTTTGCTGTGCTGTAACCTTCTGTCGGGTGTGTGAAATGCGAAAATCTGTTGTTGGCTCTTTCAGTGGCCTATGGCTATGCTTTTGGAGAATGTGTTTCCATTTTTGAACTGTTTCTTTCCTTGCTACTATCAGGAAATCCACCTCTAGCAGCAACTCTCTTTTCAATTTTCTGCTTTCAATTTCCAATGGAGAGGTGGGTAGAACTGGGCTTACAGAAGAGCAAGGTCTTAGGAAATCACCTATGAATAAAATTCATGATTTTGTGAAATTTATCTTGGCTACTCAGTTTTTTGTTGTTGTTTCTTTTGTAATTCTCAGCTGTTTCTCTAGCAGGAACTTATTTAAGAGCTTTCTTCTGGGACAGAATTTCTATTAATGTACAGAAACAGGCTATTTTTAAAGACATTTTTGTCTCAATGTGTTTTCACACCTATACTTAAGAGAATGCTAATCATCATCTGAATGAAGAACTGACTAGGAATGAATTCCATCTTGTAGCTATCATAAGCACTCCAAAAGGTCTTGACATGCTATATAAAGTATTTACTGTCTGAGAACTATCCAAGTATACCGGAGTCACCAGGGAAACCCAATGTTCTCTACAGCCTACCAGAAGCTACTGGACAGGGCTTCACAGACTCATGAAAGCCACTAACACAATATGCACACAATAATACCAAATGGGAGCTTCTCCTCACCCCCAAAAGTAATGCATAACTAGGGTCACAATGCTTTTATGAAAATCAAAATGCTTTTATTATGGTCAAAATCAGAGCCACTGAGTCCTAACAGCTTAAACTAGATATAGAAAACAGGGCAAGCAGTGTAAAACCTCCACATTTTCTAGGCCCTTCTTCATATAGCAGTTTGATTACACTTCAACCTGGTGTTAAGAGGACAATAATACAAAGTAAATCTCCACAAAGGACCAAAACACCAAATTTTCCATGCCCCACACCTCTCTATACTTCATCTACCATGTAGCTAGTGTCCACACCAAATGCTCAGTTCTTAACATTCGCCAAGAAGGAATGAGAAGAAACAGATGAGTGATTTCAGATAGGGAGTGCACTTTCTCTTCCTAGTCTCCATCGAACAATCTCACATTTTTAACAGAGAATCCCCCACAGCCACATCCAAGTTAAGAACAAAATGCTTACACAAAACCAAAAGACAAATTATTGTAATATTATAGTTACCATTTGTATTCCATTAACATAGATAATCAAGAGGTGACTGTATAGAGCTATTAAATGCAATCATTCTTGTTTACTGCCCGTGAAAAAATTTCTGCATTAACATGAAGATCCAAGATTGATTCTGTTCATTGTTTAAATTAAAATGTTCTTTATCATCTGCAAACCTTGCCACCCATTACACTTGTGAAACAACACGTTTAGGCCAGGGAAAAACATGTATTGATGCACATAAAAATTGTATGCATTGTGAAATGCATACATACACACACTTTGTCAGAATTCTTTTCAGATACCATGAAATATGCATGGCACATAAAACTTGATATGCTTATGAAGTACAAATTATGCAGAAACAATGAAAAATTTAGACAAACAAAACCTATCAAGCTAAGCAATATGCTTATCAAGATAGACATTCATTTGATAGCTACAAACTTTCAGTTCTAGCTTGACTACAGGGTGAGAGGGCTTTTTTGAAGTTACATTAATAGAAGGCACTTGTTATTTACGAATACAGCAAACAAAAACCAGATATTAAAAACTTTACAGCCATTCTGGGTTGTATAAATTCTCAGCAACACTACATTTCAATGTAGTATTTGACTTTTGGATTTTTTATCTTTAGTAAGTCATTTTTATAATTATTGGCTTTTTTGGCACTTAAACTTTTTTGAATGAAATTTAAGATGATTCTAATTTTGAAATCTTAGGCTGATCATTTAAATGGAACATCCTAAGTTTCAGAAATCATATCTCTTATACTAAGGATTAGAAATGCACTTCTCGTTGTACGTATCTAGTTTGATACTTCAAATTAATTTCATTCAATCTTCATTCTGCATTTCTTTGAGGTGACATTAAAACGTTTTTCTCTTTTTCACTGTAGAGCAATGAGTCTCAGTTAGAAGGTCAACTATTAAATCCAAAAGACAAATAACTATGGGTAGGGATTCAAACTGGTATACCAGCCAAAAGCGTTCCAGCCCTGAAAAAGCCAGGTCTGAAAGCCCAGCCTTTACTAGAAACTGAATCCTTGAGACTAATGCCAATCACCTTATAAAAACGAAAAATACTCTTTATGCCAAAAAGGGTATTTTTACCAGAAGAAATTCTGTTTGTTTACATACAGTATAAGCATCAAGTGCTCAAGGCTTTATCCCTACCAACCACCAAACAGAATGGATTTTTCTTTTCTTCCATATACATTCCAGATCTCACTATTTATTTTTTCAGTGTGAGATGCTACAATGAATGTTGAAAATAGTCAAAAAGCTAGGTTAAAAAAATTTTTTTAAATGGCTGTGCTTATGATTCAAAAAGACCTAATTCTGAAGGCATTTCTGGTCAATTCCAGTTGTTTGCCGGATGCTGTAATAGTTGATTCTCCTACCGTGACCCGGCTGTTGGTGCCCGGGTTCCCTCCCAGCCTGTAGTTGTTGTAGGCGAGATGACTGTATGGATTGTATCCCACAAACCCTGGTGTGCTGGGCATTTGCTGATGGAAACAAATGAGACAAAAACACGAATGAGAAATGAGCTCAAACGAGGAAAACACAGAAATGAAAAATGATCTGCATATGGCATGCAAAAGCAACCTGAATTTAAACAAGCAATGATGTGTTGTAATTGTTCTTTTTTTCCACTGAGGAAATTAAATATTTTTCTTTCATTGAGAAACCTGTCTGCAGTGTCTTTTGGTTGTTTTTCTCTTTCTTTTTTGCAGGGACTGGGGGTGTTTGTGTGACTGTGAATGTGTGTTGTGTTTCTGGAGGAAAGCAATACACTGAAGTGTTTAAAACATTCAGGATTTACTTTATGGTCAACAACAGGATATAACAACTTAGCAATATATGAAGACTGAGATAGGAAGGCTTAAAGTGTGATAAACTAGAACTCTGAAAACACTACATGCAAAACAAAACACAATTTATTTGACATGTGGATGCCACCAATGTATTCATCTACTAAAAACAAAAACAAGAAATGGATCTGATTTCAAAGACAGTTTTAAATCATTTTATATAATGTGAGAAATGAGAAGAGACTCAAATCGGGAAGCCAGGATTTGTCAATTGAAAAGAACATATGCTGGATTTGATGGATGTCACATACATGATTTAAAACAAAGACTTGTAAGAAATGCATGGATTTCATTCTGGGGTACTATCTGATCTTTTTAACCCAGTCATTCTTTTATAGGATTTCTCTTCCATCTCTTCTTTGATCCATCTTCCACAGGTCAATCATGAAAACATTTCTGCATTTAGTCTCAATGTGATCTACTTTTCTAGTTGATAGACTTGAATTTTCTTTTTTCATCTAGTTTCCTGATAGCTCTCACCCTTTCAAAACACAACTGCTCATTTCAGCAACAGAACTCTTGGTTTTTGTGAATTATGTGTTGATGTAATCACAAATGGGCTCTTATATAGCAGTGGCCTTGGGGCTAATACAATGACACTCAATGTTCATGAGAACCAAGGCATAATGTATAGAAAGAATATAGTAGAGAGAGACCAAAATTCGGGTATTTTACCTTGTAAAGCTCAATCAAAATATGTGACAATTTCATTTTTACATGCAATTAACAATATCGGTCCTTAACTGTATAATGTAAAATACACTTAACACATTCCAACTAAGCTGTAGCTGTTACAAAATAAACACAATTTCCTAAAACATGTCGCTGCACATATCCTTAGTACCCAAAAGAAAGACATTTAAGCAGATATTACATTTGATACTCTTTAGGAGAAAAGAGAACGGCTGATCAATTTCTAGTCTATACAGTTAGAAAAGACGCAAATTAAGCATATTTAAGTAGGCAAAACACAGATGAAGTATCAAAGGCATGAAAGAAGTGTATATTACTTGGAGTGGTACATTTGGGTGGCGGAGGTGATAGTGGTGATAGTGTTGGTAGTGGTGGTGATGGTGGTGGTGGTAGGAGTAATGGAAAGAAGGAAGGAGAATAATTAATTTAGTATCCATTCTGTTGGATGTTTTAATCCCTAGTTTTCTATATTTTGTGTGTTAACGTGAAATTATAATGGCACAAAAATATAACTAAAGAAAGGCCAAAAAAAATCCTTTTTACGCATAGTAAGTTATAAGGGGACACTTCATTTTTGAAATATTTTAATCTCAAAAAATCAAGTTTGTCCTCAAGATATGATACATTGTCAGAGGCAGTATTTATGTCAAAATGACACCTTCAAAGTTTGCATAAATAATAAGAATCACTGTTCAACATTATGAGGCAATAATGTTATAAAAATAAGGGAACTAAAAAAAAAAAATGGAAAGCAAAACATTATAATTATACCATTTCCAAAGCTGAAGTACATGGTTAGCTCTTTGAGGTCAGAATCTCAATTGTTCAGCTCCACCTGTATAGCCACTAGCGGAATGCCATGGAGATGGTCATAACAAATGTTCTTTGATTTAAGAAAGAAAAGAAACCAAGCACAGGACTTTACGGTCTACTGGAATTAACTTTAGAGCCTGTATATAATATAAATTGAAATGAGAACATATGGTACAGTATCTCTTTTTAAAAGTATCTCACTAAAGAAAAACAAATTGTTGATAAATGTAACTAAAACATATATCTGAGGGTTAGTAAATATGAATAGTTTTCTAGCGGAGAAAACAAAATTACACAAGGACCTAATTAGTAGTGAAAAGTAGACTAGCCTGAAATTTAGGTAGTAGGGGGTATGGAAGGAAGGATTAATATTAAAGAACTAATTTTGTAGAATTTGGTCATGTTAACAGTGTTTTTAAAAAAACAAACAAAACCCCCCTCCCAAAAAACCAACAAGGAAGCCATTTCAGCAAGACCTGAACAGTTACTGCTAAATCTGTTTTGTAGGTTGGAAAATTATTTTACATGCTGACCAAGCTGGGCCAGAGCTTGCTGGATGAAAAACATGTTCACAACTACTTTTTAAATACCTCAAAACATACATACTTCCAAACCAATAAAATATAATTTATGGAGTGGAAAAAGATTCAATAGCAAGATCTGACCCATAGATAATGAAATCTTTACTTGAACAGCTTGAAAATACTTACAATGAGTATAGTTTCAGAAGCTTTATTGTTTAATATGAAAATTTTATAGAGAGACAAGAAAGGAGAGAAAAACATAACCAGTTGAAGGTTAGGTTTAACAAAAAAGCCAGAATGAGCATTCATTCAGTAACAACTTAAAGACTCTTAATAGTGAAGATTAATAAGAAAGAAATGGTAAAACTTTCACTTATTTCCCATTTACAAAGAAAAAAACAAAACAAACTGAGCATAGGAGGTTGGAGTTTTACAGTATTGTTTCTTTAAATGTTGGGGTTGGTTCAAGGAAAGATGCAAATAATTATTTTATTTAGTAGGAAATGCTTTTTTTTTTTTTTTTTTTTTTTCTTTTAAGCTGAATTTCATCCTGTTGCTGTGATGATTGAGTGACTGTCACTGGAAGACATCTGGGTTTTTGTATCAAGGCCAGACTTGGCTATTACATTAACAAGAAAATTAAAACTTACTGTTGCAGGAGCTGGGGTGGGAGGTGGGGCATAAGATGGTCTTTCTGTTTGAAAGAAAATAAATAACTTCTTGTAAACAACTGAGATATAATACTATGCAACAAAACTACCAATGGTCCTGTTTTGAAGAAAAAAAAATGAGAGTATTTTGGAATTCCCACTTGCTAGGGCATTAGTCTCTTATTAACATAGATCGATAAATATAAAAATTGAAACTTACTTGACATTTTGGAAGATTAAGTTCTCAGTTCCTTAAGAATGAATCTGAGACACTAAAATAAAAAAAAAAGGAAAAAAAAAGAGAATCAAAACTCAGCAAGCATACGAGAATGTTTTCCTAATGAATAGGGTAATTTAATTGGTATTTCTGAGTAAAACTACTTCACCTTAATTCCTAGTAATTAAGCCTTTTGCATATTTTAACTAGTTCTTATAGGAGATTTGGTTGATTAGAATTAAATGACTAAAATAAAGTACTGGGGATATTTAGAAATGTACTTTCAGGTTTTTTCTTGGGATACTAAGCTACCTCTTGTATGGAAAACATTTTGCTGACGCCATGTAAACATTTCATCGGACTGATACAAGCATGAGAATACAAAGTGATGTATTAGAGTCCAACCCAACAAGGCCTACCAGATACTGACAGCTCCTTGATCAGCAACTGTACCATGTTTTTGGGATAACAATTTTTATTAAAATTGGGCAGCATTTTATTCCTGGAAGCAGTGCAAAAGGTAATTGGTATGACAATGAACTTCGCATTCTCTTAAGAGTGGTAAATAGCTTCATAAATGCTGGGAATAAATTTTGAGAGTCTACCTGAAAAATTCTTATTCACCCTTCACGGCCCATTTCAAAATTTTTCTCCTCAATGGAACTTTCTTGATACATTACCTGGGCAGAATTAATTGCTCCCCCATCTGTATTCCTATACAGTTTACACAGATCTATGATATTATTATAACTTTTTTTAACTTGTCAATATGGCTAGATTGTATGCTACTTGGAAACAGGGACCATGGCAGGACCCAGCTCAATTCTTAGGAAATTTTTTCCTAGTATTACCAGCTCACAACATAATCAGGCACATGTGAGCTTGTTCTTTACATCAACATACATCACAAATAGTGAGGTACAAAAAGACAAAAATTCATCTTTAGAAAGAAGGCAAATAAACTTCTATGACTATTGGAGGTATTTGCATCTAAAGTTATGTGGAATAGATCCGATTTTTCACTTCTATTACTCATTTTAAGGAAATTCCCTGGAGCGTAAGGAATGAGTCCTGGTGTGGAAAGAAACAGTTCATTTTCTCAATGGTCCAACCTGAGTCTTTCCCTCTTAAAGAACAGTCAGAAACCTTTGACTCTGGTGTAGATTTCCTTTCTGCTCACATTAAGGGAGCTGTCAACATCCAGCAGGCCTCGCTGCAGGGCACCCTGACAACTGCCATAAGCTAAGCTCCCTGTACGTTATACTTCATTGTTAATACTTTAAAATTATGGTTCTCCTTTGCTAGAACATAAAATTTAAGAGTGGGCTTGTACATTTGTCCACCGTTGGATCCATCCTTGGTGCCTGGCATAAAAATAAATACCCGATAAATATTTGTTCAAGAAATACTTTATACGGGGTAGGCTTATGACCCTATTTCGCTTAACAGTCACAAGTACTTGATATGTACAGCTATCCCCATTTTACAGATGAAACAAGGGAGTCTCGGAGAGTCTAAACAACTTGTCTGAAGCCATATGCAGCCAGGAAGTGCCAGAGTTGGGTTTCAAACCCAGGCCAAACTATTTCAGAGCGCTGCTCGTCTCCATAAGCCACATCTTGAGTCCTCAGGTCGCTGCCTGAACCAATGGGGGAACCTTATTCCTGGGGGTGAGAACCACGGACTTGCCTCGCCCGCGGGCTTCCTGAGGTCACTCTCATTGTCTTGGAGAACGTACTTTACTAGCAACTCCCCTAAAACGGGGTATGCACAGGTGCTTTGACCAATTTCGGGTGACCGGCCTTGCCTCCAAGGAGGGGGCCCCAGATGGGACTCCCTTCCAACCCTTGCTCTGCTAGGCCTCAAGGAGGCCGCAACCGGCTCCCGGCTGTGGCCCCACGGCCAAGCCTGAACCCCAGCAACCCCCGGGAACTCGGAGTTCAGCCAAGCGGGGACACCACGACTTGCCCCCACCGACCCGGTCCGGCCCACTTGGAAACACTCACCCGCGGGCAGAAAAAGCGCCCGCAGCTCCGGCTTCGCTTCCCTTTGTCCCGCGCACGCCCCGCCCCTCGCGTCCGGAGCTTCCGCACTCGCACTTTCCACACTCTTCTTAATTTTTTTTTTTTCCGGGCCCCACCCGACCCTCTTTGGAAAAAATAAACCTTCTAGTGAGGATGCGGTGATGCTTAGCACACTCCGGGATTTTTTTCAGGCCCCATTGGTTCCTCAAAACTCTCCGAATTTGGATACTTTCCTAGCCGGGCGCCGATTCGTCACGGCGAAGAGGGCCGAAGAGAACCGACCGCGGGATAGGCCTGGGTTTAGCGGCTGTGAGGAGCTGGAGCGGCCGCAGCGACCGAGGAGGTGGCGGGAGGCGCCGGGCCTTGCGGAGGGGCGGTGGGGGCTGCAGTGGGAGACGGCGGGAGGCACTCAGCGCGAGGCCGCGGAACCACTGTGGCCGCGCGCAGCTCGGCCAGACTCCGGCTGAGCCCGCCCCTGGAGGGGCCCTCCCCGACCCGGGTCTTTCCTTTCGGCTGTGGGCCAGAGTCTACACTTCACTATGCCGGGGATGGAGGCGTGGAGGACTCGCTTCGCGGCGTTTGCGTCCTCGCAGACGCCTCGCAGGACTTCCTGCCCTCACGGCACGGTAGTAGCTTTGGCGAAAAGCAGTACGAGTTTTGCAGTTTTTCCAAGCGCTTTTAGGGTGTAATCGTCCCAGGTTTCTGAGCCAAGGCCCGGAGAGGTTGACCCTCTTGCAACAGCTTGTGTGTCCTTGCAGCGCCGCGGGTGCCACCTGGTCTCCGCCCCAAAGCTGCCTTGGCTCCTTCGGTTCCCGCCAGCGGGAACGACCGACCCCACTTTCAGCTTAAACTCATCTGTCCTTCCGGATCCAGCTCAGAGGTCTCTTTGTGATGCCCTCCAGGAACTTCCCCCGCTAGTAATCCTTCCTTTGTATTCCCGTGGCTCTTTGATAATAATGACTGGAGTCCTGAACCTGACCCTTTGTATCGGACCGTGTTTGTCATCTCTAGTGCTTTATGAAGGCCTTGAAAGCAAGGTTCAGCCGTTTGTATTGGTCATCTTCCCCTTGCCAGTGCCTACGAAGGACTTGACTCATTCACTGTTAGACGCTCAGTAAATGTGTATTGAGGCAGCCCCCTGTGCTACTCCGGGACTCTTTCCACTACATCATGAGTATGTTGGTTTACCAGATGGAGTGAGTAGCCTTCTCTTTGGATACATAAACACCTGACGGATATTGTGGGCCACTGTGGAGGAGAATGAACAGATGGGACCCCTGACCTGTCGTTACTTGAAAACAGTTGACATTTAGAGAGAGAGGCTGAATTCTTGGGCTGCCCTTAGCCCTCATCCTGAGTGTGCCAACAGGGAATAGAAGCATCTCTAGTCTGCAAAGCCAGGAACAAGTGCTGCTCTGTCCAATTTATCCAATATTGTTATACTCATGAATAGAGATTAATGAATTGAAGAGCATATTCAAGAGAAAGACTAAAGGAGAGGTCGTCTGCCCTGTGGACAGGCAGCTTGAGTGGTGCTTGAGAAAATGTACATGAAATTGCTTTTTAAAAAATATTCACGCGTGTAGTCCCAGCACTTTTGGGAGGCCGAGGCGGGCGGATCACGAGGTCAGGAGATCGAGACCATCCTGGCTCACACTGTGAAATCCCGTCTCTACTAAAATTACAAAAACAAAATTAGCCGGGCGTGGCGGCGGGCGCGTGTAGTCTCAGCTATTGGGGAGACTGAGGCAGGAGAATGGCATGAACCCAGAAGGCGGAGCTTGCAGTGAGCCGAGATGGCGCCACTGCACTCCAGCCTGGGAGACAGAGCGAGACTCCGTCTCAAAAAACAAACAAACAAAAATATATATATATATATACACACACACACATATATATACACACACACACATATATATGCATCAGGGACATGTAAAGGATTAATGTACGATACACGAAGGCCTCGGAAGGGATTCCAGTACATTCTTTTTCTGGTTTTGCCAAGCAACTCCAGCCTGGTTTCTTCCCTGCCTTTGGGATTATGGTGGGGGAACTGGGCAAGTGCAGTGCTGGGGAGGCGCTGTGTGTTGTCCCCAGGCAGTCCTCTGAAGAAAAACTGCAGGTTTTGAATGTTAGGAATAAAGCACACTATAGTAGGAAAGGGATGGCCCACAAACGGAGAAAAGGGAAAGGAGGGGACCTAAGTGGAGCAGTGACGTTGTCTGATACACTTTGTCACTGGGCTTCTGCTCAAATGTCACCTTCTTAGTAGGTGTTTCCTGACCTCTTTAAAATTGCATCTCATTCCCCAACCCCCAGTGTCTGTTCATGGCCTGTTCTTTACTTTTTGTGTAGTACTTATCGCTACCTAACATACTATACATTTTATGAATTTATTTTTTCTTTTTCTTTTTCTTTTCTTTCTTTCTTTTTTTTTTTTTTTTGAGACGGAGTTTCGCTCTTGTTGCCCAGGCTGGAGTGCAATGGCACGATCTTGGCTCACTGCGACCTCCGTCTCCCGGGTTTAAGTGATTCTCCTGCCTCAGCCTCCCAAGTAGCTGGGATTACAGCATGTACTACCACAGCTGGCTAATTTTGTATTTTTAGTAGAGACGAGGTTTCACCATTGGTCAGGCTGGTCTTAGACTCCTGACCTCAAGTGATCCACCCGCCTCGGCCTCCCGAAGTGCTGGATTACAGGCGTGAGACACCGCACCCGGCCATCTTTTTTTTCCCATCAGAGTGGAGACGTTTGACTTTTGGAACAGTACACAGCACATTTAGGTGCTCAATACTTGTGGAGTAAATACATGAATGACTCATTTTCTTCCCTTGGTTCTTTCTCTACCAAAGATTTGAAAAATTAAGAAACACCAGCCTGGCAACATAGGGAGACCCCATCTCTTAAAAGAAAAAAAAAAAAAATTAGCCAGGTGTGGTCTCAGTTACTTGGGACGCTGAGGTGGGAGGATTGCTTGAGCCTGGGAGGTCAAGGCTGCAGTGAGCCATGATCATGCCACTGCACTCCACCCGGGGTGACAGAGGCCCTTTCTAAAAAAAAAAGAAAAGAAGGAAGGATATAGGTAAGAGATAATAGAAAAATAATCTGTTCCCTAGTTCTGAAGAAACTAAAACTGAAGAGTGAACTATCTAGCAAGATGGACTTTACTTATTATGAGTTTTTTTCCCCTTAAAGCAAATATCAGAACATATGATCTTGCCTTTAGAAGGATATTTTGGTAACTACAGGACAGATGTTTGGAGTTGTGATTATTTCCAGAAAACTTGGGATACAGCATCAATATGACTATTTAAACTAAATATAAGGGTCGTTGGGAGCGCTCACATGGGCCCAGTGGTTAACCCCAGAGATAATCTTAGACCCAATTAAGGCCTAACTTAGGCCTTAGTTTTCATTCTGGCAGCAAGATCCAGAAAGTTGGCCTGCTTTCCCCAGACACTACTCGTACTTTTTTGGGGTTCTTCTTTCCCCAAGACAGGGAAGCCAAAACTAAGTGAGTAAGCTAAGGTTCAAGCCCAGGTATCTTTGAGTTCTTTCCATTGTGCTGTGGGAAGAAACTGGTGATGGAGACAGAATTAGGGGTAGGACTGAGAAGAAAGAAGAAAAAAGGAGAAAATGAGAGAGAATAAGGAAAAACCTGAAGTCCTTGGACACCCAGTAGTCTATGAATAGGCTGTCAGTGGTCTATGAACCCTTTAAAATTATACTCAATTCTTATGGGCTTTTTTCCTGATAGAACGTTGATTCTTTCATGAGATTTTCAAAGGGGTGCGTGACTCAAGAAAGATTATGAAGCAACCACTGAGCCATGGAGTTTGTAGTATGTCTGTGGAAGCTTTTTTAATGGATTTTTTATTTTTCTTAAGCAAGGGAAAGCGAGAACAAAACTTTACCTGACCCAAATAGCCTATGAAAGTCTGGTTATAGACAAAATGATGAAACAAACTAATTTTCTCAGCTGTTTCTGTGAAAGCAGAAGGAGTTATGGGTATTCTGTTTTCTGTAGCTGGAAATAGTTGTGAAATATTGAAGCTTTGCAGCTTTCCAGGACAGAGTGATTCACAGAATTTAAAAAGCACGGTTTGCTTTTAGAACCCTCTGTGTTGCCCTCAAAATAACCTCGGGGATTTGGGACAAGAGTGTTGCCACATGGTGTGGAAAGGGATGAACATTGAAAACAGGATAGAGCTGGAGAATCTGGGGTGTGGGGTCTATTATCCACTGATAATATTGGGAGTCTAGAGCAAAGTAGCCAAACGAGATTGTTGCAGGCCGTATCTGGGCTGCTTCCTGTTTTTGTAATAAACCCTTGTTTGGACACAGGCACCTCCATTTATTTACATATTGTCTTTGGTTGCTTGTGGTTACAAGGGAAGGGTTGCATACTTGTTACAGGGATCTTATGGCCTGAAAAGCCTAAAATATTTGCTCTCTGGGCTTCAATGGAGCAGGTTGCCAAGGCTGGTCTAGAGTCTAAGCATGTGAGGGAAACTTGGAAACGCTTGTACTGATTTTCACATATACCTTATTTTAGAGCCTTTATTTGTTATATGCCCACAAATATTGCAATCTGTGTGTACATGCCGGCCATAACTTGTAAACATAGAACCAAATTCTGCCCTGTAGACAGACAAACTTTCCTTTGATTTCATGTGTTGATAATTTGAGTAATGTGTATGCATATTATTTATCTAAAATTTAATTTCAGCTCATGTATCATAATACATTTCCAATGGGGAAACTTTCAAATTAATGAAAGCATTTTCTGACTTCAGAGATTTTTATTTTTATTTTCATTTTTGAGACAGGGTCTCACTCTATTGCCTAGGCTGGAGTGGTACAATCTAGGCTCACTGCAGTCTCGACCTCCTGGGTTCAGGCAATTCTCCCACCTCTGCTTCCTGAGTAGTTCAGACTACAGGTGCACACTACCACACTGGGTTAATTTTTTGATTTTTTTTTTTGGTTGAGACAAGGGCTCAGTGTGTTGCTCAGGCTGGTCTCAAACTCCTGGGCTCAAGTGATCCTCCTGCCTCAGCCTCCCTAAGTGTTGAGATTACAGGTGTGAGCCACCATGCCCAGCCAAGAGATTTTTTAAAAATTCTAAAACCATAAGAAAACAAATTGAAGGACAAACTTTGACAATACAAAGATCTCTAACAAATGAATAAGAAATATGCTTATGTGCAGTATTATTCACATATTTCTGCATAGCAAATTATCCCAAAATTTAGTGGCTTAAAATAATAATCACCTATTATCTTTAGATAAACTTTTTCTTTTTTTTGAGACACAGGGTCTCACTCTGTCACCCAGGCTGGAGTTCAGTGGCGTGATCTTGGCTCACTGTACCTTCCACCTCCTGGGCTCAAGCAATTCTTGCACTTCAGCCTCCTGAGTAGCTGGGACTACTGGTGTGTCAGCATGCTCGGTTAATTTGAAATTTTTTAATAGAAACAAGGCCTCACTATATTGCCCAGGCTGGGCTTGAACTCCTGAGCTCTAGCAATCCTGCTTAGGCCTCCCAAAGTGCTGGGATTATAGGCGTGAGCCACCGTGCCTGGCATAGAGAACATTTTTGTACTTTAGACAGTGTGCCTGGCATGGAGAACATTTTTGTACTTTAAGATCTATCATGACAGAACAGTTCAAATTGGGTGACTCACTGGGAAAGAATAACTTTTCTGGCAGCAATTGAAAAATTAAAAATAGTATCTTTACCTGTTGTGTTTTGAACTATTACTTAATCATTGTCAGCTATGATTTCCCCCACAAATTCTTTAAAGACAATTTTCTTCCAAATAGTACTGTATATCTGAGCAGTGCTTTACCAAATATTTTTGCTTGTATATTATTTCAAACAATTGTAAGGTAGGCAGAGTAGGAATTATTACCCAGCATTACCTTTTCCTTTGTTTTCAAGTGTAAAACTTGAGGCCTAGGAACTTAAAGTGGTCCCTCCTGATTACATGGTTAATTAGTGACAGAACCAGGGCTAGGATCCTACAATTGTTAGTAACTGGAATTGCTCTTTATTTTTGTATTTTGTTATGGAAGCATGCATTTGAAACATTTCAGAGAGATTGAAGAATATTAATTTCTACTCATGTATAAAACAAGGATAATATTATTCATTGTGTAGGACTGTTGTAAGGAAGGATTAGGGATTATTAGGGATAAACACAGTGCCTGGAGCTGACTAAGTGCTTTGCAAATGGTGCAGCCATTATTAAACTTTTCCCAGATTTATGGGATTATGTGATTATTTTGATTTTTAAAAAACTAGAATAAAATATTGATATACCATTCTTAACTCTTTTGTGAAACAAGTTAAAAACCATTATCTATCTATTGTGATTGCAGTTTTCTTTATTCCCCAAATGAACTAACCATATTGGAGTAATTAGTTCTTTGTTTCTCTTAACTATGCGGAGATATTTTTGAACTAAAAGGACTGCTTTCAAACTCACATACAATGCAGCTTTAGCATTCATATTTCAATTTTTTCAATGTTTAATTTTTATTTATTTTTACTTTTTATAGAGATGGGGGTCTCGCTATATTGCCCAGGCTGGCCTTGAACTCCTGGGCTCAAGCAATCCTCCCACATTGGCCTCCCAAAGTGCTGGGATTACGGGCATGAGCCACCATGTCTGGCCATGTTTCATTTTTTAAATTGTATTGAAATCATTACCTTGGTAAATTCATATCCCAATTTAAAATGCCCGAAAGCGAATAAAGCTTCATTATAAATTCAAGTACTGTATTTTAAAATGTACATGTTATACACCCAATAGATGCATACTGGAATTACTACAACAAGCAGTTACATTCATGATGCCCAATACTAAGTTTTTTTTTTTTTTTTACACTGCAATAGATTATGCTAGATATATTGCTTTATTATGATCACTGTTGCTTAGTACAGTAACTTTAGTACAATAACTTATATGATTGCATTTTTAAAGCTTTAATAAAGTTAGTAGCATTTAGCAATATTGAATGAAACATTTTTTATGTATAGGATGTATTTTAGGTCAGATGCTTATGCAAGAATAAGCACTTAACATGCTGTTACATCCTTGACAAAACAAAATCATCCCTTTTCACTAAATAGAATAAACCAGACTAAAAGGGATCTGAAGTAATTGAAAGAAAATTAAAAACTTTATATCCTTGTATTATGTTAAAGATTATTTAACATAATATTTTCCTGGTTAAAACATACATTTTTCTGGTTGAAATATATATAATTTTATATGTATATTATATATATATGGAGAGAAAGAGAGATAGAGGAGAGAGAGAGAGAGAGAGACAGAGAAACATTTTAAAGACTGTACTAAAATGCTAACATAGCTGTAGCCCTTAGATGATACTTTAGCTGGGAAAAAGTTGGTGAGTTGTACTCAACTACTTTTTCTGCTTAGAAAATAATTAAGAGCTTATAAATTTCTAATGTCTTAAAACAGGTATTTATTAAGATCTTAAATATACCTGTATTAAACAAATTAGGTTATTTTAAAAACTTTGCAACAATACCTCACTTATTCACAAATATATTTTCTACCCATATTTATTACAATTTGAACAATTTAAAAACAAATCCTGCAAATACTCTTAGCTTAGATAACAATACCGTTATCTTAGTTCACATTAGATAACAATACCATTATCTTAGTTCACATAAATGATTGCAAGAAATATTTATAATACTTCATATAGTATCTTATCTACGGCTCATAGCAAACACTCTAATCACATTATCTTTACAGATGGAAAAACTGGGATGGTGGATAACTGTTCTGATAACTATGGTAATACCTTTTCAATTTGCTTTTCATGTTTTGTTTGCGCAGTTGGCCTTCTGATTTTTTTTTTCTTTTTTTGGTGGGGGATACAACCTTTAAAGTTCTTGAGTAAAGTAAATCTTCTGGAAATCAGATACTTATTACAAAAAAAATCTTTTAGATATATGTATATTAACTTAATTTTACTTATCTCAAATTAGCCTTGGGGTGTGTTCCATAGTTCGCTCAGAATTTCTCATGGAAATAACTCTTATTTCTTTCAGTATACAAATGATTATCTCAAAAAGAAGAATCCTCATTAAGTAACGGGTGAATCCCCCTTTAAAAACTTGTTTATAATTGCTCTTTTTGAAAAATAGAACACACAGTAGGTTTAACCAGCCATTGAATAATGGTGAATAACTCAGTGTGACTCTTAATATAATACAATCTTATTTAAACAATTATTTTTTCCTTAGCATATTCAGCCATTGAAATTACGAAGACTTCACTAAACCAGTTAAATACTTACAGTCTCTGATGAAGTTTCAAGGGAAAAAGAAGACTGGAGAATATAAAGAAATAGACTGTACTGAATTTGTGATTTTATTTTTAAGCTACTCCCTCTCATTCATATATGTCTATCATCTCCATAATTAGATTCAGAGAAATGTCCTTTACTGGTTTTTTCTTCTGAAGAGAACCACATATTGATCATAACAGTTTCCATACATATGTAATAACTTACATTTTGGGACAGAGGGAGTTGGTATAGCCCACCTTGGTCCATCCTAACATTTTCAAATCAAGTCAGATACTATCTTTGGATTAATCAGCTGTTGATGGAGGTTTGATAGAGGGAATACTGCATGATCTTCTCATGATAAGCCTGACTTCTATATCTGGTAGATTATCCTGCTTAGTCTGTAAACACCCTTCATCAGTGGCTGCTAAATGAAGATCAAATCGAAGAGAAACAGATTTTTTCCTCAATCGAGGGTTATCTTTAAAGAAAGAACCTTCCCATTCTTTAATAACTTCATCCACTTTCTCTGTCCTGAAATGATAAAATAAACCTTTTAATAATGAAGTATGGGTCTATTAAAAATATGTATTATGTATTTCATATCTATGGAAAAATCAAGAAATTTGTATAATTTATGGTGTACAGAATTTATAATGTACTTACTTTAACAACCATATGAATAGAATTGCAAAGGAATTCTATGGAATTTCTCTTTAGGAATTCTCATGTTTGGGTTGTATTTTTGTAAAAAAAATGGCAAATTAAGGATTGAGTACTCTTCCATGAATTTTTATGTATATATGTCAGATTAAAAATCACAGAATAGGCTGGGTATGGTGGCTCATGCCTGTAATCCCAGCACTTTGGGAAGCTGAGGCGGGCAGATCATGAGGTCAGGAGAATGAGACCAACCTGGCCAACATGGTAAAACCCCATCTCTACTAAAAATACAAAAAAATAGCTGAGTGTGGTGGCGCTTCCCAGCTGGTGGTATTCCCAGCTACTTGGGAGGCTGAGGCAGAACAATCGCTTGAACTCGGGAGGTGGAGGTTACAGTGAGCCAAGATTGTGCCACTGCACTCCACTCTGGCAACAGAGTGAGACTCCGTCTCAAAAAAAAAAAAAAAAATCACAGTATACTAAAACTATGTTTGGAAACATTTAAACAAAGAAGAGTAATTACTGAGATTACTCAAAGTTAATTTCTTTACATATATTTATTACTATTTCTTAGTCAAAGTTTCTTTACTTACTGGATAGTGCCATGAGCTTCAGTGCTCTCCTTAACGATATTCCCATTTAAGATTGCCTGTTTGGTCACTGTTTCTACGTTTTCATTCTCATACTTTTGTGGGACTTTTGTAGTAAAAGATATTTCATTTATAATGGCTGTGAAAATATTATTTGTGATATATTAAATTACAATATTGAATTACTGTTCACAAATTATATTCAAACTTTTATTCAAATATTGCTTGCTTTTCTTTGCTACTTTAGAGTGTTTAATTTCCATATAAAATAATCCCCGTAAATAGTACTTCACTTTTCAAATGAGTTTGTTTATGTCAGAAACTCACCTGATGGTAAAACAAAACCAACTTTACTTGTGGTAGGCTTTTTGTCTTTTTTCTCACCTTGGATACAACCATAATATCTGAAATCAGAAATAATTATATTTTAAGAGCAATACTGTATTAGCAAATAATTAAAACAAACAGAAGAATGGATAAATTGTATATTCATGCAATAGAAACACTATTTAACTGACAAGAAATGAACTAAGGCTATGTTTACGGATGGATCGCCTAAGAATAATATTGAGTGAAAAAAGTTTTATAGTTTTATAAAGTTTAGAATAATATGCAAAACAATTTCACACTTTGTAGAAATACATACATATTACTATAAATAAATGTATGAGACTAATAAGCATCAAATTCAGAAGCCAGGTCAGGTAGAGGGAGGAGCATGAGATTGGGGGATGTGGCTTAGGTGTCCAGGGAAGTTCAACAACATTGGAAACATTTTATTCTTTTTTTTTTTTTTTTAACTATTTTACTTTTTAAACTGGGGGAAGTGGGTACAGAGGTGGTCATTGTATTTTTATGAACTTTTCTTGTATATCTTAAGTGTAGCCTAATTTTTTTAAAGTTTTACTACGGAAATATTAAAGACTATTTGATCAATATCTTGAATGATTAGGAATTAAATAAAATTCACAACCATTCATTTTATTTAACAATTATATAGTTACATGTATATAGGATCTGGAATGATTAGGAATTAAAATTTATAACCATTTAACTATATAGTTACATATATACATATACATATATGTATATACATGATATATATACACACACATTTACATAGCACTTACAATGTGCCAGATATTGTTTTAACCACTTTACAAACATTAACTCATTTAATCCTCACAGCAATCCTATGAGGTAGGTAGTAGTAGTATTCCCATTTTACAGATGAGAAAACTGAGGCACACAGAGGTTAAGTAACTTGCCCAAGGTCACTCCGCTAGTAAGTGGTATATCTTTAATTCAGTTTATGTTTTTTCAAAGATTTAATAAATATCAAGATTTATTATAGGCTAAAGTTGTTTCACCTAGTTTTCATCTAGTTTTATAAAGGACTTATAATTTGGAAACAAGCAAGAATAAAGATTTCTTCATGGAGAATTGGAGGTTATGTCATGCTCAAAGCAATATGACCTTACAAGTCATTACAGATTATGATGTATGAATTAATAAGAATTCCTCTTGATATCTTTTCTTATCAGGACATCTAGCAGTCTTTTAAATCATGACTCAAAATAATATTGCTTTCCATGGTTGTAATATAATTACATTATAGTAATTATTATTGTTTTGGGGTTTGATGTGTGGTATAAGGTGAGCCCTTGGTCAGGGGGATTGTGGTGATTGTGAATTTTCCAGGCTTTCATTGTGGGTGATCCTTAGAAGGCACAGACTAATCCTAGAAGAGATGAATGGCAAGGAAGTGAGAAAGGAAAGGTCTCTCTCTCTCTCTCTCTCTTTTTTTTTTTTGAGATGGAGTCTTACTCTGTCGCCTGGGCTGGAGTGCAGTGGCGCGGTCTCGGCTCACTGCAACCTGCCTCTCCTGGATTCAAGTGATTCTCCTGTCTCAGCCTCCCGAGTAGCTGGGATTACAGGCATGCACCACCATGCCCGGCTAGTTTTTGTATTATTAATATTGTTATTATTTTAGTAGAGACAGGGTTTTGCCATGTTGGCCAGGCTGATCTTGAACTCTTGACCTCAGGTGATCCTCCCACCTTGGCCTCCCAAAGTGCTGAGATTACAGGTGTGAGCCACCACACCCAGCTGAGGAAAGGTCTTTTTCATGATTAGCTCATTATAATCCCAAACTCCTGGGCTTAAGCAGTCCTCCCACCTTAGCCTCCCAAGTAGCTGGGACTACAGGTGTGTGCCACCATGCTCAGCAAATTTTAAATTTTTTTGTAGAGATGAGGTCTCACTATATTGCTCAAGCTGGTCTAAAACTCCTGAACTGTAGTAATCCTCCTGCCTCAGCCTCCCAAAGTGCTGGGATTACAGGAGTGAGCCACTGCAGCCGGCCAAGACTACAAGATCATTTTTGTAGTAATCTAGAATTGTTTACATTTTGTTCTAGCTGACTTTGGCTATTTGGTTCCTAATTTTGGAAGTCTAGAAATGGTTCTTTCATATATTATTTGCAGTGCATACCTTATTGTATAAACTCAGTGAATACACCAAGGTGATGATGGGTTTTTTGGATTTAATTTCTCTGACTACATCAACAATGGCATAAGTGGCTCTGTATTTCTGGCCCTTTGTCATTAACTAAATGGATTTAGGTACCTGATTTCTTCTTTTTCTAGGAGGCGGCGATAAGTTGCTATTTCTTGTTCCAGCCTCATCTTCGTGTTGAGAAGCATCTCATGCTCTTGAAGCTGCTTTTCGATGCCGCGCCTTACTTCCTGTAGCTCTTTTTCTAGTCCTTCAATCACAGCCTCTAGGTCTTGCAGCTGCATCTGGTAATGCTGCTCGCTGGCATGTAGAGAGTTTTCAAGGCCCCTTTCCTATTTTATATAGATTTTCATCAGTGAATCAGTAACACAGAATGTGTTTCTGAAATCTGATTTGCAATATCTTCATCTTTTTTTTTTTTTTTTTTTTTTTTTGAGACAGATTCTCGCCCTGTTGCCCAGGGTGGAGTGCAATGGCACGATCTTGGTTCACTGCAACCTCCACCTCCTGGGTTCAAGTGATTCTCCTGCCTCAGCCTCTCAAGTAGCTAGGATTACAGGCGTGTGCCACCACGCCCGGCTAATTTTTTGTATCTTTAGTAGAGACGGGGCTTCACCATGTTGGCCAGGCTGGTCTCGAACTCCTGACCTCGTGATCCGCCCGCCTTGGCCTCCCAAAGTGCTGGGATGACAGGCTTGAGCCACTGTGCCTGGCTGTCTTCATTCTTTTATGTTCCATTTTTTTCTTTAAAAAGATTGCAATAATTGTATTATACCTATGCAAGAGGTGTGTTTCCTTACAGCTTTGTGTGTGACCCCTAATTTTTTAAAAATTATATTTTATGTACCTAACTAGATATCTTACTATATTTCAAAGACATCTTGTGATAATTCTTACTGCAAAAAAAAAAAAAAAAAAAAAAAATCCTCTGCAGCATGATTAACTTATTATCACTCTGAATTATCTGATTTTTAAATTATGGAAAGTATACTTCAGAGGTAGGCTTTGCTTTGTAAAACAAAAGAAAGAAAATATAGTATATTGAATATCAAAGCCAGAGCAGACTGCTCATAAAAGGCATTTAGGAACATGCTTAAATACTTTTTGTTTGTTTGTTTGAGACAGTCTCACTATGTCTCTCAGGCTGGAGTGCAGTGGTGTGATCTCAGCTCACTGCAGCCTCTGCCTCCTGGGTTCAAGTGATTCTCATGCCTCAGCCTCCTGAGTAGCTGGGATTACAGGCGTGTGCCACCACACCCAGCTAATTTTTTGTATTTTTAGTATAAGAGATGGTTTCGCCATGTTGCCTAGGCTGGTTCAAACTCCTGGCCTAAAGTGATCCACCTGCCTTGGCCTCCCAAAGTGCTAGGATTACAGGCATGAGCAACCGCATGCCAAACATATTTTCTTTTTCTTTTTTGGAGACAGAGTCTCACTCTGTCACCCAGGCTGGAGTGCAGTGGCATGATCTCGGCTCACTGCCACCTCTGCCTCCCAGGTTCAAGCAATTCTTGTGCCTCAGCCTCCTAAGTTGCTGGGACTACAGGCGTGTGCCACCATGCTCAGCTAATATTTTGTATTTAATAGAGACGGGGTTTCACCATGTTGCTCAGGCTGGTCTCAAACTCCTGAGCTCAGGCAGTCAGCCCACCTCAGCCTCCCAAATTGCTGGGATTACAGGTGTGAGCCACAGTGTCGGCCTAAATATTTTTTGTTAGATGTCTCAATGGCATGGATAAAAGAATCCCCACTGTGAAGACTTTGGATAATAACAAATGCTCTATTCCCCAACTTCAGCAACTAGAGAATCCCAAGGTAATAAGAAAGGATTTCTTCATTTTTACAGGTCTGAACTAAACCTTGAGTGAGTTGGTAACAGCCACTGCCACAATGGGGGGAGGGGTGAGTAATTAAACTAGGATCAGGGATAGAATTCAGTGGCCTTGATTTCCAGTTTCTCATGGTGAATAAACGGACATTCATCCTTCCCCTCTCTTAATCAAATCACATCTGAGGACTCGATGGGTCAGTTACTTTTGAGATCATTCTCACCACAGCATGGAGAGATTCAATTTCCACTTGCAGGTGGTGCCACTGGCGTCGGGCCTCCTTGAGTTCTGCTTGAGCTGCCTTCAGAGCCTCTTCATCTTTGTCCATTTTTTTGCTTATGTCTTCTTCTAGCTACAAGAAAGCCAACAGCAACAATAACAAAAAACAAGGAGTGCTTCTGAAAATGACATGTGTAAGAGCAATTGTAGAAAAATTGTATAGGAATCAAAACATTTTTCCTTAACTTGTTAGATTATAATGTGTGTTCTAGTGCCTAGTTAACTAATTAAATATGTAAGCAAGTCCATTGCGTTCTTAGCCCGTTTTCTTCTATGTAAAATGATTTCAACAACTCTCTTCCAACTATGACAATCTATGAAATAAGGAAAAATACATTTATATGAATGAAAACAGTTTGCAGGACCAAGATTTGTGATCTCTGATTCTTAACTTTTCATTATTTATGGATCATTAGGAGGAAGGATTGAAAATTTGCTATTTCCCCCCACATTTTCTTGTAGGTTGCTTTGCAGAAGCAGATAAACAGTTGTACCCCGCAAAACTAATCAATCCTGGGACCAGGTATAGGGACAGGAGTAAATTCTGCTAGGAAGTACATTACTGGTAATTTAGAGAATTAAGTTACTATAGGCAATAAGGCTCGCAAATAGACTTCCATATTAAGAAAATCTGTTGATTTACCTTTTTCAGGATGATTTTTTTAAAAGGCATATTAAGTTTGGGTATCTGGGTAATAAAGAATAAATAATAAAAATGACTTCTCTAAGGATTATTTTCTAAATATTCTCATATTAAAAAAAGAAGTAGAAATTTTATATTTAGCTTTAAATGTTTTTATGTTGATGTTGAAATTAAAAGAAAGTATCTGTTGACAGAATTTTTAACATTTGGCCCCAGGAACAGTGAGAACAATGTATAGAATTGATTATAGTATTTTGAAGCAAAATTTATAACTTTTAATATTATAAAAAAGCATTTTAACATTTAAAAATTTAATTTTATTATACAATAGATTTTTTAAAGGAAACGAAGTAAATGAAAGTTTATGAATAAAATTTAGGGCAAGGTATTTGAGAACAAAATTCGTACATTTCTTTTGGTTTGTTGAAAATCTGTTCTTAGTGTTAACTTGGCAAAGTCACGCAGCAAGCAACACCTACCAGAGGAACTACAGAGGATAAAGTAAAGAATTTTGGAAAAAAGAAAACCGAAAAATGCTGGTGTCTGCTGGTCTTGTGGCTTTCGAATATGGAACTGGCAGCTAAGCTTGTTTGGTAACTACCGTCCCAAGATGGCCCCTAAGGAACTCTATCATCTCCCAAGATGAGTCTTAGGGTGATCCCCTTCTCCATTGACTCTGGGCTGACCTGGGTCTTGCTTTAACCAGTAGAATGAGGCAGAAGGAATGCTGTGCCACTTCTAGGCCTAAGTCTTAGGAAGCCTGATAACTTCCACTTCTGTGCTTTTGGGAGCCCTGGGCCAATATGTAAGAAGTCTGGATGCCCTGTTGGAGAGATCTTGTAGAAAGGCCAGATGGAGAGAGACCCTGAGGCTACATGGAGTGAGAGAGGAAGTCCCAGCAGAGCCAGCCTTTTGGCAATGCCCTGCCAAAGTGCCAGACACATGAGTGAACCCAGTCATACCCCAAGACGATTGACGTCCCAGCTGAGTTTTGGGGGTGTTATACAACAATCTGTAACTAAAATAGCTTATTTAGAAATTAAAAAAAAATAACTAAATAATCAGGCTGTCTTGAATTTAATTCAGCTGACTTTCTGAGTTATTTGGAAGAAAATCCTCTAAAGTAGTTTCAAGTTAAAAGACACTTTAAACAAAACTTTACTGTAGTCTTTTCATTTGAATTTACTCATTTTGGCCCCGTGACTTGTAAACTAAACTCATATTTCTACTACTGCAAAGGTAAATGTTTTGTTTACAGTTTTTAGAAGTTGTCATCTATTTTTTTCTTCTGTTTGTAAAGGTGAATGAACTATCCCAATGCTTACATGTACCAGTGACTTTGCTTAATCTAAGATGTTGATCATTCTTTATGAAGACTAAAAATGTTACCTAGAGGTGAAATTTACAATGGAACTAAAAATGAGTTGCTAATGGAATAAAGCCCTGAGATTTTTCTACTATTTTTTTTCTTTTTTCTTTTGGGTGATATTCTTAAGTAAACTTTTTGCTGTATTTCAGGGCTTGGAAGATACCTTGAACCCATATATGATAGGTAAACTAAAAAATCCCCTAAATTTCTTAATCTTTGTTTCTAAAATATTTGTTTGTAAATTTGTTTAAAGACTTGAGACCTTAATTAATTGCTGAAAGTGATTGTTAGTTTAAAACTAAATCTATGAAATTAGGATTTAGTCCTTATCTAAGTTGGCTTTCTCTCTCTTTTTTAAATACTTAAATATTACAAGCTTTGTAATGGAAAGAAACATTTCTCATCTTATAGTACAGAAGCAAAAATCTTAGTGGAGAATCGTTACCAATTTGGGGAATTTCGATGGTCATAATTTATATCATTGTTTCTGAATGCCATGTTCACACACTCAGATGATTTCTATTCATAACAATCTGGTATAAAACGGAACTCGTTAAAAAGATGATAGAAACCTTTTAGAAATATTTATCTCTAGAAAGTGTACATGCTAATAAATCTTACTTAAAGGTTTTACATTTTAAAGATATTATTTAAATTATCTCTGTAAATAACTCCATAATATCTTTGAAGGGTATTTGGAATGCTTCCTTCCTGAAGATTGTAAGAGGTTAGAGTGCACCATTTTATTGTATGTTGACCCCATGTTAATGATAGGAACCTCACAATTTATATAAAAATCAAGTGCATCAATCAATGCTTATTTAATGGCAATTTAACAGTATAATCACAGTATTTCCCCCTGTAGTCCCAGTCACATTGCAGTAGAAGCTAAATTCCTTCCCCAATAGATGCTGCATCGAAAAGGAAATACTGTACCTCAGAGAGGCCGGGACAGGAATTGGGTAGACATGGACTGTCTCCTTATTCTGGAAGGTGCCTGTCTGTATGAAATCATTACCTGGATCCTTGTTGAGAGCACCGTCTCTATCTGATTTCTGGTGAGGATCTTTTCATAGTTTGCCCTGATCTCATTGAGTAGCTGGGACAGTTCCATTCTTTTCCCATCCTCCACCTTGGCTAACTGAACCTTATCGATAGGATGAGTCGCTGCGGCAGAGTCTGCTCGGTCTGCGCGGAGGGCAGGGAGCCTCGCAGAGTCTTAAAGATGCAGAGCTCCTTTTTCAGAGGCCACGGAAACTCTCGTCTTTCTAACTAATTATGCAAATCCAGGGTAAACTCTTTGCTCCTATTGTTATTGATACAGCAGACATGTCAGATTCTTCATGAAGGAAAGGAAAATTTCAAAAACCTGTACTGGTTCCCTGTACAAATTGAGCACTTTGAGGGGAGGGGGAGTTCATTGTTGTGAAAAGGAAATGCATAACTTTTTTTTTTTTTTTTTTTTGAGACAGAGTCTCGCTCTGTCGCCCAGGCTGGAGCACAGTGGCCGGATCTCAGCTCACTGCAAGCTCTGCCTCCTGGGTTTACGCCGTTCTCCTGCCTCAGCCTCCCAAGTAGCTGGGACTACGGGCGCCCACCACCGTGCCCGGCTAATTTTTTTTTTTTTGTATTTTTTAGTAGAGACGGGGTTTCACTGTGTTAGCCAGGATGGTCTCGATTTCCTGACCTTGTCATCCGCCCGTCTCGGCCTCCCAAAGTGCTGGCATTACAGGCTTGAGTCACCGCGCCCGGCCTATGGGGCATAACTTAAAGAAAATTGCCGGGCATGGTGGCTCACGCCTGTAATCCCAGCACTTTAGGAGGCTGGGGGGGGGGTGGATCTCTTGAGGTCGGGAGTTCGAGACCAGCCTGGCCAAAATGGTGAAACCCCATCTCTACTGCAAATACAAACATTAGCTGGGCGTGGTGGTGGGCACCTGTAATCCCAGCTCCTCGGGAGGCTGAGGCAGGGAAGTTGCTTGAATCCAGGAGGTGGAGGTTGCAGTGAGCTGAGATTGAGCCACTGCACTCGAGCCTGGATGACACAGTGACACTCTGTCTCAAAAAAAGAAAAAAAAAAAAAAAGGAAAATGATATTTAGTTTTCTCAAAATGTTGCATGAAAATAAGTCTGGGCGCAAGACATGATAGTTAAAATTTTCTTTTACAGTTTTTCTCACTGCTTGAATCTTTTAAACAGAAATGCTATGGTAGGTCATTGGAGTATGTTGTAAATCTTAAATATTCTGACAGTTATCGGAAAAAGCTACCATCAGATTAAATTGACAATTGTCATTAGCTCAGAACTGACTGACTGTATTTCTCTCAAATGCATACTGTGGAGCTCGCAGAGGGCTGCCGGCCTGATGGAGTTTGATGTATTGAGGTGAAGCTGTAGCTACAGATAAGTGCTGGTAGACTATGAGAGTTGTGAGTTAACATTTCCAATGTTTTAACAAGGATGAAGAAATAGACCTTTTGGTGTATTCACCAAAAGAACCCTTGAGCCCTTTGGAGGGTGTAGTCAATGTAACATTCCATCCAATCTTTGCAATCACTTGAGCCCTTCGGAGGGTGTATTTGGCGTATCATTCCGTCCAATCCTTGCAATCCCTGACATTTTCTAACCTGTAAAGATGAAAAGACTGAGGCCAGAGAGGTTGAGGCATCTTGCCCAAGGTTGCTCAGCGATGTATGACATCACTGTGACTGGCTCTTTGATGACTTGCCTGTGTTGCATATATTACCCCTGCATATCTGCCTCTGCCTTCTCTCTCTCCCCTCCTAAATTCCTGGTTTAATTTTGCCACTTGTTGCTAGATGTGATGGAAATATGTTGTGAGAGTGAATCTATCATTATTGTTATTTGTGGAGTAGCTTTGGCTGAATTGTATCTGGAGCACAGTTCGGGGATAATCAGACCTTGGTTCGAGGCCTTGCAGGGCCTTTGCATGCATGTCCTACTCTTTTAATTTCTGAATTAACTCACATGTGGCCAGGCCAGTTTATGCTGGGCATTCTCACAGTCCTCTCCAAACAAAGCTGTCCTACCCACAGCCCCGGGTGAGAGGAGAGGTTCCAGGTCACTCCTGACCCACCCCTCCCTACCTCCTGCCCCTTCCCCGCCAGTCACAACTTGATTATCTATAGATTGGTCAGAGACCTATGGGGTAGGCTAAGACAGAAAGCTTTGACTAAAGAGGGTCATTGATGATTATCTAGGCCAAACTGATTCTCTTTCTTGGTAATTGGGACTGAGAAATATGAAGAGAATTAGGCTTGGGAGTGAAGGAGAGAGAAGAAAGCAATGAATTAAATTCCTAAATTAAATTCAGACAGCAATGAATTAAATGCTCCCTGCTACTTTAGGTAGCTCCTGCTCATATCTGCCTGAAACACAGATTGCTGAACTAGATTCCCTGGAGGGTCAGTCCTGGCAATCTGCATCTTAAATAGGTCTCCCAGCATTTCTTATCTACCCTAAATAAAGCAGCACTGTCCATTGGAAATATAACACAAACCACAAATGCAAACCACAGATGTGCTTCTAAACTTTCTAATAGCCATATCAAAAGATTGAAACAAAAAGAAGTGAAATTAATTTTATTATTATATTTTATTTAACCTGATGTATCCAAAATGCAGCAACCCGTATAAAATGTTAATGAGATCTTTTACATTATTCTTGATACTGTCTTTGAAATCCAAGTGTATTTTATGCTTACATCACATCTCAGCTTGGAACAGCCACATTTAAAGTGCTCAATAGCTGGGCACGTGGGCTCACCCCTGTAATCCCAGCACTTTGGGAGGCTGAGGCGGGAGGATGGCTTGAGCCCAGGAGTTCCAGACCAGCCTGGGCAACATAGCGAGACCCAGATTCTACAAAAAAAAAAAAAAAATTAAAAAATTAGCCAGGAGTAGTGGTGCAAGCCTGTAGTCCCACCTAGTTGGGAGGCTGAGGTGGGAGGATCGCTTGAGCCTGGGAAGATCGAGGCTGCAGTAAGCCAGATCACACCACTGCACTCCAGCCTGGGCAACAAAATGGGACCCTGTCTCCATAATTCGAGACATAATAATAAATAATTATTTATTTATTGAGACAGACAGAGGGGGTAGGATTTAGAAAGGTATTTTACAAGCATGTGAGTAATGCAGTCAACTATTTCTAGATCTCAAATTTTATTTTTCAAGGAAAAAAATATCATCACTTTACTCTTCAAAAATACTACCCTTTATTTAAATGAAACAGTAACAATACCTCATTAAAGGCTATGGCATGTATAAAATTGTGGGGTCCCTGCAACTCTCGGTGCATGGACTGAGATTGTGATGGAGATTGTCATATATCCATTATAGTTATTAGAAAAGTAAATAGTTTAAAAATGTTGACTTTATTAAAAAGAGAAAGTTTGTTATAACACATCTCACAAATGCCAAAATATTGTATTTGGGGACCCTGGCTCTAGGGACATTCATGTGTCTGTGTGTCTGCACACTGAAATCACTTCTGGAACTTTAAAAAATGGTGATGACTGTGTCCTCCTCCTAGAGATTCTGATTTAATTAACTCAGGAGGGGGCCCGGGCATCAGAATTTTTGAAAACTTCCCAGGTGTCTAATATGTAGCAAAGTTTGAGAGCCAGTCTGATAAATGTAAGTTTTCTTCCACTCATTTATCTCTCGTTCTTCAGCCAGAAGAAATGGGTTGTTGGTACAAGCATCTGAAGTTAAGATTCCTGCAGTTAAATATTGGCAAATAGTTCATGCTGCAGCTAGCACAACTCTGGGCGCATAGGCTCAGGCAGAGTTTATTGCTTTATTTTTCTTTTTTCATGTTAATCTTTATTTTGAGCTCCTATTCTATGGAGGATGTGTATTAAATCTCATCATCTCAGTCTCTCACCTTTTCTCCAAAGCATTGCATCTAAGTTTTAGGGGTGCTTATATAGTTGTGACCTGGCAAGGGGGTGCATATTGTCCTTGGTGTCATCTGTCCAAGCTGTGTTCACTAAGATAGTCATTATTCTTCCCATCTGTCCCATAATCGTTGGTTGGAGACATATAATTAAAAACAAAAATCTTCCCTCATCCCAGAAATCCTCTCCACAAAGGTAGTAGGGAAAGAAAATACTTCTATTATTGAATAAGCCTTAAAGTAGAATGTGATGTGCATCACAGGTAATCTAGGAAATTGCAAGATGGAAAGAAATCTCACCTTTTATACAGCCAAGCAGCAGACACAACCTATTACATACTTTTTTTTTTTTTTTTAAATCACCCAGGCTGGAGTGCAATGGCACGATCTCAGCTCACTGCAACCTCCAGCTCCCAGGCTCAACCAAGTCTCCTGCCTCAGCTGCCCAAGTAGCTGGGATTACAGGCGCACGCCACAGTGCCCGGCTAATTTTTTGTATTTTAGTAGAGACAGGATTTCACCATGTTGGCCAGGCTGTCCTGACTTCAGGCAATCCACTCACCTTGGCCTCCCAAAGTGCTGGATTACAGGCATGAGCCACTGTGCCCAACCTACATAGGTGTTTTCAAGACAAACAATAGTTAAGTTAGAGTAAGAGGACTTGACAATACCATAGTTACACACAGTTCATCCTAACATTACCTGGTAATTTTGGAGTGATCATCTGTGTCAGCTACTTGGCTTTTTCCAGAGGAAAAACAAAACTTTTTATATCTTTATGACAGGAAGTAGTTTTGCAACTTTGAGTAAGGTACCCACAGAAGGTAGGCTCCTACCTTCCCACAGAAACTGGGATATAGGGGTGTCATCTCTTTTGATGTTTACATTTCAAAGAGATGGTTCCCAAGTACTTGAGAAGACATCCCTGGATCATAAAGCTAATGAAAGGCCTATCTAGGCTTCAGAAGGATTTACATAAATTTCAAAGAGAGGAAAAAGTACATACAAGTTTTCAAAAGTTATAATTACAAATAAATGCTCCCTGATTTTAAATTATATTTGGAAGCTAAAGTAATCAAAACAGTATGGTACTGGCATAAAAACAGAACTATAGACCAGTTAAACAGAGTAGAGAGCCCAGAAATAAATCTAAACCTAATTTAATTAACTAAATTTTGGCAAGGGTCCCAAGAGGACAGAATGGGGAAAAAATAGTCTTTTCAATAAATGGTGCTGGGAAAACTGGATTTCCACATGCAAGAAAATGAAATTGGACCCTTATCTTACACATATTAGAAAATCAACTCAAAATGGATAAAAGATCTAAATGTAAGACCTGAAGCCGTTAAACTCCTAGAGGATAAGAGAGGGTAAAGCTCTTTGACATTGGCCTTGGTAATGATGGTTTGGATATTACACCAAAAGCCTAGGCTACAAAAGCAAAAATAAGTAAGTGGGACTACATCAAACTAAAAAGTTTCTGTACAGCAGAGGAAGCAATTAACACAATGAAAAGGCAATGTACAGACTGGGAATAGATATTTGCAAACTGCATATCTAGTAAGGGGTTAATATCCAAAATTTATAAAAAACTCTTACAACTCAATAGCAGAAAAACAAATAACCCAGTTAAAAAATGAGCAAAGGATCTAAACATATTTCTCCAAAGACGACGTAAAAATGGGCAACAGATCCATGAAGAAGTGTTTAACATCACTAACCATCAGGGAAATGCAAATCAAAACTGCTATTGAGATATCACCTTATAACTGTTTGGATGGGTGTTATCAAAAATATGAGAGTGACAAATGTTGGCAAGGGTGTGGAGAAAAGAAACAGTACACCGTTGGTGGGAATGGAGATTGGTGCAGCCTTTAGGAAAAAGTGCATGGAGGTTTCTAAAGAAGTCAAAAACAGAACTTCCAGGCCGGGTGTGGTGGCTCATGACTATAATCCTAGTACTTTGGGAGGCCGAGGCAGGTGGATCACTTGAGATCAGGAGTTGGAGACCAGCCTGGCCAACATGGCGAAACCCCGTATCTGCTAAAAATACAAAAATTAGCTGGGTGTGGTGGTGGGCACCTGTAGTCCCAGCTACTTGGGAGACTGAAGCAGGAGAATCATTTGAACTTGGGAGTCTGGGGTTGCAGTGAGCCGAGATCGCGCCACTGCACTCTAGCCTGGGCAACAGAGTGTGAGACTCCATCTCAAAAAAAGAAAAAAAGAAAAGAAAAGAAAAGAAAAGAAAAAGAACTTCCCTATGACCCAACAATTCCCCTTCTGGGTATCCACCCAAAGGAGATGCAATCACCACCTTGTAAAGATATCTGCATTTTTATGTTCATTGTAGCATTATTCGCAATATCCAAGATATGGAAACTACCTAAGTGTCAATGAATGAATGGATAAACTGGTGTGTGTGTGTGTATGTGTATACAATAGACTATTATTCCACCCTAAAAAAGGAGATCTTGCCATTTGTCACAACATAAATGGACCTGGAGGACATTCTGCTAAGTGAAGTAAGACAGACACAGAAAGAAAAATATTACATGCTCTCATTTATATGTGGAATCCAAGAAAAAAAGTCAAATATGTAGAGAATAAAACAGTGGTTACCAGGAGTGGGGGTGGGGATGGGTAAGGAAATGGGGAGATGGAAGTCAGTGTATACAAAGGAGGAGATGTGTAGGATGAACAAGTCTAGAGATCTAACCTGCTAACCAGGACTACAGCTAATAAAATTGTATGCTAACTGGGGTTTTTGTTGTGTAAGTAGACTTTAGCTGCTGTCATCCCACACAATAAGGTAACTGTGAGATGATAGATACGTTAATTTGCTTCACCAGAGTAACCATTTTACTATGTATCCCATAACATTATGTTGTAAACCTTAAATATACACAATAACATTTTTTTTTTTTTTAATAAAAGATGAAGTAAATGCTCAAAGAAAATTTAGGAAGAGAGAAAAATCTCTTCCCTTGTTTCCAACAGGGAGAATCAGGCCTCTTATTTTCAATTTGCTTTGTCCCAGCAGCGTCCAGCTGCTCTCTCCCATATTTCTTTCCACGCTTGAGGGCTTAGGAGTCACTCTGATGCTTCTGTGTGCCGGTGGCATGGAAATATCAGGTAGATTGTGGCTCCATCTGCCCGGACACACTGTGCAGCCATAACCTATTTGGGTCTTGTCCCTTTCCTGAGGTTACAATCCAGGAAGTAGGGCACAGTTCTCCTAAATAGTTCCCCCAACTTACCTCCCGTTTTGCTGCTTTCTAGGGGCTCTGACTCAGAAGCAGGACTTGGGGCTCCCCTCTCAGGGACCCTGCTTTGCACTTCCTCAGCAATCCTTTTTTTCTTTCCTCTCCTTTCAGTCCAAGGTAAGTTCTATTCTTGAGCGTGGGATGGAAAATCCTGCTTTTACTACTAGAATCTCAGCTCCAAGACCTGTCTTGTTCACTGCTGGATCACCACTTTCTAGCTCTGCGCCTAGCACAGAGAAGGCAGGCAATAAACGAGTGTCAAATGAATAACAGTTCTTTTGGACATTTTGTATGGGCCCTGAGTCCTCTTCATTCTAAGACTGGACTGGAGGACCACATTGCTTTTGTTTCATCCTCCCCTGAGACAGTGAGCACAGATTAATTCATTTGCTTGAAGGAGGTGAAGGAAATGAATTACCAGGATGGTAAGTGGCTCAAAAACACTATATTCCCCGAATTTGTAATGTTTATAAACACAAGCAAATCAGACAGGCACCCATCATTCATCTTGGTGAATTTTTACAGAGTGATCTGCTGGGAGTTTGGGATTAAACTTTGAGAGAAATAACATCTTTTCTAACCTGTTTGTCCTTAACAAATGTGGTACACTCAAGAATTTGAATTTTGCTTTGAAGAGGAAAAAATGTTAAAAAAGAAAATAATGGATTATTTTTATGTAATGCATTTGGGCACATACATTTCACCCTTTAAATCAATCTTGTACACAAGGATGTCAAACGTAATCCATTTAATGTTTTTCCTGTCCTACACATAAATGTTGTGATCTGTTTTTATTCTAAAAAGTATAACAGATAAAATGATGGCAACGCAAGTTTATATTAAGTGTTTTTTCCCTCCAGGAAGTTGTAACTATGAATCTGTTTTCTTCAGCTAGACAGATCACTCCAGTTGGTCTTTTATAATCCCATAAAGCTTGGGTATTATTTTATTTATGAAGCATAATTTCTTTGGCAGCTTAAGATTTTGTGACTCTCTCTTTTTAATCAGCATGCATTTTCATAGGATTATAAAGACATAATTAGTCAGCAAATAAAGGCTTTTTTTAAACTTAAAAAATTGCTATAAATGACAGGGCTTTACTGGCTTATATCATTTTTGTTATTTTATTGATTTTCTACTCATAGGAGCAGGCCTCTACATGATATCGTTTAATCTTGTGCTTTATATATAAGACTATAATTAGATGATAAAGAGTTTTGTGTGGGAATATGTTTGTCAGCATTTTTTAGCCTGTTTTCAGAGTATGTGAGAAATGCTTACATGCATTTTTATACACCCTGAACATGCGTTTCGTATGGAGCGATTAAGCAGGGTACATTACACATGCAATCTTGGTCCTGGCAGATACTCACTTTATTCTTTGCTGCTATAACTCAAGGGCAAAAAGCAGGGCAGTTTTGCCAATCAAGGACTTTGCCATTGGGTCCTATTTTCTCTGACATCTTCCAGATACTTCCAGGTGCTTCTTCCTACCTTGTTTATTGTGGCCCAGCACACACAGATGGTCAAAATGAGCTTTACTAGATAGAGGCTGAGCTCATTTTAGGACACCCAGTTTATACAATTTTGGTGTATTACAAATACAATTCATGTTTTTTTTTTTTTTTTTTTTTTTTTTCTAGCTTAGCAGACTATAGGCACCTTCTAAAACTATTTAGAATGTTCTCCATTGCTTTTTTATCTGGAGGTGCGTTAATTAAGTCCCAACTTTTGAAGTCATAGTTTGTAGGTTGAAACTGTGCACGCATCTACTCACTTGAGCTACAATATTTACATCTCCTTTCAAATATCTAAAAGAGAGGTCTTTGTTGGGTTCTAAGTACATTGTCTTCACTAATTTGACAGGTGTTCCCTTAGCTCTTCCTGTCTTTGAAATATTGATTTTTCTAAAACTGCTTTCTATAACTTATGACATAGGCCCTGCTGTCTTCTATTCTGTATCCTGATACTCTAGTCTTAGTTATTTTTCTGCATCTTAGTTTATTCTAGACAATTTATTTCCTTGCACTTGCATTTATCCTTTCTTGCTTTTCTTTTTTCTTTTTCTTTTGTAGATGGAGTCTTGCTTTGTTGCCCAGGCTAGAGTGTAGTGGTGTGATCTGGGCTCACTGCAACCCTTGCCTCTTGGGTTCAAGTGATTCTCCTGCCTCAGCCTCCCGAGTAGTTGGGACTATAGGTGCCCACCACCATGACCAGGTAATTTTTGTATTTTTAGTAGAGATGGGGTTTTGCCATGTTGGCCAGGTTGGTCTCAAACTCCTGACCTCAGGTGATCTGCCACCTTGGTCTCCCAAAGTGCTGGGATTACAGGCGTGAGCCACTGCGCCTGGCCTCTTGAATTTTCCCCCTGTTGTCTTCTTTTTCTCTTTTTGAAAATTTTTATTTTGTTTAAAAAAATTTCTCCTTAGGTCATTCTCACAGGCTTTCTGCCCTGCGTATCAATTTTTAGCACCCTGACAGTATTCCCCGGACCCTCACCCCTTCACATTGCCCAGATCTTCCCCGGAATGTAGCGGTGAGCTTTCTTCTCCTCAGCCCAGACTGTACAGTATTCTGGACTTTATAATGTTCCATAACCGTTATTCAGTGGTTTAGAACACACATGTTTTTAGTCATTCAAAAGCCTTTTTCATTTTTAGCTAAACTTTTAATTTTGAGGTAACTGTAGATTCAGTTGTAAGAAACAGTACAGAGCAATCCTACATACCCTTTACTGAATTTCCCCGATGGCAACAGCTTGTAAAACTAGAGGACCATATCACAACCAGGGTATTCACAGGGCAGTCAAGACACAGAACATTTCCATTGCATCGGTGAGCTCAAGGGAGGGCCTTCTCTCGACGTTGGCTCCGGCTCACGGTCCCTCGCACCATGAAGGATGCAGAAGGAACCAGACCCTGGCCCTGCAGCCCTGCTCCGGTTCAGGGTAGAAGTGGGAAGTGCCACAAGTAAGGCGTCTCTGAAGAGGAAGTAATTGCCTTTTTTTTTTTTTTTTTTTTCCTGAGGGATCAGAGAAGGGAAATAAAGGCAAACATAAATTAAAAATAAGAGACCGAATTCTTCCTGTTAAAAATAAGGGAAGAGGGCCGGGCGCGGTGGCTCACGCCTGTAATCCCAGCACTTTGGGAGGCCGAGACGGGCGGATCACGAGGTCAGGAGATCGACACCATCCTGGCTAACACGGTGAAACCCCGTCTCTACTAAAAAATACAAAAAACTAGCCGGGCGCGGTGGCGGGCGCCTGTAGTCCCAGCTACTCGGGAGGCTGAGGCAGGAGAATGGCGTGAACCCGGGGGGCGGAGCTTGCAGTGAGCTGAGATCCGGCCACTGCACTCCAGCCTGGGCGACAGAGCGAGACTCCATCTCAAAAAAATAAAAAAAAAAAAAAAAAAATAAATAAGGGAAGAGACACCCCTCTACTCCCCTTTCTTCGAGCATCTACTTTAGAAAACTTGTAAATTCTTTCGCCGTCACTTTGAAATGTGAGTACATCTTTTAAAAAGTAAAATAAATCTTTTTGCCAATTTTACAACCAAGGAATGCCTTTCTCAAGACTGGAAATCAACCTTTTTGAGTGTAACCATTCAAGGAAAGAAACACCCCTGTGTCCCGGGTTCTGTGGGAGGGTAGGAGCCTAATTTCAGCAGGCACCTTGCTCCAAAGCTTCCTCCTGTTATAAAGATGTGAGGAGTTTATTTTCCCTGTGTATAAAGCCTATTAACTAATACAGATGGTCACCCAAATTGTGGGTAAAGTTAGGATAAACCGTGTGTGACACATGGTGCTATGAAGTCCTCTTAGGTGAAGAGTAGCTGTTGTTCATCCTGAGAACATCCGTGTAATGGGCTGTATCTGCTTGGCTATATAAAGGAGGAACAATCTTTGTCTTTGCAGTCTCTTAGTGGATTGCTTGTGACGGGCATCGCATTCTGGTTTAATGCTTATTCAATAGTGAAACGATTTTCTTTCTCCTTTACCTTGGTGGAGAGGATTTCTAGGTTAGGAGATTTATTATTATTATTATTTTTTGAGACGGAGTCTCGCTCTATCACCCAGGCTGATGTGCCGTGGTGCGATCTTGGTTCACTGCAACCTCCGCCTCCTGGGTTCAAGCGATTCTCTTGCCTCAGCCTCCTGGGTAGCTGGGACTACAGGGGCACGCCACCACACCCGGCTAATTTTTTGTTGTTGCTGTTGTTGAGGGGGAGTCTTGCTCTGTCGCCCAGGTTGAAGTGCAGTGGTGCGGTCTTGGCTCACTGCAAGCTCCGCCTCCCAGATTCACGCCATTCTCCTGCCTCAGCCTCCCGAGTAGCTGGGACTACAGGCATCCGCCACCACGCCTAATTTTTGTATTTTTAGTAGAGATGGGGTTTTTCAGCATGTTGGCCAGGCTGGAGATTTTGTTTTTAATTGTAATTTCCATAGCAGATTTCATGGAGGAGGTAGGGTCTGACCTTGGCTATGAAGGATGCTGCATACGTATGTTATAGGCAATTGATTGTAAGATATGTAACATTTCTCATTTGTAGTTTAACCCACACATGGGACCCTGTTTTAGACAGGTGGCAGGGGGTCTGCCTGGAAATTAATTTTTTAAAAAATCAAAGTGAAATTCACACAACATATAATTAACCATTAAAAAATGTACAGTTCATTGGCATTTAGTACACTTACCATGTTGTGTAACTAACACCTCTGTCTAGCTCCAAGCTATTTTCATCACCCCCAAAGAAAACCCAACCCATGAAGGAGTCATTTCCTATTTCCCATTCCCCCAGCCCCTTCAAACCACCAATTTGCTCTCTCTGTGGATAGCAGCACTATTCATCACAGCCAAAAGGTGGAAGCAACCCAGGTTTCCATCAATGGATAAATGGACAAGCAAATTTGTGCCAGACACACACGATGCAATATTATTAAGCCGTAATAGGGAGTAAAGTACTGATGCATCCTAAAAGGTGGATAAACCTTGAGAACATTACACTAAATGCAAACCAGACCCCAAAGGTCACATATTATATACTTATATTTATATGAAATATCCAGACTAGGTAAAAACAATTTTTTTGAGGGTACATTTTAGCACATTTGGGAAGACATTATATGGTAGACTCTGAACCCTTATAGGGGATGGTGTGGAGTGTTTTCTGGAAAACAGAATTAGTAAAGCGGAAGAGGCAGGAAATAGAAAACTTAAGGGCTGGCCGATGACAGAGGAAGCAAGAGTTCACAGAAATCCCTTCGCTTGGCTTTCAACGTCCACCCTACCTGAGCAAGCTTGGGTCTCAGTGAGAAGCTTCTCTGACACCAGGGACTGGTCTCTGCCCGGTCCTGGATACACACCCTGCACAACTCTTGTAATAGTAACAGTCTAGTCCTCAGAGTCAAACATTTAGTTTAACTTTGGTGTTTGAAATGCCTTGAACGCAGGACCCAGCTTTCATTTTCCATTTTCACTCACTCTGGTAGCCTCCCTAGAAAGACTGCGTGGACAGCTTGAGGATACCTGTGCAGATCGTGATCCAAGGGACCACGTAGTTCTAGTTTGTAAATAAAGTTCATATATCCTTTTGTATTATTTTTGCTAATTATTTGCCTTTACCCAATGGCTTGAATGACTGAACTCTATTTTCAGGCTTAAATACTCCCTCCATACTGCTGTAACTGGCCAGATAAATGTGCCTACTCCAGTAGCAAGCTCTCCACATCCCGTTCCTCTTTCTGTCTTCTCCTTACTTCATGCCCCCACTGCCTCCTTAGTTTTCAACTGCCAGTGCAAAGCACCCCAGCTTTCTCTAGGCTGTGCTCTGCTCCCTGACAGCTGCTGTCCTCTCCTCATCCCTCTCTTCTTCCCTTGCTTTCAACTTCCCAGCCAGTCTGTGAGTATTTGAGCACCTTCCAGCTGCTTCACTTTGCTGTGTCATTCCGGGGGCCATGTTGCACAGCCGCGGCACACTTGCATATCCATGGGGCCTCTTTTCTGAGCATGCTGGATGCATAGAAACTGGCGTTCCAGAAGTGTACAATTGAGTTTTTGACAAAGAGAAATTTTACAAACAAAATTGTGGCCGTACGAATTTTTTTTTAAATTATATTTTCCCATAGGCTTCGTAAAAGAGAGAGCACCTGACCTTAGCTATTAAATGTACAGTATTTAAAATATATGAATTAACAAAATTTTATTTGCTCACACCTTTAAGTGGGGTTAAATATACTAGATAATTGTTTTCTCCTTAACCAGATTGTCCTTAAGGGCAAAGAGTGCATGTCTTGTATTTCTTTAAAGCTTGCCCCATTTCCTTCGTCCCACCAGCTCCTTAGACTTAGTACTTAATGTTTTTGAACAAACAAATATCTAAGTAGGCAATCTTTTATTGACTTCATTTCTTGTCTTGAAAAGGAATTGATTACTGTTACAACTCTCTTAAAATATGTGTTGAGTTCTGAGAATATACATTGCAAAGTTCAAGTTTGTTTTGACTTTCTAACTGTATAATCAGAGAGGAGTAGCTCACTCAGGAATTACTTTGTGAATGATAAGCTTTTCCTCTTGGATGTGAGGGCTGTGTTCAGATGAAAGACACTAATATGGAATACCAGCAATTACATAGTTTAAGGCAACTAAGTTACATCTATAGACCATATCACTTTACATGAATATAATACTTCTACTTCCATAAATAATTCTGAATGCTTGAAGAAAACACTGGTTTTTATTCCCCAAAATCGTTCTTTGAAACCTCCTTAAATAGCCATAAGACTAGCAACTCATGCCTTGAAAAAGGTAGTCACTGATATCAACACTGTTTGAGAATTGGAAAAACATTTCCAGGACAAGCGCAGTGGCTCACACCTGTAATCCCAGAACTTCGGGAGGCTGAGGTGGGAGGATTGCTTGAGGCCAGGAGTTCGAGACCAGCCTAGGCTACACGGCAAGACCTTGTCTCAACAACAACAACAACAACAACAACAACAACAACAAAATTAGCCAGGCATGGTGGCATATGCCTATAGTCATAGCTCCCGGAAGTTTGAGGTTAAAATGAGCTATGATCTCACCGCTGCACTCTAGCCTGGGTGACAGAGCAGGACCCAGTTTCGAAAGAAAGAAAGAAAGAAAGACAGACAGACAGACAGACAAAGAAAGAAAGAAAGAAAGGGAAAAATAAAAGAAAGAAAGAAAGAAAGAATTTCCATTCTCTTTGATAAATTCTCAGGGTTAATGACTAAGACAGAATCCATCCTTTTTTCAACTGTATGGTTCTATATGAGACCTTTGATAGTTAAGCTATATTACTTTATTACCATACATTTGGATAGTTAGCAATCAATAAGTTTTACACTACCTATGAAAAATAATCTGGTAATAAGATAAAAGTGTGCATAACTTATTTTCTGCTTCAGTACTTAACATAGTTACTGATTTCTTGTGGACTGTAGTTTTGTAATACTACGCTCTTTGGTGAAACGAAGTGTGTGATCATTTCTTATTTCTTTGTAATTATTTTTTTTGGCCCCACAGTTTGACTTTTGTTTCTTTTTGGCTTCTTACATCACTGTCCCACATTAAAAAAAATAATAGATTTTAAGATGTCTTTTGGCTTAAATTGCAAACAATTACATTTGAAAATTAACGAACCGAATGAAATTTAGTCCAGCCTATATGAAAAACAAAACTGTTGTCAGGGCGAGAATAGATGATTCGTGATTTCACATTCTGCCACACCTTTTACAAATATTTTTCAAACCGTTGCCTTCAGAAAAATTCATTATACTAATCCATCAAGCTTCAGTTCCTTCTTAATTGTTTTTCTCAAATGTCTCTTCTCACTGGTGGCTTGGCGCCATCTCTCACTGCTGACCCTTCAGAAATGAAATGTGATGATATGCTGACATACTGGTGTCACAAGTTTGGTTACCTTTGAAAATCATTATCTTTGAAACTTCTGCAAGTAGCCACAAAATGAGTGACTCATACCTTTTTTATTTTTTCCAACTTTTATTTTAGATTCTGGGGAGTCCATGCGCAGGTTTATTACCAGGGTATATTGTGAGGGTATATATGCTGAGGGTTGGGATACGAGTAATCCCATCACCCAGGTTCTGAGTATAGTACTCAACAGTGAGTTTTTCAACCCCGTTCCCCTCCCTCCTGTGCCTCATGCCTCAAAAGAGATGGTCATTAAAGTCAGTACTGTTTCAGAATTAGGAAAACATTTTCAGTTCTCTTTGAGAAATCCTAAGCGTCAATCTTAGAGCTTGAGACAACCAGACAACCAGAATTCACCATTTTTTCAACTGTGTGTTTTTTCTGTGATACCTCTGAGTTTGGCTATGCTACCTTATTACTGTACTTGCATGTTGTAAGTGATCAATGAATGTTTTTTAAATTGAGTAGGGTATCTACGAGACACATTTAACTGCATAATTCCTGTCTAAATATGTCATGTATGTATTTTTTGTGTGTGACTCACTTCTGGAAAGGACTTCCCTGCTGTGGTTCTTCGGTTGAGATAATTCACACCTCAAAATATCATATGTAGTTCTGAATTTCTAGAGTTTTATTAGTTGTAAAGTGATTTTAGAAATGCACTCTGATTCTAAATGTTTGTCACGTGGTTAGAAATTTTGCTATGAATAATACATTTTCATTAAAATAAAGACTATTATGTTTTTCATGCCATATATATATATATATATATATATATATATATTCAATTGCCCATTTGTTTCTCTATTTTCTTTCTTTCTTTTTTTTTTTTTTTCCGATATGGAGTCTCACTCTGCCACCCAGTCTGGAGGGAAGTGGTGTGATCTCTGCCTACTGCAACCTCTGCCTTTCAGGTTTAAGTGATTCCCCTGTCTCAGCCTCCCAAGTAGCTGAGATTACAGGCATGCGCCACCACACCCTGCTAATTTATTTTTGTATTTTTAGTGGAGATGGGGTTTTGCCATGTTGGCCAGGCTGGTCTCAAACTCCCGACCTCAAGTAATCTGCCCACCCTGGCCTCCCAAAGTGTTGGGATTACAGGCGTGAGCCACCACACCTGGCCTGATTTTTTTCTATTGTATATTTCTAGCTGGGTATTCCATTGTTATATCAAAGTCAGTATACCTATAGCTTGCCATATTGTCTTTCCTTCTAATTCTGTTCTTCCTGCCAACTTTCCAATTTTTATTCCACCTTGAAATTTTAGAAATTTTGCTTAAACTGTCTTAACTCTTTAAAGTCTAAGAAGCCAAATCTTGTCTCCCAGATTTTTCACTCCTCCTGGGATTATTTCAGTACAGAAAAATTTCAATTTATTTTTAAATTGCTAAAGCAACCTTCTGACTTCATCTCTAGTTTCCATCTCTACCATTCCAATTCATCTGGCATACAGATGCATATTAATTTTCTTAGGCAAGTCTTGCATGTTTTCTTTTGCAATCCTTGATAGATTACTCCAAAGCCTAAGATTTCGAGAGTTCCCTGTGATCCTTAGGATGAGTCTGTACTCCTCAGAGAAGCTCTTGATGTGATTGTACATCGTCTCAGCCCAAAATCTTCTTAAGCTGATAAGCAACTTCAGCAAAGTCCCAGGATACAAAATCAATGTGCAAAAATCACAAACATTCCTATACAGCAATAACAAACAGACAGCCAAATCATGAGTGAACTCCCATTCACAATGGCTTCAAAGAGAATAAAATACCTAGGAATCCAACTTACAAGGGATGTGAAGAACCTTTTCAAGGAGAACTACAAACCACTGCTCAACTAAATAAAAGAGGACACAAACAAATGGAAGAACATTCCATGCTCATGGATAGGAAAAATCAATATCGTGAAAATGGCCATACTACCCAAGGTAATTTATAGATTCAATGCCATCCCCATCAAGCTATCAATGACTTTCTTCACAGAATCGGAAAAAACTACTTTAAAGTTCATATGGAACCACAAAAGAGCCTGCATCACCAAGACAATCCTAAGCCAAAAGAACAAAGCTGGAGGCATCACGCTACCTGACTTCAAACTATACTACAAGACTACAGTAACCAAAACAGCATGGTACTGGTACCAAAATAGACCAGTGGAACAGAACAGAGCCCTCAGAAATAATACCACACACCTACAATCATCTGATCTTTGACAAACCTGACAAAAACAAGAAATGGGGAAAGGATTTCCTATTTAATAAATGGTGCTGGGAAAACTGGCTAGCCATATGTAGAAAGCTGAAATTGGATCCCTTCCTTACACCTTATACAAAAATTAATTCAAGATGGATTAAAGACTTAAATGTTAGACCTAAAACCATGAAAACTCTAGAAGAAAACCTAGGCAATACCATTCAGGACATAGGCATGGGCAAGGACTTCATGTCTAAAACACCAAAAGCAATGGCAACAAAAGCCAAAATTGACAAATGGAATCTAATTAAACTAAAGAGCTTCTGCACAGCAAAAAAAACTACCATCAGAGTGAACAGGCAACCTACAGAATGGGAGAACATTTTTGCAATCTACTCATCTGACAAAGGGCTAATATCCAGAATCTACAGATAACTTAAACAAATTTACAAAAAAAAAATCAACCCATCAAGAAGTGGTTGAAGGATATGAACAGATACTTCTCAAAAGAAGACATTTATGCAGCCAACAGATACATGAAAAAATGCTCATCATCACTGGCCATCAGAGAAATGCAAATCGAAACCACAATGTGATACCATCTCACACCAGTTAGAATGGCAATCATTAAAAAGTCAGGAAAACCAGGTGCTGGAGAAGATGTGGAGAAATAGGAACACTTTTACACTGTTGGTGGGACTGTAAACTAGTTAAATCATTGTGGAAGACAGTGTGGCAATTCCTCAAGGATCTAGAACTAGAAATACTGTTTGACCCAGCCATCCCATTACTGGGTATATACCCAAAGGATTATAAATTATGCTGCTATAAAGACATACGCACACGTATGTTTACTGCGGCACTATTCACAATAGCAAAGACTTGGAACCAACCCAAATGTCCATCGATGATAGACTGGATTAAGAAAATGTGGCACATATATACCATGGAATACTATGCAGCCATAAAAAAGGATGAGTTCATGTCCTTTGCAGGGACATGGATGAAGCTGGAAACCATCATTCTGAGCAAACTATCACAAGGATAAAAAACCAAACACCGCATGTTCTCACTCATAGATGGGAACTGAACAATGAGAACACTTGGACACAGGAAGGGGAACATCACACACCAGGGTCTGTTGTGGGGAGAGGGGAGGAATAGCATTAGGAGATATACTTAATGTAAATGACGAGTTAATGGGTACAGCACACCAATATGGCACATGTATACATATGTAACAAACCTGCATGTTGTGCACATGTACCCTAGAACTTAAAGTATAATAGAAAAAAAAAAAAGAGTCTCCAGGAGATCTCCAGGAGATCTTACTATGTTGGCCACTTTGGTCTCAAACTCCTGACCTCAAGCGAGCCTCCTGCCTCGGCCTCCCAAAGTGTTGACATTACAGGCATGAGCCACTGCACCCAGCCCCAGCTGCTTCACGTTTATGTTAATACTTGGTATTGTCTTTTTAATTTCCATTTGCTGGTGGGTATAAAATGCTATAATATTGGAGCTTTAGTTCACAGCTTCATGAGTTTTTTACTGGCCTCTTTGGCCCATATTGAATTATTATCTGTGAGTTCCCATGGCACTTATCATCTGTGCTACTGACTACTTTTAGTTGTATGTGATATTCTGATGCCATTGAATTATTTCAAGAGTATCTCCCACATCTCCAGATGGGCTGTACCTTCTAGAAGGGAATATTTGTCTCTTATTGTTTACTGTCTGGAGTGCTTAGCCAAGCACTGGACCCAAATTGATTGCTTCAGACCAGAGCTAAAAACTGCAAGGTTAGACCTTCTGAATTAGAAGTGTACTCATTTTTGTTAAGTCCACAAAGATTAAAAAATTCCAAAATGTAGATGGGTGCATTCACATGACTTTATCGAAGATGAGCAAAAACATTCCCTAAATATCCTGCTGGCTTTTATTTTTTCTAGTGTAAAAAGATGAGTATTGTTGAAATACATCTCCTTGTCTTCATGGCTTTTGCAAAGTTTGACTCTATACATTGCATCAGTTATCCAGTGTACATGACCAAGGTTAAATGGTTCTTGGTGCTTTATTTGTCTTAGTTTTTGTGGCTAGCTTGTGTGGTGCTCCTTAAACTGGTCTTTGGTGAACATCTCTTATTTGTGATAAAGCAACAATGCCATCAATCAGTTCTTTAACAATTGTGTTGTGCCAAAACATTTCCTTGGTTCTGCAAAAAGAAAGCGATAGGTCAATTACATATTGATGGAAATGAAGTAAATTGATAAAGCATTTCTCTTTAATCAAAAGTAACACAGCTCTCTTACTGGGTGCTTATTAACTTTTCTACCTACTTTCAACAGTGAGAAAGATAGGCATATAAATCTCATTGATTTTAATCTTTGCTTTTCTAAAGCTTCACAAATTTGGAGTGATTTTGATAAAATTCAGTCAGAATTATAGTTAATACTTTATGTTAGCTACATGTTTGCATATATTTTTCCTTCTAGACTGTAAATTCTCCAAGACAGGGACCACATCTTTGTATCTCCAACACCTAATGCAGGTGTTTATTAAAGGCATAGCATGATCTACAACCACATCAGTAGCACAGATGAATTGCGCACACACCATGTTGAAAGAAGCCAGACACGAAAAAGAACATACGGCATGATTCAGGGTTTGAATCCTAACTCTTTCCAAGTTACTGTATAACTTGAGAAAATTATAGTGTCCTTATCTGTAAACTGGGGATAATAATAGTACTCACTTCATAAAGTGTTGAGAGGATGAGAAATGGGAATGAGATTATCACTTGGAATTTTGGAACTTCAAAGGGTTTGATCCTGGATCATTCTGTCCCAGATGAGCTTTGTGATCATGGGTGAGCTATTTAACCTCACTGAACTTCAGTTTCCTTATCTATGCAATGGGGATTATGCCCCATCTACAGAATTGCTGTAGGAATTATGTTTACATAGTGGGTGCTCCATAAATGGTAGTTGCCTTTGTTATCATTGTTATAATACACCAAGTCCTATGTAGAGAGGCATTGCAATGATATAGGCAAGAAAGTGGCATACGGTGAAATCATAGTGAAATTAGCTCAACAAACGATGAAGGGTTTGAATCCTTCTAGGAATGCCAATTAATTCTCAGACATAGAGAAGGAAGTGACATCAATAACAATAGCAAACAGATTCACAATCCTTTTCCCTCCCTCCCTCCCTTCCTCCCTTCCTCCCTCCCTCCTCTCTCTCTCTCTTCTCCTTCCTTCCTTCCTTCCTTCCTTCCTTCCTTCCTTCCTTCCTTCCTTCCTTCCTTTTTCTTTCTTTCTTTCTTTCTTTCTTTCTTTCTTTCTTTCTTTCTTTCTTTCTTTCTTTCTTTCTTTCTTTCTTTCTTTCTTTCTTTTTCTTTCTTTCCTTCCTTCTTTCTTTCTTTCTTTCCTTCTTTCTTTCTTTCTTTTTTTCTTTCTTCTTTCTTTCCTTCTCTCTCTCTCTCTTTCTTTCAATGGAGTCTCGCTCTGTCACTCAGGCTGGAGTGCAGTGGTGTGATCTCGGCTCACTGCAACCTCCGCCTCCAGAGTTCAAATGATTTTCCTGCCTCAGCCTCCCGAATAGCTGGGATTACAGTTGTGCGCCACTATGCCCAGCTAGTTTTTGTATTTTTGATAGAGACGGGGTTTCACTATGTTGGTCAGGCTGGTCTCCAACTCCTGACCTCAGGTGATCCGCTCACCTTGGCCTCCCAAAGTGTTGGGATTACAGGCGTCAGCCACCACGCTTGGCCCACAATCCATTTCATACAATTAAGTTCAAGTAAAAACTGAAAGGAAAAATAAAGAAAACTCTATAGCAAAGGCCATAACCTTTCCTACTGCAAGCCATAAGAACAAAGACATCATTTTACATCATGGCTCCAGTGCACCTATAATCCCAGCTGCTTGGGAGGCTGAGGCACGAGAATTGCTTGGACCTCAGAGGCAGTGGTTGTAGTGAGCAGAGATTGCACCACTGGGTGACAGAGTGAGACCCTGTCTCAAAAATACATATATACACACATACATACATACATACATACACACACACACACACATACATAAATAAATGGATCACAGTCTGCAGCTTGAAAAACACTGCCTTAAACTAATCTACAAGTTGAAACCTTCTTGTTTAATTTTAACTTTTTGTCTTCAATCATGCATCTTTATTCAGTCTATCTCCTTTGCTTCTTCACCTCCTTTGACCTTTCAAGGAAAATATGGATTAAAATGTCTCCCCACATTTTGATTTTGAGGTGAACGATGTTGAAGGGAAGCCATTTAAATGTGATATAGCAATAGCTTCTAAGACATTTATTATTGTTTATTTAGGCGTAAGTTGAAAGAAAAAAATGACAGTGCTATTTTGATAAATGTCTCAGTAAAAGTATTCCACAACCAGAGTCTTGATTTTGTATGACTCTAACTGTTTAATACAAACATTGGAGTCATATAAAAACAACGCTTTTAGACTTTGGAATATGCTGTTCCTCTGAAGAAAATGAAATAGAATAATAGAAAACTTGTATTTAAAACTTATCCTTGATTTTATTTCCTCTTTTTGATCCAGTTTCAAACTTATGACTGACAAGAAAAATAGGATAGTCTTATACTCTGGTTTTGATTGCTGTAGGTATCATAAAAATTGTAATATCTGAGATTTTTTTTTAAAAAGCTCTATGTTGAAGTCATTGAATTTTAGCTTTTTCTGTGTTTGATTTGTTCTGTTTTTGAATTACACCACCCCAAATGACTATTTAGCATCTCATATGTTGGATATAATATACTTGTTTCCATAGGCGGTCTGGCAGAACAACAGTGCCGCCTAAATTTCAATTCAGGTGGGCAAACATTTGTGGAGCACCTTGTCGCCAGTAGTAATGCATGGACTGGGGCCTGGGTTCATAAACTGAGGCCTTGGTCAGTGCTTTCCTAGAGCTGGAATGGGGCCTCGAAAATTGTCCTTACTGGTGGCTCACACCTGTAATCCCAGCACTTTGGGAGGCCAAGGCGGGTGGATCACTTGAGGTCAGGAGTTTGAGACCACCCTGGCCAACATGGTGGAACCCCGCCTCTACTAAAAATACAAAAAATCAGCTGGGTGTGGTAGTGTGCACCTTTGGTTCCAGCTACTTGGGAGGGACCCTACTTGGGAGGCTGAGGCACAAGAATCACTTGAACCCGGGAGGCAGAGGTTATAGTGAGCGGAGATCACACCACTGCACTCCAGCCTGGGTGACAGAGTAAGACTCTGTCTAAAAAAAATTAAAAAAAAAAAAATTATCCTTACTGAATGAACCCTGTGGAGGTTGTTCAGCCCTGGTTGTATGTCCTTGTTGTGGTTAAAAAGGTAAATAGGAGTCATTGAGACCTATACGTGCCCCAGTCCTAACCACTCTCCTTCTTTACCACATCCACAGCTTTTTGCACGCCAGTGTGCCCCGTGAGCAGGCAGTGGTTGGTCTCAGCTTCATTCTCCAGGCACGCCTTGACCTTCAGCAGCTGCGTTTAGCCTGGCTCTGGCCCTTGGTCTTGCGACGCCCTTGAAGGAGCTGGGTCTCCAGGCACTAACCTCTATCTGAGGCTGGCGCTTGGCCTTTGATTCAGTCAGCTTGGCTTTGAGGGCTGTTTTCTGAGAGTGGAGTGAAGTTTTCCCAAGAGAAGAGATGAAATAAAGAGTCATTTGGGTAGATTAGCATCAGAAAGTTTTCCTGTTCACTCTGCAGGAAGGGAATATACACTGGATGGATGTTACTGTCTCATCTTCTAACTTCTTCTCTTTCAGGTAAAACAGAGGTAATCTACACAGATGCCGTGTTTTAAGACGGTGAGGTTTTGATTGAACCAGAAGGAGAGTATCTCAGGCTGCCTGTCTTGTGTACCTAGTGCATCCCTATGGTGAAGGAAAATCCTCCTTTCTTAAGGTAGAACAGTGATTTTCAGGCAATTTTGTGCCTCCCTTCCACCCTCATTTGGCAATATCTGGAGACATTTTTGGCTGACATAATAAGAGGGAGGCATACTACTGGTACCTACTAGGGAGAGGCCATAAACTTCCTGCCACCCGCAGGACAGCTCTCCAGGAATTATCCAACCGAAAATGTCTATAGTGCCAAGGTTGAGACACTCTGCCTTAAAACCTGACATTTGGATGTTATGCATTTCAAAAGTTTCAGGAAACTGCTTGAATTAGGGTGAATCTGATCTAATTTTAATTCCCTGTAACATTAATTCTGCCACTCTGAATTTTTTTTTTTTTTAATTCAAACAATTTCTATTTGCAGAGTCATAGATTTTAGAGCTAGACGATAGGTACCTTAGTAATCACCAACTCCCCTGCTTTGCAGAAAAAAATGAGGCCTAGAGAGAGATACTTTTAGAGGAATGACTTATCTAAGGTTACACGGTGAGCTTTGAGACAACCCGAGACTGAGGCTCAGGCCTACCAGGTCAATGAAAAATACAGCAACTTCCTTATGTATGATTAGTTTAATCAAAGTTTCCCCATGGCTAAAGTGTAATTCTCAGAAGATAAAGACACTGCTGCTATCCACGTTCCTATTTTGCTGCTCCTGAAACATTGGACACTTAATAAATTCTTATGAACGCTCCTATTTTTAAGTACAAGTGAAAAATTTATTTTAAAAGTGACACATTGTTATTCAAGTTTATTTATTTATTTATTCTTTGAGACAGAGTCTTGCTCTGTTGCCCAGGCTGGAGTGCATTGGCGCAATCTCAGTTCACTGCAACCTCCACCTCCTGGGTTCAAGCGATTTTCCTGCCTCAGCCTCCCGAGTAGCTGGGATTACAGGCATCACCACCATACCCAGGTCATTTTTGTGTTTTTAGTAGAGACAGGGTTTTGCCGTGGTGGTCAGGCTGTTCTTGAACTCCCGACCTCAGGTGATCTGCCCGCCTCGGCCTCCCAAAGTGCTGGGATTATAGACGTGAGCCATAGCGCCCAGCCTGTTATTCACGTTTAAATGTATTAAATCTCCTTAAAAAGGAGCATATATACTTCTTGATATTTAATGAAATCCTAGCTGACCTACATGCAGGAATTTAATCTAGATTAATTCTTTTAAGCTTTCAGTCGGGAGCCCTGCCTAATCACCTACCTGCAGAGAGAAACAGTGATCTCATTCTGAACGTGGGCCAACATTTCCCTAACAGCAAGTTTATGCTGACATTTGCGGTATCTCAGCTAATTCAGTGGCTGTGGTGTTTGCAAAGTAGGGCCCGACATGTGCAGTTAATCATTTTGTTTCAGGTGTTTTTCATACATTAAATGGAAATTTTCCTGCCCAAGTTACTAATTGGAAAAGCCCAAGATTTTGGCTTTTTCTTAAGAGTCCTAAAAAAACCCCTTTATTAGGGAATATCATGTTTTGGAAACATATTGCTGAGAATTTATGTGAAATCGTGCAATTGTTTGTGTGGGCAATTGGTTTATGGTGTTTTCACCCAGGGAAATTTTTTTTTTTTTTTTTGAGATGGAGTTTTGCTCTTGTTGGCCAGGCTAGAGTGCAGTGGCGTGATCTTGGCTCACTGCAGCCTCTGCCTCCCAGGTTCAAGCAATTCTCCTGCCTCAGCCTCTCGAGTAGCTGGGATTACAGGTATGCACCACCGTGTCCGGCTAATTTTGTATTTTTTTAGTAGAAATGGGGTGTCTCCATGTTGGTCAGGCTGGTCTCAAGCTCCTGACCTCAGGTGATCTGCCCGCCTCGGCTTCCCAAAGTGCTGGGATTAAAGGCGTGAGCCACCGCGCTGGGCCCCATCCAGCGAGAGATTTTCTTGTACCAAGTCTACTGTAGACTGTAGTTCAATCTCCAGGGCCTACAATGCTGGCTCCTGTACATTCGTCTCAGTCTTAGCCGAATTGGGTGCAGCAGCAACCTGCTGTTGCCGCACTCAGAGTCATTTATCAGCGAAGCGAAGTTGTCCTAGATTTCCTGACCTTGGCTGTGTTTTTTGTTTACTTCATTGTTGAATCTAATTTCAGCATCTTGGTGATCGTGGTTGGCCATGGCTTCATAGTGCATTCTCATGTCATGAGGAGCAGTGTTAGAACAGCTCCAGGTGGGCTGACCCGTTCCACCCGCAACTCGGAGCCTGCAACAGCTGGCCGGCCTTTAATTTCCGGAACTGGAAACAACCCTCGCTCAAGGAATTCAGCCATTATGGTAAGAGAATAACTTCATTTATTAGAATTCTCCTTCACTTCATCAGACTCAAATTGAAGGCAGGAATTATGTAAGAAAGAGGAAAGTTACGATGTGGTGTATGGGCACATACCTCTTCCTGGTTCTTTTTGAGATGAGTGAACTCCTCTGCCAGAGTTTCAATCTGCGTTTCTAGATCATCTTGGACAAAGTCACGTCATTCCGGACTTGGTGCAGACTGTTGATGTCAGCCTGACGCTATAGTGCAGGGTCAGTTCCATCTCAAATCTGGAAAAAGTTTCTAATGCTTTCAGTGGTCATTAGGTTTGTATTATTAATATCAGGCTGCATTTTAAATATTTCATTAAATATTATTATAGAAATGCCAATTTTTCTGTTCCTCACTTATTGTTAATATAATTTGCTATTAACTTTCCCCATTTTTGGCGGTATGATGGCACTCCATATAAAATGCTGCAAGCTTTGGGGAAGAACCTTTTTAGCATTTTTATTTCTTGGAACACAGTGACCATACGTTGTTGGCCTCTTGTGTGTTGGGGCCTTCTACACACACATAAAGTAGGGAGTTAAATTAAAGAATCCTCAGAAACACATGCTGGTTCTTTTCAGAAACCTCACTTGAAATATACCTAACTAGAAATTCTTACTTATGAAACAAAATTAAGTAGTGGTTCCTTTGGACATAGAATCATCACAGCATTCTTGTAAATAATGTGCTTCCCTGAGGTTTTTAACTAAAATATTTTTCTATTTTTAGGATTCTATCATTTCTAAGAAGAAAAATATTCTTTTATAACTGTGATTCCAGTGTAAAAAGAAGCATGGCTTCACATAGTGTTTTATTTATTTATTTATTTATTTATTTATTTATTTATTGAGACGGAGTTTCGCTCTTGTTGCCCAGGCTAGAGTTCGATGGTGCGGTCTCAGGTGCAGTCTCAGCTCACTGCAACCTCTGTCTTCCGGATTCAAGTGATTCTCCTGTCTCAGCCTCCCGAGTAGCTGGGATTACAGGTGTAGGCCACCATGCCCGGCTAAGTTTTGTATTTTCAGTAGAGATGGGGTTTCATCATATTGGTCAGTCTGGTCTCAAACTCCTGACCTCAGGTGATCCACGTGCCTCGGCCTCCCAAAGTGGGATTATAGGCGTGAGCCACCATGCCTGGCCTTACCTAGTGCTTATCTCCATAGCTTATGTTTTCCATCATGCTGCTAAGGGTAACTATATCACACTTTTGTCTGAAGTCCACAGCTGCTAGTTTTATGCTGATGGTCTGTAGCATGGGGTTGCATTGTCAGTGTTTGCATCTGAAATCTGGAAACACAGGACACAAAAAGTTGTGTTTGATACACTCGCATTCTGAACCTCTGTATGCTGGTGTTGAGGCATGTCAGTTTCAGGTCTTTCAAATAAATTTTATATGTATATGGTCCTTTAATGGAAAATAGCATATACCTCTGCTTTTGAGAATAAAAGAACTGTAAGAAATTTAGTTTACTTTTTCTTAAGTATTTTGGAAACTTTCTAGAATTGTTTCCATAAAATGAACTATACAAAAGTAAACAAATTAGGAAAAAAAATAGCTAAAAAGTATATTCTGTTACTTGTTAAATTTCTTCCTTAATCTGCCAAATTGAGAAAAGTACAGGTATACGTGGAGGATGTTGCCAATCTTTTCAAATTTTGTCATTTTTAGTGTGTTTTTTTTTGTCTACAAAATGTCTTACCTTTTTTTTAAGTTCTGTAATTATCTGGTAATACTTCTTGTTGTCCTGTTTTTCTCCTTGATCATTAGCCCGGGCTCAAATTTCTTATTCCATGCTTTGATTTTATATTCAAGTGTACTCTTTGCCTGCACCACAGTTGAGACCTTGTCCAGGTAAACTGTGACATGGTCATCTAGATTTTACATTGTATCCTTCTTCTTACCAGAGAAGATCCCACCCACCTCCCCCCAAGTTGGTAGAAAATCTCCACCTGAGTCACATTTCTGCCTGTAATTCTTTCTTTCCAATGAGCAGTATCTAATTGCCATAGAGCAGATTTTGGGGCAGAGTATGTCTCGATGGAAGAAATTAACTCTACAAAGCCCAACAGAGAGAGTGGTAAGGGAGTCATCAATTAGTAATTCCTCTTATAGTTTATAATGTGGCTGTTTCATCTCTGATATAATTGTTTTAAATATTTTTAATGACATCTGTAATACTGTTATTATTTTGTTAATTATTTGTTAAACTCAATAGACTGTCTTTTTATTAAAAGGCACAGAAAATGCCTTTAGGTATTTATTTCATATTGGAGGGACAAAGCAGATAATATTTACATGATATCAGTCCAGTTAAACTTGTATTTTCCCTTATGGAATTTCTGCATAAAGGAAAATACCTTTTTATAGGCACAATGCTTATAACACAAAGTCCTTTGGAATGATATGATAAATATTACTTATTTTCAGATGAAGTTATTTGAAACCAATTTTAGGGAGAAACCAATTTCTGGAGAAGTAATAGAAACCAATTTCTGGAAGGGGCAGATCCTTAATTTCTGTATCCTCTATATTACATATTTGAAGTATTTAAGAATAAAATTTAGGAAAATAATATGAAAATAAATGACATTCTTCTATTTTTTTTCTTGAATTTGATTGATTCTAAGAAAATAAAAATTTAAATTTATTAAAGCCTGCTTGGAATTTTGAAATAACTAATTATATCTAACTTTTTCCCCTTATCTTATGAAAGTATATGACCTCTCCCCTGCCCAGGAGAGTTGAAGAGGAATGGAGGAACTAACATAATAGAGTTTTGTGGGTGGATTTAATATTAAATAGCAAACTTGTACGTTTCTCCAGGTTCTTGTATACCTCTGCAGTGGGTGTGTCTTGCTCCTTTTGCAGTTTCTTTTGTAATCATGGGGAAAAAAAACCCAAAAACATGATTTCTTTTCTTTTCTTTTTTTTTTTTTGAGACGGAATCTCGTGCTGTTGCCCAGGCTGGAGTGCAATGGAGCGATCTCAGCTCACTGTAACCTCTGCCTCCCAAGTTCTCCTGCCTCAGCCTTCCTAGTAGCTGGGCCAGCAGACGCCTGCCACCATGCCCGGGTAATTTTTGTATTTTTAGTAGAGGTGGAGTTTCAGCATGTTGGCCAGACTGGTCTCGAACTCCTGACCTCAGGTGATCCACCCATCTTGGCCTCCCAAAGTGCTGGGTTACAGGAGTGGGCCACTGCACCTGGCCCCCCATGATTTCTATAGTACCAAATTCATTTTTCTTCATGTTTGTTGTCAGTGCAGTGAGATAAACCCAGAGGTTGATGGAGGATGTTTCTATCTATCTTTCATCAATCAATCAATCTTTAATGAAAGCTGTTAGACAATAGTTTTTGGTAAAAACAAACATGGTGTGAGTTGATGTTCTCTCTCTGAATGGCTTTTGCTTCATTTTACTTTAATAGAGAGTCTGAGTTTATCCCTATGGCTTCGGACATCCTAGTCATTAAGTCAGAAAACATTTTTTAACACTTCTGTTAAAATTGAAACAACACTTATTCTTAGAAAAAATATTCAAATGACAAATTTAGGAAACTTACATATCAAGCTGATATTGTTATTGGCAAGTGTGGGGCTATTGGCGGATGCTACTTGTATTTTAGTTCTGTTGCTTTTGTTTTTTTTAATGATACAAAATATATTTAATATGTTAAATGAGAGAATAGGAAATGTATTTAAAGATCTTTCAGGCTGACATAATGACCTCAAATAAGTAAGATAGAAAAACTTTGGTAAAATAAGTGAATAAAAAAATGAAGTTCTGTGAATTAACAAAAGAAAACATCAGATGAAGAATAAAGTTTCTCTGCCAAAGTTCCAGCTCAACAGAGCTGTGGATGTGATGTGGCTGCTGCTGTTAGACAATATTAAAAAATTTACAAAGCCCAGAGGTCATCTTCCCCCAACTCTTGGCCCTTCTGTTTAGTTTTGCATGTCATATCCTAGAGGGAATATTTAATAGCAAATACGTTAACTACATCCAAAACACCTGGCCCATATAATGAAGAGTATGGAAACAATGCCAGATGAAGCATGGCTAAAGAAATTAGGATTTTTGTCTAGAAAAGAGGAGACATGATGATCATTTGAAAATAGCTCTAAAGGGCTACACCAGAATCAAAGAGCTGGAAGTTACACAGGGAGACAGATTTGGAAACGAAGACATTTCTAACATTACACCTGTTCTTAAATGAAATAGACTGCCTTACAAAGTCATGATCTTTCCAAGTTCCAGGCACCTTCAGCCAGAGACTGAAGACCAAGAATAATCTTTGAGGGAGAATCTCTGTTCTGGGTGGGAGGCTGGTATAAAAGTCACCACCCAACTCTTTAAAATTCTGGGAATTTTATGTTGCTATGTTTGTAATAGAAATCATAAGCCATGATATTGAATCTTCACGGAAAATTTGGGTGTGGAACAACCAGTGGGGAAAGCAAAGTTACCTCATCTTGAATCGGTGTAACAAAGCCCTCATTTGCATAAAAACCATCATGGAGATTTAAAAGTCTAGTGTCTTGGTCTTAGGCAAACAAATAAAAAATCACATGAAGCAATTTATTTAAAATTAATAGAGATCATACGAAGCAATTTATTTACAGATAGCTGCAAGCTAAAAGCAGCGTGTGTGTCTAAAGATGAAAGTGTTAGAATTAATTAACAAAAGTTGTGATAGTTGTGATAAAACTCTTTCCACAGGTCAGTAAATTCTGGGCATTAATCATTTCAGTTTTGAATTGCACAAGTAGAGGTTTTTCAAGGATGAGAGATGATGCTTGGAAATGTGATTACATTTCTCCAAATACATGTGCTAACTTTTTAATAAAATTCTTTGCAGAGGATCACCTCCCCACCTTATTGTTATAAAAATTTTAGAACGGTTCTTGCTTAGAATTACATATCATATGTACTTTCTGCACATAAAAAGTTGGTTTTTGGCCAGGCATGGTGGCTCATGCCTGTGATGTTAGCACTTTGGGAGGCTGAGGTGGGAGGATCACTTCAGGCCAGGAGTTGGAGACCAGCCTGGGCAACATATTGAAACCCTGTCTCTATTTTTATTTTTTAAAAATTGGTTTTCCATGAAATAGTTTCCTCCAATTGCTACCACTGTGAGATTATGAAGCTCATTTCGAGATGCTCCTGTCCTGCTTAGGAAGCTGGTCTTCCCCTGGTTTTGCCCTTAACTTGAAATCCGGTTTCAGTTTTAGTGACCACAGGGGCACGTGATAGCTTGCTTTCTATCTGAACTCAGACCAATAGGTATCTTTTTTGGTTCTTCTGGTCTCCAACATCAACAGATTTCTCCTGTAGACAGATAGAAAACTGTTCTGGAAATTTTTGAAGCCTCCCTGTTTACTTTAGTTGAGGGAGAAGCGGTTTTGGAAAAATGAAAAAAAAAAAAATAGCACTTTTGGGGGGTACTTCTCACAGAAATAGGCCTCTCCGTGAGTTTAGGATATGAAACTACAGAACTTCACTTATTTTGGTAGAGTAGAATTCTAGTTCATGGAATTAGGAGATGGGGCTTTAACTTATAACTTTTCCACTTGCTTGCCATGTGCCTTTAAATAAATGACCTCTCTCAGCTTCATTTTCTTCATCTGTAACATGAAAGCGGTAATACCTACATCAGAGAGTTTGTGGATTAAGTGAAATAAAATATAAACATAGATACAAAGTATTTATATACATAACATGTGCTTACGAAATATAAATTCCTTTTCCCCTCTTATTTTTTCTCATTTGGATTGCTCAAAAAATTATTATGCTTGACATCACTTATTATAGAAACATCTATATAGGTTAATTATAGACATTAATTTATTGTAATGCTTTTACATCACAAGTGGAACCACATACAGTACACTCTCTCTAATTTTTTTTTCTTTTTGAGACCAGGTCTCACTCTGTCACCCAGGCTGGAGTGCAGCCGTGCCATCACAGCTCACAGCAGCCTCAATCTCCTTGGCTCAAGTGATTCTCCTGCCTTAGCCTCCTGAGTAACTGGGACTACAGGCACATGCCACCAGTCCCAGCTAATTTTTGTATTTTTTTGTTGAGATGGGATCCCACTATGTTACTCAGGCTGGTCTCAAACTCCCGGGCTCAAGTGATCCGCCCACCTCAGCCTCCCAAAATGCTGAGATTATAGGTGTGAGCCATTCCTGTAATCCCAGCAAAACCCTATCTCTACAAAAAATGCAAAAATTAGCTGGGCATGGTGGAGCACACCTGCAGTCCCAGCTACTCAGGGGGCTCAGGTGGGAGGATCACTTGAGCTCAGGAGGTCTGGGCAGCAGTGAGCGGTGATCGCGCCACTGCACTGCAGCCTGGGTGACTGAGGCACGCAATGCACATCCTATCACAATTTTGTTATAAGCTCGCATGTACCTTCATGTTCCTTGTGGTTCTGTCAGCAAATCACTTCATCATGCCCCCTCTCTGGAAATCCAAGCTTTGTATGCAGGATACCTCCGGGCTTGTCCTTTACCTGCTATTTAAGTGCTAACTTTAAAAAAAGTGGTTGAACTATTAACATTTGCTTCTTTCGTGCCTCATCATTTCATATTGACATTGATATTACAAATGAGTACTTTGTTTTCAGAAGGGCTTGATCAATATTTTCTGTTACCCAAGTGTCATATCTCAGCCACTGAAAAGTTTTTAAAGTGGTTTGTTACTTGCAGTATTTTGTTCCTTGAGGAGGTTGTGTGGATAATATTACTTGAGCTTCGTTTTGGGTGGTTTGTATTCACCAGTTTGTCTCCTCCTGGGTGAACACTGTCTAATTCCATGAAGTCGTCCAGCAAGTTTAGGCCACTTTTCTTAGAGTTTCAAATACTTTACTGGTTTCCTCTGAGCTGCCTGCTGTGAACCTTGTTTCTTGTTTCTAATCTCTGTGAGGATGGATGCCACATCGACCATTCTCATCATTCTTGTGTATACTTCCCTGAGGTCAGAAAGAAAAAACAACCTTGTGAATCTCTGGATCAAAAGTCAATGGGTGAAAACCCATGTGCGAGGCTGGGCGCAGTGGCTCACGCCCGCCCGTAATCCCAGCGCTTTGGGAGGCTGAGGTGCGCGGATTACGAGGTCAGGAGTTCGAGACCAGCCTGGCCAACATGGTGTTGTCTCTACTAAAAATACAAAAATTAGCCGGGCATGGTGGTGGGTGCCTGTAATCCCAGCTACTCAGGAGGCTGAGGCAGGAGAACTGCTTGAACCTGGGAGGTGGAGGCAAGATCGCACCACTGCACTCCAGCTTGGGCAATCAGAGAGACTCTGTCTCAAAAAAAAAAGAAAGAAAGACCACATACATGTGGGCATGAGCTCTCTCTTCTAACAGTAAATCCACTCTCAGAAAAAATAAACATGTTCCTCTCATTCAAAAGTTGAGGCTGGGTACAGTCGCTCATGCCTATAACCCCAGCACTTTGAGGAAGGCCGAGGTGGGAGGACTGCTTGAGCCCAGGAATTTGAGAACAGCCTGGGCAACATAGTGAAACTCCATCTCTACAAAAAATAAACAAAATTAGCTGGGACTTGGTTGCCTGCAGCTACTCAGGAGGCTGAGGTGGGAGGATTGCTTGAGCCCAGGAGGTTGAGACTGCACGTGAACCAAGATGGCACCACTACACTCCAGCCTGGGCAACAGAGCGAGACCCTGTAACAAAACAAAACAAAAAATTGCCTCAAGAGCTGAACTTGAGGGTCTCACAATAAACATATTCCTATTATAGAGTTTTACAATGATTTTAAGGCAAGTAATAATATATGAACACCGTGTCCTTAACTTTTTATTCGGCACTCTAAATAAGTTTTATGATCCAAAATGGTTCAATAGTTTCAGTTTTCAAAATTGAACATGCCCTTAATAACACATTCTACTGTGTCTCAGTGTTCTGGTGTCTATGATGGGGCGTTTTCTGTATTTGTGAACAATCATTCGGTACAAACGCAGCATCGTAACGCATGCCAAGGAAGAACAGAGTGAGGCTTTTCACCTCGAAATGATTTTCGGAGTAGCCCCATACTTTTGCCTTGACATGAAGATAATACTAGCCATGAACATAGGTCTCAGGTGGCCAAAATCCACAGCTCGAAGGTTAGGCTTGAGAAGACCCACAGAGAGCGGCTTCACTGATGGGGCCGGGATGGCTTAGCTTCTGCAGGCTGCTTACACCGGATTTCCATTTCTGCCCTTAAGCTATGAATCCAGGTTGGATGAACTGGTCCGTACTGTTAGTGTTTCAGTGGAGAAGAAGCGTTCAGGGTTTTATTTATTGTAATGATTTGATGGTGGAAAACGGCTTTGACTTGAGCAACTTAACATTGCTTTTTTTCTTTGAGTAGTGGTTTAATGTTTATTCTGTGGTTAGCTATGAACCTTATTCTGTGGTTAGCTATTTAAGCAGAAGTCATAACGTACCCAGAGGTTCATTTTATGTTTTATTCGATGCGCCCGGAAGATGAAAAACTACCTGTTTTGATGATAGGTTTGATATGCTCATACAGTTCTTAATTGGTTTTATATTGGAAGATACATGTTCAGGTTTGTCCTTTTATAACTTTACATTTGGCTTTTTAGGCCACATCCTATGTTCTTTCCTTGAGGACTGGCTTGTAGGGTTGATTCTCTAATTTGTGATATGGGCATTTAAATTCCTTGATTGAGAAAGCCCATAGCCATCCTGGGTTGGTGCTATGCCTGGTTCTTCCTGGGGCCCGTACCACCTCCCACACAATCTTAACAGGTTTCATCATCCCACACAAGACAAGACAAAGCCATGTGGCCCCAGGGATACTGTAGAAATGAAAGAATAGGACTATGACCACCAATGGGGTATAAGATCTTAGCAGCGGGGAGTGGGGAAAAGAAATACCAGCTTGGTGAAGTGGCCGGTTTTGGCTAAAGATGTGGCTAGATTTGGCAGGGGAACAAGTGCCTGAGGATCTCTTCTCTTTGGGGCTTTCAAGGTTTCAGCAAATCAGATGCCATATCACACAGCCAATCTTGTTTCCCAAGACTCTTTATTTGACCACTGTCCTAAATGTCCTGTAAACACACATGTCTGATTCCTATGTCACTTCTGATGCAGATTGTGAAATCAAGTCTTTACTATTAACAGCTTTTTATTGCTTGCTGTCTTCTTCGTGTTTTAGCTTTTCTTCTCTGCTGAAATATGAGCTTTTTGAAGTAGGAGGGAGATTATGAGTTTCTTTTTTATCTTATAAAATATCGAGTTCAGTGATGGACATATATAAACTAGACATTAATTATAAGTTGATTATTAAAATAATCGCATCCTTCTTTGTGGGCTAAGCTGTTGACACTGTAGTCTAATTTCAGCTATTGTGCCACTGAGTTCTTGTGCAATACCATTAAAAATGCCCACATTAAAAAAATGGCTATAATCTGAATTGCATAAAGAAGGTAATGTGATACCCTACCTTGTTTTAACCTGATTGTCTCTCTTAGCTGAGAGAGCTGGACAGACACCATTTTTGTTTTTTCACTTGCAGCCCCCCTCCCTTAAAGGCATAACTAGTGCAAACTGACTCCAAGCACATCCAGGAATGCACTTACTGATAAAATATTGAGGCAAGCTAAATCAGCAGTTCCTGGGGACGTACTTGGGGGATGGTATCCAAAGCCCCTGAGTTATCTCTTTGTGATAGTTTGAGCCTCTGCACCTGGAACTGTTTACTTTTCTGTAACTGTTTCTGTAACCAATTAATCTTTGTTAATTGGTTTGCCTGTTTCTGCTCCTGTAAAAATTGCTTCAGCTAAACTCCCCTCCCCTATTTAGACCACAGTATAAAAAGAAATCTAGCCCCTTCGGGGCCGAGAGAATTTTGAGCTCCAGCCATCTCTCGGTCGCTGGCAATAAAAAGACTCCTGAATTAGTCTCAGAGTGTGGCTTTTCTCTATAACTCGCTTGGTTACAACAGGAAGATATAGACAATGAACTGATGTTAGTAATATAGTCATGCAGCTAGATCATCAATGATAGCTTCCTTCCTAGGTAAAATACTTTTTTAAAAAGTAAGTAATAATCAAATTAATTTGCAAAAGTAAATTTATTGAAGCAAAGAAACAATTAGAGCAAAGTTGTTAATTCAGCTATTTCAAGAGCATTCTAATGAGGAAAGAAGAAGATGCAGAAAAATTGGCTAGTCATCCATTTCTGGACTGAAGCTTTTCCTGAAATTATCCAGAAATATGCCTAGATTGATGCCATTTCTTCACTTGTGTCCTTGATTTTTTTTTTTTCTTTGAAAGACACTCTTGTTGATCTGGAAGTTCCTTATTTAACTTGCACCTCAGAAATACTGCTGACTTGAGACGAGACAACCTTGCCATCCACCAACTCCTCTATGATGGTCTTAGTCACTCTAGTCTTGCTTGAATCTGAAAATCATGGGATTGCAATGTCAGTCTGGCAACTATCACAGAAACACAGAGCAAGAGAAATGCAATCATATGCATTCAACGTGTTCTCTCTGGGTAAGATTATGTAAACAATAGCAGACACTTTTAATATGACAAGCAAAGTATGCCTTTACTTTTAAATTACAGAATTATCATCAACATTAAAAAAAATGTCTACCTCGTCCTTGACCAGAACAACCTCCAGATCTTGAGTCACCAGATACCAGATCCCTGGATCCCATGTTTGTGGATCCTGAGTTTCTACCATCAAATTCTGCAAAACTAGAACCACTGGAGAAAAAAAAAAGAATTGTTTTCCTTTGCAGTTTGCAAAGGCAGGAGAAACCCTCCGCCCCGGGGATTCCTCAAGATGAAGCTTTGGATGTGTTTTAATTGGATTGTGTCTGTTACTTTCTTGTTCAGCCTTGCACTCCTGGGCTCAAATGATCCTTCTGTCTCAGCCTCCCCAGTATCTGGGATTACAGGTGTGCACCACCATGCCCAGCTATTTTTTTTTTGAGACAGGGTCTCGCTCTGTCACCCAGGCTAGAGTACAGTGGCATGATTACAGCTCACTGCGGCCTCAACCTCCTGGGTTCAAGTGATCCTCCCGCCTCAGTCCCCTGAGTAGCTGGGACTACAGGTGTGCACCACCACGCCTGGCTAATTTTTGTATTTTTAGTAGAGACAGGGTTTCACCATATTGGCCAGGCTGGTCTCGAACTCCTGACCTCATGTGATCTGCCTGCCTTGGCCTCCCAAAGTGCTGAGATTACAGGCACGAGCCACTGCGCCAGCCTTCAGCTAATTTTTTAAATATTATTTTTTGTAGAGACGGGGTTTTGCTTTGTTGCCCAAGCTGGTCTTGGACTCCTGGGCTCACGTGATTCTCCCACCTCAGCCTCCCAAAGTGCTGGGATTACAGGCCTGAGCCACTGCACCCAGCTTGTGTCTGTTATTTTATTACTCTCTCTATATACAAGTCTACCCCCTGAGTCTCATTTTGGTTTTCTAAAATAAATTCCCTAAGGTATGCATTTTAGTTTGTTCACGACTTTGGTTTACCCTCCCTCTCCATCGAGCAGGCGGCAGTAGGTCTCGATCTCCATCTCCAGGCGTGTCTTGATGTCCAGCAGTTGCTCGTACTCTGCGTTCTGGCATTTAGTCTCACCCCGGATCTGGCAGATCTCCTCCTCCAGGGCACTGACCTGTGTTTGAATTTCTGACAGCTGAGCCACGTAGCCAGCTTCTGTGTCAGCCAGGGTTCCTTCCAGGGAGCTTTTCTAAGAGAAAAAGCAAATAAAAAATTCATGATGAAAATAAATCATTGGATGATTTTTTAAAAATGCAATTTTATGTGGCACTAGAAGTGTAGCTTCGCCATATAACCTATATTGTTATATCATTGCTTCTTCAATTTTGGTTGGCACTTCTTTTTAAACTAAATCTTTTATGTGAAATAGAGTACATTAACTTTTAATGCTTTCTATAATCATAATGCAGTTCTCCTTAACATCGCCTTTTTTATGTGCCTAGTGAACCTCTTGGCAAAGAAAGAAAATTGCACTTGCCTAACTCCCTGTTGGAAAATGTGAAAAGCTATTTGCACATACCATGGCCAGTTGGGACTGAAGCTCAATTTCCAGGGCTTGCAGGGTACGTTTCAGTTCTGTTATCTCATTCTTGGCAGAACTGGCTGCCCCAGCATCAGTGGAGATTTGTGCTTGTAGTGATGCACTCTAAATACAAATATAATGCAGCTGTTGTAGGCTGGTGAACGGAGCAGAAGCGGCTTGTGTGTGGCTACTGGCTTGGGTTCTCAGCAGAGAGGATGTACCTGCTTATTGAACTGCTCCTCAGCTTCTCGGCGGTTTTGCTCAGCCAGCTCCTCATACTGCGCCCTCATGTCATTCAGTAATTTGGTCAGGTCGGTCCCTGGAGCAGCATTCATTTCTACAGTCACCTCCCCTCCAGAGCTTCCTTGCATACTCTTCATTTCCTAGCATGAAGGAAAAAAGACCATCGTGATGCAAATAGAAAAGCGATGACTTCCCAGGCCGGGCGTGGTGGCTCACGCCTGTAATCCCAGCACTTTGGGAGGCCGAGGTGGGCGCATCACGAGGTCAGGAGATCGAGACCATCCTGGCTAACACGGTGAAATCCCGTCTCTACTAAAAATCCAAAAAAAAAAAAAGAAAAGCGATGATTTCCTAAAATGTGCCTAGACAACAATTTGGAAATAGGACACTGAAAGGAAAAAAAAAATCAAATCTAGATAGAATTTACTCATGATTACTTTTGTTTCCTGGTCATAGTGTGTGGGAAATTCACTTAGATAAAATTGAGTTTATTTTCCTTTTTTTTTTTTTTGAGACGGAGTCTTGCTCTGTCGCCCAGGCTGGAGTGCAGTGGCTTGATCTCGACTCACTGCAACCTCTGCCTCCCCAGTTCAAGCGATTCTCCTGCCTTAGCCTCCTGAGTAGCTAGGATTACAGGCACAACAGCTGGGCATCATCACACCCCGCTAATTTTTGTATTTTTAGTAGAGACGGGGTTTCACCATTTTGGTCAGGCTGGTCTCAAACTCCTGACCTTGTGATCTGCCTGCCTTGGCCTCCCAAAGTTCTGGGATTACAGGCATGAGCCACTGTGCCCGGCCTATTTTACTTTTTTAGAGACACACTATCTCTCTGTTGCTCAGGCTGGAATCCAGTGGCATGATCATAGCTCACTGTGGCCTCCAACTCCTGGGCTCGAGGGATCCCCCTGCCTCAGCCTCCAGAGTAGCTGAGACTACAGGCATGAGCCACTGCACCCAGCCAATTTTATTTGTATAGAATGCATGTGGGGAGAAATATGTTAGCGGGAGTTATTCATTTATGTAGAACATGTTCCTACCTCCTCGTGGTTCTTCTTCAGGTAGGCCAGCTCCTCGGTGAGACTCTCAATCTGCATCTCCAGGTCAGAGCGGGTCATAGTCAGGTCATCCAGGACTTTCCGCAGGCCATTGATGTCAGCCTCCACGGTCTGCCGGAGACACAGCTCGTTCTCATACCTGGAAGGGACAGCAGTAAGGCAAAAAGTACTGTAAGCTCACCTGGCCGTGTTTCAAAGAGTACCTTCCATTCTTACATATTGAAAAACTTCTCACCTGTGGGCATTTTCATAAATAAAGGTTACTAAGTTTTCTCTTGGGAAATTTTCCCTTATAAAGAAAAATACCAGTGTAATATTAATTCTAATCATGTCTAACATTTTTTTTTTTTTTTTTTTTTGAGACGAAGTCTCGCTCTGTCGCCCAGGCTGGAGTGCAGTGGCCGGATCTCAGCTCACTGCAAGCTCCGCCTCCCGGGTTCACGCCATTCTTCTGCCTCAGCCTCCTGAGTAGCTGGGACCACAGGCGCCCGCCATCTCGCCCGGCTAGTTTTTTTTTTTGTATTTTTTTAGTAGAGACGGGGGTTTCACCGTATTAGCCAGGATGGTCTCGATCTCCTGACCTCGTGATCCGCCTGTCTCGGCCTCCCAAAGTGCTGGGATTACAGGCTTGAGCCACCGCGCCCGGCCAAACATTTTTTATAATAAAATTCTCGCTCTAAATTTGCCTCCTTCTTTTTTCTTTTTCTTTTTGATGAAATAATGGTCTAAAGTTTACCCTTGGGATGTTTGTAAATTTAGGTCATGATCTTCTAGTGTGTGTGTGTATATATATATGTATATTTATAAAATGAAATAAAATTTATTTTTTTCCCCATTACCCTTGTTTTCAAGTCTTTATGTTTCTTACTTCAATCTGAAGTCATCAGCAGCCAATCTGGCATTGTCAATCTGCAAAATGATCCCAGCATTTTCAACAGTGGCAGCAATGTTCTAAAAAAAGATGTTAATAGTAAGTGAATCACGAATGATTTTTACCTTGTGTCTGCATGCCTACCTGTAAGGGTAGATGTTGCCTGTGTTATTAGCTCTTTTTGTGTGTGTGTGTGTAGAGACAGAGTCTCGCTCTGTTGCCCAGGCTGGAGTGCAGTGGCGAGATCTCGGCTCAACTGCAATCTCTGCCTCCCAGGTTCAAGTGATTCTTGCGCCTCAGCCTCCTGATTAGCTGGGATTATAGGTGCGTGCCACTATGCCCAGCTAATTTTTTTTGTATGTGTATTTTTAGTAGACATGGGATTTCACCATGTTGGCCAGGCTGATCTCAAATTCCTGACTTCAAGTGATTTGCCGGCCTGAGCCTCCCAAAGTGCTGGGATTACAGGTGTGAGCCACAGTGCCTGGCCTGTGTTATTAGCTCTTAAAGGTGACTTGCTTTGCAAACTTACTTAGTAATGACACCTGTATATCTGGGGCTGGTATATTTAGGACTACAACTTTCTGCAAAAAGATAACCGTTTGCACATTTATTGGACTAGGCACAGGAACCTGTTTTACAGGATATAGCCCTCTGCATATTTCTGCTACTTTGTTAGATTATCTCATGCACTTTTTCAGGAAATAGTGCAAAAATTGTATTTCGCTTCCAAAAAAGTCTTTAAAAATTTATTTCCCATACAAAAGTGGCTAAACATTTTAGATTCTACTACATTCTTATGTAATGTTTGCACCAGATTTTCTAGGAAGAAAAATCATCCTAAAGAATATTTAAATCTAGTAAGACAATAAAATATGTCAGTCTGTCAGAATTCATCATAAATAATTAAACTAATGTTGACTCACTGCTGTCATTCTTATATATAAATGATAATTAGCTGCCTGGTATTGTATAAGTTTTCCTCTTATGTAGAAATACTGAAACTGAGATGGAAACAGAAAATTAATGTCACATAAAGTATTATAATAATTAAGACACATCAGGTCCCACTTTGCATGTGTAACAAGCAAATATGTTTTCAAATAATTTCTTAACTTAAAATTTTCATTATAGTACATGATCCGAAAAGAAGTGAAAGATCCACAAATACTAGAAACTCAGGCACAGATAGAGTCTCACCTGGTTTCTGAGCTCTTCAATTATTGAATAGTATTTGCTATAATCTCTTCCAGATCCACCATCTCCAGACCCAGGCCCGTATTTGTCATACCACTCCTTGATTTTGTTCTCCAGATCAGTGTTAGCCTCCTCCAGGGCTCTGACCTTGTCTAGGTAATTGGCCAAGCGGTCATTGAGGTTCTGCATGGTTTGCTTTTCCCCTCCAGAGAAAAGCCCCCCATTGCCAACACCACCTCCCATACCACCACCATAGCTGTAGAAGCCTCCACTGCTGAATCCAGAACTCCCACAGAATCCAGAACCCCTGCCAAATCCAGAGACCCCGCCAAAGCTAGAACCCCCACCAAATCCTGCCCCAGAGCCTGAAGCTCCCCCAAAACCACCCCCTACTGAGCAGCTACCAAAGCCCCCTCCAAAGCTGCCCCTGAAAGCACTGCTAGACCCCCCACTCAGGCCACAGCCGCCGGTTCCTCCTCGGAAGCCCCGGGCCGAGCTGCCCCCCAGACCACATCTGCTTCCACCACTGAAGCTGCTTCCAGCAGCAGACACCCTGGCTGAGCTGCTGCCTCCAGCCCTGGAGGAGGAGACACGAGTCGAGCGAGACATCGTGCTCCTGCAAACGTGAGCTTGTCCAGGCGAATAGGAGAGGTGATGACAAACGATGTATTCAAGGCTGCCTTTTTGGCCTATATATACACACTTTGAGGGTGTTCCTTTTCTCTGTCACTTCTTAATCCTTGTTACAGTTTTGGTAATCCGTAATTGGATAATTTCTTGAACACTTCTCTGAAGTTAGGTCAGAGCCCTGGGGCATTTACTATACCCATAAAAAAAAAGAATAAGGTGGAGCAAAACAAAAAAATTTTCAGAATTACAGTTTTAATCTTTCAGAGGTTTTGATGACTGGTAACTTTTCTCTGGAAGTGTAGTTCTATTAAATTTGCTTCATGATTTCACATTTGCAGAGAATATCTCCAGGTTAACAAATGTAATCGAAATACTTAATATGATGAGAATAAAAATTTCCCATCAATCATGTAACTTTTTTATTCGTATTGTTCTCAGAAGTTGAAATTAGCTTTCACATCAGCAATAATTTCAGATTTGATTAAGCATCCATCTCTTTGATTATTTCAATCAGCATGTTTTTTAAGGTTGTTGAAGTTTGTGATTTTAAGTTATTGCTTTCTTTTTTTTTGTATTTTGTACAACATACAAAAAGCATATAAGTTGTAAAAATTATGTTTTTATATAGTTCATAAGAAAAACATAAATAATGGTTTTCCAGGCAAGTATTATTAGATCTCAGCAACATGTTTATTCAAGTAGCTAACGTCTAAGAAAAACTGAAAAGTTTTTAGGCAGATCATTTAAATGTGCTTTTCTTTCTGATTGAATTCTAGTCTGATAAAAAGAGAGTAACTTCCTTTTTGAGTCACATTTCAAGAAATGAAGAGATGATGCTGATACTTCCTGCCTTCATTTTAAAGATAAAAGAGGATTTGTATCTACTTCTGATAACTAGTGTTACAATTGGAGTGATTTTATAGATTCTGAACCCTCCTGAGTTCCCTTTGTGCTTCATGGTTTTTTGTCCCTTTGTACTTTAGACTGTTTCCATTCATGTCTTCCAGTCACTTCACTGGTTTAATAGTGTCTTTTTGAAAGACAGATACTGTATAATTCCAGTACTATGAGGTGCCTAGAGTAGTCAAATTCATAGAGACAGAAAGTAGAATGGGAGTTGCCAGTGGTTGAAGGGTTGGGGATAGACAGTTGTTGCTTACTGGGCATAGAATTTAGTTTTGCAATATGAAAAGAGTTTGGGACATTGGCTGCACAACAATGTCAGTGCATTTAAGACTACTGAACTGTAAACTTATAAATGATTAAGATGATGTTTATGTTATATGTATTTTACCACCATTTTAAAAAAGTCTTAAAAAACAGATGCTTCCAGAAATACTTTGTATCCTCCTTAGCTTCAAACTTAAGTAGCTGACTTTTGTTTATTTAAGAATTTTTTCCTTATTTTGCCAGTCTCTGTTAAACTATGTGCATACCTTAATCTTTATATTCAATCATTTGTTAAACAATGTTCTCCTTTTAATTCTTCCTTAAATTGTATTTGATTGGGACACGTGATTAAATAAGTGATGATTCCCTTTACCATGTAGCTCTTATGTGGCTTTTGTGCTCTCCCTGTACTGTTTTCACAGGAGTGTGATGTTACTCTTCTTCATATTTAAGGTGACATGTCTCCAAGGGGTACAAAGTGTACAAACTTTTAAATTGTTAAGCTGGGAGTAATTTTTATAACGCCCTTCTAAAGTAGCTAAAAAATGCACCACACATAATGTGTTGGTCATCCTGCCTCGCCCATCCCTAAAGCTATGAAACCAAAGAAACCTAAACCCTAATGATTAAATGGTATGCAAATACTGGCAATGGGAGGAACAGTCACAGAGTTTTTCTCCCTTTTAAAACTGTGAAATGTAATCTTTCCATTTTCATAAAGACTTGCATTTGGCTGAGAGCACGTTTAAATCCCAGTTCCTTGGGAGGCTGAAGCAGGAGAATTGCTTGAAGCCGTGATTGGGCCACTGCACTACAGCCTGGGCAACAGTGTGAGACTCCATCTCAAAAAAAAAAAAAAAAAAAAAAAGAGAGAGAGAGACAGATTGAATCTTAGGTGTGTCTGGGCTCCCAGTTCAAATTTTGAATAGTTTGTGATTAGAAGTTTATTTTTACCTGTAAAGAATCATATAAAAGCTATATTTCCTTATAGAATACGATTTCAGTAATAAGTGCAGAATGATTTGCAGATAATAACCATCAATTTGTGTGTGTGTGTGTGTGTGTGGGATAGATTACTAGTATTTAAATATTTTTCGGATTAATATATTGCGGGTTTTTAGACTAGTAGGAAAACCAAATACTGAAATGCATGGCCTATGGCTCCTGATGGATCTTTACAGACTTGAGAAGAGAACTTGGGGATTCTATCTTCTGTTCATTCGAGAAAATATTCTGTTGTGTGTTTTTCAGGTAGAAGCATCAGATCAGAGTAGTTAAGGGAAGTTGCTGGGTTTAGAGTATTTGTTGAATGTTGACAAAACTTTCTGTGGCAGACAGTAAAAAAGAAGGGAAAGTATATATTTAAAAAAATTTTAACTTTTAACTTTTGTGGGTGCATAGTAGGTATATAGATTTATGGGGTACATGAGATATTTTGATATAGGTGTACATATCCCATCAGGGTAAATGGGTACCCATCACCTCAAGCACTTATCCTTTGTGTTACAAACATTCCAATTATACTATTTTTTAGTTATTATAAATTATACAAGTAAATTATTATTGATTATAGTCACTCTGTTATGCTATGAGATACTAGGTCTTATTCATTTTTTCTAACTATTTTTTGTACCCATCAAGCGTCCTCACTTTCCCCCTCCTCCCCCATTTCCCTTCCTAGCGTCTGATAATCATCATTCTACTCTCTATCTTCATGAGTTCAATTGTTTTAATTTTTAGCTCCCACAAGTAAGTGAGAATACACAGTTTGTCTTTCTGTGCTTGGCTTATTTCACTTAACATAATGACCTCCGGTTTCATCTACGTTGTTGCAAATGACAGGATCTCATTCTTTTCATGCCTGAATAGTACTCCATTGTGTATATGTGCCACTTTTTTTTTTTTTTTAAGACAGGTTTCACTCTTGTCGCCCAGACTTGAGTGCAATGGCGCGATCTCAGCTCACTGCAACCTCCACCTCCCGTGTTCAAGCTGCCTCAGCTCCTGCCTCAGCTCCCCGAGTAGCTGGGATTACAGGCGCCCACCATCACTCCAAGCTAATTTTTGTATTTTTAGTAGAGACGGGGTTTCACCACATTGGCCAGGCTGATCTTGAACTCCTGACCTCATGATCCGCCTCCTTGGCTTCCCAAAGTGCTGGGATTACAGGCATGAGCCACCGCGCCTCGACTGTGCCACTTTTTCTTTATCCATTCTACTGTCGACGGACGCTTAGGTTGCTTCTAAATCTTGGCTATTGTGAATAGTGCTGTAATAAGCATGGGAGTGCAGATATCTCTTTAATACACCAATTTTCTTTCTTTTGGACACATTGGAAAGTATAGATTTAATGTGTGAACAGTCTCTTTGCAATGCCTTTGCAATGACAGATAGTAGATAGACAGTAAATATTCCTTGAATTAGTAAGAACTAACATGGCCTGATTGTCTTCATGAACAACTTGGGTCACTGATTACTTTAGTTCTTTACTATGTGTTGTGTTTTGTTTTCTGAATCTTTATGCTCGACTTCTGGGTTAGTGATTCTCAGCATGTGCTGGTGGAGAGCGGGGCTTGGCAGTTAAGAGGATATGTTGTTTGGGAAGAGGGTAGAAAGGTCAGGCAAGAGTCAACCGGGGACCTTGCTGTAGGGAATCATTGTTTGGGCCAGCTTCCAGCTGGTGCCTGCTGTAGGCACCGCCAGGCTCAACTACTTGGAAAAGAAAAAAGGTTTTGCAATAATAACATGACCAAGAACTCACTCCAGTAGATCTAGCACCACCCATGGATGGATTGGGTGTGCCATTGTCACACCCCAGAAATCCACCAATTCTGTGGCTGTTTCTCTTCCTGCACCACTTTCTCTCCTTCCCCATCACCCTCATCTATTCTTTCTCTTCCTGGTTTCACTTAAATGCGTCTATTTGAAGGCTTTCTCTTCTCCACCAGGAAGCATCTGCTTGGTCATGCCATTTTGCCAAATTTTCTTCTGGGAGAAAAATCACCTGGCTTTGTTCTTGTATGTGAGTGCTTTCAAATCTCTAAATAACTCAATTCTCTATGTTTCCTGAAGATCATTCTGTGAGTTTATGGAGAGTTAAGATAATGGGTGAGCGACTTTGTGGGGGTTGGGATGCTTTGTCCTCCAGGGTCCACAGTCAAGACAGTTTGAAGTAAGCACAGTTTTCAAGGGTTGACTCTGCTTAAAAAGTCCTTTTGTGCCTTTCTTCATACCAGACAGACAGTAGTCATCTCTTCAGAGAATCCAAAAGCATGAACAACCCGGATCATAACTTGAGCAGTAGGGCCCAGCCCCCGTGCCTCTTGCCAATGCTAAGTCCATACACTGGGCCTTCCTGCTCTGTCTCTTCAAGCTTGACCCCTCAACCTCCTGCTGCCCTCTGATGTCAGAGAAGCTGCAAATCTTTGGTCAAGGAATCCAGGGCTTAAATAGTAGCTTCACAGCAAAAGAATGGCATGGTATTTTATATAAGATCATATTGTATATGATGGTATTTTATATGATAGGCTCAGAAGAGAGCTTCATCAGTCTCATGTCTCTTGTCCTCTGTCCACCAGAACTATAACACAACATTTGAGAACAGTTGATGTCTCTCGACCAAGCTACCGTGTCCTCATCTGTAAAATTATTATATTGGTCTATCCACTTTTCAGGTTCCCTTCCAGCTCTAATTTTTAGCAATCCAGTAATTAAATGTATTACTTCTCTGATTTAGAAAGTGTTTTATATTATAATTAGGAGGGATTTTCTTTTTTTCTCTTCTTTTCCATTTTTTTTTCTTTTTTTGAGACAGAGTTTCACTGGTGTTGCCCAGGCTGGAGTACAATGGCATGATCTTGGCTCACTGTAACCTCTGCCTCCTGGGTTCAAGTAATTCTCCTGTCTCAGCCTCCTGAGTAGCTGGGACTACAGGCATGCACCACCACGCCCGGCTAATTTTGTATTTTTAGTAGAGACGGGGTTTCTCCATGTTGGTCAGGCTGGTCTGGAACTCCCGACTTCAGGTGATCTGCCTGCCTCGGCCTCCCAAAATGCTGGGATTACAGGCGTGAGCCACTGCACCCAGCCAGGAGGGATTTTCTTTATTAGAGCATTAGCTGCAAAAGTTCACTGCTTATACTTGAGGACTGGGTAAAGTGGAAATTGTGCCTAGAGATCTCCTTAACTGGCCTGTATGTGTCTACTCCAAGGAAAGCTCTCATAAAGCACCCAACTGAGGAAAGCGATACTCGCCTAGAAATTCTTTCAAGACAATGTTCTTGATCAGAGTTACAATTAGAACTAAACAATAAAAAAGACAACCAGAAAAATCTTTGTGTGTTGATACCTTCTCTTAGATAACTGTGGTATAAAGGGAAATATATATTAATGATGAGAGTGTCTTTTGAATACTGATGAAATGGCTTGTGGCCTCTCAATGGCTTCAGGATGAGGACTGGTCTCCAGAGGACCAAGGCTTGATTAGAAGCTTAGAACTTTCAGCCACATCTCCTAATCTTTGGGGAGGGGAGAGGGGCTGGGTATTGAGTTAATCACAAATAGCCAGACTCATGTCTATGTCATGAAACCTACATAACCCTTAAGTCAGGGGTCCCCAGTCCCTGGGAACTGTATGAAGGAACCGGGCCACACAGCCAGAGGTGAGTGGAGGCTGCGCAAGTATTTCCATCTGAGCTCCACCTCCTGTCAGATCAGCAGTGGCATTAGATTCTCATAGGAGCATGAACCCTATTGTGAACCGCGCTTGTGAGGGATCTAGGTTGTGGGCTCCTTATGAGAATCTAAATGCCTGATAATCTGTCACTGTCTCCCATCATCCCCAGATGGGACTGTCTAGTTTCAGGAAAACAAACTCAGGGCTCCCACTGATTCTATGTTATGGTGAGTTGTATAATTATTTCATTTTATATTACAATGTAATAATGATAATAGAAATAAAGTACGTAATAAATGTAATGTGCTTGAATCGTCCCAAAACCATTCCGCCCACCTGGTCTATGGAAAAATTGTTTTCCACAAAACCAGAGCCTGGTGCCAAAAAGGTTGGGGACTACTGCTTTAAATAATGGGGCTTCGAAAGCTTCTGGGTTGATGAACATGTGGAGGTACTGGGAGTATGGCATGTGCAGAGAGGGCATGGAAGTTCTGTGCCTGTTCCTCCATATCCTGCCCTATTTATCCTTTCCATTTAACTGCTCTTGAGTTGGATCCTTTATAATAAACTGGTAATAGTAGGCAAAATGTTTTCCTGAATCCCATGAGCCATTCTAGAAATTATCCAAACTGAAGTGGGGAAAATTGTGGAAACCCCAAACTTTGTAGCAAATTAGAGGTGTGGGTAACCTGGTGTACAAATCTGTTCTTGCACTGCTATAAATAAATAAATAAATACCTGAAACTGGGTAATCTATAAAGAAATTGGCTCACAGTTCTGTAGGGCATACAGGAAGCATGATGCTGGCATCTGCTTTGCTTCTGGGGAGGCCTCAGGAAACTTATAATGATGGCAGAAGGCAAAGGAGAAGCAGACATGTCTTATATGGCCGGAGCAGGAGCAAGAGAGAGAGTGAGGAGATTCCACACACTTCTAAACAACCAGATCTCACAAAAACTCATTCACTGTCACAAACACAGTACCAAGGTGGGGATGGTGTTAAACCATGAGAAGTGGCCCCCATGATTCAATCACCTCCCACCAGGCCCCACTTCCAGCATTGGGGATTACATTTCAACATGATATTTGGTGGGGACACAGATCCAAACCACATCATCTGGAGACCTGATACTTGTGACTAGCATCTACAGTGAGGGCAGTCTTGTGAGACAGAGCTTTTCAACTTGCAGAGTCTAACACTAATTCCAGATAGTTAGTGTCAGAATTGAATTGAATGTTAGGATACACACCTGGGTATCACAGGAAAAAAAGAGGCCTTTTATGACTGTTGGACCAAATATGACAAACCAGAAAGTAGTGAAAAAGTCCAGGCATGGTGGCTCATGCCTGTAATCCCAGTCCTTTGGGAGGCCAAGGCAGGAGGATCGCTTGAGCCTATGAATTTGAAGCTGCAGTGAGCTATGATTGTGCCACCGCACTCCACTCTGGATTACAGAGCAAGACCACATCTCTTAAAAAAAAAAAAACAAAACAAAAACGTAAAAAGAAAAGCACTTCATACCTGGTCTTTTGGGATATAGTTAACTTTGAACAATAAAGAAAATTTATAGCTTCTAATGGCTGCATTGTTACAAAAGAAAGACCACAGATGAAGAAATTTAGTATAAAAATTTCTTTTAAAGAACAGCAAGATAAACTAAAAATTATAAAAATAAATTGTAAAAATAAATGCTGAAATTATTCAAACAGAAAAGAAAAAAATACATAAATACGCTGAAAAGCTGATCCTTTTAGAGATCGATTAAATAGACAACCTCTTCATGAGCCTGATTAGGAAAAGAGAGAGAGGTCCAAAACACACAAGGTTGGAAGTGGGAAAGAGACATAACTGGGTATAGAACAGATTAAAATAATTATAAGAGAATACCACATATAAGGCAATGGCAGCACTCTTGGAGACTTTTCTGGTAGTTAGTCAAATTATTATTACCCAGTGGGTGATCTCTGTGCTCATCAGACCAGTCCTGGCAAGACTCACCCCAGGCACAGTGACAGGGACAGGCTGGGGTGCTCAGCCTACCTGCAGTGGCCCTGGGGCTTGGTGGGAGAGAAGGGGCACAGGGCTTACCCTAGGAGGAGAGGGCCCTGGAGAAGCCATGGCAAAACTGTGACTGGGGTTGGGCAGAGCTGATCAGAGTCTGCAGATTTGAGCTGGGCATAAGAGGCTGTGGGATTAGGACACAGGGGACATCCATATTGTTACCAGAACGTGGAGAAGAGCCAGTAGGAATACTGTCTATGAAGCCAGATCCTTCCAGAAAGGGAGAAAAGGAACAGGACTCAGTTGTGATGTGGAGGCTGACTAGATGGAGTGAGGAGAAGGTCCCAGCAAGCAGTTGTGCTTCTCTTTTGGTGCCTGTACCCTAGAGGGAGACGGAGAAACCAGGTGCCCAGGAAACCTTGGTTGAAGGGTGCCAGGTAAGCCCGTGTCCTTCCCACAGTGGCATTCAACAGCAAGTCCAGGACCTACCATTACCTTTCTGTGTGTAGACTGGACACAAGCACATATTTCTAACGAGGACTAATGGATGTTCTTTAGGTACAAACTTGTGACCCATTCATTGGAGGTGACTAGATGTTTCTAGAAGTACTTTTGATGTGACTGATCTTGGAGCAAGGCCTCAAATCACACCTTATTCTGTTCTTTTTATGTATGCAAATTTTACCACTTTTCAAGGGCTATCTCTTCTGGAACACTCCAATCCTTAATTTACCAGTTTTTCCTTCTCCCCGCATAATTTTTTTTTCTTATTATTCTTACAGTTTCTACCACATTACTTATCGCTTGGTCCTTCTTGTATTTTTCTTTGACAATAAAAAAGGAGAGGCCGGGCGTGGTGGCTCGCGCCTGTAATCCCAGCACTTTGGGAGGCCGAGGTGGGTGGATCATGAGGTCAGGAGATCGAGACCATCCTGGCTAACACGGTGAAACCCCGTCTCTACTGAAAATACAAAAAATTAGCTTGGTGTGGTGTCACGTGCCTGTAGTCCCAGCTACTCGGGAGGCTGAGGCAGGAGAATTGCTTGAACTGGGGAGGTGGAGGTTGCAGTGAGCTGAGATCTTGCCACTGCACTCCAGCCTGGGCGACAGAGTGAGACACCATCTCAAACAAAACAAAACAAAACAAAACAAAACAAAACAAAACGGAGAGTATTCATTTAAAAAAATTTAAACATACAGATGGTTTATCTTTAAAGATTTTTAAATTTTACAAGTTCTACAGTTTATTTCAGAAAAATAAGAAAATGTATGTAAACAAGCAGCAGGAAATAAAGATCACTCATAATTTCACTATCCCAAAATAGTCACTGTTAACATTTGGATGTATATTGGTTTTACTTTTTTTTTAAAACAAAAAGAAAAGTAAGTACAGTGATATGGTTTGGGCCTGTGTCCCTATCCAAATCTCACGGTGAAATGTAATCCCTGATGCTGAAGGTGGGGCCTGGTAGAAGGTGATTGGATCATTGCGCGGGGGGCAGTTTCTCACAGTTTAACACCATCCCTCCCCCAGGTGCTGTTACTGTGATAGTGAGTTCTTGTGAAATGTGATTGTTTAAAGGTGTGTGGCACCTCCCTGCCCCCTCTCCCTCCCATTCTGGTCATGTGAGACATGCCAGCTTCCCCTCCACCTTCTGCCATGATTGTAAGTTTTCTGAGGATTCTCCAGAAGCAGGAGCTGCTATGCTTCCTGCACAGCCTGCAGAACCGTAAGCCAATTAAACCTTTTTTCTTTACAAATTAGCCAGTCTCGGATATTTCTTTACAGCAGTGTGAGAACAGACTAACACATACAGTGTTAATATACGTGTAATTATGTTCTTATAAAAGCGAATCATACTGTACATATTGTCTTAAAACTCTGGTTTTTATTTCTCAATAGACCATTGACATCTTTTTAGGTCAATACATGAACTTGAACATTCTTAGTGGCTGTGTGACCGTCCTTTGATGGACTTTGATGGGTGTTTCATAACTTAGCCTATTGATTCTTCATTGTTGAATATTTTATTATAGCTAACTTTTCACTATAATAAACAGCTGAGAGGAGTACACATATATTAATAATTAATTATGTAAGAATAAATTCCTAGAAATGAAACTGCTGGCTCTAAGGATATGCTCTTTTCTTAAAAAGGCTTTTGATACCTGTTGCTGAATTGTTTTCTTAAAGGTTTTGCTAGTTTACACTCCATCCAGCAAGGTATTAGTGACTTTTCCCTACACCCTGGCTAAAATAGGTATTTATTGTTATTAAACAAATTGGGCCTGTTTTGATGCTGAACATGGCATCTCATTATTTTAATTTGCTTTTCTTTGATTACAAGAGATGTTGGACATCATCACTTTTTAATGTTTGTTGGCGATTCGTATTTTATGAATTTCTTGTGTGTATCATGTATCCATTTCTTACTGATAGGGTTGTCTCTGTTCCTGAGTTTATATATTGGGGACATCAGCTCTTGGATGGCTGTATATGACAAGTGCAGTGAAAACCCTGGGTACCATGTGGCATTGCTGAAAATCTAGACTTAAAGTGATCGGCTGTTGGCTTCCATTCTACATGCAGCCCCAAAGAGGGTAGGCTAAAGTTCTTATCCTCTGGAGTGTTGGGGGGGATATATGGCAGGTGGGCAGGCGGATGGGGTGGCTAGGGAGAAGATGGGGGAATGGGGAGGCTGAGGATGAGTCAGGGCAACTGAACAGGCTGCCCATTCCTGGAACTGCTGCTTTCTTGGAAATCTGCAAATCCCCAAATCCTCTTGATTATAGACAGATAAGACAGCAGACAGCAGGTGGTGCCAAACTGCAGCTAGGGCATAGTGATTTAAATCGTGCGGTCCACATCTGGACTCTGTGGTCTGGCTGCACAAGCTTCCCTTGGTGTTGGAGTAGGTTTTCACCATACTTCACTAAATTTATTTTTTCTTTTGCTTCTTATTTCACATTATTTTCTTGATATAAATCTGTCCTCCTTTCCCTTCACGATGTTTTTGTTTTTGATGAAACAAGCCATCACCCTTCCCCAAATACATAATTAAAAAAATTTAAAGTCTGTAACAGTTTATTTTCTTCTGCAATGTCTGTAGAATTTATTTTGGTGTGTGTGATATAACTATTCAACACCCTCCTTAGCCTCATCCCCATCCTGGCTTCCCCCCCTTAGTTAGCTAGTTATTTCAGCAGCCTTTGTTGAATGATCTACTTGTCCACAACTGATGTGAAAATGTCATTCTTACATACAGATGGGCCTTTTTCTGGGGTGTTCATGCCTGTGTCAGTGGCACATTGTTGTAATCACTGTAAATAATACTTTTTTTTTTTTTTTAAACTTGTGTTTCCTGGAAACAGACTCTGAGACGGAGAGATGTGTGCAGAAGTTTGTTAGGGAGTTGTTTTGTAAGATACACCTGTCAGCAGATGGGGATGACTGGAATGGGCATAGAGAGGGGCCAATGCAATGCTGTTTTAATGAAGGCTTCTGCTGATCCTTTGGGGGGCCGTGGATGGGGCTGGTCCTTCAGAGTTGTTCTAATTTGAGACAGGGGGGCCAGAACTTTGTATCCCCTATGAGCCAGTTACGGTCCCACGGGCGCTCTCCTGAAGGGGCATAATCCTGGGGAAAGCAGAGCCCTGTGAAGGTAGCTGTTAGCAGCCCATACGCCAGCAGCTGGAGCTGGATGCATCTGCGCTGGGGAGTATCCACACTTCTTGAATGTTTTGCTATCTGAAAGCTCAAGTCATTCCTCATCATCCCTCTTGTATTTTTTTTATTTTTATTTTTTTGAGACAGGGTCTCACTCTGTTGCCCAGGCTGGCGTGCCGTGGTGCCATCTCAGCTCACTGCAGCCTCGACCTCCTGGGTTCAAGCGATTTCCCCACCTCAGCTTCCCAAGTAGCTGGAATCACAGGCATGCACCACTATGCCCAGTGCCTGGCTAATTTGCCCAGGCAGGTCTCAAACTTCTGGGCTCAAGTGATCTTCCCACCTTGGCCTTTCAAAGTGTTGAGATTTCAGGTGTGAGCCACCGCACCCAGCCCTGATTCCTCTTTTTGAAAACACATGAAGTCTTCATTTTTGTTTGTATTAACATTGTCTTTACAGGTAGACGGTAGGTTTTTAAGGCCCAGCACCATCTTAATATGTGTGTATTTTTGACACAAGAAAGCTGGAAAACTGCAACCCTATCAGGTATTTCATAATTTTTTTGGAATGGTTTTGGACTACATGAAATAATGGATTTCAAGAGTCAGTGTGAAACTACAGTGAGATACCACTGAATATCCCCTAGGATTGCTGTAATTTAAAAAATAATTAACAAGTGTTGGTGAGGATGTGAAGAAATTGGAACCCTCCTACACTGCTGTTGGAAATGTAAAATAGTGCGGCCACTCTGGAAAATAGTCGGGTGGTTCCTCAAAAGTTAAACACAGGGCTAAGATACGACCCAACCATTCCACTCTCAGGTATAGTCTCGGTAGACATGAAAACATACGTCTACACAAAAATTTGTGAGTGAATGTTCATAGCAGCATTATTCATAATAGCCAAATATCATAAATAACCTAAATGCTCATCATCCGGTGAATGGATAAGTAAAATATGGTATATCCATACACTGGAACATTATTCAGCAATAAAAAAGAATGAAGTATGGATATTGTAATATGGGTGAATGTTGAAGACATCTTGCCAAGTGAAAGAAGCCAAACACAAAGACCACGTATCATGTCATATGATTCCATTTATGTGAAAAGTCTAGAATAGGCAAATATATAGGAGAGAAGATGCATTACTGGTTGCCTAAGGCTGGGGGTGGGGGTTTGTTGGGCGAAAATGAGGACTGACTGCTCATGGATATGGGATTTCTTTTTGAGGTGGTAAAACTGTTCTAAAGTTGATTGAGGTGATAATTGTACCATCAGTGAATGTGCTGCAAACCATTGAATTGTGCACTTTAAATGTGTGAGTGGGGCTGGGTGTGGTGGCTTACGCCTGTAATCTCAGCACTTTGGGAGGCCAAGGCAGGTGGATCACTTGAGATCAGGAGTTCGAGACCAGCCTGGCCAACATGGCGAAACCCCGTCTGTTCTAACAATACAAAAAAAAATTAGCCGGGCGTGGTGGTGTGCTCCTGTAATCCCAGCTTTTTAGGAGGCTGAGGCAGGAGAATAGCTTGAACCCAGGAGGTGGAGGTTGCAGTGAGCTGAGATTGTGCCACTGCACTCTAGTCTGGGTGACACAGTGAGACTCCATCTCAAAAAAAAAAAAAAAAAAAAGTGTGAATGTGATGGTATAGGAATTGTATCTCAATAAAGCTGTTATAAAACAAGTCAGTGTGAAACAAAAGGACAAAGATTCATGTAGTTGATTTGCAACAGGAAGAAAGTTTATTGACACAGAATGATTAAGAAGGAAAACACATTTTGCAATTTAAAGACAAAACCAAACCAATAAGACAAAAGAATCTGAAAAACAGTTACAGGAGCAGCTGCAGCTCTGTGGCTGTAGGTTTGCTGCAGTGCTTCACCACGCCTTTGTTAGGTGTCATCATTTACATCCTGGGGACAGGACTCAGCTGCCTGCATCTCACTCTTGAATTTTACATCAGAAACATTGTTGACTTGAGATGAAATTAGTTGGTCATTATCCGTCACCAGCCTGGTTCCTCTGCTTTTATGTGAATCTAAAAGAGAAACGGAGAGTTTTAGAACTGGAAATGTAAAGGTTGGTTCACAAGTCATGCTTTAAAGTGAATTATTGTAGCCCAGATTTCTGGGGGTAAGGAAAGCACACTTTATTCATGATGGATGCTCACTAAGTAAGCAGGAAGTATTACTTTAAAAAGCGACTCTTCCCCTTGATTGAGCTGTGCTGAGTCTTCCTCTGGAGTCCACAGAGAATGATCCTTTAGATGCAGCTTCTCTGGCCTCGGAACTATTGACAAATAAAAGAAATGGTTGTTATCAGTTACTTCTCTTTGGCCAAAAACTCTAAAGAAGCAGACATATTTTCTTTCTAAGTGGAACAAGTGTTGGTGAGGATGTGAAGAAGTTGGAACCCTCCTACACTGCTGGTAGGAATGCAAAATAGTGGAGCCACTGTGGAAAATAGTCTGGCAGGTCCTCAAAGGTTAAATACAGGGCTGACATATGACCCAGCCATTCCACTCTAAGGTATATACCCAGTAGAAATGGAAACATATGCCCACACAAAAGTTGTATGTGAATGCTGGCATTATTAACAATGCCAGCTGGGCATTATTAATAGCATGCTGGGTGAATGGCTCATATCTGCAATCCAAGCACTTTGGGAGGCTGAGGCAGGAGGATTACGTGAGACCGGGAGTTTGAGAACAGCCTGGGCACCATGGTAAGACTATGTCTCTACCAAAAGTAAAAAAAATTAGACCGGACACGGTGGCTCACGCCTGTAATCCTGGAACTTTGGGAGGCCGAGGTGGGTGGATCATGAGGTCAAGAGATCGAGACCATCCTGGCCAACATGGTGAAACTCTGTCTCTACTAAAAATACAAAAATTAGCCAGGCATGGTGGCGGGTGCCTGTAGTCCCAGCTACTCAGGAGGCTAAGGCAGGAGAATCACTTGAACACAGGAGGAAGAGGTTGCAGTGAGCCGAGATTGCGCCACTGCACTCCAGCCTGGTGACAGAGCGAGACTCCGTCTCAAAAAAAAAAAAAAAAAAAAAAACACACAAAAAAATTAGCCAGGCATGGTGGTTCACGTTTGTAGTCCCCATACTCAGGAGGCTGATGTGGGAGGATCATTTGGGTCTAGGAGGTAGAAGCTGCAGTGAGCTGTAATCACACCACTGCACTCTAGCATGGGCAACAGAGTGAGACCCTGTCTCAGAAATGACTGCAGTTATCTAGGAGATACAAAAAAACTAATGAACACTTTAAAGAATAACATGTAATTTATTATTTGCATTTAATTATCAAGATATAGTTGCAGGAAAATTGTAAAGGAACTAACGCCCAGTGTGAATTACATTCTAAATAAATCTAGAGTGATACCATGGAAAGTTGTGTTTTTTTTCTTTTCTTTTTTCTACTAGCTTCTCAGATTGTACTTGATTTGAAACTTGCTAAGACTGTAAATCTCAGTCTCTGAATCAAATTTCTTCATTTTTAAGAAAGTGATTTTAACAACAAAATCAAGTTTATCGGTGACTCACCCTCCCTCTCCACCGAGCAAGCGGTGGTAGGTCTCGATCTCCACCTCCGGGTGTGTCTTGATGTCCAGCAGTTGCGCATAGTCTGTGTTCTGGTATTCAGTCTCGCCCCAGATCTGGCAGATCTGCTCCTCCAGGATGCTGATATGCATCTTAGTTTCTGACAGCTGAGCCAAGTAGCCAACTTCTGTGTCAGCCAGGGTTCCTTCTAGGGAACTTTGCTACAAACACACATGAAAATTGAAGCTTTGTCAGAATAACTCCTCGGTATTCAACATAATGAATTCTGAAACATACATTTTGTATGGTGAGGGTGTCTCCAAATGAACCACTTAATAGAGATTTACCTTTGATAATTAATACCCAGTAATAGTAATGATAGCAAATATTAATCAGAGAGTGCTACTGTAACTATATAGCAGTTCCTACTCACTATTAGGCACCGTTCGAAGTATTTTATAAATATTGACTCATTTAATTCTCATAACAACCTTATGAGATAGGTACTATTATTTACAAAAGCCAGCGTTTTGCCAGCATGCTTCAGTGTCTGCGAAACTATTTTTTAAAACTATAGAAGAAAATTGAGTGAGTGCCCCCCTTTCCCACCTACCATGGCCAAGACAGACTGCAGTTCATGGTGGAGGCACTGGAGGACTCGTTTCAGCTCCATTATCTCACTCTTGGCCGAGCTAACTGCTTCAGCATCCGTGGAGATCTGTGTCTGCAGGGATGCACTTTGCAAGCATGAAATCAACAAAGTACAGTGAAATCAAAGAAGCTATAATTACTCTGCCTGACTTTCTATCTTCTCTCACTTTGCCAGGTTAAGGTTCGGGTTAGGATTAGGGTTGAGCTACCTGCTTGTTCAACCAGTCCCCGGCCTCCCTAAGGTTTTGCTCAGCCAGTTCCTCTTACTATTGCCTCATGCAGTCCAGCCGCTTGGTTAGATCTGCCCCTGGGGCCGAGTTCATTTCTACAGTCACGTCCCCACTGGACTGTCTCTGCAAAGTGCTCCTTTCTTGGTGGAGAGGAAACGCAAAAGTCACAATAGCAAAGATCCTTTGAGGTTGGGGACCTTGCTGAATGGTGATGGGAAGTCCCTTGATGGGTTTCTTTCTCCCACCTCCTTGGGGTTTTTCTTGAGATAAGGCAGGTCTTCTGCTAGGCTTTCGGACTGTATTTTAAGGTCTCATGTGGTCACATTCAGCTCACTGAGTACTTTTTGCGGGCCATTTACATAGGCTTCAACCGACTGGCATAGACAGAGCTTGTTTTCATACGTTAGGAGATCTTTGGAATATGATAGATGAATTAGATTAACTACTTTGAGAAGCTTTATTTTAAAAAGGACTTGCCTACTGACATCCAGCTCAAGTTGAAATTCTTTCAAAATATTTAAACAAAGACTATGAAATCATTTTTATTTCTTAATTAATTCATTAATTAATTTCGAAAAGGAGTCTTGCTCTGTCCCCCAGGCTGGAGTGCAATGGCATGATCTCGGCTCACTGCAACCTCCACCTCCTGGATTCAAGTGATTCTCCTGCCTCAGCCTCCCAGATAGCTGGGATTATAGGTGCCTGCCACCATGCCTGGCTAATTTTTTGTATTTTTAGTAGAGATGAGGTTTCGCCATGTTGGCCAGACTGGTCTCAGGTGACCTCCTGACCTCAGGTGATCCATCCTCCTCAGCCTCCCAAAGTGCTGGGATTACAGGTGTGAGCTACCCTGCCTGGCCTGAAATCATTTTTCAAAATTCCAATTTTGGAATCTCTTGTCATTAAATACACATTAAAATTGGCCTTTTTTCCTTCAGTGTAGATATTTTATACTAATATATTTATCTGATACTTGAATCTAATTGCCTTTGTATACATTTTATGTTAAAAGTAAAAACGTAAGTCTTATTTTTTGTCATGGTAACAATTGATATTTTGAAACAAACTCACTTCATTTTGAAGTCATCTGCTGCAAGTCCAGCTTTGTCAATTGGGGAAGTCATGCTGGCATTATTAATCGTGGCTGCAATGATCTAGGAGACGCAGTAAAACTAATGAACATTTTAATGAGTAACATGTCATTACTGATTTACCTTTGACTGTCAAGATATAGTTGCAGAAAAATTTTTTAGTAACTAATGTCCAGTGTGAATTACATTCTAAATAATCTAGAGTGACATCATGGAACGTTTCTTGTTTCTTTTCTCTCTCTTTTTACCAAATATATATCTGAAACATTCTATGGAACAATTGAGCAAAAAATAAAAGAACAATTTCATATTGTCCTAAAATTTAATAAATAAGTACAAAAGCGGTACTGTCACTGAGTTTCTCACCTGGTTCCTGGGATCTTCAATTATTGGATAGTATTTACTGCAATCTCTTCTAGATCCACTGTCTCCAGACCCAGGCCCAAATTTGTCATACCACTCCTTGATTTTGTGTTGGCCTCCTCCAGGGCTCTGACATTGTCTAGGTAATTGGCTAGACTGTCACCGAGGTTCTGCATGGTTTGCTTTTCCCCTCCAGGGAAAAGTCCTCCGTTGCCACCACCACCTCCCGTACGACCACCATACTGCAGAAGCCTCCACTAGCACCACCACCTAATCCAGAACTCCCGCAGAATCCAGAGATCCTGCTGAAGCTAGAACCACCTCCTACAGAGCGGTTATCAAATCCCCCACTAAAGCTACCTCCAAAGCCACTACTAGGCCTCCCCACTCAGGCCATAGCTGCCGGCTCCTCTTTGGAAGCCCTGGACAGTGCCGCCCCCCAGACCACATCTGCCTCTACTGCTGAAGCTGCTTCCACCAGCAGACAGCCTGGCCAAGCTGCTGCCTCCAGCCCTGGAGGAGCAGACACGGGAAGAGTAAGACATGATGCTCCTGCAAACGTTGAGCTTATCTAGGTGTGAGAGATGGATGTGAAAAGTGTACCGATTTGGACTCCTTTGGTCTTTATGTACACAGTTTTTATGGCATTCATTTCATTTGGCTCTGTCCTTGTTTCACGTTTCCAACCCATTCTTGGTTAATTTATTTTGAGTTAACCTCTCCCTACTGGGCCAATTAATATTTGCAAAATTGGGTAAACATGGAGTAAGATTATATTTGTTATTATTTCATTAGAATTCATTAGTGCTACACAATCCATTATTTCCTGGCAATCATTTTTTCACCTCCCTAGACTTCTGTAGTTGGCAAATCGTACATTTCTCTAGGTCCCTTAAACTCATACATACTTCCTTTGTAATTCTGGGAAGATCATTAAACCAGGTTCTAGTGTTAGTCACAATTCAAATACTCAGGAGTGATTTGTCAGGAAATATTTCTCTCTTTTTTAATCCAATAATAATGATGAGTAGCTTCATATTCCCTTCACAATTTTTGGGAACAAATTGAGTGTTGTAACTATTCTTGCAGAAAGAAAGCCTGACTTTCCAATTTGTGAGGATTGGCTTGGAGAGCACACATTGTTGATAAGGGTGGGGTTGTTAGTAAAGTGTCATTGGATTATTCTATGCAAGACTTTTGCTCAATAATAATGTTTCTTTTTAGCCTCCTGATTCAACAGTCAAACCAATTGTTCTTCTTACTTAAGTCCATTAGTTTTGGCCTATCCCTAAGGATTTTAAAAACATCATTCTGATCTTGTAGCCATAGTTTTCATTAAAAAAATTCAAAGATAAGAGCCCACTTTCCTCATTAATTATGGATGTCTACAATATTTTATTTTACTCTGAAGAGGTAAGCCTATAATACTTAACTCTGCCAGCTACATAGGTGAAAAGGTGATTTCAATGTTTTAAATGGAATACTATAGAAAACTGAATTTATTGAGGTGGATAGCAAGTGCCTACACTATGTGTGTCTTGGGCATTCCTGCATATAGTGATGGAGGGACCCAGCAACCCTGTGTGGTAGGCACGTCTTCTCTCCCTCTCTCTCTCTTTTTACATCTATTTTCAGTTTTTAGGTGGTCTTTTCCAATGTGTAGAGTTTAATATAATCCACATGCTGACAACTCCCACATGTATATCACCAGTCCAGATTTCTCCTGGAAATCCAGATTGGCAAATGCAGCTACCTACTTGACATTAACACTTGGGTTACGTAATCAGCATCTTAAACTCAACGTGTCCGATAATGAGCTCCTAAAATTTTGTCCCCTCCTCTTCAACTCAATAGCTCCTGTGGTCTTCCCCATCTGGGTTAATGACAGCTCTATCCTCTAGCTGCTTAGGCCAAAAACTTGGTGTTGTCATCGTCTCTGGTCAGGAGTACTGCAGTAGCCTTCTTCTTCTTCTTTTTTAGATGGAGTCTGGTTCTGTCGCCCAGGCTGGAGTACATGGAGTGATCTTGGCTCACTGCAATCTCTGCCTCCTGGGTTCAAGCGATTCTCCTGCCTCAGCCTCCCAAGTAGCTGGGATTACAGACATGTGCCACCATCCCCGGCTAATTTTTGTATTTTTGGTAGAGATGAGGTTTCACCACGTTGACCAGGCTGATCTTGAACGCTTGGCCTTGGGTGATCTGCCCGCCTTGGCCTCCCAAAGTGCTGGGATTATAGGCATGAGCCACTGCACCTGGCTATAGTAGCCTTCTAACTTACCTGTCTGCTCTTGACCTTGCCCCCAAGCTCCTTTCAACACAGCAGAGTGAGCCCGCCTGAAAGCCATGCAACTCTGTAAAACTTACTAGAGGCTTCCCATCTCGCGCAGAATAAAAGCCCAAGTTCTCGCTATACGACATGTGTTGTCTGGCCTCCAGTGTCTCCGATATCAGCTCCTACCTCTCTTGCCCTCCTCGCTCATTCAACACTAGTTCCTCAAGCACTCCAGGTCTCGAGGTCTTTGTGTTTGCTTTGCCTGGAAAACTCTTCCCTCAGATACCTGCAGGGTTTAGCTCCCTCATTTCCTTCGGGTCTTTACTCAAGTCCACTTTGGAATAGTAAGGGCTTTCCAAGAGAATGTATCTAAAATTCTGCCCTCAGTCTTCTGCTAGTTCACATCTCCCTGATATTTAACATTCCCCTTTCATACTTTTTCTCTTTGACATTTATCAGTAACCCACTATATCTTTCATTTATTTATCTTGTCCGTTGTCTTCCCCAGCCTACACTAGAATGTAAGCTCTAAGCACTTTTTGGGGTTCTGTTTTGTTTACCCAAGAATCCCCAGTACCAAGAACAGTGACTTGCATGTAGTAGGTGCTCAACATACATTTTTTTGAGTGAGTGAATGAATGATTAATTAAGTAGAAGCTGTGACAGACACAGAGATGACAGCCATACAGATGCTCAGATCTCCTTTCAAGAAAGGACTCACTGCCAGCTGCGAGGGTTATTCATTCCTGTGGGGTTCCCTGATCCCTATTCTTGCGACTGACCCTGGCTGATATGGTTTGGCTGTGTCCCCACCCAAATGTCATCTTGAATTATAGTTCACATATTCCCCACGTGTCACAGGAGGGACTTAGTGGGAGGTGATTTAATCATGGGGGCTGTTACCCTCGTGCTGTTCTTGTGATGGTGAGTGAGTTCTCATGAGATCTGATGATTTTATATGAGGCTTTCCCCCACTTTTGCTCAGCACTTCTTGCTGCCGCCATGTGAAGAAGGACATGTTTGCTTCCCATTCCACCAAGATTGTAAGTTTCCTGAGGTCTCCCCAGCCATGCTGAACTGTGAGTCAGTTAAATCTCTTTCCTTTATAAATTACCCAATCTCAGGTATGTCTTTATTAGCAGGGCGAGAGTGGACCAATACACTGGCTAATGACTCAGCAAGACAGTGGTAGCCAAGGGCATCCTCCTCTTGGGGTGGCCACCAGCCAGTGTCTGACTAAGGGGTTTGGACAGGGCCTAGCCATTTGTCCAACACAAGGCTTCACTAACACTTGATATATCATCAGGGGCCACTGGACCCAATTTAATTTTTGACTGTCTTTTTAAAGCAGTTCTAACTATTTGTAAGGACTGATATTTTGTGACTTATATTCTTATTAGTCTTCCAAAGAACAAAGAGAAAATTTACTTATTTTTTAAAAAATAGGATAAAGTTTATTGTATCTTATAATTGTCATAAAGATTCACTGGATCCTTTCATAAATATAAGACACATTTATGAGATCTTAATGGTTTTACTTTTTCTGTATCTTGAAACATTTTGCTATTTCATTATCCTAAAAGTTATTTCATCTTCACTAATCAGTTACTCCTAACTATGCTAAAAAAGGCTAAAATAAGAAAATGAAAGAATTATGGAATCACCTGGTAGGATGATACAACAATGAAATAAATAATCATTATTCCATCATCAGTTTTCTCAATGCATTGCCCAAAGTATTATATCACTTTTCAAGAAGGTATAAGGAAAGTATGGTGATACCAGCTTTGAACCTCTGTCTTTTTTTTTTTTAAATTATAATTGAACAATATTGAAAATTTAGTTTTAGATTTTCTGCCCATAATGGCAGAGAAGAAAACTGAGGAATATGTTTGACAATTATTAGAAAAATCAGAAAATGATGCAAAGGAGAAATAGCACTTTAGACTCTAAAGAGAATGGTGAAGTTGATTGCTTAAGCAGATCTTGGACTATGAATGTCCAGATGATGATATTCTAGAATGATTTTCTCTATATCAAGATTTGAAGAGTAATTTATTTATGGTTTGACTGTGTCCCCACCCAAATCCTTATCTTGAATTGTGGCTCCCATAATCCCCACATGTCATGGGAAGGACCTGGTAGGAGGTAATTGAATCATGGGGGCAATTTTTTCCCTTGCTGTTCTTGTGATAGTGAATAAATCTCATGAGATCTGAGGGTTTGATAAAGGGCAGTTCCTCTGTACACTCTCCCTTGTCTGCCTCCACTTAAGATGTGCCTTTTCTCCTCCTTAACCTTCCACCATGATTGTGAGGCTTCCCCAGCCATGAGGAACTGTGAGTCCATTAAACCTCTTTTTTAAAATAAATTACCCAGTCTCTGGTATGTCTTTATTAGCTTGAGAACAGACTAATACATCATCTATACTCATTCAACAGAAAGAATTTCATCATACAATATTTTGCCACAAGTTCCTGGGCCATTCCATTTTGCTGAAAGAAGGTGGGCAGCATTCTTTCATTTTTTATGATGTTTGTTACCAAAATGTATGAGGTATCGTTTGTAAGTGCACAGGTGATAAAGGCAGGTGTGTATACAAAGGTTGATTGAGAGGAAACAGGTAATGTAGAAATAAAAAATATTATATTGATTATACAATTGATGTTTATAAATATAAAAGTGAAAATGTTTTGCAATTATGGAGCAAAGAGGGTGGCTCCTCTCTTAAAAAATCTTGTGAGCTATCAAAGTTCTCAAACTTATCGCATTTTGTTGCTGCTAGTGCAAGAGTTGAAAATGATGATGAGCTAGAACCTATTACAGATGCATTTGAAATCTGGAATCCATAAATACAGAATCGGTATGTTCCAGGGGCATGTGTGACATGCATTCAAAGGATGTTGCCTATTTTAGGTATATATACTTCCAAAACCACAAAATTATAGAATAAACATTTGGGTTTTCTATGTTTTAGTTTATATTAACATTTTAAATAAATTTGTTTTGTGCTATCTTTTAAATCTTCTGTATGTTATTTGTAAAAGTCACTTGAAATTATAAAAAAATAAAATGGGCCTATCTGATGCAGTTGATAAATGGTGATGACTTATTTCTGGGGCATGCAAGGGGCTAATGGGCAATCTTTGCTCCAGAACTCTCATGGGGCTGACGTAGACTTTGGTCTGCATCAGTCTGCTAACTATCCCCCAAAACACTAAAAGCCTGCCCGGTCTTGGCTTTCTCCCTTTTCCTTTCGTAAGTATTACTTTCAGTCCTCAAACTCAGTCTCAGCATTTACTTCCTGAGAGCCAACCTGCAACAAAACTCCAAGAAATAAAGTGACTTCCCCAGGGCCAGATATCTGGGCCAGATTCCCTCCCCCTTCCCTTCTCTTCTTTCATTCTTTCTTTTTCTTTCTCCCTTTCTTTCTCTCTTTCTCTCTCTCTTCTTATGAGTCTATGCACTCGTACTATTTGCAGAAGTCTGCCCAGATTTGGGATCAGAACTAGTAGAGTCCTCTAGTGGTAGAACTCTACTAGTTACCATGAAGTCTTAAGCTAGAAACTTGGATTTCTTGAACCATAGTTTTTTCACCTGTAAAATTAAGGATACAAGTTCCTGCCCTACAAATGGCATAGGATTATCACATCAAACGTGAGAGCGCACAAGTGCTCTGTAAATTGTAATTCCATATTCACACGTAAGGTTTGATCATTTTTATTGTGGTTTTCTTGCATTCGTACTGTATTATTTATTCCATAAGACCATATATTTCTAAACCAGGAGGTCAGCTTAACTTCATCTATTGAAAGGCCCGTCGTAGTCCTCACCATTTTTCTATGTACACTTGGTGTTCCATTTGATGTCTTTTCTAAGGGGTTTATCTTTGAAAATTTTATATATAATTATTTACAAAAGACGATGTAGACCCTATCTATGGCTCCTTTCTGATTTAAGTTCGAGGTTGTAATCAGCTGCTCTCACATACCTTAGCTATTAGGATTGTAGTTCAGTGTCATGGGTGTGAAGAATGCATTTTTCAGTTTCAAGATCTCATATCTTGCTGCTTCAGTGGAGAACTGAGTTGGCCGTGACTCACTCTGAGCTATAACATCCTGGCAAAACAGAGCTCTGAAATATACCCCTACTTTATTTACATATATATATATATACACACACATATATATATTTAGCCACTCTATTAATTGAACTCTTCTTTAGCTTCTTTATAGTTTTGCTTGACAAAAATATCGTGTTATGGTTATCAACATTCAAATGTTAAGACTGGTCGGTGGCTGGGGCAGCATTCCTTACAGTAATTATACGACTACTAGACAATTCCTCAATCTCATTGCCTAATCAAAAGCAACAGAAAATATTACATTAAAACAGAAAAAATCTATACCTCTATTTTCTCTGATTTTTTTTTTTTCTGTTGTTAAAACAAACCCTGAAGAAAATGATTGTTTTGGAGGAGAGGTGGAAAAGCATTGAGGTGTGATTCCCTTCTGTGGTGATTCACTTTCTTCAGTTTGGTTTCATGTTCATTTCCAGGCCAGCAGTTGTGAAAGTTTTCAGGGCATTGCCTGTGTCATTGACCTCCATTTTGCACTTTAGATAAACCCTGTTTTGACGCTGGTGTTTTTGAAAAGTGGTTAAAATTGTTTAAAATAAAAATATTTTCCCAAATATTTTCTATTAAATTACATGTATTTTTTTCCCCTGATATCAAGTCGAGTAACTTCAAGCAAATTTAGTGAAGTTCTCTACCACCTAGAAAGGGATGAAGAACTTAAAGGAATTTAGATGAATTCCTTCCTTTTAAAATTCAAAAATCTTAATTTTAAAAAGTCTTAACTCAGAGTAGTGGTTTCTTTAAGAACTCAAACAAGTTAGTGATATTGCTTGAACAAAGATCCATGACACCTGCACTTTTATTTGTTTACTGACAAGATGAAGATTATTCTTCCTTACATGGCTTTGTAGATTTTGTGTTGTATCCAAAGAGGAAGTTGTATTAAAATATCTGAATAAACTGGAATCACATCTTCCTGCTATAACATACAGATTTTAAAGATTAAAGATGGAAATGTTGATAGCTTCAGAATAATTTATTTTGGACAAGGATACATTTAATACCTATTTTCTTTATTGCTCACATTGTATATTGTGTAACAAGGTAATATGAATATTTCAAGCTCACTGTGCTGTTTTTGATGAACATAGCAGTTAAAAGTTGGTGCTATTGCTTCATTCATTTACAGTTTGTCTATCACTCCATTATTCTGCTTATTTATTATTCTCTTATTACTCAATTTATTATTCTAGTCATTTATCAATTATTCTATATAGTTATTTTATTATTGTTATTATATATTATATATAATATATATATATAATATATATATTTTGAGACAGGGTCTGGCTCTGTTACCCAGGCTAGAGTGTTGTGGAGTGATCTTGGTTTACTGCAACTCTGCCTCCTGGGCTCAAGAGATCCTCCCACTTTGTCCTCCCTAGTAGCTGGGACCACGGGCGTGCACCACCACACCTGGCTAATTTTTGTGTTTTCTGTAGAGACGGGGTTTCATCACCAGCCCAGGCTGGTTATTTATCTTCTATTTTACGTATCAATAATAAATCAACTTTTATCAATTATTTAATATTTATCGAGCATCTTGCAAAAACGTTCTGCTAAGCCTTGGGAATAAAACTAACAAGTAATAGTCCCTGCTCTTAAAGAATTTCATATATAAGCCTGGTCAATATCGAGACCTTTTCTCTATAAAAAGAAATTTAAAAGTTAGCTGGGCATAGTGGTGCATACCTGTAATCCTGGCAACTCAGGAGGCTGAGGCGGGAGGATCACCTGTGTCCAGGAGTTTGAGGTTATGGTGAGGTGTGATTGTGCCACTACATTCTAGCCTGGGAGACAGAGCCAGGAGTGGGGAAAAACCCTTCATGTATAATTTTTGTTGTATTTTATATAATCACAGCAAGTCTTCTCTTACATATTCTTCACCATGTTCAGCAACTGTCCGAAAAATAATTTACATTTTTTTTTTTTTTTTTGCCTACTGAGAAACAGTAGAGAGAGATTATTAATTGTCCAAGTGTTGACCTAGAGACAGACTCTGGGTTGCAGATGGCTGATTTATCATCTTCCCTTGTTGACAAATAGCTGCCCTAGTTACAGACCCAGTTTCCATGTGTCTTGGTACCAGAAACTCACTTTGCCGTTCACTACCTACTTCCACTCCACCTTCTGCCACAGGCTTGCAACCATATCCTGCTGCCCAGTAGAACCCAGATTCTCTCCCCAGCTTGCTGCTGAAGTTTTGTGCTGCTGCTTTGCTGCTAAAACCAAAACCCCATCTGTCATCTGCTGCTAAAAAGTTGTGTTATCTCCGTGAGGCCCAATCACCCAAATTCCTTTCCACCACCAAACCGTGGAGACCAGTGTAGGAGACGCTGTAGAGGAGCACATCTATGTTTCTGCCATTGACTGCTCCAATGTTCTAGAGTGTTAACATCATAAGTGGGGCACCTATTCCATCTTAAATTCAACAAATGCTATTAAGCACTTCCTCTCTGACAAGTACTGAGCTGGGAGCCAGGGATAGCACTTTGATAGATGAGTAGAATTTCAGCTACATGTGGTTTAAATAGGGTATTGTGGAATTTTATAACTATACCATTGCTTCTGTGGAGAACTATATCAGTTCTAAAAGGTCAGCATGGCATGGCAGCTAAAAAATCCTGGAGCCACATTTTTGTACTTCTAGCTCCCCACTAATTATTTGGCTATTTACTAGCTGTGTGACCTTCAGCACGTAACATAACATCTCTGTGCCTTCATTTTCTCATCTGTAAATTGAAGACAATAGCTCCTGCCTCATAAAATTATCACATGGATTAAATAAGTTATGTATGTAAAGGACCAGGAGTAATTCCTGGCATACAGGAAGTGTGAAATGTATTATTAAATGAAAACATTTATTAACAACTCTTGGAATACAGCCTTCTTTTAGATTGAGAACTGCTTTTGTTTTTAATGACAAATGGATGTAATCAATAACCATTATGGCTATTTATAAGATTTTAATCACTAGCAGCTGTTAACTTCAAAAATAGAAAGCAAGATTATGTATATGTTGCAATGCATTTTTTTTTTCAAATTTTAAAAGCCCCTCCAAACCATTGCATCTAATAAAGAGGCTGAAGAGTGTAGGTTTTTTTTGCTTGACTCGTCAATTCTTCAATTAGTGGATAATATTTGCTGTAATTTTTGGCCGGACCAAATCCCTGCTGACTTTGTTGAGTGAGCTGCTTGTTTAATACTGTACCCTGGTAAGAAAGGGTTTCCCAGACCATCTGTTCTTCATGTGGGAAAAGCCCACTGTTGTAGAAGTTGGCCTTTACATCTCGACATTACCTAAACTGCAGGTCTGTTCATCATCATGGAAACCTACACCACCTACACCACTATCCCTAATCTGCCTCAAGTGCCACTTTTCAAAAATATGTCCTAATGATTTATCAGATTAAACATGTTGGCTCCTTTAAATAAGACATCATTTTCTTGTCTAATCTCTTCTGCTATCAATGCTTTTGCATTTCTATATCACTTTTGCAGTTTTCAACTACATTTGTATGTGTCATTGTAACTGAATACTTGTTAGAGCTGTGAGAGGCAGTGAGGGCATTTTACAGAGAAGGAAACTGAGGCTCAAAAGTGATGTTTTCCTCTATGCAATACAATCTGTTACTGCAAGAATTAGGATTAGAATCTGAGTCTCTTGATTCCCAGCCAACACTCATTTTCCTACCTAAAGTCCCCTGAGATCCTGAACTTATGGTTGCCACCTTTGCTGTTAGTCTCTGAGGGTGTGTCATCGACCACCCATTTACCTTGAGGAGATGCTAGGCTGAAAGGTGTACACACCTGCAGAGATGAAGTTTATGGGAGAACACGGTTCTCCCAGTTTTTATGATTCCTTACACATGAAATTCAGTGTTCCCCCATAAGTTCTGTTCCTTTGTAGTGATTTAAAAGTTATCACCACATATTTTACATTTCATAATATTTCATTTTTGGGGGGAAAGAAAGAACCTCTTTGTGTGTGTTTGTGTGTTAACTGTGACACAGGCAGATATAGCAATTTGGTTTTATAACATTAAAATTTTAATCCTTTTTAATGAGGAATATTTTCTTACTTTTTACTCTAATTTCACCAACTTTGTTTCAGATCTTCCTTGTGAGACAAGTTTGGTGAATATTATAATTAAACAAAACTTCCCATGAAATCTACCAATTTTCCTATGACTCTGAGAATCACACTTGTTTCAATAACCAAGAGGTATTCTGTCCTTGTCTTGGTGAATTCTCCTTAGTGAAGTGAATATATTTTATTTTCTCTTCATTGGCATTAACCAGTGGCATAAAATTAAACATTTGTGGTTCGCATTGAAGAAAAGACGTGACATCTGTTAGTTTGTTGCTATGCCTGCCCATGTGTTTTGAAAACATTTTCTATAAAAATTGCTTTTTGTGGAATAACTTTCAAGGGGTTCAGTTTTTTGAAATCCATGCCAAATTCCTGGGGTAGTGTGTTGAGTGGGAAAAACACTGGACTAGTAGTTTGTAGACCTGAGTTCAAATTCTGTACTTTCACTAAATTGCTTGTGACCCAGGACGAAACAGGTAACATCTCTAATCTGGATCTTGATCTATAAATGATCATCGTACTTCTTGTAAGCGTTTTGTGAAGATCAACTTTTACTTTTTGTCTGCATATTAAAATTCTAAAGTAATATATAAACATAAAGTATAATCACTATTAAATTAATTGCCAGTGTTTGTTTTCTTAAGTTCTATCTCTAGACTTTAAGAAAAATCTATATTGTAGGTGAAGAGGAAGCGAAGAGTGGGTTTTACATCTTGGAAGATAAATTTTTATGTTAGATTTAAGGGAGTACCCATTTGTAATTTCTTCTTGCATTTCTGGGTCTAGAGACTTAATTGTGGCAACAGATTGAAAATCCTACCTTCTGATATGTTTGAAACATGCCTATTTGTATTGCTTGAATTTCCCACTTTTGCTTTAATCACCTGGAAAATGGTTTCAGTGAATGTAAGTTTTTTCTTAAGCTTGCCCTGATTCAATTATTTCTTACACAAAAACTTCATCCTTCTTCTATAGTCAAAGCTTCCGAACACTGTTAGATCCCTCTGAGCCTGAGTGGAGATTTAGGTACTCTCAGGGGTAATTGTCCTTATTTTCTGCTGAGGTGACATCTGTGGAAAGATCTCAAGTCTTTTCTGCAATTGGGCTTTGCATATATGCATGTGCTGAAGATTGGCAGGAACCCAGCAGATGCTAAACATTAAAGAAGGTCTGTAAGAGAGAGCTCTTCTTTTTTTTTTTTTTTTTCTTTTCTTTTGAGATGGAGTGTCGCTCTGTCACTCAGGCTGGAGTGCAGTGGTGCAATCTCGGCTCACTGCAGTATCCGCTCCCAGGTTCAAGCAATTCTCCTGCCTCAGCCTCCCCAGCAGCTGAGATTATAGGTACCTGCCACCAGGCCCAGCTAATTTTTGTATTTTTAGTAGAGACAGGGTTTCACTGTGTTGGCCAGGCTGGTCTCGATCTCCTGACCTTGTGATCCACCCTCCTCGGCCTCCCAAAGTGCTGGGATTACAGGCGTGAGCCACCATGTCCAGCTATTTTATTTATTTATTTATTTATTTTTTAGACTGAGTCATGCTCTGTTACCCAGGCTGGATGCAGTGGCATGATCTCAGCTCACTGCAACCTCTGCCTCCTTGGTTCAGGCAATTCTCCTGCCTCAGCCTCCTGAGTAACTGGGATTCCAGGTGCCTGCCACTGTGCCAACTAATTTTTGTACTTTTAGTGGAGATGGGGTTTCACTATGTTGGCCGGGCTGGTCTTGAACTCCTGACCTCAGGTGATCTGCCTGCCTTGGCATCCCAAAGTGCTGGGATTACAGGCATGAGTCACCACGCCCAGCCCGAGAGAACTCATTTTAAGGAAAGATGGACTCCATTATGAGCTCTATGTGATGACAGAGCCTAGATGTCTAAGGATGTGGAGGGATTTAGTGTGGGGTGATTATGCATGCTGGCAGTTGGGGGTAGGACTTGTAGGGGATGAATATGCTGAAGTGAAACTCTGTACTATCTTGGGGCTCTGCACAGGAGACCTCTTTTGCAGGAAAGGGTTAACTCGGCAGGCTTGGGGTGTTCAGGTCTTGCACATACCAAAGAAAGGCTTAGCCCTTACCCAGCTCTTGGGGAAAAAGCTCTCAGCTTTGGAATATTCTGCCCGATAGGAGTGTCTTTGTATACCTGGGGCTTTAGGCCACAGCAGAGAGTTTATGCCAACAGTGTGACTTACAGTGGGGTTCTTGGGCTACGCTGTATCAGTTTGACTTCTGGAGGGGCTGGAGACTGAGTCACTGAGGTGAATCAGGTGGGCGTCCCATGCCTAAGTGGCTGACCCCCAATAAAAACTCTGGACACCAAGGTTTGGGTGAGCCTGTCTGGTTGACATTACTATGTATGCATTGCCACCCATCATTTCTGGGAGAATGAAGTGCTGTTTTTTCTGATTCCATGTGAAACAACAATTGGAAGCTTATGCCTCATCTCTCCTGGACATGGCCCTATGTGCCATGCCTTTGCTGATTTTAATGTGTATCCCTTCACTGTAATAAACCATAACCATGAGTATAACAGTTTTTCTGAGATCTGTGAGTCCTTCTAGTGAATCATTGAAATTGAGGATGGTCTTGGGGGCCCCAACACACCCCTACAGAGTGGAGCTCGGAGAAAAGGTAGAAGGGTGTTTCTGTTCTCCCTTTTTGGATAGAAACTTGCAAGTAATTGTAGCATATCGTGAGACTTGGGAGTATCAGTGGCCTAGTGCAGAGCATTACATTATAGTGGAAAAGGCTGGTAGCCAGAGGTTCTGTATGTAGTTTTTTATAGGTGGCAGTTGAATAACTAGAACAATTAAACTAGTGCATCAATGTTAAGAAGACTTCACAGATACCCGTAAATTGGTGGGGAGTGAGGACTTTTGGTTATGTTTCAGTTACTAAATCCTCTAGGTAATTTACAAATTATAGCCATGCTCTCTTAGGTATGTAAATATACCTCTTTCCATATTAAGCAGAATGCCCTCAAGAACCAAGGTGGTTACATTTTTCTTCCCTTTTTGGAAAGCTTTCAATTACTTCCTGCCTTTGACACTAGTTCAGGCATGTTAACCATCTTGCCACATAGAACCTCCCATCTGAGCAGGAAGGTTTAGGCTGCAATGAGCGCCATGTTCCTGCAGGTATAAATATCACAGAGGACAGGATTAGGAACAGTGCTCTCTGTGTGTTCTTTGTAGACTTGCCATTTTGGCACCACAGTCATTGGAACTAGGCCATTTTCTCCTGAATATATATTTTTTAATTGACTGATTTATTCAACACATTGTCTGAGTCTTACGGTAAAGTAGGGAGAATTGTCAGTCACCTTTAGGAGGATTGATGAGGCTGGGCGTGGTGGCTCATGCCTGTCCCAGCACTTTGGGAGGTTAAGGAGGGAGGATTGCTTGAGCTCAGAGATTTGAGACCAGATAAGGCAACATAGTGAGACCCCATCTCTACAAAAATAAATAAATGAATAAATAAATAAGAGAATTGATAAGATGAAATCTCTTATTCTGCCTCTGAATCAACTGCTTCTCATGGGGCATTAGTTTCCTCAAGGGGAAATGACATGGACTAGTTTCTAAGCTCTCTTATAGCTTTAAAGTTATCTGATAACATATAATTAATTTTTAAATTTTTATTTTTTCTTCGCCGTAGTAGCTACCTTGACTGAGGGTTTAATATGAACCAGGCACTCTCCTAAGTGCATAGATTAGATATTTAATCATCACACCAACTCTCAGAATAGGTGTTACTATTATTATCACCATTTTACAGGTGAGGAAATCGAGAGACAGGGCAATTAGATAACTTGCCCGAGAAAACACAGCTAGAAAGGGATGAAAAAAGTTTTAAATCCAGAAAATTCGAGGCTTATTCCCTCAACCACTTTTCATTGTTGCCTTCTCTGACAACTAAGGGACTATATTTTCTTTAGCTTGATATGTTCCTTTGATTCATTAATAAAATGAATTAGAGGAAAAGGTCCCAGCCATGGTGCTCTGACCTTCTCACCGAGGCTGGAACCACTCAGCTCTAGTCTGAATCCTCATAGGACTACCTAGGAACTGCTCCTGATCACGTTCTCATGCCCTGGAAACTGATCACCGGGAATGGTGGGAACAGTTCTATGTACAACCACTAGGCCATTCCTGAGGCTACAAATGGTTTGTAAGGTTTTCTAAGATGTGGATAAGAAAGATTTTCTAAGATGTGGATAAGAAAAAAACAAAGGAAAATGAATAAAACCAGGTGTGATATCCCAAATAGTTAACAATTATATGGCCTGGGCATGGATGAGTCAGAATGAATACCAGCAGCTGGTAAGTCTGGACTGGGGGGCGGGTCCTGGACCCCCTGCTGTGCCTGGCATGTTTGGTTATGGTGTGCAGCGGGTCATGGGCAAGCCCTGTGGCCATCGTTGAGGCCATTCAGGGGGCCTCTGGGCAGTGGCTACTTATCAGCCCTATGAGCTATTTTGGTATTTTATTATATTATATTACTTATTTATTTATTTAGAGACAGGGTCTCAATCTGTTGCCCAGGCTGGAGTGCTGTGCTCACTGCAACCTCGACCTCCCAGGTTCAAGCAATCCTCCTGCCTCAGCCCCTCACATAACTGGGAAGACAGGAGTGCACTACCACTCCTGGCTTATTTTCTGTACTTTTTGTAGAGACAGGATTTTGCCGTATTGCCCAGGTCGATCTCAAACTATTGAGCTCAAGCAATATGCCCACCTTGGTCTCCCAAAGTACTAGGATCACAGGCGTGAGCCACTGTGACTGGCCAATTTTGGCATTTTAATGACTTGTGCCGGCACCTTTGTGGCCCTTGTAACTTTGTAAAAATTAGAAGGACATACCTCCTTTCCTGGGCCCTCAACTTGGAGCATGGAGTGTAGGCTGGGCACCTTAGTGCAGGGAGTAACCTGCCAAACCTCACAGGAGACCTTTGTAATAAATATTCTCAGTTGAGAGTGGAAAGCGAAGTGCGTATCAGAGCTTCTGGTAGGGCTGGGATGCTGTTTCTACATTTACCCCAAAAAGCCATACATTCAGCTGAGCTGCTTTATATCATGATTGGCGATGGTCATTCTTTTTCAGTTTGGCCATGTCACTACAGAATGACTTCTTGTTATGATACAGATTATGGCTGAAAATTTTTGCCTATATTATCTCGGGAAAACTACTGTATAATCTGCCCCTTTTCCCTGATTGATTATCTGATTGTCTTTAATAGATGCCTTTGGATATTTATTAAGCTAGGCATGGTACAGGGTACAGTGGTCCTAGTTTATTTTGGTACTGAAGAGCTTAAATAATTAATTATTTAAATTGCTTTTAGCGTGAATCTGAATAAAGTCTGTAGTTTAGTTGATAGTACAGTACGAGTGTTAATTCTTAGTTTTGACAAAAGTGCTGTAGTTACATAAGATATTAATATTAGAAGATACTGGGTAAAGAATATGTAATAATTCTCTACTGTCTTTGCAACTATTATGTAAATCTAAAATTATTTCAAAATAAAAGGTTTTAAGAAAAAACAAAACAAAAATTAAATTCCTTTTAGGCCTTAGGTGCTGCTTCAAATTAGTTTTGGTACAACTTGAGTCGTATCATTCATTCATTCAGCTCTGAGTCTAGTACTGTGCTAGGTGGTAAGGATTTGAAGATGATAGAAACAGCGCCTGTTTGCAAGAGCTTACATTGGGCCAAATCATGAGGGAATGGATAAACAGGCAATTCCAACACAGAGTGAAGATAGGGTCCATAGGTGCTATAGGATGGGTGTTCTGGGAGGAGCCCCCACAGGCGGATGAGCAGAAACCTTCACAAACAGCCCATGCTTCCACTGTATCATGCGTAGGTTACCACAAGAATCCCCTGCACCCACTCCAGCCTTCCTGCATTCTCTGCACCGCAAGTGGAGTGGTTTTTCCAGAATCATGGCACTCTGGGGTCTGAACATACCCATGGCTTCCCGTTGAACTTTGAATGAAGTCCAGGTTCCTCCACGGCCTCATCTGATCCTCCCTCTTCTTTGCTCGCTCTGCTCCGGCCACTCTGACCATGCTTCTGTTTGTGGGATGTGCCGGCCTTTTTCCTGCCATGCTGGGATCTGTGTGCAAGCTGCCTGCAGAGCTTCTTGTGATGGATTCTTTCGCATCATTTGGGCCTCATCTCAAACGTCACACCTCTGAGAAGTCTTCAGTGACCACCCTCTTCAAAGGAGCCACCCCACTCCTGTATTGGTCATGTTTTAAATTTTCTGTATTTTATGATGTTTGAATACCTTAAAAACTTGCTGACTGGGGACAGAATGCCCCTCCCTGTGCCCTCCCTGTGCTAGCCAATTTTTAGAGATAGCAAAGGGTTCAGTCAGGAGCACGTCTGTCTTACACAAACAAGCCAATCCTGAGTCTAGAGCTCCAGCCATCTCGTTACCTAATTCACACACCAAGCCATATTTCCCCTGCCCTACATCACCCCAGGGGCAGGTGCCAGGCACCTAATAGACCAAAGCACACTGGAGTTAATTCAAACCAACCCATCTTAAGCTGCCTACTGTACCCTGCCTTGGTGCTCCCATGGAAACCCCAATAAAGACTCTGGCCTAGGCTCTTCCTCCACATTCCTTTCTGCCTCCTGGCCCACACCGATGCTCCCCAAATGGTCGTGCACAGAATGACATGCTTCCTCCTCTGGGAAACATAAATAATACAAATCTTTAATGGCACCTGCCCCTCTGTGTTGTCACTCAGTTGTGCCTCTAAATTAATCCCTGGTATCATCTTAATACACAAGCTCCATGAAAGCAGGGGCCAGTTTGTCTGGATTCCCCTAGATTCACGCTCCCCTAGGATTGCAGTGGGAACTGTATTGATATCTGTTGACTGAGCTAATGGATAACAGACACCAGTCATCCTTTGCTCAAACTGACATGTCCACATTTTTCTTCAAAGATTAAAGGAGAAATGGAACTGCGTTGGAATTATTCCACACAAAAACTATGAATACACAGTTTTTAGTTAATATTTGTAAGTATTCTCCAAGAGGCAGAGTGATAGGTGTTTTAAAAGAACAAATCAGAAATGTTCAGAGATAAAGGTGAAGACTATGAAATATCAATTTCAATGCTATCCTCTACCTTCTCTTAGATTATCCCTATAACTAAATATACATCCACCATTTGGGCAGTTTTATTACCTGTACAGGTAGGTCTATATGGATATAACTTTAAGCTTAAGTAAGGACAGATGCAATATTGTAAGATTTGGTTTCCCTATGAAGTAAGACTTTATCTGTTAAGACATTAATGTAAATACCTGAAAATCTCATAATTGCTGTGAACCGAGAATTAGCAATGACAGTAACTGCAGTGGCAGATGGAAGAGAAACAGCTTTGCTAGGGAGCCGTGAAGACACACTGGCTACACTGTGTTAGCAGAAGCTCTGGAAACATCTCAGGAAAGTTGTTTTCTTTCTGTAACAAAATAATTATTCTATTTCAAAAATCACATTCCAAATGAAGTAGTTCTATTACTGAGTAAGAGTCTTATTTTTGAGAACATTCTTGATTATTGTTATTAAATGGATGGGAACAGTGGCACAGAACCCAAGGGTGATGAAACCAACAAAGTGTTTTCTATTTGGCAGGGAATGTCTTTTATGCACACGTTTGTTGGGGCTGCATTGTTTTTTCTGGGAACTCAGGACAAACAATGCAAACAAAATCTCCTGACTTACCTTACCTCTGCTCCCTCCTGGGTTCCTCTGATCCTCTTTTTATTATTATTTTTTTTTTTTTTTGACAGGGTCTTGCTCTACCGCCCAAGCTGGAGTGCAGTGATGTGATCATAGCTTACTGCTCTGGGGCTCAAGTGGCCCTCCCACCCCACCTTCCCTAGTAGCTGGGACTATAGGCACTCCACACAATGCCTGGCTAATTTTTTTTTTTTTAAGTAGAAATGAGGTCTTGCTATGTGGCCCAGGCTCGTCTAGAACTCCTTAGTTCAAGCCATCCTTCCGCCTCAGCCTCTCAAAATGCTGGGATTACAGGTGTAAGCCACCGCTTCTGTCCTAACCCTATTTTCTAATTCATCTCTATCTGCATCCTTATCCACTGCTAAGTGTATTCCTGATCTCTGGCTTCCATCATCTGCAGAGCTCTTCATTCTGATAGACTTTCAAGGTATCAATGGTTACCTCTCTCCTATGCAATCCAAAACCTCCCCTCCTGCTCCAATTCTTTCTCTTAGAAAATTGACTGTTCTCACCTTCGCGCTTGTGTTCTAAGCTAAACTCACCACCTTTCCATTCCACTGACGTCCCTTTTCAGTTTGCTGCATCTCTCAATAGCGTCATTATTTTCTAGTCATTCAGTCATTTTCTTTACTGAAAATATTGTTATCATTTTTGTCATTTGTTTAAAAATTTTTCATTGTATAGTTTCCTGCATGCAAAAAATTTAGACATTGTGTAGTTTAAATAATAAATAATAGTAAAGCATACCAGTATCTTAGAGACCCTCCTGTTTCTCCCCAGTGATATCTCCCCTATTACTGCTCAGATGTCATTACTATCCTGAGTTTTCTTTATTACTTGCTGTGACATCGTAAGAAATACATAGTTGGTATTTGTCCCTATTTCCTGGCACAGAGCTTCTAAAATCCTTGTAATTTCCCGAGTGATGGAAGCATCTTTTCTTGTCCTGACACAGAGCTCCTAAATCCTTTGAAATTTCCTGTGTGCTAGGAGCATCTTTGGTTCTAATGAGATGACTCTTGGTGGGCCCCTAAGTGGTTTTAGGATGAGGGTTGGCTGTCAGAAAGGCCAAACCTTGATGAGAAGCCTAGACATTTCAGCCCTAACTCTTCCCCCCTGTCCAGAGAGGGGACAGAGATTGAAGACTGAGTTAATAATTGATTAAGCTTACATGATGAAACCTCAATAAAAGCTTCTAAATGAGAGGGTTCAGAGAGTTTCTGGATTGGTGAACACATTGAGGTGCTGGGAGGTGGCCCACCCGGAGAGGGCATGGAAGCTCCATGTTCCTCGTCCCCGACCTTGCCCCGGGCATCTCTTGCCTTCAGCTGTTCTTGAGTTGTATCCTTTATAGTAAACCCACAATAGTAAGTGAAGCACTTATTTGAGTTCTGTGAGTCATTCTAGAGAATTATTAAACTTTGCAGAGGGGGAGGTTGTGAGAACCCTGAATTTGTAGCCATGTCAGACAGAAGTGTGGGTAACCTGGGGACCTGATACTTGTGGCTGGTATCTGAAGTGAGGACAGTCTTGTGGGACTGAGCCTTTAGACATGTGGAGTCTGACACTAACTCCGGTGTGTTAGGGTTAGAATTGAATTGAATTGTAGGACACTGAGTTGGTGTCAGAAGGGAAGAAAACCTTTCAACTGCCTTTACAAAAAGTTTTGCTATCTACATATGCACCTCTAAACAATGTCTTGTTTAGTTTTTGTATTTGGAACTTTATACAAGTGGAATCTGCCCTATGCACTATGCTGGGACTTGCTTCCTTTGTTTGGCTTTATGTTTCTGTAACTCATCATTGTTGATGTGTGTGGCAGTTGTAGGTTGGATTCTCTGGGAAGCAGAGTCAGAGCTGAGTTTAGTGTGCAGGGTGGTTATTAAAGATTGCCCTGGGATCAATACCTGTAGAAAGGGAGAAGGAAGCAGGATTGGGAACAGGTAGAAAGTGAGCTTCCATTAGGAGCTCTGGAGCTCAGTACTGTCCTGAGTGGGGCCAAGATGACCAGGCCTTTATACTGCTGTATCAATCATTCATTGGATGTAGGGTGTGAACTCAGGTGAGGTGACACTGCAGCTGAAGCAACCCCTGAGGGGCTGATGGCTGAGGACTGCCTGCCGCCAATACCTACGCAGCTGGGATAAAAAGCTCTCTATTGAAAGCCTGCTGGATCTGGGTAGCCAGTGGGATCACAGCATCACCACAGGGTTTATAGTCCATTATTTTCCACTGTTGGATAGCATTTTTTGGTATAGACTTCACTTTATTTATCCATCCTACCATTGATGGCTAGTATTTGGGTTTTTCCTAGTTTTTTACTACTATGAACAACGTTGTATGAACATTCTTGGACATGTCTCCTGGTGCACCTGTGTAAGGGTCTTTCCAAGTTCTAGACCTCCTTAGTCTGTTTGGTCTGCTGTAACAAAATACCATACACTAGGCGCTTATAAACAACAGAGATTTATTTCCCACAGTTCTGGGGGCTGGGAAGTTCAAGATCAAAGTGCTGGCAACTTTGATGTCTGGTCAGAGTCTACTTCCTGGTTCATAGATGTCACCTTCTGTGCCATGTAACACTGTGTCCTCACAAGGTGGAAGGGCAAGGGAGTTCTCTGGGTCTCTTTTTTAAGGATGCCACTCTCAATCATGAGGGCTCCACCCTTATGACCTAATCACTTCCCAAAGACCCCACCTCCTCATGCCATCACCTAGACTTCCACATAGAAATTTTGGAAGATCGTAAATATTCAACCCACTGCACAGAATATGCACATATCCAAGTTGGTTAGGTGAAACCAAATTTTCGAAGTTCAGAGTTACAACCCTACAAGAGTATGAGTTTTCATTGCTCCACATACTCATCTATATTTGCTACAGGAAGACTTTTTGATACTTGCCAAGTTGGACAGTGTGAAATGGAAGCTAGCTGTGATTTTTAATGTGCATTTCTCTGGTTACTAATAAGATTGAATATATTTCATGTTTATTGAATGTATGGATTTCCTCTTCGGTGAGGAGCTTGTTCAAATTTTTGTGCCATTTTTAATAGGGCTGTCTCCTTTTATCCTTTATCCTCTTTTACACTTCTCTTAATTTTATCTATGTATCTATCCATCTATCTACTTACCTACCTACCTAGTATTTTTCTCTCTGTGCTGAAGTCTGGATAATTTCCTCAGTCTACTTTGTAGTTTACTAATTCTCTCTCCCACTGTGTCTAATCTACTATTGGCTCTAAACATTGATATTTTAAATGTTATTTCTCACATTTGTTATATCTAGAAGTTTATATTTGGTTCTTTTCAAATATCCTTAACCATTCTTTATAGTGTTTTGGATTCTGCTCATATTTTTAAAGTTTTATTTTTAAAAGTATTTTGATCATTTTTATGCTCTGTATTTTAAAATTGTTTCTATTGGCTCTTGCTCATGGTATCTTGTTTAGCAATTTCTGATTATCAACAGTTAATTTCCCTTAAAATTTTTATTTATGAGAATCATTTGAGGCTTGGGTTGATAGTGGGTCTATCTAAAGAGAATTTGCATTTGCTTCTGTTAGGCCCCCAGGGAGGTACCAGTGGTTAGGAACCCTCTTAAAGTAAATTCCCAGCTTAAATTTATTTTCATGCAGCAAGATAGTGTGGATTTTGGCTATAACCCTATCCAAAGTTTGGCTTGTAACCATACATTCTCAGAGTTAATTTTCCCTCTTCCCTTTATGCCAGTGGTTGAGACAGGGAACTTTCTTTGCAATTCTCTGGCAGGGAGGTGAGTTTGTTTCTAGGTCATGCTTATATTACATGTGTGGCTTTTGGGGGCTAACACCTATCAGGAAGGATCTCTGTTTATACTCCCCATCTTAGGCAGGTGCTACATTTTATCTCTTGTTCTTCATACTCTGTGGGGTCATAAACACTGAAGTCCAAGTTCACAGCTTCAACAAATGCCTCAAAGTGCAAGCCATCTTCAGATTTCTCCTTTTCTCTCTGGGTTCCTCCCTTCACATAGTGTTTGGTAAGGGTTTTCCTTGTTATTACAGCTCGTTAATTTGAAATCCTAATTAGGGAAAGGGAGTCAGGCTGGTGGGGGCAGGAAAAAGCAAAAAGATAAAGCAGATAAGCTACAAGTCTGCCTTTCTTCATGGTCCAGGACACACAGCCCTCCTGCAAAAAATAACTCACAATCTTCCTGCACCCAACTATCACCAGACATCTGCAAGTTAGCTCACTACAAGCTTTGCATTATCAATACTAAACAAAGCCCTCTTCAACAGACAGCATAAACACCATCCTATAAAATCTCCAGCAAGCCTTTCTTTCTTTGCAGTCAGCTTCTCTTCTTCTGATCCTGCTTGTTGCCTTCTCGCAATGTATTTTCCTACTTTCTCTAATAAATCTGCCTTTTTTTTTTTTTGAGTTTTTTTTGAAACAAACTCTTGCTCTGTCATCCATGGTGGAGTGTAGTGGTGTGATCTTGGCTCACTGAAACCTCCACCTCTGGTTCAAGTGATTCTCCTGCCTCAGCCTCCTGAGTAGCTGGGACTACAGGCACTTGCCACCATGCCCGGCTAATTTTTGTATTTTTAGTAGAGATGGGGTTTTGCCATTTAGGCCAGGGTGATCTCAAACTCCTGACCTCCAGTAATCCATCTGCCTCAGCCTCCCAGGGGAGGGATTAAGGGCTTGAATCACCGTGCCCAGCCAAGTCTGCCTTTCTTTATCTACTACTCTCTTGGTAAATTCTTTTACCCCTGTGCCACCAGCCCCATCGTTGTTTCCTCATAAGAATTATTGTTATTTTTTAAAATTTTGAAACAGAGTCTCCTAGGTTCAAGCGATTCTCCTGCCTCAGCCTCCTGAGTAGCTGGGATTGCAGGCATGCACCACCATGCCCAGCTAATTTTTGTATTTTTAGTAGAGACAGGGTTTTGCCATGTTGGCCACGCTGGTCTCGAACTCCTGACCTCAGGTGATCCACCCATCTTAGCCTCCCAAAGTGTTGGGATTACAGGCGTGAGCCACTGTGCCTGGCCAATTAATGCTTTAAAAAAGATTTTAAAAGGATTTTATCCAGCATTTTTAGTTGCTTCCAGTAGGAGAACCAGTTGAAACCAAGTGTCCTGTATCATCTCTTGATTCTCATTTTTACCCCTGTGACTATTCCTACTGATTGTTCTTCATAGATTTGCATTCCTCTACCTACTCTTTAAATGTTGATATTCCCATTTTAGAACATGACCCCACTTCTTTTTTATTTTACATATGTACATTTGTCACATTCATTCTCTTTAATATACTTTTTCCTTCAGTAAAACTTACCAACTCTCTACTCTCTAATGGAGATAACTGGTAGTTCATCCCAAATGAAGACTGGCTTCTGGTGAGACATCCCAGGCCCCTCACCTTGGAGGACACAGGGACACAGGACTTTAGCCTTCCCAGCGAGCCTATTATGTTCCCTTTCTCCCTTCAGGGACCCGTCCATGTCTCTCTACTTTTCTCCTCTGCTGTCAGAGAAATACGAAAGGTCACTCAGGGGGCCCAGAGTCTCCTCATTCAGGCCAAGACTTTCACTCTTTAAAAACTCATCATAGGAACAATCACTGGGGACCAAGTTTGTGCAAGGCACAGGTTTTGCTGTATGATGAGAGGCTGGTCAAAGATGTGTAGCATAAGCTCTCCTTTCTTTAAAAAAAATAGCTTACAGACTAGTTAGGGAGAGGGAGACACCTGACTCATCGCAGCCGTGACCTTTTATAGTTTCAATTACCAACTTTAGTCTTACATGTTTCCAATATAAAATACTTCTTCTGGTTTTAGATGTGTATATTTATTCATTTATTGAGCATATATTTAATGTGTACCTACCATATGCCAGAAACTGTCTGGTTACTGGGGATATGATGTTGAACAAAATGGGCCATATCCTTGCCTTAGAAAGCTTACATTCCAGTGCAGGGGAAGGAACAACAAATAAGAAATAAAATAAATAAACAAGATAATTTCAGGTGCTGATGAAGGTTCTGAAGGAAGTAAGTCAGTGTGAGGTACTAGTGACTTCTGCTGGAGTGGTCAGGGACAGCTCTTCTGACGGGAAAGATCAAAAGGAATTAGCCATGAGAAGATCTGGGGAAGAGTGTTTCAGGCAGGGGGCACAGCTAGTACAGAGGCTGTGAGGCAGGAATGAGCTTGCTGTATCCAAGGAATAAGAGGAGGGCAATATTGTTAGTGCTGCGGGGGAGGTGAAGACATAAGATATGAATAGAAAGATAAGCAGAACCAGGTCACATCGGGCTCTGGAGGCTATAGAAAAATATTTAAATTTAGTCCTAGGTACATCAGGAATCCACTGGAGTATGTTTTTTTTGTTTTTTTGTTTTTTTTTTTTTGAATCGGGGTCTCACTCTGTCACCCAGGCCCCAGGCTAAGGTGCAATCACTGTTCTCTGCAGCTTCAACCTCCTGGGCTCAAGCAATCCCACTGGAGGATTTTAAGAAAGGTAGTGATGTATTCATCTTTCTCTCTGTCTGTGTAGATAAAGGGATTAACCATTGTGTGTGTGTGTGTGTTTTTAAAGTCATCTTTGTTAGAATACAATCAGTGATGTGCTGGCAAATGTGTAATAACCAGGTTTCAGAGGAGGAAGAATTTCTGATTTGTAGGGTTTGCCAATTTCTGCAAAAGTGTGAATACCTTCTCCATTGCTGACATCAAGCTACCAAGTGATATCACTAAATGGAGGGTCAGGAAGAGATGTGCAGAAGAGGCTGTCATGAGATGGTAACAGTTCTAGCACACAACAGGGTGTATTACAAACTTATATTAAAATTCACCTTTTTAAGTTGTTCAGGTCTATGAATTGTGACATACATAGCTGTGTAAGGATTTACATTGAGAATCGTTGCTCTAGTGAATAAGTGTATTAGTCCATTTTCATGCTGCTGATGAAGACTGGGAAGAAAAAGAGGTTTAACTGGACTTACAGTTCCACATAATTGGGAGGCCTCAAATCATGGCGGGAGACGAAAGGCACCTCTTACATGGCAAGAGAAAAATGAGGAATACGCAAAAGCGGAAACCGCTGATAAAACCATCAGATCTTGTGAGACTTATTCACTACCATGAGAACAGTATGGGGGAAAATGCCCCCGTGATTCCAATTATCTCCCACCGGGTCCCTCCCAGAACATGTGGGAATTATGGGAGTACAATTCAAAATGAGATTTGGGTGGGACACAGAGCCAAACCGTATCATTGAGGGAGGATTTGATGATAGGTGGGGAAGAGTGGTTTAAATTGCTTCAGCACTTAGACGATTACAACATATCTTTTTTTAAGTGGAATTTTCTCTGAGATTGTAATATTTTTGTTTCACATGATCTAATGGGGAACATAATTAGGCCTGTGGCTAAGATTGTATCAGAAGCAGGCAATACAAACAATTCAGGGATAATTACAACACACTTGAAAGACTCTTCTTTTCTGCTTTCTATTTTCACATAGAGGCTGAGACCCATTTTTTGGAATAGATTATAATATGGACAATCCATCCATACAGTATAGAGGGTCAGCTAAATATCTAGAGGTAATATCTGATCTGAGGAAATTATGTTTTTAATTAATCTAATTTATTTCCCTTTAGTAGAGATAAATCTGTTGGTCAAGAGAGTTATAAACATCAGCTACAACTTTGTAGTAGAAGTGGATGGCTCTATTCCTATAATTTGGGTTCTAAACTAAAACTTTTGCTGTAACCTCTATTACATTTGGAATACTGTTTAAAATATATATCCAAAAGGAAAATGAGATTGAACATTAATCATTATAAATATTGAGTATTAAAAATACATATTAGCATCTATCAAATGCTTATCCCATAAGTGCACTTTGCAATAACTTATTTCTTTAATCTTTACAATAACCATTTGAAAGAACTACTTTTATTATCCCCATTTACAGATGAAGAACCTGAAATATATACATTTTAGTTATTATTAAAGGGAATAGGCTTCTTAGTATGTCAAAGTATGGCAGATTGGGGATTTAAATAAAAGTACTTTTATTCTTTCTGAATTTGTCTCAGTTTGAATGATAGGGCAAGCCTGATGAAAATCTATGAGGAAACCTATTATTTTAAAAGAGTTCTTATATAAATAAAAGCTGTTACGTGTTCACATATTTATACTGCACACATAAACATTCTAAAGACAATATCACCAATGATAACTTGCTAAAGAAGAGGTTTATTGAATACAAAGAATTGACAACAGATTTCTGTAGGATAATCAAATGAGTCATCGGATTTGTGTGTGGCGTTCTTCCAGATGAATGGGGAGATGCTGTTATTGATTGCCCAGAAAGAGAAAACAACAGAAAGACAACAGGACACACGTTTTTCTTAGACATGCACATTTTTCTGGACAGATACAGAATGCCTTTTCTTCTCAGGGGGCATGTGGCGTACATTCTCTGCTGCATCTCAGATTAGTTGCTTTGAGATTTCTCTTCCAGGGAGTGGAGTCTGGTGGTCAGTATTTTGCTGCGTTGGTCTACCTCCTCAAGAACTTTCTTAACCACTATGGCTTTGGCTGAGTCTGAAAGTTAAAAATTAAAAGGAGATTTTATAGAGTTAAAAATGAATAAAACATTGTATCATTTAAAGGAATAACAGTATTTGCACATAGAATGAACTATGCACTAAACACAAATACTTAGACTCATGTTTGGTGAATAATTTTGATTATTTGGTTAGGAAAAAAACATGGTGACATGTTATTTTGTTTAAAATTAGCACACGTCACTGACATTAGATATCTAGCACATATGGTGTCTGCTACAAATCTTTATTGTGTGTATTCTTACCAAGCTATGGTAATATAAGAACAATCAAGCTATGCATTAAAAATGAAGTAGTTGGGTATATATACTCAAAGGAATAGAAAGCATTCTACCATAAAGACACATGCATGTGAATGTTTATCGCAGCACTATTCACAATAGCAAGGACAAAGAATCAACCTAAATGCCCGTCAGTGACAGAGTGGATAAAGCCATAAGCACCATGGAATATTATGCAGCCATGAAAAAGAAGAAGATCATGTCTTTTGCAGGAACATGGATAGAGCTGGAGGCTATCATTCTTAGCAAACTGACGCAGGAATAGAAAACCAAACACCACATGTTCTCACTTATAAGTGGGAGCTAAATGATAAGGACTTATGAACACAAAGAAGGAAACAACAGATACTTGGTTCTACTTGAGGGGGAAAGGTGGGAGGAGGAAGAAGAGCAGAGATGATAATTATTGGGTACTGGGCTTAATTTCTGGATGATCAAATAATATGTGCAACAAACCTCCATGACATGTGTGTACCTATGTAACAAACCTTTCAATGTACTCCCAAACCTAAAATAAAAGTTGAGAAAATTTAAAAAGTAGGATAGCATAACAACAGATTTCATTTTAATTACCTTTGACTTGGCTTCCCACATTTCCAGATCCATAATCTTTAGACTTGTAACCTCCAGACTTACAGGCTCTGTGAAAACATCACGAAAGAGGGTGATTTAGAGAGAACCCCATCAATTCTAGGTTCACCATATGGTTTTCTTTAGCTCTTTGGTAGTTTCAACTGTGTAACCCAGTATTTGATTTGTAGTGTTTGCCGATTTCTGTAGAGGTATGAATACCTTCTCCATTGCTGATATCAAGTTACCAAGTGACATCACTAAGTGAGGAGTTAGGAAGAGACGTGCAGAAGAGGCTGTCATGAGATGCTAACAGCAGTTCTGGCATGCCACTGGATGTGTTTATACAACTTAGGTTGAAATTCTCCCTTTTAAGTTTTGCAGGTTTATGAATTGTGACAAATGTATTTAGCTGTGTAACGATTTCAATGTGGAAGCATCACTCTAGTCAATGAGGGAAGGTTTGATGATAGGTGGGGAATAGCGGTGTAGATCGCTTCAGCAGTTAGACAATTACAAGATACTTTTTCTAAGTGGGGTTTTCTCTGAGACTGTAATGTTTTCGTTCTGCTTCAGTGTTAAGAAGTGATTTTTTTCTTGTATGATTCCTTTTATATTAACATCAAGAATGGATAAAATAGTAACTGCCAAGGGAAGTGGGGCACAGAAGAACTTTCTGGGGTGATGAAATGCTCTTCGTTGTGAATTCAGGAAGCTTCCTGTTCCTAACAACCCTGAGCTCTAGACTCCCAGACTTGTGCCCATGGGACTTTATCAGTGCTATGAAGACAGGATTCTGTGAGTGATGAGCTCCAGAAACCATTTCCAGAGTCAGAATCCTGGTCCACATATTGAAACTCCAATTAGTTTCCCGTTTATTCTTTTCACTCTAGAAGTGATATTTTCAATGTTCATACCTTAAACTTGGTGCCTGCCGCATATTGGTTTGTTAAGATGTTAATTTGTATTTTGGCAGTTGAGTGTGTATTATATTTAATATTTAGTATTCATGATAATAAATGCATGCAGCCAAATTATGTCCACTTTTCCAGTGGAAAGTGGGATCTAACTTGCAAGCAGATTTCAGTATATTACGCCATCCATGCAAATTGTTTTACCTACCCATCATCTCCTCCTATAAGGAGACAGTAGGTCTCAATTTCTTTTTCCAGGTGGAGCTTGATGTCCAGGAGCTGCTCATACTCGAGCTTCTGGCCCTCGGTCTCGGTTCTGACCTGGTGCAGCTGCTCCTCCAGGGCCCCGATCTGAGCCTGGATCTGCGCCAGCTGCGCACAGTAGTTGCTCTCGGTCTCCGTCAAGGAGCACTCCAGGGAGCGTTTCTGTCAGGAAGCAATAAAGAGAACCTGAGATGGATATGCAGATACGCAGGGATTTGTTTGATACATGATTTTCTCCTGTTGTTAACTTTACATATAATTGTTTTAGATTTCACATGGACACATAGTTAAGACTGTGATACTGCCTGAAAATGAGCAAATCCTTCTTTTTGGTAGAATAGACCTAAAGACATTCGTGTTGTTTTAGCTGTCAGCTATACAATCCTATTCTTTCCTTATGTTTTAAGACAATTATAAAAATATATATTTCAATATTGTTAAGGTTTTTAAAACCAGCTGGCAAGTATCTAACATGATGACCTGGGGGATGGTAAAAAATTGTTCTTTTCATACCGTGGCTAAGAGAGACTGAAGTTCAATCTCCAGGGTTTGAAGAGTGCGCTTCATTTCAGTCAGCTCGTTCCGGGCTGAGGTTGTGGCTCCGACATCCTCAGAAATCTGCTGCTGCAGGGAGGCGCTCTGAAATGACATAAGTGAAGGAGCAAATCTTAGTTTCGTGAATATCAGTAACAGGCAAAGGGATTGTTTTCCGGAGGAGAGTCACCTTCTCGTTGAACCAGGCCTCTGCATCCCTGCGGTTCTGCTCTGCAAGGGCTTCGTACTCAGCTCGCATGTTGTTCAGTAGAACTGTGAGGTCCACCCCGGGAGCTGCGTTCATCTCCACGTTCACGTTGCCTCCAGCTGCGCACTGCAGAACTTGCATTTCCTAGAGGCAGAAAAGTGTTCAGCTCAACTGCAGGGATCTCATGGAAGGTCTAGAAGCTTAGCTTTGGAAGGGCACTTAGAGTTTGTCTGGTTTTCCCCAGGCTGTGCATTGACCCCCTCCCACCACATTTGATATTTCCTGTCCTGTTGACCTAATTCTCAAAGACGGTGAACTCACTACCTCATGAACTAGGCTGTTTCATTCTGGAAGAGATTTAATTGTTCCAGAGTTCTATATTATAGTGAGCCAAACTCCTGTTCTTATAACTTAAACTCATCAGTTTCAGTTCTGCTACTCAGAATGAGTCTTAATTCCTTTTCCAAATGAAAGTTTTAAACATTTAAAATGAATGGTCCTCCGTTGCTTATTCTATTCTCCACCTTTGTGGACTGGTCATTTCATTAGAGGCCAGCTTTGATGCAGTCTTAACTCAGCTACACCCTGAACACAGCCATGAACATGGTTGAAGGGCTGAGTTTGAATAATTCTGAACAATCGAAATGATGATAAGTAAATAAATGTGTGTGTGTGCGTGTGTGTGTGTGTGTGTGTATGTGTGTACCCCTCAGGGACGAACATCATCCTCTAAAGAATCCCAGCTGTCTATTAAGTCTATACAGGGACATTACAGTATCATGTTGGACTTTGGAGTCACACAAATCTCTCTGTAAATTTTGGTTCTGCCCTATAGTGGCTGGTGAGTTTGGGAAAGTTGCTTAACCTCTTTAAGTTTCTATTTGCTTACCTGAAAATTGAGGGTAATTAAATATCCTTCCTGAGTTGTTAAAAGAAATCAAAGAACTAATAATAATAATGACTCTATGATACTACCTTGCACATAAATGCCAAATGAATGCTGGTTATTATGATTATTATCATCGTGGAAGCTGGAATTTATTTTGCAGCCAAAGTCTACATGTTACCCTGTCTGAACTGCAAGCTGTTAGAATGTGTGAGTCAGTTCTAAGATTGTGAATGGCAGGCATCACAGCGAAGACTGTGTGTACTGGAATACCACCCATCAACTTCTGTCTGCTGCAGAAACTCTCCTCCCCATTCATGAATTGGTCTTAATGATGGTAACTAAGGCTTTCATTCCTTCCTGCAGTGAGCCCCTCAGCTAATCCAGCTTTCCTTCCTCCTGGTTGACCCTATGTCTTCCCGATCTACAGATGTGGCTTTTACTTCTGAGGATTTAGTGAAAACTTCCTGGTTCAAGCATGAAAAAAAAGATTATATATATATATATTTGCCTATGTGCGTGTGTGTGTGTATATATATATCTATAGGGTTGCCTGTAAGTGAGGCATACAAAAATCAAAAATCAATTGCTTTTAATTCATCAAAAATGGATTAAACACCATGGGCTGTAACTATACTTGAATCCACGTTGGCAAATCAATGTTATTCAAGTAGTTTTATTTATAAGACAGCCTCATGACTAATCAAGTAGGATTCTTAGCTTGATCTTCTGTTTTAAGCATTTGGCTTGACCATAGAAGTCTTTTGGCTATTTAAAATATCAAATTTATTTTCAAAGGATAAAGATTTTTCCCTTTTGGAAAACAGCACCTCTGAAAGCAATCCCAAAGATGTAATTGCTGCAATATAAAATTTGGAACTTAACTTCCAACAGTGACCGCTTCGGAAGTTTATGATTAAGTATAAATTCTGGTGTAATAGCTTAATTTCATTCTCATTATTTTTACAGCCATACCTATAAAGAATACGTACTAGTATTACGTTTGTATACTTAATGCATGTATGAAGTAAATGTTTTAGTGTTTTAAATCTGCCACTGTCATAGAGAAATTTAGATCTAGTTTTCCAGTTTAAGGATGTCCTTAAAGTACATTTATTTTATATTTATTTTATCTAATTCGATGTAATCTCCTAAGCAGATCATTTTAACTTAGCTATAATTACATAGCCAAACACTCCTCTTATAACCCTGATTGGTCTGGAAAACATGATTCCTTTATTTTTTCCCATAGGAAACTTGATGAGAGAGCAAGGGTGAATCTGTACAAAGAATTCGACTCTTGAAGAGACAGCTCAGCCCTCATGTCTGTCTGACAATGTGTCTTCAGCACCAACTTTTTATATGAGAGGTTATGTACATCATTATCTCCTGTCAGGTACACAGTGTCTGCAAAGGGATAGCAAAATGTAGATGACCAGCTCTTACCTCTTTATGGTTCTTTTTGAGGTAAGTCATCTCCTCACTCAGGGTTTCGTACTGAATCTCCAGATCTGTTCTGCACAGGGTTATTTCATCCAAAACTCTTCGTAACCCATTGACATCAGCCTCTACACTCTGGTGAAGAGCCAGCTCATTTTCGTACCTTAAAGAGTGTTAATGATTTCCTAATTTGTCACATGGTTGGAGACATAGTCACCGATCAATGACAAATGCTAGAATTCCGGAATTTTGAAGATTTGGCCACAAGAGGCATTTTCAAAACTTGTTGCATAATAATAATTATTATTGTTTCTACTTTGCAGTATTTGACAGAAAAAGAACTAGTTTTAATAAAAGAACAGTTCACGCTTTGTATTTAATAGTCAAAGCATAAAAAGGTAATAACATCCTGTTTATGTGAAATTCAAGTGTGTTATAGTTTTGGAATAAGAGTTGCAAATTTGATGTAATGCTTTGCATGAATTGCCATGAATTCATTTCACTCTGGCAGTCTACTTACTTGAGTCTGAAATCATCGGCTGTAAGCCTGGCATTATCGATCTGCAGAACAGCATTAGCGTTGCTGGTGGTGGAAGCGATGATCTAGAAATGGGAATTTGACTTTTATCATGAACTAAACCAACTGAATCTACTTAATGCTTATTTCCAATGCTAAATTGGAATTCTCTTTAAGAAATCACAAGTAGGTGGGTGTGGTGGAAGGCGCCTGTAATCCCAGCTACTCGGGAGGCTGAGGCAGGAGAATCTCTTGAACCCAGGAGGTGGAGGTTGCAGTGAGCTGAGATCCTGCCATTGCACTCCAGCCTGGGCAGCAAGAGCAAAACTCCTTCTCAAAAAAAAAAAAAAAAAAAAAAAAATCACAAGTAGGAACGATAAATGTTTTTAGAATTTAATAAAGAAAGGAAAACAAAATTTAGAAATAAAGGTACATGAAAATGATTGTGAAGTATGATTTCTTACCTGGTTTTTAAGGTCATCAATTATCGGGAAATATCTGCTATAGTCATGATCAAGACCACGGCAAGAGCCGGGCCCAAATTTCTCATACCAGCCCTTGATCTTCTGCTCCAGGTCAGCGTTGGCCTCCTCCAGAGCACGCACGTTGTCCAGGTAGGATGCCAGGCGGTCATTGAGGTTCTGCATGGTCACTTTCTCATTGCCAGAAAGGAGCCCCCCCTCATTCACAGTGAAGCCAGCACAGGGATTGCCTCCCGCTGCATTTCCTCCCGATGAGCTGCCTCCGAGGGCACAAGAGAAGCTACTTCCAATCCCCGAAATGCCACAAGCATTTCCAGCCCCAAAGCTGGTTCCCCCACCAGAGAGTCTGAGTGATCCTGTGGTGGGACGAGGACAGGACCTCCTGGAGGCACTGGAAAGTCGAAGAGACATGGTATCAGGGCAGACACGTTGCAGAGCTGTATTCGTGAAAGCTAGAATGGAGTCCCTTCTTGTCTAAATGGTTCTGTTTGCCTTTTTATAGGCAAGTCCCAAGTGTGTTCTGAATGAGATTCTGCCTACATAGAGTAAAACATGGCTTGCCAGTCTCAGCAAGTTGGCATAATTGGGTGATTTTTTCTAATTAGTAACTCACTTTGCTGGGCTCATTCCTGTAGGAGGGCAGTTGCCCTCAGGTCGGTGGTAATCTGAGAAATGGGTCTGGGTGGAGCAATGTCAGGTTCATTATTACATTTTTAAATGTTGGGTGAGTCATTCTTCACTTCCATCCTTAGAAGATAAACCTCATCAGCTCATTACTGAATAGAAATTTGGCATCATGGTTTTGGGCTATTATGCCAAGGCAGGCTGTGATGTTTCTGAGACTTTTTCTGCTTTTATTGTCACAAGTTTTTCTACGTAAGTAGAGAATAGAACTGTAATCATTATTTCCCCAACCTGGTTCTTCAACCAATAGGTGTTTGCTTTTATTTTTAAATTCCTCTTGCCACTGTTTCCCATGGGAAGTTAACTTCCATTCTGGCTGACATGAGCATCATATTTTGTTGACACTTATGACTGGAGAGAGTTGCCTTATCTTATCCATTTTGGTAATTACGAGCACACCCCTAATTGGTGTTATGTTTTGTGGGAGTTTGGAAAGACATTAACTTATTTCCTGACCCTGCAAAATCTGAAGCAAACCTAGAAGGAACTATTTCTTCTGTCTTAATTTACTGTGGTTTAGCTCAGGTGAAAGTCATCAGTAAGGTATTTAGTGGGCGGGAATTCACATATATTTACTAAAAACTCTACCTATTATGGAAATATAAAATATTGACAAACAAGGCTGGGCGTGGTGGCTCACGACTGTAATCCCAGCACTTTGGGAGACTAAGGCAGGTGGATCACTTGAGGTCAGGCATTTGAGACCAGCCTCACCAACATGATGAAACCCCGTTTCTACTAAAAAATACAAAAATTGGCCAGGCATCATGGCGAGGCACCTGCAATCCCAGCTACTTGGGAGGCCGAGGCAAGAGAATCTATTGAACCTGGGAGGCAGAGGTTACAGTGAGCTGAGATTGTGTCACTGCACTCCAGCTGGGGTGACAGAATGAGACTCTGTCTTAAAAATTTTTTTTGACAAATAAAAATTGTATATATTAATGGTGTACAACATGATTTTTTAATATATGAATATATTGTGTACCAAATCAAGCTAATTGACATATCTATTATCTCACATATCTATTTTGTGGTAAGAACATTTAAAATCTACTTTCTTATTGTTATTAACTATAGTCACCATATTGTAGAATAGTTATCCTCAACTTATTTCTCCTACTTAAATGAAATTTTGTATTCTTTGACCAAAATTTCCCTAGCGCACTTCCCTGATGATTAGTGATGTTGAGCACCTTTTCATAAACCTACTGGCTATTCGTATGTCTTTTGAGAAGTGTCTTCTTTTTTTCTTTTTTCTTTTTTTTTTTTTTTTTGAGACGAGTCTCGCTCTGTTGCCCAGGCTGGAGTGCAGTGGTGCGATCTGGGCTCACTGCAAGCTCCGCCTCCCGGGTTCATGCCATTCTCCTGCCTCAGCCTCCCGAGTAGCTGGGACTACAGGTGCCTGCCACCAAGCCCGGCTAATTTCTTTTTGTATTTTTACTAGAGACAGGGTTTCACTGTGTTAGCCAGGATGGTCTTGATCTCCTGACCTTGTGATCCACCCGCCTCGGCCTCCCAAAGTGCTGGGATTACAGGCATGAGCCACTGCACCCAGCCGAGAAATGTCTGTTTAATCACATTCTTTTCTTGTTACTGAGTTGCTTGAATTACTTATATATTTTGGATATTAAGCCTTGATCAGATGTATGGTTCACAGCATTTCATCCAACAGGTTCATCTATGTTGTCACAAATGACAGAATTTCCCTTTGTAAAGGCTGAATAGTATTCCGTTGGGTATATATACTATATTTTCTTTATTACTTCATTTGTTGATGGATGTTTAGGTTGAATCCCTGTCTTGGCTATTGTGAATCATGCTACAATGTGCATGGAATGCAGATATCTCCTTGACATACTGATTTCATTTCCTTTAAATACTCAGTAGTGGGATTTTTGGGTCACATGGTAGTTCCACTTTTAATTTTTTGAGGAATCGCTATACTGCTTTCCATAATGGCTGCATTGATTTACATTTCCACTAACAGCGTACAAGGATTTTCTTTCTCCACTTTCTTACTAACACTTGTTATTCCTTGCCATTTTCATAATAGCCATTCTAGCAGGTGTGAGGTGATATCTCAGTGTGTTTTTCATTTGCATTTCATTCATGATTAGTAGTGTTGAGCATTTTTTCCATATACCTGTTGGCCATTTATATGTCTTCTTTTAAGAAATGCCTTTTAAATTGGATTGTTTTTGTTATTGTTGTTGAGTTTCTTGAGTTTCTTATATATTTTGGGTATTAGTCCTGTGTCACATGTGTGCTTCACAATATTTTCTCCCAATCCGAGAGTTATCTCTTCATTCTGTTAATTATTTCGTTTGCTATGTAGAAGCTTTTTAGTTTAATGTAATCCCATTTATGTAGTTTTTCTTTTGTTGCCTGTGTATTTAGGGTCATATGAAAAAATTTTTGCCCAGACTAATGTCAAGAAGTTTTCCCACTGTGTTTTCTTCTAGTAGTTTTACAGTTTCATGTGTTGTGCTTACCTGCTTAATACATTTTGAGTGGATTCTTGTATATAGGGTGAGATAAAGGTCCAATTTCATTTTTCTGAAATATAGTTTCCCCAGCACCATTTACTAAAAATACTGTTCTTTCCCCATTTTGTGTTCCTGGCACCTTTGTTTGAAAACCATTTTGCTGTAAATGCATAGATTTATTTCTGGGCTGTTTATTCTGTCTCATTGGTCTATATGTCACTTTTTGTGCCAGTGTTGTGATGTTTTGATTACTATGGATTTGTAGTAGATTTTGAGATCAGATAGTGTGATGCTTCCAACTGTTCTTTTTGCTCAAGATTGCTTTGGCTATTCAGGATCTTTTGTGGTTCTATATGAATTTTAGAATTCATGTTTTTTTCTCTTTTTGTGAAAATGCCATTGGAATTTTTATAGGAATTACATTGAATCTGTATATCACTTTGGGTAATATAAACATTTTAACAATATTAATTCTTCCAATCAATGAACATGGCATATCTTTCCATTTATTTTTGTCCTCATCAATTTATTTCATCAATGTTTTATAGTTTCACTTATTTCTCTTCTGATCCTTGGTATTTTCTCCTTCTACCAACTTTGGGCTTAGGTTGTTCTTCTTTTTTTCTAGTTCCTTCATGTGTAATGGTAGGTTATTTCTTTTTTTTTAATGTAGGTATTTATTGTTATAAACTGCCCTCTTAAAACTGCTTCTGCTACATCCCATAAATTTTGTCATATGTCTCCATCTTCATTTGTCTCTAGACAGTTTTTGATTTCCCTTTTGATTTCTTCTTTGTTCCACTGGTTGTTCAGGAACATATTGTTTAATTTTCACATATTTGTGAACTTTCCAAATTTCCTCCTGTTATTGATTTCTAATTTCATACTATTGTGGAGAAAAAATACTTGATGTAATTTTAATCTGAAGTTTGTTAAGACCTGTTTGTGACTTAACATGTAATCTGTCATGGAGACTGTTCTGTGAGTGCTTGAGAAGAATGTGTATTCTGCTCTTGTTTGATACAATGTTCTATATACGTCTGTTAGGTCCACTTGGTCTAAAGTGTAGTTTAAGTCTAATCTTTCCTCACTAATTTTCTGTCTGGACGATTGATCCATTGTTGAAACTGTAGTACCGAAGTCCCCTACTATTGTTGTATTGTTGTCTATTGCTCCCTTCATATCTGTTAATAATTGCTTTATAAAGGTGCTCTGATGTTGGGTGCATATTTATTTACAATTGTTATATCCTCTTGATGAATTGTCTTCTTTATCATTACATAATGACTTTCTTTCTTTTTATAGTTTTTGACTTAAAGTCTATTTTTCTCTGATATAAATATAGGTACCTTTGCTCTTTTTTGTTTCTATTTGCATGGAATATCTTTTTCCATCCCTCACTTTTAGTCTATGTGTGTCCTTAAAGCTGAAGTGAGTCTCTTGTAGACAGCATATAGATTTTGTGTATGTGTGTGTGTTTGTTTGCCTTTTTAATACCCTTAGCTATTCTGTGTCATTTGATTGGAGAATGTAATCCATTTATATTCAAGGTAATTATTGATAGGTAAGGACTTACTACTGCCATTTTGTTGTTTTCCAGTTGTTTTGTAGATCCTTTGTTTCTTTTTTCCTCTCTTGCTGTCTGCCTTTGTGATTTGACAACTTTCTGTAGTGGTATGCTTTGATTCCTTTCTCTTTCTTTTTTTGTGTATCTACTATAGATTTTTGCTTTGTGGTTATCATGAGACTTACACTGAACATGTTAGAACAGGTTATTTTAAGTTGATAACTTCAATCACATTAAAAAATTTACAGTTTTACTACTCCTCCATCTACTTTTTTGATGTCATAATTTATATCGTTTTATATGTATATTCCTTAACAAATTATTGTACCTACAGTTAGTTTTAATAGTTTGGTCTTTTAACCTTTATACCAGATATAAGTGATTTGTACACCACCATTACAGTAGTATATTCTGAATTTGTATATTCACCTTTAACAGTGAGGTTTTTTTTTTACTTTCATATGTTTTCATGTTGTTAATTAGAGTTCCTTTGTTTCAACTCATTGACCTATCTTTATCATTTCTTATAAGGGAGGCAATGAACTCCCTGAGCTTTTGTTTGTCTGGGAATATCTCCTTAATTTCTGAAGCACAGACTTTTCTGGGTATGATATTCTTGGTTGGCAGGTTTTTTTCTTTCAGCACTTGAATGTATTATCCTACTCTCCTGACTTGCAAAGTTTCTATTGAGAAGTCTGTTGATAGCCTCATAGGGGTTCCATTGTATGTAATGAGTCTCTTATCTCTTGCTGCTTTCAAGATTCTTTCTGCCTTTTGACAATTTTAAAAAAAATTTACTTTAAGTTCTGGGATACATGTGCAGAATGTGCAGGTTTGTTACATAGGTATATATGTGCCATGGTGGTTTGCTGCACCTATCAACCTGTCATCTAGGTTTTAAGCCCTGCATGAATTAATGTGCCTCATAGTGTTTGTTTTTGGGTTGATCTTGCTTGGGATCCTTTGAATTTCATGAATCTATATGTCCATATCCCTCCCAAGATTTGGGATGTATTTCTTTACATAAGCTTTCTTTCCTTTTCTCTCTCTCTTTCCTCCTTCTGAAACCCTCATAATGTATATATTTGTATGCTTGGTGGGATAGAATAGATCCTTTATGCCTTCTTTACTCTTTTTTATTATTTAAACATTTTTGTTCCTCTAATTGGGTAATTTAAAATGCCCTGTCTTTGAGCTTGCTAATTCTTTCTTCTGCATGATAGAGTCTGCTTTTGAAGCTTTCTACTGAATTTTTCAGTTTTGTCATTGTATTCTTCAGGTCCAGGATTTCTGTTTGTTTTATTTATGGTTTCTATTTTTAAAATTAAACTTCTCATCTTGTTTATGCATTGTTTTCCTAATTTCATTTAGTTATTTATCTACATCTTTTGCATCTTATTAAGCTTCTTTAAGATAATTATTTTGAATTTTCTTTCAGGCAATTTGTAGATCTCCCTTTCTTTGGGGTCGGTTACCAGATCCTTATTAGTTTCCTTTGGAGGTGTCATTCTTGCCTTATTCTTCATATTATTCATGGAGTCTTGCATTGGTATCTGTGCGTTTGAAGGTACAATACCTCTTACTCTGTCACCCAGGCTGGAGTGCAGTGGTATGATCTCAGCTCACTGCAATCTCTGGTTCCTAGGCTCAAGTGATCCTTCCACCTCAGCCTCCTGAGTAACTGGAATGATAGGCATGTGCCATCATGCCCAGCTAATTTTTATATGTTTTGTGGAGATGGGGTTTTGCCATATTACCCAGGCTGGTCTTGAACTCCTGAGCTCAAGCCATCCACCCACCTCAGCCTCCCAAAGTGCTGGGATTACAGGTGAAAGCCACCACACCTCGCCTTCTTTAAATCTTTATAGACTGTTTTTGGCAGTTTAAGGCCTTCTTCTATTAGGTTCCTGTGCTGATGGGATTGTGGTCAAATGGGGTTGGAGCTGGATCACATGGCTATTGCTGAGTCCACAGTGGGGTCTATAGTTGGTAGGTCTGTTACCAGGGGATCTAGTAGCTGTGGATTCTGTGTAATCTCTGAGTTGACTGGACTGTCTGTAGAACCTTAGTCCATAGAGCTGGCACTGGAATGAGAGTCCATTTCAAGATCTGTAGATGATGGGCTTGTTACCAGGTGTGTGGGTGGGTGTGTCTTCTGTGTCTCTGGAAAGTTTCCCTGTGGATCACTAAGTGAGACCCTGGGTATGTAGTGCTGCTCAAGTCCATGGCTGAGACGAGTTAGAACTGAGTTTTGGGGCTGCTTTAGAGCCTGTAGCTGAGACTGAGCTCTTCAGACCTGTCTTTGGGGTCACAGATGGGTATGTTTTCTGGTGGGTCCCTGGGCAGGCAGGCTTGCTCTCAGACCACAATTGATAGAGGCTGGTGCTGAATTACAGGGCCATTTCAAGATCCACAGCAGGACCAAGGTCAGTGGGTTAGATTATAGGAGCACTGATGAGCTTGTCTATCTCCAGGTCTCATGTGGGCAGCACTGCTCTCAAGCCACAGATGAGAGGGGCTGGGACTGCTTTTCAGGGCCATTTCAGGATCTTCTGTGGGACCCAGGTCAGCTGGGCTGCCTGTGGATCTCAGATGAGAGTGCCTCCCTCTGGATTCCTGGGCAGGTAGAACTTCTATCTGGCCACAGCTGAGAAGGGCTAGGGCCCAGATTCAGGTTTGTTTTAGGGATGCTGTAAAATTGAGATTGGCAAGCCTGTCCTGAGGACACAGAAGGGTGTTTCTCCCAGCAGGTCTCTGACAAGGCAGAAGTGCCTAGTCTGCAGCTGAGAGGGGCTGGAGTTGAGATTTAGAGCTATTTAGGGATCTGTTGTGGGACCAAGATTGGCAAGCCTGCTCTGCACACTCAGATGGACGTGTCTCCCTGTGGGTCCTTGTGGAAGCAGGACTCATCTCATGCTATAGCTGACAGGGGCAGGGGATGAGTTAGAGGATATTTTTAGGATGTATAGCTGAGACAGAGGTTGGTGGGCCTGTCTTCTGATGTACTAGTGTGCATGACTTCTCTTTGACAAATGGTTTTGGCAGCAGGACCAACACAAAATGGGGTTGTAGCCAAGCTTGCAAGGATATGGGGCAGTTTCTAGGCCTGGAGATGGGACCATGATCAGTAAGTACCAACTGGGTGTGGGTCTATCCTGTAAAAATGATACTCCTAGATCTTGGGCTCTACCAGGGCTTTATAAACACCTACCTGAATCCCAAGGCTCCTATAAAGGTACTTTTGTCTGTTGATGACTCTTACAAAATTATTGTTGCTTTGGGACATATGAGCAGGGGATCTCCTATTCCACCATCTTGCTAATGTCATTTCTGTTTTATGACTCTTTTAAATACGTAGATCCATGGATCATTTAGAAGTATGTCATTTAATTTCTGAGTGTTGAGAGATTTTTCTTTTCACTTTGTGTTATTAATTTCTGATTTGATTCCATTATGATCAGAGAACATATTCTGTATAATTTCAATTCTTATAAATTTTTAAAGGTTTATTATATGACCTAAGACATGGTCTATGTTCCATTGGTGTATGAGAAAAATGTGTTTTCTGCTCTTATTGAGTGCAGTGTTCTATAAATGTCAATTAAATTCTGTGGTTTGGTAGTGTTGTTCAGTTCCTCTATTCATCATCATTAATTTTCTGCCTAGTAGTTCTATCAATTGCTGAGAATTGGGCATTGAATTTCCCAACTGTAATTTTGGATTTGCCTCTTTCTTCTTTCTACTCCATTAGTTTTTTGCCTCATGTATTTGAAAGCTTAGTGGTTTAGTGTATTTAGAGTTGCTGTATCTTTTTAAGGACCTCTTTATTATTATATAATATCACTTTTTATCTCTAGTAACATTCTTTGCTTTAAAGTCCACTTTGAAATTAATTCGGTCACTCCTGATTTTTTTATTAATGTTTGCATAATATAGCTTTTTCTATCCTTTTACTTTCAGCCTACCTGTGTCACTATGTTTGAAGTGAATTTCTTGTAGATAGCATATTGTTGGGTTGTGTCCTAGAGAAACGCATGCAGTCATTTACTAGGTAACATGTAAGGGATATTTATAGTAGTAGTATTCATAATAGTTTCAGATTGTAAACCATTCCAGAATAGAATGCATAACATTGTGGCAAATATTTTAAAAGTGCTGCCAATCTGGTGGGTGTGTGATAGTATTTCATGTGGTTTTAATTTGTATTTTTTCTGGTTAATATGGGGCTGAGCACTTTTTAGAAATTTAATGACAATTTGAAATTTCTGTCAACATATTGAAGATATTGTTCTATTGTCTCCTGCCTTCCACTGTTCCTGTTGAGAAGTCACTGTGCATTCTCACTGTCACTCATTTGAAAGTAATCATTATTTTCCCTTATGGCTGATTTTTAAGATCTTTTGTTTGTGATTTTGTGGTTTTATTATGATTTTTCTACATGTGGGTTTCTTTTTATCTTGTCTTTAGTTTCACAATTGGTAGCTCACAAATAAGGATGTCCCATAAAATTTTTGGGACTTGTCAAGTGTTGGTGACAGCTTTTCACCTTTTACATTTTTTTTTGCTAATACTATCTTTTTGGAAACAAAGCTAAGTACTCAAACTTTCCAGCCTTCATTTCAAGAAGTATGGTTGATTCATCAACAGCATGTATTTTGGAGTCATGAGTTATGCTTGTATTAGGTGCAAATCAGTCTTATGTAGATAGGCAAATCTATTTAAGTAGAAAGAGTGGATATAGAAAAATGGAAGTTAGCCCGGTTGTTCTTGGAAAGAATAGGACCTCTGTTGGGAATAAGAAAGAGTGAATGCCGGGCGCGGTGGCTCATGCCTGTAATCCCAGCACTTTGGGAGGCCGAGGCGGGCGGATCACAAGGTCAGGAGATCGAGACCACGGTGAAACCCCATCTCTACTAAAAATACAAAAAATTAGCCGGGCGCGGTTGTGGGCGCCTGTAGTCCCAGCTACTCGGGAGGCTGAGGCAGGAGAATGGCGTGAACCCGGGAGGCGGAACTTGCAGTGAGCCGAGATCGCGCCACTGCACTCCAGCCTGGGCGACAGAGCCAGACTCCGTCTCAAAAAAAAAAAAAAAAAAAAAAAGAAAGAGTGAATATTACTGGCGGCACAAGAGAAAGAGAGTCAACACTGTGTTTGTAAAATGGTGAGTTAAGCAAGTGTCTTGAGAGAGCTGATAATGTGATTTTATTCCTTTAATTCCTGGGGGATAGAGCCTCTGAGTGACCTTACCAGTCAGAATGAGAGAGTAATGAAGCATAGTGACGGAAACTGTAGCAGAAGGGAGGGGGCATCTAGTAACCAGGACTTAATAAATATGGGGACAGAGAAGGGAGGTGCTGGGAGAGGAGCTGGAGGTGGGTAACTAGCAGATAGGAAAAGACTGTACACATACTGCAGGCATGCTGTAGGCTTTCTGTAGGGATGCTGTAGGTATCTGTAGGCATAATGTAGATATACTGCAGGCATACTGTAGGCATCTTTCAGCATACTGTAGGCATACTGTAGGCGTGCTATACACTGTAGAATGCAGCAGGCATACTGTAGGCATAGATACTTGAGGGATTTGTAGTCAGGTTACAAGCATGCTTGTTTCATGTTACAAGCAGGCCACTGCACTGAAAGCCATACTCCTGGCTTTCATTGTATCATTGATAGTCATGCACATAAAAGTCTGCCTGATTGTGGTCCCTCTTGGGTGGCAGTGGAATCTTAGTGTGAAAACAGTGAATTCCTATGCTTATTTTTGTTCTGATCAATGGAACTCAAATCACCATGGCAGAGAAGGAGATCTGGATTTGCATCTAAGCCCCGGTACACGTCAGCTGTGTAGCCCTGGAGAAATTCCTTAATCTCTGAGACTCTGCTGTCCTCATATATAATGTAAAGATGATAAAACACCTACCTCATAAGCATTTATGAAAATTAAATTGGTTAATGCATGTAAAGTGAGTTAAAACACACTCAGTAAATTTAAGATATTGTCACTATAGTTCTGCAATTGAAAGTGCTTCTAAACAGACTTAATCTAACTCCATACCATTGAAATATAGCCTTTGTCATCATGGTTGGCACCATTCATCACAAGAAGACCCTGACAAAGGTAACTTTCAGCTGTATCTACCTCTTCAGAAAGCATCATTAGGCTAAGGTCAACTACCTTATGTGGAAGCAGGAAATAATGGTGACCAAGCTTATATCTGAGACTTGTAGAATGCAACCTCACAGGGTTTAGCACCCTGAAATGGTGCAGTTCAGTCTTCATGGGCCATTTTGAATCCCACATTGTCTGTATACCAGTTGATTAAAACCCTTCAATGATGCTCTGCCATGCAAGTTGGAAATCTAGGTGGTTACAGAGGTCACTGCCTCATTCCACCCCAGCTAAAAAAAACCTCTTTAGCCTAGAACTTTGCTGCTTTCCAATCCCAGCGGCACTTTCCAAAACAATTTAGTAAGGATGTCAGGCAGAATTTCGTGTGCAGGAGGATATGAGCAAGATTTAGAACCACCCCAGGCTTGAGTTCTAAATTTGCTTAGTCATCACCATGGTAAGGGCAGAGAGATGCATGTGCTGGAAAATGGAAAAATAGCTTTCCAGGTTCAGATTTTACAACAAACACTTGCTGATCACCCAGGCGAGGTATTGTAAGGGTAAACAAGTCCTAGTGATCAGTGGGTATTATCTCCTTATTTTATGTTCATAGACGCTCAAACCCAAAAAGATCAAGTTATTCACATGGTTAACCAGGGACAGATTTGGGACCAGACATTAGTGCTAGTGCTCTTGACACCTTATTCTGTTATTAATTGAGGTAACTGTGACTATGAAATGAAACACATTATTTTATTAGCAGGTCCTTAGTATTGTCACATTGGGATCAACTTTAGAAATTAATAAGAACCAGATATTTAAAAATAACTTGCAACAGAAGAATTTTTAATGAAATGTCAAAAAAGACCCCCAAAATAAAACAAAAATTAGGGACAGAGCAGGATTTTTCTTCTCTGGAAAAGGATTACATGCATAGAACGTGAGAAAAGGAAGAGAAGGAGAACAAATTCTAGCCCTTTTATCTTTAAGAACAGAAATGAATAATTCCCTTAGGTTATTTAATCAGTAGGGTTTTTGCAAAGGCAGGCTTTCTTTCTGTCTTTCTCTCCCTTTTTTTTTTTTTTTTTAATAAGTTTTCCTCCTTATGGTGCTTTAAAAGGTACTCGTTGCTCTACTGTAATGTTGCTTATTTTAGAGGACTTTTCTTCAACTGAGTGGACTCTCAGTGAAAGGACACTGCCTATTTGATCCAGTTCCTCAACCACTGTTTTGACAATAGTTTCTTTTGCTGAGTCTGAAATAAAATAAATAAAACGTTAGTGGTCATTTTTTAACAGGTTGAAAAATATTTAGCCATAACAGGTATGCTTTTGGTTTGTTTGTTTGTTTTTTGAGGAGTCTCACTCTGTCACCCAGGCTGGAGTGCAGTGACATGATCTTGGCTCACTGCAGCCTCTCCCTCCCAGGTTCAAGCGATTCTGCTGCCTCAGCCTCCCAAGTGGCTGGGATTACAGGCGCCTGCCACCACGCCTGGCTAATTTTTGTATTTTTAGTAGAGATGCAGTTTCACCCTGTTGACAAGGCTGGTCTCAAACTCCTGACCTCAAGTGATCCACCTGCCTTGGCCTCCCAAAATGCTGGGATTACAGGCATGAGCCACCGCACCTTTTAAAAAATGTTTGCTTTTTTAAAATGTTTTTTGCAAGTCTGCAGTAAATTGATATATAATACTGTGTTTGAAGTCAGTGTTTAGCAAGAACCAGGACTATCTCTCTTATATTTGCCACTGTTTTTAGAGCAATGGGTGTTTGAAAACATAAATTAAACATGAATTAAAACAATCTAAGTATCAGGCAGTAAAGGCTGGCTGCAAGTAATGTCTTCTTTTAAATACCAGCTTGCCCTATTTTTGTGGTTTAAGATAAGTAGCTCTTTTATCAAAGTATTGAAACTATGAAAGATAATACATTCCAGGTAAGAAATCTGTTGTGGGATTAATTCCTCACTCAGTAATTTCATAATTTGACCACATCTGTTGTTCTACAGGAATATAAAATACAAATGTTAAGAACTATAATAATGACCCCTCATGCCTTTATTCACCACAAGTAAACTTAAAAACAAATTTTATTTAGTTAACAAATAAATAACTTAGTTAACACAATTGATGGAGTTTAAGGAGTTACACCAGGTAAAAAAACCATCTATACCTTTGCCTTGATTTCCAGAATTCACAGGCCTGCATCCTTTTGATTTGTAACATGTGGATTTGCTTTTTCTGTGAAGAGAAGAGTAAATTATTGCATTTTTTTCTTTCCTTAGTGAGCTTATAAATACCTCTAAATTGGAAATAAGCATTTTGGAATTCTAGTTTCAACAAGATTCAAATTCCTCATATACTTAAGGGACACTAGTAAGCTTTTCATGACTTCAACATAGTGAAAGAAGAGATGAAATGGATGTTTATGAATAGAAATTTTCTCATGACCAGATATCACCTCTTTCATCTAGCAATGTTTCTCACTCTGACTTTTCAATCAGCTGGCCAATGAATGTGTTTGGAGTGCCTACCGTGAAGAAAGTGTTGCTGGGCTAGGTGCTGCAGAAAATATAGGACCAAAACACAGTTTTTACGGTTGGAAAAAATTATACACATGCTAAAAATTACCTATAACTTGAAAAGTGCTGTAAATTAAGTGAAAAGTGAGTGGTATAATGAGTGCTTTGTTCTGAGGAGGGAGCAATCACTGTTGGGTTCCTGTGAGAATAGGCTGCAGAAGGCTGATGGGCCTTGTAGTGTGCAAGACGTTACCTCCTCACTATGCGGCCATGGGCAAGCATCTAGTAATAGGCAGTGATTACCAGATACCTTTTCTGTGTATGCCACTGTCACAAATACCTTTTCTGTGTATGCTGTGTAGGGAGACATTATGGTTAAGACTTGTTACAAGTATGGTTTTGGCGTTATCGCAATTTCACCAACGAGGAAACTGCATTTGAAAAGGTTAAACAATGCGCTTGTAATTCACCCAGTATTTGATTCACAGCTAGGGCTGCAATTCCAGGGCTGTTGCTATTGACTAAGAAACTATGGTGCTTCTCCAATTAACTCTTCCTATGTCTTCATCGCTCACCTTTAATACAAGGTACATGTGGGGTAACTAGTGAAGTGATAAGAAAAGAGAGTGAGTTATTTATAAGAAATGTGCTTACACACTAAATCACAGAAAGCAAGTTTCCCCTTGAATTGGAGTACTGGAATTGTTAAATATTCTATACTTAAATGACCTTTATATTATTATACATACAAACATTTTTACATACATAGAAATTTGATTTTCAAATTTCTGCATGTTTTAATTTCACTTGGCTGCAATAATATACATTCCTGAGGATAAATATATGTGATCTCTAGAGTAGGAGATTCTAGGATGCAATATTGGCATACCTATACTGTGAGAAAACCTAGTTGATGGGAGACTTTTTTTTTTTTCTGCAAGTTAATATTTACCTTTCTTCTCCATCTAGTAAGTTGCAATAAATTTCAATTTCTTTTTCTAAAAAGATTTTTACATCAAGAAGCTGTTCATACTCCAGCTTCTGGCCTTCTGTTTCTGTTCGAATCTGTTGCAGTTGTTCCTCCATCAGCCCGATCTTATCCTGAATTTGCTGGAGTTGATTGCAGTAATTTTCTTCAGTCTCAGCCAAGGAGCATTCATAGGAATGTTTCTGAAAGACAAACAAAGCAAAGCTTCATTGTGTAAAAGAGAAATGGCATGGACATTTTACATTATTTTATTTACTTTTTTGAGATGGTATCTTGCTCTGTCACCCAGGCTGAGTGCAGTGGCACGATCTTGGCTCACTGCAACCTCTCTTCTTAGGTTCAAGTGATTCTCCTGCCTCAGCCTCCTGAGTATGTGGGATTACAGGTGCCCACCACCACACCCAGCTAATTTTTATATTTTTAGTAGAGATGGGGTTTCACCATGTTGGCCAGGCTGGTCTTGAACTCCTGACCTCAAGTGAGCCACCTGCCTTGGCCTCCCAAAGTGCTGGGATTACAGGCATGAGCCACTGTGCTTGACCAGCATGATCATATTTTAAATATTCTCAAGGTAGAAATAATTATTTGTATAAGGTCTGAATATTTTTAATTGAAAATCAACATTTGCAAGATTTTAAAAAAATTCCTCTATTGTAAAAAGGCATTTTTCAAGTTTTGGAATTGGTGAATTTAGGGACAGAATTCTTGATATTTAATATATTTTATACTTTTAGTCATATGTAAATGGTTATACGTACTTGGTGTTATATACATTTTTATATCTGTATTGACTTATACATATTCACACATAGATTCAATTCAATGGTGATTCCTACATACCACAGCCATGAGGGACTGAAGTTCTATTTCCAGGGTTTGCAGGTTGCGTTTCACTTCGGTCAGCTCATTTCTGGCTGCTGTGGCTGCTCCCTCATCATTGGAAATCTGTTGTTGCAGTGTTGCACTCTGAAGTGTAGTTGTCGAAAGGGTTAGTGACCGGCCTGATTGTCTCCTGAGCAAGCCCTTTGTAATTTGCCATAGACCTACCCTCTCGTTGAACCAGGCTTCAGCATCTTTGCAGTTCTGCTCAGCCAAGGCCTCATACTCAGCCCTCATGTTGTTTAACAGGAGAGTTAGGTCCACTCCTGGGGTTGCATTCATCTCCACGTTCACATTCCCCCCAGCTGTACACTGCAAGACTTCCATCTCCTAGAAAAGGGATTGGTATTCATCCTCAGTGGAGGATTTTGATTGATGTTCATGCCCTGCTATGAAATGAACAGTGGACTTGAAGAAGGAAATTAGACACTATATGAAGCCACTCTGCAGGCTTCCTTACCTCCTCGTGATTTTTTTTGAGGTAGGTCAATTCCTCACTGAGGGTCTCACACTGTATCTCCAGGTCGGTTGTACAGAGGGTCAGCTCATCCAACACTCTGCGAAGACCATTGGTGTCAGCCTCAACACTGTGGTGCAGAGCCAGCTCATTTTCATACCTGAAAGATTAGTAAGGCACCTGGGAGTTGTCATCATAGGCAGGTGCAAAGCACAACTTTTAAAGGCATTTCATATGCTGAAAGACATGATGTTCTCTACATGCTTCTGAAGCTTCTTGCAATGGCAAACTGCTAAAATGGTTTGAGATACCTAACAATTCATGAATTGTATTTTGGGGATGTTATTTCTTCAGAGTTGATTTTTGTCATCCAATGCGCTTAACAATTAAATACAATATTGCTAGATTTTAGATTTTAAAAAATGTAATAGCTCTTTTTTGTTGTTGTTTGCTTTTGAGATAGTCTCACTCTGTCACCCAGGCTGAAGTGCAGTGGCCCCATCTCAGCTCACTCAACCTCCGCCTTCCAGGTTCAAGTGGATTCTCATGTCTCAGCCTCCCGAGTAGCTGGGATTACAGGAGTGCGCCACCATGCCTGACTATGTTTTTGTGTGTATACTTTTAGTAGAGACGGGGTCTTCCCATGTTGGCCAGGCTGGTCTTGAACTCCTGACCTCAAGTGATCCGCCTGTCTTGGCCTCCCAAGGTGCTGGGGTTACAGGCATGAGCTACTGTATCCAACCATGATAGCTCTTTTTATAAGGGTGTATTTAATTCAATTTCTTTATTTATCTAGTCTGGCTTTAGAAAAACATTTTGGTTTTCAAAGCAAAATATATATTCCTTAATCCAACTGTAATATTTTAACTTTTATTCATATAATTAATTAGTTTGTTTTCACCTACTTCAGCCTGAAGTCATCTGCGGTCAGTCTGGCATTGTCATTTTGTAGAACAATGCTGGCGTTGCAGGTGGTTGCAGAAATAATCTAAATAGGGAAGATTATGAAAAATGTTGATTACCAAAAGTCAAAGGAGGCTCCAGATTTCAGTGTGATTTTATATCTTCTTAATCTGTCAAACATCTGTTTTAGTATCTTTTTTCTATGTTAAAGAAATCTGGATTTTCTTCAGATAATAAGCATCCAGAGCTTAAGTGCCACATAGGTACTTTTATTACTTTTGATAAAAGTTTGTATGATGAAACTTAAGTGCCACATAGGTACTTTTATTACTTTTGATAAAAATGGTATGAGCTAAATATAAGAAAAACAAAGTGAATATATCTGTTTTGAAATGATTTCTTTTTCATTATTTAATTCTACAAGATTTTATTGCCAGGTACTGCACTTAGCACTGGAAATACCGAGTGAACAAATCCTATATCACATAAATTTGTTAAACACATTTTATATTTTCTCTTCTTTAAATTATCCAGACACAAAGTCTGTAGTAAAAGTATGCAAATCCCTATTTCTTACCTGCCTTTTAAGATCTTCAATGACTGAGAAGTATCTGCTATAGTCATGATTGTGTCCCCGGAAAGAACCAGGCTCACATTTCTCATACCAGCCCTTGATCTTCTGCTCCAGGTCTGCGTTGGCCTCCTCCAGAGCACGCACATGGTCCAGGTAGGATGCCAGGCGGTCATTGAGATTCTGCATGGTCACCTTTTCATTCCCAGAGAGGAGGCTGTGCTCATTGCCAAGAAAACCAGTACGGGCACCACTTCCCAACCCTCCACCACTACTGCAGAAGCTTCCTCCAGAAGAGATGCCCCCAAGAGTACAAGAAAAGCTGCTTCCTGCTCCCGACCCAACACACACATTCCCAGCCACAAAGCCTGTTCCTCCACCGGACAGCCTACCAGACCCAGTTCGCGAGCAGATCCGCCTGGATCCACCAGAAAGTCGAAAAGACATGGCGGCAGCACAGACGGGCAACCCCTTGCCAAAGAGAGGAGCAAAGCCGGAGTTCACCTTCCACACACGTTAGCTCCCTTGGCCTTTTATAGGATTCACTGGGTCATTTCAGTCTTGACTATGCCAGTCTGTAATAAAATTTACTTGCATCCTAATTGTTGTTTTTCACAATTGGGTGATTTTTAACAGCGTCCAGTCTGTAGGTGGAAAGGTGCCCCAAGGATATTTTTTATATATAAAAATGGTGCCAGGTGAAGTAAAACTAAATCATAGCCTCAAAGGCCAAAATTAAATATGACTAAATATGCATCTTTTTGACCGACCACTGGACTATTAATAGAATCTAGAGTCTCCCCGTCACATATAACAAAGAATTAATAATTCCAATGAGAAATGTCTCCTACTTTTGTCCTGTTAATGCTCATAGAGTATTTCTAGTATTCCCACTTCGTTGAGTGCCTCCTTTCTTCCTTTCTTTGTTTCTTTTATTTTTCTTTTTTCCTTTTTTTAAGAGATGTGGTCTCGCTATGTTTCCCAGGCTGGTCTTGAACTCCTGGCCTCCAGTGATCCTCAGCCTCGGATCCTCAGCCTCACCCAGCTCAGCCTCCTGTAGCCAGCATTACAGGTGTAAGCCACTGCACTGGGTGTCTGGGTGTGTGTTTTCCTTCTTCCTGACACCAGAGAATCTCAGCATCTATTGATCTTTTGGTAGTGGGAGATTTTAAAAGAAATCTACCATTTCTTGAATTGAGAACTGAAGTAACAGAAATCCTGCAGTCTTGCTTATTATTAATTTCAATATAATTCATGAATATGTCATCGTGGTGGAGAATTATTTTGATTGAGATTTCTTGGTTCAGTCCAGGCAGGAGTAGGATATCAGTTCAACTAAGAGTCTCCAAATTGTTCACTTCCCTACCCCTAAATAGTGTTTACTGTCTTTTAGTTTAAATGTATGTATTTAAGACATTAGGAATTATTTTGAGAAGTGAGCATCATATTGATTAGCAAGGAGTAAAATATATAAGGAGGGAGGTATTTTCATCATTACCTAGAAAACCAGTACTTATGGTACCCTAGAGAGAAGATAAGTTATCACAGGGAAGTACTCTTTATTCTCTTGCCTTGATGCCCTGGAAAGTTATCCAGGCTTGGATCATTTCCCTACTGGGCAAATGAAAATAATAGTATCGAACAGTCTCAAATGAATGTTGAGCAGTTCCAATCATGAATGACTGTAAGACAGTTTGAAAGGCACAAACATTTTTAAATGTTAATTGTTTAAATTATTATAATAAAGTGGACATATCAGAAAGGGTAAAGTCTCTATCACCTATAATGATACAAATTGATTGGTTAACTAATTATGGGTTTAGTTTTGAAACAGTAATTTTTTTCTGAATGATATTTTTCAATGTTGTGGATACTGAATACTTTGGAAAACATCCAACATTATTGTCACTAAAACGTATATAACATTTAGTGGACTGCATGGATTTTCTAAATCAAAAATATTTAAAAATAAATAATAAATACAAAGCTATAACTGGACCATCAGCTTAGGTTTAAAACAGTGCATAATAACCTAGATACAGTTCCTATTTAGAGACTTTTTACTGATTTTGTTGTGACCTGGTCAAATTTTTAATCTTTTGCTCATTTTTCCCAGGAATAAAACAAGAAAAACAGAGAACATTGTCAGTTTAATGGTTTATAAAGCTTGAGTTTCTTAGATGAGTTATTATGAGATTTCAAAGTATTATTAACATAATCTATTTATCTCTAGATACTTTACAAATACAAATTATCTTTTGTGAAATAAGTTAAACACATATTATTAGGACCATTTCGGAGATGAGTTGTCTCTGAAGCTAAGTGGCCACAAAGCATTTCCGTATCAAAGCAGGACTGTAATGCATGATGCTTAACTCCCTCTTGAAACGTTGTCACCTATTTACTCATGTGAGTAGGTCCCTTAAGTTATTTTAATCATAGATTTTCCTCTAAACTAATACTTATTTTTAAAATGTAGGTATGCTCTAGTTCTTTCTGGAAGTGGAGGATAGATTTAACAAATTCTCTGGACCACTTCAGTCTATACATTTTTTCCCTGAGATGGATTATTTTATTCATGGCAAAAAAGTGGTATTTGGATGTATATAATTGATCATTTCTTAATAATCTACTAGGTAGTAGAACATTACATGATGTGCATACGTATTTTAGGTATTCAAAATGAATCGAATTAAGCTTTATGCAGTATTGCTGTCTCCTTATTTCAGGATAAAGTTTTTCATTACATTATCTTATTCTGATGATCATATGCTAATTTTCCCCCAATAGATTTATTGTTTAGTTTCAAGTACGCTGTTGTTTAAAATTCACATTCTATATTTCTGTTAGATAACCGTTTTTCTTGAACTTGAATGAGGTTTGTTTTGTCACTAGATTCCTAGTTTTTGGTTTTGTTTTGTTTTTGTTTTTTTTTTCTGAGAATCAGATTCTGGTATACTAAGTCCTTCCACAAAATGGCTTCCCTCGTTTGGTTTGGGAAGAAGGAGATACTGATGTCTCTGCTAATGTCAGACCGACTGGAATGAGCATGCACGTAGTTTATCCCTTCTCTTGCTAGAAGGAAAGTGGAGTCATAAGGTTCTCACTAGCATGGTATTATGTCGTGGTGAGCACCAGACTCTGAGCCATTCTGTGTGGTTTACACATTTCAGCACTTCCTGTTATAAGCTGTGTGATCTTAGGCAAATTACTCAACCAGTCTCTGCCTCAGTTTCCTTATCTGTAAAACGAGGACGATAACAGTACCTACCTCATAGGGTTGTCGTGAGGAATAAATGATGCTTAGAACAGAGTCTAGCACCTAGTAAGTGCTGGTTATCAATTGTTATTGACTCTTTCCTGGAAGTCATATTTAAAGGTCTTGAATATCGGCCTGGTTTTAGCAGAAAGAATTTATTCCCTGAGTTATGGTGAGTTGGTGGTCAGGCGTCTCAAATACTGTGAAATCTGAGCTAAGTATTCAGTGGCTGACGCCTGTAATCCCAGCACTTTGGGAGGCCGATGCAGGCGGATCACGAGGTCAGGGGATTGAGACCATCCTGGCTAACACAGTGAAACCCCGTCTCTACTGAAAATACAAAAAAATTAGCTGGGCCTGGTGGTGGACGCCTGTAATCCCAGCTACTCGGGAAGCTGAGGCAGGAGAATGGCGTGAACCGGAAGGCGGAGCTTGCAGTGAGCCAAGATGGCGCCACTGCACTCCAGCCTGGACAACAGAGTGAGACTAACTCAAAAAAAAAATAAATTAATTAAAGACTTTTTAGTATTACGGTTTACTCTTAAGTGTTGTACATTCTACAGGTTTGGAAAATGTATAATGACATGTATCCATTCTTATGGTATTATCCAGAGTATTTTCACAGCCTTAAAAATCCTCTGTGTTCTGCCTGTTCATCCCTCTCCTTCAATTTCTAGCAGCCACTGATCTTTTTACTATCTCCATAGTTTCGCCTTGTACAGAATGTCATATAGTTGGGGTCATACAGTATGCAGCCTTTTCAGAGTGGCTTCTTTCACTTAGTTATATACATTTAAGTTTCCTCTGTGTCTTTTCATGGCTTGATAGCTCATCGCTTTTTAGCACTGAATAACATTCTATTGTCTAGTTGTACCACAGTTTATTTATCCATTCGCCTACTCAAGGACATCTTAGTTGCTTCCAAGTTTTGCCATTATGAATAAAGCTGCTCTAAACATCTGTGTGCAGGTTTTTGTATGAATGTAAGTTTTCAACTCTTATGTGGTAGGATGTTTCCTTTTCCTAATTTTGATATGAGTGTATATGATGCGAGGACTGGTTAATTAAAAAGTTAAGTGAGAGGGTATCTGCCTTACATTCACCTAGGTATTACTACATGATTGTGGGAAACAGAGGAGGAAAGACGGCTCGAAAGTGACTATGTTTCAACTGGACTGAACCAATTCTACAGAGTTCAGTAACAGGATACTGGTTCCAGAGAAAAACGGGCTGTTTTTGTTATGGGATTGGTGAGGGGGAGCCAAATCTCTCACCCACAAATAAACCTCTGGAGGGTTTTCTGCTGAGTTTAACCTCCTCCCACTCCCAGCCTTGAAATAGGTTCATTAATGGTAGGTGATGAAATTATTGCACTAAAACTTACATTTGACTTGAGAGCCACATGGCTCTGCAGTCTTGGATGGCAAAAATGAAGTAGAGAACTTGTGAATTCCTACCCTTATGGTGGAGTGATCAAGATTATGAATTAGATACCCGCTGGAATTCTCCTCTTACCCTTATCCTCATAGCTCTCTTTTTCCCCTTCTACCTTCAAATATCACCACTTATAGCCTTTCCTTTATGTTTAAGGTTGTTTCTGATTCTTCGGTTTCTTATTTCTGTGTCTATGAGCATATTGACCTCAGGGACTGGATCTTATTAACTGTTTTATCCTCGTTATCTGGCATATAGTGTGTGCTCAGTAAGTACTTTTCGTACTGAGACAAGGGAGACAAAATTTTACAGAGAAGTGAAAAAGACTCCAACTAGTTTTCATGTTAAACTTACTTCCAACTTGTGAAGACCATTGAATTAAACAGAAGAAATTAAAGACAAAATTCAGCTCCCATTGGAAGGTGTATCTAAAATGCAAAGATTGGCTAGAACCAGGGAAGATGACTTGCAACAGGAAGAACTTTTATTGAAACACCACCATAGAGAAAAAGCCAAAGAAATGGTACTATTCTAAAAATAACTTGTCTTAATTCATTGGAAGAAAAGCAGAAAAATAAGGGGACCCTTATTTAGGAAAGGAGTTTCATTTTGGTATTTTAATTTGGGGGCCATTGTTTCTCAGAGGCGGGAGTTCAGGAAGGCACCCTCTGTTCATTCTTGTTGTTGACTTTGGTGGCTTTCTCTTCCACGGTGTGAACTCTGGACGAGAGAACTTTGCCACGAGGATCTATTTCTTCAACAACTGTTTTGACAATGGTGGTTTTAGATGAATCTAAAATGCCACATATAAACTGTTAGAATTTATCAAATTCATAAATAGGAAATAACTCATCATTTGAAACACATACAAAGGAACACTGAATACCTAACGCAGCTTTTGTTTACCTTTTGTCTGATTTCCTGGGCCTCCATAGCCTTTTGATTTAGAACAGGAGCTGTAAAAGTACAGAGCACTTATATGAATCATTTCATTCTGTTTTACTGAGGAAACTGAAAAATAATGATTTAAGGTGGGAATTCACTGCATTCTGAAATAACACTAAAAGAGTGTTATCTCCATGTGATCTAGATCATTAGATATTTTGTAATTGATTTCAAATAATCTTTAGTAACCTAGAAATGAATTGTTATCTCAATGACAGCAATACTGACCCATCTTCTCCATCTATCAGGAGGCAGTAGGTCTCAATTTCTTTTTCCAGGTGGACCTTGACGTCGAGGAGCTGCTCATACTCGAGCTTCTGGCCCTCGGTCTCGGTTCTGACCTGGTGCAGCTGCTCCTCCAGGGCCCCGATCTGAGCCTGGATCTGCGCCAGCTGCGCACAGTAGTTGCTCTCGGTCTCTGTCAAGGAGCCCTCCAGGGAGTGTTTCTGTAGTTTGGTAAGACATGGTTTAATAGAAAAGGTCACAGTGTTTTAGAATAAGTCAAAGCATTTAAGAGATAATTAAGATAATTATCCTTACATCACACAAATAATTACATTTACCCAAAAGATTCTATTTGTTCAATATTAATTATTGCCTTTATTAAATGTCATATTACTTTTTGATTTGAGAATGACACAGCTGCTGCTGAATGTCCCTCAGATGCCCAGGTGTGCTAAAAAAAATGAAATTTTCTCTTCATAGGGCACAAACGAAAAGATCCCTCCCCTGCACCAATGTAGCCTGTGCTTGTAGAGTTTGGCACAATTTGCCACTTTCCACACAACTGGAAGTCCGCCTACACTTTGCTACTCATATCTAGCCATGTGACAGTCTTGGCTCATGAGGACTGTAGCTTTCTATTAAAAGGTCATCCTGCAGTGAACTGCATAAACGTTCCATGAGTAGAATAAACCACAGAAAAGAATTACCTTCTTAGGCTTTAAATAGAGTAGTTCAGTTCATTGGCTTGTGAATCTGAATGGGTTTATAGAGATACTCAGAGGGAACACTCACTGCAATTTTACATGGAATGAAGATGAGCGTGTCTTATCCTTTCACCTGCAAGTATTTTTTATATAAAGCCTTGATTTTATGTACATTCATAGCTTCATCTGTGGATAAACTCTGGTGGTTTACTAGCCATAGTGGGAAAAGTATCGACTTGGGAGTTAGAAAATTAGGAGAGAACTTCTGGATGCCTTCGTTACCCAACTGTGGGACTGTGGGAATTGCTTAACTTCGTCGAATCTCAGAGTCCTCTTTTGGAAATAATGACATGAGTTATAACGTCTGCCCTGCCCTGTGCCCCGGGGTTGTTGTGGACTCACATGTGGGTGGAAGTGCTGGGCAAACGCTTAATGAAAGCAGTTATGATTATCATTACACATGTTTAGTTTTATAGTCAGTCTTCGTGCCTCTACTTTGCCTCTGTTTATGCCGCTTAAAAGGAACTTGTAAGTGCTCTTGATTGAGTGGTCAGAAGGAATGCTAGATGAAGTTGGGAGTGGCGCAAATGTATTTTTACTCTCTTTAAGCAGTAGGATTTTTTCTTCTTTTTCTTTTTAAATGGACACATAAGAATTGTACATATTTACGGGGTTCCATAATTATATTTCAAAACACACATTGTGTAGTGATAGAATCAGGGCAATTAGCATATCCAAGGTCCCAAACATTTATTTTTTTGTGTGTGTTGGGAACATTCAAAATCCTCTCTTTGAACTATTTGAAATTATAGAATAAGTTATTCTTAACTATAGTCATCCTCAGTACTATAGAACACTTGAACTGATTCTTCCTATTCTGCTGTAATTTTGTATCCTTTAACCAACCTCTTCCTATCCCCCCATCCCCTTCCCAGGCTCTAGTAAGGATTATCCCACTCTCTAATTCTATGAGATCAACCTTTTTGGCTTCCACATATGAGAGTTTTTTGATATTTTGACTTAGGATAGAAGATTCAAAGTCAAAACTATTTTCTTTTTCCAGTATCTTGATTGTATTTGCTAATTTCTAATATTTCATAATTATTAGCATCCAGCTATACTTTGTAGGCAAAGAGGACTGTCATGTGCAAAATGCAAATGTGTCTTATGTCAAGCACTGTAATTAATGGCTAAAAACTAAAATATGTAATTATGTTGGAAGAAAATTACCTTCGATTATTTTTTTCTCAATTTCTAAAGCAAATGTGTTTTGTAATTTTTCGCTTACCGTTGCTAAGAGGGACTGAAGTTCAATCTCAAGGGTTTGAAGAGTGCGTTTCATTTCGGTAAGCTCATTCCGGGCTGAGGTGGTGGCGCCAGCGTCGTCAGAGATCTGCTGCTGCAGCGAGGCGCTCTGGAACGGCAGGGGCCGCGTTAGGGTGCTGCTGGCTGCTTCTGCGCCCGGCGCCCACGGAGCGCACCCAAGCATGGTTTTACCTTCTCGTTGAACCAGGCCTCCGCGTCCCTGCGGTTCTGCTCGGCAAGGGCTTCGTACTCAGCTCGCATGTTGTTCAGCAGAACCGTGAGGTCTACCCCAGGGGCCGCGTTCATCTCCACGTTCACGTTGCCTCCAGCCGCGCACTGCAGAGCTTTCATTTCCTGAAAGATATTTGTTTAACGGAATTAGGATCTGAATATTTTATTTATTTTATTTTTTGAGTTAGGGTCTCGCTCTGATGCCTAGGCTGGAATGCAGTGGTGCGATTATGGCTCACGGCAGCCTCCAACTCCTGGCCTCAAGCGATCCTCCAGTCTGGGTCTCCTACAGTGTTGGGATTATAGGCGTGAGCCACCGCGTCCGGCCTGAATATTTTTAAAGGAGCCAGATGGACAAGATCTATAAGGTTAGAAACTTTTTGGGAGGTTTGTTTCTTTTGAGAGGATGAACAGAAGCATCTTAAACAATCTAAGCCTTATGGAGAAACTGACAGGTTCCTTCTTGAACGTTAATTTAATATATTCTATTTATCATCTGAAATTAATTTTAAAATTTGGGAGGGAGGAGATTGTGAGAGCCAGCCGGGTGGAGCTTCTACCTCCTCATGATTCTTCTTGAGGTAAGCGAGCTCCTCACTGAGAGTTTCCAGCTGGATCTCCAGGTCCGTTCTGCACAAGGTCAACTCATCCAGGACTCTGCGCAAACCGTTGATATCCGCCTCAACGCTCTGGTGAAGTGCCAGCTCGTTTTCAAACCTTAGAAAAGTATTTGAAAGTTTCATGATTAGTCGTTAGACATGGCACATCACAACTCGAACTAAGCTTTGAGCTAAAACTACTAAGATAATACTTAAAACTTCAGTGAGGTCACCTATCACGCCACAAATACATTTCATTGAAGCAAGAGAATGGGAAGAGCCAAAATTCTTTCTCATATGACTTTGACATTCATTTTTGTTAGTCCCCAAATTTCCCAGGTAAAATATGTTGCTCAGCTAGTTACTCATTCTAATATGCATTTTGTTTAAAACAAATACATGAATAAACAAGAACAAAGACTTGAGCCAACCTCAAATAACTTAGAAGAATAAAGGAGAAAAAATGCTTAGACAACTTTTTTTTTCCTATTTATCTTCAGCCCTACTTACTTTAGTCTGAAGTCATCAGCTGTTAGTCTTGCATTATCATTTTGCAGGACAACATGGGCATTACTGGTAGTTGCAGAAATTATCTGACAAAAGAAAAGTTAGTTAAGATTGAGGAAATATTTAAGATGCATTTCAAAGTTCCTTGAAATGAAATTACCTATGAAATTACAGTGATATTTTTGGCATCTGTCTCTAATAATCAGATGATTCTTTTGAAGATGGGTAGTTTAAGTATGGTCTCTCTCACTCTCTTTTTTTCTTGAGACCGAGTCTTGCTTTATTGCCCAGGCTGGACTGCAGTGGCATGATCTCGGCTCACTGCAACCTCCACCTCCCGGATTCAAGTGATTCTCCTGCCTCAGCCTCCCAGATAGCTGGGATTACAGGCACGTGCCACCACACTGGGCTAATTTTTGTCGTTTTAGTAGAAACAGGGTTTCACCATGTTGGCCAGGCATGACCACTGTGCCTGGCCAGGTGTGGTCTCTTTTATTCCCCACCCCAAGCATTAAAAAAAGCTCTTTCTGTGGGAAAGCCTATAAATATATAGCTGGAGACACTGGGCAGCTTTTGATATTTTAATATTACCAAAAGCATACACACTACACACATACCTAATACCACATGATGGATGTGCCATGTTCAAATATTAGAATTTACTAGAAATTATTTTTAGTATTGAAAATGAAGTCCTAAAATTTAGAAGCTGAGGGCAAAGCCCCGTTATTGTGATACGTTTGTGCATCTGTGAGTGGCTGAACACTCTCCGGAGTGCTAACACTCACGCCATGGCGTTTCTTACCTGGTTCTTAAGTTCGTCAATAATTGGGAAGTATCTGCTGTAATCATGATCAAGACCACGGCAAGAACCCGGTCCAAATTTCTCATACCACCCCTTGATCTTCTGCTCCAAGTCGGCGTTGGCCTCCTCTAAGGCTCGAACATTCTCCAGGTAGGAGGCCAAGCGGTCGTTGAGGTTCTGCATGGTCACCTTCTCATTGCCAGAGAGGAGGCCATGCTCATTCCCTGTGAAGGCAGCACAGGAAGCACTTCCCCCGCCCAGACCTCCGCCATAGCCTCCTGCAGATGAGCTGCCCCCAAAAGCACAAGAGAAGCCACTTCCAATGCCTGGCACACTGCATGTGTTTCCGGCCCCAAAGCCTGCTCCCCCACTAGAGAGCCTCACAGAGCCAGCGCCCCCGCAAGAGCCAAGTCTCCTCGAGGTAGAAGAAAAGCGCACAGACATGGTGTCCAGGCTGGAGCGTTTGTTTCTGCGGTGTTGCTCTGATGGTGAACGTCCTACTCAAACAGCTTGGTTTGCCTTTATATACACATTATTAGGGTGTTTCTTGATGAGCTTTGCTCATAGCCAAGTGATGTTTGCCAGCTCATTGTGAATTATCCATAATGGGGTGATTTTTTTTAATGAATGGCTTTGCCGTACTGTGTCCATTTCTGTAGGTGGATAGTTATCGTGGAGTTATTTGTTATCTCTGGAGTTGGACAGGGTGGAGTATTATCAGGATTATTATAGTGATGCATTTCAAATGTAGTATGAGTAACCCTTCCTGTCTTCCGGGCTTCAGGAATGTATAATACCTGTAAGAATAAACAAGTACGATAGACAGATTTCTCTTTCCCTTACCCAAATCAGCATTGTGTTTTCTTCAGCAATGAAGTATCATAGTCATAGTTTTCTATCAGATATGTTGAAAATAATTTCAAGACCGTGTGTCCATAGTACCAGAAGAAGGAGGGGAGGTCCTAAAGGAAAACAGAGGCATTAAAGGGAATCTTCTTTGGAGACCGAAAGTGTTCCTTTGATCCTTATCCTTCCTGAATTACCATTTCATCTGTACTGGTTTTCTGTCTAAGTTCCATTGCTAACCAGGTTAGGTAAAGGAATTGGTCCCCTCCTCGGGCCTCAGTTTCCACATCTGTAAAGTGAAGAGTCTAGACTGTGGCGTCTGTGTTCCCTTTCTATCTCTAGATCGCTCATATTTCTGCATTCCTTCTGTTGGCTGTCCGTTTCCATAGCACTTTTCTGCATTGCTTCTTGTACTTTTCACCTCTTACTTATTTCTGAATTGTGGTCCCACCATTTTACTGAAATTAACCTCTCAAACGTCACTGCACATCTCTAATCATCATTTATTTTATTTATTCTCCTATACTCTCTTGGTTACATTCAGTACTGACAACCTCAGTCTGATGAGTCTGATCGAGTTTCAGACAGCTGCTTTCTGAGAATTTTTCTACATCTTATGTTGTTCCCCTTTTCTCTTCCACTTATGGCTCCTGCGCCCTGCCTTTGTCATTTATTATAGTTTTGTGCTTGGTATTTACGACTCTCTCTCCTTTTTTTTTTTTTTTTTTCTAGACAGGGTCTCGCTTTGTCCCCCAGGCCGGAGTGCAGTGACATGATCAGAGCTCACTGCAGCCTCAACCTCCCAGGCTCAAGTGATCCTCCCACCTCAGCCTACCAAATATCTGGGACTACAGGCACATGCCACCATGCCTGGCTGATCTGTGTATTTTTTTGTAGAGATGGGGTTTGCTCTGTTGTCTAGGCTGGTCTTGAGTGCCTGGGCTTGACAGATGCTCCCACCTTGGCCTCCCAAAGTGCTGGGATTATAGGCAGGAGCCACCTCACTGTCTTAATGTAGATTTTCCCTCACTGACTTGTCCGTTCTGTTTTACTACTTCCCTCTTTCCCATCTCTTTCCCTTTGTTCATGTTTTTCTTTCCACCTGGTTTTCTTCTTCAGACTAAAAATTATAACAAATCATTTGAGATCTTGCATTTGCCAAGAATGATTGACATCACTTTCAATTACCTAGATTGAAAATCAAGTTGGCAAAAATTTAAATTTTCATGACTTAATAAATGAGCTTGCAGAAAAAAAGCCAGAAAGATTTGTCAATTAATTTAATACATTAATAAAGTATTATGGTTTATTGTTTTACATAAAACTAGGACACCAAAACATTATTTCTTTGCTGTTTATAGTTTATGCAGTTATAAATGTGTCCTCATTACCTCATTACATGTTATAAATAATAAGACATTTTTAAAAGAAAAAGATTTATATTTTAGTATTTCTTTTTTTTTTTTTTTTTGAGATGGAGTCTCGCTCTGTCACCCAGGCTGGAGTGGGCTAATTTTTGTATTTTTAGTAGAGATGGGTTTTCGTCATGTTGGCCAGGCTGGTCTCGAACTCCTGACCTCAGAACACCCACCTTGGTCTCCCAAAGTGTTGGGATTATAGGCTTGAGTCACCATGCTGGGCCTGTTTTAATATTTCTAACTGAACTTTTTTCCTGACTTTTCAAGAGGAGACCTCACATTTTCATTTTGCACGGGGCCTTGAAATTATATAGCCAGCCAGAATTGTTGGGTCTCTCTGAGGAAGCTGAAGAATCTTAGAGAAAATACCTCCAGATAGAAATGTTTGAGTGTTCTCCCCAAAAGGGAGCTCACCATACAACCACTCTGGAAGGATACTTCACGCAAAAGTTCCGAGTGTTTAAGGTCTTACTCAAAATGAACATATTTTAAAATATCACCATGTGTTAAAGAACACTTCAGCAAGAAAGACAGAGACTCAAACAAACAGAAAATAGTACTCAGGGGAAACAGAGATAATGAAGAACATTGAAGAAAACTTTAAAAAAGAAACTACCTATAATTATTACTTTCAGAAGTAACAAAAATACTGTATATTTCAAACATGGATAGAACATCATTATAATTGAACAGGAAGCACATAAAAGACCTCTTAGAATTAAAAACTAACTCCCAAAATAAAACTTCAATAGATGAATTGGAAAATAAATTTTTAAAAAACTCCCCAAAATTAGAACAAAAAGATAAAAAGATAAATATGTGAGCCTTGAAAGACCCAATCTCTCTCTCTCTTTCTCTTTTTTTTGTTTTGTTTTGAGACTAAGTCTTGCTCTGTCACCCAGGCTCGAGTGCAGTGGTACGATCTCAGCTCACTGGAAACTCTGCCTCCCGAGTTCAAGCAATTCTCCTACCTTAGCCTCCCAAGTAGCTGGGATTACAGGCACGTGCCACCATGCCTGGCTAATTTTTGTATTTTTAGTAGAGATGGGGTTTCACCATGTTGGTCAGGCTGGTCTTGAACGCCTGACCTCAAGTGATCCGCCCACCTCAGCCCCCCAAAGTGCTGGGATTACAGGTGTGAGCCACCGTGCCCGGTGTAAAGAGCCAGTCTCTTAAGATGAGTCCTGAGCAGCTAACTGGGCCTAAATTCAAATTAAAACCAAGCAACCTCCTGTTTATGCCACCTGAACCAAATAATAGACTGTAACCTACATGGATTAATCAGAAGTCTGCATGCCCTGACTAATAAGAGCTAAGTAAGCAAACATCGACCAATCAGAACTAAGTAAATTTCAATCCTGCATTTTGCATAAGCAGACCTAAGTGGGAACCTGGGTGGGAACTTTCTCTAAAAGACAAATTCCCTCCCTTTGTTCTCTGGAACACACTTTCATTTTATACCAAAGGCTGTGTCTCACCAGCTTACTAGCTGTTTGCTGGAATGAAGTCTCTGTCCTTGAATTTTCTTCTCAGAGAACTTTTGTTCACAGATGAAAGAAAAGATTAGAAAATAAGAGACTTGGTCAAAGAAGAACAACGTCAAATAGGTCTTCTGGAAAGAGACCTACTTATTATTTTATAATCATATTTTCTGAAATACTACTCAGAACTAAACAACTGAGCTTCTAAATTCGAAGAGACCACCAAGAAACATGAATGATAAATGAAAAACAACCACAGTGAGGCGCATCCACAGGATCTTTCAGAGAACCATGGCTGGGGGCAGGGGCGAAAAACAAACACTTAAAATGTCAGGAGCAAAGCCAACACATATTCAATTTTAGGAAAGCCATTGTTCCATTGAAGAATGCTTTCAAAATACGAACCCAGCCCAGGTGCAGTAGCTCACACCTGTAATCCCAGCACTCTGGGAGGCCGAGGGGGCTGGATCACTTGAGATCAGGAGTTCAAAACCAGCCTGGCCAACATGGTGAAACCCCGTCTCCACTAAAAATACAAAAATTACCTGGGTGTGGTGGTGCATGCCCGTAATCTCAGTTATTTGGGAGGCTGAGGCAGGAGAATCCTTGAACCCAGGAGGCGGAGGTTGCAGTGAGCTGTGATCATACCACTGTACTCCAGCCTGGCTGACAGAGCGAGACTCTGTCTCTTAAACGGAAAAAAAAAAAAAAAAAAAAAAGTGAACCCAAAATGATATCCAACCTTTTATTTCTAATCCTTTCCTAAGGTTTGTCACCTCGTTTCTAAGTTTTTTTTTTTCTAATTGTGACTTATGTAGAGAAGCAAAATTCTCTACTTTCACAACCACAAGTGAGGGTGGAATAAAAATCTTTTCAGACGTGAAAGGTCTCAAAAAAGTTATCTCCTTTGCACATTTCGTTGAGAACCCGCGAGGGAGAAAAACATGAAAAAGGAAAACTTAGGTTCCTGGAAATGGAGCTCCAATGTGAGCGCACTGAGTGAGTGTTCCCACATGACAGCTGGGTAGCAGGCTTAAAAAACAGATAGCCCATATTGCGTAGGAGGACAGGAGAGTCTGAAAGTGAGGTCTTCATGGGAATAGATGAAAATGATTGCTTGGTAGTTTTAATTGCGTAAGAAAGTGGCATGAGAGATAAAGATACGGAGAAAACAGGGTTAAACTAGTTAGAAAATTGTTCTAACTTTAACTCTAAACTAGGGGTCCTCCATGAATTCAGAAGGGAATGGAACAGCCTACATCCTGTGAATTCTCAAAACTGACCAGCCATGGTTCCCTCCTGGGACAGCAACCCACGACGAGGAGAAACTGCTGGGGGAAGAATCAAAATTATTCAGGAGAGGGTCATAGACAGGAAGGAAAGAGAAGGTCTAGATACAAGTGGGGGAGGGAAAAAAAGATAGGAAATTTCAGAAATCAATCCAATGTATTTTTGAATCCTAGATAAAAGCAAGAGAAAAGGGAACTCTGTGAAGTTAGTAAAGCTATTTGGAATTATACTTTATTATTATTATTATTTTTTGAGATGAAGTCTCACTCTATTGCCCAGGCTGGAATGCAGTGGCAAAGTCTTGGCTCACTGCAACCTCGCCTCCTAGTTTCAAGTGATTCTCCTGCCTCAGTCTCCCGAGTAACTGGGATTACAGGTGTGCACCACCACGCCTGGCTATTTTTGTATTTTTAGTGGAGAGGGATTTCACCATGTTGGCCAGGCTGGTCAACTCTTGACCTCAAATGATCCACCTGCTTCGGCTTCTGAAAGTGTTGGGATTACAGGTGTGAGCCACCATGCCCAGCCTAGAATGATACTTCAGTCTAGAAGTTAAGGAACATGAATTGGCAATAAAACCAAGCAAAAGAAAAGGATTGAAGTAAAATCCCAAGAAATGTGAATACAAGATAATAAGGGTGAGGAGTTGATAGTGTCCCCATAGAAAATGAAAGCATACCAGAAAGAAATGCCTACAAAACTGAGTAAGATACAACCCACCATTTCAAAGTGACTTAAAATCGCTAAAAATGACAAAAGAAAAAAAATCCCCATAAACCAGAATTAGAAAAAAACTTAGAAATGAGGTGACAAACCTTAGCAAATGATTAGAAATAAAAGGAAAAAAAACTAATTAAGGTACAATCACAGAAAATGAGAAATTTAGGGGAATCAGTCCCCAGAAGAAAGACATAGTCTGGAAATAATCTTAAATAAAATATTAGCAAATATAATTCAATAATATATTAAATAGCGTAAAATATCTCAAGGAAGTTATTTACCAGAAATGAGAATGACTCAATATTATGTGGAGCAGATAAAAGTGTCCTATGACAGAAACCATATGATCACCTTAAAAGTACTAGAAGAAAACGTGGGTCCCAGCAGTTGTAAAACTCAGAACCTAAGATGGAAATTTTTATAAATATGACAATGAATTATACATTCCTATATGATGACAAAAATCAAAAGAAAAATAGAAATGTCAAAACATTTGCTACAGCCAGTAACAAGTGGCAATTTATTTCCCTTGCAAAAAGCTCCCATAAATCTTGGGTTTTTGTTAAAAGAAGGAATAGCAGCATGTAGTTTTTGCTTTAACAACCACTCAAGCACAGTGGTTGCTTTCCTTTTCCTTCAGATGGAGACTGATTTTTGGGAAGTACTTTCAGTGTAGAAACCCACTTCAGCAAAAAGCAAGGTGAAGCTTCAAGGACTAGAGAAGAACAGGTAACCATTAGCAGAATGCGTAAAGAACTCAGGAGCCCTAGAATTCTGCCCAGCAAAGGAAAACAGTGAACCAAAGACCATAGTCAATTTTTACACGCCTAGGAAGGAAGGACAGATTTAAGACCCAAAAGACTGAGGGCAGGATGTTTCCTTCCATCCTGTGGACTCAACAGAACTTAAAGGAAGCTTATCCGGAATTTAATTTTACTCCCATTCCTTTGCTGAATAGATGCACAGGGAATTCTGGTTTATTTTTTTCAACAAGAAGCGGTGAATTTATAGTTATCTTTTCAAGTCAACAGTCCCCTCACCACAAAGTGTAGTGTGCACTTTCTGTGCTGTAATGGGCCTTGCCTTGGAAAGCAGGCCACCATGAAGACAGTTAAAAAGAAAAATCAATGTGTCATGAGCATACGTGATAAGCAGATCTGGCGTCATGGGCATAAAGCCTGTGCAGTTGCACAAGGTCTCATGTTCAGAAAGGCCCCACATTTGGATTAATGCTCTCCCATTACCATCTTGAAAATCTTAGTTTCAAGATGGTAGCAGAACTTTGTCTTTTTAGCCTGTCTCTTGTTAGTGAATTCTGATGGGACTATGGGGCATACAAGTGAGCAGAGAAGTACACCAAATATGTTTGCCTGCAGGTGCTCCTTACTGTCTCAGGGGCATATGCCCGTGTGCCCAACATTCTGGTGGATCCACAATGTGCAGGAGTCTAACAAAACCCAAAGCAACTACAAGGTAAGTATATTGTGTCTATGACTGAGTAATCCCAATTTCTATCGAACCCAAGAAACCAGGCTTTCCATTCAAACCAGAACTTGCTCTCTGAGTATAGAAAGAAGACACTGGTCTTCTAAAAAAATGTGAATGACCAAGGAACTCTATCACGTGCTTTTTTTTTTTGAAACAGCATCTTGCTGTGTCATCCAGTCTGAAGTGCAGTGGCGCCATCTTGGCTCACTGCAGCTGCCACCTCCTGGGTTCAAGTGATTCTCGTGCCTCAGCCTCCTGAGTAGCTGGGATTACAGGCATGTGCCACCAAGCCCAGGTAATTTTTGTATTTTTAGTAGAAATGGGGTTTCTCCATGTTGACCTTGCTGGTCCTGAACTCCTGACCTCAGGTAATCCACCCGCCTTGGACTCCCAGGGATTACAAGAGTGAGCCACCACGCCTGGACTATCATATAGTTTTTTGTGCTGCTTTCCTGCTTGCCTGTGTTGCCGACTGCTTAAGTGGAAAATGATGATATAGAAAGGTCAAACAACCCGTAGTTCCTTTTCCTTTTAGTCTTCTTACTCATTGGTAAACCAAAGGTAGAGAATGCTGGTAGAAGGTGGGTATATACAGAAGTGAAATAAAAACACTTTGAGTTTGTTTTGTGCAGTGTTTCCACTGTTTTGGTAGGAACAATATACATATACATGTATGAGCTACAAATTATGAATTGTGTGACCTTGGGGATTCTGTATACAAGTTAAATGTTCTTATGCTTGGATTTCAATATAAAACGAATGGTAACATTTATGCCAATAACTTAAAATTTTAATTTTTCTTTATGATATGGTTTGGCTCTGTGCCCCCACCCAAATCTCACCTTGAATTGTAATCCCCACGTGTCAAGAGAGGAAAGTGATTGGATTATGGGGGTGGTTTCCCCATGGTGTTCTCTGAGATAGTGTGAATTCTCACGACATCTGATGGTTTTATAAATGGTAGTTTTTCTTGCGCCCTCATACACTCTCTGTTTCCTGCCGCTATGTGAAGAAGGTCTTTGCTTCCCTTCACCTTCTGCCATGACTGTAAGTTTACTGAGGCCTCCCCAGCCATATGGAACTATGAGTCAATTAAACCTCTTTTCTTTATAAATTACCCAGTCTCAGGTAGTTTCTTTATAGCAGTGTGAGAACGGACTAATATACTTTATTTAGAAGAAAACTAAATAGCAAAAAAAAAAAAAAAAAAAGAGAGGAAAGAAAACAACAACAGAAAACCCCAAATCAAAACAACAAAATCCAGGACAAGTTGAAAACATAAATGTGGATGCAAGGAAACAGCTTGATATTTTAGTGCCTTTGGGTGATACATTTTGCCTGATTGTTGAATAAGGAATCCCATAATTTCCTTTGGCACTAGGTCCTGAAAATTATGTAGCTGGCCCTGAACATTGTACATTTGGAAATTATTTCTCTGTGAATTTCTAGTATTTGCTTCATTTGATGGCTTTTGGCTGAAGATTTTGTGAATATCTCATTTTTCACCACTTCTCTGAATCCCATGTGACTGGAGGGTTATGAGACAGAATTCCTTCTCTTGCTGGAGATTTTCACTGGAATCAGGCCATATACCAGAGAAATAAAGGAGCCGCTTTCCATTTAGGCAGTTTAATACTTGTTGGGAATTCCTACCATACATTTTGATCCAGAAAGGTATAAATAGTCATAATCACAAGAATCATGATGTTCATCAGCCTCATGGGGCTTCACGTTTGAGAACAGGTGTTGGTGGGTTAAATTTGGCCTGCTATGTGTTTTTGTACAGACTGTGAGCTAGGAATGGTTTTACATTTTTAAATGGTTGAAAAAAGTTAAGAATAATATTCCATGACAGGTAAAAATATTTACAGTTCAAATTTCAGCGTTAATAAATTAAATTTTGTTGGAACACAGTCATGTTCATTCATTCATTTATTGTCTATGGCTGAGGTTTGTAGTTGAAATAGAGACTGTATGGCCTGCCATGCCTAAAATATTTACTATCTGAGTCTTCACAAAAAAAGCTTCTGACCCCTGTTCTAGGAAAAGTGTCACTGACACAAGCCGTATTGCTGTGGAGTTTTCTGGAGATTATCCTGTTTAGACGAGGAATGATATCCTGGGTATTGTGAAAAGAAGAGTTTGAGAGAGGCTCTTGGTAAAATACCAGGAATGCGTCATCTAGTGGTGAGACTTTTCAGTCACAGGAGAATTTCTGAATTTTTTGATTATTTGCCCACATAGACATGGTGTGATTTAAAGATTATGCCTAGTGAATGTTTAATATTCAAATGCCATGTGGCGGTATTGACTATTATTTAAAACAACAGTGAAAGGCAATTAAAATATATTCCACAAATGTTTCTCTATGAATTAGACAGAGAAAAAAATCACAAATAATTATTTATTAGTCATCAGTGAATGGAAATGAATGCACATCAACTTTTTTATTTATTGGAAACAAACACCCAACATCCTGTAAAACTAAGAAAACAGATATTTTTGCTAAGTAACTTATCTTTAAAAGTAAAAAGTGTGTATATTCTCTCTGATATTTAGAATAACACAATTGTATAGGATCCTTTCCCAAATTATTCTTTTATCTAAAATGACAGCTAGAAAGGAACCCTTTGTTCTGTCTTGCCATTGGTCATTTTAGATGTCTTTTCTTCAATGGAGTGAATCCTTGATGAAAGAACTTTACCACGCTGATCTATCTCTTCAACCACTGTCTTTACCAGTGTGGTTTTGGATAAATCTAGAAATAAAACATAAGAATACATATATTCAACCAAAAAGATTACGTGACAATTCCACTGCTAGTTCAATATAATATATTATGCATATTTTTGATTGAGGGAGTAAGTGTATATTTATAATAATAGCTTGGGATAGTTTTAGGCACTTAATACTTCCCATTCAGAACAGTTTAGTTAAAGTTACTTAAATATTGACTACGGTTGTAGTGTGTGACTACCATTAACATAAAAGTGTTGCTCTGATAGAAATAGAACTAGAGGGCTGGTGTGGAGGCTCATGCCTGTAATCCTAGCACTTTGGGAGGCCAAGGTGGGCAGATCACTTGAGGTCAGGAGTTTGAGACCAGCCTGGCCAACATGGTGAAACTCTGTCTCTATTAAAAATGTAAAAAACTAGCCGGGCATGGTGGTGGGTGCTTGTAATCCCAGCTGCTCAGGAGGCTAAGGCAGGAGAATCGCTTGAACCCAGGAGGTGGAGGTTGCAGTGAGCTGAGTTCGCACCATTGCCCTCCAGCCTGGGCAACAGAACGAGACTCTGTCTCAAAAAAAAAAAAAAAAAAAAGTAGAACTAGATTTTATTACCTTTAGATGAATTCCCAGAGCTTCCTGATCCAAAGCCCTTTGATTTGGAGCATGAACTGTAAAAGAAATATAATTTATTCTTTTATATTTCTGCTTACTATCAGTTAAGAAATATTCATTGGCTCAATGAACTCAAGTGAAATTTGTATGCCAAAAACAGGTCTTAGTTTTCCATAGAGGAAACTCTTAAGATTTTTATGAGTAGGAGTTGAAAGTAATTAAATGTTATCTAAAGAGAGAGTATAAATAAATCTTGTTTCCATCTGATTTTTTTTTTACACCCAAAAATTTAAAACTTAAGGACATACATACATATATATGGATCCAGGTGGTTTGTTCAGAGTACATTTATTTCAGGGCAGCAGTGATATTAGGTATGCACTGAAAGAAGGATAAAGCCTGCTAGTGAGAGGTGGAGAGAATCTTGAAACCCACAGTGATTAACATGGACAACAGATGGAAATGGCTACAGGAACAGTTCCAGTCATCTAAGGCAGAGGAGAACACTGTGATGTACAAGATTTGGAAGAGATGACTCTCTTTGGAAAAAGCAAGAGATGGACATGCTTTTCTGCAGTGGGAATGAAAAAGAAAGGGCTTGGAAGTATGGAAGGCTAATGGGCAGCCCATGTTTGTAGCTTAAAAGAAGTAAAAACTGGATTTTCAAATGACTTGACTTACTTTCCGTCTCCATCTATCAGGCGGCAGTAGGTCTCAATTTCTTTTTCCAAGTGGACCTTAACATCGAGGAGCTGCTCATACTCCAGCTTCTGGCCCTCGGTCTCGGTTCTGACCTGGTGCAGCTGCTCCTCCAGGGCCCCGATCTGAGCCTGGATCTGCGCCAGCTGCGCACAGTAGTTGCTCTCGGTCTCCGTCAAGGAGCCCTCCAGGGAGTGTTTCTGAGGATATCAAAGAAGCCATGGCAAGGGATGAAAACACTCTGAGGACCAGTAGAACAGTGTTTCTCAGAAACCAGCAGGATTGCTTCCTAGGCAGTTGTGGAAATTTGCGAGGCATGTCACAATCAAATGGGAAAGAAAGGAGGCTGGCATTTATGAAGTGAGGGCCAGGCATGATTCACGTGGGATCCCAATGTGGGATAAATGGCCCTTTTCCCACAAGACTTTTGATGTTCCACTGGACATAGGTGACATATAGGTTATATTTCTACTAACACCGACTGATATAGTAAAGCACCTTTTAAGGATTGCAGAATAAAAACTCGGTATGGGAACACTTGTATTTTGAAATTATATATTTATTTCTGAGTTACCTGTTGTTTCCGTGTTACTCTGCTACTGTCCCCGCAGATCCACCCTGCCAGTGTTCCACAGCCTTTTGTGCTACTGCTTTTTTTTTTTTTTTCCTAATCCATCTTTGACTTTCTGGCCTCTATCAAAGGTCTTTTATTAAGGTACCTGAGACTGAATGAGTGCCTTAACAGATGTGAGATTTCAAGGCAAGAGCTATATCTCATAACACAATACAGGTCATTATTTCCACACTACTCTTACGAATATCATACTTCCTCTTTGCTACTTCTACAGTCTGTAATTTGTCTTGGCATCTGCTCCCTACTTTAATAAAGGTAATTTTCCTCTTTCCTTTATTATAGATAAATATGTCTGGGCAAGTATTACTTCTCTTGATATTAGTCATTATCCAAGTGTCCACCCCAACTTCCACTCTTTCATTTCCCTTTTCTTGTGTGGAGGAACTTCTGATCTTACGTGGTTGAAAATGAAAGATTTATTAAGAGAAGATGCAAGGCTCTGCCTCTTTCATTACATTTTCTAGAGTAGTCGGGCCCATGTATTTACCTAGTAAATTCATTTTATCTTAAAATACTTGCCTTTTTATTGCATTTGTGGTATTATACTTTAAAAAATAATTTTGTGTATTTCTAAATCTATTACCTAGTGACTTCATTCTAGCATTGCAAAGAGGGAATTACACAATATTTGTCATCACAGGCAGACATTGGATCTAATGGGCTGAGAACCTAACACTGACTTAGAGCTACTGACTTAGGCAAACAGGTGTGTTACATAGAGGGTGCTGGGCTCTCCAGGAGCACCTAAGTGGAAGGAGATCAGGATGGTAATGGGGAGAGTGAGGCATCAGGTAGCAAGACGCCAGTGAGGTGTGTGCTCGGCAGCTCAAAACTTTAATATCCCTGGTAATGCGTCCTCCTAGGGTATTCCTTTTTATGATTGCTAATACACTCATAAGTCAGAGGGGACAGCATCTCTACTTCACAGTCTTCCACTGTGAAGGCTGGCTTGTCAAAGAGGGAGGAGAACAGGATGAACTTGAAAGTTTGTACATCACAGGAAGCAAACGTGAACATTTATGTATTTAGACAACTCTCAACTTGCCAATGACTCGTGTTCTAGCTGTAGGAGATTGAGCTTAGAATTCATCATAAGACAACAGGGCCTCAGGGGTGTAAGTTAGGTACCATGCTCCCATTATTCTAGAATTCAGTTGTGTCCTGTGTTAAGTGGGCTTTTTGTGTGTGGATTATCCTATGCGCCCAAATTATAGTACCACTGGCTGCACAGACTCTAACTACTTTATAACATCCTTGTTTTTATGTGAAAATGCTCACAATTCTGGTCTGGGGACTCGAAAATGTATTTCCATCAATGTAGCTCAGAAATAGAGGGAGGATTCACTCACACAGCTCCTGCACCAGGAACAGAGTCCTCGGGGATCTAGTCCAGGGAAGAAGGGAAATGGAGAAGAAACGAAGGCTCCAGGAGCCCACAGTGGCAGGGGGGTCTAGGGTACCCGCTAGCAGCAGTGATGAGGGAGAGGAGAAGAGGGCCATCCTGGTTAAGTTAGGGGCCAGTCAGTGTAAAAACAAGTCTCCCATCTAAATCCGACATAGGGAGAAAGCACACACCTTTAGAGGGCAGCTAAATCAAGAGTCTCCCAATGTTTTGAGTCATCTTTTCCTTCTTGGCTCACTGCACTCACTTGGGTAATAGCTGCTCTATTCTTTGTGTTACAGCCTGGTGTCCTCAGGGGGCACGAAACCTCTTATGACGAAGGGAGTCCTTAGGCCACGTGCATGCCGTAATTCTCAAAGTCAAGCCTTTTGAGCACTGCCAGCTCACACTCTAGAAGGGAAGCCATTTTTAATCCTGGCTGGCTTTAATCCATTTTGACTCCAAGCTGATGTTTGAAGTAAGCCAGGAGCTGGTGGTATGTGCCCAAATGGCTGAAGGCTTGGCTCCCAGGTGTGCCCTCCAGGATCTGACCTCCACCCTGGACTCTGTGGCAATGAAGAGCCTGACAGTGCCCATGTGGCATTCAGGTGTGTACCCTCTCTTCCTCTGCCTGGCGAAAGCACATGTGGCTTCTAATATGGTTTCATCAGTATCAGGAGATGCTGGTGTGATACTAGCTCCCCGCCCTGTGTGGCACTAGCCCCACGCCCCTGATCATAGACCTGTGGCTAATTTTCAGGTGGAGCAATACTGCTACTGTTTGTTCTGCAGGCCTAAACTGAATTACCCTGAGAAAGGATCTATGTGAAATGTCTATTTTCATGAAATGAGCATTAAGCATCAGCCAGGAAGGAAACCCCCAGTGATGTCAAGGAGGAAGAAAAAGCTCTATTTTGAGGGTCTACCGATCTGTTTTTCCTGCTCTCCTCCACTCTCTGCTAAGTATTTGCAGGCAAAGGTGTAATAGAAAAAAGAGGGGAGGGCAGAGGGAGGTGCTTCTCGGAGGCTTTCTAGAATCACAGGATCCAGGCTGAACTTTGCCGTCACCTACCGTGGCCATCAGGGACTGCAGCTGGATCTCCAGGGTCTGCAGGGTGCGCCTCAACTCGGTGAGATGGCTCCGGGCGGAGGTGGCTGCGCCTGCGTCGTGGGAGATCTGCTGCTGCAGCGAGGCGCTCTGCAGGGCCGGGCAAAAGGGTCACACGGAGTCCCCACCCGCCCGGGAGGTGTGGGCACGGGGAGGGGGCCCACCTCACCTTCTCATTGAACCAGGCCTCCGCGTCCTTGCGGTTCTGCTCTGCAAGGGCTTCGTACTCCGCTCGCATGTTGTTCAACAAAACCGTGAGGTCTACCCCGGGGGCCGCGTTCATCTCCACGTTCACGTTGCCCCCAGCCGCGCACTGCAAAGCCTTCATCTCCTGGAGGGAAGCAAGAGCGTGGTTTTAGGGGCATTGCAGGTTCACACTCAGTCTGAGAAGTTTTCAAACGTGTTACTTTATGTCTCAAAGTTTGTGGTCAGGTGTATAATTTATGGCACACAATTTTTTAATTGACATATTCGGTCCATATTCATGCCAATCATCTATTTAATTAGTGACCTGTTGGCTGGGCGCGGTGGCCCACTCCTGTAATCCCAGCACTTTGGGAGGCTGAGGCGTGCAGATCACTTGAAGTCAAGAGTTCCAGACCAGCCTGGCTAACATGGTGAAAACCCTTCTCTACTACAAATGCAAAAATTAGCCAGGCGTGATGGTGTGCGCCTGTAGTCCCAGCTACTCCAGAGGTTGAGGCAGGAGAATTGCTTGAACCTGGCAGGTGGAGGTTACAGTGAGCCGAGATTGCGCCACTGCACTCCAGCCTGGCGACGGAGTGGGACTCTGTCTCAAAACAAAAGAAAACAAACAACAAAAAAAATTAGGGACCTGTTAATTAAAATCACCACCATCACCAAAAGCAGTCATAGCACCCCAAGAGAGGTTAGTTATTCTTTTAAATGAGAAAGGGATTTAAAGACCAGAGAGTTACTCAACATATGGTTACTGACTAAATGTCAGGTTGATGGGAATAGAACAGTGGAAAAAATCCTGAAATCCTGGCCCTCATAGGCATTCGTCCTAGGGATGACCGCTGTCATTTACTGAGTGATTACTATATGCCAGGCACTGTTCTGAGCGTGTGACATGTATTAACTCACTGAAGCCTTTTAACATTCCCTCGTAGTAGGTAGTATTATTAGACTAATCTGTCTATATCCATTGGCAAATGTTAACAATTAACCTGAATTACTATTGCGATTTTTAACCCCCAACCCCTGCCCAGTTTAAAATGTACAGAATTGTGATTGGACTACAGGTAAAGCTTCTCCTACCTCTTCATGGTTCTTCTTGAGATATGTCATCTCCTCACTCAGAGACTCATATTGCAGCTCCTGGTCAGTCCTGCAGAGTGTCAGCTCGTCCAGGACTCGCCGTAATCCGTTGATGTCAGCCTCTACGTTTTGGTGAAGGGTGAGCTCATTTTCATACCTTGGGGGGGCATTTAAGTAAATTTCAGTGCCAGTAAGACTACCTCAAGAAACAGAAATATTCAATCCCAATTGCTTTAAACTGAAAATTAGAAATTGAATTAGGACTCTAAGTAGTATAAAAATATATGAAGAAAGCCCTCCTCCATTACCCCCACCCAATTCTGTACTGGATAATTGGCTGTTATTTCATCACACAAATTCCAATAGCATAACCTAGTTAAATAAAAATACACCGTTTTGGAATTTTATTTTAGTTAATGTTTTTCCTTAGTTGACTAATGATTTACTGAGCATCGACTTTGTGCTTGGCAGTATTCTAGGCAGGCAGAGAAATATATTGATATTTTGTCCCAGGAATATAATAACTATGTATAAGTTGATTGTAACATTATAATACAAATCCTTTGCTTCCTTTTATCTTTTAGTTGATAGTTCATTCTACTTGGGATGAAATTGAAATTTTATTTAACGAATTAAATAAATAGAAACTTTTTTCTAGAGCAGGATTTTTTCTGTCACTTACTTTAGCCTGAAATCGTCAGCAGCCAGTCTGGCATTATCAATCTGCAGAATGACATTAGCATTAGTGGTAGTGGAGGAGATAATCTAGAATAAACCAAAACAGAGAACACAACAAGTAAGTATGCTTTTATGTAATTCATTATTTCAGGAAATGAAAAAGGTACTCAAGGTTTTGCATAAAAATCTTACCTCCTTATGTAATAATCAAAATGTTTCAAATGTAACTTTTAAAAATTAAAGACATGGTTTTATTTATTCTCATGTATTCGCCTAACTTTAGAACTACAATACTTTTTTATTCATATGTCTATGAATGTACTTCAACATAAACAATGGAACTAATAGCATTTTAACTACATTAAAACTCATGAATCAAAGGGCCCATTTTTGAATAATAGGAAGAATTGTTTAAATAAATAAATACAAGTTACAGATAACAGTCACAAAACATTTCTTATTGTATGTCTTTTGCTAGATATTTCTTAGTTTTAAATACTTGGGATAGTTCCAAATCTGTGATTTCTCACCTTATTCTTAAGATCCTCAATTGTTAGGTGATATCTGCTATAGTCATGATCAAGTCCACGGCAAGATCCGGGTCCGTATTTTTCATACCAACCCTTGATTTTTCTCTCTAATTCAGCATTTGCCTCCTCCAGAGCTCGCACGTTATCCAGGTAGGATGCCAAGCGGTCATTAAGATTTTGCATGGTCACCTTCTCATTTCCAGAGAGGAGTCCCCCTTCGCTTCCAGCAAAGCCAATACAAGCAGCATTTCCAAGGGCACCACCAGCATGGCTCCCACCAGGAACGCTGCCCAAGCCCCCTCCCAAGGCACAGGAAAATTCGCTTCCAGCAACAGAGCTGCCACATGCACTGCTGCCCGCAAAGCCTGCACCTCCATTGGGTGGTCTGACAGATCCAGCTCCAGACCTTAAGCAAACATGTCTGGATCCATTAGAAAATCGGAGAGACATGGTGTTTTGAGAAATGTTCACCTTGTCTGTGTGAAACTGTAATGTCCCAGGAGAACAAAATATCATGCACTGATTATTTCTTTGGGCTTTTATATACAATTATTGGGGCGTTCCTATTTGAGTTATATATGCCAAAAGAAAAATGGCATACTTAGATTAGCATAAAATTATGTATAATTGAGTGATTTTTAAAATAATTAATGTCTAACTTCCCTAGGTGTTGCTTTGGGCTATTTGTTATCTTAAATATAATAGGGTTTGTTCTATATTAAGTTTATTAATTTAACTTCTAATTTTGAGTGAGTAATCCTTTACTTTCATCTAGACCCTAGGCATGTACTATCATTATCTGGCGCCAGGTATTATCAAAGTTTTTATAAAGTTAAGTAAGATTATGATAGAGTTCTGTGAGGTACAGTAGGGTCTCAATTACCACTGAGGGGTATAAAGGACTGCTAACTACAGAAACAAATATTTTATCCCACCAGAAAAAATGTGTTATTTAGAAAACAGAGACTAGCAACATCTCTGTTCCTACCATAATTGTAACATCTGTTTATTATCTTGGACAATGACACAAATATTGACCTGTTATTTTGTTTAAAATAGCATGGTTATGATGTCTGGTGCTCTATGCTAAGTGCTAAAATGAAAGACGTAGTGTTAACTAAATGCAGAAATGAAAAATGCACGATTACCATCTTTAAGAAATCTATTGCCAGGTTCAGACAGGGGCTGGCTCATGGTTAGTCTTCTGTGCTGGTCTAAAGAGTTTGTAATGAATCCTAAGTAAAAAGCAGAGGGCAACATGATCATGTTGAAATGAAACAAGGTGGACAATTGCAAGGTTGGAACAATGGTCCAGGTGAGAAGAATGAAGGCAGTGGGGATGCAGAGAAGATGGCTTTGAGAGCATATGGTAATATGATTGATTTTGGAGAGTAGGGAATAAGGCAGAATTGGGGATAACTCTTAGGTAATTAATTTTAGATTCTGGGAATTCATAATATTCACTGAGATGGGGAATAGAGGAGGAGGAAGACACTGAGTTTAGGTTTGGACCAACTGGATTTGAGGGGTTGCTAGAATGTTCCAGATGAAGGTGGCTGATAGAAAGAATGACTGTTTAGAATATGTACACTGAACTGGAAAAATACTTGACTAGCAATGAGTAAAAGAAAATTGGAGGTCCAGCTCTCATTCGTAATGACGTTCAACTGCATGTTTGGAAGTAATCCTGGTGCAGGAATAGAAAGGATGATGATCAGACTGATGTGGGTTTTGGGATTTAAAGACAGGTCCAGAAGAAGGAAACAGTGGCAAAGAAGTTTCTGTTGTTCTTGAGAAAACGGTTGAGGCGATTGACTCTATGATCATATAGCAAGAAGAAAGCAAAACCAGAGGGACAGATGGACTGAAGAAAAGGGCAGAGGGTGAGTCATTGGGCATCCTTATGAGGTCATGGAGCAGGCAGAGTGTGAGGGGGAGATTGATAAAGGTGAAGGATGACAGGCTAAAGTTGGATAGTGGAAACCTGAATTTAGAATTTTAAAGTAAGCACAACTCCAGGTGTCACCAAAGTCCAGCGAGTAGTCATGGGACTGGACCAACAGTCACTGGAACAAGAAGTCAGAAGTGGATTGGACCTGAAAGGCAAGAGAGTAGGAGGTCAGGAACTATCTGTCTATGACGTTAAATGGACCATCTATAAAGGCATGAACTTTCTCATGATGGCAGGAGATGAGAGGGAAGTGGGCTGTGAGCCAGTGTCAAGGTTTCTGGACAATGAGGCAGAGGGGAGTGTGTGTGGTGAGGGGCCGTTGAATTGCATTTGCCTCAAAAGAGGAGTCTTAGCATAAGAATTAAGTGGCACAAAGCTAGATGTGGCATTGGAAATCTAGAGAACACAGACTCTGCCTTGAAGTCCTTATGTTAGGTGTGTGGAAGTGGGAGCAGACGAGGAGATGGAGGTGAAGAAGGTGGATGGAGAGGAAAAGACGTGGGAGAAAATGAGAGGAAGGGGAGAGAGATGGGAATGCAGATGGAGGATGAAGGATACGTTTCTGATAGAAAAAGTTGTTAGGGCAATTCACCAGAAAGTGGTTAATGCTATTAAAAAATCATTTCAATTGAACTATTTTGCAGAGAGGTCTGCAGAAAATGTTCATGTAATTGTCAAAATATGGATAAAAAGAGTTTCCACCTCATAAACCTGTTGAAAAACTAAATGAGATTATGCTTAGTGCAGTGCCTGGCAAATGGAAAACTGTCAATGAATGGCAGCCATTATTATTACTGTTGTTGTTGTTCCTTACTGGGTGTGTGAATGTGGAGGGCTGGGATATCAGGCTGGAAGAGAAGGAGATGTGTGCAAGGAGAGGCCTCCTTCCTCTTGAGGCCATGGCTGTAGAGGGTTGGCAGGGCAGGAAAAAGGAGGGACAAGGGACAGGAGGCACTTGGTTGGATGTGACTGGTTTTGAGTCCACTTGGTTGGATTTGACTGGGTTCAGGGAGTGATGACAAGTATAAAATTGTTTTGCCACCAGAATAGTCAGTGGTAGTCTCCTGGAAGTGCCTTGGCCTAAGCAGTCTGGAGCCTAATTAGCTGGTGCTGAGGGCGGCTCGCGTGTGGCCTCTAAGATGCATTTTCTGGACAAAGTTGTAGGATATTTTTAGAGTTGCAAAGAGCCTTAGACATCACCTAATTCAGCCCCTTATTTGGCAGTTGAGGGCAACTGAGACCCAGAAATGTTGAACAATTTGCTCAGAGTCGTGAGGGATAGGCCAGGTGAAAACCTGGCGTATGTTCAAGTTGACCTTGGTATTCTGGCACCGTGAACATATTTAGACATAAATAATTATTGTATGATGCATGCTCATACAAATACTTTATATGTTGCCATTTGTAGTCTATTTTTTAAACATTGGCAACCTCTTTAATATCTGGAGACTAGATATTACAAAATTAGGACTCATTTGTCCAGTATGTACACAATATTCACAGTATAACAAAGTTAAATAAAATGCACGTAACATATAGGGAAATATATAAGCTGAAATTTTCTAGTACACACCATCTATAGTCTTAACATGCATGAGTTGTAAAATGATTCTAACTGAATTGTTGAGATTTAAATATAATGAATTAGAATATCAAAATATATAAAGAATTGTAAATCTCTCATTTATCACTAAACTCCAAATAATAATTAGACAAGTCATTGGTGAAACGTGTCTGCATCCTTTATAAGTAAATAAAATGTTTCCAAAGGCCATTTTACAACAAGAAAAGAAACAACAATGCATTGCGTACTTGAAAATTGCTAAGAGAGTAGATTTTAAGTGTTTTCACCACAAAAAATGATACAGATATGGCGTAATGCATGTGTTAATTACTTTGAGCCATTCCACAATGTACACATTTTTTGTCTTTTTTTAAAACTTTTCTTCATCAAAAGAAAGCTGTTTTTTTTTTCTTTAAAAATGTATACATATTTTACAACATCATGCTGTGTTTTTTTGTTTTCTTTAAAAAGTACACATATTTTAAAACATCATGTTGTACAACATAAATATATACAATTTTAATTTGTTAATTTAAAAACAAATGAAAACAACAAAAAGAAAAAATGACAAACTATTTCTTTAAAAAGTATATGCTTAAATAAGTGGATTCTCCTTTTCAGCCAGCATCTGTCATTAGGACCCCGGCCATCCCACGTTGCCAGCCACACTCACCCCATCTCCTTCCACCAGGGGGCAGGGCTCGTCTACATATGGATCTCACCGCCCAGGGGCGGAACCTCCTCTCCAGCCTGGGTCCCTGCTGTCCTCAGGTGGAAACGATTAAACCTCTGCAAACAAGCAGCTTCAGCATTTATTTTTGTGAAGTTACAGAGTGTGATTAGTACAAAGACATGATGGCCTTACATTGATATGCTGCTTTACAGCTTCCAAAGGGATTTCTTGTATATGATCTCATTTGAACCTTACAATGAAGCTGGGAATTAGGAAGAGAGAGGTTTCCTTTCCCTGTTTTAAAGATAAGGAAACAGAGGAACAGTTCAAGGATACACAGTGTGAAACTGGATGGACAAGGCCCAGAACGCACCTTGCATCTCAGTGCGGTGGTCCTTTCAGTACATAATTATCTTAAGGTCAGGTAGAGAAATGAAAACCAAACAATGCAAAATCTGTCTTTAATGTCTTTGTCTTCCTACAAATTCTTTGCAGAATTTCGAATTAATAGCAAAATAAAATTTTGGCCACAGTTCTGCTATCAGGTGTCATTCATTCATTCACTCATTTGTTCAGTCAAGAAAAATTTAACGAGTACCTATTTTTTAAAACGTTTATTTTAGGTTCAGGGATACATGTGCAGGTTTGTTATATAGGTAAACTTGTATCACAGGGGTTTGCTGTGCAGATTATTTTGTCACCCAGGTTCTAAGCCTAGTGCCCAACACTTTTTTTTTTTGGATCCAATGAACACCTATTATGTGCCAGGCATTGTGTTAGTGGCAGGTCGTACCAAGGGGAAGAAAATAGATGCCTTCTCAACTCTCATGGAACTTATTGTTTATTGGGGAGTTGAGCTTTAAGCAAATAAGCATAAAATTATAAATCGTGTTAAAAATTAAGGAAGGAAGGAACAGGAAGCTATTAGGTGAGGACCTAGTTTAGATTAAGGCAATTCTTTTGAAGAAATGACATTAAGCTGATACTGGAAAGATGAGAAAGAGATTGCTAGGCAAGGGAGTAGGGGGTGGGCAAAGAGGCATTTTGGGAGGGGAAGAAAATACAAATAATTTTTTTTTTCTTTTAGCTTGAGAAGGGAAGGGTATCGTGCCGTCAAGGAACTGGAAGAAAACCAGTATTGCTGGTGGTGAGTGTGCAGGGAGACAGGACTGCAGAGGGCGGCCCATGAAGAGATTTATTGGACCAGGCTACGGATTTTGAATTTGAACCCAAGCATAAAGGGAAGCCATTGAGAAGTTTAAGTAGAGGAGTGATGGAGAATGGATGGGAGGGGAGTGAGAGTGTGTGTGGGGAAACCATTACAAAGCCAGTTGCAGTAATTCAGATGAGCCAGGGTAGTTAAGATAGAAGTGGATGGAATTGGGATAATTTTGGAGAATGTCTTTATTGCACCTGATACTAAATAGCTGTGGTAAGGATGGGGAGGACAGAAAGAGAGAAGAATTAAAGATGATTCTTGAGACAGGCAAAATAATGCCCCTACCAAAGATGTCCACGTCCTAACCCCCCAGAACCTGTGAATACATTACCTTCCATGGCAAAAGAAACGTTACAGATGTGATTAAATTACAGATGTTAAGATGGGAAGATTATCCTGGATTATCTGGGTGGACCCAATATAATCATAAGGGTCCTTAGAAGGAGTAAGGAGTGTCAGAATCAGAAAAGGCAATGGGACAATGGAAGCAGAGACAGAGATTGGAAGATGCTACGCTGCTGGCTTTGAAGATGAAGGATGGGGCCATGAGACAAGACATGCATGTGGCTTCTAGAAGCTAGAAAAGGCAAAGAAATGGATTGTTTTCAAATGGTGAGTGATGGTGCTAGCATTTGCAGCTGTGGTTTTTTCACTGTGTTGTGCTGTCTTCTGGGATTATATCATCAACCATCAATACCCTACTACCGAAGGTGATCAGAAATAAAGATTCTGGGCTGGGTCCTATGGCTCATGCCTGTAATCCCAGCACTTTGGGAGGCTGAGGTGAGTGGATCACTTGAGGTCAGGAGTTTGAGACTAGCCTGGCCAGCATGGCAAAACCCCTTCTTTACCAAAACTACAAAAATGAGTTGGGGGTGGTCACGTGTACCTGTGATCCCAGCTACTGGAGAGGCTGAGGCTGAACCCGGGAGTTGGAGGTTGTAGTGTGCCAAGATCATGCCACTACACTCCAGCCTGGGCGATAGAGTGAGTCTATCATCTCAAAAAACAAACAACAAAAAATTAGCAAGGCATGGTGGCATGCATCTGTGGTGTCATTCGGGAGATGAGACAGGAGGATTTCTTGAGCACAGAAGGTAGAGGCTGCAGTGAGCCGTGGCAACAGAGTGAGACTTTATCTCAAAAACAAACAGCAACAACAACAAACAAATAAAGATTCTGTAGAGATATTTTATGGATCATAGTTTTGAAGTTGGGTACCTCAGTGTAGCATTTGTAACTATGCCCTCAGTTGTTCTATAGTGCTCTTCCCAACCGTTAAAAATATTTAATTTCTACTATCCACCAAGGCTCAGTTCAAGAGCCACATCTTCTAGCAAACCTTCTCTGACATTCCTTTCTGATTTGGATGCCATGGTGCCTTTTCCATGGTCCTTAGCCGCTGACATGTACATTTACTATGGCATGTATCACAGGGAATGGCTATGTCTTAACTTATTATTTCCATGGCCTAGCACATTGTCTGCCTCAATGATGCTTGTTGAATGAATGAATGAATGAATGTATTTCACCCACTGAATTAAAGTCTCAGGAACTCCAAATCCCTACCTTCCTCCTGGCAAGGTCCTGGGGATGATTGTTCTGAAAAGGGCTGGTGCACCAAGCCCTTGATGTAGTTCAGCTGCTTCATCCGTTGTTGGACACAGCTGTTTCTGCTACATCATTCCTCTGCTCTGTTCGTGGTGGGGAGGGTTTTCTTTGCCCCAGCGTTTGCAGTTTTTATGAAGCTCCCATAGGTTACTGTTTATTTCAGTCCTTCTCTTGGTCCCTTAGAAAGAGGGGAACAAATAGCCCCAGTGAGTGAATTGGAAGGCATTTGAGTGACATTACCCAGATTTGCACTTAGAAGTGTCCTCACTGGTTATGATCCAGTGTCTCAAGCCCCTAAATTACCTGCTGTGGGGGAAGTTGCTATTATTGGGGGGCAGTCTTTAACCAAGTTTAGGTATTTACCATGAAGGAAGTCATGAAGATGGAGAGCTAGAAAAGTTCTTAGCATTTGGGAGAGCCTGGATGGCATGAATTATTTTTTCCATGTTTTTAAACCCCAGCATCCCTGGATTTGCCTTGGGAGGTCTTGTAGTCCATGTACTCACTTGTAGGTGACTCACTGATTTTGTCACTGGCTTAACCGATATTTATTGAGCCTCAACTTGTGTGTTGAGAATTGTGCTAGGTGTGGGGTTACAGCTACCTATGAGTAGGGCAGACAGACCTAACCTCACTGAGATTAAAATCTAGTTTACAAAAGGACTACCCAAGGTGTTTCCAGGGACATGCTGACAAGATTTTTTCCTACGCTGTGTCTCCCAGGCTGGAGTACAGTGGCACGATCTCGGCTCAATGCAACCTCCACCTCCCAGGTTCAAGGGATTCTCATGCCTCATCCTCCTGAGTAGCTGGGATTACAGGTACCTGCCACTACGCCTAGCTAATTTTTGTATTTTTTAGTAGAGATGGGGTTTCACTATGTTGCCCAGGCTGGTCTTGAACTCCTGGCCTCATGTGATCTGCCCACCTTGGCCTCCCAAAGTGCTGGGATTACAGACGTGAACCACTGCATCTGGCCTCTCTGGAGACTCTTGACACACCAGCAGTGAAGCCTAGTCCTCAATCTCTGTGCAAGGGGTACTGCTGCTGAGGGCATATTTTGGAAGTGTGTGTGTGTGTGTGTGTGTCTGTGTGTGTCTATGTGTGAATGTGTGCACATGTGGTCATCATAATGATAGGGGTTGTTGCTGGCATTTGGGGTCGGGGAGGGATGCCAGACATACTGAAATGCATGATACAGTGCTGGACATCAAGGAATTGTCCTGTGTTCCACATGACTTTTGAACCATGAGCTATTCATGAAGGTGAAAAACCTGTTTATAATTACCTGAATCTGGAAACAAATTCTAATTTATGTAAAAACAAAAAGTTTTTTTTTTTTTTTGCAAAGTTGTAACTGAATTTTTCAGGAATGTTATTGCTTTATAAATCAAGGAAGATTGTACTTGAGCTTATTTTGCCCAGAATTTGGTCAAGAGTTGTTTAAAAAATCCTGTCACCAACAACATTGCTACTCATTGTATTTAAGTCAGTGATGTGCCCATGTTTTATCAGTTTCTTCATTTGTACCTTTTTGCATTCACATTGATTTTGCATATAGATGCAATCATTTGACTACTTCATTACATCTTCTGGTACAATCATACTCGAACATTTCCATATTGAAATGCAAATAATTTTATTACAAGTAACTTTCCTTCCATTTTTCTTTTATATCTATCATTAACCTTTCTACACATGATAGATTATAATCATAGATAATATAACCTTCCCATGCACAGTTTCTTTTTCTTTTCTTTTCTTTTCTCCTTTTTGAGATGAGTCTTGCTCTTGTCGCCCAGGCTGGAGTGCAGTGGTGCGCTCTCGGCTCACTGAAACCTCCACCTCCCAGGTTCAAGCAATTCTCCTGCCTCAGCCTCCTGAGTAGCTGGGATTACAGACGTGTGCCACCACACCTGGCTAAGTTTTGTATTTTTAGTGGCAACGGGGTTTCACCATGTTGGCCAGGCTGGTCTTGAACTCATGACCTCGTGATCCACCCGCCTCAGCTTTCCAAAGTGCGAGGATTACAGGCATGAGCCACCATGCCGGGCCAGTTTCTATATTTTTTATATATATATATGAAACACAGAAATGATAAGTATGTGTTTTATACATGTGATAGTTATGTTTTATATATGTTAATATATGTTTTATACATGTGATATAGTACCCACCCCTGCTCCTCCTCCATATACTAGGATAAACTGTGTGTTGGAAGGATATATTACTTATGAATTTCATTTCTCAATAGTAAAGGGGGTGAATTAAAATATTTGCTTTAAAAAAAGAATGTAAGTCAGAACTACTGGCAAAATATAGGAAGGAGCAGGGCTGAGCACTACAGAGCACTGGTCTCCAAGTATGTACTTTTAGGAGATGCAGGCAACCCATTGGGTGGGAGGAAGAGGTTGTCAGAACTTCTATTGAAGTTTTTATATTAGAAAGTAAGAATTAAACCAAACTTTTTCATATTTAATATAAGAATGACACGGGGATTCTGATTTTATCTTTACATCAATCTCTCTTCTCAATCAGCTCAAAAGATATTCTGAGAAAAGAATGGTCACTCCACAATGTAGAGAAGTGGATAGTGACATCTTCATTTGCTTGCAATGCACTGCGACCTTGCAGTTTATGTCCCTTGTATTTCAGGATTGTATTTGCTGCTTTTGATGGAGCGAATCCCCCCTCCCCACCAAAACAGATAAGTGCAAAGAAATGGCAACTGGAAGATAACAGAATCATGAAAGCATGATTGAAGAACAAAAAAATGGGAGAGCTGATACTTCCACTTCTGTTAAGAGTTCTTTGTCAGCCACATTATTGGGTAATATACAATACAATCATCATCATAATGGTGGTATTATATTCCACAAGAAATCAGCTGATAAAATTTGGAGTTCTCAAAAAAATTATTTAAAGTAAGGATTTGGGTCTACAATCTTTGTGCTAAATACATGTTGTGCATTGAGCTATCTGATAGTGTGTGTATATATATATATACACACATACACACACATATATTTTATATAATTTTAAAATAAATATGGACATCTTGGGGGTGCATACTCAAGTGTTTTTACTGTAATAAGAAATGTCTAGTAATCACTGCTGTAGAGGAAGGAGCTGTAGGCTTGAAATCAGAAATCCCAGATATAAGACCTAGCTCTGCCACCTGCTATCCATGAGACCTTGGGGAAATCATTACATATTTCTGGACCCTGCATATGTCCCAGGGTTGTTCTGAAGATGATTTCTACATAGAGGTGTAAGTATATTGAGAATTGCAAAGATCTGTGCACATACACAGTGTCACACTGTTCTTCCGTATTACTTCTTGACATACTTTGGTATGTCCTTACCACATAACACAGTATCCCGCACATGGAGATAATTATAATTCTAAATAGTATTTATGAACAATAGAGTCTTATTACTGTTTAAATGGCTTTCCATAATTAGAACAGAGTGGAAATTACATTGTGCTTATTTCATTTTTTCCCTCTTAACACAGTTTCCACAAATAAGTACTGTAAAGCATGGTATTCCTGCCGAGATGTGATATCGTAGCCTTTGTCCCCATTTTTGCAGAAGGTAATCAGCTCTACTGACAGGGCAGATGAAAAAACAGTGAAATAATAGAAAGTTTAATTTGAAAGTGTATGTAGATTACCTGTAGACATTTTGGAAGGCATAGGTTGCTAGAGACCATCTGAATTGTACAGGGAGGACTATTGCATTGTCAAGCTCCCATGGCAACCTGGGCTTACTTCTGTGTAGTGCTTTCTACCATGTCTGTGTAGTGGTACATCTATTTCTACTTCTGAGTTCTTTGAAGGCAAGGATTGTGTTTCGTTCATTATTTTGAATCCCTGTTGCCTGGCACAGAGCTTGACACTGCTGAGTGAATGATCAACCAATACATATTTTAATGCATACTGTGAACCAAGGTCTATGATAGGCGTTGGGTTGATTTATATCAATTCCAGTTATTTTTTAAAGGCAGAAAATGATACGTGGGTTTGGGGAGATGTCGGTGAAAGGGAATGGGTGACGGGCAGTAGCGAGATTGTTACTCATTCTTTTTCCAAAGAGAAAGTGGCAGATGGACTTTTGACTGGAGAAAAATCTTGACAGGGAGATCACCATGGAGTATAGAAGGGTGAGGATACACCTAAATGAGAGGAGACATTGCTGTGAGTTTCTACATTTCTTTTGGCTTGGCATCAAGTAGTGATTACATACCAACTCCTTTTATCTCTCTCCACCATAAGCAATCCAGTTGTCCAAACATTACTCATTCACATTCCCAAACCAACTACCAAAACAACATTCCAGGAGAAGCAGGAGTTTTAAAGGTTGTGCGTTATGACACCTCCATCTTTTCTTTCTAATAACAGGCTGCACAAATATAAACATGTGTGATTACAGGCAGGCTATGGTTCAACTTTAATTAATCCCTTGGTTCTATAGATTAAGAATATGATTCATAAAATTTGATCATTAAAAAATCCATTATAAGGAAATTATTTACCTGTGCTTTTTTTTTTTTTTTTTTTTTTTTTGCCATAAAGAAATTTTCATGCTCTTTAGTACTCAGAGTACAAGCTTTATTTTCTTGGAGCTGAAAATACGGCAGAAACTGACCACACTAGAAAAATAAAAAGCTAAATGTTCAATTGCTGTTTTTAATTTTCGGTTTTTTTTTAAAGTCAGGTTTTTTGAGGTTTAATGTGCATACAGTAAACTTTACCCTTTTTTGATGTATAGTTCTATTAATTTTGACAAACAAATTCAGTTGTACAATGGCCACCATAAACAAGATAGAGAATATGAGAATACTTCCACCATTCCAAAAAATTCTCTTATGCCTCTTTGTGGTAAACACACTCCCTTTGCCCTCTGACAATCTCTGATCTGTTTTTAGCCCTCCAGTTTGACTTTTTCTTGAATGTGGTATCAATGAGCTATAGCATGTAGCCTTCTGAGTCTAGCGTCTTTCACTTAGCATAGTGCTTTTGAATTTCAAGATGTAATGTGGTCTGTTTCTTTTGTAGCATTTCATATATGGGTGTACCATATATTTTTCCATTCACTAGTTTATGGGCATCTGGGCTATTTTCAGATCTCATGATTATGAATAAAGCTGCTCTAAATTTTCCTCGTAGGTCTTTATGTAGATATTTTTGTTTTTCTTGGATAAATGTCTATGAGTGAGGTTGCTAGATTGTATATTAAGTCTATGTTTAACATGATGAGAAACTGCCAAACTATAATTTTGCATTCCCACTAGCAATCTATGAGGGTTCCAGTTGCTCAGAATCCCTACTTGCACTTGGTATTGTCCATCAGAAAAATTTCTTTGAGTCATTCTAATAGTCGTATAGTGGCACGTTTAGAATGTGTATTTCCGTAATGACTAATGATGTCGAGCATCTTCTTTGTGTGCTTATTTGCCATTTGTATCTCTTGTTTGATAAAGTATCAGTTCAAATCTTTTGTCCATTTTTAAATTGGTTTGTGGTTTTTTTTCTTGTTATTGAGTTGTAGATTTTTATGTTTATATTCTATATGGCAGTCCTTTATAAGATTCGTATTTTGTGAATTTTTCTCCCAGTTTCTGGCTTTTTAAAATTGTTTTGATGGTGACTTTCAATAGATGACACAAACAAATGGAAAAAACATCCTGTGCTCATGGATTGGGTGAATAATGAGATTGGGTCAATATTGTTAAACTGACCATACGCCCACAGTGATCTACAGGTTCAATGCTATTCCTATCAAATCACCAATGTAATTTTTCACAGAATTAGAAGAAACTATTCCAACATTCATATGGAACCAATGAAGATCATGAATAGCCAAAGTAATCCTAAGCAAAAAGAACACAGTGAGATACAAATGGGCTATATAATGGTCAAAATACATGAACAATATTTCACCAAAGAGAGATACAGATGGTAAATAGCCACATGAAAAGCTATTCAGGCCAGACGCAGTGGCTCACGCCTGTAATCCCAAGACTTTGGGAGGCTGAAGCGGGTGGATCACCTGAGGTCAGGAGTTCGAGACCAGCCTGGCCAACATGGTGAGATCCCATCTCTACTAAAAATATAAAAATTAGCTGGGCATGGTGGTGCGTGCCTGTAATCCCAGCTACTCAGGAGGCTGAGGCAGGAAAATCGCTTGAACTTGGGAGGCAGAGATTGCGGTGAGTCGAGATCGTGCCACTGCACTCCAGCCTGGGTGACAGAGCAAGACTCTGTCTCAAAAAAAGAAAAAATAAAAAAAAGAAAAGCTATTCAACATCATTTTCCATTAGGGAAATGCAAATTAAAACTTTAGTGAGCTATAACTACATACCTATTAGAAAAATACTGATAATGCCAAATACTGGTGAGGATGCAGAAAAAATGGCTCTCTCATTTATTGCTGGTGGCAATATAAAGTGGTACAGCTTCTCTGGACAACAGTTTGGCAGTTTCTTACAAAACTGAACATGCACCTACCATATGACCTAGCAATTATGTGCTCGGACATATATCCCAGAGAAATGAAAACGTATGTTCACACAAAAACGTGTACATAGATGTTCAGTCTCAAAAGGTTACCTACTGTGTGATTACACTTACATAGCATTCTCTAAATGGTAAAACTATAGAGATGGAGATTAGTAGTTGCCAGGGGCCAGGAACTGGGAAGGGAGTGTTGAAATATACATGTGAATACAAAAAGGTAACATTAAGGAGTTCTTTTGTGCTTATGGAATGGTTCTGTATCTTGATTTGGGTGGTGGTTACAAAAATTGTAACCATACATGGGGTACAATTGCATAGACACACACGCACACATGCAGGTCAGGAAAAACAAAAACTGAGCAAGCTCTGTAGTTAAACAGTGATGTACCAATGCCAATTTTTAAATTTTAGATATTATACCCTAGCCTATAGAAGATGTCTCTATTTGGGGAAGGTGAGTCAAGAGTACACTGGACTCTACTATTTTTGCAACTTCCAATGAGTCTATAATTATTTCAAAATTTAAAAATGTGATTACACATTTTTTCTGCTTTTCTTTTACTACTTATATGGATGTTTAAAACATTCATTTGGATTATTTCTGGTATGTATGTTATGGGTTTAATAGTTTATCATTTAGTGAATAAACCTTACTTTCTTAGTGTTTTAGATTCTTCCTTTATCATATACTAATGTCCATTTATATATAATCATTTCCTACACTCTTAGTTCCAGTGATGAATTAAATTGTGCTTCAGTTTCTTCATCTGTAAAATGTACATAATAGTAGTATATATGTCATAGAGTTCATTCCTTTGAAAACTCTATTTTTGGTACCTAACCTGTGTTAGTCACTGTTCTAGTGCCTCAGGATACATGAATGGACAAAGTAGACGAAGATCAATCGTTGTCTTTCTGGAGTGTACTGTCTAGCAGGGGAAAAGGATGACTAATAATAAATACATTGTATAGTAAGTTGGAAACAGTGCTGTGAAAAAAAGAAAATGTGGAAAACCTAGGCAATACCATTCAGGACACAGGCATGGGCAAAGACTTCATGACTAAAACATCAAAAGCAATGGCAACAAAAGCGAAAATAGACAAATGGGATCCAATTAAACTAAAGAACTTCTGCACAGCAAAAGAAACTTTCTTCAGAGTGAACAGGCAACCTACAGAATGGGAGAAAATTTTTGCAATCGACCCATCTGACAAAGGACTAATATCCAGAATCTACAAAGAATTTAAACAAATTTACAAGAAAAAAACAAACAACCCCATCAAAAAGTGGGTAAAGGATATGAACAGACACTTCTCAAAAGAAGATGTTTATGCAACCAACAGACATATGAAAAAATGCTCATCATCACTAGTCATCAGAGAAATGCAAATTGAAACCACAATGAGACACCATCTCACCCCAGTTAGAATGGCGATCATTAAAAAGTCAGGAAACAACAAATGCTGGAGAGGACGTGGAGAAATAGGAACACTTTTACATTGTTGGTGGGAGTGTAAATTAGTTAAACCATTGTGGAAGACAGGGTGGGAATTCTTCAAGGATCTAGAACTAGAAATACCATTTGACCCAGCGATCCCATTACTGGGTGTATACGCAAAGGATTATAAATCGTGCTACTACAAAGACACATGCACACGTATGTTTATTGCGGCACTATTCACAATAGCAAGTCTTGGAACCAACCCAAATGTCCATCAATGATAGACTGGATTAAGAAACTGTGGCACATGTACACCATGCAATACTATGCAGCCATAAAAATGGATGAGTTCATTCCTTTTCAGGGACATGATAAAGCTGGAAAGCATCATTCTCAGCAAACTATCACAAGGACAGAAAACCACAGACGACATGTTCTCACTCATAGGTGGGAGTTGAACACTGAGAACACATGGACACAGGGCGGGGAATATCACACACCGGGGCCTGTCATGGGGTGGGAGGCTGGGAGAGGGATAGAATTAGGGGAAATACCTAATGTAAATGATGAGTTGATGGGTGCAGCAAACCAACATGGCACACGTATAACTGTGTAACAAACCTGCACGTTCTGCACATGTACCCTAGAACTTAAAGTATAATAATAATAAAAAAAAGTGGAGCAGATAGGAGAGTTGGGAGATTGGGAGGTAAAATTTTAAGCAGAAAATCCGGGTAGGTCTCAAAGAGAAGGTGACAACTGTGCAAAGGCTTGAAGGAGGTAAGGAAGACCATCTTGTTGAAGAATATTAACCAAGGTAACATCAAAAGAGAAATGGAGAGACATCAAAGAACTTTGATCAAATATAACTAGACTTACAATTTGATTGAATATAATTAGACTTACATTTTAAAAGGATAACTATGGTTCTGTGTTGAAAATAAACTGTAGGGTAGTTAAGCTTAAATGAGCTCATATAAATATTACATGTACTGCATCTACCTACCTATCTTTATCTATCTATCTATCTATCTATCTATCTATCTATCTATCTATCTATCCATCCATCCATCCATCCACCCACTTACCCACCTACCTACTTATCTATCCATCCATCCATCATTAAATTACTCAGAACAATGCCTGGTGTGATTTAAAGGCTATTATTACCATCCTTATTTTCATTGTCAAGCTTAGTGTAACCACAACTACCTCATATAAGGTAGCTATCTTTATTGTATAGATAAGTAAACAGACTCAGAAGGGTTGAAGTAACTTGTCCAAAAGTTACATAATTTGTAAATGCCAGTGCCAGGATAGGAAGTCCAGGGATTACTGTGTTTCAGATGCATGCTCATAACCATGAATAAGCTCTTTCCCTAATTCCCATTCTCAAGATGCAATATAGATGAGAAATATTAGATGCACTCTATTTCATTAACCTTAATCGAGCTACTTCCCTGATAAAGATGACCCTAACAAAGCTATTTCTTCACTCCTAAGCAAAATATGAAGCCATCATGGGCACCAAGGTTAGGGTACAAAGCTTTTCGGCCTTTAGCATCATGAGAGAACATCTTTGGAGAAACAAGCTTTTATTGTGTATTATTTTTCCACATAGGTGCCAAATTGGCTCTGCCAATCTAATTGGGCACTACCCTGCTTAAATAGCAGGATTCTGTAATGACTTTAGGATCTGTAAGAATGCATACAGAATTTTTTGATTAATGGGTACATGCAAATTTATTTGGTAAAAATAGTGCCCTGTGCTATTTAATAATTTTTTTAAAAATTCTGTAATTTTTTTTACTATAAATACCAATGTGCTTATTAAAGTCAAGTTGCTTGTTTAGACAGATTATTGTTATTAAACCATAGTGTTGGGCACTGTAGCATGTGCCTATAATCCCAGCTACTCAGAGACTGAGGTGGTAGGTTTGCTTGAGCCCAGTTCAAGACCAGCATGGGCAACACAGTGAGATTTTGTCTCAATTAAAAAAAAAAAAAGCAAACAAACAAACAAAAAACAAACCATAGTTATCCAAGTCCTGTCAAGAAAGCAGCTGTTTATCAGAGATAAAGTACTTACTTTATCAGAGAGAATATAAATAATTGTTTAAGGAGGTATTGCAAGATTGAAATGGTAAGAAGACAGGATCGCGATGTATGCAGACTTTTCAGGAATGAAAGTTTGGGTCACCATCCAACCACATAGAGGACTCTGACTGCTAAGATTGTGGCTTGGGGGAGGAGGGCAGAATGGGTAGAAGAGACAAACTTAATAGCGAGCACAGCTATCTCATAGTACCATATGTGTACTTGCCTCGTATCAGTGATATTGAATATAAAAAATCTATTTCTTCAGAATAAGGAGAATGGTAATCTCAGATTATAAATAAAATAGGTCCCAGGGATTTGGTTAACCTTATAATACATATTTTAAAAGATGATGTTTTCTGAACAGCAGGCAGTATAGCACTATTTACACAGTAAGAGTTCAGAGTCCTTACACAGCAACGTAAGAACTTCAGTGTTTCAGGGCTTTACGCAACGTGGCTTGTTGGGACTTCAATAGTGGACCTGAGAAGACAGGCCCCCAAGAAGGTTGGCTGGTACAAATACCCAGAGGCATGTGAGCATTTAGACATTTAGAGGCACGGGAACTAAAATGGAGAGCCTCTGGGCTGTGCTAATATTTGGTGCTAAGTAGGTTATGAAGCCTTGACTATAGGGAAATCCATCCCAGTGAAACAAGGCTCCTGCCATCAATTTGGGTTACAGATGGTAGTGTCTATACAGTGGAGTGCCAACAAATGGCAAGCGGATCAGGGCTCAGATCTGGAGCTCAAATCAAGGATACTGAGGAAAGCTGCTACTTGGTGGACATGAGTAATCCCAGAACTCACCAGAGGACACAACGTAGTCTAAGGGACATGCCAGCTCATTCACTTCATAGGATCCTCAGTAGAGTACTAAGTAATGTTGGTTGGGTTCTTGTTGGCTGAGGAATGTGATTGGACTGACTATGAAAGTACAAGGTCTTTAGTCCTGATCACTGGGCACAGTTGGAGAAGACAAAGACCTAGTGGTATCCTTTTGGTTACACTGGCATCACTACTTCCTGATAGTGTTTCTCATGTTCATCTGATAGACATCAAATAATTCTGCTGCGGGTGATATGATTTTACTTGGCTGGTATCAGAAGGTATGTCAAGCTATATAACAATTGGGAAGAAGTAATATAGTAACTGGAAGAAAGAACAGGCAAATGCGAGAAGTCAGGTAGTTAGAAAATATAAAATTTCCAATTACTGTTATTTTGGGGGTTTTATTTGAGATATTCCAGAATTTCCAGGATTGAAATAATTTAAAGCCAGAGAGCTAGCAGTCTTCCCCATATTGTGTATCTTAAAGAGTAATATTGGGATTTATAGACTTTTTTACTTAGTGAATTTACTGACGGTGGTCTGAACACACATGATTAAAAAACTCAGAAAAGGCATGGCAATAGTTCTGTCTTCCGCATTTCTGGATACATCAACCTTCAACTGCTATGGTTTACTAATCTTTAATTTTAAAGAATATTATGTACTTAAGTAAAGATAAATTCTGACAAATTGGGATAGTTTGCATCAGTAAGAAAGTTTATTGAAACTCGTTAGTAAATGAGAACAGAAAGTTGTTTTTCTTTCCATTAACACTTTCTGGTACAGTGAAAAGAAGAAAATACAGAAACCACAAAACACCTTGTAGACACCTTATTTTCAGGGAGTGAACCTGTTTCCATAGACCATTAGGACAGAAGTGTCTTCTTGGAGACTTTGTTTTCCGTGCATCTGTATATAATGGTCTGTGTGAAGGGAGGACTTTCCTCTTGTTCCACTCAATAGTAGTGTTTCTTGGTTTCTGATTCAACCATAGATGAAAGGACTCTACCGTCGGGTGCCACCTCTTCAATAATTGTCTTGATTACCCTGGTTTTGTTAGTATCTGAGTGAATGATGAAAAAAAAAATTACACAGTCTGTAGGGATCCTTAGCAATTAACAAGCAAATACTGTAAAAAGAAGGAAATTTCAACTTTACATTGCTAAGTCCAAAAAAAAAATGCTTAAGGTATAACATTTTGACCATGCCATTTTTCACAGTTGGTGTTGAGTAGTTTGTGAACAAATGCAAAGGGAACCGTCTCTAAGATTTTTAATTTTTTAAAACAACTCCATAGAGCTTAAAGCGCAAAAAAACCATTACAGGAAGTTAAAACTAATTCTGATTACCCCAGCTAGTTTCTGCTGACCTTGGTCCCTTAGATGAAGACTCGCCCACGGACCCAGAAGAGGAGGACTTGTGGCCTCCGCCGGAGCTGCCGCCGCCGAAGCCGCCGCCCGAGCTGCCGCCGCCACCGGAACTTCCTCCGTGGCCGCCGCCGGAGCTTCCGCCCCCGTAGCCGCCGCTGGAGCTTCCACCCCCGTAGCCGCCGCCGGAGCTTCCGCCGCCGGAGCTTCCGCCTCCGTAGCCGCCGCCGGAACTACCACCGTGGCCGCCGCCGTAACCGCCGCCGGAGCTTCCTCCTCCGTAACCGCCGCCGGAGCTTCCTCCTCCGTAGCCGCCGCCGTAACTTCCGCCGCCGCGTCCACCGCCTCCGGAACTAAACGGGGTGAGGTCACATTCGGTTATCTCTAACGTTGGAAAACGGTAGGTAGCTTTCCAGTTGCCATTAATTTAGAAAATAAGCAAAACATGTCTTGAGAAAATAAAACCCTGCCAGGTATATATTTTAAAACCCTGCCAGGTGTGTATTTTAAAACCCATCCTTTGAAAACACTTTTGTGTACACAGAACTCTTAAGAATCATTTTGGGCCATATTCATGAGAAAGTGAGATTGCGGTTGCGTACTCCTTTTTCTGTACCCTACCCCCTCTCTTCCCTTCCTCTTACTCCCTGGCATCTTCTTGGGGTTTAGATAAGCCTTGCTATCTGGAATATTGAATAAAAGAAACTGCGATAACTTTTCATTTTAAAATTTACCTTCCCTCTCCTTCTAGCAGGCTGCGGTAGGTTTGAATTTCATTCTCCAGTCGGATCTTAATATCCAGGAGTTGCTGGTATTCAGTATTCTGGCACTCGGTTTCAGCTCGAATCTGTTGCAGCTGTTCTTCCAGAGCGGAGATCTGGGCCTGAATCTGTGAGAGCTGCACACAGTAGCGACCTTCTGTTTCTGCCAAGGAGGCTTCCAGGGATTGTTTCTGAAACGAATTTTTTTTGTGGCTTAGCGACTTACTTGTTCAATTGAGTATAGTGAAACTTACTTGTTTAGTAAGGCCTTGTATAGAAGAATAAGAAAATGAACAGAATTTGTTTTATGTTTAATGGCACCATTTCAGTTTCAGCACTTTTAGACCAATGCTAGTAGTACTTTTCCTCCTTTAACATAGAGCTTTACTTTTTCTCTTTCTTACCTCCAACTCTGCATTTTTCTGTTGCATTGCATATTCTTAGGTGAGCATGAAACTTTGTATGATAAAATTGAAGTCATTTCGTGAGAGTTAACATACCAGGGCCAGTTGGGACTGTAGTTCTATCTCCAGAGCTTGTACAGTACGTCTCAATTCAGTAATCTCGGATTTATGGCTGGACATCTGTTCAATGTTACTATCAATTTCTGTAGTCAGTTCCTTGCTCTAGAGTATTAAAAACAGGGAAAAAGATGAGGAAATTCTGAAATGATAAAACCACCATGAGTTTCACTATAAAGGAAGATTAATTTACCTTTTCGTTGAACCAGGCTTCAGCATCTTTGCGGTTTTGTTCAGCAAGTTGTTCATATTGGCTTCTCATGTTATTCAGAAGTTGAGTCAGATCAACACCGGGGGCAGCATTCATTTCCACATTCACATCACCAGTGGACACATTTCGAAGGTCTTTCATTTCCTGTTTGAGGAACAGAAAGATTTAATGGCTACACGAGGACCATAATGAACTCTCTTTGGCTGGGAAAAGTGTAACTTTTGTGTCACCTCCTCGTGGTTCTTCTTCAAATAGGCCAGCTCTTCAGTCAGGCTCTCAATCTGCATCTCCAGGTCAGCCTTGGTCAGGGTCAGCTCATCCAGCACCCTACGCAGTCCGTTGATGTCAGCCTCCACGCTCTGGCGCAGAGCTACCTCATTCTCATACCTGAAACAAGCATGATATCAATACTGAATATAACTTATATAGGGGAGATGTATCTGGGCAGAGACTGTTAAAAAGCAAATACATAGTTGATCTCATGTCATGGCAGTATTTGTCATGTACAGTTCACTTAGGAGTAATAGTGGTTTAATGGAAAAAAGCTTAACAGTTACTTTAAAATGAGTTTTCCTCCTTTAATATTGCCAAAAATGTAATACTGACATGGAAAATTTCTCAGATAACTCCAATACTATTTAACTTTGGGTGAATTCAGGAAAATGTAAATGCTATTGTGGGCATCCCAAGTCAGGTTAAAAACGACTGATGTATTCGTTGTGATAGTATTATACAATGATCGCTTAACTTACTTCAGCCTGAAGTCGTCAGCTGCCAGCCTGGCATTGTCTATCTGAAGCAGGATATTGGCGTTATCAGTTGTTAGGTTGAGGATCTGGAGGGAGAGGCACGGTTACTTAAGAAGAGGTCAGATGCAGATACGGCTTTTGTAGTGGCGTAGATGAACTCTGCAGTTTTATGTTGTTCTCTTACAAAATCTTTTATTTTAAATATGAGATATTGCAGGCTTACCCATATACTTAGCTTTGAATTATTTGTTCTCTTGGAATTTCTCCAGTCTTGTATTTTTGTATACAAATTATTCCTTTCTGAAAACTAACTGGAATTATATAGATGTATTCCTGTAAGTGTGCCCTCCTCTTTTAGACTATGTGATTTCCATGTATTTCAGCCATGCTTTGGCTGACTCACACCTGCATTTGTTTAACTCATGATAAATACTAATAAATAAGTATGCTCTGAACTGGTACACAATGGGTACAATTCAGAAATTCCTTAGAGGCAAGCAGTATCCCACTTTCATACTAGAAAATTCATTTTTCTCACCATGTTGGTACTGAATATGGCTTGTTATCAGTCTGAATAACATTTTGTCCTGATTCATTTCATGATTTCTTTTTCAGTTTCTACATTTGTAAATGACTTAGCATATTTTAACTGTGGACTCATTGTATGCTCATTAAAACCTCAAAAGTTCTTAGTAATCTGCCATCCTCTTAAGACAAGCAGCACACATGCTGGATGAAGATTGCCATGACCATACTTTCACAGATGTTTATCTTTGATGAGACTGGGTTATTTTTGAAGCAAGAAAGTAACATAGGTAAACATAAGGAACAGCCACATTGTGCTTAATTTAAGATTCATCTGTCTGGATTTCATGGACAAGATACTTAAAGCTGGATTTAAAAATATCTCTTACCTGATTTTTAAGGTCATCGATGGTTTTGTAGTATTTGCTGTAGTCACGAGGCTGCCCCTGGTGTGAGTTGCCATGCTTTTCATACCACTCCTTGATTTTGCCTTCCAGCTCATAGTTTGATTCTTCCAGAGCCCGAACTTTGTCCAAGTAGGAAGCCAGGCGGTCATTCAGATTCTGCATGGTTACTTTTTCATTTCCGGAGAGAAGGCCACCATCTCCTCCAAATCCACCACCAAAGCCTCCTCCAAAGCCACCTCCACCAAAGCTGCCCCCACCGAAGCTGCCACCTCCAAAGCTGCCCCCTCCAAAGCTGCCTCCATAACCCCCACCAAAGCTGCTACTTCCATAGCCTCCACCAAAGCTACCTCCACCAAAACCTAATCCTCCATAGCCACCTGATGAGCCCCCAAAGCAGCCCCCACCAGAGCTCCCACGGCTAAAAGAGCCACTACTAAACCCCCCTGAGCTAAATCCTCCACCAAGGGAGCCTTTGCTGCTCGAAATTCTTAGGGATGATCCTCCTCCTCCTCCTCCTCCACCTCCTCCACTGCGGGAGGAAGAATAGTGCTTGCTTGAGCTGTATCGAACAGACATGGTGATGCTGTTTAGCCCAGGGAGTGCCTGCTACCAAGGACAGTGACAAGCCTTTATGTATATACTGACAGGGTGTGTCCATATGTGTTAGAGTTTGCTTACTTGCATGGTTTTCTTTTTGCCTACTTAGCATCTTTGGCTTATGATTGCATAAATTATCTTCAGTAATAACCAATCCCAATATGTACAATTTTGAATTTGCCCGAAGAATAAACAGGAGGTTTGCTATGTTGAAATTGAAAATGGGTGGAGTTCAGATGAGCATGTTTTATTATGCCTTTCACCTGTTGAAGAACATTGAGCAACTGTTAAGATCCATTTTTCTCAGCACTAATTCAGGTTGCATAGAATGTTTGCAAAGTTTGGGGAAAAATTTCAGCTACAAAATTATAGTTAAGATTTTTCAAATTCATGTTTTAAACAGTTTTAATTGGAACAACAAACAGCATAAAGTCTGGCAGAATCATGCTCTAATAAGGTTCTTGTAGACAACTGTAGGGAATCAAAAAGAAAAAAATTCTAAAAATTTAACTAGCATCAATAGTTGCCATATATAAAACATTAAAACCATAAAACCACAATTTAGGAGATTGTGTTTGTAGGGGATCTTTTAATTTATTTGGCAAATGAGAGTATATTGATATTTTGCCTAAGAAAGTGGAAGTAATGATTTTAGAATTTTCTAATTAATGATGACATTATTTTTAGCATTAAAAAATCTGAAATCATGATGTTATCCTGGATTATTTTGCCTTTTAAATTCATCATAGTTAAGGTTTCTTTGAAGACCATAATAATGCAGAAAATCTGCATTATTTTCTTAGCATGAAATATAAAGAACTAACTTGTAGTACTTTACACTAAGTTCTGATTGAATAAAAAGGGAAAATTTGGATATGTTATGATTGCAGGTAAAAATTTACTTGCAAAAATGTAAATCCGTATTAGAGAATGGTACTTGCACCAAATATTATGAACTAGACTGTGCACATGTGTTCCCAAGCTAGGTTCAGTTTCTCAACAAAAACAACACATTTTCTTAGATATACTGTGTACAGAATTTGGTATAACAGTTTGGTGAAGTAAATTGGGATTTTGGTACATTGTATAAGATTATATCTACTCATAGGCTATGACATTGCTGTTGTTTGGATGTATATATTCATACATGTTTTACAATTACATAGTGCTGTTTGTGATACTATGATTTAAAAATTTCTAGAACAAGCTGTTGAGATAGGAATGGTGGTTATTATTATTTCTTTTCTTTCTGTCTTTTTTTTTTTTTTTGAGACAGAGTCTTGCTCTGTCGCCCAGGCTGGAGTGCAGTGGCGCAGTCACGGCTCACTGCAAGCTCTGCCTCCCAGGTTCATGCTATTCTCCTGTCTCAGCCCTCTCGAGTAGCTGGGGCTACAGCTGCCCACCACCACGCCTGGATAATTTTTTGTATTTTTAGTAGAGACAGGGTTTCACCGTGTTAGCCAGGATGGTCTTGATCTCCTGACCGTGTGATCGCCCGCCTTCGCCTCCCAAAGTGCTGGAAGGCGTAGTTACTTCTAATTTATAGAAGAGGAAGTTGAAGTTGAGAGGCTGTGATTTTTCCACAAGACATGGAACATGTGGTTAAACTGCAGTTAGAAGCTTGGTCTTTTAACTCCTTGGTTCTTTCCTACTTTACCAATGTGTATGTATATTATCTGCTCCGGTGGATTTGGTCTAATGGAACTGAATGACTCTAATTCTCATCATAAACTTCTCCAAATGGGGAAAAAGAGCAAAACAAAAGAACTTAGAATCATGAAAATATTGAAAGGGTAGTGATTTGGCACACACTCTGCCTTTAGTAATTGTTTTTTCAAATTAAGTTTATAGCTGCACATTTTGGTTTATGAAAACTACAGAAGTAGTTTCTGCAGGGAAGGGGAACGTGGTTGGGAGCATTAATCAAATGTTATTGTTAAAGTGGAGGTTACTACCCAGCAAATCGCAACTCTTCCAACTTGTTAGCACATGCAAGTGGGGCAGTAGTTAGAAGAAAAACTGAAACCCAACCATGGGAATTGATTCTTGATGAAGATAACCTACAGTTAAAGAAGGCTATGATAAATCAGGATAGAAAAAGAAAAAAAGATTCCAGTAACTTCAGAGAGGATTTTGAAACCTTGATATTAATGAAACCTTTTTGGAAAGAAGCATTTTAATTAAAGAGAGATTTTTATTGATTTTACCTATAATTAGCACAAGTTTTGGATCTTAGAATTACCAATTTTGTTTTAGTATTAGCCTATAATGTCTCCCTCCAGTGGAAAATATAAAAATTCCATCTCCTTTCAGTTAATTAACAAGTGGTATGAAGAGATCTCTGTTACAATCATATTAAACCAAAGAATATGTGAAAGGGAGTCTTTGCATAAAAGTACATGAGAACAAATACAGGTATGGAGGGCCTTCTAATACTATAACGTTTAATTTAAGCTACCTTTACTGTTATTACCAAAGATTACTTATTAACTTGTATACTGTAGAAATTGATTTGTCTTTATTCACGCTGTCATTTGTTGAAATCAGCCATTGGCATGAGTAAAATTAAGAGGTGCCACATACTAATTTTACAGCTAAATTGGATGAACATTTATGATTCTAGTCTTGGCACCATTTACACTTGATTGCTATAATCTACTGTAACTGTATTTTCATTGTGCTCAATTTTTATTGTGTCTCTATGTAAAGCACATTGGTAGGTATTTAAAAGATAGAAAAGTGAATGAGATACAGCTCCCATCCTTAAGGATCTTGCCATAGTTACAGTCTAATTGAGAAGACATGACATATACCATCAGCTTAAGCACTGTATGCTGTATAAAGGGAAAATGATGGTGGGGCTTGGATGTGTAGGGGGAAGGAGTTAACGTTTCCTGAACATCTGCTATGATCTAGATGGTTTACTTTTCTTTAATCCTCCCCTAGATCCTCTAAGATAGGTATTATTACCTCATCTAATAGCTAAAAATCTAAACCTTAAAATGTTTTCCAGATTATGTATTTGTTTATTTATATATCAGCAGTGTCCGTGTGATGACACACAGCCTGGTTTTGAATCAAGAGATACAGTTACAAAGGTGCTAGTTTTCATGACACCAGACTGGCACTCTTAAGACCAATGAGCAAGGGGTCATGTTGGAATGGGGCCACCTGACAGAGTTTCATGGTGCAGTTGAAATTTAAGCTGAATCTTGTAAGGATGAGTAGGACTTTTCATGTGTGCAACAGCAGAGAGAAGACTGTTCTGGGAAGTCGGGACTGTGAAAATGCCAAGCAGGTGAAGACACTGAGTGACCAGTTTGGCTGGAGTAGATCATCCATATATATTAATTTATTCATTCCTTCAGCAGGTTTTATTGAGCACCTGCAGTATGGCTTGGGGAATACATAGGTGACCAAGATACAGTTCCTGCCTTTCAAGGAGTTTACAGTCTACTTGGAGAGGCAAACAAACATACCCATGAATCAGAGATTATAATATAGGGCAATCTGGGCTACATTTGAGCAATGTTGAGGGTTCGGAGGAATTGCAGAGAGAGGTTCTAACAGTCTGGTGAATGTGGTTTTTTTTTATTGTGTGTGTATGTGTATATGTGGTGTGAGTGCACGATGAAAGAATAGTGAAGTAAAGTTTGGGATTGAAGATGAGTTTTGGTTTAAGACGTGAATTTGAGGTAATACCAGGGTATTCATGTAAACATGTCTTTAAGCAATTATGGGACTGCAGTTAGGGAGAGTGTTCAGAATAGCAGACTTTGGGGTTGGTTAGGATCCCTAAGGGGAGGAATTTAGAGAGAAATGTACAGAAGGTCTAATTCTGAACTTTTGGAGTCACTTTAGGGGCTGGGAAGAAGAAGTAGAGCTAGAGAATAATCCTGAAAAGAAGGACATCTAGGACCAGGCAAAGGGGGAAAGAGGATCATTGAAGCCAAGGGAGAAGAGAACGTGGGTGAGGTGGTCACCCGAGAGGTCAGTGAAAGGGTGGATTGAGGAAAGCAGTTTGGAACCATTGGCATCCTTCCAGAGGACAGTTTTAATTGAGTAGTGGTGGGGCAATTCATGGTGCATACCCAATATTGGAATCGATGACTTTGCTTATGATATTTTGTTTTCATGTTGTCTGGTTTATCAATTTCTTCTTTAATTGCTTCTGAACTTATTGAGTCTGGTTACGACGGGTATAGGTGCTATTCACATGGGGTTAATTTGGCTGGAGCTCTGGAAGCATGTTTTGGATTCAAATTTGTTATCAGTTTGACTTGTCTCACTGTTAGGATTTGGATCCTTTTTATTTCTTCTTTATTTTGCTTCAAGTAAAATCCTGTTTTGAAGTTTCTAGCTGAAAATTCTATTTGCAAGTTTCCTTTTCTGATTGAGATATAATACATATAATTGAGATGTAATACATAGTTTAGGTAGTTGCAGAAGGACAAATCTGGTAATGCAGGTTATATCTCAATATGGTAAGGTTGATCTAAATATTTAGAGTTTTCTGTTGTTTATCACAAAGTTTAAGAGGCAGGCATTTTCTTTTTGACTGTTCTGTGACTGTGCAAATTGCTTACTATGCTTTTGTGATTACTACCCACGGAGTCGAAACAGCGGAAAATTGTATCATTATTTGATAGATTTGGTACCCTCTTCTCAGATAGCTAATTGTCGGACAACTAAGATATCAATTGATAAAGTTCATGTCTTCTCATTAGTAAACTTCTAAAATTCAGAGATTCTAAATCTACAGACATTCCTGTATCAATTTTTCTGAAACTTCTGGGACTCTACTGTGATGGAAGCCACAAATATATGGAAACTGCTTGAAGGCTGTGAGGGTAGTGTAGCAGAGTAAGTGGGTGGGCTCTGGCGTCAGACTGCTGGGGTTACAATCCAGGCTTCACCATTTATTGTGAGGTTTCATCTCAATGTCCTCCTCTCTAAAGTAGAGATTATAATTTTTCTTACTTTATGGAGTTGTAGCAGGAGTCAAATGAGTTATTAAATATAAAGCATTTAGAACAATGATTTGCATGCATAGAATAAACACTTAATGAATATATTTTTGTTGCTATTACTGTTTTGTGATCTCTGTTTGCCATAGGTTAACCCACTGTCTAACCCACAGGATGCCTTCAAAATAGGAATGAATGAAAGGATAGGGTGAGAAGTTGGAAAATGGCTTGTGAGGGAGGAGAAAATGGCTGGAGAGGAAAGTAGGGTGGGGAAAAGGTGTTCAGTTTGATAACTTTTGCGATAAACCGTGCCATCTGTTTTTCTTTGAGTGACACTTCCTTTCACTTTAAACTTCATTTCTTTATCTCCTACATCCACCAAGGCACTAATTTTGTCACCTTCTCTTTGTCATGGCTGATGTATTCGTTTCTTTCTGCGTAGCCCCACTGTAACTGCCCTAATCTGGGCTTTTACCACTTCTCTTGAAGATTACTTCACCAGCTTCTGAAGTGGTTTTCTTGACTCAGCACTGTCAATTAAGATCTGTTCACTGCGGCAAGATTGATGTTCTCGAAACAGTATTGTCATCACTTCATCAACATACTCAGACCTCTTGTGGACGGATTAAGTCTTCTCCATAACCTTGCCCTACTCTGTCTGTCCAACCTCATGCTCCTTGCGGTGAGTCAGGGTGGGGAGTGGAAGGAGTGCTACATTTTCTTCATAAAGTAATTATGTGGCCCTGGGCAAGACACTCAGCTTTCCGTGTCTCAGTTTACTACCCTATAAAATATGGATAGTAATATTAAATATTAAAATATGGATTATAGTCCATGATTCAGTGAAAAAATGTGTGTTAGCATCTCCTTGAAAAATCCTTTAATTACTTAATCCTTTAGGCAGGCCTTTCTTACTCTTGGCGAATATACTATGCTTTGTTCCATTTTAAGGCCTGTGTTTGTTGCTCTTGGCGTAGAATGCCCATCTTCTACTTTGCTGTTTATTCAAGTTATTCTACCTCAACTCCAAACTCTGACTTAAATGCCATCTCCTTCACGAGAGTTCTCACCATTAGTCTCTGGTTCATGGCTGTCTCTTTCTTCTCATTTCCTATGTTGAACAACTTGGTGTTTTATAATTTGTTATACTATTCTGGCCTCTTTCTTAGTGTTCCCAATGCGATGCAACGTTTAAGTTCCTTTAGAGAAGGGAGGGTGCCTCTGCTCTTGCTGCACCCAGTACTCATTGTTCTCTGAATGTTTTCATATTGCTTCAGTGCCTTTCCCCACTTTCTTTGCCTTTATTTTTTTTCTCTAAACTCTTGGCCTGTATGTTTTGGCAATAGTGCAAGTTAAAAATTTAAATAAAGGCTGGTTGAAGACAACTAATTTAATTTTGCTTTAAAGGAAATTATGATACTTTTTGATGTAAGAATGTGTAAGAATGATACGAAAACCAAGATTCTGCATAGGAATTTTAAAATGCCTTAAAGTATATAAAGATGTATTCCTTAGAATGGAAATACACTGAATATATTAAGAAAACATTTTAGCCCTCACTCTTTCCTCTTCATTAAAGGTCACTATTTTTGTCTTGGATCTGTTGAGATTATCTTGATACTAGTAACCTGCTAAAATATATCTGTAGTTTTATTCTAAAATTTGAATTTTTTTTCATACATCACATCAAATAAAAAGCTTCTGCACAGCAAAGGAAACAGTCAACAAAGTAAAGAGACAACCTACAGAATGAGAGAAAATATTTGCAAACTATCCATCTGACAGAGGATTAATAACCAGAATACATAAGGAGCTCAAATAACTCAATAGGAAAAAAAAATCTAATAATCTGATTAAAAAATGGGCAAAAGAACTGAATAGACATTCAAATCTCAAAAGAAGACATACAGGCTAGGCGTGGTGGCTCACACCTCTAATCCCAGCACTTAGGGAGACTGGGGCGGGAGGACTGCTTGAGCCTAGGAATTCAAGACAAGCCTTGGTAACACAGGGAGACCCCATCTCTACAAAAAATAAAAATAAATTAGCTGGGTATGGTGGCATGTGTCTGTAGTCCCAGCTACTTGGGAGACGGAGGTGAGCCATGTTCATGCCACTGCACTCTGGCCTGGGCAACAGAGTGACCTCAAAAAAAAAAAAAAAAAAAAATACAATGGCAAACAGGTATATAGAAAGGGGCTCAACATCATTGATCATCAGAGAAATGACTCAAAACTGTGCAATGAGAATGTAATTATTACATATATAAAAATTATTACAGTCACACTAATTTGTTGTATATCTCATCCCACTTAAAATGGCTTTTATCCAAAAGAAAGGCAATAATGAATGCTAGTGAGGATATGGAGAAAAGGGAACCCCCTCGTACACTTTTCTTGAGAATGTAAATTAGTACAGCCACTATGGAGAACAGTATGGAGGTTCCTCAAAAAGCTAAAAATAGAACTGTATGATCTAGCAGTCCCACTGCTAGATATATACCCAAAATCATGGAAATCAGTATATCAGTGAGACATCTGTACTCTCATTTTTTTTTTTGCAATACTACTCACAATAGCCAAGATTTGGAAACAACCTAAGTGTCCATCAACAGACGGATTGATAAAGAAAATGTGGTACATATACTTAATGGAGTACTATTCAGCCATAAAAAAGAATGAGATCCTGCTATTGCAACAACTTGACTGGACCTGGAGGACAGTATGTTAAGTGAGATAAACCAGGCATAGAAAGATAAACTTCTCATTTGTGGGAGCTAAAAATGAGAACAATTGAACTCTCATAGAGGTAGAGAGTAGAATAATGGTTACCGGAGGCTGGGAAGAGTAGTATAGGGTGAGGGGGCTGGGAAGTGGGGATGGTTAATGGGTATAAAAATATAATTAGATAGAACAAATATAATCTAGTATTTGATAGCACAATAGGGTGATTATAGTCACAATAATTTATTGTACATTTTAAATTAAAAGAATATTATTAGAATGTTTGTAACACAAATAAATGATAAATGCTTGAGGTGATAGGTACCCCTTTTATCTGGGTGTGATTATGCATTGTTGCCTGTATTGAAATCTCTCTTGTTCCCCCTGAATAATACAGTTACCATGGATCTATACAAAGGTAAAAATTTTGAATTTTTTTATATTAGGAGAATTGACAATTCTAGTTGGGTTTCTGGCTAGCTAGCCTAAGAGTATGTTGTAATTTAAGGATTATAACACAGCTTAGCTTTTAAATTTCATTAGTATGTCATAAATTTCTTTTCAGGTAAATTAATTTCATTTTGTAAAAGAGAATTGCTCACTATGAGTTAGCTGCATTAGGAGGAGAATTAATTAACATAGAACATAAAATAGAAACATAATATCCCTTTTAGTTTTCATAAAAAATAGTGAAGCCGAAAGTACCAAACAAACAATTCTCTACAGACTCCAATTTTAAAATATTGAAACTGAACATTGTCCAAAATTCAGTGGCTATTTTCTCCCCCTCATAAATCTAAGAAAATTCCTTTAGGTCCAGTTGTGGTTGCTTATCCAATTGGTCATTTCAAGGATGGCTGGATATGAGAGAAAATAACATTATAATTGGGTATAACTTCATAATTTTTTCTTAGAGAGTCTGGACAGAGAAAGTTTTGGATTAGAAATGGTACATACAGAGGTTAACATTTACAGTGAAAGCAGTAATCCCCCATTCTAGTGGTTTTAAGTGAGTATATGTAATGTGCTTAAATTTGAAGGAAAAAGTCTTAGGGAGTCAAATTAATTTCCTAATTTTAAAGGTTTTTAAAAAGTACTTGACCTTATGGACTCAGACAACTAGTCAATTTCATAATAAATGGACCTCTGTCTTTGAATCACTTTTTTTTTTTTTGGTAAGGGAGTTGTAAGAATGGTAGAGGAATAGATTTAAATAATTATTTAAATGTAACACACAATAGTAACAGAGAAAATGTACCGTAACCAGTCTGTGGCTTCTTTCACAAGGCTGACGATTGATAATGCCCAAAGAACTTTTGATGTCTTGTGTTAAACTTATTAAACAACTATGCAAATAGCATTTGCAAAGTCAGTCCTAAGATAGAGTTGATAGAGCTTGTTGAGACTTTTTTATGTTCCAAGGCCTGTCCTAAACTTTACTTGCATTTTTGTCTCATCAAATCCTGTTGGCAACTTTATGAGGGAAATTTTATTTTATTTTATTTATTTTTTTTGAGACGGCGTTTCGTTCTTGTTGCCCAGGCTGGAGTGCAGTGACGCAATCTTGGCTCACCACAACCTCAGCCACCCAGGTTCAAGGGATTCTCCTGCCTCAGCCTCCTGAGTAGCTAAGATTACAGGCATGCGCCACCATGCCCTGCTAATTTTGTATTTTTAGTAGAGACAAGGTTTCTTCATGTTGGTCAGGCTGGTCTCAAACTCCTGACCTGAGGTGATCCACCCGCCTCAGCCTCCCAAAGTGCTGGGATTATAGACGTGAGCCCCCATGCCTGGCCAGAAGTTTTATTTTAACTAAAATTAGTTGGCCAGGTGCAGTGGCTCACGCCTGTAGTTCCGTCACTTTGGGAAGCCAAGGCAGGAGGATTCGCATGAGTCCAGGAGTTTGAAACCAGCCTGGGCAACGTGGCGAAGCCCCGTCTCTACAAAACGCACATACACACACACAAAGCCTGGTGTGATGGCACGTGCCTGTGGGTCCAGCTACTCAAGAGGGTGAGGTGGAAGGATCCCCTGAGCCGGAAAGGTCAAAGTTGTAGTGAGCTGTGATTGCACCACTGCACTCCAGCCTGGGTGACACAGCGAGACCCTTTTCCCCACAAACCCCCTCAAAAAAGAAAAGAAATTAGTTAAAATTTAGCATGCCCAAAACTATTCAATAAAGGGACTTTGGTGGGATTTGAACACAGACCTATCTTCAGAGCTTTTTAAAAACACAATGATTAACTGTTTTTTCTTTTTTTAAACACACTGTTGCTGGCTTAAACAATGAGTAACTTCTAAAACTCTTTTGAAATGAGCTAAAATTGTATTTTTCGGTCATGTGACTTGGAAAATTAACAAGAACATAAGGGATTTTAGTTTCTTTTTCAGACTAGACAAGCCTTCCTTATCATTCCTTTTGTGATGAAAAAATAGACTAATTTGAAAAGAAAAAGAACTAATGAGGCAAGATGTTCTGCCCTGGAAGAGATCAGACTTGTAGGCCTTGTCTGTTCCCAGGTGAGACTCTGCCCTAACTTCTTGAGGGTCTGTCTGGCATGGGTTTATGGAGATTCCTAACTCTTTGGCAGACCAGTCATTAAAAATAACAAATCACAGCAGTTAGCCACCATGCATAATTGAAACATTAATGCTTTTATAATGCTGGCTTTTTCAGATGGCGCTAACACCCATTATGGAGATTAACCACTTTTCATCGGGTTTTTAACTCTAAGTCTTGAGGAATACAACGGTGAATGCAAGGTGTGTATCTGAATTAATTTAGTAGTAAACTGTGACATGGAGGGGTTCTGTGCTTTGAAAGTTTCCAACTTATATACATTCAAAAACTATTAAGCTTTTTGCTGTCTCTCCAAATATTTTCCATATTGATAATTTTGATTGAAATGTGGAGCTAGTTAGAATTTTCTAGTCTAAAGCTTAGATATAAATGAGTGCATATTTGCAGAGCTATAAGATGTTGCATTTTTTTTTTTTCTTGGCATCTGGAATATAAATGCTAAATTTGGTCTAGTTAGAATTTCCTACTTTCCTCCCTCCCCTGTTTACTTCCTTCCGTCTCAAAACTCTCCAGGGATGAAGACTCCACAAGCTATATTGGGGTAACATACTGTAACAGTGGTTACTTTCAGTTTCTGTCAAACTAGATTAAAAAGAAGTATCACATGTTCTCACTCATATGTGGGAGCTACAAAAGTTGATCTCATCGAGATAAAGAGTAGTATAATGGTTACCAGAGAGGCTAGGAGGACAGTAGGGAGGTGGGTGAGAGAGAGCAGGGGATAAAAAGGGGTTGGTTGATGGGGTACAAAATTACAATTAGAAGGAATAAGATCTAGTGTTCAGTAGCACAATAGAGTGACTATAGTTAACAGAAATTCACTGTATATTCTGAATAACTAGCGTGAAATTAGAATGTTCCTAACACAAAGAAATAAGTGTTTGAGGTAATGAATATCCCCATTATCCTGATTTGATCATTACACATTGTATGCTTATATCAAAATATCACATGTACCCCATATATATATATATATTTTTATATATATATAATATATATTATATATATAATATATATTATATATATATAATATTATATATATAATATTATATATATAAATATATATATAAATATATAATATATAATATATAATATATATTATATATTATATATATATTATATATATATATAAAACTACTATTTATCCATAAAATTAAAAAAAAATAAAAGAGGAAAGGAATGGAAAATAAAAGTAAAGACGACTCATCAAAAATTGCAATGTAGAAGAATAGTGCAGAATGCTGTAAACTAGTACCACATAGAACTTAATCTGTAATTTTAAAGAAACCATGTAAGTATATTTACTCCTGGTATTGTGTCTTTCTTTCTTATCCTAATTTACTGTGCTTCTATAGTTTAAAATTAAAGAATTGCTTTTAAATTTTACAGGGCAAACAGTGTACTGTGGAGATACAAAATGTTTTGAGACATCTGTGACCAGACATGTCACGTGTGAATATACTGTTGAATTTCAAAGCAACACGTTGTAACTTTTTTTGTTTTTTCCTTTTACAACAGATTCATTTTATTTTCATCACCATGGGGCGTACCCTGTTGTTGAGTTGTCTGGGTCAGACCTCTACAGACTTCTCAGATGGATCCTAGGTCTCTGGGCTTGCCGTGAAATTACTCGCTGCTCAGGGAGAGAGTTGAAATGGTGGCATCCTCCCCCTCTGTTGTTCCGGCTGTGTCCCCTAACTCTGTTGCTCCGGCTGTGTCCCCTAACTCTGTTGCTCCGGCTGTGTCCCTCACTCTGTTGCTCTGGCTGCAGCTCATTCTGTTGGAGCTCCTCATTCAGCTGGTCACTGTGGTCAGAGGGTGTTGGCCTGCTCCCTTCCTCAAGTCTTCTTAAAGCCACGTATTTTTGTGGAGCATTTTTCTTCCTGGCTCTCCTCAAGTTGTTTTCCTTTCTTCGCTGTCTTGGGAGTCTTCTTCGTGCTTCCGGACGTCGGTTGAGAGAAGGACTTCTTCTTCCTTGTCTTGTTGGTGTTGGCTGGTGGTTGCTCTTCAACAACTGTACCGGAGGCTCTCAGTTTTCTCTTCATCTTCAACAAGTCAATCTATCTCAAGGATCTCACGTTGCAGCATTCTTACCAGAGGCCACTGGGCCTGGAGTTCCAGTTCCAGTGTCTGGAGAGTCCACCTCAGCTCAGCAATCTCATGCCGGTTGGCAGTTGTCAGCAGAAGCCGAGGCCTGCCCATCAGTTCTTTACTCTGAGGTGTTAGAGTGGAATAAAAATATAAATACTTATACTAGTATTCATGGCTTCTGCTTAATATTGGGTATTGTTTTGTTTTGTTTTGGTGGTGATAGGCTTACCTTACATTAAACCAGGCCTTAGCCTTTCTGTGGCTTTGTTGTGGCAAAGCCTCATATTACTCTCTTGTCTGGTTCAGCAGGACAGTCAGGTCCACACCTGGGGCCGTTTGTTTTCTATGTTTACCTCAACATAAGGTACCTTATCATTGTCACCCTTCGTCTCCTGATCCAAAATAAAATAAAATGCCACAGGTTACTTGATCTTGCATCTGGAATATGATTATTTAAAGAAATTAAAAATTTAAAACTGAAAATGTAGAGTTTAGAAATCTTTTTTAAGGTTTCAAAGAAATTTCTAGGAGACAACAAAATAGTGTTACTAGATTTAGCAAATAAAATACAGAATGCCAATTAAATTTGAATTTCAGATAAACATTGAATACTTTTTTTAGTATAACTATATTCCATGCAATATTTGGGACGTATCTGTTATATTATTCGTTGTTTACCTGAAATTATAATTTAAACTGAGAGTTCTGTGTTTTTATCTGGCAACCCTATTATAAACATATTTGGGATCAATATAAACGAATAATTTTTTAATTTTTACAAAATATTTTAATACAAGTAATTTATTTGATTTTCACTGTCATCGTGAGAGGCAAGTTTTGCCTTACAGTCTATGTTACTTTACCTGTGTTTTATGAAAAGAATGTCTCTTACAATGATAGCCGCCACCACCCTATCTTGGCAGGTATTGACATACTGAAACTTTAAATTCATTTTGTGTAGTTCCCTCCTCTTCATGATTGTTTCTGAGGTAATTCAGCTCCTCCATCTGGCTTTCCATTTGCAACTCTAGGTTAGTCTTGTTCAAAGTCAACTCATCCAAGACACTTTGCAGGCCGTTGCTATCAGCCTCAACACACTGATAAAGGACAGCTTTACTCTGGTATCTGAACAGAGCCCAATTAGAAGAATCAATACAGCTTAGATGGAGGTCTCCTCATCCAGTGGTAATAAGATGTCCCACATAGTGGAGCTTAAAGAGCACAGCACTGGGGTGTGAAGACATGGGTTCAAATTGCACCTCTGCCATGTTCAGCTATCACCTTGGGCAAATTAATTCTCTGAACCTGTGTCTTCTCATCATTAAAATGGGAATTTATTTTTATTTATTTTATTTTATTTTTTTGAGACCGAGTCTTGCTGTGTTACTCAGGCTGGAGTACAGTGGCGTGATCTTGGCTCACCGTAATCTCCGCCTCCCAGGTTCAAGCGATCGTCCCGCCTCAGCCTCCCAAGTAGCTGGGATTACAAGTGTGCATCACCATGCCTGGCTAATTTTTGTATTTTTAGTAGAGACGGTGTTTTACCATGTTGGCCAGGCTGGTCTCGAACTCCTGACCTCAAGTGACCCACCTGCCTCAGCCTCCCAAAAAGTGCTGGGATTACAGGCATGAGCCACCGCGCTCGGCTAAAATGGGAATATTATGAGAATTGAGTTAATGTACAAAAGTGCTTAGCACAGCATCAGTGTTCAGTATATGGTAAGAATAACATTATTAAAGCTATGAAAGAGTGAAAATCTCCCGTCTGCTCTTTGACTAGGAAAGGAAGCAAGCTCCTTTTCATGTACAGGCGAATGCACCTTTGTTTTACAAGGACTGTGTCTCCCCAGTTAAAAAAAAAATTCAAGTACAGTAGAGGGGACCTCCTGCAGTTCTATAAAAATCAGTCTCTGACCTATGGGTTGGAGAGTCATACACCATATGTGAGATTTCAAATCTCTAGCCTGGGAGTTTTCGCATTGCTAGCCTATGACCACTATTGTAATTTAAACATAAAAGAGATTGTTTTATGTTGAGATGTTTAATAATATGAAATAATGATATTGTAAGTTTTGTAGTAACTGTTTAAAAGTGGTGAATCGGGGAGTTGGTTTTTTTTTTTTTTTTTTTTAAATCAGTTCTTTACATGGTTTCTGAACTTACTTAAGCTTGAAGTCATCCACAGTGAGCCTAGCATTGTGGATCTAATGCGGAATGTTGGCATTTTCCAAAGTAACATTTGTTACCTTCAAGGGAGGAAAAGGAAACATATAATTCAACAAAATATGTTGGGTGCCTTTAGGTCCAGATTATATGCTTCACGGATTTCAACAATTATAAGTTTGTCAATCATAATTATATTTGTACTAGTCATGGCGGCTCATGCCTGTAGTCCCAGCACTTTGAGAAGCTGAGGCTGGAGGATCACTTGAGTCCAGGAGTTTGAGATCAGCTTAAACAATATAGTGAGACCCCATCTCTACAGAAAAGAAATTTAGCTGGGAATGGTGGCACATGTCTGTAGTCCCTCCTTGGAAGGCTGACATGGGAAGATTGTTCAAGCCTGGGAGGGTGAGGCTGCTATGATCGTGCCACTATGCTCCAGCCAGGGCAACAGAGCAAGACCTTGTCTCAAAAAATTATATTTGTATAAATATAAATTAGATAAACAGTAAATTTAAATTTTTCTGGGACTATTACAGAACTTTTCAGCTAAATACATTGTTTTAGAGCCTCTGAAATACAGAAGAATGTTTTTCAAATGAATGTTGAGCCATTTCATATTAATTTTTATGCACATTAGACATTTTTCTCGACATTAGATGCATGAGATACAATATATGTTGGCCAGGAGAAAGGGTTGTATTTTCTACATTTAAGACAACTGAGTTTTAAGGTACTTGATAGTGTTGTAATATTTGCTGTAGTCTCGAGGTTGACCATCAATTTTTTTCCCCCAAATTCCCATGCCTTCTTTTTATTTTGAGTGCAAGGTCAGCACTGGCATTTTCCAGGCAATGTAACTTGTCAAGGTAGTAGGCCTGGCATTTGTTTAAATTCTGTGTTGTTTTCCTCTCATTACTTGAAAGAAGGCCACCACCATCAGAGTCACCAGAATTTCACAGGGCCCTATTTGGTCCAGCACTCAGGCTACTCCACCCTGTGCCAGGACCCAGCCTACCCTCAACACCATAAAAGCCACCAGAAGGCCCACTACCGTGGCCCTCTGTGCTCTCTTGAGCCCCCTACAATAACACAGGTTCCCCCTGAGACTTAACAGACTCACAACCACTTTCAGTGCTGCCATGCTGCCACAACCCAGAGGAACAAGCCACTGTGTGGAGGTGTAGCAGAGATCTAAGGTTAAAGTGTAGCCCCAAAGTTGGTGAATTATGGGGACCATTATGGAGCCTATATCTATCTATCTATCTATCTATCTATCTATCTATCTATCTATCTATCTATCTATCTATCTCTCTATCATCTGTCTATCATCTATCATTATCTGTGTAAAGTTACATCATCTTTAATTAATTTTTTTAAAGTATAGGTTTTTTTTTTTGGTTAACAATCTCTTCACCTCTTATTTTAGTGATCGATGAGCCATACATGCTCAAGTGCTATCTCAGGGTGTTGGGTGCATCCAGGAAAACTGTGTGTGAGCAGGAAAAAACAGAGAAGACCATCATTTCATGACTTCATCTTTTGAACAATGTTGAGTGATGATTTTTTAAAACACTGCAGGCATTCCTCTAACACACATTCTTTCTTTCTGACCCTATAGTCTTAACATTCTCATGCTCTTGCTCAGTTTGTGTCTGTTTTCCAATGAAACCTTCCAGGCTTGCTACAGGGCCCTTTCCGAGGAGTCTAAGTTGAGTAGTGCATACTGCTCTAGAGTTAAATAGGTCTTTGAGTTCTAGCCTACTGTTTCTCAGCTTGGATAAAGTTACTTATCTTCTCTGAATTTCAGTTTTTTCATCTGTACAAATTACAAAAGAATTTGGAGGATTAATGAGAAACAGTTAATAGCGTCTGGCACATACCAGGCTCTCAATGAATGCTTGTTCTCTCCCTTCTCTTCTCTCCCTAGTCCCCACTCTAGCTCACAGCAGTATAATCCTAATTATACCACACATTCATTCAAGAAATATTTATTGAATGCCCATTATGTACCAGGGAGTGTTATGGGACTTCCTGGTTTTATACAGTTGTGATACATGCGTCTTAATCAAAATCCTTCCTAAGCTCAGTGCCTGCGCATTGATTCTGGATATCCATGCATACCCCAAACTGGACAGAGTTGCCTTTACACAAAATTAAGAAGTTGGCAAAGTTTGCCATTTGTGTCTAGACCCACTTTCCTTTATCTTCTCTAGGTTGAAATCTCTCTCTGCACTTCATCTGAGGCCATGGGCTTTTTTGTGCTTTAACTCACTTTTTCTGTGTAGGGAAAAGACATGATATTATTCATTTACACTAGTAGAAACAGTATTATTTTCTCTATGTCATTCAGGAACCTAGGCATTTGAATTTTGAACTTTTCCTTTAATTATGAAATGAAAGATTGTTTCTTGTGATAGCAATTTCAGTTCTTGGTGAGGAGGAGAGAATTTATTTTGGGCAGAAATCTGCTGAAATTGCACTTTGCCCGCCTAAAAGACCGGCCTTAAGCAAAAGTGTGATTTTATCTTTTTAGAATACATGTGGGGGAGTAGACTGAAGAGAAAGCACACATTTCCTCCTTACTCTATACACAGATTATCTTCCGTCTCCTGTGCCCACATCTGAGTTCTGTTCCTGGAGTTCCTTCTGAATTTCAGGAAGTTACCTCTTCTTCGGACTTCCTTCTGTGACTTACTCCTTTCGTATCTCCCAGTCTATCCTAAGGATCCAAAATGTCTGCAAGTGGAAGCTCTGTGCCACCCCATTCCCTTTGCCATGATCTCCATCTCTTCCACTGCACCCTGTCCCCACTGCAAGGAGATTGTTCTGTCTTTCCAGGTCAGCCTCCTATGGCCCTAAGGGCCCGTGATTTTGTTACATTTAGGTGTACAGGATGGAGATGATGACAGTTACATATAATTAAGGAATCCCTCAGAGGATAAGGGGAGAAGAGCATGGAAAGATAAAGATAGAGGAGTCTCAGTTTTCATCAGGGTTTCAAGTGGAGACACTGATTATTGGGAAGGTAGATTCAGGACAGTTTTCCTTTTAGCGTTGGTGCATATATTTCTATAGCAGAGAGGAAGATGAGAATTAAACTTGGAAGTATCAGGAAAATCTGCCAACAAGAACACTAATATAGTTACTTGAGAACTAAAACAAAATGAGAAAAGAGAAACTAGAAATTGTCCGCATACATGTAGTAGCAATAATCTAATTCTACATACATGTATTGAGTGCCGACCCTACAAAGCTGTTTGCCCGTCCATATCCTCTTTCCACCTTTCTCCATTCTGCTCTCTGCACCATGAATATAACCTTGCCCTCTGGCTTTCATTATGTTTGCCCAGTAGGGACTCCAGTGGAGGGAGGGAGGAGAATGAGTTGGGGGATTTACTCCTTTGGCCACCTCTGCAGCTTGGTTGGATCCTTTCATTGAACACCACAGCTCCTGTTGACATGGCCCTTTCTGTGACTTTCCCTTCCTAAATTACGTTCCTTTGTTCTTTAGGCATGGGGGTGACACTAGCTACCCCTGATGGTTTCCTTATGCCATACCCACACCTTTGTAAATAGTCCCTTTTTTTTTTTTGAGTTAGAGTCTCAAACTCTGTCGCCCAGGCTGGAGTGCAGTGGTGCAATCTTGGCTCACTGCAACCTCCGCCTCCCAAGTTAAGCGATTCTCCTGCCTCAGCCTCCTGAGGAGCTGGGACTACAGGCGCCCACCACCACCCCAGGCTAATTTTTGTAGTTTTAGAGACGGAGTTTTACTCTATTGGCAAGGCTGGTCTGGAACTCCTGACCTTGTGATCCGCTCACCTCGGCCTCCCAAAGTGCTGGGATTACAAGCGTGAGCCACCATGCCCAGCCTGTAAATAGTCCTTTTCTTAAATTTGCCTTGACTTATCCTAATTTCAGTGTGCCGATTGTTTCCTGTGTGGACCCTACTGTGTGATAGGAATTGTATAGAGTCTTTACTCTCAAGGAGGTTGATAGGAAAAGGAATAATTGCAACACCATGCAATAAGGGTTAATACTTGCTTATCAAAGTGTAAGATCCTTGAGGGTAGATCACACATTATTCACATTTCTTTCTTGAGACTTAGCGTAGTGCCAGGTACAGAGCAGGTGCCTACCAATGTGGAAAGGTAGAGAGGTATGTATACGGGGTGGGGAAAAATGGAGGATGGAGTTGAGAAGCTGTTCCAGGAAGGCTCAGGTGGCTTCACAGCTTAACTAATTATGTTGGTCAGAAACAGACTGGTTGCACTAAACAAGGGGAGAATTTACTAGAAGGATATCATTGGTTTCTAGAATCAATAGAAGGTAGGAATATAGGAATTGGAGGACAAGGAGAAGCTGGGGTGCTTTGGAGGGCTAGTTTACACAAACCACAGCAAAAGGAAAACAATTGATATGATCTTCAGTGTATGTTCCCACACATTGGTCTCTTGTTCAAATTTCATTGTCCCGATTGGCTAAGTCTAAGTGGTGGGATGGGCTACTATCTCCTCGTACTGCACACACTAGTACTGCACGCCCCCTTTCAGGGGCCTCTTCTGAGGAGACAGCAGCTACATTCTACTTCATATGGTTTTTATTACTTTGAAATGCTAACATGTTCATGACCTTAGGGAAATGATTTAACACAAATATATGTGTATTTTAATAGTTTAGGTGAAAAGAATTGATTTCTGAGATAACTCTTGATAATCTTTTTTTTCTTTCAGGATCAAGTAATGTTAATTTCATGCCCTATATATTGCATCTTTTGCTGATACCAAACCTTTAATGGTTTAAAATGTGGATCTAGGCCAGGCACAGTTGCTCACGCCTGTAATCCCAGCACCTGGAGAGGCTGAGGCAGGTGTATCACTTGAGGTCAGGAGTTCGAGACCAGCTTGGCCAACATGGCGAAACCTCATCTCTACTAAAAATACAAAAAATTAGCTGGGCGTGATGGCAGGTGCCTGTAAACCCAGCTACTCGGGAGGCTGAGGCAAAAGAATTGCTTGAACCCAGGAGGTGGAGGTTGCAGTGAGCCAAGATTGTGCCATTGTACTTCAGCCTGGGCGACAGAGCAAGATTCTGTCTCAAACAAAACAAAACAAAACAAAACAAAACAAAAACCGGTCTATAGAATCTTCACATTTTAGAGCTGGAAAGGATCGTGGAGATAATCTCCGATTTCCTCATTCTAAAGAAGAGTAAATGAAATTTAAAAATGGTGGGTGTGACTTGTCTAAGACCACATCTTAACCAAGGAGTGGTATTCTTTCTGTTTAATGTAGTCCTTCTGATTATGTTGGTGTTCAGGCTGTGTCAGAAGTAGAGTGAGGCCAGTAGAGTACGTGGACCCTCAAGTCAGCCTGGCAGTTGCCTTTTGGACTAATAGAGGTCAGAAACATGTTGATGCTCTCAGAACAGATTTTCCCCTGAAGCTCCCTCCTTTCCTTATCCCTCCTAGGAAAGGATATGGAGATTTCTGTCATAGGAAGAGAAAAAGTGGCTGGAAAAGGACATCATCACCTTCTTTCTGTACCCATAATACTCTGTATGTGCCTTTATTATTCTACTTCTCTCATTTGTCTTGGGGAAGTTTCGTAAATCACATGCAACGTAACACTCCCACCCAGAGATTCAGAATTCATTCCCTCCCCTGCCAAGCACCACTGCAAATAAATTGTTACTATTGGGAATATTTTGTGTCCTTGAGCTGCTTTAGAAAAAAAAAATTGAGAACCCTTGACAAGCAATTTGGAGCTTCAGATTGCTTTTGAGTGGGGCAGTCACTCAAGAAAAGCATTGCTTCGGGAAGATTAGCCTGTTGGAAGTATTCTAATTGGTTTGGGAGAGACGGAGCAAGGGAACCGGTTAGGAGAATGTTAGTGTCTAGATATGTCATCATGGACACAGAAAAAATAAGCCAATTGAAAGAGTAATAATTATTATTTGATTATTGATTGGATATTGAGGTGGTCAAGACCTAGAAAGTGGCAGAATAGGAAAGCCAGGAGAAAGAGTGGTTTAGAAGTGCAGATACTGAATCAGAAATGATGGTTGTACATTCTCATGGTCAGCCTTTTGCTTCAATTTCTTTAACATGTATTGGTGCAGGCTTCACAGAGCAGAAAACACTCCTGGATGCATATTGTTAGCTGTTCAGAAACTTTCTGGGCTTTCTTCCAGTCCTTCTCTCTGTTCTCTGCTGCCTGTTCACTGCTGCAGGTAAGGTAGGAGGAAACAGAAGATCTCAGGTGGGATCCGGTGATAAAATAAGAGGAGGTCTAATTATCTGTGACAGCCTTATCTATTGGAACTCCAGAAACCAGCTTACTTCTCTGCTGCTTGTCTCTTCATTAGATAAAAGGAAAGATTATGGGGGCAGTGGGTGGGAAGAGTAGTTAAGTTACAGGAGTTAACAGAGTTAAGTAACCATGAGGATGAACTCTTTCCCTGAAGAGCCAGGCCTGTGTGCCAAGGTGGGGCTGCTTTTGCTCAGGGTGAGAGGGTGTTTCCCCCGTCTCTGGGGAGAAGTAGAGGAACCAGTACCTGCTGAGGTTTCCATCATTACAGATGCATCTTTGTTTTGCTGCCCTCTTCCTCTGTGCCGCACCACTCTCCCACCCCGTGCCAGCTATCCTGTGTTCTGAGGTTGCTGCCTGGTACCCCAAAGCCACATTCCAGTTTAGTTTGTCCTCCTTTGACTTGCTCCATTTGTCTGTTTTCTCCTCTTTCTCTACTGAGACTTCTCAGCCTCGTGTGGGAATAAGTATTAGGAGGATAACCATCTGGTGAGTCTAATTCAGTCTAAGGTGTGACTGACTGACTGCCAAAGGTGGGTAGGGTTGGAGAGGCATTCACTGAAGCTATTTACATGTTTTTTTTAAAAAACACCTTTGGGAGGCCAAGGCGGGCGGATCACGAGGTCAAGAGATCGAGACCATCCTGGCCAACATGGTGAAACCCCATCTCTGCTAAAAATACAAAAATTAGCTGGGCATGGTGGTGCGTGCCTGTAGTCCCAGCTACTCAGGAGGCTGAGGCAGGAGAATCACTTGAACCCAGGAGGCGGAGGTTGCAGTGAGTTGAGATCGCGCCATTGCACTCCAACCAGGCAACAGAGTGAGAATCTGTCTCAAACACACACACACGCACACACACACACACCCCCCAAGAACAAAACAAAAACAAAAAACACCTTTTATCTAAGTGGAATTTCAGGCACTGTGGTGGTAAAAATTTTGAAGAAAAGATTTTTCTGTATTCTTCCAATTAATACAACTTGACTGTAAAATTACGCGTAGCAAGAGAGGTACTTTGTTGTTTCTAGTCCTCTTTTCCTCACCTTCTAGAGGGAAGGGACAGTATCTTGGCTGCAATTGTCCCACTTTTTATACAGTTCACTGAATGTATATTATATGCCATATATTTTACTGGGGTTCTAAGGATGCAAGGATAAGTAAGATGTGGTCTTTACCTTCAAGGAAGTCGTATCTTTTGGGTCAAAGGGTAGGAGACAAGGCACAAATAATTACAAAATAGGATGAAGAGTTTGAAAATACAGATTTTTCTAAAGTATATGAAGCACCAGGAAAGAGAAACAGGTTTCTGGAGGACTTAATGAGATGTCTTTTGAATGATATCTTAAAGAATGACTTAGAATTCATTGTATGGGAAAAAAAAATCTAGGCTGAGGGACCAGCACGTATAAAGGAGACATAAACACACACGACACAGGAGGCTGAGGCAGTCTTGCACTGCTGTAGCACACACAGTGAGTATAAAAGAAAAAAGAATGGTGTGGAACTAAGCAAGGGTGGAGTGAAGACAAGATGGTTGGGTGCAGAACATACTGGGAAACAGAAGCAAGTAGAATTTTGCAGCTCTTTAGAGGTATTTCAGAAATGTTTCTTCTGGGAAATAAAGAAAAAGAGGGCCAGGCACGGTGGCTCATGCCTGTAATCCCAGCACTTTGGGAGGCCTAGGTGGGCGGGTCACTTGGGGTCGGGAGTTCAAGACCAGCTTGGCCAACATGGAGAAACCCTGTCTCTCGTAAAAATACAAAATTAGCCGGGCGTGGTGGCACATGCCTGTAATCCCAGCTACTTGTGAGGCTGAGGCAGGAGAATCGCTTGGACCTGGGATGTGGAGGTTGCAGTGAGCCAAGATCATGCCATTGCACTCCAGCCTGGGTGATAAGAGCAAAACTCCACCTCAGAAAAAAAAAAAAAAAAAAAAAGAACAAAAAAAAGAAAGGAGAGAGAAAGAGAACACTCAGGGAGCCAATAAGCCAGATAGCACAGCTAGGTACCTGGAAGGAGACAGAAATCAGAAATAAGAGTGGTCCAAGACACAGTTCAAGAGCTCACATCAGTAATATAGGAAACCATCTGCTGGATGAGCCATTTAAACTGTATCATCGGGAACTTATCATAAAGAACAGGCAGGTGGTATCATTCAAAATGACTGAAAAATTCTACATTTTAGAAGCGTCATTGTGGCGAATGTGCAGGGAAGTGAGTGCTCAGGAAAATGGCCTTGGACAGCTGGAAAGATATGTGCTTCATTGCCAGCAAACTGGCATTCTAATGTACGCATCAGCATTGCGTGAATACAGTCGCTGTAAGTCTGTCATCAAGTGTCAGGTTACCTCTGGGCATGGCGAAGTCTAGTTTCTGGACCTGCAGGGCTATGAGGAACAGATTCTGGACTGTGGAAAGTTTTTTGAAGTAATTCAAAGTTATATTAAACTTATATTTTTTAAAAAAACGCTTTTGATAATCCGTCTAGTCTTGTGGACAGCTTTTCATTTGCTTCATGGCATATTCCTGTACCCTCCATGAGTGGTGTTAGGAAATATGTCAGTAAGTATTACTTTTGACAGTTAGTTGGTAAAATAATTTACTCACTGTATTCACTCAAGAGCTGATGATTACAAATAGAAAAATAGTTTTAGGAAATGTGGAGCTTAGAGAGAACAAACACAAGTCATTCTTGCTGCCACTCTCCTGTACTCATGTCAGACATTACTAATTGATAACACATCTTCCTGCTGAACCTAGACTGGCTGGAGAATTATTCTTTTTTTTTTTTTTTGAGACGGAGTCTTGCTCTGTCGCCCAAGCTGGAGTGCAGTGGCGCGATCCTGGCTCACTGCAAGCTCCGCCTCCTGGGTTCATGCCATTCTCCTGCCCCAGCCTCCCGAGTAGCTGGGACTACAGGCGCCCGCCACCTCGCCCGGCTCATTTTCGAATCACAAGGTCAGGAGTTGGAGAATTATTCTTGATAAAATTAATCCACGAAGCCCACAACCAATTGCCTGAATTGACCCATGTGACAAAACTGTGCCTTCCTTCCTTCCCCCTCCCCTCCCCTCCCCTCCCCTCCCCTTCCCGACAGAGTCTCACTCTGTCGCCCAGGCTGTAGTGCAATGGCATGATCTCGGCTCACTGCAACCTCTGCCTCCCGGGTTCAAGTGTTTCTCCTGCCTCAGCCTCCTGAGTAGCTGGGATTACAGGCATCTGCCACCATGCCCAGCTAATTTTTGTATTTTTAGTAGAGACGGGGTTTCATGGGGTTTCATGTTGGCCAGGCTGGTCTCAATCTCTTGACCTCATGATCTGCCCACCTCGACCTCCCAAAGTGCTGGAATTACAGGTGTGAGCCACCGTGCCTGGCCCAAAAACTCTGCCTTTTCTAGTGTAAATGAGTTGCTAGGAATTCTGGTCATCAAAATTACAGAATTCAGTTGGAAAGAACCTAAAGGATGATTTATCTTTTGAGTTTAATGTCATGGGGGAAGCTAAATATGCTCTTTGGCCAAAAGTCTCTGGATATTCTGACAGAAATAATACCAGACTGGATAAATAGACAAAGTATCAGGATAGAATTTTCTAGACCACTAACACATTCACTGTTATGGCTTTAACCAGAACAGAATTTGCAAAGGACAATAGAGGTCATTACCAGGCTTCACCTTCCAGCGTTGCCTATTACAGCGTGTATGGTAAATTGCTTAATCTCTTTTAATCTTCATGTGAGAAATAATATCCAATTCATAAATCTGAGACTACCAATTTAGATAACACATACAAAGTGTTCTACAAAGTGTTCTACACAGTGGGTACTCATAGACATCTGTCCTTTCTGCTTCTCTTGTTAAATATTCAACACTAAACAGAACCCCTTATCAGATATCTCCAGTCTCTACTAAAATATTTCTAGTGATGAGAAACTCATTGTCTCACAAAGCACTCCACCTTCCTTTGAAGTGCTCTAATTATTAGAAAGTTTATCTTTCTATTTAACTGAAATCTGCCACACAGAATATAGCTTTGCTGATGGAGAATCTTTTGGGTATTTGACAAGATTACTCTGTCTTTCCAAGTCTTTTAAATTCTCCAGGTTATGGATCACCAGTTCATTCAACTGTTCCTTAGATGACATGGTTTTCATTTCTGTTATCATGTAGGTTGCCTTTAGTTGGATCACTTCTATATCCGTAGGATTAATCTGACCCCTCTTTTTCTGTTTCTAGTATTAGCTTAGGGAATATTTTTTAAGGAATGCCTGCTAACTGTGTTTTATCCCATTGCACTTCATCACCAGCATAATGCTACTTCCAAAGATATAACACAGAATTTATTGTTTTCATATTTAAATTTATAGAAACTATTTAAGTTAGATAATTAATTTTTAGTAACATATAACCCCCCCCCAACTCCTTAGTTTCAGGGTTTGGTTTCAGGGTGGCTCAGATGTCTTGAACACATTTGTAATGGAAACTTGATAAACTCCCATTTTGGGTTCACCCTCTTTTTTTGGGTGTGGGGCCAAAGTTTGTCACTTATATTAACTAGTTGGCTTGCAAGCTATAATTATCTTCCTTCTCCAATTAAAATCACATTTCTGTATTGCCACATCTAGTTATTACAAAATCTAGCAATACACCTTGGATTTCTATTTCCCTCTAAGCAGACTTTCCCTGACGATTCATATTTTTTCTTCTGGGTTGTTCAACTCTTAGGTGTTGCTGTTATCCCACTGCTGAATAGGACATTGTTCCCAACGAAGATTGATCAGCGGGTACTTTTCAGTGTTGTTGGTTTTGTTTTTCTGTGTCTCATTCACTGTATTAAAATGATTAAAACACATTGTTATATTATTTCCAGATTTCATTAATAGAATTTTGGGTGACTCATATACTCCAGCTATACCTAATGTGACAGCATAATTAGATCCAAATGAAAAATTCAATCAACATAGGCTTTTACTTTAAATTGTGCCAAATGAAAGCCTTAATTAATAATTTTCCTTGGATTTTAGCTAATCCATTTACCTGAATTTTTCAATCATGTGATATGAATGTACGAACCTAATGTGATATTTCTAAACGTCATTTCAACCTACATGTATTTGGCATGCCCACATTTTCTGCCAGATACTGCATTAAGTACTGGGGACTTATTTCTGGATGGCCAGTAATACCTGGCCCAGCCTTTGAGGAGGAATAAGATACAAAAATTCGTCTTCTAAAAAGGAAGTGCAGGCTACCCGGGTCAAGGAAGTTAGGGTTCTTAGCTGATGTGATGATTACTTAGTCTTATGGGAAAGCACTTCAGAGGGACACGCTCTTTGGTCCTATTCTTGCCAATCCACTCCCACTTAATACCATATATTGAAATTCTATGTTCTCCTCAAGGCTCTGCTCAGATGCCTTTCTGCTATAAAGAGTGGTCCTCATGTCCTAGCCCTTTATATTACCACCCTTTTCCAAACTTCTATGGCAGGTCACTTTATACCTGGCAAGGCAAGGTTATTTGCATACCTGACTAGTCTGCTCCCATTAGTTTCCATAGTGACCAGTAAATATTAGTTTGATTGAGAGAAAAGTGTATTTTACTTATTTATTTTTAATTTTTATTCCTAACTGCTAGACCACCAAGGAGAGAGAACAGTGTTTTTTAGATAGAACACCTCATTATTAAGGGAGAACAAGTTCTATTTTGATCTAGATTGGCAGGAGTATTACATTTTCAGACTGAATATTTTCATGCAAATCCAGTGCTCCATCAATTGTTTTAAGAGAACTCAGTTTTGTATCTATAGTTAGGCGATTGTCTGCATACAAAGCACACTTTAATGATGAATTAGAGGATTCCAAGGTTGCCTTTGTAAGTGAATATCTACAGATACTTTTTTTTTTCTTATAAATACTACATAGAAACCAAGTTACTCTATGTTTTGAAAGCAACTTCTAGTACTCTTTAGATGTATGGGAAAAAGTCCTCAGGTTACTTTCCTTAAGAAAAAGCGTCATGAATTAAAAGACTGTTGAAACTGAAGATCACTTTCTACTGAGTCACCAGATATTGAGCAATATGATTTATATCAATATGCCTTGTGAAATTGTCAAGTTAAAGATTGTACATATTAGATAAGAACATTTTATGTCCCCATAGAGTGACAGGTATCTTGAGGGTTTTCTGGAAATATTAATTGAATTCAACGAATATCTCAGTAAAATGCAAACAACTTCTTGACGGATTTTTTTAGTCTCAAACAGCGAGCCTAATTCCTTTATTAAGACTTAAGGAGAAGGAAGTAAGTGGATTTCAATTTCATGTGATGCAAGCATATTTTAAATAGAGTAACCAAAACAAATAGATTCAAATGGAATCTATGCAAACCATCCTCTTTGCTTCCTTTGTGATGGACACTCCTTAGCTGCTGTGCCTTAATAAGGTAGGGTTTGTTCGTTCAGTCTTTCCAGAGATAAGTGTTGGAAAATTTAGAGTTAATAAATTAATGGATAAAAATTCAATGACTATTTCAAGAGAATAATAGGAGAAATATATTGCCACCATTCAATGTTTGTGCAACCAATGTTTATTGAGTGCTTTTAATGGTACCTAGAGAGTAATACAGGTGGCCCAGCACAGTGGCTCATGCCTGTAATCCCAGAACTTTGGGAGGCCGAGGTGGACAGATCGCTTGATCCCAGCAGAGTAATACAGACATTATTCCAGCTTTTATTGAGTGAATATTCTAGCATTTGTACGTAATTCTGTGCACATATATTCAACAAGTATTGATTGTCTCCTATGCAGTAGGCTATATGTGCTGTTTCATGCACTGTGCTAGATGCCAGGGCTACAGTGGAGGGCAAAACAGACACAGCCCCTGCCCTTAGAGAGAATGCAGTGGTAGAGCTGGACATTATTTCAATATTCATACAAAAAATTGTGCTAAGAGCTGTGAAGCATAACTACAGTATAGAATGAGAGGGTAGAATAGGAGAACCTGACTTGGTTAATGAGGGGCATTTGAGTTAGGACCTAACTGGTGACTATGATTGTTATCTAGGCCAAAATGGGGGAGGAGGCTCATTCTAGGTTAAAGAGGGAAAGTTTGTGAGAAGCTGCCAGAGCAGGAAGGAGCATGGCGTTAGAGTTTACTTGACTGTAGTATTGCTGTCACTCAGTATATGTATATCAAAACTTCATATACTGTACATCTTAGATATATACAAAAATAAAGTAAACAAGGCCAGTAGGTTTGGTGAAGATAGAGGGAGAGAAGGCACACAATTTGAAGGAGGGTAGAAGGGGCCAGGCCAGGCCATACCTTGCTGGGTTTTGGTCTTTATTCCAAGGGTAATAGGAAGCCTTTGAAGGGTTTTAAGCAGTGGAGTGACTGGATCAGCTTTTTCAAAATGATTCCCCCAGCTCTGGTGGAGACAGTGGAAGAGAGGTGGGTGCAGGTAGAAGTGTATGGTCAGCTAGGTGAGAGACATGAATAGTGGCTTGGATGAGGAGGCAAAATACCAGATATGTCCAGGATATGCATAGGTATCTGTTGAATGAATGAATAAATCTAGGGATTCAGGAGACTTGGAGCTTGACCTAGTGAAAAAGCTACAACTGAAGGATTTTTAGACCAACATTGATAGAGGAATAATTTTTCTTGGATTGTTTAGTTAAAGTTCAATTTGACTGAAAGGTAAAAGTCAGTCAAAATAAAGCTTTCTTATTTGATGATCTTTTTCTGACAAAATGAAACATAAATGATCCGTGGTGATCCTAAATAGATTTTTAGTTCAGAGATAAATTATCCTAAAGATATAAGATGTTTGGATATATGTGTATAGCAAGTGTTTTATGATACATATTCTACATGTTGGGAATGTAGTTTTATATGATTAAGTTTTCAGAGTGCCAGTGCTTTGGAAAATGCAGCTAAAAAGTCTCCCTCTGGACAAATTGACAAATAATTGTGTAACCTGCTACTTCAGCTTTGTGTCTTTGGTGTTATAATATTATATTGTCCTTTAGCTCCTCAGAAATTATCTCCTCTGTCATGCAACTGTTCCCTGTGTACTCTGGAGGTGACAGATAATCATGATAATGATGACTAAAACTTTCATCAGGTTCTCCTCCCTACTGAGACCTTCCTTTCCCTTGAGCAGTTCTTGTCTTCCCACTGGCCAGCGTTCAGTTCTATCTCCTTCAGCTCTGCAAGCTGTAAAAACACCTTCCAGAGTCACACAGGGGAACTGAGTAAAATTCTCCTAACTTCACATCACCTGAAGGACATTATCTTACCCCCAGCCTCTGAGTAATAACACTGAGAAGGACTTCATTGTTGTGCTTTCCTATAACACCACTGCCGGATTCTGATTAGCCTGGATCTAATCCTGCAGTACTAATTTTTGTTCCAGGATTATCTGTATTGGATGCTGATTATATACACTTGTATTTTTTTTAAATGATAAACATTTATGTTATTATTTATCAGCCTACTCAGTCGTATATTAGATAGGCTAGGGAAGTTTAACGTTAAAATTATCATCCAGAATCAGCACATAAAGCTGTTTAAAATGGGTATCCAGTGAAAACACCATAAAGCACCTTGGGAGGTACTTTTTATCCAATGTAAAATGAAATATCCAATGTAAAAACGGTATGAAACTTTATTATGTATTTGCCTTTAGTTCATAAAAACTGAGGTTATTTTCAATAGACTATGTAGAGACTTACATATAGTTGGTGCTAAATAAAAGTTTGTTGAAGGAATTGAAGCCATCCTCACAGAATTAAGAATTCTGGACAGAAATGTAGTTATAATTGAGCTGTAATCAGGCTGCACTTTGACCCACTTCCTTGTAACTAGAAATCACATAACCTTAGACACTGACCATTTGCATCCCCATTGTTCCTGTAGATCGAAATTCTAATGTTAGAATCATGAGGCTTTTGTTTAAGAATTGCTTAAACGGATCCTGAATTACTGTGGAACTGCTAACGCCAACCAATGTAAAGACTCCCACAGACAAACCAAATGAGCACGAGAGTACAGTTTCTTTCTCTCTCTGTCCCGTGACTTCATCCTGTACTCTTCAATTAATCAACAATCTCTTTGCTTTGGCTCACTCCAAAACTCTTAAAAACCCTAGCCCCAGAGTCCTTGGGAAGACGGATTTGAGTTTTTCTCTTTTCTCCTCGTTTGGCGGCCTTACCATTAAACCTCTGTCTTTGTTGCAACCTGGGGTACTGACCTGCTGTGAACATCCAGGCAATGAACCTATTACAGCTACAGAATGAATACACAAATAGATGCATATGTGATGTCCCACTTGTATACACAAATATGCCAGCGGAGAAAACCAAATACCACGCGTTCTCACTCATAAGTGGAAGTTGAACAATGAGAACACATGGACACAGGGAGGGGAGCATCACACACTGGGGCCTGTCATGGGGTGGGGGGCTGGGGGAGGGATAGCATTAGGAGAAATACCTAATGTAGATGATGGGTGCAGGTTGATGGTTGCAGCAAACCACCATGGCACGTGTATACCTACGTTACAAATCTGCACGTTCTGCACATGTATCTCAGAATGTAAAGTATAATAATAAAAAATAAAGGTAAAAATGACACTTCAACTTGTCAAAAAAATTATACTTGTTGCTCTGTTTATTTGAAATGTGAAATTGCAGCCTTACGCGATTTCTTTAAAATCCCATGTTTCTTACAAATAAATGAAATATTTCAAAATGAGTAACTTAGCAGAAACTTAGTAGTGTATATATAACTTCAGGAGATCGAAAAGTGCAAGTCAGTAACTAAAATGACCATCTTCTGACCAACCAAGGTCATAGCGCCCTGTGTTTACGGTGTTTTAAAGATTTCAAAATGCCAGGCTAATGTGGTTATATGTGATATTATTGTTGTCTTTTTGTACAAAGTGAGTCATCTCAAGTTGAGTAACTTGTTCTGAGTAAGATAATGACTCACTGAGAAAGCCTGAAATACCATCGAAATGGCTTCTGTTAGAGCCCACTGCTGTCTGTGGGCTGTTTTATCAGTGTGGTTTATTTAGAGGTCTGCTTCTAAATTGCGTATTTGTTCCATCATTTTGAAGAAGAGTTGTATTTCATTAAGAATATGTACATAGTGAAACAACAATGACATCTTTTGCAACTAGAATTCACAATGAATTTAATTCTAAAGAAGAGTAGTATGCAGAATTTTTTTCCTGAAAATCTTGATGCTCATGTTTTTATAGTCTATAAAGTTAAAATATCTATTCTGAGTTTTGCAATTTATTGCATGTGTGTAAAGCGTTGCATTTATTTATAATTCTGCTATATTATGCTAATTTAAGAAATAAACCCTAAAACTGTGCATGACAATTCCCAAGAATGCTAAGCTTGTTTTGAGACGGAGTCTCACTCTGTCGCCCAGGCTGGAGTGCAGTGGCACAATCTCAGCTCACTGCAAGCTCCGCCTCCTGGGTTCAGGCCATTCTCCTGCCTCAGCCTCCCGAGTAGCTGGGACTACAGGTGTCTGCCACTACGCCCAGATAATTTTTTGTATTTTTAGTAGAGACAGGGTTTCACCGTGTTAGCCAGGATGGTCTCGATCTTCTGACCTCGTGATCTGCCCGCTTCAGCCTCCAAGTGCTGGGATTACAGGCGTGAGCCACCGTGCCCAATCCCGGTATTTCTTTCTTTTTTTTTTTTTCGAGACAGAATCTCGCTTTGTCGCCAGGCTGGAATGCAGTGGCGTGATCTCGGCTCACTGCAACCTCTGCCTCCCGGGTTCAAACAATTCTCTGCCTTAGCGTCCTGAGTAGCTGGGAAAGGCAAACGCCACCACGCCTGGCTACTTTTTGTATTTTTAGTAGAGATGGGGTTTCACCATCTTGGCCAGGCTGGCCTTGAACTCCTGACCTCGTGATTCACCCACCTCAGCGTCCCAAAGTGCTGGGATTACAGGAGTGAGCCACCGCTCCGGTTTTTCTTAATTTATTTTATATACTCCGTATTTAGTTGTAGAATCCTCCGTTTCAATTTGAGCAGCTACATTAATATTAGCATTTTAGACAGGCCCTGTGGTTTGCACCTCTCATCAGGCATCTCACGTTTGACTAAAATGGTAGGAGTCTGAGGTGGGAGGATCTCTTGAGCCCAGAAGTTTGAGGCTGCAGTGAGCTATGATCGCATGACTGCACTACTGCCTGGGTGACGGAGAGTGACTCCGCCTCTAAAGAAAGCTTGTCTTATAGTTCCGAAGTGCTTTATGGCTTGTTAAGCTCCTTCACAGAAATTGGCTTATTTGATGCTCACAACTTGTGATAGAGGGAAGATAAATATTATTCCCCCCTCCCCTATGTTGGCTGAGAAAAGTGCACATTTTCTTTACAAAACTGGAATAGTTTAGGATTGTGCATGAAGGGAAGAAAAAGAACAAATACGTCTGGGGGAAATATCTAAACCAGTTAATTTCTTTAGTTGTAGAGACTTTGTTTTTTTTTCTTTGCATAATAATAGCAGGTAATATTTAGTGCTTACTATACGCCAAGTGTGAATTGAGCCACAGAATTCTCATAATTAGGGTGTGAAGTGGGTATTTTTTTGCCTTGATTTTAGGGAGCAGAGAACTAAAGAACAGAGGGGTAAATAAAACCATTAGAAAGTGCCAGAGCTGGGACCCAAACTCAGACCTCTGCACTGTGCTTTTAACCTCTATGTTCATTGGTGTACTGCTGTAAAACAGTTTTCTGGGAAATACATTTTAAAAACCCAAGTTCCATTGTGTAAATACTGCCATCGTGGCCAATTTCAAGCTTCCCGTGGTTTAATAGCGAGCTTGGAAAATTCCTGAATATTTACTGATCGGCGGTTAAGAGCCAGCTTGCTGTAGTACACCTCTGACGATCCTACATGGCCTCTCTGTGCCTGTGGACAGTATCATCTGAAGAAAGAATATTCAATTATTATTTTAAAATTGACTTTATTGAGTTAAGATTTGCTTACAATGAAATATATTCGTTTTAAATGTACAGTTTGAAGAACCTTGCTAAATGGACCTATCACCACATTCAAGACACAGAACGCTTCCATCAGTCCCAAAGGTTCTCAGGTGCCTCTACCAGGTTAACCAGTTAATTCCCACTCCTCCACACCTTTCAGCTCAGGTGACCACTGAGTTTATTTCTGTCGCTATAGATGAGATTTTATCTTTCTGAAAGTTTCATATAAATGGAATCACACAGTATGTATTCTTTTGTGTCTGGCTTTAGCTCAGCACAATCTTGGATTCATTTCCAAGATTTAAGAAACATTTACTACCCCATAAAAAATCATTTACTCAGCTATATGAATAAGAATTTCATTTTCATTTGATATTTGAGTATATTTTTAAAGCCTGAGTACTTATTGATTGGCTGGTTTTCTTAACTCTAAATAATTGCTTTCTTTTTCACTTTATGCCTTATAGAACTGCCTCCTTACTGGTGAACTTTTTGGAAACTGATTATTAGTTAAATAAGACAATTTTAATTTACTAAGTCATTTTAAAAGGTTTGCCTTTTTCTTCTTTCTTGTTTTACAAGGTAAACCTTCTAGTATCAACACATCTCAAGTGGCTTGAACACACAGGGTTAGCTTATGGTATTTTTATTTTATTTTATTTTATTTTATTTTTTGAGACGGAGTCTTGCTCTGTTGCCCAGGCTGGAGTGCAGTGGTGTGATCTCGGCTCACTGCAACCTCTGCCTCCTGGGTTCCAGCTATTCTCCTGCCTCAGCCTCCCGAGTAGCTGGGACTCCAGGCACGGGCCACCACTCCCAGCTAATTTTTGTATTTTTAGTAGAGATAAGATTTCGCCATGTTAGCCAGGCCGCTCTCGAACTCCTGACCTCAAGGGATCCGCATGCCTTGGCCTCCCAAAGTGCTGGGATTACAAGCGTGAGCCACCGCGCCCAGCCGGGGTTAGTTTATTTTAAAGTTCGTTTCTTGAGACTCCAGAAGATGGCACTCTTACAAAGCCTAAGAAATAAAGCTTTGGCAACCTATGGTTGTTTTTCTAGGTGGTTCCTTCCTGCTGTGACCCATTTGCAAAGCCATTTGCTTGGGAGAATAACATTTTTTTTTTTCTAATTATCAGAGTCATATATGCTGTTTGTTAAACATTTTAATAAAGGTATTCTTCAAACCCCTTGCTAATCCCCAAGAGATAACTACAACAGTTCAGTATATATACAGTATTTTCCAGACCTTCCACTAGCTTATACACACAACATACGCATATCAAAGTAAAAATGTAAATTTCTAAATTTTTCGATTTTAGGATAATCATAAACAATGCTCTTGTCTTTTGCTATAGGATTCTTTATTCAGTTTTTTTCTTCGCAGTTCTTTTCTTTAAAGACAGACCTTCCACTTCTGCAATTCATGGCTTGCCGAGTCCAAAGGGACCTCTCACATCTGTGTTGAATGAGGGCTTGTGGCCTAGTGAATGAGGGCTAGACTGTCATGATAAGGATGCTGCTATGGTCTCAAAGTTTTGGTCCCCCCATATTTGGATGTTGAGACCTAATCACCAATGTGCCAGTATTAGGAGGCGGGGTCTTTGAGTGGATTAGGTCCTGATGGTGGAGCCCTGGCCAAGGGGATTATTGTCCTTATCAATGAGGCCCCAGGGAATGGCTTTGTCCCTTCTGCCATGTGAGGATATATCGAGAAGCTGTGTATGATCCAGAAAGTGGACCCTTATCAGACACTGAAGCTGCCTCCAGAACTGTGAGAAATAAGTTTCTCTCATTTTTAAGCCACCCAGTCCGAGGTATTTTGTTCTAGCTGCCCAAAGGGACTGATAGATGCTGTGCTAGTTGCATTTCTTGTCAGTGAGAACAGGGCAAAGTGAAGTTACATAATAAGAAATGTAATGCTTCCTTTGCCTACTGAAGACTTATAGGACATTTTGGCCGAGATAGTATCAGAAAAGAACTATTATTTGGGTCTTGCTGGCTGTGCCGTGAAATCCTAGCCATTGGAGCTTTAGTGGGAAATTTTGTGAAATCACAAATTTTTTTTCAGATAGTTTTTTCCCCCATGATATAACCTTGCCGGTAGCTGACTTCCCCGAGAACATATAGTCCAGGAAACCAAGGAAGAACTGAAAGGCTTCTGTGATCTGTCTTTGGAGGTCATATACTGTCACTTCTTCAATAAATCTGCTCCTCATTCATTGTAGGAGGGAACTACACAAGGGAATGAAGACCAGGAGGCAGGGATCACTGGCGCCAACCTGGAGGCTGCCACAAGTCACCAATGTGTAGATGTTATTTGAAACCATGGGATTGGCCAGGTGTGGTGGCTCACGCCTGTAATCCCAGCACTTTGGGAGGCCGAGGCGGGCGGATCATGAGGTCAAGAGATGGAGACTATCCTGGCCAACATGGCAAAACCCTGTCTCTACCAAAAATACAAAAATCAGGTGGGTGTGGTGGTACATGCCTGTAGCCCCAGCTACTCAGGAGGCCGAGGCAGAAGAATCGCTTGAACCTGGGAGGTGGAGACAAGATCACGCCACTGCAATCCAGCCTGGGCAACAGAGTGAGGCTCCCTCAAAAACAAACAAACAAAAAACAAACAAACAAACAAAACCCTTGGGATTAGAGCAGGGAGGAGAGGCTGTGGAGGGATTAGATGAGGTTACCTGGGGCGGGAGTATAGAGAGGAGACAAGAGGATTGAGACAACATTCAGTCACAGAAGTCTCAGAAAAAGCTGCTTATGGAGTAATGGCTCTGGGAGCTTTGTGGAAAACAATTTCCAAGAGAAGGGAATGCTGAGAAACTGTGGTACTAGCTAATAAATGACCCCTGCTTTTATACTTGTGCAAAATCCTTTCCCCTTTGGGTCTCACACCATTCCTATGTAGTTGTAAGGAAAACAGATGTTATTTAAAGCAGTAACTATTGCAGACACTTTTGAGCACCAGGGAAGTAGAATCCTTTATTTATTACTTGGGGGCTATGGACCTTGTTCAGAGGCCTTGATAATCCTTTTGAGTCTGAAAGGTAAAGGTTGCCCTAGGATGTATGCTGGAAGGTGAGGGCTAGACAAAGAGAGCTGAGCGTATAATAAAGTGAGATGAGTGGAGGATCTGAAACCATTAAAAAAATATTTTTTTCTTTTCTTTTTTTTGAGACAGAGTCTTACTCTGTTGCCCAGGCTGGAGTGCAGTGGCATGATAACAGCTCACTGCATTCTTGACCTCCCTAGGCTCAGGTAATCCTCCCACCTCAGCCCCCCAAGTAGCTGGGACTACAGGTGTGCACCCCCACACCCGATTAATTTTTTTTTTTTTGTAGAGACAGAGTTTTGCCATGTTGTTCAGGCTGGTCTTGAACTCCTAGGCCCAAGCAATCTGCCCATGTCGGCCTCCCAAAGTGTTGGGATTACAGACGTGAACCATTGCATCTGGCCATATAAATAATATTAAAAGGAAAAACTACATACTGAAGCAAATCAGCTTAAGTTGGCTGACTAGCCATTGGCTTTTGGACTCAGCTCTGGAATTCCTCTTGTCTAGCACAATTCCTCCCTCTCCCTTCTGCTCCTTTGACACTCCTTATTCACCATGTCTCCTTGTTTCTTCATCCCACTTTGGTTCTATATAGTAAATAATAATAAGACACAAATATTGAGTACTTTCTAGGTGCCAGTAGTTTCCAGGTTCCTAGTGCTTTAGGTACACAACCTCATTTCATCTTCACAAACGCATGCCTTGAACCAGGTGCAGTCATCGCTATCATTTCCACTTTAAGAAACTGAGGAACACAGAGGTTAAGTTACTTGCTATTAAGTAGCAGAGCCAGAAATTGAACCCAGTGTGATGTTAGAGGCCAGGCTCTTAATCATTAAATTTTGCCCATTTTCCTTTAGGGTTTTGAATTTGGCAATGCATGTTGAACCACGATCTACTCAGGCTGAGACTTTGGCTGCCTTTTTCCCTAATGCAGAACATGATTTCTGTTACTGACTTGTGGGTCTGACCTGTCCCAGTGGAGACCCCACCCTGGGCCTCACTGCTGCCAGCTAGGAGAAGGGAGAGCAGAACAATGTTTGTTCACACCCTCTGTCTTTTCACATGTATTTGCCCTGTTTCCTTTCTCCCTCGTCTGCCTGGATGATTTCTTTATGTAGCATTTCATTGCCCCTCCTGGAAAATTGTTCACTTCTCCTTCCATGCGTCCTTCGAAGGTCTTTTCCTTTTTGTTTTGAGACAGAGTCTCACTCTATCACCAGGCTGGAGTGCAGTGGTGCAATCTCGGCTCACTGCAACCTCCGCCTCCTGGGTTCAAGTGATTCTCCTGCCTCAGCCTCCTGAGTAGCTGGGATTGCAGCCATCTGCCACTACACCTGGCTAATTTTTGTATTTTTAGTTGAGATGGGGTTTCACCATGTTGGTGACGATGGTCTTGATCTCTTGAGCGCGTGATCCACTGCCTCAGCCTCCCAAAGTACTGGGGTTACAGGCGTGAGCCATGGTGCCCAGCCCTTTGAACTTCTATTCAACAGATCTCACTGTATCACCATTCCTGGTAGATGTTTATCTCTGCCCTCAACCATGAGCTCCTCAAGGCAAGGACCATATCATGTTCATCACTGAGTCTCCAGTCTGGCACACTGTAAGGGCTCAGCGTTTCCTGACTGCATGAAAGATGGTGCTAGAAAATGAACAGGACAACTCTCAACTGCTGTAGTAGACAGTATAATTTTGCTACAACCTTGATGGGTTTACATAAAAAGGCCAGCACTTCTAAAAGAATCTTCTTTTAACTTAATCCTCAAACCCTGACATCTTCATCCCAGTTTTTATCTACATTATCATTATTATTATTATTAATGTTTTGTAGAGATAGGGGTCTCTTTATGTTGTCCAGGCTGGTCTTGAACTCCTGGCCTCAAGCAATCATCCTGCCTCTCAGTCTCCCAAAATGCTGGGATTATAGGTGTGAGTCATTACTCCCAGCCTCTATTTTATTATTAGTATTTCAAAAACTTCTCTCTATGCTCTTAACATTATTGTTGGAATCAAGAAGGCATACATTTCACATTATTACCATTCATTTTTTATTACAATTAATTCTATTAAAACAATACTACTTGATTAAAGCTCTATGATTAAAAAATATTCCAGATTACCAGAAGAAAGTTCATTAAAAGACTACTCCAGGTCCAGAAAGATATAAGGTAATTTTGATTTGTTATAAAGACCAACGTGACCAACATGGCTTGTGACTGCATATTGTTTCAGAAGGGCAAAAAGGATTCAGTGTGAATAGGGAATCCAAAGAAAATGGAACAGACAAAAATAGAGATTGAACTAATACACCATGTTACTCTGAAAGGAATGATTTCTGTTTGTAAATTTCTTGTTCCTAAGGAACCAATCATGGGGTAGATCTTGTGAAATTTTACATTAGTTCTTCAATTTCCTGAACTTGAGATGAGACCACCTCACCATTCACCATCTCCTGCACAACTGTCTTGATTTTTCGGGTTTTGGTCGGGTCTAAAGATAAAAATGGAATAAGGGGGCAAAAGTTAGTGTTTCAAATATTAATCCAGCATTAGTTGTTTAATGCAGGTTTCTAAATTAAGCATTGGTTGATACAATCCATATAATTAAACTTTCAAAAGTAAATTTTACTTCTTAAAAATGTGTTTTATCCAATGAAAATGAAATGTATTCAGTGTTGCCTTGTACACATATGAAAACATTTTTTTAAGAAAACATTTCAAAGTTGGTTATGGTGATCATAATACCTTGTAGCAGAGTAGGTTTTTTTCCCTCCTGGGATTGCCAATTTTTTAATTTTTATTTTAATTTTCTTAGAGACAGGGTCTGGCTCTGTTGCCCAGGTTGGAATGCAGTGGCATGATCATAGCTCACTATAACCTCTAACTCCTGAGCTCAAGGGGTCCTCCTGCCTCAGCCTCCAGAGTAGCCGAGATCACAGGCATACACCACCATGCCCAGCTATTTTTTTTCTTAAGTTTTTTGTAGAGATGGGGTCTCACTGTTGCCCAGGTGGGTCACGAACTCCTGGCCTCAAGTGATCCTCCCACCTTAGTTTCCCAAAGCTATGAGATTACAGGCATGAGCCACCGTGCCCCCAAAAGTTTTAATATAGTACAGACTACTCATTTTGTGCAGGAATGCATAAATGTTTTTCCTTGGCTCAGAATATAAATATGCTTTAAATTAAAATTAATAATAATGCAATATTCAATGAGATCTTACAGGTTTTGCATTAATGAATGTGATTCTGACTTATTCTAAGTGATTCTAGGGTTTCTGCATACCTTTAGAGGAATCAGTTGACTGTGCTTGTGATTTGGAGTCTGTCACAAATAAACTTTCCTCCAAACCATCACTGTAAGAAAACAAAGGAGATGACCTCAAAAAGTGAAGCAACCTGGCTTTTAATGGAAGAGTTGGTCTCAGAAATTCGATTTCCCAATTTGTAGGCCTGAGTTCTTCCAACTAGTGCAGCCTCTGATCACTTTTGGAAAGCTTGTTAGAGTAGGTGGTTCAGGAGGCTACTAGGTGTCCTTCTTATCATCAGGTCTTTGATATCAGAAATTGAGTGACTTTTGTAGTATAGGGAATACTAATTTACAAACTGTTTCTGACAGTAGTGCCTTTGTTCATTGCAGCATTTTATGAATTACCAAGTAAGATAATGGGTGAAAACACTTTGCAAAGTGTAGAGCATTTAGTAAATCCCAGGCATATCTTTACTAGACTTTGTTTGTTTGCTTTTCTGTCAACTAAAACCCCATTCCTTCTATTTCTGCTGTCCACTCTTGGTCAGCCCCTAAAGGTGTTTACAGCCTTCGTTGTCTGCTCACCCCTGGGCCTCCCCGTCCAGCAGGCGGCGGTAGGTCTCAATCTCCAGCTCCAGGCGGGCCTTGACATTCAGCAGGCGCTGGTGGTCCACGTTCTGGCGCTCTGCATCCGCGCGCACCTGGAGCAGCTGTGCCTCCAGGTTGCTGATGAGCTGCTGCACCTGGGACAGCTGCGCGCAGTAATCGCCCTCGGCTTCGGCCAACGAGTCTTCCAGGGATTTCTTCTGCACGCGGGAGGGAAATGGTATAGAAATAACGATGGAGGGGACCGAAAAGAGGAGGGCAGTCAACGGCTAATGTAATTTGGATGCAGCATTTTCTTTGGAAGTCCAAAGGATGCTGCGTCTGTTTGCTCAGGAGCGTACCATGGCGAGCTGGGACTGCAGCTCGATCTCCAGGTTCTGAACGGCGCGTCGCAGGTCGGTGACCTCGCTCTTGCTGGACTGAAGCTGCTCGGTGTTGGTGCTAATCTCCTTCCGGAGCTCCCCGCTCTGCAACAGCAAAGACAGCCAGGGGACTCGAGCGCTGAGCTCGCTTGCAGGGCTTTCTGCGAATGTATCAAAGCCTTTGTTGTTTGTGTTACCTTTTCAATGAACCAGGCTTCAGCGTCCTTCCGATTCTGCTCAGCGATGGTTTCATACTGCGCCCGCATATCGTTGAGGAGCCTGGTGAGGTCCACTCCGGGGGCAGCGTCCATTTCTACGCTGACCTCACCTGGGCCGCCCACCCGGAAGCTTTGGAGTTCCTGGGGACAGCACGTGAGAGAGAGGGGCACAGGGGTCCATTGTGACTTTCGTGGGCCCTGGATACTTTTATCCTCCTGGGCCCCTTCCTACACACACGCACACACACACACACACACACTTAAAAATTCTATTTTATGACTGTTGGTATAAATATTAATGTAATATTTTAAAACTTTTTTAACCTAAAAATTCATATTTTTCTTCTGATTTTACAGGAACTTAAGACATATTAATGGGTCCCTGAAATTACCTCAGACCCTGGGAGCAGTGCCTGCTGTTCCTAATGGGTAAGTTGGCTCTACTTCTTGAGGGGCCATGGCCTTTACATGAAAGGAGGCCTGGTGTACACTCACTGGGGTTTTCACCTACAGCTGCCAAACAGAGGGCTGCAGCAGTACCTGGGCTTGCACGCTGTTTGTGCCACAATCATTGAAAATCTAGTAGAAACTTCCTATTGCCAGCGTCCCTTCCTTGCCTAGCCTCCAATATGCACCGTGACATGTCAGAGTTTTCTGTGTGTTATGCTAAGTATAACCAGTTTCTCAAACACATATAACATTATATATTATTGGTAGACTTTTGTTCCTTAACTTTTAAAATACTCAGCTTTTTTTTTTCTTTTAAATCACTGAATTAGGACAGTTAGCATTCCTATTGTCATTGCTTTATAATGGAAATGACAAAATCAGAAAGTACCTCTAATCTGTTAAGCCTTAACAGGATCCACCATCACCACCACCACCACACACACATCACGCACACCACATGCACATCACATACACCACACACACATCCCACAGAAATCCAAAACAAATGGCCATTTTAACAGGGAGACAATGTATTCTCCATACTTGTTCCGACTCCAGATTTCTAAATTTGAAATTGTAATTTTTGGGTCTGGGAGAAAAAAAAAAGTAGCTGAGTGAGGCCGCCCTGTCTGACTCACTTCCTCATGGTTCTTCTTCATGTAGGCCAGCTCCTCATTCAGGCTCTCGATCTGCATCTCCAGGTCGGTCCTGGTCAGGGTCAGCTCGTCCAGCACCCGGCGCAGGCCATTGATGTCAGCCTCGACGCCCTGGCGTAGGGCCAGTTCATTCTCATACCTGAAAACCAAGTGCAAAGCAGTTGAGGGAATCAACACAGCCATTTGAACAAGGCCACTGATCTTCAGGGCTCGTTATTGCTTACATCTGTGCACCTACTTCATAATGGCAGCATTGCAATGTATGATGAGGATTTTGCTTTTGTGTTTTTTCTTTCCTTTTTTTCCACCATTGTTTACCATTCAGTTGGAGAGAAGACAAGTGAAAAAATAATGAGGCAGTACTTTCCTACCAGCTATGAATCCCAATACCACAGCATCCCAGGGAATAATTTTCCCTTTGCTGGCTGCCATGGCTATAAATAGCAGCAGCCCTCTCTAAGTGGAATTTCTAAAAGCAGTTGAAAATAAGTTACTCTTTTTGCTTAATGTTCTTCATGATTTAACTTAAAACACTGATACTTCTTTAGTGGCTGTTACCAAAATTTTACAGGTTCAGGACCATGGCCATTGCAACTTCCTGTGTGGAAATTTTGTGAAGCAAAAAGGAAATTAGTATTTCTTCCTTATATCTGGGAGAGGTGAGCATGGAAAAGGAGGAAGGAATATAAAAATTAGTACATGGTTAATCTTTCCATTGTATGTGTCATCAGGAAACAATGGTTGATACATTGAAAACTGAGGTTTAGAGGCAGATGGATCATAAGGTCACAAGTTCGAAACCAGCCTGGCCAAGATAGTGAAACCCCATCTCTACTAAAAATACAAAAATTAGCTGGGCTCGGTGGCAGGTGCCTGTAATCCCAGCTACTTGGGAGGCTGAGGCAGGAGAATCATTTGAACCCAGGAGGCAGAGGTTGCAGTGAGCCGAGATCGCACCACTGCACTCCAGCCTGGGTGACAGAGCGAGACTCTGTCTCAAAAAAAAAAAGAAAAAAGAAAATTGAGGTTTAGGACTTTGGTAGGATTACGGTGTCAGTCACATCACGAGTCAATAGCACACTACAAATATAGTGATCCATAGCCCTGGGTTTAGGCAACTTATAATTTAAGGACATTTAATGTGAATTGCATTAGATTCTAATTACTTTCTAGAACACCCTATGTGAATTTACCAAAACACTAAATATATGGAGCATGTGAACTTCAGAAGATTTTATATCAGTGAAGACAGGACAGTAGGGCAGAAGACATGGTGGGACATGGCCGTGATCCTCAGTTTCTTCCACTCACTTCATCCTGAAGTCCTCGGCAGCCAGTCTCGCATTGTCGATCTGCAAGAGGAGCTGGGCATTTCCAATGTTGGCTGCAATGATCTGGCAAAAAAGAGGTACACACACGAGATGAAGCCCTAAAAAACTAGTATTATACAAATATATTTTTGACACAAAGGTAAAAATGGTGATGTTAAATGCTGGTTTTTAGAGTTTAAGACAGTTTCATTTTTCTAAGACAATATCTGTATAAAATAATATTGAGAAGTAAAGAAATACAGATTTCCTACAGAAAGATAATGGAAATACAATCATTTCTTGGTAAATGATGAAATGGAATGAAACAACCTGGGATGAGAAAATTGCTGCAAGTACAGCCAAATTGGAAAATATCAAAGTTGTAGGTGATTATCACTGTAAAACATTGCAATGGTAAAAAGGAAAAAAATTCCCAAAGCCCCTCCAAAAGAAATCATCTTACCTTATTCCTGAGGTCTTCAATCAGTGGATAATATTTGCTGTAATCATTCTGTGAAGCATCTCCAGTCCCAGTTCCTCGTGTTTCATACCATTCTCGAATTTTGTTTTCTAGCTCAGTATTAGCCTCTTCTAGAGCTCGCACCTTATCCAGGTAGGAAGCTAATCTATCATTAAGATTTTGCATAGTTTCCTTTTCTGATCCAGAAAGAAGGCCTCCATCATTGCCTGAGAGAATACCTAGAGAGCCACCTCCTGGGCTGCCCCCAAATCCCATCCCCAGTCCTCCAAAGCCACTTCCACCCAGGGCTCTCCCATAACCAGCACCCAGTCCTCCTGCCATGGAACTTCCAGAGCCACCCCCAAAGCCAGAACTAGAACCAAACATGGAAGCAGCAGAAAAGCCTCCCCCATAGCTGGATCCAAAGCCAAAGGCACTTCCCCCATAGCCACTTCCAACACTGGAAGCAGACATGCCCCTGGGTCTGCCTGCTATCACACTCTGGGAGGAGAGCCGCCGGGACAGTCCGGGGGTGCGCACTGAGAGTGACATGGTGTTGTTGGAGAGATCCATAGCCTGGGGAATGTCCACAACTGGAGAGGAAGTTGTGCCAGCAAGCCAGGAAGCTAACCTTTTATAGGCTGTGAGATGGGTGTCGCAGTTGAAAAGTTCACTTTCTCCACTCAAAATTGGGTCCTCCCCCCAGGTTTTTGGCCAGCTCAACAAGTGAATGATTTATGTATAATGAAAATTCATTGATACAGAAGTAATTGAATAATCATTTCCATTAAATATTTGTTATATGAAAAAGAAAGCTGGGTGGAGTAGAGTCTACTTGTCATGAGGAATTTTTCTTCTCCAAATTAGTCTGTTGCCTGTATTCCCAGCACTGCCTAGCGTCTTGTACACAGTAGGAAGATAATGAACAATTGCTGAATGGATACGTTAAATACTTCTTCCTAAACCTTATGCTTTTTAAAATTCTTCTCTCATCTTTTCTGTTTGTTTCCTTTGGAAAATCCAACGTAAACCATTTGTTTCCTTTGGAAAAACCAATCCGATGTAAAATCCGATCATGATCAAGCATATCTTTTAGTGGAATACAGCTTCAGAAGCAGCTGTGAAATGCACTGGCAAAAGGTGGAGAATAAATACATTTTCCAGATTGATACTAGAATTTCCTTTCTTTTTTTTTTTTTTTTGTTTGAGATGGAGTCTCGCTCTGTCACCCAGGCTGGAGTGCAATGGCGCGATCTTGGCTCACTGCAAGCTCCGCCTCCCGGGTTCACGCCATTCTCCTGCCTCAGCCTCCCGAGTAGCTGGACTACAGGCGCCCGCCACCATGCCCGGCTCATTTTTTGTATTTTTAGTAGAGACGGGGTTTTACCGTGTTAGCCAGGATGGTCTCGATCTCCTGACCTCGTGATCCGCCCGCCTCGGCCTCCTAAAGTGCTGAGATTACAGGCGTGAGCCACCGCACCCGGCCAGAATTTCCATTTTCAAGGATTTTAAAACCTTGGCATTAGGATGTTGCACGTTTCTTTTCCCTCTGATTCTTCAACTCCAAAAAGTACTATTTTTGAGTAGAGTTGTTTGTAGCAGAGTTTATAGTAGAGTTTATCATCGTTGTTTAAGCAGTTTTGCCTTGTCTGATTGCTCACTGCTCTACATTCAGCACTTATGTTTATTCCTTCAACAGATATTGCCTGTAATGGTTGCTCAATAAATGTGTTGACTGGTTGAATGGACTGTGTGAACACTTCAGGTTTTATTGCCGTTATCAATAAGGAGAAAGTGGAAACACAGTTTAAATTAAGAAGTGATTAAAACCCCAAGTTTAAGAGGCTAGTGAACCATTTCAGTTGACTGCTATGATGAAAAAGGATAAATTATACAATATAGAATACATTGGATGTTATATTTTAAACTTTGCTGTGAAAACTTTGCAAAGCGTACTTCAAGGAATTGTATCCAGTATTTTTAATTTTTAAGACATAAAATTCTTGTACTTTCTTGTTTGATGTATTATTTACCTTTGAAATTGATATGGCTTGTATATTGAACATGAAAACTAACGTTCTTGAAGGAAATGCATTAACTGAAAGAAGCCTGCTTTCAGAGAGAGTTGTAGATACCTGGAAACCAAGTAGTACAATTCCAGGGTGGTGGAATTCCCTTAGGAATTTAAATTGTGAGCATTTTGATTGGATAAGAAGGAATAAGGATTTTTCTTTTACATGTTTTCTTTGAGATGATGGCCCAAGTCTCTACATGTCTCATTGCAAAATAGTTCTATAGTTTTTTTTTTTTTTAATGTAGCCCTCTATGTATTTATTGCAGGAAATTTAGAAGGTGCAGAAAACATAAAGAAGATGTATGTATATATGAGTATTTTATATACATTTTTGAACATAATTGATTCAATATAAGATTTTATAATCTGCTTTTCTCTTAAGATTATGTAGTTATCTATCACTTGAATTTTAATAATTGGGTACAGAACATGGATTATGGATTCTTGGAAATTCATTATTGGATTCAAATTTCCAAATTCAGGTTGCTCTGTATTTGATGATAGGAAATAAAATTTCTGGGTGTAAATAAGTTTTTTTGCGAAGATGTTTATACTGATTTCATTAATAAGGTATACACTGACTGTGTGTACTATAGACATATATGTATTTTGACTAGAATGGATTTATTGAAATAAAATACATTAAAATCATTGTAAAGATACAGTTCCTGCCTTGTGGGAAACAGGGCCTTCATTTCTCCATCAGCGACCTCTGTTTCCTTATATATGGCCACTAAAACTCCTTTTCAATTGGTATATTTGGATTCTGTGTTTTATTTTATTCTAAGGAAAAGTTTTTAAAATATGCAAGTATTATAGATTTCTAAAATAAAATTGAATTCTTATTTGATTTAATAATACATAACTTTCATAAAAAGGAAGATTTTTATTTTTATTTACTTACCATTACTGGATTAAAAAAAATAATTTCAACTCTTATTTTAGATTCAGGAGGTACATGTGCAGGTTTGTTACGTGTGTATATTTCATGATGCTGAAGTTTGGGGTACAACTCATCTCATCACCCAGGCAGTAAGCATAGTACCCAACAGTTTTTTAACCTTTGCTCCCCACAGTAATTCCCAGTGTCTATTGTTGCCATTCTGTATGTCCATGAGTGCTCGATGTTTAACTCCCCAAAAGGAGGCTTTTAGAAGGCTTTCTATACATTTGTAAGTGGAGATTGAATCTATCTGGTAAAGATTAATTTCTCAGCAAAATTATTGGATACTTGTGAGATCATTGAGATGCTACTTAATACAAACAATTAACCATAATAATTAGCAAATACTTGGCCATCGTTTAGGGTTTTTCCATAAGCGTATGCAGTACTTTTTGTTTCTCTTACTAAAATAATAACATGATTTTTTTGGACATTTCAATAGCAGAGATAATATGTGAAGTAAGCCTGTAACTGTTACACAACTTGAATTATGTCAAAATGATGTGGTCTTTTTGAAAATTAAATCAAGTATTTCAACCAAGCCAACATGAAAGTATTCAAGTACTGGGTCTGCTATTATCTCCATCTTCAATGTCTGGTCCATTTGCCCAGTGTCTTGGACAAAGTCAGCATTCAATATATGCTTCTTGATTTCTCTCTTGATAAATCAAACTGCTGGGTCATTAGTGTGTGTTATGTATGAGGAAATTTTTCCAAAATTAAAAAGAGTGTATCAATATAAAGGCAAGCTACAAAGTATAATAATTTAATTATTAGTGGATTCACAATGTAGACACATTCAGATGTTACCCTCATTCTAATGTACACGTGCATGCACACACACATACCCAGAAACATGCACTCAGATGTCTTTGCTTGGTGCCAGTGTGCAGGTGCTCCCTGCAGAGGGATCTTCTGCAGCCCCTGCTGCTCCACCTTCTCTGGGAACCCTTTCTCCTGAGAATGCTTCTTTCTCTAGCCTTGATCTCATTGGAGTTTGTCTCATAATGGCTAGCACTTGTTTTGCCTTGTAGAGTACAGACTGACTCCTGAGGAATTCCAGACCTGTAGACTAGATTCCCTGTAGTTTACTGCTGCCTCCTGTCCATCTGCATATCCAGATATTATCTCCCGGATTACAGCCTCCCCGAAGCTGAGGTTCTTCCATTGTGAAGAGTCCTGAGGCAGAACTAGCAGTGCCCACTGGGGATTAGGGGACAGATGCCAGTTTACTGCTGCCTCCTGTCCACCTGCATATCCAGATATTATCTCCCTGATGACAGCCTCCCTGAAGCTGAGGTTCTTCCTTTGTGAAGAGTCCTGAGGCAGAACTAGCAGTGCCCACTGGGGATTAGGGGACAGATGCCAGTTTACTGCTGCCTCCTGTCCACCTGCATATCCAGATATTATCTCCCTGATGACAGCCTCCCTGAAGCTGAGGTTCTTCCTTTGTGAAGAGTCCTGAGCTAGAACTAGCAGTGCCCACTAGGGATTAGGGGACAGATGGGGCCACACCTGAAGCCCCGGCAAACCTCCATAAGGAATACCTGGGATCAATTCTGGCAAATGGATGGAATATTTTGACTTTTTGTGGAAAAAAAAAAAAAAAGCCACTTTCCCAGGGACACAAATGACGAACCCGTGGTGAAATCCAATTACAACTTCCTTTTATATTATTACATAAGAGACAAATGTGAAGGGACATATTTCTCCCCAACCTAAACTTGTCACAAAGAGCAAGCAAGTGGGATTTCTAAATAAAGGGGGTTTAAGCAAGAGATTTGCAGAAATCACACATTTGCTATAGACACGGAAAGAATGTCGCAACCTAAGACAGTCTCAGCTTGAGAGAAGCCATGATCCATTTGTTTGATTTCTTGAGAGAATGAAAATCTGTTCCGTGGAAAAGCCAGTGATTTTAGCCCCATATGGAGGTTTTTACCAAGGATTCCTTATATCTATATTATAAGCATTTTGACTGAGCTTGTCTTTGTTTGAATTATCAGTTATTATGTACTTACTACTTTTTGGACACTGGGCCAGGTGAATTACAGACATTATTTTTTAACCTTCATGGTAACCTCTTAAGGTGGTACTGGCTTTATTTGTTTGTTTGTTTGAGACAGGGTCTTGCTTGGTTGCCCTCACTCAGGCTGGAATGCAGTGGTGTGACCATAGCTCTGAAACCTTGAACTCCTGAGCTTAAGCGATCCTCCTGCCTCAGCCTCCCAAGTAGCTGGGACTACAGGCATGCAGCACGACACTGGCTATTTTTTTTAAAATTTATTTTGAATTTTTTTGTAGAGACGGGGTCTTGTTATATTGCCCAAGCTGGTCTTGAACTTTAGGCCTCAAGTGATCCTTCTGCCTTGGCCTCCCAAAGCACTGGGATTACAGCTTGAGATGTAATCCCATTTTACAGATGAGCAGTCTGAGAGTCCAATTGTTAAGTGATTTACTTAAGCCCATGCAGCTGGGAGGTGGCAGAGATAGGATTCGGGCCTGCAGTGCCTTCTATAGATACCACAACCTTGCTGCTGGCAGTGACAATCAAAAGGGCAGAGGATACTCTGATATCCCCTAGCTGCGACACCTGACACCAGGCTTCTGCCCTGCACATCACCAGGAGGTGCTCTTTTTTTTTTTTCTTTTCTTTTAAGCTTTCTCCGTGAATTTTTTAGTGTATGGGCTGAGACCTAGAGAATGACTTTTCATGGCTTATAAGCAACAACATGACACATGAAATTCTGTAAACACACAGGCAAATGTAGTTTTCGTTTTAGCTTTGACCTGTAGCCACATCTTCAGAGATCTTTTAAAGCACAAGTTAAACTTGCACTCCCCACACAAGAACTTGACGTTATGGTTGTTAACTATTATTCAGTCCCAAGTGTCCCCCAAGACAGAGAGACTCCATTTTACTGCCATCGAAATGAAAACAGAAGCAAAGGAAATGTGCCAAATTCAAAGTTGTACCTCAGTGATTTGATCACATAATATGAGAATAAGATTCAGTTGTATTTTTGAACTTGGAATTGATTTTGTGCTGAAAGGTATATACTTTCCAACACTAATGCCTACAGTAAAATTTAAATAATATTGCTCAATCTCTAAAAATTATGTTTATATATTATTTGTTTACATTTCTATACATATTACATATTATCCTAGATTAAGCTTCTTAGGTAGGTACTACGTCTATTTTTTAGCCTGAGTCCTAGCGTGGTGTTTGGCTGAACTTTATCACTGCACTCCTAAAATGATTTCATTTGAAAGAAGTTAAGACTTAATGTGTTTGAATGTGTCATTTAAAATTCATTTCATTTGAAAATGACTGTGCCCTAATTGACTGGTATTCTTTGACCAAGATTTATTCTGAATTCGGTTATGAATGGGGAGGAACTTCAGAAGCTGAAAAGAAAAATATTTCTTCTTCAGTGACTTTTTTTTTTTAAGTGGGAGGCTAAATTAAATCATCAAGACTCTGCTTTAGAGGTTTTAGAAGTGAAAATAATGTTCTTTGACAGCACATTAATGTATAAGCCAGTGGGGATGTTTAAAAAAAAAAAAAAAACAATCTTGGGCTTGTTGGCAGAGTGATTACATAAGTTGAGGCAGAGAGGAAAATGATTATAGCCAGGGCAAACTGTTCAAAAGAAGTATGTCTTCCATTTTTGTAGAGTTTAGGAAATGTTCAAAATAGAGAATATTAGGTATATGGTTTTTACACATCTTTAGATTTTTATTGAGTAAATCATACACTCATCTTTTCATGTCAGGTTGGTTCGTGTCCTGGTCTTTGCAGGGTTTTCTACCTGAGTTTTTTCCCGTAAGATAGAACTGTCATTTTCTGCAACTTGTTGATCCCTCGGTCTGTAATATCTTTCGCTTTGGATAACATTATAAAATCCTGTGAGTGACTGAGAGAATTTTGGGTTGCTTACATTTTACGTGTTGTACTTTTGAGATGAGGGTTAAACAAGGATCCTAAGGGGCATGAGTGAGATTGACTTCTGGGCTCCAGAGATCAATGGTTCTTGAAAGCAGGGGAGAATTTTGAAAGTGGCAGGAGACAGGAAGATGATAAAATAATACCGTGATGAGAGGAATCTTGGAAATGAGCTTAGGGGAGAGAAAACAGAGATGTTTGAAGGAGAATTCAAAAATAGAAATCACTACAAATGCTTGAAGTTGGAATTGTTACTTGGGGGTCTAATCAGGTACCTGAGGCTGATCCTGATGCATATGGGTGAGAACAGAGTGTCTGAGGGGGTCACTGGCCGTGTTTTGATTTTGTATCACTCCATGTTATTCTCCCTTTTAGATGATTCAGAACTCTGGGTAGAAATAATCTCCAGAGCTCAGATAAAATAGTGGTTTCCATCCTTACCTCATCTCTAGGGGCTCTCTCTGAGTTTGATAGCTTCACTTCTGCACTGACAATGTCATATAAAATGAAAAAATACATTGATGATAATTCTAATGTGTTTTGATAAAGACTTCTCTGGATTTGTACACCTGTCAGAAATAGGATTATGTCATTCTGGTTCTTAGCTCATATAAGAAATATAGATAGATACAAAGATTAATGCTTCACTTTCACACAGTAACTGCTGGCAGAACTGGAGGTAGAACTCCACCATCTGGTCCACATGTATGTAGCACTCACCCACTTCTTTGAAAGATTGCTTGGAAGAAACTAGAGATAGACCAAAGAAGCAAGAGGAAAAAAAAAATCCTCATTTTTCTGATCTAAAAATAACAATTCTACTTCTTTTAACAGGTAGTTAAAAGAGGACCATCCTAAATTAAGAATAACAACCCGGCCGGGCGCGGTGGCTCAAGCCTGTAATCCCAGCACTTTGGGAGGCCGAGGCGGGTGGATCACGAGGTCAGGAGATCGAGACTATCCTGGCTAACATGGTGAAACCCCGTCTCTACTAAAAATACAAAAAACTAGCAGGGCGTGGTGGCGGGCGCCTGTAGTCCCAGCTACTTGGGAGGCTGAGGCAGGAGAATGGCGTGAACCCAGGAGACGGAGCTTGCAGTGAGCCGAGATCAGGCCACTGCACTCCAGCCTGGGAGACACAGCAAGACTCCGTCTCAAAAAAAAAAAAAAAAAAAAAAAGAATAACAACCCTACCTCTTTTAACACTGTGCCATCATTGCCATATGACAGTGGTCAGGCCTAATCAGTTACAAACCCATCTGCATAGGTTTCTCATTAATCAGATTCAGTCTGGTATTTGCAAGTCGAAGTTTCAGACCATTCTGGAATGTGACTGAGTAGGTGAAAAAGAATTCACTTTTAAATATTCTTAACATTTTTAAATGCAATTTACTAGCTGGCGTGACTTGGAAGAAAATTAAGAAAAAAATGAGTGAAACCTCTTTGGAAAAGAAGGCAGTGAAAATAGGTGGAAACACCTTTTCTGACAAAAGTTGTGCTGAATGAAGTCATGTGTGATGTTAGCCAGCAAAGCTGGACATTTGCCACAATTGGCTGTTGTGTCTGCCTGATGAAAATGACAATTAGAAAACAACAAAATAACTGTGGATAGGCAAGGGCCTATTTCAACTGTGAATCATGTATTGCTTTGTTATGTAATTGGTTGCTTAAGAGGGTGTCATGGTTTTAGAGAAACAGCCCTGAGGTTCAGTCTCGTTCTACTACTTGCTAACTGCATGACTTTGGGAAAGTCTTTATCTCATGTCTTCATATGAGTCCTCATTTATCCTCATATGTAAAATGGGGATAATATAATAAGGTTGAACCTTATTACATATGCTATATAATAGCATATAAAATTGCAATTTCTGAAAGTCAGAAATTAGCATATATTGGAAAGCTTCTAAAAAACTTTATTCTTTCAATTCAAAATAATGAATCAACTGCCTGATGCATGTTAGATATTATATTAAATCTTAGGAATTCAAAGTGGTACCATCCACATCCTCAAAAATTCCCAACTCTTAGAAATTATCATATATTGGCAGGTTCATATGATTCAACCTAATAGCTTCTACCTCACAGGATTATTGTGAAAATTAAATGAGAAATGCATGAAATGTTTGGCACACAGGCTCATAGTAAGTGCTCAATAAATGGTGGATATTATTATTCTTAAATGAATCATGTAAGTATTTTCTATATAATAATCAAACTCACTCCCACTTATTTACAACTTCTGTATCAAGTTTTAAGTCCAATCTATTTACTAGACTACAATGATTTAGCGCACATTGATTTTTTCCCATACACATTCATATGCAATGATTGCTCACTAAAATGCAGAAAGGGTGAGGTTACAATGTGTGTTTTTCTTTTTTTTGGATTTGGCTTCTTTCACTTAGCATATTTTCCAAGTTCATCTCTGTTATAGCATGTGTTAGTACTTCATTCCTTTTTATTGACGAATGAGATTCTATTGTGTGGATATATTACATTTTGTTTATCCATTCATCAGTTGATGGACATTTGAGGTGTTTTGCTTTGGGACTCTTATGAGTAATGCTGCTATGAACATTTGTGTATAAAAGGGCACATCGTATGATCCCATTTATACGAAATGTCCAGAGTAGGCAAATCCGTAGAGAGGGGAAGTAGATTAGTGGTTGTCAGGGGCTGGGAGGAAGGGAAATGGGGGGTGACTACTAATAGGTACAAGATTTCCTTTTGGGATGATGAAATGTTCTAAAATTAGGTAGTGACGGTTGCAAAATATTTTAAGCATACCAAAGACCACTGAATTGTACACATTGTAAGTGTGAATTTCATGGTGTGTGAATTATGTCTCAATAAAGCTGTTATTTTAAAAAATTTCATTAAAAATATATGTTCACCATATATAAAAAAAGAGAGCACCTGATAGTATATGCAGCTTACTATCAAAAGGAGACACATTTTGCCTTGAGAAGGGTTTCGGTAATGTTTTTAATCTATTTACATTTTTTTTTTTTTTGAGACGGAGTCTCGCTGTGTCTCCCAGGCTGGAGTACAGTGGCGCGATCTCGGCTCACTGCAAGCTCCGCCCCCTTGGTTCACGCCATTCTCCCGCCTCAGCCTCCCAAGTAGCTGGGACTACAGGCGCCCGCTACCACGCCCGGCTAATTTTTTGTATTTTTAGTAGAGACGGGGTTTCACCGTGTTAGCCAGGATAGTCTCGATCTCCTGACCTCGTGATCCACCCGCCTCGGCCTCCCAAAGTGCTGGGATTACAGGCTTGAGCCACCGCGCCCGGCCTTCTATTTACATTTTAAGTATAGTGTACTTCACTCTTATTCTGCTCCGCATTTGTGATTGAATTTGACTCTCAAATTATTCAAAGAGCTGTGTAGACTTTTAAAAGGCAGTAGAAACAATGGGAAAAAGCAGAGATAGCTCAAAGGTTGTAGAGTTGTACTGATGCTGAAAAATCAATGAGATTAACCAAGAAATTGGCTCAATAAGAAACCAGGGACTCCCAAAGGGGGTTTTACAATTCAGAAACAGGAAAAAATTAGAAACCAGTTTATTTGCAATTTGCATAGATTCCTCTACTTTGTGAGGTTTAGTATAATTGAAATGTATTGCAATTTTCAGGAACATTACCTACAAATTGATATTAGGTGGTCTATAGCTTGTAATTGATGTGCTTCATGATAAAGATGGCAGTAATGATGTTTTAAATATTCTAGTGCTCATTGGATTTCATTTTTGCAGGCAATTTGCAGCTCCTCTGAGTAAAATATTTATATTCAATTACAGAGTCTGATAAATAGGATTTCCCCCACCCCACCCCTTCTAATCACTGCAAAGTATTAATAATGCTTTCTTATGGCCGATTTCTTGCAGGGAGCAGATAAGATTATAGCCTCATTTCTTTCAAAACCTCAGCAGCATCTCCTTCTGGTAGCCATTTAGATACTTTCTTCCACCTCTTTGACTTCAGATGACACGACCTTGCCATCCACTACTTCTTGCACGACTGTCTTAATCTTCCTGGTTTTCTTTATATCTGAATTCATATTAAACATTAAATGTTAATTCAGGCACATGACTCTACTGATTTATAATATTCAACTTTAAATTATTATTCTTTTTACTTATTTCCTTCTTTTAGAAAAATATGTTAAACCCATCCTCTTTCTCAAAAAATCTTAAGTCCATTTTATAAATAGATACAGAAAATGTGCTTCTCCCCAAATTTACAAATATCCTACTCTTATAAATTCAAGAAATAAATGATCTTGAATTTAAGTGGAATTCAGATTTTGTCTTGTTTTTCCTTTTCAGGATCTCAGATGTCTCAAGATAGCAATAGCACAGGCCAAGAAAATCACCCCGTTCTGAGGAGTGTGCCCAAGTTCCCACATAGAGGGTTTCTTTATGCCATGTACAAGATTTTTAGAATCCCTGGTGTCATATCTGCTGTTTTGAGAATTGGCCTTTGCTATGGTTTGAATGTGTTCCCTAGAGTTCATGTGTGGAAAACTTAATCCCCAATGTAACAGTGTTGGGAGGTGGGGCCTAGTAAGAGGTGATTAGATGATGAGGGCTCTGCCCTCATGGATGGATTAATGTGGTTACCATAGGAATGGGTTAGTTATTGTGAGAGTGGGCTAGTTATAAAAGCAAGATCAGCCTTCTTTTTCTCTCTGGCTCTCATGCACACTCTTTTGCACTTCTACTTTCTGCCATGGGATGACGCAGCAAGAAGGCCCTCACCAGATGCTGGCACCTTGATATTGGACTTTCTGGCCTCCAGAACTGTGAGCCAAGTAAACTTCTATTGTTAGTAAATTATTCAGTCTCAGGTATTCCATTACAGGAGCAGAAAACAGACTGAAACAGCCTCACTTTACTTTTTATCCATGGGAGATAGTTATTGGAAAGCAGCTGAGTGTCATAGAAAATGTGCAAAAATTTAGAACTTACCTCTCTCTTCCAGGGTGCTTAACTGATATTCTGTAGTTCTGTTTTGTTTTGTTTTGTTTTGTTTTTTAATGAAAAGAAGAAAAAAGAAACAGAAAAAAGGATTATTGCTGTTTTGAAAATGGAATGCACTCTTGTCTTTTATATTTCAAAGTCCAAGTGAATGTGTTTTAATGCTTTCATGTATCTTTCCCTTTTACATTGCTTGTTATTGCAAACTTGAGCGTTTTACTTTTTAACTTGAAAAATACATAGCTTTAAAACTGACCAGTTTAATATAAGCTAAGAAGTTCCTCTAATTAAAGTAACAAAATTACAATGTAAGTTTAAATCTTGTGTTCTCTTGTTGATATTCTTAGGTATGGTATCTGAAGACAGTTGCTGCTGCCACACTGATGATTCTGGCTCCCGTGGACCTCAGCAACTTATTTTCTAATTCATGAGCTCTCAATTAGAATTTCCAAAACGCTGTTATGCCTTCAGTTATATATTAATGATGAAAATTAATATCAGCATAATCTATCATTTGGAGAATTATCTTCTAACTCAGTCCTATCACATGATCTCAAGGCTGTACTTGATATTTTGGGCGTGTGTCTACTTTTTGGTATATTTTCGTTTTGTTGGTGGTGGTGAGGCGCGTGTGAGTATAATTACTTCTGTCCTAGGGATTGCATTGGTGCTGGGTAACGAGTGACAGGGACATTAAAATAGAAGTGCATACAGACATTGACACCTATTCCTTGATTCTAAGAGCCTTACCTTACGTCTTCTCCTTCCAGAAGGCGGCGGTAAGTAGCAATTTCCTGCTCAAGCCGAGTCTTTATGTCAAGAAGGATATGGTATTCATTGTTCTGGCGTTCCATGTCACTCCGAATCTGCATCAGTTGGGCCTCCAGAGAGCTCAACAGCGACTGGAGGTTGGCTAACTGGCTGCTGTAACGGGCTTTGGTCTCCTCTAGGGTGTGCTCCAAAGACTCTTTCTATGAGCACAAGAAAAATAGGGCATTTCTTATCTAAGGACTTGATTCAAGAGATGGGTCAATTTTAATTTATTTTGAGAAGGGTCTCTGCAGTTCATCACTGTGGGCATGGTGTGTATTTCTAGCTCCATCTCCCACTCTTCCCAACTAGGCAACCTCAGCCAGCCAGCTAGGATCATTAGCTCTTGGGGTTTTTCTTTGCTTGTAGCTTTGCACCCACTGTTCTCTCAGTGCAGCACATTGTAGAATTGTTCTCAATATTTGCTTCCCCACCATGTGAAGATGTTATACCTCTCACTCCTTCATCAGACCTGGCCATGTGATCTGTGGCATTTCTCAGTTGCAGGATTAGATTCCTTTAATCCATTGACAGCTGGCTGGGTCATGTGACTCTCTTTGGTTAATGAAATGCCGGTCAAACTGACGAATGCCTTTTCTTTTTCTTTTTTTTTTTGAGACGGAGTGTTGCTCTGTTCCCCAGGCTGGAGTGCAGTAGTGCGATCTCGGCTCACTGCAACCTCTGCCTCCTGGGATCAAGCGATTCTCCTGCCTCAGCCTCCAGTAGCTGTGATTATAGGCACACACCATCATGCCCAGCTTATTTTTGTATCTTTAGTAGAGATGGAGTTTCACCATATTGGCCAGGCTGGTCTCGAACTCCTGACCTCAAGTGATCCTCCTGCCTTGGCCTCCCAAAGGACAAATGCTTTTTCTAAGGAGAAGCTTTAAGAGCTATCAAGTGGCCCAACCATTGCTCTTTTCTTTCTGCCAGAACACTGGCTTGTCCTAGGTAGGGCCTACCCCTTTAGCCTTGCCCTTGGAAAGGAAATGTCATGATGGATGTAGTATTGTGGCTGCAGGCCACTGTGGTTTGAGGGATTCTGGTTACCACAGCATAATTTGTCATGGGCTGGCTGGTTTGCTTGGCCTGGAATGTCTCTAGTTCATTCTCCAGCTTAAAATTGTATCTTAAATTTTAAGATCTGGTATAATGGACACATACAGGGGAATAGCAGACACGGGGGCCTAACAGAGGCTGGAGGGTAGGAGGAGGGAGAGGATCAGGAAAAATAACAAATGGGTATTAGGCTTAATACCTGAGTGCTGAAATAACCTGTACAACAAACCCCCATGACACAAGTTTAACTATATCATAAATCTGCATATTACCCCTGAACTTAAAAGTTATAAAAATATCTGGTTTAAATGCCACTTTCCCAGTGAAATCTTCCAGATTTACTCTTTCCTCTGCATACATCCAGTACATTGCCCTTTCCTCGATTTCTCTCTGTCTTTTGATTATAATCAGTTGTTCGGCCTCTTTCCCTGCCAGCTCTGCAAGGGGAAGGGTTATTTCTTGTAGGTCTTTGCATTTCTAAGTTCCTAACAGAGGACCTTGGTAAACACATACTGGATTGAGAAAGAGAAGTTAGATGTGCTTTACCATGCTGAGATGGGACTGGAGGTCTATCTCGAGGCTCTGGGAGGTGCGTCTCAGCTCTGTTAGTTCAACCTCAGTTCCTTTTAATTCTTCAGTGTTCACTGTGACCTGTTGCTGCAGAATTTCAGTCTACAAAGTGCCGAGTGAAAAAAAAACAAACAGTTGAGGGATGGAAATAAGAAAGAAAAGACAGAAAGAGAAAGAAAGAATGAACAAATGAAGAAGAAACTGAGTTATCTCTTTCTGGAGGAAAGCTTCTACACATTTGCTCACACTTTACAATTGTGCGGTTACCTGTCTCTCAAACTGTTCTTTGGCCTCTTGAAGGTTCTTCTGGGCCATGACTTCATACTTCTGCCTCATTTCATTCATGATGGCACCAAGGTTCAGGCCTGGAGCAGCATCAACCTCCACATTGACAGTGTTGCCCAGATGCTTGTATAGACCATCGACTTCCTATGAAAGTGAAAATTCGGATTGATTTTAGTCTGAAGCACATTCTCAGATAAGGTTGGGCAGAAAAGACATAAGAAGTCTCATGACCTCTTTCATTGGCAATGAGTAAAAAAGAAATAAAATAATAACTTGTGTTGGGCTTATTGTGGTCCAGGTACTGCTCTAAGTCATTTAACCTACAACAACATTATGAAAAGAAGGCGGGGCTTGTATCACTATTGTCATCATCATCATCTCTGTCATTACCACCACCAACTCTTCCCCCTTCTCCTGTTTCTCCTGCTCCTCCTATTATTATTATTATATAGAACCATTCCATCGTTTCCAATACCACTTCTGAATATTTTCTCACCTCCTGATGCTCTTTTTTGAGGAGAGCTAGGTCTTTATTCAGTTCTTCAATTTGAATCTCCAAATCTGTTTTTTGTAGGGTTAGGTCATCAAAGACCTTATTCAGGCCTTGGAAATCAGCTTCCACCGTTAGGCGTATTCCCCTCTCGGTCTCATACCTGGGAATTAATTAGTATACAGAGATAACTGGTCCTTCTGTAGCCATTATAAGAGAGAGAATCTAATATAATGAGATAGGTTTTTAAATGTGGCTTATGAGGAGATCAATTTCAAAACTTTATAATGTCTGCCTTTATACATTCATGAAATGTACATAAGAACCTAGGAATCAGACAATTTGCTCAATAATATAATCTCTATAATTTGGAGTGACTGGAAAAAGGCAATCTGAAATAATTTTGAGCACTTCTAAATTCTAGAATTTATCTTACAAGAAATTAAATTGTGTTAATTATTGTGTTGGCAAAGGGTTCTCATTATTGATATTAAATACTTTTACTTAATGAATGTACATGATCAATTTATTTTTATAACTTTGTGAACTGAGGCATCCAAAGTGACTTATCTCAAACAGCTCTACATCCTCCTCTACAATCTTACATACGCTCTCTGTCTCTCTCACTATATATATATGTGTGTGTGTGTGTGTGTGTGTGTGTGTGTGTGTGTGTGTGTGTGTGTATATTTGAGACAGGGTACCACTCTGTCACCCAAGCTGGAATACAGTGATGCGATCATGGCTCCCTGCAGCCTCAACCTCCTGGGCTCAAGCAATCCTCTCACCTCAGCCTCCCAAGTAGCTGGGACCACAGGTGTATGCCACCACGCCCAGCTACTTTTTTTGTATTTTTGTGTAGAGACGTGGTTTCGCCATGTTGCCCAAGCTGTTCTCAAACTCCAGGACTCAAGCAAACCGCCTGCCTCAGCCTCTCAAAGTGCTGGATTACAGGCATTAGCCACCACGCCCTGCCCAATTTCCTAAAATATCCAGCTTTAAAAAGTGACAATGCAATGGGACACTCAGTGCTAGGTAAAATTGTAACTAATGCACCTTTACTGCTTTAATCTTTGGATTTGATTTCCTATTTCCTTCTAGTTAATCTCTTGGAGCATTAAAAGGCTACTCTTCTAACCACAAAAGGCTTTTTGGTGTTAATGCATTGTACAAATTCAGGATGAAGATGCCCTAGTGTGGAAGCTGTTTGTAAGGAACAGCTCTGGTCACATGTGGTGTGATGACTACAGAGAAAGTAAACACAATTTTTTCTTTTTTTTTGAGACAAGGTCTCACTCTGTCACCCAGGCTGGAGTGCAATGTCACGATCTCGGCTCACTGAAACCTCCGCCTCCCAGGTTCAAGTGATTCTCCTGCCTCAGCCTCCCAAGTAGCTGGGATTACAGACATGTGCCACCACACCCGGTTAATTATTATAGATTGGTCCTGATTCTTTGGTTGGCCAGACCATCCTGTAAAACACTGGCAAACCAGAAATCATCAAGAGTCACCCCTGGAACTTGGGTCATACACTTGCAGGTACTTGAATGAACATGGAGAATTACTTGGAGAATCACCAAGGGTAGACTTAAGACTCTCTTTAGATAACAGAGAGACACTTAGGGAGAAGGAGAACTGTAAATTGCTTTCTTATTACTCCAAAGGGCAGAATTAGGTTTAATGGGTTAAAAGGTAGATACCAGGTTACTAAAAAAAAAAGAAACTTAGCAACCAGTAATAACAAAGGAGAATAGTAGTGACTGGAGGTGTTCAGTTACATGCCAGGGGATCAAGAGAGAGAAGGTCATCCCTGAGTGCTGGGCTAGCTTCTAACACGTAGCTTCTAACCTCCTTTAGGCTTCAGGATTCTGGAAACATTGAACCGTGGTTCCTTTACCAACAATGATATGGAAAGCTGATTATCTGGAAGGACTACTAAAGGAATTCTTTTTCAGAAACTTTTGCCACATATTAGGGAACCTACTTCAGTCTGAAGTCCTCAGCAGCCAGTTTAGCATTATCAATTTGCAGGACACATCGAGCATTTTGCAGTTGAGCATCCTTAATCTGGAAAATACATGAGAAAGAATGACATTTTCTTTTTTAAAAATTTATTTATTTATTTATTTAGACAGAATCTTGCTCTGTTGCCCAGGCTGGAGTGCAATGGTGCGATCTTGGCTCACTGTAACCTCTGCCTCCCAGGTTCAAGCGATTCTCCTGCCTCAGCCTCTCGAGTAGCTGGGGTTACAAGCATCCACCACCATGCCTGGCTAATTTTTGCATTTTTAGTAGAGATGGGGTTTTGCCATGTTGGCTAGGCTGGTGTTGAACTCCTGACCTCAGGTGATCCACCTGCCTCGGCCTCCCAAAATGCTGGGATTACAGGCGTGAGCCACCACGCCCAGCCAAGAATGACATTTTCAATTGGATAGGTATTTACAAGGATTTAGTTTATCTCCAGCTGCAGTGACTATTATGTCAAAAATGATGTTTATTTCAAGCATTTCTACAAGAAAATATAGAAAAAATAATGACATGGGTGTTTAACATAATAGAGTCACAAAATGCAACCCTAGATGCCCCAGGGTTTGGTCTACTTTCTTGTGATTTTACAGAAGGAGAATTTAACTTAACTTGAGTCATCAGAACTTACTGAGTGCCTCACCTTTGATGTTTCAGCTTATAATGTTTCTTTTAGCCCCTCTGGTCTGGTGAGCTCCCATTCCTCCCTCATGTCTCAGGTTCGACAACATTGCTTCAAAGGAGCCTTCACAGATGCTCTCAAAACTGAACTGGATGATCTGCCTGTGCTCTCATTATCCCTCTGTGTGCTGGTCCCTCTGTCCATCCCTGTTTCCTCATAAATCACATTGTGTCCACCATACTATTCCTCAGTGCCTAGCATGGTGCCCAGCACCTAGGTAGTGTCATTCAGTATTGGCTGAATGAAAGAACATGATACATAAAAGAACTAAATGCATGATGGATGCATATAGATGAAAAATCTACTTGCAGAGGATGTTGCAATGACATTTCTCTTTCAATGGATCCAGTTTTGGAGAGGGCTGCTCCCTACGGTTGGGACTGTCCAGCTCAATGGGACGGATGGCCTGTGCCTGTGTATTTGAGATGAGCCAAAGTAGAGTCAGAAACATGAGACAGGTGTGGTTCGAACATTTTTAGTGAGAGCCTAAGAAGGAGGAACTTTATTCCGGAAGGGCAATTTAAATACCATTGCTTCACACGCCCATAGTTTCTAAAATTCCAAAGCAACTTCCCATAGAGTCCGAATCAAATTGCTCTGATGTTTAGCACAACTCAAGAAAAATAGACTTGCTGGTAAGTAAATGGGCTTTACTCTAAAGGAATATGAATGAATCTTAACACAGAAATGACAGTGAACACTTCTCTTGATTAGATAAGAGCTTTAATTCGAAGCAAGTGCTCTGTGTCATATATGAAATTTTCAATTAGGAGCAAAGTCTTCTGCTTTTATTCCATGCAACTGATAAAATACAGAGCTCCACCCTTTTTTTGATGACATAGGAGGAGGTTGTGATATGATTGCAATAAACATGAATTGGGGGCAATAGAATATTTTATTACTGTAGAATTAGTTTCTGAACTGCTTGATGCTGATGGTCATGTTATTAAACAGGGCACTTAAAAATCCAGGCATCATTAAGACCCATATTCCTGCCACACTGTTTCCACCCAGAATCACTTTGTTATTTAAATCTGCAGTACAGTATTCTAATGGTCATACCTTATAATATTTACTTAAATAAAAGGAGAAAAGTCTTTGAATTGACTGGGGTTTCAAAACTTGAGGACTAGATGAAAAACTAAGAGAGATTTATCACATAATTAATTTTTAGCTCTTTTCAGAAAGATTGCTCACTATACATTTAGCCCTGATGTGGTAAGCTGTGACAAAGATTTATTTTATTCCGGAGGATAAAATGTTCATATTTTGTATATAATTATATTAAACATTAAAAATAGCATGATTTAAGGTCATCCTATTATACAGTCTAAAGGTAGATGAAAGAATTTTTGTAGATGTAACATTTTAGCCTAATTGTCTTTACAACGTCCATTTGGACCTGCCTAACATAGATAACCTCTTGATTTAACTTTCAGTTAAACACAGACTAGGAAACACAGGCGTCATCTCTCACCTGATTTCGCAGCTCTTCAATTTGTTTGTAATACGCGCTGTAGTCACGACCAGCCCTCGGGGCGTTGGTTTCGTACCACTGCTTGATCTGCACTTCAAGTCTGGAGTTGGACTGCTCCAGGGTCCGCACCTTTTCTAGGTAGCTCGCTAGACGGTCATTTAGGTTCTGCATGGCCATTTTCTCATTGCCAACAAACAGGTCCCCGCCGCCGGTGAGGTCGCTCCCATAGTTCACCGTGTGTCTGGAGTTGGAGATGCGGATGCCTCGGCCTCCAGCACCCCCATAAACGCTGGGTGTCATCCCGAGGCGCTGCGTGCCCACTGTACTGACTACAGAGGCCTGCAAGGAGTTGCTGAGGCTTCTGTGGAAGCTTCTGCGACTGAAATCCATTGCAGATTCCAGGAGGGAGCACCTGTAGCTTCAGGATGGTTGGGGCAGAGTGTGTCTCATGGAGGGTGTTGAGCTAGCCTTTTATGAAGTCCACAGGCAAGAAACTCCTCCTCTGCTGACATGTCACTAGGATTGGCACCACGGTCCACCTTGCCTTGCTTCCACGCCCCCCCCTTTGTATAACAATATGTTAATATGTTTAATTCAATTCCAGAAAATAGCACTAGAGGCATTTATTGGAGGCTTTTATCAGGGGCAACTTTTTTTTTTTTTAATTAAACAGGTAACAAAAGGAAACAGGAAGGTGTGTTCTTTTAGCCCGTGCACCTGCCTTGGCAGGTTTTTTTCATCCTAACATACACATAAAGAATATTTATAATCCTCATGTATAATTTAGGTATGTAAAAAGGCAGATGTGCCTACATAACTGAAAGTCACAATGGAGATAAAGGACAATGGTTTATTTGTATTGAGGAGTTGCTCTTCAGAACCTCTGTTTCATGCTTTACTTGTGTTTGGCTTTTAAGTTTATTCTGTTTTGGACATATTATTTTATAAGACTATTAATATATTTTGTACAGACACAAAACCTCAAATCCCTAAACCAGGAATGAAACCATTGTACATTTGGAGATGTAGTTTGGGGATATGAATTAAATGAATTTAGCTGAATGATGGACTAGATGATTTGGGAGGTTATTTTCTTTCTATTTCTAATGTTCTATGACTAAATAATGCATTTTAGGTTTCTAGTCACTGCCTGGCTTCAAGCCCTGTTACCAAGACACTTACAATAAATCGCACAGTGCTTTGCACCTGGCATGGTACCAGGATGGGTCTCCTCTTTTGTATAAGGCCAGCTTAACACCCACCATGAGACAGACTCTGCCCCATCCATCCGGAATCTACTTACAGGTGCTCCTTCTAGAATCCCCAGTGGATTTTAATTGCAGAAGCTTCCACGGAAGCCTGATCTTCCTTGTATGTCCCCACAATCACAGCAGGAGTGGCTGTATGTATAGGAAGTGGGGCAGGCGGGGCCTTGGGACTACACTCAGCATCCAGGGTTGGGCTGGAGGCAGCTGCTTGCGTGTGGACCTCCAGACACATGGGCGTGATCTCACCAGTGGGAATCTGATTGTAAGCACCCAATAAATGCCTGAGTCACTTGCTTCCCTTCATTCAAACCCCCTGGCTGAGAATTCACACCTCCCATGAAGCAAGTAAATCACTTCCTTAATCAAGTTAATTAGAAGGGATTGGAAAAGTCACTAAAAACATCTAATTAATTGTCATCCTGATACTTTAATGGAATTGAGATTTGTATATAATTAAAGCAAGCAAGCAAGTAAATGCAAAAATAAAAAATTGGAATTTACTTGTCTTATTTTAGAGGCTTATTTGTTGTTGCTGTTGTTCTGAAAGCCAATCACTTAAAAATTTTTTTTTGAGCTTTTAGAAACCAGTGGCTTTTTTACTTTTGAGTTTAAATTTTTTTACAGACAACTTTCTTCTAAAATAAGGTCAGATCACATTATTTCTCTCTTATGAACAGTATACTTTAAAATAATACATTGTGTTTGATTTTATCTCAGTTATATCACAGAAATAAAAATTGAGATAAAACGGGATCTACTTTATGCATTTTATGGTATATGTGTGGACAGCTCTTACATTTTTATCCATTCATGTATTCATCAGCCAGTACTGAGCACTCACCACCAATGACTGGACTGGTAGCAAGAAGACCTTGCTAACTTATTAGAGTTATAAATTACTTTGTTAATAGATGTCACAGCTAAACTCTGTAGCAGAGAAGAACTTTTTATAAACACATGAACTATGTTCTTTACACATATATTCAAAGATGAATTGCTTTTTGTGTTGATTAATGGGGTAGGAGGAGATTGTTAGATTAAAGTCATTGGAAAATTATACTATTTAAATTACACACGTTTTATAGTAAGTTGGTCTCAGCCAAGAGTTTCATATGCTAACACATGATCAAAGTGTGTAGAAGCATTATTTATTTATTGATTGATTTTTGAGATGCAGTCTCTATCTGTCGCCCAGGCTGGAGTGCAGTGGCTGCGATCTCGGCTCACTGCAAGCTCTGCCTCCTGGGTTCACGCCATTCTCCTGCCTCAGCCTCCCGAGTAGCTGGGATTACAGGGGCCCGCCACCTCACCCAGCTAATTTTTTTGTATTTTCAGTAGAGACGGGGTTTCACCGTGTTAGCCAGGATGGTCTCGATCTCTTGACCTCATGATCTGCCCACCTTGGCCTCCCAAAGTGCTGGGATTACAGGCGTGAGCCACCGTGCCTGGCCAGAAGCATTATTAAGTCAATAGTTAGCTTTATAATTAGAAAAGAACATAAGTGTGGTTGTTAAACAGGATGATATTTGTTCTCTTTTGTAGGACAATTCTTCCTTATGGCTGGACCTAGTTATGTTTATATCAAAGAGTTAAAAATCCCATTTTTAGTTGTTTTCAATTTTATTTTTATTTTGTGACAGGGTCTCACTGTGTTACCCAGGCTGGAGTGCCGTGACACAATCACAGCTCACTGCAGCCTTGACCTTCCAGGCTCAAGTGATCCTCCTGCTTCAGCCTCCCAAGTAGCTGGGACTATAGGCATGCACACCATGCCTAGATAATTTTTATTTTTATTTTATTTTTATTATTTTTATTATTTTTTTGACAGAAACGGGATTCCACTATGTTGCCCAGGCTGGACTCAAACTCCTGAGTTCAAGTGATTCTCCCACCCCACCCTCCCAAAATGATGAGATTACAGGTGTGAGCCCCTGTGTCCAGCCAATTTTTTTGAGACAGAGTCTGGCTCTGTCACTAGGCTGGAGTGCAGTGGCGCAATCTCGGCTCACTGCAAGCTCTGCCTTCTGGGTTCACACGATTCTCCTGCCTCAGCCTCCCGAGTAACTGGGATTACAGGAGGGCACCATCACGCTCAGCTGATTTTTGTATTTTTAGTAGAGACAGGGTTTCACCATGTTGGCCAGCCTGGTCTTGATCTCTTGACCTCATGATCTGCCCACCTCAGCCTCCCAAAGTGCTGGCATTACAGGTGTGAGCCACTGCACTGGCCCAGCCAATTTTTTTTTTTTTTTTTTTTTTGAGAAATAACTGTCTATTTCTTATTCCAGAAATCTTTGGCTAGTTTTGATAAGTTTTTGAGGTTTTAAATTTAAACTAAAACATGATACAATAGTGTTGTTATTATGAGGTATAGTCATTCAATCTACTAATTTGTTGCAGGAGAAAAAATTCTACTGGAAAGGTTCCCACCTGTTTATGTAAGGGCAAGAGAATTTGCTGGCTTCTGTATGTCACTGAGTTTTGTACTTTCGTAGATTATTTGATCTTATAATGTGACCACGGGAAATCAAGTGAGTTTTTCACAGCAATTCATTTTTCTGAGTTATATCTCGAGGACTGAATAAAGATCCTATTGACCCTTGTTCATACACAGAGTCATGAATTTAGAGCCCCTGATATTTCAGGCTGTTGAGTGACTGCATCTGTAAATAAATACTTATTAGATCCCAACTTCCTTGTAGCTAGTAGAAGGGACATTTTGACCTCTGAGACACTCTACTGAGAGTGTTAATGATTAATATTAAGTATGGCCAGTAGTTGGGAAGACTATTATAAGCACTACAGTTTTCAGAGGACTTTCAACTTTTTTCTTCTTTTTTTCCTACCATGACCAAGCTATTGCAGTCGCATATGATAGACGTAGAACCTGCAGTCTGTGGAGTGGTGTCTTGTTCAGACAGGGAGAAGGAGGGTGGAAGTATAGGTGAAGGAAGTTGGAAGTTTGGCCCTGAGTTATTTGTTGAAGTGAGGAGATGGGTACAAGGAGGTCGATATATAGTAAACTTACATCATTGTATTCGGCACAGTTAATCTGTCATATTTAGGTTTTTGTTTGCACTTATTTGGTAATTCTCAGCTGTGTTTTGATGAGTTGGGTGGATTTGTTTATTGTCTCATAGTGGCTACAGTATGATTGGATGAAGAATATAAATATAAATTCTTTTAGAAAATAAAATAAACTTGAAAATTGGAGTAAGTACCAAGCAGATCTGAAATACAAACCAGAGGAAATAAACAATGCCGTTAAAATTACAAGTTCAGTGGATGAGTCCAGGAACAGATTAAACCAGGATTATTGAACAAAATGTGGCTCTGAGGAAATTTTCCAGAATGCAACCAAGTGACGAAGGAGGAAGTCAAGAGGCATGAGGGCTAGAATTAGAAGGTCTAAATATGTCTAATCAGAGTTCCAGGAGAAGACATGAGAGAATAGGAAAACATTCAACAAAATAAAAAGTGAGAATTTTATAGAATTGTTAAAAAAAAACCCCAAAAACCCAAGTTCTCAGATTAAGGAGACCTAATGAATTTCAGGCAAAAGGAATAAAAATAAATCACTACACACATTGAGGCAGAAAACCAGATAATTACAAGCAGATAGAAAATAAATCACCAGCCAAGGAATGGTGGTTAGACTGATGGCTGACTCCTCAAAAGCAACAATGGACACTGGAAATGGAATAGAATCTTCAATGTGCCGGGAGGAAATAACTGCCATTCCAGAATTTTCTGACTCGGTAACATTATATTTGAAAGAGGATAAAATAAAGCTATTTTCAAGATTTAAAAAACTGAATTTGCCATCAACTTCTAAGTTTTCGCTAAGAGCAATCTGAAAGAATGTATTTTAAGCAGAAGGAAGATGATTCCAGATGAAAGTTCTGACATGCATAAAAGAATGAAAATAATAAACAAATAAGGTGCTAAGCATGTGACCAAATGTAAATGTAAAGACAAATATTGGCTATAAAATAATTTATCTATTGAGAAGAAAAAACAATATGGAATTAAACTAGATGAAAGCTGGAAGGGGATGAATGGAGTTAAATTGTTCTAAAGTGTGCAACTGTTTAGGAAAACAGCAAACATACAGATTAACTTTAGATATTGACAGGTTAAGAATACATATTACATTTTCCACACTTGGACACATGGTGGGGAACAACACACACTGGGCACCTGTGGTTGGGGGGAAAGCATCAGGAAGAATAGCTAATGGACACTGGGCTTAATACCTGGGTGTTGGAACGATCTGTGCAGTAAACCACCATGGCACACGTTTACCTATGTAACAAACCTGCACATCCTGCACATGTACCCCCTGAACTTAAAATAAAAATTGAAGGAAAAAAAGAATGCATATTATGTTTTCTAATTTTATGGTTTTGCCTTTCACATGATGGCTGTTACATTGATCTGGAAATAAGCCAGTGAATTAGCACAAAGAGCTCAGAAACAGATCTGTTGCATATAGAAACTCAATTTTGTCCTGCTTGGGCATTACAAATCAACGTGGAAAGAAATGGAGTATCCCATATTTAACAAATGGAAATTGTATTTCTGTTCTAAGGCAAAACTTACCTAAAATATATGAAAATGAATTCCAGATTCATTAAAGATAAACATATGAAAAGTTAAAACCTATACAACATGTAGAAGAAAACACAGAATAATATCTCTAGGAATTAGAGTAAAGGAGTATTTCTAACAAGACACAAAAAGTGAAAACTGTGAAGTACAAAATTGATACCGATTTAGCAATTTTTATTCATTAAAATATACCATAATTATAATGAAAAAAGTCTCAAACAGGGAGCAGATATTTAGAAATCATGTAACTGTCAAGAAATTAGTTTCCGGAATATGGAAAATCCCTACAAATCAGTAAGAAAAAGAAAAACATCCCAGTGAGAAAGTGGGCAAAATATGAATAGATTTGCAGAAACGAGGAAAGCTGAATGGCCCGTTCCACATCCGCCAATTGGAAAAAGTTAAAAAGTTGGACGATAAGCCGGGCGCGGTGGCTCACGCCTGTAATCCCAGCACTTTGGGAGGCCGAGACGGGCGGATGACGAGGTCAGGAGATCGAGACCATCCTGGCTAACACGGTGAAACCCCGTCTCTACTAAAAAATACAAAAAATGAGCCGGGCGTGGTGGCGGGCGCCTACAGTCCCAGCTACTCAGGAGGCTGAGGCAGGAGAATGGCGTGAACCCGGGGAGCGGAGCTTGCAGTGAGCCGAGATCGCGCCATTGCACTCCAGCCTGGGCGACAGAGCGAGACTCTGTCTCAAAAAAAAAAAAAAAAAAGTTGGATGATAGCAAGTATGACTGAGGGGAATTCCAATCCATTGATGTTAGCTGTATAAATAGGTACAATCACTTTGTAAAATAGTTTGAGATTATGTTAGAAGGCTGAATATTCACATAACCGTCACTCAGCAAACCATTCCTAGGTATTCACTTCAGAGAAACTCTTATAAGTATTGAATGATAGACATGTACAAGAATATTCACAGAACCATTGTTCATATTAATAACACACGCACGTACTAACACACACCCACAAGAAACAGAAAACTGGAAACAACTCAAATGTTAATAGTAGAATGAATAAATGCATTCATACATGTTCATACAGTGGGATGCTATGCAACAGTTAAAAATGGATAAATTAGCTGGGCGTGGTGGCTCATGCCAGTAATCCCAGCAGTTTGGGAGCCTGAGTTGGGTAGATCACTTGAGGCCAGGAGTTTGAGACCAGCCTGGCCAATATGGTGAAACCCAGTCTCTACTAAAAATACAAAAATTAGCTGGGCATAGTGGTGGGCGCCTGTGATTCCAGCTATTCGGGAAGCTGAGGTAGGAGAATCACCTGAACCCAGGAGGTGCAGGTTGCAGTGAGCCAAGATCGTGCCACTGCACTCCAACCTGGGCGACAGAGCCAGGCTCTGCCTTAAAAAAAAAAAAGAATTACATTATTGACATGGATAAATATTAAAAAACATAATGCTGAAAGAAGACAACAGAATCCATCCAGATTTTATTGATATATAGTATAAAAACAGGCAAAATGAAATAATGTATGCTTAAGAGATACACATATAGATAATGTAGATTGCAAATGATGGTCACAGATTCCTCCTGTCTCTGGATGCACACTCCTTTGCAAGTCCTTTCAGGGTTTGAGGGGCATCTAGACCATTTCCATCTTTTGAAGCTCCTGGTATATTAAACAATTGAAAAATATTTAAAGTCTTTATATTTCCTTTACATTGCCATTTGCAACACAAAATCTCCTAATACAATAAACCTGTACCAATAACAAGATTTATTTTAAAAATGCTAACTTATTTTAGTGTACTATAGGCTACGTGGTCTGGTGTGAGGGCATAGTTTTAACTGATGAGATGGATATCTTAATTGTGATCCTCCTGCATCGGCTTACCAAAATGTTGGGATTACAAGCATGAGCCAGTGTGCCCGGCCAAGATGGATATAATCTTTTCATCCTAGAGGGGACGTCTGAAACCAGATGGGGCTGCATTCGGATTCAACATCTTAAATCTCTGACTGGGAAACCAGGGGCTCAATGGTCCTCTTCACCCCTGTGATTGGCTCTGTATCTGTGTTATTTTGCCAATATCCCGTGTTATGCCAAGGACAAATGAGTACTTATTTTACACAAGCTTGACTAAGAGAGAGCTCAACTGAATTCTTCCCAAAACAGAGGAATAATTTGTCACCAAGACAAATTCTAGTTCCTACCCTTGGAATCATAGTAAAGAAGTTATCGACAATTTAAAAATAATATTAGCACCTGTTTCTAGCCGTCAATGTTGTTCATCAATGTTGAGGTCCAGTCTCAAACACCTGCCTAAAAATGCAAATCTGATTATTTCGTTTATGTGAAAAACCAACAGTGGTATGTAGTCAAGTCCAATATACAACTCTCCAAGATCTAGCCCCTGCCTACCTTTCTAGACCCTCTGGCCATCCCTCCATGCCTCAGATGGCACAGTCCAGTAACACACACCACCGATTCCTCCATTCCATGCTTTTGTATACTCCGTCCCCTTCTTTTCTTCTGCATGTCATCTCTTCCAGGAAGCCATCCCAGTGCTCTCAAATTCCTTCCCTCCAGGATGGTCAACTGTTCTGGTTTGCCCAGGATACAGAGCTTTCTGCAATGTGAGACTTTCAGAGTTAAAACTGGGACAGTCAGTCCCAGGACAGTTGGTCACCCCGTTCATCTCTTCTGTGCACATCTCTCTTTCTTGGGTACAGTGTGTGCATGCACTTTGGCCCTGATTCCTTTGTGGAATGAGTGGGTGTGGGACATGGGGAATAGGATGAGATGAGAATGACTGGGTGGTGATAGTGGTGCCCCGTGGCAAGGGGGACACTGGGACAGGACTGGGAGATGGTTTGGGAGATGGTTTACTTAACCTAATGACCTCCAGTTCCATCCATGTTGTTGCAAATGATAGAATCTCATTGCAAAGGGGAACATGGTGTGTTTATTTGTGGAAATGCCAAGTCTGTGGCACTTGTGTCAGATTTAGGTGGAGGAGACCTGGATGAAGAGGAAGACTGTTGAGTATTCTGATTTGGAGACCAGGCTGGGGGTGCATAATAAGGTATTAGTAAGGTATATAGGAAAGGTTTTCTCCAATCTTGTTGATTTTTTTTTTTTTTGAGACGAATCTTGCTCCGTTGCCCAGGCCAGAGTGCAATGGTGTGATCTTGGCCCACTGCAAGCTCCACCTCCTGGGTTCAAGCGATTCTCCTGCCTCAGCCTCCTGAGTAGCTGGGATTACAGGCACCTGCCACCATGCCCTGCTAAGTTTTTTCTTTTTTTTTTTTTGAAATGGAGTTTCGCTCTTGTTGCCCAGGCTGGAGTGCAATGGTGCAATCTCGGCTCACTGCAACCTCTGCCTCCCAGGTTCAAGTGATTCTCCTACCTCAGCCTCCTGAGTAGCTGGGATTACAGGCATGCACCACCACACCCGTCTAATTTTTTGTATATTTAGTAGAGACAGGGTTTCTCCATGTTGGTCAGTCTCGAACTCCTGATCTCAAGTGATCCACCCACCTCGGCCTCCCAAAGTGCTGGTATTACAGGCGTGAACCACTGCGCCCCGTGCCAGTCTTGTTGATTCTTATGTTTATCCGTCATACATAAATTACCACCATGATTCTAGTTCACTCAGTCTTCCAAAACTCCAGAGTCAAATCTGCACAGACAGACCACAGGAAGCAGCATCTCCTGGGAGAGGCTGCCATCTTGCATAGCCCTTGCTGCCGCCTGGAGGCTTCTTCTCCCTGAACTGCTGCATTGTCACATCATTGAGCATTTCATTCATTGTGATAACCTAAGACTGTAGAATTTATGGTGCCTGGGTGCAATTTGTGAAAGCTCTAGAAAATATTGCCTAGCTATAGGCTATAATATTGTTAGCTAACCAAATGGTAATAACCAGTTAGCATCGAACTTTTTTAGACTATATTTTAAGGGAGAAATCATCAGTGATTTAATTTTCTGTTATGCTTTTATGTTATCTGAACAACCCAAACTTACTATTTTTGAAAACAAGTAAGCAAGTGACAAATCACTCACCATGTGTTTTTATTTCTCATGAGGCTTGTTTCTAAATACAAAGAACCATATAGGCTATCATATCTGAAAGAGCCCTTGAAAATCATGTAGGCCATCCTCACTTTACAAATGAAAAAGCTGAGGCATACCCAGGTTAATGACTTGCCTATAGCAACAGTACAAATATAGAAAGTTGAGATTAAGCTACATAATATTTGCTTTGCAAATTGATTTTTAGTCCTTTTGCATGACCCAGGAAAGCTGTCTTGCCAGCAACACCCTGACGTATAAAGAAAACTCTCATCAATGAAATTACTGCTTGAAAGGTGAATAGAAAGTCTATACTCAACACATTTTTGTGTCTACCTGGGGCTAGAGACCTCCTCTTTCAATGTGGTCCTTCCCTTGCTACTAATCACACAAAATTGAAATAGGTGCTCTAAGATATGGCAGCGATCGTTGGCTCCAGAATGCTCCTAGAGCAAGGCACGATGTATATGGATGCATCAGACTAGATGAAGAGATGTATTATTAATTAGTTTTTCAGAACACAAACAGCAGATGTGTTTACATTTCTGCTCAGTGGGGTATTTCATTGCTTTTTTATGTGCACACACTTAAGTAAAAAGGGAAAAACAAACCATACAAGGCATCAGACTGGTTAAAAGAGAAGCTCCATGTTGAAAATTTGTTGCAGCGTACAGGATGGAGCTTGAAATCGAGGAGGGATGGAAAGAGACAGGGAAAGAACGCTTTTCCCAACACTTAATTTTGCAAGGAAGAGCTGTATTAATAAACAGGTTTCAGGAAAGCTGCCTGTAAAGATCAGCATCTTCTGGGCCGGGCGCGGTGGCTCACACCTGTAATCCCAGCACTTTGGGAGGCCGAAGCGAGCTGATTGCTTGAGCTCAGGAGTTCAAAACCTGGGCAGCATGGTGAAACCCCATCTTTACAAAATATACAAAATTTAGCCAGGCATGGTGGTGCACGTCTGCAGTCCCCAGCTACTTGGGAGGCTGAGGTGAGAGGATCCCTCGAACCTGGGAAATTGAGGCTGCCGTGAGCTGTGATCACGCCACTGCACTCCAGCCTGGGGCAACAGAGCAAGACACTGTCTCCAAACAAACAAACAAACAAGCACAAACAAACAAATGAACATCAACGTCTTCTGAGTCAGGCAGTTGGCAAAAGATGAAGTTTTGACAACTGTTTGTTAAAAACAGAAACGTATCTGGACAAATTAAACTATTTACGATTTGCTGAGTTCCTCCTGGGTGGTCAGACACTGCTCTGGAGGAGCCTGTGGTCTGGCAGAGGAAATGCTCACAAGGGCATGTAGGAAAGGAGGAAGCAAGAGTCCCCAGAAAGTGCTGTGAAAAGTCAGGAGGAGGTGAGGCTGAAAGCTGAAGAAGCCAGGAAGGTTTCCTAGACGGGTGGCTTTCAGAGCAAGATGTGCAGCCTCTCTCTAGGATCTGCAGTCCTAGCGCAGGTGGGGAAGAGCAGGGCACTTACTCAGCCGCAGACCTTTCCTGGAGGTGTGATCTGGGCTTGGATGGGAAGCGCCAGCATGTGACAGGGTCCTGAGGCAGGGAAATGAGCAGAGGTGGGCTGGAAAGGAACCGGTGAGTAGAGAAGAGAGGAAAGGAGGCTAAAAAGGTCCCATTCGTTCCATCTCTTCGTGTCTTAACTCTGAAAGAGTCAGAGAACTCCAAAGAAAGACTGCTCACGTTTTAACACGGGTGGTAAGGAAGATGAGGGGGTGTGGGATGTGAGAGCAGAACAGTGAGAAAACATCTTGCCCTGAAAGCCACGCCTCTAGGCAGCCTTCCCTGGTTTCTTCGGCTTTCGGCCTCACTTCCTCCTGATTTTTCCCAGCACTTCCCAGGGATTCTTGCTTGCTCCTTTCATATGGGCCCTTGTTAGTATTTCTTCTGCCAGCCCCCAGGGAACTGTGAAAATAAATAACTGCAGGCTGGGTGCGGTGGCTCAAGCCTGTAAGCCGAGGTGGGAGGATCGCTTAAATCCATTTCAAGACCAGCCCTGGAAACATAGTGAGACTCCTTCTCTACAAAACATTAAAAAAACCCAAAAAACAAAACAAACAAAACAAAACAAAACAAAAAACAGGGTGTGGTGGCAGGTGCTTGTAGTTCCAGCTACTTAGGAGGCTGAAGTGGGAGGATTGCTTGAGCCCAGAAGGTCGAGACTGCAGTGAGTGGTGACTGTGTCACTGAACTCCAGACTGGGGAACAGAGCAAGATCCTGTCTCTAAAAAATCAACAAAAAGAATTGCATGAATCAGGTCAATCTGCAGGCTTAGGGGACCAGGTGATGTGTTAATTGCATAGTTGGACAGCAGCATGTGATGAGGTAACCAGTCCGGGGAGAGTCCAGTTTGGGGTGTCAGAGGGTCAGGAGGAACAGCTCCACCGTGAGGAACCCCATTTAACCTGATTTAGAAAAGGGAAGGCAGAGAAGCATCAACGTTGAAACAGGATTCCCTAGTGACCACAACCGTTGCAAATACTACACCTTTTTGTGGTTTAGGGTTTTATTCCTGTAATATGTTTCTTAGCCTTATAAATCCGGGGCTTTACACCTTCCTGGGGACTTACTAGGTGTCAGTGGAGATGCGGTTTATTAATTGTATTCTTTTTAAAGAATGAGTTGCTCCTATTTGGCTTTCACAATGCAACTAATATTTTTGATGCCTCAGGTTCTACGATGATTCTAGTTCTACGAAGGCCTCATTGTTGGGCGTTTTCTACTTTTTTAAGCAATGAAAAGGTAGAAAAGCCTGGAGCAATTTCTTATGTGTTTGACACATATGTTGAGGGATATTAAATAATTGCTGCCCAGAGTAAAATATAACAGGTTTTTATGGCCAACCCTTATGTTGACAGAGTGGACGGTCTGGTAGCTATGTATACTTTTTCAAAATAAATGCATCTCTGTGAAATGAGCTGTCAGGAGGACTACAGGTTCTGGAAGCATGGAGTAATTAAGGAGCAATCTATTGGTTCCAAGGAACTGACATTAATGTTGACACACGATGTTTGTAGGCAATTCGATCTATACCAATAATTCACTTTCTTCCCTACAGCAAGACTCATTTTGTTCCTAAGTCATTGGAGGCATTATTAGAGATTTATCTGGTGGCTTTTTAAAAGCACATTATTTACTACAGTGTGTGTGGAGCCACCATTTATATTCATTGATCGTAATAAGTATGGCATTAGACCAGAATTTGGATTCAGGTTTTTAAAATCTAATTTAGATTCTTTCCCTTGATTACACTGACATAGGGCCTTAGTATTGTTAAAACTGAAAAACTATACAGCAAATTTGACTCTATATGCAATGATCTATCAATCGAAGAGTAAAAATGGAAACCAGTTACTCTGGCTGGTCACAATCTTGTATTAAAATGACTGCTTTGGGCCTGGCACGATGGCTCACGCCTAAATCCCAGCACTTTGGGAGGCCGAGGCAGGTGAATCACCTGAGGTCAGGAGTTCAAGACCAGCCTGGCCAACATGGCGAAGCCCTGTCTCTACTAAAAATACAAAAATTAGCTGGGTGTGGTGGCGCATGCCTGTAATCCAGTTACTCAGGAGGCTGAGGCAGGAGAATTGCTTGAACTTGGGAGGCAGAGGTTGCAGTGAGCCAAGATTGTGCCAGGTCACTCCAGCCTGGACAAGAGCGAAATTCTGTCTCAAGAAAAAACAAAAACAAACAAACAAAAAACCCAAAAGAAACTGAGCTTTGTTATAATGATTATGATCATTTTGTCTTTGTCATTTTGTTTCTTAGTATCCCAGAAATTTTATCCAGCCGACATTTTTGATGCGGAAATGTGAATGAAATCTCTTTTGGTAGAACTACAAGAAAGATTTTAAAGATTATGTTTTTTACAGTTTTACTGACACGGACTTAGTAAGTAGCATAACGTCATCAGACTTATCAGATTCAACTTTTATGTCACAGAGTTGTGAGTTGTTGTGAGTTGTTTTTCAGTTCATGGACCCCCCAGGTTGAAGGTCACACAACCTGAGCATGCCCAGGTGAACCAAGCGTGTAGGAACCTAAGTGCTTGGACTAAGGAGTGGGGACTGAATTAAGAAGCGAACACCCCATGGTAGGGTCCAGTCAGATCACGCCTCCCAGCATCACCTCATTGCAAGTCAGATCATCCTCATTACCCTATGGTTATAAAACCTGACCTAGCCTCAAGGTCAGGGAGACAGATTTGAGCGTTTCCTTCAGTTTCCTTGTCAGTCTACTCACAATAAACCTTTCTCGCTGCCAAAACCCAGTGCTTTGGTGCTTGACGTTCCCTTGCCTGAGGGCAAACGGACCTAGTTTGGTTTGGCGACAGTAGTTTGTGTGTTATTTTAGAACTTGGGTGTTTTAAAATTGTACTGAGATATTCATACACAGAGGTAATAATCCCTAAAGTAAAACTGTCATCATGAAAACTTTTTGGGATGGAACAGCTCTTTTTTTTTTTTTGAGACAGAATCTCGTACTTGTTGCCCAGGGTGGAGGGCAGTGGTGTGATCTAGGCTCACTACAACCTCCACCTCCCAAGTTCAAGCGATTCTCGTGCCTCAGCCTCCCAAGTAGCTGGAATCACAGGTGTGCACCATCATGCCCTGTTAATTTTTGTATTTTTAGTAGAGACAGGGTTTCACCATATTGGCCAGGCTGGTCTTGAACTCCTGACTTCAAGTGATCTGCCAGCCTTGGCCTCCCAAAGTGCTGGAATTACAGGCGTGAGCCACTGCACCCAGCCTGGAACAGCTCTTTTAATGAGAAAAGAATAAAGTCAATTAGAAAAAAAAAAAAGGCTTCAAACCTGAGCCTGATTCAAACATTTTAAATCTGTCTTTTAAAGACCATTCCAAAACTTATGCTTTTATCATAAAACAATTTATTGGTAATTTATTTTGAATTATTCTTCTGTTTTTCTCCTTGTAAGTGTATTTCCTCAATGTCTTACTCTGACATGCCCCATGTTAGTAACTGAACCGTTATTAACTATTGATCTATACCAATAATTCGTTTTGTTCCCTACTGTAGGACTCATTTTGTTTCTACATCATGTGAAGCTTTATTAAAGATGTACCTAGTGGTTTTTTAAAAGCACAGTTTTTACTACCATGTGCGTCTAGTCATGATTTATGTATGTGTATGTATGTGTGGGTATATATTACATATATGTGGTGAGTGTATATATACATATATATGTATACATGTGTTCACAACATTCTGATATAAAGGATATATCAGATTTATATGTTCCTTGATTTAGAGAAAAAAGGTTGATGACTTATTTTTTCTGTTTTCTAATTTATTGGGAAATACTATATATGTACATTTAACAATAGACCAAGGGAAAAAATGAAAGAATGCCTTCATCTTGGTGTGCGTATTCACACGCTATTCAAAACCACCCCACTTCCCTTTTTCCTCTTTGCTGCACTGATGGTTCTGAGCACTCTGCTAATGTTATAGATACCCAGGATTGAAAACACAGACTTTGGAGATCTGGACTTGAATCCTCTCTCTGCCACTTGCTTGGGCAAGATTCTTAGCCTCCCTGAGCCTCACTTTCCTCCTATGGAAAGTGGAAGACCGTCATAATGGCCAGCATGGTGGTGGTGTGAGGATTACATGAAATGCCATATCTGAAGTGCAGGTACAGCACCTGGTATGTAGGACGCACCCAGTGAGGTGTAGCTCTTACTAGCAGCCGTGATCATAGTTGAAGTGCTGTAATTGTAAACTTGGTGATGGTGGCAAGAAAAAGGCCACTAACATTCACCCTTCAATGTGCACTGAGCTAGTAGCATTGTGTCATGGATGCTTATTGAGCCCGTGCAGCTAATACAAGGTAAGCTGAAGGACAACCCAGAGGAAAATATAATTGAGAAAATACATGACTACTTTCAAACATTTACAGTGACCCAGAAGTATAAGTGGGAGGAGCCATGAATGATTTACGTAGAGGATCTACATCTCAGATACTTATGGATTACTTAAGATAACAGACTCTGTACTGGGCATTGAGGACAGAAAGATACATAAGACAAGGTCCTGTCTTCCAGTCTTTCCCACTCCTCTCTCTGTGTGTGTGTGTGTGTGTGTGTGTGTGTGTGTGTGTGTGTGTATTTGCGTCTGTGTATCTGTATTGGGGTGGTGAGAGCCAGAGAAGAAAACTTGATGGATGAGACCATAACAGATGAACTCATCTCCCTGGGTGATGTCCAGGGCTGGTTCCATGCTTTCACCCCAAAGAGTTCATAATGAAATGGAGAGGATGGATAACTCAAGCTGCACCTGACCTCCTGGAAGAATGCTGTCCAACAGTGAGCCACATAGGTAATTTTAAATTTTCTACTAGCCAAATTAAAAAGTAGAAACAGGTGAAATTAATTTTAATAACATCCTTTGTTTAACCCAAAATATCTAAAACATAGAATCAATATACAATTCTTAATGGGATATTTATTTTATTTTTTGAATTACATCTTTGAAAAGTGATGTGCATTTTACACTCAGATTTCATCTCTATGTAGACAAGCCACATTTCAAGGGCTCGATAGGTACCTGTGGTTAGTGTCTACCTTAAGGGACAGGGTAGTTCTAGAGCTCTGCTACTCAAAGTGTGGTTCTTGGCCTCACAGCCTCACAGCGCAGATATGCCCTATGTCCTTTCCACCCCTCCTACATTGGAATTTGCATTTTAGCAAGATCCATGGTGAGCCCTCAGAGTTTGGGAGGGGCTGTCTGATGACTTGAAAATCTCATTTGAGGAAACTACACACCCTCCCTTCTAGTCATATTTGTGCAGTACATTTCCTTATCGTAGATGAGGTAAACCATCTTATCATAGTTGGACCAAAGGTAGAGTTCAGTTTAGCCCTTATTGGAACCAGTGGGATATAGTTGGGTTTTTCTTAGTCGGAAGGTTGAGCTATTTGGCAGAAAATGAAGGAAAGACAGGACAAAGAAGAGATACGAGTGTTTATTCAACCACAGAACAAATGACATCACCATTCTCATTGGAGCTCTTCTTTTCTGACATATGTTTTGAAAGGGAGAGAGGAGGGAGGAAGGGAAGAGAGTGAGAGTTTCCAAATTCATGAGGTATTCGTTATGTCAGAGTTCTTCCCCCAGGGTTAGCCTCACGAGCACATGAGCTTGGAAGGGCCTGGCACTTGGATTAATGCTCTGCTGTTGCAGTGTTGAAATTCTTGACAATTGGGTCCTGCATGTCTGCTTTCTACCGAGCCCTGAAAATTATGTAGCTTGTCCTGCCTCCCCTAAATGTTCACTTACTACTATCCACCTGCAGGTGTAAGAGAGTCACACTAGATTAGGTAGGTTTTGGGAGGCGTTTTCTCTTTATGTGTGTATATGTATGTGTGGGTATATATTATATATATGCGGTGGGTGTATATATACACATATGTATGTATACATGTGTTCACAAAATCATGATATAAAGGATATGTCCTGGGCCGGGTACGGTGGCTCACGCCTGTAATCCCAGCACTTTGGGAGGCTGAGGCAGGCAGATCACGAGGTCAGGAGTTCGAGATCAGCCTGGCCAGAATGGGGAAACCCCATCTCTACTAAAAATACAAAAATTAGCCGAATGTGGTAGCATGTGTCTGTAATCCCAGCTACTTGGGAGGCTGAGTAGGAGAATTGCTTGAACTTGGGAGGTGGAGGTTGCGGTGAGCCGAGATCACGCCACTGCACTCCAGCCTGGGCAACAGAGAGAGACTCCGTCTCAAAAAAAAAAAAAAAAAAAAAAAAAAAGGAAAAAAAAGGAAATGTCCTGGATCAGCTGGATCAGGTAGGTTTTGGGAGGTGTTTTCTCTTTCACTTCCCCATCACCACAATCTCTTTATAGCCAAGAAATGAGAAAGAGATAACACAGGCCTTTGGGAGAATTGAGCTCAATAATGCATGAGATAATGGTGCTCTGAGGCAGGATTTCAATGGAAGGCTAGGTGCTGTAACTATGTAACAAAACACCAGCACAGGACAAAGAGTAGGTTTCTCAATCAACAAGGATAAACAGCCCCACCCTCCCAGCCCTGTCTCCAGGTTTACAATTATCTGCAGTGTTTGAATAGAGCTCAGGGATCTCTGGGCAGTGACAATGAGTCAGCTGGGCCCATTCAGGCTGGAAGTTTTATATGGGTGAAAGTTAAAAATGTTAACTTGTTTCTATGTTGTCAAAATTGTAAACGAAGAATAAAAGGATATTCTCAAGTTGGGTCATGAGGGAAAAAAAAAAAAGTGTTAGTAGTTTTAGAGCTCAGACCTGAATCAAATGCCTGAATCAGATGAACTACTCAAAGCTTTGAGACCTAAGAAAGTCACTTCCTTTCAATACTAATGGACTCGGTATCATTTGTAATGCCTGCAACTCAGTTTAGGCGGAGAGTCAGCCACATTGGCGTCACCTGGGGGCTGATTAGAACCCACCCCCCCCCCGCCCTCGCCCCCGCCCCCGCCCAAGGTCTCGGACCACCCCTCCCACCCATCCCCACCGCGGACCTGCTGAATAAGGATTTGTGTTTTATCGAGATCTACAGGTGATCTGTGTGCCTGTTAGAGTTTGAGAAGTGCTGTAACGCTGTACTCAGCAGCTACTTATCTTGGCGGTGGTGGGAGGGGATGAGGGAAATCTCAGCCCTTCGCAGGTTCATCAACTTAGTGCCTAAGACTTCTTGAAGCATTATGGGAAAGCGAGGGTTCTCAAAGTGTGGGTTTCAGACTGGCAGCATCAGCAGCACCCGGGAGCTTGTGGCAGTGCAAATTCCCAGACTCCACCTCTGATTCTCTGGATCAGAAACTCTGGGAGTGGGGCCCCAGAGTCTGTGGCTCCATCTTAGCAAGTCTTTCCAGTGCTTCGGATGCATGGCAAAGTGGGAGAACCACGCTGTAAAGTACCAGTAGTCACAGAGCAGGAAGAGATTTCCACTGGTTGTGCATTTTAGTTTGGAATGCGTGATCTTGTCACGCAGAGCCACACATGGAATCGCACGTTTCATAAGGCAGTCATTCTAACTTTGAAAGAAGTCACGATGCTCTCATTCGAAATTTATTTTTATTTCGGAGGGAGATTTGGACATGGAAAGGGATGGCAAGAAGTGAAATGACTGGACAAATAAAGAGTATGAAATGATCTGGCAATTATTAACCTGGGGAAGCGAAGAGTGAAAGAAGAAGCCATCGAGCCACATGTTATCTCTGTAAATGGTGAAGTGACTCACCTTAGGGCTCACCGGGAACAGGAAGATGTCGTTTCTCTCTTGCCTCCAAATGGTAAGCAGGGACCGTGTGTCCTTCACTCAGAGCTGCTTGAGAATCAATTACAATAGGTAGGATGCCATGATAGACAACAGTGTTCAGAAATCATCAAGACAGAGTCCATGATGCCAAGGAAGCAGCAGCCTAGTTAGAGAAGGTGACTAATCGGGAATTGTGTATAATGTTCATGAAAAGATTTGTGGATATAGAGGAAGGATCCCCGAGTAAAGCTGGGTGAGAGGGAGTCATTGAAGGTTTCTGAAGGTGCAGAGTTTGAGGGAAAGTCCTAGCTGGAAAAGCACAAGGACATGGGGGTGGCCCACTCATCCCGAAAGTGCAGCGATGAGTTGTGGTGGTGGGAGGGGATGAGGGAAACTGGCAGATAAGTTACAGCCCATACATCTCAGAATTCATCCATTCATTCCACAAATATTTACTCAGTACCTGCTGAGGGCCTGGCACTGTTCTAGGCCATGAGGATACTTTCATGAGCAAGACAAACAGAAATTCCTGCTGACAAGGCTTCATTCTAGCAGCGGGATATAAACCCCACATAGATAATATATATGTAAATTACAAGACAATGTGATGTAATCACACTGGAAAGGTAGAGAAATGGCAACCGGAGGTGTGAGATGGTGTAAGAATCCTGTAATGCCGTCTTCTACAATGGGAATTTAGGTCTTTAATGTCTTAAGTTGATAGACCAAGAAATAGCAGTGTAAGCATATCCCTTAGAGATATTCAAGTTAATACCAGAAACAAAAGCTAAAAGATTTCAGAGAAAAAGATTCAGGAGTGGGGACACCAGGGGCTGCTATTTTTTACTATGAACCTTGTATAGTATTTGATGTATTCATTCATTCACTCACACATTCATTCATGAATCCACAAGTCTGTGTAAATATCAGTGTGTGCAAGGTTCTGTTGCAGATGCTGGGGATACAGTAGTTAAAAAAACACAAATGTTTCTGCCCTGGTGGAACTTAGATTCAGGGGAGGGAGCTAGAGGTGAAGAGAGTAGGTCAGAGGAGAAAAAGGAAGGCTGGCGGGGGGCGGGGGCGGGGCGGTGCTGGGGAAGTTGCCCTTGAGTGTAGAGAGATGAGAATGGGCCTCCCTGTGAGAGTGGTATTTGAATGACAGCAGGAAGGAAAGAGCCATATGGCAGCTCAGGTGCAAAGGTCTACAGCAGTTTAGGTGTGAGTGTGGGTGGAGCAGTGGGGACGTGCAGGTGCTCAGGGATGGAAGGGAGCGTGGTGAAAAGGACCTCAGCAATTCGGAGGTGAATGGTGAGGGATGTGGACAGCATCATTTGGCAGGGACTCTGCCTTTTACTCTGTGATATGGGAAGCCACTGAATTTTGGCCATGGAGTAATTCCCTGTATCTTTAAAAAGAGGCACAAAGACCACACCTCATAAATACTGACATCATATTAACAGAATAGATAATACACCGCTTTTTCAAATGTATCTTTTTTTCTTTTAATCGCTAAGAGGGAAAAGTAGTATCAGTGGCAGCATGCACACAACACACACACACACACACACACACACACACACACACACACACACACAGAAGAAATGGAAATAAAAGCTAAAGAACAAACTACTAATGATTCAGAGTGAGACCCCTAACACCTCCCGAATGGGGGCAAGAAGCTCAGGACTCTGGTAGCTCAGGCAGAGTCTGAGTAACTGGTGTTACCTCTCTTCATGCATCTACCTGATCCACCTGTCCTACCCACTCCTCTGATCCTTAGGAATTCTGAGAGGCTGGTATCACCCAGGTACAAGATGAAGAAGTCTATTGTGCCCTGGAGGGAAATGGCGAGAGGTGCAGTTTAGGAGGATTCTCAGTCTGGGAGGAGAAGCTAGCTGAGGGCTTGCCACAGATGTAAGCAGGAACACCTGGCTGAAGTGGGAATGAGGCAGAGGCTGGAAGACACAGCAGAGTGCATTAGGACAAATATCTAATGTAGATGATGGGTTGATGGGTGCAGCAAACCACCATGGCACATCTATACCTATGTAACAAACCTGCACATTCTGCACCTGTACCCCAGAACTTAAAGTATAATATAAAAAACAGAAAGACATTTTTCTACGGAATGTGAAGGCTACTTCAGTACCAAATAACAGTCTCTTGTGATGAGAGCACCGTGTCTGCCAGGTGGCATCTGTTGCACAGCACTCTGCTGTGCCTTCCAGCCTCTGAAGTGGGCTGAACGCCCACTTCAGCCGGGCGTTCCTGTCCCTGCAAAGGACACAAACTTGTCTTTTTTTTATGGCTGCGTAGTATTCCATGGTGTATCTGTGCCACATTTTCTTTATCCAGTCTATCATTGATGGGCAACTGGGTTGGTTCCAAGTCTTTGTTATTGTGAACAGTGCCGCAATAAACATACGTGTGCATGTGTCTTTATAGTAGAATGATTTATAATCCTTTGAGTATATACCTAGTAATGGGATGGCTGGGTCAAATGGTATTTCTAGTTGTAGATCTTTGAGGAATCGCCACACTGTCTTCCACAATGGTTGAACTAATTTACACTCCCACCAACAGTGTAAAAGCATTCCTAAGAAAAATGCCTTTCAATCCTTTACCCTCATTTCGCGATCACCAAACAATTTTCTGATACCTAATTCAGTGTGCAGGCACATTGATCCCAAGACAGGTGCATGGTATAATGGCAAAACAACAAGACAACTTCCATTGTAAATGAACAGGGGCCTCTTGTTCCTTGGGTTTAGCTGGCTCCATTCCCTTAACTCCTGACCAACCTTGGTAAAATAAAATTTCTGAACCTTGAAGCTTGAGGACTGTACCTTTGCCAACAAATGTGTGTTGAAGAGTGAGCATGGGAGGGGCAGTGAGTGTAGGGGCTCAGCTGGAAATACTCCGCTTCTCCTATGCATTGCTCCAGCGTGGCGCCTGCAGCCACAGAAGGAAGCACAGCACAGGAGATCCAGCAGGGTGTCCCATGAAATGCTGCATCCGAAGGATGGGCCAAAATATCTTGGCTTCAATAAAGAGCTGTAAAGGGGTGTTAAGGGATACAGTGTCTAACATAGAAAGCACGCTGTCCATGGTTATTAAGCGAATGCATGGATGAACAGGAGGAGTCCAATTTATCTGTTTTAAAGAGGAAGACATTTCTTTGTGTTTTTAATCTTTCTTGTTTTTATGGTGTCTACTACCAATTAAAATATATCGTGCCATGTTCCTTAATTAAAATAAGAAATTTGATTCCATGTTTCTGTTGGTAAATGATCATGTAAGAATCATTCATGTCAGCTTTGTTCTGGGAATGAACACAGGATATGGGGTCAAGAGACGTGGGATAACTCTGTTACCGTGACCTTTAAGGAAATAGTATCATTGAAGAGAAAATGGAATATTTGGGTTCTGAAGTCATAAGATTCCAAGACTTTTAAAGTGTTTATTTAGCTCTGGTGCCCTCTGCTGGACGATTGGCTTTCTTATTTGCTCCTGTAATGGATGGATATGCTGTGTGGCTGTAGAGTTCCCTCCCTCCCTCCCTCCTTCCTTCCTCCCTCCCTCCTTCCTTCCCCCTCCCTCCCTGCTTGCCTCTTTCTTTCTTTCTTTCTTTTTCTTTCTTTCTTTCTTTTCTTTCTTTCTTTCTTTTTCTTTCTTTCTCTTTCTTTTCTTTCTTTCTCTCTCTCTTTCTTTCTTTCCCTTCCTTCCTTCCTTCCTTCCTTCCTTCCTTCCTTCCTTCCTTCCTTCCTTCCTTCCTTCCTTCCCCCCCCGTCTCCCTTCCCTTTCCTTTTCTTTCCTTTCCTGTTTTCCTTCCTTTCATTCTTTCATTCCTTTCTTTCCATCCCCAGTTTTATATTGAATTATAATTAGATTCAAAAGAAACCTTTCAGCCAGTGATCCTCATCCTTAAACTGCATATTAGAATCTCCTGGGAGACATAATGTTGTAGGCTAAGGATATAATTCAGGCTTTTACTGAATTATAAAAGCATGCTGTGTTCATATCCTGGAGGATGGAATTGGGCCACAGTGTTTTCAAGTCTGAAAAATCAGATGCCACAGTTCTTTGTGTTTTTAATCTAGGGTCCATTGCCTTAAGTCCTCATGGGCATTTTAAGAAATAGATCAAAGTATTTGATGATCTCAGGGTATGGGCACCCATACTTTCTCCTCGCTTTATTCTTCAAATTGGTCTACTTAGAATGTACTTTCAAAGTTCTGCCTAATTTTAAAAAGACAATTGTTGGACTGAGTTGCTGTCCTACCCTTTTTCTTTAATTGTTATTTGACTTCAGACTCTTCCTGTAACTCGTGTGTGTGGTTTTTACTCTCATAATTGACACTCCTCTGAAAAATGGGCCAACAGAAGGGCTTATTATTTGGGCCGCTGTGGTCATGAAACCCAGGTTCACATCGATATGATTGCAAAACTTAGATGCATGCACGAGTCCACACATTAATTTGCTTAGTATTCTTACCTTTTAAAATGTTTTTGCTTCTCAGGCCCTTGCGATTTCAAGTCAGAAGTCCCTGACCTCTTAATGCTTGTGTGTGTGTGTGTGTGTGTGTGTGTGTGTGTTTTTTTGACACAGTCTGCATCTATTCCAGCCTCAGTCCTCAACCTCCACTGCTCTGTATAGCATAATCCCCATGCAGTCCCACAGTTACAGGCAACAGGGCCTTTCCTCCATCTGTTGGCAAACATTCTGTTCTTAGAGCCTCAGAGAGTGAGGCAATGACAAGATCACGATTTTAACGTTTCTACTTTCCTGGAGCTTCTTTATTGGGACACTGGTGTTAAAAAGGAAAAACAAACCAACAACAACAAAAAAAAGCTTAATTAAAAATTTTCTGTATCACGTGGAGCAGTCCTGCCTAAATGACAATAAGATACTTGAAATCACAGCCTCTATTTTCATCAGTCAGAGGAATTCAGAGGAGGCTCAGGAAAATCGTGAGGACAGAAGGCTGTGCCCTGAGTCCCTAGCCTACAATCCCTGTCTCCATCAGTTAAGGAGCGCGGCCTCTTCACAGCTGCAGTCTCTCCTATCTTTGTCAATTGTCGATGGACCAATTATATTCAGGTTGCCTTTTGTAAGGGTCAGCAGAGTAGGATCCTGGCAATTTCATATGATTAAAACTATTTTGAACAAGAACCTTGGCTAGGATCTATTTCAAACGAGGAAGAAAGTTCTTTTTTCACTGTTATAGGAATTAATGAGATGTAGAAGGCTGTAGTGTAAAAAGTTTTTTTTTTAAAATGGGGTTAGGAGGTTTAAAGGAGATAAAGGAAAACCTGATTATCTCTTGTTTTAGTAGTGGTTCTTTGCCACTGTACATGTAACACAAACTACTTAAATTTCAAGATGCTACCATCCATTGGGCATGAATTATGAATGTTTGATATTCCTTGATTCCATCACAAGACCTGTGTGGATATCGATCTTTGTCCAACCCGAACCTTGGATCAGGAAAAGGGATGAGTTCAGGTTTATGTTGCCCTAGAGCCAGCAGGGGGTGCTCGTGCCCTTCCTATTCCAAAAGGTTGCCGCAACCTCTCCTAGGCTCAGGGCGAAACTGGTTTGTAAATCACCATTACCATCCTTCTTTCTCTGTTCAAATTGGCATTTTGTCAAGAACAACATTACTTCTTAGTGAGCAACAGTTGACCAATTATCTTGAAAAATATTTGGGAAGCTATACAATTTTAAAAGTAAAAAGCGAAATATATCTTCTATTTTTAACTTTTCCTGTAAACATGAATTACCTGCGGGGAAAAGTAGATGCTTTTCAATCTTCTAAATGATTGCACCAATTCTAAACCATCCAGGTGTTTTGAAATGACCCACAGTCGTCTTTAATAGCATGAGAAGGGGCCAAGGCTCTCTCAACTTTAGATTTAATAGCCTGCCGCCTTCAATTGGCAGAGATATTGATAGAGATAGGCCAGACTGTTCTGCTGTAATGTCAACTAATTTTCTCCTGCTCTAATATCTATAGTATGGGATTGACTTTTTTTTTTTTTTTTTTTTTTTTTTTTCTGTAGAGGCCAGGTCATAAATATTTAGGCTGTGTGGGCTGGAGACACTGTTGCAACTACTCAACTCTTGTGCAAAAGCAGCTGTAGACAATATGCAAACAAACATTCATGACTGTGTCCTAATAAAACTTTATTTATAATTTGGCCATGCCCTGTCTTATTGATAGCCTTCCAAAACAGTCAATACCTTCCATATATCTGTTATTTTATGTTGTTTATAAACTCAAACTCTTTTCTGATTAAGAGGAAAATAATTGAATCTGAAAGTCCCTCAGGTTCAACTCTTTTCCCAGTGCCTGGTCCCCCTTATAACACTCTTAACAAGCATCATTGCCCACTGCTCGTAACTGTCAAGCTTTGTGTCTTCCCTGCAACACAAGCAGTGGCCCCCAAGAGCAGTCAGCGTGATCCAAATGCACAGAAGTTTTTAAGGAAATAGCACAACAATTTAGAAACTAAGGCTGCTGGAATGGTGAGCTTTTAATCCTTTCATTCATCGCAGGGTTTAATCCGTATTTGAAAAGAAAGGTGCCACGTATAAAACTGACAGGCACTGACTGGCCTGTAATATCCCAGGAAAATCTGGTTTCAGATTTTTCTAGGAGTTGATCCAAGAACATTTTTCTTTCTGCCTTTTGATCTGTTGAAAGATCCACAAGATACTTGGATGCCTTAAAGACATAAATGCCAATACGGAAATAAACTCTGACGAGTTGTCTTGTAATGGGAGCCAGCTCTTAGAGAAGGGATAATTGTAAGGGTAGGAACTGAAACTTTTTTGTCTACTACGCGACCTTCTCAAACCCTTCTTTCCTTTGTACTTTTTCTATGAACACATGGTTCTTCCAGCTTGGAGTGGGTTTAGGGGAGACTGAGAAAACAAGATGGCTGCCTGCAGTATTAGTTTTTCTTCACCCATCTTAAACCTCTTCTTCCCCTCTCCATTTTTGAGAGCGAGAGGTTACATGCTCCTTTTCTTCCTCTAGAAGAAACATTTAGCTGGGGCTGACACAAAGGCGAGGACATGAGAAACGACCATAGGAGAAGCCCTGGAGGCAGAAGTCTAGGTCTTTGCCCCTTTTACAGTGAGATAAATATCAGAGGTTACTGGAGGCACCCAAACAAAATTGAGGACAGGAAGCAAATATCTGAGAGGCTCCCAGACCTCTGTCTACTGTGGGACCCAAATGAGCACATGAATCCCTTCTAGATATCCTTTGGATCCTTTAATAATAGCACAGGGCCAGGCGCGGTGTCTTATGGCTATAATCCCAACACTTTGGGAGGCCGAGGCGGGCGGATCACGGGGTCAAGAGATTGAGACTATCCTGGCCTACATGGTAAAACCCCGTCTCTACTAAAGATACAAAAATTAGCTGGGCATGGTGGCATGTGCCTGTAGTTCCAGCTGCTCGGGAGGCTGAGGCAGGAGAATTGCTTGAACCTGGGAGGCAGAGGTTGCAGCGAGCCGAAATTGTGCCACTGCACTCCAGCCTGGCGACAGAGTGAGATTCTGTCTCAAAAAAAAAAAAAAAAAAGGTAGCAGATACCACTTGAAAACTTTTATTATAAAGCATTATTGGAGTTGGCTATGAATTCTCCTCCTTACTCACGTCTGGTGGGGCAAAACGGCGAGGATCAGATACCACGAAGATACTGGAAGTAGATCAAAGCCTTGAACTCCCAGTTGCAGACTCTACCTACCATGATCCCTACCTGCAGGTGTCTGGGGTTCCTCTTGCCCAGCCTGCTCAGTCTCTGAACCCCTAGGATGGGTCTCTGGCTTGTTCAGAGGTGCCAGCTCCCAGCTCCCCTTCTCCAGTCGCCTGAGGTCTCAGGGGTGCCTCTCTGAAGAATATAGTTTTAAACTTTGTTTGCTGTAAAAACATAGCAGGCAGGTGCTTGTCACAAGGGGACTTATTTCTTCCTTCTGCTTCATGCGATGGGGAGGGGTCTGATTGTGGACATCTGCTGTGCTAAGACAGCCACAGTGTGGTCTGAGACAGAGCCTGGTCTTGGCCACTCTGACATCTGGCTGACTGAGAGACAGCGTGGGTGGGTGGAAGAGAGAAGGTTTGCGTGCTGTCATCTCCTCCTTAGGGCCCTATTGACCTTTGGTGGATCCGCACTTGAGGTGTCGACAGAGGAGAGAGACAGAGAATGCCTTGTCTCCTGTAGAAAGGCCTCTTTCGGAAACTTCCAAGCACCTAACATTGTAGGAGGAGAATAGGAGATTGAGAGAGAAATATAAAAAACCATGTTCCCACAATAAGATCTCCTACCACTGGCTCAGCCTTCTGTCCATATGGGAATGATTAGAAATGCTACCTCCTTCCCCAGGGCTGCCAGCTACAAGTGTGCAGCCTCCCCCAACTCTTAGCACTGCAGCCAGGTGTAGTTATAAGTAAACTTTGGGGTAACTTATCCTTGTGTGATGTGTGTAAGTTAGCCCTTTCTTTGATTAACTAAAAATACATAAATTAGATACTCTCTGGTTTCCCCAAACACTGGTAGCAGTGAATTTTCTTGGAATGCCCTTCTTTGGTCTGCTGGCTGATTATTATTTTCAGACGACACTAATGACAGCCCAGATGTGATGCCTACAAAGCCCCACATTAAGGCGCTTGCGTAGCAAACCTGCCGTTCAGGTAATGACGGCCGCCCTCTGGAAAAACAAGCTGAGACCACACCGGGGAAGGCCTTGGATACTTGAGAAGGGTGTGAGGCCAGTCACAGGAGTTGACTCGGTGGATCGGGGCATGAGAGTTACGGGTGGCTTATGAAGCTTTTGTGGAGCGTGGGAGAGTGGACAGAGCTTTACTGAAGGGACATGTTTATTTCCCAGCTCAAATCAATTTCCTTATCATGATACAAGCAAAGGTAATAATTATTAGGATTACTTACCATGATTATGGGTGACAGGAATTGCAGTTGGGCACAGGGACTCTTTTGTATATTTTAATTTCCTTCCCTGAAGTTCTAGTTTCCTTACTTTGTCTTCCTGATAGTGACTCACATCACAGTAGGCAGGAAGCAGGTATTTAATGACCACTTCTTCATTGGTTCTTTATTCCAACTCCATTCATTCCAATACAAATTTCTTGAAAACAAAGAACCATGACATCCATAACACAAATGAAAGCAGCCCGTCTAAGCTGATTTAATTTAGTATGGAATAGGACGCAATTTCACAGTTAGAGTTACTGTTGTTTTTTTTTTCTTAAAACTTCAGCCATCGTTTGGTTCACTGAAGAAAGAATTTAGAAAGATTTTTATAAGTGAATACTCACTTGTACGTAAATGGAAGTATACTTTTTAGTGCTAGTTAGCTAACACAATAGGTAATCCTGGACAAGTGTTTTCCATTCTCTACCGTGAATCTGATTTGTGAACCTCTCATGGCTTGTGCTATGCATGGAGTCTAGGAAAAATTTGGGACAAAGTGATCGATCTTAACTTCTAGACTTCATTCTGTCTTCTGTTCTTGGTGAGAACCTAAGAAACATCTTCCTTCCAGGCCTGACTTAGTGCTCTTGCAGGTTTAGCTTGCTTGGAGCAAGACTGTGCTAAATGGGATTCTAACGATGCCACCTTTCCTGCTGTGTTGTTTATCCTGTTCAGTCGATAGAGGACCTGTTGAGACCGGTTTATAGACACGACACTCACTGTGGGGAATGCATCGAATCGCCAATTGATCGAAATCACCCATAATCTTGTGACTCGGGGATCAGCAGCCTCAGCATCCTCTGGGAGCTTGTTAGATGTCCAGAATCTTGGGCCTCAACCCAGAACAATTAGATCAGAATCTGCATTTTAACAAGATCCCTTATGATAAGTATGCACATTAAGATTTCAGAAGTACTGACATACAAGACTTGGGACTGGGTGGTGACCTGAAACTACTGCTTCCTAGAGTGCTGGGGATGATACATGAACATTTTCACAATATGTTTTTTTTGTGATGAGTCTCTGGATAAAATATTTTCAGCTGATGACTGTTGATGGTGTTGGGTGTATCTGTGGCCTGTCCATTATTGCTACCCTCTCTTTGTCTTTCTTGTCCTATCATATTCTGTGAGTGTGTGAGGAAAGAAAATTTTGATAGAAAACAGGAGTGAGTGTGGAGCCTAACTGGACAGGTTGGGGTCTGAGGTCCTCCAGGTTTGGAACTTGCTAAGCTCTCAGGGAAGCAGTCACCGTCCCTGATGCCGATTGGTTCAGAACACGCCTCTGTGTGAAAGCAGTGGATGTTTGAGGTTTGATTAATGCGAAGGTAGCTTTTGGTCATAGAAACCTGTCCTCTGGTCCTGAGTGTCTATTTCTGACTCATGGATCTTGTTCTAGTACCAGGTAAATGACGTCAAACTACCCATTGCCTCCGAAAAATACGAGTTCTGATTTTCAAATACAAAATCCAGATTTCTCATCCCTGGGCTCTTACCTTAGATAAAAGTCATTGGCAAGGGCTCATCAAAATGTGTTGCCCATATTCAGATTTTACATAACTCTCTAGCAAGCATTTTTGACTTGTGTGGCACAAAGAGTAGATATACCGGGTACAAATTCTATTTCCACCATTTTATAGCTGTATGACCACAGGCAAGTTAATGCAGTCCATTTGAGCCTCAGTTTCCCCAATCATAAAATAAAGATAACGATATGCCACAGGGTTTTGATAAATGTTAAATGAGATGGTGAATGTACAACTCAGTCAAGGATACTTGTCATTTAAAAAACTTCTGGTCCATGTGTATGTATGTCACATGCATACATGCTATGTTGCCTATGCATACCATGGAATTAGCAAAAATCAGCTTGTAGTTTCTATTAGATGACTCATAGTTTTATTAGTTGAATTCCCATTTAAATTTCAAAGAGAAGTTTGGGTGAGTAGGACAATCCATTTACTGAAATAGTTATACACACACACACACACACACACACAAAATTTCAAGGTAAAACTTCTGAGTATGATTAGATCATCAGATCGTTAGGTATCAGAAACACGGTCTTTTCCTTTTTGCATGATCTCACCTCCAGTGTATTTTAGAAACTCTCTAACCCTCTTCAGAGAGATGGTGACACGTAGATGTTGTAATAGAATAGATGAGATGGGAATGAGTCACACATGGGAATGAAAGTAGGCATGTATTCATTCGGAAAACCAATGTTGTTACCTTATGGAAATAACCAACAAAATACTTCGGGTGATATGTAAACGCCAAAAATCTGAAAAGTATTTATTGATTAAAGGCTGTATAAAAGTATAGCACTTGGAGTATAGCATTGTGAAGAATCATGGCTAGAATAAATGAATTATACTCTTAATGACTTTTAAATATTATGACTAGAAGCTACATAATAATTATGATCACCTTAATTTGTAAATGACTTATAGTTTCTTGGTAAAGGAGAACATTGCTTACCTATGTTGAAAAGAGATCACCTTTCAGTGAAACTGTTGATTTGCGTGCTATTGTAGACATAAATATTTGTAGAGAAATTGTTAATGTCCCTGGAATGAGGAACTAAAAGAGGGAGTCAAAAGGAATTGAAACTCAAAGATAAAAAAAGAATCTCCTTGGGCATCCCAGTATGCTTCAGTGAGGAGCAGGGGATGCCCTGACTCCAGATTGGAGCTACCCTGCTTGGTCCCACTTGGGAAGGAGCAGAGAGGAGAGCTGTGACCATCATGTGTAATGGCTTTACTCTCTACCATCTCTGAAGAGGGTAGACCCTGGCTTTCCTCTTGAAAGTTTTGATGCTTCATCTATTGTTGTTAGACCAGGACTTTCATAGAAGTCCACATCAGTGTTCAAATGACTAATATGCTGATCAAAAGTTTGGTGGGATGCAAATGAACTAATTCACCTTAAATCAGCTATTGTCACTGAGCAAATAATAGAGTCTTCTGTTTAAAATACTCTGTTTTACTTGCCTATTGTGGCATGAAAAATGACCCTAAAACTTATTGGCTTAAAACAACTACCACTGTATTTGTTCACAATTATTTTGTGGGCCAGAATTTTGGATTCAGAATAGTGGGGATGGCCTGTCTCTGTTCTGTGATATCTGGGGGCAGCGGCACTGTCTTGAATGGCTGGGAACTGGCTGATTCATATGCCTGGAGCCTCAGTTAAGGCTGTTGCCTGGATTCCTCAGCTTTCCTTGGTGTGGGCTCTCCAAGAGGCTAGCTTAGACTTCCTCATAGTATGGTGTCTCAGGGTAATTGAACTTCTCACATGGTAGCAGGCTGCCCATAGGGCATTCCAAGAGGATAACCCCCAATGTGAAAGCATTTAGTAAGCCTCTGCTTGTGTCAAGCTTGTTGATGTTCCTATTGGCCAAATCAAGTCTCATTACCAAGCCCAGCATCAACGTGGGAGGCGCTAGAGAAAGGCATGACTGCTGGAGGCATGGATTCATTGGGGCCACCAATACCTACAGCGTACCCAGAAAATAAAACCATTGTTTTTTTTTTTTTTTGAGACGGAGTCTCGCCCTGTCGCCCAGGCTGGAGTGCAGTGGCCGGATCTCAGCTCACTGCAAGCTCCGCCTCCCGGGTTTACGCCATTCTCCTGTCTCAGCCTCCTGAGTAGCTGGGACTACAGGTGCCCGCCACCTCGCCCGGCTAGTTTTTTGTATTTTTTAGTAGAGACGGGGTTTCACCGTGTTAGCCAGGATGGTCTCGATCTCCTGACCTAGTGATCCGCCCGTCTCAAAACCATTGTTTAAATGTGAAATTTAAATACACTTTTATAAATTTTTAAATTTACTGTTATAAATAATGGTATTATTTATCCGTTTTCTGTTGTGCAAGACCAAATAGGTACATGCGAAACTGTGGTACAAATTGCTTCATGTCCATGAAAGGTATGGTTAGAAAGATGTTATTTTATCCCAAAGAAGTGGCATGCTGTATTATTTCACACAAAGTGAACTATTCAAAATCTCTAAGCTAGGCCGAGTGTAGTGGCTCACGCCTATAATCCCACCACTTTGGGAGGCCAAGGAGGGATGGCCGTTTGAGCCCAAGAGTTCAAGGCCAGTCTAGACAACATGGCGAAACCCAGTCTCTCCAAAAAAATACGAAAATTAGCTGGGCATGATGGTGTGTGTCTGTAGTCCTAGCTACTTGGGAGGGTGAGGTGGGAAGATGGCTTGAGCCTGTGAGGTTGAGGCTGCAGTGAGCTGAGATCATGTCCCTGCCCTCCAGCCTGGGTGACAGAGTGAGGGAGGCCCTGTTACAAAAAAAAAAAAAAAAAAAAAAAAAAAAAAAGGAAAAGGTAAAGAAGAAGTCTGTAAGCACTAAATGTCTAGATGTAGTCTGTGTTAACGCACTTATAGCTATCTGTAAAGAAAAATCCAATCTTTCATACATACCTCTGGCTTACTTTTTTCTTATAATTATTGACATTTTTTCATATTGGTTCCAGCTTAGAGAGGGCATAAGTTATTTTGGCTTTTGGTAGTTCATACATTTATAATTGCTATTTTTAATTTGCTATGAATTAAAAAATACAGTATGCTTTCTTCAATTCTGCTGTTTTCATATGTTGAAGATGCTGGAATGGATAGGAATGAGACCTGAGTCCCAGAGGGCTTGGACAACTTTTCTAATCTTTTGCTTCCTTATCTCTCAAATAAGAAGCTTCGATCAATTGATTTATATGTTTATTTTTAACGCTGATATTTTTGATTTGAAATTACATGTGATGCTTTAATTAACTATTTAGAGAAATATAAAATGTTCATTTGGGAAATACTAAAATAATCTGATATTTCTTTAAGGAAAAAAATTGCTTCTTTGTCCTTAAAGTTAATTTTTTAGTCTCTTGGCTTAGAGATGTTTTCTTCATGGGTCTTTTATTTGCATATATTACTATTTTACTTTGCTTTGACAAAAATCTAAGAGGTAAAAGAAATGAGGCGGCTAAAATAACACAGCAAATTTCCATAACAGAAACTTACTGCAGGAGCCTAACACTTTGGAAAAATATTTGATTAAGTACCTGGAAGAATTTTGCTAGACTTAAGTGGAAGTATGCTTGCAGAATTTTGTAAAATACTTTTCTGATTTTCTTTTCTTTTCTTTTCTTTTTTCCAGACAGATCTTGCTCTGCTGCTCAGCTGAAGTACGGTATTGTGATCAAACCTCAATGCAGCCTGTAACTCCTGGGCTCAAGGCATCCTCCTGTCTTGGATCCCGAGTAGCTGGGACCACAGGTGCATGCCTCTGTACTGGCTAATTTTTAAACTTTTTGTATAGACGAAGCCTCATTCTGTTGCCTAGGCTAGTCTCAAACTCCTGGCCTCAAGTGAAACTCCTGCCTCAGCCTCCCAAAGTGCTGGCACCACAGGTGCGTGCCACTGTGCCTGGCCACTAAAATACTTTTCTAAGTGAAGTTTGTCTCAATTCTAAGTTTTAATTCAGCTGTATTTCCTGGAAGTAGTTCTCTGCAATTCTGTAAAATGAAACTCTAATCACAAGTGCTTGGGAATTACGTCCTTTTTTTTTTTTTCCAGTTGTCATTAATTCCTGTTGGGGGTATTGAAAAAATTAGTAATATGGGGAACATACAAACAGATTAAAAAAGCACTCACCTGAAGGTACTAAAGTAGGTTCTCAAACTTGGCTGCACATTATAATTATTTGGGACTCTTTAAAACAAATTGATCGCTGGGTCCCAACCTCCACAAGTCCTTTTTTTTGTTTTTGTTTTTGTTTTGTCTTTTAATACAGAGTCTGGCTCTGTTGCCCAAGCTGGAGTGCAGTGGCATGATCTTGCAATCTCGGCTTACTGCAACCTCTGCCTCCTAGGTTCAAGTGCATTTCGTGCCTCAGCCTCCTGAGTAGCTGGGATTACAGATGCCCGCCATCACACTGGCTAATTTGTATTTTTGGTGGAGATGGGATTTCATCATATTGGCCAGGCTGGTCTTGTGCTCCTGATCTCAAGTGATCCACCCACTTCAGCCTTCCAAAGTGTTGGGATTACAGGCGTGAGCCACCACGCCCAGCCAAAAGTCTTGATTTAATTATTCTAGAATGTGGCCTGGGCCTTAGAATTTTCTCACCCCCTCCAGGTGATCCTGATGTGAGCCAAGTTTGAGAAACCCTGCACTAAAGAAACGTCCTTGGGTCTCCTTCTGTTCCCCACCTTTTGCTGCCAGAATTTGAGTCCTTACTCCCTGCTCGACTTTATGACCTCTTCCCTCCACATACTGTTGCTACATTCCTTAATAATGAATTTTTATGTTTAGTTCCCGATTTACACATCATCAGCAGGGTAGGTGTGTAAAAATAATGGTGAAGACATGAGTCTATAAAGGTGTGCATTTGATTGGATTAACAATATTAGATGGATCTATCTATCCACTCCACCATTTTATGACACTGTGGGTAAATATGCTAATATAAATCCTAAATTCCAAAGTAATACATTATACCTCTCTGGATTAGTCATCGATTTGTTTAGTTGGATTTTGGGTTATAGAACAATAATTGCTATATATTCAAAGTGTTTCTGGAATGAAAACAATAGAACGTATTGCCACTCCTTTATGTGGGTTGGGTGTGTGTTGGACAAATTCAAATACAAACAAAAATTTCTTTGGTTGGTAATTCACCTGAATGCATAGGCATTAATTGGTTTGTAATGGGCATTTTGAAACATTTTTACGCTGATTTAAGTGTGGGGGAAGATTATTCTGTGTTACCTAGAGCCAAAAATCATGCAATTGTCTCTTTATTCAGGCAAATGGTTTCATTTCTCTCTTCTTTCCTCTCCTTAGTGAAACAGAGGCAATTTATTGATAGGATGATTAGCCATCCCAGTTTGCCTGGGACTAATGAGTTTCTGGGCACACTGGGATGAATTGGTCACCTTAATTGATACAGTGAAAATTAATAAGACTTTAAAGATATTTTAGGTCCTTGCATGAAAAATTATTCATGTTATGATTTACATTACCAAATCATATATTAAACTATGATTGTAAATGGAAGGTTTGTGATTGTTTTCTGGATCTGGTATTATAACTTTCTTTTCAGGTTGTCATATTATTTTTAGATATTCCTCAAAAGATTTTTCCAGCAGAATTAAAAAATTCACCTTGAGAAAAATATGTATATTTTATGCATATTTTCTAGATTTCAGGAAAGAGATAATAATAATGTCCAAAACAGCAGGATGAGTTGGTGCTAAAACAGAGAAAAAAATCATTTTTAGATCTGCTTGGAGAATACAATACCTAGCAACATAAAGAAGTTCTTTTAGTAAAATGAAGTAGAAAAAGAGAACCGAATGAAGTCTAATGTGAATCCATTCTTGACCCAAATAACATCAAAAGTCACCACATACGGCCGGGCGTGGTGGCTAATGCTGTAATCCCAGCACTTTGGGAGGCTGAGGCGGGTGGATCACCTGAGGTCAGGAGTTCAACCACCAACATGGTGAAAGCCCATCTCTACTAAAAAATTAGCTGGGCACGGTGGCGGGCACCTATAATCCCACCTACTTGGGAGGCTGAGGCAGTAGAATGGCTTGAGCCCGGAAGGCAGAGGTTGCAGTGAGCCGAGATCACCCCATTGCACTCCAGCTTGGGCGACAGAGAAGACTCCATCTCAAAAAAAAAAAAAAAAAAAGAAAAAAAAAAAAGTCACCACATACAAATACTGCACAAAGAAAACTTAGTGAAGATGTTTGTATACTGGTTATTTTTGAGTTTCTTTGAAATAGTAAAGATAAATTATTAATTTTACATCAGAGAGTTAAAGTATTTTAGTTAAACCAATAGTACACTTTTGCTGGGGTGTGGTTATTCTGGTTTTTTTTTTTCTTTTTTCTTTCTTTCTTTTTTTTTTGCCTAATTTCAGATCGTTAAGGGGCTGGTTTTCTATTCTTTGGCGTTAAAGATCAGAAACACCAATTGTTGCCTTAAAGAGAAGATGAATCCAATTTTAACAGATGCTCCATTCAGAAAATATCAAAAGCAACCCTTTAGAAAAGAGTATTAAGCATAGAGACAAAAAATATGCAGGGCATTGCCAATGTATCAGATGACAATGGGACTAAATCACACCCATTTTTGGTTTAACAGCTGTTAAAGGAGTTAAGAGACCTGGATCTAGATCCAGCTGCACCGATCCAGTGAGTGTTTGGGTAAATGCCTTCACTGCTCTGGGCCTCCGTTGATTTGCCTGTAAAATGGGAGATTTTGACTATCCTGTGTCTACAGTCTCTTAAATGGTTAATATCCTATAATTCCATGTGCAGTATTCTGACGATGTCTTAGTGGATATGTGGATTTCCCCCCTTCCTTTTCTCCAGCAGTGCTCCTTTGCACCAGTCTCAGAACAGGGGCCCACACTCCTAAATCTGAGAAAATGGCATCTTCTTCAGAGGACAGAGGTTCGTAGTCTCAGTGGTTTACTCACCTGCTACAGCTCAGCATGTGATGTGGTTTTGCTGTGTCCCCACCCAATTCTCATCTTGAATTGCAGCTCCCATAATTCCTATGTGTCATGGGAGGGACCTGGCAGGAGGTAATTGAAACACGGGGGCGGGTCTTTCCCATGCGCTATTCTCCTGATAGTGAATAAGTCTCACAAGATCTGATTTTTTTTTTTTTTTTTTGAGACGGAGTCTCACTCTTGTTACCCAGGCTGGAGTATAGTGGTGTGATCTTGGCTCACTGCAACCTAAGCCTCCTGGGTTCAAGCAATTCCCCTGTCTCAGCCTCCTGAGTAGCTGGCATTACAGGTGCCTGCCACCACGCCCAGCTAATTTTTCTATTTTAGTAGAGACGGGATTTCACCATATTGGCCAAGCTGGTCTCGAACTCCTGACCTCAGGTGATCTGCCCACCTCGGCCTCTCAAAGTGCTGGGATTACAGGTGTGAACCACCACGCCCAGCTGAGATCTGATGGTTTTATAGAGGGGAGTTCTCCTGCACAAGCACTCTTGCCTGCTGCCATGTCAGATGTGTCTTGCTTCCCCTTTGCCCTCCATCATGATTGTGAGGCCTCCCCAGCCATGTCCACATGTGAGTCAATTAAGCCTCTTTCCTTTATAAATCACCCAGTCTCGGGTATGTCTTTATTAGCAGCATGAGAACAGACTAATATGGCATGATATTCTGGATCCTAATATTTGCAATTTGGATTTTGGATGAGTTACTTCCCCTTTTAGATCCTTAGTATCTGTCTGTAATGAGAATTTTTTTTTTTTTTTCCTTAATCTCCTTTTCTAGCTTAGAGTAGCCTAAAAGAGAGTTACTCTTTTAGGCCCTTCAGTTTTTTCCTTTTTAAAAGTGAGATAGCATACTTTTTGGTCATCTCACACTCCCAGTGAGGCTTTCTGGGCCTCCCTTTCTCTGTTTCCTCCCTTCCCTTCCTGCTGGCAGAAGTGTGGATTGTGGAGAGCCTCATGACCCATGACTCATGCCTAGGTTGCCTGGCTACAGGGTGACAATTCTGCCCAGTGTCTGGCTGCTGTGAACATGTCTGATGTCTGGAGATTTCTCTGGATCTTCCACGGAAAATGTTTTGAGAACCCCTTGTTAGGATGAAACACTGAGGTGCTGTTTTGCCTCATGATATTAAAAAAAAGACACCATGCAGCTAGTGAGGAGTTTTATTGGCTACAAAATAGACGCACAATGATGAGAATCTGAAGGCTGCCGTAGGAAAGTAGAGATTTACACCCATAAAATCACACTTTGATTCGAAAAGTGCAATATATTAAGAGCATTATGAGAAGTCTGGTGAGATTGTAGAATGTTACAGAAAAAAATAATACAAGTTTCTGAGTCTGATAACTCCAAAGATATCTTTTAGAACTCATTGGTGTCTGGGCAAGGACTTTCCTTGGGGGAAAATAGATTTTACAATAGGCAGAAACTTTCACTGGTTTCATGCATGCTTTTGGATCTCATTCACTTGACAAAGAACTAATCTTCCGTTGACGGTCTCCTGGGTTATGGCCTTGATCTTTGGAGTTGCAGACGCTGAGAAAAAGAGCACGGAAGATGTCACTGCCATGCTTCCTCCACCATCTGAACTGTACTCATTTTCAGTTCCCTGCTGTCAGCCCCTGAAGGCTCTCAGTGCCTTCCAAAACGATCACTAAGCAATATGGCGGGCTCTGCTGCAGGCAAAAGGGATTTCCCCAAGGAGGGATTTTCTCCCTCTCTCCAGGAAATGAGGGTCTCTGAACAGTGTCACCTTCTGGAGGTGAAGCCTTCATCATAGGTGTGCCTCCTATGGAACCTAGTCTCTGACCACAAGCACTTGAGGAGTTCTTTCTCTGCCTGTGGGCTTTGTAGCGCTGCACAGATTCCTTGAGCTTACAGAGCACTTAGTGCTATTCAGGGTACCTCATTTTAAGGTCTAGAAAACATGCCACATGAGGAATGGGTGAGAAGCCAGGGATGCTTACTGTGGCAATTTTCAAATATATAACTTATTTGAATAAGTGCCTGTTGAAACATCAATAAACCAATTCTAGACCACAGGGAAGAATTGAAATCATTAATAAAATTACAAGGGAGAATTTTGTTAAATTAAAACCTCTCCAATGGGGCCATCCCATCAAGTATGGGTTCCCCATCCTAGGACACATGTGAAGAGAGGCTCAAAGACCCTTGTCTTACTTTGTAGATGGGTAGCAGACCAGCTGTTCTGTGATGATTACTCCAACTGATTCTTTGAATCTCCAGTGCCTTAGTATAGATCTATCACAAACTAATCAGAAAGTGCCACTTGTCGCAGACTACAGCCTCCTGGAACTTTTCTGTGAGATATTAAAGGTAATCTGAGAAAGCATGTTTCCAGGTCAAAGGTGTTTGGGAATACTGGGCAAAACAAAGTTAAACTCTTGTCATTTCTTCCTCTTTCTTGTTCCTTTTCCCCTTCAGAGCAGCACCTGTTCCATCTTTAACATACTGAACTGCACAACAGGACTGTTCAAGAAGAGGATCATGGCACACAGTATTTCTAACCTCATCTGGCCATAGAACACAGTGTTCATAATTCACTATTCAAATCTCATGGAACACGAGTGTTCAACAGAATCATCTGAGAAATGACATGAAATCTTTGCCTCTTAATTTTCCAGGGGTTTAGTAAACTGACTAACCGATTCCATTACTTAAGAGAGACATAATACTATTAATTATCATTTTAATCTTCTTTACCGCTTGCTTTTATATATATTGAGGACAATAATGAGAGCTTACATCATTTTGTATTAGCTAATTTGTTAACTGAAAATTCCTGACCATTTGGGAGTGAAATAAATTTTGAACCCAGGACATTTGGGAGTACACTAAGGATTATGACTACTACAACATGGATAACCATGCTAATTCCTTAAAAATAGAGATTCAAACAATGAAGGAAATTTTTTTACCTTTCATGCTCGACTTGGATTCTTCCATTGTCCTATAAAAGTGATAAAGGTTAAAGCTCACTTTAGTATTAGCAACGATCATAACAACTTCTCAGGATGGACTAACTTCCTTCTCTTGCTTGTAAATCCTCAGCTCTTTAATGAGGATAATTGTCTGAGCTTAGTAGCCTCACAGTCATAGGTTCACGGGAGAGCCGGACTGGATGCAGAAGGCATTGGGTACCGCCTCCTGTTAACCCTGGAGTCAGGGGAAGTCCACAAACCATCCCCTCTTTTTAGCCAGCTGCAAGCTTGGTTTCCTCTAGGATGCCTGCCAGGGTCGGGTCTCAAGCCTGAGACCCCTGAGCTTCTCAGGCTGTTTAGAGTTTGGTCCAGTGATGTTTTATTTATGTATTTTTATAAAACTTCTATCCCTTCCTTTCAGGTCATAGAATATACATGCCCTTTATATGGCCAACTGTTGTTATTTCCTGGGGTGGCCAGAAATATCAGATTGAAAGTCTAGACATCTCTATCTCTTATGCATCTTTTTTTTTTTTTTTTTGGCTAGTGGACTAACACATTCCCCCTGCCTTCTTTTTTTTGGAGCCAAAATTGGGTGCATTCCTACTGGGAAACACGATGGCCAAAACCTTTTGAATTGTTTCCTTCTAGAGACCTTAACTCTTCTGACTGCAAATCTTAGGGTCCTGTGAGTATTAGTTGATTAATTACACTTGCTGCTTAGTGAAATACAACTGACTATAGGTATCTCCTGGAGAAGCTCAACACAGCTTTTCTTTTGCTAGAGTGACTCTTGCTAACAGAACCCAAAGATGCACACATATACCCACAGGAGCTGGATGCCTCTTGCATGCTCCTGTCATGCCAGCCTTTGCCTTACCCTCCGCTCTCTCCCTCCAGGAGCCGTCGGTACGTGGTGATTTCCTTCTCCAGGTGGGTTTTGATGCCCAGCAGCACTTGGTATTCGTTGTTCTGCCGCTCCAGGTCGTGGCGTAGCTGCATCAGTTCCTCCTCGTAGTGGGAGATGATCTCTTGCATGTCCTGGAGCTTGCAGGAGTACCGAGACTGGGTCTCAGATAACAGGTTTTCCAAAGCAGATTTCTGAAAGAGGAAATGATCTTTTGTTAATTAACTGATGGCTTGATTGAGTCAATAACAGGTGACTGTTGAGTACTTAGCAGATGCCGACCAGTTGGCTAGGTGTCTTGGTAGCTGCTGAGGACACCAAGGTGAGAAGTAGGCTGACTTACAGGTTTGGGACTTGGGCAGTCAGGAGTTGAGTGACGCTGGGACTTTTGAAGTCCATTGCTTTGCTCTGAACTGTTCTTTAACTCCTTACATTTTATCTTTGACCAGATTGAAAACTCCCAAAGAGCGACAGCAACTGGGGCTGCTATCTCTTTGTATCTTTGGAGAAGGGTCTCGATTAGGGATGCCAGATAAAATAGAGAACGTCTAGTTAAATTTGAATTTCAGATGAGCAATGAGTAATTTTTTAGTGTAACTATGTCCAAAATATTGCTCCACCTGCGTATACTAAAAAAATAAAATTGTTTTTTTATTTGAAATTCCAACGAAACTGAGTGTCCTATATTTTAATTTGGCAAATCTGGCAACCCTAGTCTCAAGCAATGCTTTTTGATTATGATGATGGTAAAAAAGAAATGTCATTTTTTGAGGAATTCTAACAGCTGTCAAATGAAGTTTCTGGGCTAGAATATGGAGCACTGAGTTCAAGGCCCACTTCTATTTGCATGTAACACCTGCTTTTCTGAAGCGCATAATTTTAACCTTAAAGAGAATCTCATAACTGTGCTGAATACTCTCCCTTTATCGTGGCTGCTAATTTTCAGGGGGGGCCGTTCATGCTCCCTGGGGGTTAGAGCACATTTCCCTGGTCAGCCACTCTCCTACTCTCCCAGGGGGTTATTTTGTTCCCTCTCCTCTGTCCTTCCCATCCTTCCTCTGAGTCCATGGCCTCGCTTCCTAATTTCATTGATGAAACGAAAGCAATCGGGAGAGACCGCCCACTGCTCCCGCCATTGCGCCCACGCACATGCTTGAATCCGCGTGCGGGTGCTGGCTTCCCTGTGTTCTTTTGCCTGAGCTGTCTGTGCTCCAGTCATCTCGGCAGTTGCCGGCCTCCTTGCATCATCAGTGTTCTCCTCTCTACTGGATTATTCCCACCAGCTTTCAAATAGAATAATTTCTCCTACCTTAAAATGTATCTTTCTTAAACCCGTATCTACCTTCAGCTATCGTCCAATTTCTCTGCTCTCCTTCAGCTACTTCTCCTCAAAGAGTGGTCTATACCTGCTGTTCCTCTTGAATTCCCTCCAAGGTAGCCTACAAAGCCCTGCACAGTCTGGCTCTGTTGGGATCCCATGGCCTCACCCTCTCTTCCTCCCTCTTCCCCTCCCTTCCCCTCCTGTTCCGTCCTTTCTTCTTCCCGTCGTTCATTCACTGCAGCCACATGGACTTCCCTGCTGCTTCTCCAACTCATCAGACACACTTGGGCCTTGTCGCTTTTGCACTTGCTGTTCCTTCCTCCTGGAACACATCCCATCACCACATCAAGCACCTCCGTACCTCTTTGCTCACTGCCACTCTAACAGGAAAACCTTTCCGGACCCCCTTGTTTAAGATAGCAGCTCTTCACCCTGGTGCGTCTGCCCTCCTCCTCTGCTTCATCTCTGTAGCAATTTTCTCCATCTAACATATACATTTTGATGATTTGCATATTTAGTATCTGTCACTCCTACTAGAATATAAACTCCTTCGTTAAAAGATCCTCAGTGCTAAGAATTGGTGTCAGATAGTAGAATGCATGAAAATGGGTATACATGCCTCACCTGTTTCACAGGGCCATTGTGAAATACTGTATGTTAAAATGTTTTGAAAGCTGCAAGACACTATAATTATTTTTGTACTCATGATCTCTACAGTGCACATTTGCAGTGTCTGTTCACCATCATGGATGCTTAAAACACAGCGGTCATTTACCCAAGTGCACCTGCCACGTAAATGAACAAATCATTGCCTCTCAAGACTGAGGGTAGAATCGCACTTGGCAATTATAAGGATGAATGATTAGAAGACTCAGTAGGGTATACTGGGAATCAAATGATAGACCTTCATAAATTTTGAATGCTTATGACACATGCTAAGCATTTTTCTAAACTGTGAAGATGATAGAAATGACTTGGACACAAGAACTTAAGAGTTTTCTGGGTGATAAGACACATACCTAAATGAATAGGGCAGTGCTTTGGAGTGAGCCAGGCCTGGATCTGCCACCTACCATGTTGGCACTGGAATTTCTCTATATCAGCGTTTGAGGGGGGTAGCCTGGTTGTAAGTGGAGAGGGCACTGATAGAAATTATGGGGGTCTAGAATCCCCCCTCCTCCAAATAAATCACATGGTTTCACCACCAGTCACTTACTAGCTGTGTGACCTTGGCCAATTTATTTTACTGTTGGAGTTTTGGTTTCCTCATCTCTAAAATGGGGACACTAAGACCTATCTGGAAAAGTTGCTGTAAGGATTAATGACATTTAATATCATGAACTACTTAGCACAACGCCCGGCACCATCTGGACACTCAATACATGGTAGCCCTTTATTATGGTTCTCATCATAAACAATTTGGATGGAAAGTGGAAAGTGATAGGTGTCCCAAGGGAGCTGAGGGTCAGGGCCTGGGAGAGAGGTCTCAGAAGGCTTCATGGAGGAGGTAGTGTGGGACCCAGCATTTTCCCAGCCTCGACTCACCGTGCTGTACTGTGCCTGCAGGTCAATCTCCAGGGCCTGGAACGTGCGCTTCAGCTCGTGGATGTCACCTTGTCTGCTCTGCACAGCAGCTGGACTGGCTGCTTCCTGGGACATGGCTGCAGACTGTAGGACCAAGCAAGGCGAAGGCGTCAGCATTGGGACCTCATGGAAATGCAACCTTTGGGAAGTTTGTGCATCTTTCTTTTACCTGTTCTTTATACCAAGTGTCCAAGTCTCGATGCTTCTTCTTTATTATAAGCTCATATTCCTGTCTCATATCCTCCAGAACCTTAATCAGATCTTCCTTGGGACCTGTGTCCACCTTCACGTTGACACTGAAGTCACTTGGCACATGATGCTTCTCCATTTCCTGTTTAATAACAGAGAAAGGAAATGAACTGGGTTTGATAATCAGAAGGCTGGATTGCCGTGTTGATTGGCAGTGGTCAATGGATCTTTTAAACATTCTGATTATGTGGTTGCTCCACTGTCGCTGGTTTGGTTTCTCAAATGTTACTTGTTGATGATAAAACATTGTATACTTTTATCTCTAATAATTTTATAAAATAAAGAATATCTTTGAGACCAACCTGACCAGCATGGTGAAACCCCATCTCTACTAAAAATACAAAAAATTAACTGGGTGTGGTGGTGCACGCCTGTAATCCCAGCTACTTGGGAGGCTGAGGCAGGAGAATCCCTTGAACTTGGGAGGTGGAGGCTGCAGTGAGCCGAGATCGCGCCACTGCACTCCAGCCTGGGTGACAGAGTGAGACCCTGTCTCAAAAAAAAAAAAAAAAAAAAAAAATTCATAAGGCAGGTAATTAAATAGCCTCCATGATTACTGACTTGATCCGTGGTTGAAAATATTTCAGAAAGAATTACGCTTTCATAGTGTGTAAAGTCCCATTTGGCAGATGTGGATTGGTAAAGTGACAACATAGTTAGGCAGCAGAACCTTCCAGGCTATAGGCCAAAGCTTTCGGGAAGCCGTTCAAGAGGCAAACGGCAGAAAGAAGGGGTAGAGGCTTTCAAAATCTCGTCAATGCCTTGTGACCCTGTGGGGCTGACGCCCATAGGATTTCATGAAAACCAAGCAGCCACAGGAAATATTTAATTAACAATTATTGTCTAACCAGCTATTCAGAAATTGGGCTCTTTGATGTTCAGACGCAATTTTGTTTTCCTACCATGGGAACTGTTTTTCTATCATTTTATCAGAGTCTCAAGGACTTGTGATGGATGGTAACTCTAAAAGTCAGTTAAATGCTTTTGGAAATTAGGATTCTTTAGTTTTGTCCCACATCATACTTGCCTTGGTTGGTAGCAGACTCTTTTCATTATATTGTCCCCTAATTTGCTGAACATTGGGCCAACGATGGAAGTCCAGTCTCACACATTGATTCTTATAGTAACATATTAACAAGCACATCTAGGTAAACATTGTATGTTAACAAAACTGTTGACCAATTCATCATGAATTATGATTGCATTTTGGTTGTTGTATTTGACATGTGAGTAGCTCACCTTGAAATTAGAAACTTTAGATATTTGTATGTTTTTCTAATGACTATTTAGGGTGAAGGACAAGGGGATTGGCATCCAGGTGGTGGTTTCTTCTGTAGCTGTCGAATCAGCCTGAGATGTTCATGCTAAGACCTGTGTTCATTACCAGGAGTTCCTGGGGAGTCCTACCTGTTCATGGCGCTTCTTCATGAGAATGAGCTCCTTTCTCATTCCCTCCACCTCCTGTTCTAGGTCTGTTGTGACAATGGTCAGGTTGTCTAAGGTCCTTCGGAGGCCCTCGACTTCAATTTCCAAGTCTCTCTTAAAGGAGTGTTCATTTTCATATCTTTGGTGAGAAGGAAGAGAAGAGTGCACCCGTTTGTTGGAAGGTCATGGTTTTTGAAAGGATTCATTTTCATTTAGAGGTGAATCTTTTACTTATTAGGTTTAAAGACAGATGATGAATACATATAGGATGTCTTTTGTATGTCAGTTTCATGCTACACTTTTCCATGATGGTGACTCAATGCCAACTTTTAAATTGAGTAGGGAGAACAGGATAATAAACAGTCACATACCCATCACCTACATTTAGCAACCGTGAATGTTTTGCTGTATTTACTTTGCCTATTTCATTGCTGAAGTATTTCAAAGCAGATTATAGACATGATGACATTTTAAGACTAAATACTTCAGGATGCATCTTTTAAGAAAAATATATTTTAAAATAAACAGGCTGGGCACGGTGGCTCATGCCTGTAATCCCAGTACTTTGGGAGGCTGAGGCGGGCAGATCATGAGGCCAAGAGATTGAGACCGTCCTGGCCAACATGGTGAAACGCTGTCTCTACTAAAAATATAAAAATTAGCTGGGCGTGGTGGCGCGCACCTGTAGTCCCAGCTACTTGGGAGGCTGAGGCGGGAGAATTGCTTGAACCTGAGAGGCGGAGGTTGCAGTGAGCCAAGATCGCGCCACTACACTCCAGCCTGTCTCAAAAATAAATAAATAAATAAGTAAATAAATAAAATAAACATAACACTACACCTAAACATTAATAACAACCCTTTAATATCATCTAATTCTTGATTCATATTCAAATTTCCCCATAACATGTGCTTTTATATCTGGTTTGTTTAAACTAAGGTTCATTCAAGTAACACACAGTGCATTTGCTGTTGCTATGCCTTTTCATTATAAGATTTTAATTCCAGGTAATGGCAAGACAAGTTTTCCTTTTTTTTTTTTTGAGACGGAGTCTCACTCTGTTGCCAGGCTGGAGTGCAGTGGCGCGATTTCGGCTCACTGCAACATCCATCTCCTGGGTTCAAGTGATTCTCCTGCCCTCCTGAGCAGCTGGGACTACAGGCGTGCGCCACCATGCCCAGCTAATTTTTGTATTTTTAGTAGAGATGGGGTTTCACCATGTTGGCCAGGATGGTCTCGATCTCTTAACCTCGTGATCCGTCCGCCTTGGCCTCCCAAAGTGCTGGGATTACAGGCGTGCGCCACCGCGCCCGGCCAAGTTTTTCTTTTGTAAAGCAAACAAACAAAAACCCGAACAACACTGTGAAGAAGGAACTTACTTGAGGTTGAAGTCATCCACTGCCATCCTGGCATTGTCAATGAGAAGGATAATCTGAGCATTGGTCATCTTACCATCCACTATCTGTAAAACATGCACAAAAGGTTATCTTGCTTGGACACACCCACACATGACCGCTGCATGTCTGTCCTTTAGCTTCCTGAATATTTGACTTGTTAGTACAGACCACTTCTTGTTCTGGCAGTGGAACAATGAATGACCGAGTCAGTAAATGCTTAGTGAGCACATACTAGGTGCAAAGCAGAATGATTTTAAAGTAAGAATATGATCTGCAGTCAGTGTTACTGCCTTTCTTCTTTTTACATGGAGTTTTGACAGGCTTGGACTGATGCAACTGCTGAAACAATGATATAGGAAGGGGAAGGACAGTAATTATTCAAAATGCCTTCTAACTTTTTAGGTTATGGACACATCATAGCATTTTGCTTAATTAAGCTCATCCACAGCTGAAGATGTTAAAAGGACTTTAGGTTCTGATCCTTTTCTTATTGTGTTAGGTTGGTGACAAAGTGATTTTTGCCATTACTTTTAATTAGTTCAGCCCTCCAAAAGTACAAAAATTATTATTTTAGATGAACATAATTCTTACTTGTGATAGCATTCATGTTTCTAATCAGGGTTACTGAGCAAAGCTAACACTAATATTCAATGTATTTTGTAATAGTCATCACAGAACACAATTTTTTTTTTGCCCGAAGTGACTATAGCCACACACATAACTTGTAGATGTGTTTATGTCATTGCAACTTACTCTGGGATGAGAATGCTCTCATTGTAGCTATTAAAATATTAACTGAAATAATTCCTTACCATCTAAGGAACATGCCTAATAAGTTTTAGTAGTGGTAAGGCCTGCAGTTAAAGACTTTCACTAGATGTTCGTATAATGTTTTTTACTTTAAAAATAAAAATATTATTGAAAGCACTTACTCGAGCAATTGTGTATACATTTATGATTTATAAACACTTGTAGATATGTTATAGTCAGAGAAATAGCTCACATTCAATGTATGTCACTGTCTTTAGGGTAGAAGACGTCTCATTGTCAAAAGTGTAATAATGCTTTTACACCAAGTGTTGTGCTAGACTAAAAACTTGGAGTTTTTTTTTGGTTTTGGCTCTGTTCTTGATCATCCAAGTGGATGCATCAGGCTGCATCACTCTATTCTCCAGGCCTCAGTTTCATCCGTTGTCAAATAAGGAGTCTGCACTAGAGACAGAGGACCTTAGAGGTCTTAGGTCTAAATTTCTGTAATTTAGTTGGAGTCAGAGAATCCTGGGTAATTCCCATTATATTTATATAGCTCATTCCTTTATTTAGAAAGCATTTTCTTAGGACAAAGTTATACTTCAATACAAAGGCACCTTTTAAAAATCTTGTCCTGTTTAAAGCTCCACTGATCCCATGGAATTTGGTATCATGAATGCACAATAGCAGGATTTAGAGATGGCACAAATGCTGGGTCTGGAACTCAAGGAGCAGGGCCTGGGATCCTGCTCCACACTTACTGGCTGGGTGAACTTGGCTGAGTCTCAGTTTCTTCATCCATAAAATAGCAATAGTAATAGTTACTTCATCAAAGAGTTATGAGAATTAGAAGAGAGTACATCAAATAATGTCAAATAGCATATTCTTGGCATATTATAGACAGTGAAAAATTGGTCGAAACTGAATTAGTTAAGAAAAAAGTAAAAAATACACTTTTCTTTTTAAAAATCTGGCACTTTTGTAGAGTCACTGACTACACTGCCAGCATCTCCAGGTTCTATATGCTGAGATGCCTGTTCAGACTTTTTCTGTTCATGGTGGGACATAGCCAGGCTGGCTGCTTCTGCCTCATTCTTTTTCCCCTTGTGGGATTCCAAGTGCTACTATGGCCTCTTCCCTTGCTATAAAAAAGGATACTTTTAGGTGTTTACTGTTCTCCTCTCCACAGTGCTGCTTAGGGGCATTCTTACCAATACTTCTCCCTCCGGACCAATTATTCTTTGCATTATGTAAGCTCATGCAAAATGAAAAGTAGCTCTATCCCAAAGAGCCTGGGGACCATTGTGGGGTAACCCTTACTTACTTGTGCACTGAGGTTTTCTACTTCTATTTGACACATACTATGAGGTGTTAACCTACATCCAGAGAATCAGAAAATCAAAAATACTGTCTATGGGCTTATTTAGCTTTTCTGAGTTAAATTGGTAATTTATCTGTTGCAAAGTCCACCTCAAGTGTCTGATTTCCCCAGCTATCATTCTCATAGCACTCAAATGTGAATTCTGAAATGTACTTGATATGGAGCACATTCCAGATTCTCCTGAAGGCCCTGAGTTAATTCTTTTAAAAGCAAGTTGGTATATTCGTGCAACATTGTTGCTTCAGGATGTTTGATCTCCTACCAGGGAGAGGAAATAGAATGTTTGACTGTAAACCAAAATGCCAAATATAGTCTGATTGAGAATCATTCAAGGTGTTTTATTTATGATACTCCTATGACTATGTCCAATTCTGGATTTCAAAAGGATTGAATTAATTTTTAAACTCAACTTCTTATCAACTTTTTGAGTGACATTTAGTACACCTAAAGTGAGGGTGCGGGAGAGCTGTATCCACTCAAAGCATTTCACCAAGATCCAGGAAGCATAAGCCTCAGGTAACTGTGGGACCTCCTTGCACCTCTGTTTTCTCATCTTCAAATGAGGGAGTTTGGGGTAGATAGACAATCTAAAGATAGAAAGAACTTTAAAGAGTTCTTTCTTCAAATGTAGAGAAAACAGTGTTAGACATAAAAATCCAGAAAAGAATGAAATTCAAAGCCAAAGAAGTTTCCTATTTAATCTCAGAACCCAGAATTCCAGGTCTTCTGAAGGGTGGGCAGGTTGCTCCCCAAGCCCCCATTGCACCTACTTACTTTTCTCAGTTCTGTTCCAAAGGATTTAGACAACGATTAGGTCTCAGTCTCCTTATCTATAAATTGAGAATAAAAATACCTGCTCCACACAGTTGTGAGGATTAAATGAGATAATGTGTATGAAATATGTGTTGTGTGGTTAATGATGCAAGTATAACGCATTATCTTTATTCATCCTAAGTGTCATTTTTTGTATGAGGTGGGCTAGGCAGCACCACACTGTAGTGAAATTTATGAGACTACTGGAAACAGACCTGAGTTAGAATCCCACCTCTGCTTCTTGCTGATGGCTTTGGATGGCTATTTCACTTTTTTCCAAGCTTCCATTTCCTTACAGGGTTCTTGCAGAATCAAATAAAATAATATGGAACATTTCCATCATTGAAGAATGCTCTTGGATGGTGTTATGTGTATTAAATATTCAGCAGGATGCCTAGGTACATAATAAGTGCTCAATAAACATTTCCCTCCCTTTCCTCCCTTTTTTTTTGGTTAAATCTCTTCTGCTAGCTCCTAAATTATTTGACCGGTTCTAACCTTGTATTTCTTTTGGGAGTCATGGTCTCCCTTTGCTCTCCATTTGCAAAAATCTTCAATTCCTCCTTTCTACAACCAAAGCAACTTTACTAAACAAAAAAACATGATGAGGACTGTTGAGTCACCTTGTTTTTTTTTTCATAAAGGCAACCATGCACTATATAGTTAAGGTAATTACAGTCAGTTATTAGGTTGATTATTCAATAATTAGGGTTCATTACAAGGACAGATTTATATTATCTTGACTGGTCCTTCCTACATTCAAGCAAGGATGACTGAGCGTTGTGAAATAATATGGTATAAATATTGGAAACTTGTGATGCTCTTTCTAGGGGAGGTTAAATCATGGTCTTACAGAGAATTTTCTGGGACTGCTTTATATAAGAGGGGAGTTAGATAGCTTTAAAAAATAACCTATAAGATGATTGGATTCCTTCTACTTCTAGCCAATGTTATGAGACATCCCGGAAGGTGTGTGCTTAGTTTTTTTGGGGATTGGTTACAGAGTTAGTTTTTTTTGAAGAGGGTCTTTATAGCCATCCCAACTCTCAGGTTCTAAAAATTATGCTCGTTTTATTATTATTGTTTCTAGTGGTATGCCATTCTCAGAACCGTGAGCAACTTTATCTTCAACCAACCCACAAGCGGAAATATCTAGGGATGTCACGGTGACCTATATGCTGGGGTGGTGACAACTTTTAGGTGTAATGTTCAAAATCATCTAACAGCCTTTTGTTAACGGATAACCACATTGTTCAAAAAAATTTGAGGTGGAGCAGAACTGAGGTAATGAGAAGGTAAACACTCTCTTATCCCTGGTGCACTGAGCATGCAGCACGAATACTGGCCCTTATCATTTCTATGACATCGTTGGGTCATAAGTGACACTAAACAGCAGCTGGTTGCCTCACATTTTAAAGATGTTTTTGGTGTGTGAGAAATCAGGTAGTCTCATTTTCGAAACAGTCTGCAGCACTTCTGTCATTTTTGCTGCCTTCTTTTTCTACATTATCCAGGGACAGAGGATTAATTATACAGAACAGACGATTCCAACTCCAAATTTAAGGTATCATAAGAAAACATCCCCCAAAACCTTTGTGCACCATTACTTCAAGCGCTGTTGCCATTTTCCTGGAAATTGTCTTCTGGACTGATTCCTCCTCCCGAGGGTTCCCAGGCAAAGCAGCCCCACCTGGAGCTCCCGGGTTACCCGGTCTCTTACCTGCTCCTGCAGGTGTGTGATGCTTTCCTCATACTGGGAATAATCTTTCTTACTGCCAGGATCTCTCTGCTGGTGCCACTTCAGGATGCGGCTTTCCAGCTTCATGTTGGCCTCCTCCAGGGCGCGAACCCTCTCCAGGTAGGAGGCCAGGCGGTCGTTGAGATTCTGCAGGGTGGCCTTCCCATTTCCGCCTAGGAGGGGGCTGCTTCTTCCAGAACCCCAAGACCCTCCAGCGGGTGGGCAGCTCCGCGTGGTGAAGGACAGGGAGATGCGGGTTCCCCCTGCACCGCCGTGGACGGTGGGAGCCCTGGGGAAGCTCCTGGGCCGGCCCCAGCCATCTCCGGTGCCGTGGAAGGAGGCCGAGGGGGTCTGGCTGAAGCTGCTTCTGGAGTTCATGGTCCCATCTGTGTTTGGGATGGGGCTAGGCTCTGTTCCACTCCCTGGTACCGCAGAACTGAGCCGCCCCAGACTGCCCTGGATGGTTTTATGGCCTTTGCTGTGGGAGTTCCCTTCTCTGACAATTGTACCGACAAGATCGTATCATTGTGCAACCCGTGTTTCCTCTTGGTCAATCCCACAGTGCCCCGGGCCTTCGCACACTGTTGTTGTTTAGAGCCACATCAATGTGACAGTTTGCTTCCTCCCTTCCCCTGGTAACCGGAGGTGTGGCGCACGACATCAGGCGGGTGTTAGGCTCAGGTATCTTTCTAATCTTGCTGGGAAGTTTTTCCATTGTTCATTTACCTGGAAAGGGTTAGGTTAAAGTACACCCAAAAGAAAGCATATTCGGTGTAGTATAGATTTCCTTAAAAAACAAACAAACAAACAAAAAACGCCAAAAAACAGACATTAAACAACAGACACACACACGTTTTTCCACCCCCAGTAATCTCCACCTCTAAAGGGAGGGTGAGTGAGCCTGAGAAGGGAGAGCCAGCTCAGAACAGGATCTCGGGTCCTGGAATAAAGCTCGTTGTGCTGAGGCAGTTGAGAAGATGGTGAGTATCTGATGCCTCTGTGACAGTCACTGTTTGAAGGAAAGTACTTTCAAAGGACTCGCTCTTAAGAACAAACCCTCAATTATAGATATAATTAATTAATGAATGACCGAACCTTCCACTTCCAGGGTGCCTTTCATCCCAGCACACCTCAAAACCAAACAACCCTGGCCTGCGCTCAGGACTTCCCTTGGCCCTCGGGGAGGAATGCAGCCGTTGTGAGCAGCCGGGGACCCTGGCTGAGCCTCCCACGGCTGGGTTCTGTGTGTCTGTAACCTGCAGAGGGACTATGGAAAACAGGAAACCTGCCATGGGCTGTCAAATGTGGTTGATGAATCTTATATTTCATCTGCCAAGGTAAAGGTTAGGAATGAATAAAGAAGCAGTCTGGGGGCGGGAGCCACGTGCTAGTTACTGGCAGCTAGATTTAAAGGGGACTTACAAGTAAAAATACCAGCACAGGAAGGGCTTCTAGCCTATCTGGTTCCAAGCCACTAATCAGACAGATGAGGAAAGCTGAGGCCTGTGGTGGTGGGGAGGTTAGTGGCAGAGCTGGGGCTAGATTCTTTCTCCACATAGCACTGTTATCTGGGGTTGAATCTTGACAGGTCCTGTACCACACTTCTCTTTCATGAGGATAGGACTTGCCAGTTGATGTAGCTCTTTCATATTCTTTATTGAATCCTCACAACTCTTTATGTAGCCAGGCAAGGGTTGTTGTCTTCATTTTGCAGACAAAGAATCAAGGTCTCATAGGGGTGAATGATCCGGAGATGATTTGCATGTGCAGTGTAATTGAGCACATGAATTCATAGGTGACGCTGCCCGTGTCTGTGCTGTCCTCCCTGCCTGGAAAGTCACCCACCCCACCTCCTCTATAGTTCCAGGGCTACCTCCTTCAACAATCATTTTCTGAATTCTCCTGCATGAGTTGGGTGACCCTGTAGGAGGAACTGCCTCTTCCGGATGCCGAGGTCCTCCGGAGGGGCGGACACCTTGGCATTCCACTTCATGGTGGAAGCTGGGAGCCCCCAGCCAGGCCCAGCCACCTCCTGTGCCTGGGATGAAGTCCACCCCATTCTTCCACCCCATTGTACTGCATTTGTCACACCCCTCTGAGACCGCAGGCTTCTTGAAAGCAGAGTTGATGTCTTCCATTTTTGAGCACCAAAGTCTGTCTTCTTGGTGGTATTTTGCAAATGTGCGTTAACTCAATCATAAACTTTTAGAGTCAGGGTTTTAACACAGGTCCCCCGGTGCCATCACCTTCGCTCCTTTTAGGACTGTGGGTTATAAAACTAGAAAGTCGGGAAACGCCTCTCCTGGGTATGGATTAACCACCCACGAAGGCCAATCCTTTCCGATTGCAAATAAAGTCACCCAAAAGCGCACCAGCTTTGCCCCTCCCAGTCTTACAACAAACCCTTATCAGGGAAGAGGCTCTGAATATTTTCTATTTCACTGTGCACAAGCTGGAAAAATGAGCCTCCAAGCCTCAGGGAAACTTGGGGAGTGCTTAGAAAGAGTGCCTGCAGTCACTTACATCTCAGATATGAGAAAAAGACAAAAGAGACACGTGATAAAAATAGAGCAAATGAGGGAACTAGAGAGACTTGTTTGGTGAGTGGTGGCAAGCAGTGTTCTGTGGATGTGGACGGTTCCTGGTCATCAAAGTTATGGTCAGCTCTGGTTCCTGTTCACCCGGACCCAGCCTTACCAAGGAAGAAAACATTTACCGTTAGCATGTGCAAGGGCCGGGCTGCACTGCCTTTCTCTAAATTCTCTCACCAGAATCTACAATGGAATGAATGCTTCTCTACTCATTTCAGGCATGTCTGAGTGGCAGTGACGTATCAACCCCATAAATTTGGCCACTGTCTCATTTTATGTCCGTGTGTGGGAGTTTTGATTTATAGGAGTTATCCTTGAGCAAAAGTTTTCTTGTATCATAGCAGGACCAGGGTGGGGAAAAACTGGTAGTGAGATCTGAGAGCACTGGGGAGAAATAGTCTCTTCCAGTACTGTTATATGATGGTTTCCCATAACTTTTTTTTTTTTTTTTTTCTCGAGATGTAGTCTTGCTTTGTTACCCAGGCTGGAGTGCAATGGCACAATCTTGGCTCACTGCAATCTCCAACTGCTGGGTTCAAGCGATTCTTCTGCCTCGGCCTCCCAAGTAGCTAGGATTACAGGTGTGCACCAACATGCCCAGTTCATTTTTTGTGTTTTTAGTAGAGATGAGGTTTCACCATGTTAGCCAGGCTGGTCTCGAACTCTTGACCTCATGATCTGCCCATCTCGGCCTCCCAAAGTGCTGTGATTACAGGCATGAGCCACCGTGCCTAGCTGATTATCCATAACTACTACTTCTTCTTCTTTTTTTTTTTGAGACGGAGTCTCGCCCTGTGGCCCAGGCTGGAATGCAGTGACACGATCCCGGCTCACTGCAAGCTCCACCTCCCGGGTTCAAACAATTCTTCTGCCTCAGCCTCCCGAGTAGCTGGGACCATAGGGTGTGCCACCACGCCCAACTAATTTCTGTAGTTTTTAGTAGAGACGGAGTTTTACCATGTTGGCCAGGCTGATCTTGAACTTCTGACCTTGTTATCCACCCGCCTCGGCCTCCGAAAGTGCTGGGATTATAGGCGTGAGCCACTGCACCCAGCCCTGATTTTCCATAACTTCTGATGTGTAGAGTTCCATTGGATTTTTAAAAGAAATGATGCTTTTTTGGGGTAAAAATGATACATGCTTATTATACAAAATCAAGTGATACATGATAGTACAGGAAAAAATATTTTAAAATTCTACCACACACACAACCTTTGGTGACATTTGGTGAATGTCCTTTCAGATACTCTGTGTATGCATTGGAAGACGAAAGAATGGCTAGAATAATTGGAAAAATGGGCTCACATGACTTACTCCATTTTAGAAAAGCTTAAGTCCATTGACAAATTTTAATTGGCAAATAAGGAACTAAAATGAATTCAATAGTTTTTCTAGAATTTAAAAACGTTCATCACATTCTTTTAAATTTTACATTTTTAAGAAGGGTAAAATGTCCTGTAAATGCCAGTATTTGTGGAATCGCAGGACTGGAAAGAAGAGCAACACTGAGCCACTGGTTGCGGATTTTTGCTCTTAGGGAGGACAACGGCAGAGTGCTGAGGTTGTTTTTGAACTATTCTTAAAGAACTCGAGGGATGGAGCCTCCAACTGCTTCCTCAGTAAATGGCCATCGTCTGCTGATCCTTTTGGTTCGTAAGCATTTCACTTGCAATAGGTTTCATGATTTCTTTTGGTTTTCTGTAGCGTTCAATTGTTCAGAATCAAAATCATTCTCCTTTGCATAATTTTCTGGCTGAACCATTTGTAGTTTTCACGTTTGATTCATCTTTCTGGTGAACGGCATTGTGGTCTCTGAAAGGGAGTGGGTATTTTGTAAGAGCTCAGCTGGTGAATGAATGCGTGGAGTTGCATGCAAATGTGTTGGGGTCAGAAGGGAGCCCTGTCAGAAGGTAGCTGTCATTAACTGGGTACACTGTTTGTGAGCCTTTTCAAGACAACCATTTCATCAGCGAAGCATTTTATAGGCACCCGATCTTTACAGTAGAGAAGAATGGCCAAAATGACTCTCAAATACATTTTTACTACACATGACATTTCAGAACAGATGAGTAGCAGGTCTTCAGGCAAAATTGCTATGCTATTATCCTATGAGTTAGAAGGTTACATAAGAAGGTTAGACATTTATAGAAATAAAACATGCCTATTAAAAAGTGGGCAAAGGACATGAACAGACACTATATACAGATACTATTTGCAAGTGACTCTTAAGTTGGCTGTTGTTTTCTTCCTCGTTTGAAATACTGTATTGAAGACTTCATAACTCACATCTTCTCTCTGTTGGCCCCTTTTTCCTAGACAAATAGAAATATGAGAAAATGATCTGAGGATAGTGCTGTAACAAAGTGTTTTATATCAGCCTTACTTGACCACTCATGCTTAAGCCCTTGTAGCATCTTATTCATTGGGAAAACGTTCCCAGCTGAAAACAATCAATCCCGTGCTTCAATTGCAGCTGCAATTTTAAACATGAAATTCAATAGATAGACTTTAAGAAGTTAGTAAAATCTCTAAAGCTATATGCAAAAATTTCTCTGCAAGTTTATATGCTTACTTTTCTGAGGAAACTGTTGTTTTTAAAAATTTCAATTAGGCTGGGCGTGGTGGCTCATGCCTGTAATCCCAGCACTTTGGGAGGCCGAAGCGGGTGGATCGATCACTTGAACTCAGGGGTTCGAGACCAGCTTGGCCAACATGGTGAAACCCTATCTCTACTAAAAATACAAAAAATTAGCCGGACGTGGTGGCATGCGCCTGTAATCCCAGCTACTCTGGAGGCTGAGGCAGGAGAATCACTTGAATCTAGGAGGCAGAGGTTGAAATGAGCCGAGATTGCACCATTGCACTCCAGCCTGGGTGACAAGAGTGAATCTCCAACTCAAAAATAATTTTTTAAAATTAATTATTATTTTTTGAGACAGGGTCTCACTTTGTTGCCTGAGCTGTAGGCAGTGGTGCAATCATGGCTCACTGCAGTCTCAACCTCCTGGCTCAAGTGATCTTTCTGCCTCCACTTCCCCAGTAGCTGGGACTGTAGGCATGCACCACCACACCAGGCAAATTCTTTCTAAAAATGTTTTGTAGACACGAGGTCTTGCTACGTTGCTCAGGCTGGTCTCAAACTCCTGGGCTCAAGCAATTCTCCTATCTTGGCATCTCGAAGTGGTAAGATTCACCTGGTCTCATTAACTTTTCAAAGGATTATATAAGTTTAAAAAGTCAGGATCCAGTGATGTAAAACTTTAGTTTCCTTCCCTGTTGCCAGTGAGCTCCTTTTTCTCTGTTTCTCCTCCTCCCCTCCCTCCTTCTTCTCTTTCTTCTTCCTCTTCCTCCTCCACCTCCTCCTCTTCTTCTCCTTCTCCTTTTCCTCCTTCTCCTCTTCCTCCTCCTTCTCCTTCTTTTCTCCTCATCCTTTTCCTTCTCCTCCTCCTTTCTCTCTTCCCCCTCCTCCTCCTCCTCCTTCTTCTTCCTTTTTTTACTTTGGCATAGAGACAATGCTTTAGGTTCACTAAAGTTTTTGCAGTTGTGGGATATTGATTAAAACACCTGCTCATTTAAGTGGTTGGCTATATTTAAAATGTTTTTATTGCTTTTTTTCTCCTACCCCCAAACTGTGCATTTCGTCTCTAATTTCATTATTGGTTGAATACCACAGCCACAAATAATTTGACTTAAAATCCTCTAACTTAGTTATTAATTTTATTGAAGATTTCCTTTAGAGGGACTCTGGTTTTATAAATAGACTAATATGACACAATTCCTACTTAAAAATTATTTAAAATTTTTATTTTAATAGTTTTTGGGAAACAGGTGGTTTTTGATTACATTAATAAGTTTTTGGTTTGCAGACGATGCAATCTTTTTTTAATTATTATTTTTTAAGTTCTGGGGTACATATGCAGAATATGCAGGTTTGTTACATAGGTAAACATATGCCATAGTGGTTTGCTGCACCTATCAACCCATCACCTAGATATTAAGCCCAGCATGCAATAGCTCTTTTCCCTAATGCTCTCCCCACCCACCCTCCCCTAAAAGGCTTCTGTGTATGTTGTTCCCCTTCCTGTGTCCAAGCGTTCTCATTGTTCTGTTCTCACTTATAAGTGATAACATGCAGTGTTTGGTTTTCTGTTCCTGTGTTAGTTTGCTGAGGATAATGGCTTCCAGCTTCATCCATGTCCTTTCAAAGGACATGATGTTGTTCCTTTTTATGGCTGTATAGTATTCCATGATGTATATGTACCACATTTTCTTGATCCAATATATTATTGATGGGCATTTGGGTTGATTCCATGTATTTGCTATTGTGAGTAGTGCTGCAATGAACATACACGTGCATATATCTTTATAATAGAATGATTTAATATTTTTTGGCATGCCACCGGGCCTGTGGGGATGATACCCAGTAGTGGGTTTGCTGGGTCAAATGGTCTTTCCAGTTCTAAATCTTTGAGGAATTGCCACACTGTCTACCACAGTGGTTGAACTAATTTACATTCCCACCAACAATGTAAAAGCATGTCCATTTCTCCACAACCTCACCAGTATCTGTTGTTTCTTGGCTTTTTAATAATTGCCATTCTGATTGGTGTGAGATGGTATCTCATTGTGGTTTTGATTTGCATTTCCCTAATTATCAGTGATGTTAAGCCTTTTTTCATATGATAGGGTCTTTAGTGGTGATTTCTGAGATTTTGGTGCACCCATCACCCGAGCAGTGTACACTGTACCCAGTGTGCAGCCTTTTATCCCTCACCCCCTCCCACTCCTACCTTTAAGGATCCTTCAGCCAACAGTTTAGTTTTATTTTGTTTGGTCTTTCAGTATTCTGTCAAATGACACAACCTGTTATGTGAGGGTCTGCTCTGTGGTGCTTAGGAGCGGTTACTGATCTTTACCCATTTATACCTGGAATTCAGAGTTACCAGTACTCGGGAGACACAGCAATTTAGCACCATCATCAGTAAAGAAAACCTGGTTGTCAAGATCTTTTCACATGGCTGTGATGAAGTTATCATCATCTGAGTGACATACTTATTATTCAGTACCTTGGTATAAGCCTGAAAAGAATGGGTTGGCCTAGCCCATCATACTGGGAGTTAACTCTCATTTACCATTATCTCCTTCAGAGAAGGAGGGTACCTCCTCCCTCCTTCCAGCTTCCTTTTCCAGTTGACACCAAACCTTTCTGAGGAGGCAAGTGATGTGTCAGCTAGAAAACTTCTTTGAAAGGACTGCCAGAACACTCTGACTTAAGCCTGGTTTTAGAAAGATCCTTAAGTCCTTTTATACCGCCTCTGTGCAAAAGGCCTGTTGCAGTGATTTCATTCACTTAGCATAACAGCAGGAAAAACAGATCCCCACTAATGGGTGGGAAGTGCTGCTGCAAAACTGAAATGATTTCACTCTTCTTTTTCTCCTTATTATCATCTTAATCTAATGGACTTGATAGGTAATCAAATAAATCCTTTACACAAAGACTGTTGTCATTAATGATCCTGGAATTAAACTGCGTGTTAGCTTTAGTCCTCACTGGGCGTTACTTTCTTTTGCCTTAGGAGGAGATGTTTTGAGTTAACTGTGGTGTTGGTTGCTGAAACATCATCTCATGCAATTTGCTGAAGTACCATTTGCCCTTATAAGTTTTACCTTTAGCCCAGTGGGTTCATGTTGCGGTAGGGCAAGTGTATGCAAGACTGTCAGAAGGTCCTTGCTCCCAGCATTCTTCCCCACTTGACAGTTGTTGCCACCTGAAACTCAACCATGTATTTGTTTGGTTCACCCAAATATTGCTTCTCCTTCCCTCCCTCCCTCCCTCCCTCCCTCTCTCTCTCTCTCTCTTTCTTTCTTTCTTTTTATTATTATTATTATTATTATACTTTAAGTTCTAGGGTACATGTGCATAACATACAGGTTTGTTACATATGTATACTTGTGCCATGTTGCTGTGCTGCACCCATCAACTCGTCATTTACATCAGGTATAACTCCCAATGCAATCCCTCCCCCCTCCCCCCTCCCCATGATAGGCCCCGGTGTGTGATGTTCCCCTTCCCGAGTCCAAGTGATCTCATTGTTCAGTTCCCACCTATGAGTGAGAACATGCGGTGTTTGGTTTTCTGTTCTTGTGATAGTTTGCTAAGAATGATGGTTTCCAGCTGCATCCATGTCCCTACAAAGGACACAAACTCATCCTTTTTTTATGGCTGCATAGTATTCCATGGTGTATATGTGCCACATTTTCTTAATCCAGTCTGTCACTGATAGACATTTGGGTTGATTCCAAGTCTTTGCTATTGTGAATAGTGCCGCAATAAACATACGTGTGCATGTGTCTTTATAGCAGCATGATTTATAATCCTTTGGGTATATACCCAATAATGGGATGGCTGGGTCATATGGTACATCTAGTTCTAGATCCTTGAGGAATCGCCATACTGTTTTCCATAATGGTTGAACTAGTTTACAATCCCACCAACAGTGTAAAAGTGTTCCTATTTCTCCACATCCTCTCCAGCACCTGTTGTTTCCTGACTTTTTAATGATCGCCATTCTAACTGGTGTGAGATGGTATCTCATTGTGGTTTTGATTTGCATTTCTCTGATGGCAAGTGATGATGAGCATTTTTTCATGTGTCTGTTGGCTGTATGAATGTCTTCTTTTGAGAAATATCTGTTCATATCCTTTGCCCACTTTTTGATGGGGCTGTTTTTCTTTCTTTCTCCCTCCCTCCTTCCTTCCTTCCTTCCTTCCTTCCTTCCTTCCTTCCTTCCTTCCTTCCTTCCTTCCTTCCTTCCTTCCTTCCTTCCTTCCTTCCTTCCTTCTCTCTCTCTTTTTCTTTCTTTCTTTCCAGAGTCTTGATCTGTTGCCCAGGCTGGAGTGCACTGGCATGGTCTCAGCTCACTGTAGTCTCCGCCCCCCAGGTTCAAGCCTCTCAAGTAGCTGGGATTACAGGCACCTGCCACCATGCCCTGCTATTTTGTGTATTTTTAGTCAAGATGGGGTTTCACCATGTTGGCCAGGCTGCTCTGGAACTCCTGACCTCGAATGATCTGCCTGGCTCAGCCTCTTAAAGTATTGGGATTACAGGCACGAGCCACCGCATCGGGCCAATAATTGCTTCTTATTCAAAAACAAACCTTAATACATTGTTCACATAAAAAACACATTGTTTGCCTTTTCATTCATTGAACAAGTATTTATTGAATGCCTACCCTGCGTGGAGCAGAGAGGGAGAGGAGGAGAGCAGGGTGAGAGGATGCTGGTGACGCACAGGACACGGGGTTGTTCTGGGCTTTCTCAGCTCTGCTGAGTATTTTGATCTTCGACACAAGAGATGTGGAAAATGAAGACTTTAAGCAGGGGAGTACTGCACTGTGATCTTCGAAAAGATCACCCTAGCTGTCTTATGGAGAATGAATGAGGGTGAGAGTGAAGGGGTGGGGATGGCTAGGAAGGGACTGCCTCTGTCCAGAAGAGAAACGATGGGGAGGTTTGCTTATTAATTTTGATTGATTTAGTAAGATATTCAGGGATATTAGAGTAAGAGCACAGCATTAACTACTTTTCTGCCATGAGAAAGAAGACATAATAAAAGTCAACTTATTATTGACTTTTATGGCACCTGTGGTGTGTATATGCTGCATTTGTTATTCGAGAGGATTGTGTAATAGACACGGTGTCTATTATGGTACGTTAAACTGTACGTGTTTGATATGTATCCTATTCAGTGTGCTTTTAGACAGGAAGTAATCATATGTTTTGCCAAAATATTTTTTGTTCAAGGCTCTCAACTTGCTTTGTGGACAAGTAACTACCAGGATGGACTTTTTCTTGTGGATGTAAGAACTAAGGCAGTGACAGGAGGAAGACTTGCCTAAGGTTGTGCAGTGAGTTAATGGCAAAGATGCCCTAGAGCCCAGTCCCTACATAGCCACTGGTTCGTATTTCACCCATGTGCTTACAGAGACTTTACCCTCATGTACAGTATCTTCCCACATTTACTTCTAGGTTTCTCCCTTCTATCTGCGTGAACGCTGTTCTCATTACCTATTTTACTGCTCGTAGATTGCTAATCACGACTTGATTTTTAGTTTGTGACACAGGGTTTTCTTCCCCCTTCCCTCCTTTCTTTTGGTTTGGAATGTTTGCTTTTCAAAGCTCTATTATTCTAACTAAATCTTTTTTTTTTTGTTATGTTTTGAAGATCTTCTTGATGGTGACCTTTTCTGCATCTTTGGTGCAGTTTGGACTAGTGGGAAGGATTTTGGGCTGGGGGCTAAAGTCCATGCTCTGCTGTTAACCCACCCACCTAGCAACATTAACCCACTGGTCTCAAGGTTCTTACCATGAAAATGATTTTCCTTGTAGTTTACAGGGTTGTTGTGGGGGGCAAGTGAGTTAATGTACATACATAAACTGTGTAATCTATATGTAGTATATATACATTAGCTACGTAATAGGTATGTGCTTTACATACATGAGCCACATAATTGGTATGTAACAAATATACTTGAACTATGTAATTTGCAAGCAATGTACACCGGATACATGTAATCTGTATGTAATATACATACAGAAGCTATGTAATAGGTCTGTAGTGTACACATACAAACTGTGTAATCTGTAGAGTGCTGTGCACAGATGACGGCGGGGGAGGAGAGTGATTAAAAAACACCCCTATTTCACCCTGCAGTCAGGATCCCACAAGTCTGGACAGAGGGGAGACCAATGAAGTTGTCAGGAAGTCACAAGGGCTAGATGAAAAAGTCTAGCCTAAAAGCTATAGTTCTGTCTCCAGATGAATTTAAGGAGAAACAGGAACTTCAGGAGTTTACATTTTATAAACTTAGTCCATGTAAAGGTCAGTCTAGATTTATGCTGATGAATACTCTGGTTACCAGCTTTAATTTAAGTTTACATCCCAATTCTGCCATTGCTACCCAATTCTTCAGTCTTTAATTTCCACAGCTGTGAACTGAGATTAATACTCAGCCCTGATTGATGGTGTTATTGTGGAAATGAAAGCAGATAATCCATGCATTATACATTAAAAAGTGGTACTATTATGAAAATGTGTCTGTGTGTGTGTTTGTGTGTGTGTGTTAGAATACTCTATTTTAGCTAGGTGAAATAACCCTATCTCTATGTTCCGGTTTTGGATACGTTTGCTGAGAAGTCATATATATTTTTATAGAGTGTTCTAAACTTACAGAATTTATTTTAATATGCTTTGTGGCTTTTAAAATCTCACTTTTCTATATAAATTATATCCTAAACATAGTCCCTAATTTTTTGTTTTGCTATATTTTATTCTTACTGTTATCATGTTATCTGTTTAAAGTTATTTATATTTTAGGGTGGGCACTCTTTCCACCCTAGCAGTAAACTATGAGTAACAATGTAACACATGGAATGTTCGCATGATGTTATAATAACTGGGGTTTAAGGTAGAGTAGAGCAGTGAACTCATAGTTCTTCCCTAGAAAGGCTTGAGTTTCCAAATACAGGTAAAAGCCATTTCCAAATGCCTGCGGTTAGGTCCCACTCTGGTCTTTTCCTTCTATCTCCGTCAATTAGGGGATAAATTATTGCAAGGTATATATTGGTTAAAAAAAAAAAGGGGGGAAGAGACAGTTTTTCATGATGGTTAAAAGTGCAGGATTTGGAGTCCCATGGTCCTGGGTGTGAATCCTGGCTCTGGCACTATCTGTGTGACTCTGGCTATGAACCTCTCATGCCTCACTTTCTTCATCTGTAAAACGGGTAGTTGTATAGCAAATGCACTTAGAGAACACTTAACACTTCGGTACATTGGAAGCACTCAGTAAATGTTAATTGTTATTATTGTTGCTATAAAAAGATGACCCCACAAGGTTAAGGAATATGTTTACATCTTCAAATTATTAGTTAAGATATAGCCTTAAACATACACTCTCCTTATGTCAGAGTGTTCCCTGAGGGTTGAAGTACAACAGGAAGCTTGATTGGTTGGTAAATTTAAACACTTGTGACTTTATTGCTTACTCCAGTTTTGGTTTTGGGGTTTTAGAGAGATAATACATGGACTGTCTCTTTTCCCATCCCTCTCTCTGTTTCCTTCGGTGTAGGAGGCAGAATAATGGTCTCCTAAAGATGCCCAGGTTTTAATACCCAGAGCCTGTGAATAGCCGATGTTACTTGGCAAAAAGGTAATTAAGGTCACAAATAGAATTAAGGTAGCTAATCAACTGGCCTTAAAATTGGGAGAGTATCCTGAATTATTCAAGTGGACCCAAGATAATCATAATGTCTTTAAAAGTGTAAGAGAAGCTGGGCATGGTGGCTCACGTCTGTAATCCCAGCGCTTTAGGAGGTCGAGGCAGGTGGATCATGAGGTCAAGGGTTCGAGACCAGCCTGACCAAAATGATGAAACCCCATCTCTACTAAACAAACAAACAAACCAACCCACAAAAATTAGCTGGGCATGGTGGCACATGCCTGCATGCCTGTAATCCCAGCTACTCCGGAGGCTAAGGCAGGAGAATGGCATGAACCCAGGAAGTGGAGGTTGCAGTGAGCCAAGATCACACCACTACACTCCAGCCTGTGCGACAGAGGGAGACTCCATCTCAAAAAAAAAAAAAAAAAAAAAAGTGGAAGAGGGAAGTAGAAGATTCAGTCAGTGTTGGCAAAGGAGATGTGATGAAGGCAGTTAAGGGTGACGAGGTCACTGATGGTGAAGACGGAAGTGGTGGACAAGCCCAGGAATGTGGGCAGCCTCTGAAAGCTGGAAAAGTTTGGCAAGAAAACAAATCCCCCCAGCCGCAGGACCTCCAACACTTGGATTTTAGTACATTGAGTCCCAAGTCAGACTTCTGAAATAGAGAACAGTAAGATAGTAAATTTGTGTTATGTTGTTATTTTGAGCCATGAAATGCATGTTACTTTGTTACAGTGGCAGTAGAACATCGTAGTGCATGTGTGTTTGTGGGGGAAACATCCAATAGGAACTCTGGTGATAGATTTTTGCTGAAGATTTGCCAGGTCTATCCTGCAGACCCTGGCAGAGTGTTGAATGAAAGGAGTACTGAGACACAGGCATGCAGTGTAAGAGCAGCTAGGGGTCTGCCGGCACTTAGGGCCAAAGAAGAGAGCAGCTGTGAATAGCTGAAGCTGCTTGCTTTTATTCACTACAGACATAATGCTGAAAGCCTGGAGCAAACACAATCTGCAGGTAAGTAACATTATTTTTCCCCTTTTCAGGGAACAGTCACATGCATGGATTATCAAAGGTCAGTTTCTGGACAACCTAAGTAAACAAGCCTGTTTATGATAAATTCCCCTGTACTTCCTTTTACCTACTCCTTGCCCTCTGCCTCAGGATCAGAGAACAGCTTCCTTCAACTTATTCTCTCTTGAAGCTAGGCAGAGCCTTCTGAACTTTCAGAAGGTTTGCATCCTTTCCCTATAGTTTCTCCCACCACTCTGACCAATCTCCCGCAAAGATTAAATCAAGGTGAATAGAATATCTTTTCCATGTCATTTATAAAACATATTTTCCATACACATACTTGGTCTAGATCTTTAATTATTAGCATAACAGCATAGACAGTTATAGTTACTATATTTCATAAACCCTAAAAAGGCAAATTATAGGTGGATTTTTAAATTTGCAAATTAATATATATGATATACCTCAGAAAATTATAGAATTTAAATCACATTTAATTAAACATTTTACAAATAATTTTTATGGAGAAGTACAAAATTACATAAAAGAAAGGCTGTTCCTGAAGATCCAGGGCACGTGGGAACTATTATTAGGGCAAATGTGAATATGTGTCTTTTATTTACAATCAAAGGGTGATATCAGGTGGGAAATAGGCTTTGATGAAAGAAATAGCTCATCTTTCATCCCTAATTATTATTTACTACATAGTCTTCGTGTCGTTACTACAAAGAGACGGTGCTGTAACTGGGACGCTGGACACAGTCCCTGCAATCTTAGTCCCACTGTACATTCTATTCTATCTAAGTGAGTTCCAAATGACTTCTTGGTTCTTCTTATTCTGCAGCCACAAAAGCATACCCATTTTTCTCCTTCCTCTTTCTTATTTTGTCTATTTCTCCCAGTGCCTCTCCTGAATACACCAATATAGCATCTTCTGTTTCTCTCCCAACACATTTGATTTCATTTCTGATTACTATCCCCCCAATTACAATTTGTAGCCTTTATTAAAAGGAACCCTGTGGGGTGGCGGGGGAGGGCACGGTGGCTCACACCTGTAATCCCAGCACTTTGGGAGGCCAAGGCTGGTGGATCACCTGAGGTCAGGAGTTTGAGACCAGCCTGACCAACATGGAGAAACCCTGTCTCTACTAAAAAAAAATACAAAAATTGTCCAAGCTTGGTGGTGTATGCCTGTAATCCCACTTACTTGGGAAGCTGAGGCAGGAGAATTGCTTGAATCCGGGAGGTGGAGGTTGTGGTCAGCCGACATCATGCCATTGCACTGTAGCCTGGGCAACACAAGCAAAACTCCATCTCAAAAAAAAAAAAAAAAAAAAAGGAATCCTAGGGGTGGACTTTGGGTAGTTCATCCTACCAGCCTTGTGTCCTGTTACTCCTGGGATCTGGGATGGGTCAAAACCAGGAAATCCTCTGCAGCTTTGGCAGCGCACAATTGCTGATGAAGCCACAAATTGTTGGAAACATGAATATCTGGCATTCATTGTTTTGAGCCTATGCTTGCCATGAATATGAACTGAGTTAGAAATGAGACCTACACTTTCCCGGTGCTTCTCCATTCAAGACCTCTTGGCTTTATATCTAGTAGAGCAGAGCTCTACTATGCCAATCTTCTAGCAATAAACTTCACACAGACCCAGCAACCTAATTGTTGTGGTTAGAATGAGAAGAGATGAAGATGTTGTTGAGTTAGGTCATCTGGTCTCCAAAGCAGAACTTCACAAGCTGATACTTTTTTGTGAAGTCACAGTGGTCTATGTCTGTTCTTAGGCTGGTGGGTTATTAGTGCACCAGAACTGAAGGGATTCTCACAAGCTGACTCACAGTAACCTGACTTTTAAGTGCCAGATGAAAGAGACAGAATGCAAACTTATTAATTTAACATTGAGAGATGATCCATTTTGCAACCACAGAGTTCCCAACTGCGAATCAATGCACCTTCTTTGTTGTATCTAAGAATTAGAGAAACCAAACTGTAATATGAAGGCTTTTGTCAAAAATGGAACTAGAAGAGGGATGTGGGGTCTTGAGGAATGAGGTTGAAGAACTGCCTCAAGTCCACACATGCTCATGTGATGGTGTTCATGAGTTCAACGTTGCTCCTTCCTGGATTGGGCTGGACACTGTTGAGTTGTGTTTTTAGGGCTCACTTTCTCTTTTTAAAACATTTTCTTCACCACTTGAACCACCAGGGATACGGCTCACCTTCTTTAGACCTCCAAGACCAGCATTATTTCTTTAATTCTTTATAGCTTTGATTAGGCTACATGTATGACATTGTCAAACTTGAGTAATCATTTAATTGATTGGGCATTAGGAAATAAAGAGGATATGGTTTTTTCAGATTTTGACTTTTAACATTTACTAGCTGTGACACTGAGCAAATTACTTAACTTCTGTAAGCCTTGGTTCCCTTGTTTAATGTGGTAATAACCATAGTATGATAGGGCCATTGTGAGAATCGAGTGAGATAATTCATGTAAAGCGTATAGCACAGTGTCTAGAGGCATAATATTTAATCAGTTTTTAATTGAATAAAAGAAGCATTGCTCTTTCTACCTTTTGGCCCTAGGAGACACTGTGGCTTCTGTGCATCTGTGATTACTTTTATTATGTGTTGGTGGTGGAGAAGACTTCCAGCTGTTTTCTCCGTTGACACCAAAACCTGACTCTAGGAAACATCAGGGCCACAAGGGACAAGGGTAACAGATACTGTACTAGGAGAAGGGCCATCAGTCCTCTCTGAATTGCCCTGTCATTTCAGTTGTCCACAAACGTGATCCTGTTACAGGGATGACTTCAAACTCTTCTCCCTCCTCCTCCTGGGCTATCTTCTTCCTACTGGCCGCAAAGCTTGTGAAGGTTGATAACATGATGGAGAGGTCCTTTATGGTTGAGCTTCCTAACATTCTGGAAAACAGAAGAGTTGGACCTGTATGTGGATTTTACTTTGGGTCAGGTGTGATTCAGCTTTCTTTTAAAAAGAAAGGTTCTATCCTTAATCTAGCACTTTCTTTAGTTATCAGAATGGCCTTGCATGACTATGCCACTGTCATTTGGCTCAAGTGAAATAATTCATTAGCTCTCGTGTGATTAGTTTGCCAACTGAAGTAAGCTCACGAAGCAGTATAAGGCAATCCTACTAACAAGGTTACTGGGTGCCAGGCATGCTCCAGGAGCTTTGCATGCATTAATTAATGATGTCATCTCTGCCCTATGAAGTAGATGCTATTAATAGCCCCATTTTAAAGATGAGGAAATAGAGAGGTTAAGTAACTTGCCCAAGATCTCATGGTACATGGCAGGGCTGGGAATCAAAGACCCAGCTGGTCTAGATTCAAGTATGTGTTCTTAATCAGTACATGATTCTGCTTTTTAAACAAAGGTGGCCAAAGTTCTCTTCTAGTTTTTTCTAATCTCTTTAAAGGGGTGCTTGTTCTGAGTTTTCATCCTAGTCTCTTTTCCCCACTGAACTTACAGAGTGCTCTTACACGGGTAGTAATTTTATTTACCTTCCATTGTGAGACTTGTCCCTGCAACCAGAGTCTCTGCTGGGAATGGGGAGGGGGGTGTTTCTTAGAAAGTGGCAGTGAAGGAAGAGAACACAGTTATTTTTTTCCAGTCAATGAACAATGAGCTGACAGATATTTATCCTGCACAGAAGTGCAGAGAGAAGACCTTTTTACCCTTACATACAGTTGATGGGTAGTTCCTTATGACCAACTACCCAGGTTTAGAGATATTCAGCCCAAAGTGTGGTCTCTCTCCAGGTCTTCTGGGTCAGCAGAGTTAGGCAGTTTCTTTAAGGGCCACAGATACCAAACGTGTGGATACAACCCTTTCCGGGAACTCTTGAGCATTAGCTGGCTCCGTGACCCTCCATAACAAGCTGTAATATCGGAAACTTTTTTTTTGTTATTGTTTTTGGAGAAGGAAAAAGAGAAGGGAGTCCCAAACCTGCTGTCCTCCTAAAAAGAGTAAGAGAACTTACTGTCTGAGATGTTTTATCCAGGTACAACTAGTATGTCCGCCTTGACTGTTGTATTGTTCCAGAGAGAGAGAAAGGAAGGGAGTTGGGGGAGGAGAGAGAGAGAGAGAGAGAGAGAGGATCAAGAAAACATATTCAGAAATTTTGCTATTGGGATGCCTTCTTAAGATGTTTAGAAACATTGATATACATATTTTCCCCATGTGCATGTAAGTGGTAGCCTATGGCTTAAAAGCGTCACCTAGGAAAGCTCTCCAAATATGATGCTCAACCTGAAAGGATAATTACAGCAAACCTTTCTTTGCTGCCAGACAGGGTTGCTCCCATTTGAACTGGGTGCGTGGGTTGTTCCCATGAAGCTTATGAATCATGCATGAACACACTGACCAGATACTTCTAGCCAGCCCAATACCCAGAGGATTCATTTCCTATAAAAGACATTTGATCACAGTGTTGAAACAATGTATTCAAGGTTTGCTTGCCCTGAGACTAACCCAAGGCTGTGTCACGGATGCTGATTGCCTCAGCCTAGAAATTCTTCCTAACCTAACATGAACCTATTCTCTTCTCTTTGGGGACACTTTCCTTTTCTCTTGAATTTTAATCTTTCCCCCCTTCTCTCATTTAAAGTGGATGTTTGCTTTTAAAATGGGTTTTCATTATAGGAACTTTAATTTCAAATCAAAATGGACAGAAATAGGATAAACTTACTCAGGCAAGGGGTCCGTTTCTGTCTGGAGTAAGATACTTTTCTTCATTGTTTGAAAAAATGGAAATGATGGGAATTAATAACAACATAGAGTCATTATCTTCTAAAGAACATGAAGATCTCACTGATACCATCTAATTGCCTTTAAAAGACACTGGCAAGGTGGGGTGGGGGCAGGTTGGAAGACTTTTTTTTTGGTGTCAGTTCTTATTTACAGAGGTAGAAAACTAGACATGGTAAGTAATGTCAGAGCTTGTAAGAGAAACTAAGGACATAAGCTTTGAAGAGTCCATGGTGAGTGCCCAGAGTCTAAGCACAGAGAAGCCAAATGGTACTTCTGTATTTTGGAAGAGTTTAAACTAGCTATGACATGAAGTGGAGTCAACAAGAAGAAAGGAAAAAAATCCAGAAAAAATATATCTAAAATATCTCCCTTTTTAAGGAATAGAACTATAGACCCTCAGAGGCAGAAGCAGAGAGAGAGGATTTGACCTCAGGCTCTGGAGACCATGCTGTGTATCCTGATTCATGGTTGTCTTTCGAATTGTGCTAAAATTACAGTTTCCCTCCCCATGAGCCCCTTTTCTGCTCCAGCTGCTGACTTATGCTGAACTGTCATAAAACCTTAAATTTCCTCCTGTGGCTGTGTAGGATACTTATTTAGCCTCCCAGTAAAAATCCAGACTTCTTATTTCCTTTAAAAGGTTTGACCACACGCGTACAACCAGCAAGTGGTTTTACATTCTTTTATCTGAAGAAGATACTTGAAAAAAAAAAAAAAAGCTGCAAGCCTTCGAGTGGCTAACTCCCCTCTTTACTGTGCAACTTATAATCATGTATTTTTTTAAACCGTGAATGGCATGGGGGGATATTTTGCACTCCATAAGAGAAAGGCATCCTACTTCTAGGATAAACTGAAAATGGCACTGCTGCACCAGCTCAAGGTTAGCTTGAGTCCAGTGAGATTCCTCAACCCTAATTTTGTAGCTCGGAGCAGATTTTAGTGTGGATGATAAATATCAAGGTCCACCTGGGCCCAGCACTGAACCAGAAAGAAAGGAAGAAGGTGTTGATGGAAATGACATGTGTCTAGTTTTCAATGTAGGGAATAGGAATGCCCTTCTGCAAAGCACCTTACAGTTTACAAGACCCTTTCACCATCGTTATTCCATTTTATCCTTATAGCCCTGTGGTAGGCAGGGCTTATATTGTTATACCCTATTTACTCGAGGTCATACATGCACAGGCTGGATTGAGACTCCGTCCCAAGGTTTCTGAATCCCAGTTCCATGCTCTTTCCACATTTTCATCCTGCAGCCTGAGATAATACGCAGTTAACTGCTGACCGGAGTTACTCTGCCCACTCAGATGAGAGAACTTATTGATTAAAAAGAGGTCATTCTGGGAGTTCTGCATTCCACTTGCCTAGTGTAAGTTGCTACTTGTCTGGAGGAAGTAAATCATTGAACTGTAAGTTACACAATGCATGTGTCTTTGATGTGGGCATCAGGCATTGACTCACTGATATGTGATACATACCCTAAGAATTGAAAAATGCTTTATTGAGAAGAATTGTGGGCCTGATCACAGGAAATCGTGTTTTTTTTTCCTCCCAAAAGTTAAACACTATTAAAACTCCAGAATCATGACTGGATAACTAAATTCATGAAGAAAGAATTTTAAAATGAGCTAATTACAAAAATAGGTCTAGGGCTGTAGCTAAAAGCAAAACTTACATAAAAATCACATTGGGTGGTGCTTTTCAGCATTCAAAGAAGTGTCACATAAACAATTTCATTTGATCTTCACAACAACCCTGTGAAGTAGGCATGATCCTCATTTAAGAAACACAGAAATTAAATTTGATGAAGTCTAAATGTTTTCCCCAAGGTCACAGCTGGGAAATGCAGGTGTAGAACTTCGGGCCTTTTGACTTTCCATCTGTGTTTGATTTTGAATTATTTCTTAAAACCTCTGGCAATGTCCATGATTATTGTCGGGAATGACTTACATATTCTGTGACTATCCTGCCAGAAGCTGTGATGATGGCTGGTATGTAACTGATGCCTTCTCACATTGGGACTGCCTTGCGCTTACAAGCAGCAACTATTCACTATTGCTTTTCTGCAAAATGTGTGGATATTATGTCCATTTACTCTGATGGATAGATTGAAGCAGGAATCTAAGCTATGTTTTTCTTTGTCACTCTTCACAGGGAGGGGAAGAAGGGTTATTTCTTGAGAGTTCCAGCTAAATGTTCCTTGTCAGACAATCAGAACAAACTCCCATTCCCTAAAGAATAGAAAGAGAAATAGCAAATGTTTAATGAAAAGACCCATGCTATTTCTTCAAAGTGTTCTAGATTCACTCCCCGCAACTTATCTGACTCTCAAATAAAATATTTGGAAAGCCTAATAGGTCACAAAGTTTCGGAGACCATGGACATTTAAAAACTATCTTTGGAAAGGTCAAGTATGTTAGTGTAGATAAATTATAATTAAGACAGCAGGGTTTAATAGGATCCATACTCGTGACTATCTACACAAGGGAATTAAATATTAAAGATCTTTTCCCCTATTTATACTGTTCCCATGTATGTTTCTTTCTGTATCCAAAGAAATTTAGAAGGGAAGGTTGTAACTTTTCACCTTCAGGTGCCAGTGGCCAAAAACAACTCTAAACTTGTCTGACTGGCTCTAAGGAGGAATGTCAGTAAACAAGGCCTGAGTAAACAAGAGAGAGGCCTGCCCATCAATCACCTGTGAAGTCAAGCAATGTAGGCCATCTTTCTGGGTGCTTACAAATCAGTTCCCAGCCCTCAGATAAATGCAAAATGTCCTTCCAAAGAAATGTAATTTATTATCATGTTAGCAGTGGTGAGCTAGGGAAGGAGCAGAATACAAGATATTCTACTTAGCAATGGGGACCCGCTATAGTAGTAAGAAACTAAGTACCTTAAGGGACTGGGGAGTTTTCTTAAACCTCTCTGGCAGGAGCATGTATTGGCCTCTCTTTCATAAATGTGGGTCATTTTCATCACCTTGGGATGTTAGACTTTGGCAGGTCTGATGATGAAACAAGGCTGCACATGCTCGTAAGAAGAAATGACCTTCCCATCCTTAATCTCCTTGGTGATGGTGCAAATTTTAACCAGTATCCGGGACAGGGGTCCATAGGCACTGCAGTGCTCCTTTAAGCCACAGGGGGCTGAGGATGTGCAAGCTGGGGCCGTGCATTCCATGGCTCCGGACTTATAAGATGTCCAGGGGGAAGGCTCACATTTGGTGGTACACGGGTAACAGGGACGCCTAAAGAAAAAACAGAATTTTAGCTGTGATTGAGGGAAGGCGATGATGGTCATGGAGAAAAATGGTCGTGGCTAATTTTTTTTAACACTTGTTGCTCAAGACAAGCACATGCTTCCAAATGCTTATTCATTCATTTTGTACTGTAGTTGGTGGAAGAAAAAGAATTGGATCAAATCCATTGGAAATCAGCATCCTGGGTTTAGAAGTATTCGATTATGTAAGTTTCTGTTAGTCAATACCATCGCATTGTAGAAAGAATACCGCACTAGCAGTCAAAGACTGGGGCAGACAACAGCTCTGTCCTTTACCAGCTGGTGACCTCAGCTAAGTCATTTAACTCTCTCAAGCTTTAGTTGTTCATCTGCAGAATGGATATAATGGAAACTAAACCTACAGGATCAACAGTGATAAGGAACAAGTTGAGGGGATTATTATCTGAGGAATGGAAGTTAACCAGATATTTTTCTCATTGCGGAGTTAGTCATACTAATAGTGGTGGCCTAACTCCAGCTATGAAAGAGTCCTCACTGTGTCATCAGGAAGCTTCAAAATGCCTTCTAGCCGTCTATACATAGTTTTTAGAGAATTGGAGTAAAAAGCAGTTCATAGTAAACACTCTTTTGATAAACATAATCTTTCTTTGATGATTCAAGGTATTTTGGTATATGATCACGGCTCCTAAAGGTGACGGCATTGATGACCATTGTGCTCATATAATGTGGTCATGCCAATTAAAAGAATGCTGTGAAGAGTTCACTGATTATTTTGGGGAAGTAGGTCTCCTTTACAATTGTACCTAAGTCTCTCAGGTGTTAGTTTGGACTGAGTTACTTCAAAGAACTCATCCTCCAGGTATGTTTACTTATGGGTTGGTTAGCTTTTTATTGTTTACAAAAATTATAACTTTCATTTTTTAAAAAAGATGCTAAAACATACATGTGTACGTGCCTCTGTTGGCCTCAAGGACTGGTGGCTAGATAGGGTTAGGGGTTTCAGCCTGAGCAGAATGTTCCTCCAAAGGAGCCTGGGTTGTTTTGTACAAGCTCATGAAAATCAAATGTTCATCTCAGTGGGGAAACATCTGGAATGGTCACCGGGAATATTCATCTAAGGGGAAATCATTTTTTCTCTAGTAATTTTTAAAACTCGAAGAAGGTAAGCAACCTATAAGAAATTAACCTGGCGCATGGGCTCCTCAGAACAGCCAACGCCTCAAATTTGGATGAGGTTACAATTGCAAGTCTTCCTCATGGCACAGCTTGAGAGGGTGTGTGGATGCCTCTGTCCAAGCTCCCCATCACTGGCAAGAAGGTCAAACAAAGCACTTGTCCCCTATTGCCAGTGGCATGACATATATGGTTCATTTGCACTTCTTTGTCATAGAAGTTGTTGTTATTTTACGTACTTGCCATCCAAGCTCTCCAGAAGGCTGCGGTATGTGGTAATCTCACACTCCAGCCGGGACTTGACGTCCAGCAGGATCTCGTATTCTTGGTTCTGTCTTTCCAGGGCACACCGAATCTCTGCCAGCTGAGCCTCCAGGTTATCGATCAGACTCTGGATCTGGGTCAGCAGGGCTGTGTAGCGAGCCTCCGTCTCCGTCAGGATGCACTCTTGGGAATCTCTCTAGCATGGAGAAGGATAGTAGGGTTTATAATGATGACTCCTTTAAGCCCAGGTCACCTGTGACCTGTATCATTTAAAAAAAATGGTTTCTTTTTTTATTTTTTTGAGATGGAGTCTCGCTCTGTTGCCCAGGTTGGAGTGCGGTGGCACGATCTCAGCTCACTGCAAGCTCTGCCTCCCGGGTTCATGCCATTCTCCTGCCTCAGCCTCCCAAGTACCTGGGACCACAGGTGCCCACCACCATGCCTGGCTAATTTTTTTGTATTTTTGATAGAGATGGGGTTTCACCGTGTTAGCCAGGATGGTCTCGATATCCTGACCCCGTGATCTGCCCACTTCGGCCTCCCGAAGTGCTGGGATTGCAGGCGTGAGCCACTGTGCCCGGCAAAAAAAAAAAAAATGGTTTCTTTGTGACACTACTGATAGATCTCCAAGCACTTTATTTATTGTTTCCTAAGCAAATAAATCCAAAACCCAAATGATCAACTATGCTAAAATCTGCTTTCCTTTATCTCCTCCCTCTTTCTCTCTTTCTCTTTTTTTTGCCTCTTTTTAAGTATTTATTTCACTTTCTTGACCACCTGATAATCTTGCACCACACTTTCCTACTTAGGAGAGAAAAAGAAATAACTTATTGCACACCCAGGCATTAAAAATGCATCACTGGCTGGGCATGGTGGCTCACGCCTGTAATCCCAGCACTTTGGGAAGCCGAGGTGGGTGGATCACAAGGTCCAGAGTTCAAGACCAGCCTGGTCAAGATAGTGAAACCCCATCTCTACTAAAAATACAAAAAAAATTAGCTAGGTGTGGTTGTGGGCACCTGTAATCCCAGCTACTTGGGAGGCTGAGGCAGAGAATTGCTTGAACCCAGGAAGTAGAGGTTGCAATGACCTGAGATCAAGCCACTGCTCTCCAGTCTGGGCAACAGAGTGAGACTCCATTTCAAAAACAAAACAAAACAAAACAAAACAAAACAAAACAAAAAACAAAACCCATTACCATGGCACTTCATTCAGTGAGTGTTTGTATCATCGAAAAGGAAGCAAGAAATGTTTAACCATATACAATTTATCCACCAGAACAATTCCTTTATATGTAAAATATGAATGTTGAAACTGATGAGTAAATTTCATTCCTGTTCTATCATTCTGTAAGTCTATGGATAATGATGGGATTTTAGGTTTTAATAGCTATTATTTGTGTGATTACCCCAATTTTTATAGATGAGAAACCTGAGGTTCAAGTGGTTCAATATGTTGTCCAAGGTCCCATGACTAACCGGTGACAAAACCAGTGTGGGGCAAGGTCTTCCTAAAATGCTTCACATCAGAGCATGTAAGCAATTCTCTGCTTCAGAGAGGCATTATCATGAGACAGAATGGTACTGGCTTTGGAATCTAAACTCTGGCTCAGACTCTTATTTCTTTTGTGACTTTGGACAAGTTTCTCAACGTCTCAGGATCTCAGTGTCTCTATTTATAAAATAGGTGGGCTGAAACTTACCTTGGATTTGCTTGGGAAAATCCCCTTAGCTCTTGGAGCCTCGTCTGTAACATGCGTTAATAATTATGCCACCCCCCTTTTAGGATTACTTTATAAATTTCACGTGATAGCTTGTAAAAATGCTTTGCATATAATAAAATGCTCTCCCAGTGTTTCCCAAAGTGTACTTCATGAATCATTAATACCATGAGATGCTCTAAAAAAAGTGGGCAGGGGGGCAGGGGATCCACAGTCAAATAAGTTTTGGAATGCTGAATACCATATATCCCCTTCTTGGAGATTCATGGTGTATATTAACTTATTAATGGCTCACAGGAAGGCACCCTGTTTAACCTTGGTTTAGTCCAGCATTTCCCAGACTTATTTGGCCACAAAGTCCTTTTTCAGCCATAGACCCTTTAACAAAAGAGGAACTGTTGTTCTGAGAGACACAGTTTGGGAAATACTGCAACACACAGGTGTCAGGGACTGTTGCCATCTGTGCTGAGCACGGCTTGGTCAGCTTGCTCGGTACCATTCGATGCTGGGCCTGCAGTTCAACCTCCAGAGTGTTCACAGTGCGTCTCAGTTCTATGATATCCTTTTGGCAGCATTGCTGCTGTTGAGAGCTGGTCACCACTTGTTGATTCAGCTCCTCTATCTGAAACACACAGCCAGAGACTGAGAATATTATGGGAGGAAAACATGACTTTGATTAAAGGGCCCTAGAAATGCAGCATCAGCTTATTCTTTTTGACTTTTCTATTTCCCCCACCTGTGTGTTGAACCATTGTTCCACATCTTTGCGGTTTGTCTCCATGATGGACTCATATTGACATCTCATTTCTTGTAGAACCTGGTTTAGGTCAACAGAAGGGGCAGCAGTCACTTCAATGTGAAGTCTCTCCCCAAGCTGACACTGTAAAGAATTGATTTCCTGTGAAAAGAAGAAGAATGTGAAGTCACTTGGTGAACAGATGACCCCCTGTGTTCTTGTTTCACTCTAATTGCTACGATTTAGCTTAATTATGTCTAAAATATAGCCCACAACAAAGGAATACATGATTTACAGGTGTTATTGATGCTATAAAATGATTTAAGACTATTTCAAGTAGGACTGTGTGTTTAAATATGTGCAAAATTAAAAAAAAAAATGAGTAGCAAGACCAGAGTTCCAAAAAATTTAGATCATTTCCAGGGCTGGATAATGGGTGAAACAGGATAAAGGTGGAATTGATCATGAGAGATTATAGTCTTTATGGTACAAATATGGGATTGTGCCTATATTGACTTGCAGCAATATTGACTTGTACCAATGGGAGGTGGCAGAAGTCTGTGTAGGGATGCCTACAAACACGGGAAGACTGTAAGGACAGAAAAATTGGGATCCTTCTTGTGGAAAAGCTGGAGGGGATGATGGAGGCCTTTCTTCCCCTTATGGCTCCAGATATTGTGTTGGAGCCAGCGGATTTGAAATACTACATTGAACCAGTGCTAGTAGCAGTGGGTATTTTCAGGGCTAAACCAGAGTAGTATGTAGCAGTGATATGGTTTGGCTCTGTGTCCCCACCCAAATCTCATCTCGAATTGTAATTCCCATAATTCCTACCTGTCAAGGGAAGGACCTAGTGGGAGGTGATTGGATCATGGGGGTGGTGTCCCCCATGCTGTTCTCAGGATAGTGAATGAGTTCTCACAAGATCTGATGGTTTTACAAAGGGCTCTTCCCCCTTTGGTCTCTCTCTCTCCTGCTGCCAAGTGAGATGTGTCTGCTTCCCCTTAAGCCATGATTGTAAGTTTCCTGAGGCCTCCCCAGCTATGTGGAACTGTGACTCAATTACACCTCTTTCCTTTATAAATTACCTACTCTCAGGTATTTCTTTATAGCAGTGTGAGAACGAACTAATACAAGCGGGGACACCCTTTATCAGGTGCAACTCAAAGGAACTGATGCTACTTTTAGGGGCTTAGCTTGTGATTACTCTCCTGGTCTTTCTCTCACCTCTTTATGGTTGTTCTTGAGGCAAAGGAGCTCCTCTTTCAGAGACTGGACTTGTGCCTCCAGGTCGGCCTTGCCCAGGGTCAGCACATTCAGGATCTGCTTGAGGCCATTGGCATCTGCCTCTACCAGCTGGCGGAGAGACACCTCAGCTTCATACCTTAAAAAACCAGATGGGAAAACAGAGACATCTGAAAGGAGATGATGCAAACCAAGCCAAGCAGAACTCCCATCTGCATTTTTCTCTGGGCACCTCACTTAGTGTATTTCTATTAAAAGTTTTATTCTCTTTAGAGGTGAAACCATTTGATATAGATCATAACTTAATTATTATTCCCAAATTAGTTTGCTAGGGGGATCTACATTGCTGTCCTTTGAGATATGGGAATGTATTGTCCTTCCTCTGCCCCTAGTGGCAATGCAGTGTAAGTGAAGAAAGCACTGGATTAGGGCTCAGAAAACGTGGGTCCAAGTTTTGGCTCTGACTTGTGCTAGTTATGCTTACCTTTGGGTGAGTAACTTAGCCTCACTAAGCCACAGATTTCTCACCTTAAAGAGGGTAACAATATATTAGCCCTACCTATTTTACTGAACTGTTGTGTAGGTAATCAGATGGGTTCACAAGTTCAAAACTATAGGTACTGTATACATGTGAGCAGTTATTAATCTTAGTCATTCATTGTATTTGAAAGTCTTTTCTGGGCTTGTGCCAACATGGTCTGGGGCAAGAGGGTTAGTAGACATGGGGACAATTTTGTTGAGGGCACCTCGGTCAGACTCAAGGTGAGCTCTGTCATCGATGATGGTGTTGTGTGGGCTTACTTGGCTCTCAAGTCATCTGCAGTCAGTTTGGTGTTGTCAATTTGCGAGACCAGTCTGGAATTCTCAGCCTTGGTACACAAGATCTAGAATTAAGAGATTGTACACACAAATGAAGCAAACACCAAGATTTCCTTCTTTAAGAACCAAGGGGCTTGTGTGTGTGTCAAGTAACAGGAAAAGGCTAAATAGACTAAAAGTAATCTTCATAGCTATGCTCATGAAGCTTGGAAAACTTCAGAAAGTCAGATTTCCTGTTATTTTCCTAAAAGATCAGCAAAAAGTACTTACCTAGAAACTTTTAAGTATTTTTTTTTTGTTGTTGTTGTTAAAATATAAAATCCAGGCCGAGCACAGTGGCTCACCCCTGTAATATCAGCACTTGGGAGGCTGAGGCGGGCAGATCATGAGGTCAAGAGATCGAGACCATCCTGGTCAACATGGTGAAACTCTATCTCTACTAAAAAATACAAAAATTATCTGGGTGTGGTAGTGCGTGCCTGTAGACCCAGCTACTTGAGAGGCTGAGGAGGGAGAATCACTTGAACCTGGGAGCTGGAGGTTGCAGTGAGCAGAGATTGCACCATTGCACTCTAGCCTGGTGACAGAGTGAGACTCCATCTCAATAAATAAATGAATAAATAAATAAATAAAAATAAAAAAATCCATTTATATGAATGGATTTATATGAATACCATGATCCACTAGAATGTCAACTCCATGAGGGCAGGGACTTTTTAAAGGTCACCAATATTTTCCCAGAATCTAGAATAATGTTTGGCTCAATATTGTTACTGCTCAGTAAACATCTGTTGAATGAATAAAACTGAATAAATCCAGATGTGTAGTAGCAGAATATATCTGTGCATAACAAACTTAGGTTTGGTGTAGAAACAAACCAATCAATGTGGAGATGATAACATAAACATAAAAGGAGAAAAAGGTGGTGATGGTTGCAAAATGGATAAAAACTAAACTGTTCAGAAACTCATTAAAACAAAATTTATTTTCTCTGATCTCTGTTTCCCTATTTTTATTTAAAAAATGGCAACAACTTGCTGTTAACATCTTTTGGTCCTGAGTTATCTAGTTATAATGGTAGAGTGTATTTCTGGAGAAAGGAAACATCATGAGACTCTTCTTTTTGTTTTTGATATTTAAAGGCAGAGTCTCACTTTTGCCTGGGTTGGAGTGCAGTGGCAGCATCTCAGCTCATAGCAGCCTCGACCTCTTGGGCTCAAGTGATCCTCCCACCTCAGCCTCCCAAGTAGCTGGGACCACAGGCATGTGCCACCATGCCCATCTAATGTGTGTGTGTGTGTGTGTGTGTGTGTTTGTAGAAATGGACTTTCATCATGTTGCCAGGCTGGTCTAGAACTCCTGGGCTCAAGTGATCTGTCTACCTCAACCTCTCAAAGTGTTAGGATTACAGGTGTGCATCACTGCGCCTGGTCAGAAATACTAGCAGACTCTGAATGCTGCCTCAAGATGACAATTTCGCTCAAGAGATTTTTCTATTCTTCAAAAAATGTTTCAGCATCAACTGAACAAAAAATATTAAAGCTTAGCAAATAACTGTTGCTTGGAAACCATCAATTCGCAACATGATTAAACAGGTTCCTAGGAATCTTACCTTCTGCTGGAGTTCCTCAATGGTAGTGTAATAAGACAGGTAATCAGGACATAGAACAGGGAGCTCTTTGTTATTCTCTTCCTGGATTTTAGATTCCAGTTCAGCATTCTCTCGTTCTAGCATTCGCACCTTTTCCAGGTAGTTAGCAAGACGCTCGTTCAAGATTTGCATGGTCTCCTTCTCATTACTGTTGATGCCTTCACCATACCAGCTGCAGTCATCCAGAGAGGAATGCAAGATGAAGTTGTTTATTAGGTAGATGGGCTTGCGACAAAAGCAAGGAGTGGGTTGGCAGCCCTGGTCCCGGGTAGTTCTGAGAGTGTGGCCAGCTGGTTGACAGTTCTTGACTTTAAGGCCACCAGAATGGCAGCAGTTGTTAGAAGAGATGGTACTAACATTTGTAATCCTAGAGCAGTTTTGACATGGGGTTGAAGGAGAATTGGTTGTTGTGCAGCCCTTGGTATCCATAGTATGTGTCCGGCTTTAGTTGGTTTCCAAGACTGTGGTCACCAGGATGAAAAGCTCAAGCCACCTCCACGGAGTCTGAATTCCAAGACTCTTGGTGTTTTCCTCTTTGAAGTGCTTATATAGCCTCTCTTCTATGTGGTGTCACACAGGTGGGATGTTTTCCTTTCTCAGGTTTATGTCAAATCCTGTAGGAACATCTTATTAGTCTGCTTTTTACTTGCTTAAGAAGAGTTATTTGTCTCATAAAAATGTGCATTTAGGCTGTTACTAAGTTATTACCCATCATAAATACTACTTGTCTATTGGACCCAGAGCTTCAAATTATGTCTTCAAAAGGAACTGTCCTAACAGCATCCATTATTAAGCAGGTGTGAGTATATTAAGTTCATTACGTTCTTCTTGACCTCTCCACTTGGCACTGAGCTTAACCAGGAATGAGTTCGTCCTTCTTTTCCTTTCTTCTCTAGGAAAGGGAAACTATTAATGTCTAATAATTATTGGTAAACTTAGAAATCAGAAGTCAATATTTTAGTTTGTTCTACCCAGATGATTTCCCCATTTTCAGTGTCAGGACAATGTGAGTATGAATTAAAATGTCAGTGTTTTAAAAGACTTGTTTTAAAGATAATTGCTAGATTTATGCTTTAGCTTTCCATAAAATGTAATAACATAAAATAAAATATAAATAAAATATGAAATAAAATAAAAGCCATGGGGAAAAGGTAGGGTTTGATTGCTAATAAGAAATTTCTTGAAAAGAAACTGGCTATCTTTTGGTTTTCCGAAGTCCACGTTTTGTAACATTTTTAGTGCTAATGTTTGCTTGTGGCATTACATTAGATAAAAATTTATCACAGTGTTGGTTTATACTGGATATTTAAATAGGATCCATTGAAAGGGGTGTGTTTTCTTTCTGAGGAATACTCACTCAGCATTTTCTTAAGAAAGTTACTTGTTCCTAGTCCTTTATGGAGGCTCTAGGGGAACATCATTTTCTTGCCTTTTCCAGCTTCTAGAGGCTGTCCACATCCTCAGCTAGTGGCCCCTTTTCATCTATTTTTTTTTCTTGAATTATGAGATTTTTTGTACTTTAAGTTCTTGGATACATGTGCAGAACGTGCAGGTTTGCAATATAGGTATACACGTGCTATGGTGGTTTGCTGCACCCATCAACCTGTCGTCTACATTAGGTATTTCTCCTAATGCTATCCCTCCCCTAGCCCCTCACTCCCTCACAGGCCCTGGTGTGATGTTCCCTTCCCTGTGTCCATGAGTGCTCATTGTTCAACTCCCACTTATGGGTGAGAATATGCAGTGTTTGGTTTTCTGTTCCTGTGTGAGTTTGCTGAGAATGATGGTTTCCAGCTTCATCCATGTCCCTGCAAAGGACATGAACTAATCCTTTTTTATGGCTACATAGTATTCCACAGTATGTATGTGCCACATTTTCTTTATCCAGTCTATCATTGATGGGCATTTGGGTTGGGTCCAAGTCTTTGCTATTGCAAGTAGTGCTACAATAAACATACATGTGCATGTGTCCTTTTAGTAGAATGATTTTTATAATCCTTTGGGTATGTACCAAGTAATAGGATTACTGGGTATTTATGGTTCTAGATCCTTGAGGAATCACCACACTGTCTTCCACAATGGCTGAACTAATTTACACTCCCACCAACTGTGTAAAAGTGTTCCTATTTCTCTACATCCTCTCTAGCATCTGTTGTTTCCTGACTTTTTAATGATCGCCATTCTAACTGGTGTGAGATGGTATCTCATTGTGGTTTTGATTTGCATTTCTCTGATGGCAAGTGATGATGAGCTTTTTTCATATGTTTGTTGGCCACATAAATGTCTTCTTTTGAGAAGTGTCTTTTTATATCCTTAGCCCATTTTTTGATGGGGTTGTTTTTTCTTGTAAATTTGTTTAAGTTCCTTGTAGATTCTGTATATTAGTGCTTTCTCAGATGGATAGATTGCAAAAATTTTCTCCCATTCTGTAGGAGGCTGAGGCAGAAGAATTACTTGAACCCAGCAGTTCAAGTTCAGTGTAGGCAACACAGTGAGATTTCATTTTTAACAAAGTAAAATAAAATATAAAATAAAAGCCATGGGGAAAAGGTAAACCATTATATGTACTTTGGGGACAATTCTATATTCCCTTTGGTGTGGGGGCAGGGAATGTTGAAACCATACTTCATTCTTTACAGTGAGACAAATTACAAGTAGATCAAAGATTCAGATATGAAAAATAAATAATAAATATGCCCCAAAGGATAATTATTTTATAAATTTGGAGTCAGAAGACTTTTCCAATGATGACTCAAAATTAAGAAGCCATAAAAAACTGTTAGATTTGACTCCATAAAATAACAGTGTTTGAACTTGTGCTTGGATGAAAAATACAACCTGTAAAACCAGAAGACAAGATGACAAACTGGGAAACAATATTACAATTACACTCCAGACAATGACCAAAAGGAAAATACAAAAGGCACTTAAAATAAGAAAAAATGCTCAATGTCACTCATGAAAAGAAAAATGTAAATTTAAATCATACTGAGATACTTTAGTTTTCCACCTATCAAACTGAAAAAAAGTCAAAGTTTGATAACAGATACATTTTCTGCCTATAGCACTCTCATTGCTTGTGGCAATGAAATGTAAATTCATGCAAGTTACTATAATGCTACTATAATTAAAACAGTGTGATTTTGGCTTAGGGGTTGGACAGTAGATCAATGAGAAAGAATATAGAGTTTAGAAATAGACTCACATATATGTGATCAATTGATTTCTGACAAAGATCCAAAAGCAAGTCAATGAGAAAAGGAAAGCTTTTTCAATACTGTTTTTCAATACTGTTCAATACTTGTTGCTGAATCGATTGGATACTTGTATAGCAAAAATGAATACTTCTTGATCCCTACCTCACACTATGTATAAACATTAATTCAGGTTGGATTAAACACTTAAATGTGAAGATTTCAAGTCTAAAGTTTTTAGAAGAAAACTCAGAAGATTATATTCATAACCTTGTGCCATGTGAAAACTTCTTAGCTCATGGAGGACACTATAATAAATAGATTAAACTTAATCAAAATGAAAACTTTTGCTGATCAAATAAATAGCTAAGAAAGTGAAAAGGTAAGCCACAGCCTGGGTGAAAATATTCTCTCTCTCTCTCCATACGCCCACCACCCCCCCCCCACCCCACATACATTAGAACACATATATACACAACATCATATCTTTTGTAACAGTGGGAATATATTCTGTGAAATTCACCTTTAGTGATTTTGTTGTTGTGTAAACATCACAGTGGACTTGATGAACTTGGATGGTATAGCCTATAACACACTTATAGTCTATTGCTTGTAGGCTATAAACCTGCACAACATGTTACTGTGCTGAATACAGTAGGCAACTGTAACACAATGGTAAGTATTAGTTATCTGGAAACACATTTAAGCATAGAAAAGGTACAATAAAAATATGACATTATAGTTTTCTGGGACAACTTTTGTACGTGTGTGTTCCATCATTGTTGACTGAAATGTCATTATGTGGTGCATGACTCTATAAATAAATATGAGTATAAAAATAAACACATATTTATACAGTAATGTACTATATCTATGTCTGTCTATCTATCTATCTATCTATCTATCTATCTATCTATCTATCTATCTATCTAACAAAGGACCTCCCCCCAGGACCCAGCAATTTCATGGTTAGGTGTATGTCCAAGAGAGATGAATGTATATGTTTTATACTCACAACAATATTTGCACAAGAATGCTTATATCAGTTATATTCTTAATAGCACTAAAATAAAAATAACTCAACTGCTCATAAACAGGAGAATGGATCAACAAACTGTGACATGTTTATGTAATGGAGTAGTATGCAACAACAATAAAGAATAAACTGCTGGTACTCACGACACCATGGAAAAATCTCAAAAACATATTGAGCTGAAGAAGTCAGGCACAAAACAGTACAAACAGTATGACTACATTTACATTAACTTCAAGAATAAGAAAAACTCATCTTTGATATAGTTAGAGATAAGAATAGTGGTTGTCTCTGTGGGAGAGATGTGTTGGCTGGAAAGCAGTAAGAAAGAATTTCTAAGGTTGATGTTCTACATGTTGAAATGCTATTCTGTATCTTGATCTGGGTGTTGATTACACAAGTTCATGTGCTTTCAAACTCCATGAAGCTGCCTACTTTTATTTTTATTTTTAGACACAGGGTCTCACTTTGTTGCCCAGGCTGGAGTTTAGTAGCATGATCATAGCTCACTGCAGCCTTGAATTACTGGGCTTGCCGGGCGCGGTGGCTCACGCCTGTAATCCCAGCACTTTGGGAGGCCGAGGCGGGCGGATCACAAGGTCAGGAGATCGAGACCACGGTGAAACCCCGTCTCTACTAAAAATACAAAAAATTAGCCGGGCGCGGTTGTGGGCGCCTGTAGTTCCAGCTACTCGGGAGGCTGAGGCAGGAGAATGGCGTGAACCCGGGAGGCGGAGCTTGCAGTGAGCCGAGATCGCGCCACTGCACTCCAGCCTGGGCGACAGAGCGAGACTCCGTCTCAAAAAAAAAAAAAAAAAAAAAAAAAAGAATTACTGGGCTCAAGTGGTCTTCCCACCTCAGTTTCCCAAGTAGCTGGGACTACAGGCACATGCCACCATGCCTGGCTAATTAAAAAAATTTTTTTTAGAGATGGGGCCTCATTGTGTTGCCCAGCCTGGCATAAACTCCTGACCTCAACTGATCCTCCCACCTTGACCTCCCAAAGTGCTGGGATTACAAGCGTGAGCCACTGTGCCCAGCCTGACCTGCACACTTTCAATTGATGCATTTTATTGTCTGAAAATTATATCTCAATAACGTGGAATTAACATGAAAAGTTAATATTTGATACAACTGTGTAGCTGCATGAATGTTCACTGCTTTATCTATATACTTAAATTACAAATGGATCAAAGATTCAAATGTGAAAAGTGAAAATCATAAATGTACTAAAAGAAAATGCAGGAGAATACTTTTACAAATTCAGATGAGGAAGTCCTTTGTAACAGTGACTTGAAATTAAGAACCCACAAAAAATTCGATAAATTCGACTCCATAAAATAGCAATGTTTGAAATAGTGCATTAGTCTGAAAATGTATTAAAAAGACTGAAAGTAAATACATCAAGAGGTTAGCAGTGAAATTCTTTGCATTTTGTAGTTATTGATGAATCTTATTTTCTTATGTTTTTATATGCATTCCACAAATTGAATGTATCCCTTTTAGAATCATTACAAAAATTGTCCGAAAAACTGTTTCTGCTTCGTTAGTTTCTTAGACCTTTTTTCTGCTTCCACACCTTTCTAATAATTTTTATTCTGTTCCTCTTGTGTCTCACATGCAGAGTTGTTCCTTCCTTCCATGGCTGATTCCCTTTTGATTTCTTCAGGACCACATTTCATCCATTATGCTCCCCCTTTTCTTGCCTCTTTCATGTCTTCTTTACTACTGGATGATTTTTTCTTGCCCTATAAGCACGGCTGTTAACTGATCCTACAGTATGTCTGACCCATAGCCGTGAGGCACTCCTTCCATGAAGGTGGCTTCTGCCTTCTTTTCATTACCAAACCTTTTGACAGAATAGTGGGTATTTGTCAATCTTTATTTTTCTACCACCAAGTCATTTGTTAACTTTTGTCAATCTGGCTAGCCTGTAAATTACTTTACTGCATACTCCACCTCGGAGATCTTCTTTATCTACCTTCATACAGCTCCATTGCCGGTGCAGAAATGTTCATCCTTCCTATGGACAGAGCAAGGCTCAAATTCTTGTTTGCCTGGCAGCCAAGACCCTCAACAATCTTGACCCAGCTGACTTTACCTCATATGCCAGGACCCCCGACCCACTCTATACATTCTAGCCCAACTGCATCCTTTGCCATCCCCCAAGCTCTTCCTGCTCTGTCCCTCCACTGCACATTTGTTGTTGGAGTTCCCTCTACCTTTCCTCATCTGTGTGTTTCAAGGGTGTTCTGGAAGAGACTCTAGGGCTTACGCATATCTGGTTCTCCTCTCCTTTTGGGCACATGGGAGGCTTACCCTCTCTTGCCCCTTTGCAATTAGGCAGGGTTTTACCAAGACTTTGTTTTCTGGTTCAAAATCTTTGGGCTGTCTCTTCCCTGCCCCAGGAACTGACAAGGCAGCTGTTCTAGAAATGCTTCTCTCTTTTCTCCTCTCTTCTCTTCTCTTCTCTTCTTTTCTTTTTGTGAGTGTCATTTTGGAGAATCTCAGCTGTCAAAATTGAAGTCCACACTGTCCTGGAAGATCGAATCTGGAAGTGATAGAAAGTTCTCTTGACAGCTTTGTGCCCTGTCTTTCTGAGAAAGGGATTGTGCACAATATAGGAAGAATGGGCACTGGGGCCAGCCTGAGACTGGTAGCTGAGGGATAAGAAGGCCTCATCTGCCTCTGTAGAGCCAGTGAGGAATCCATGAATTGTAAATATTAAATTTACATAGATTAAATATTTAAAATATTAAATTCAATATTGTAAATATTAGATTCCTGAATCATGTGTGCGTCTTCTTCTTCTTCTTTTTTTTTTTTTTTGAGACGAATTCTCGCTCTGTTGCCCAGGCTGGAGTGCAGTGGTGCGATCTTGGCTCACTGCAAGCTCTGCCTCCTGGGTTCAAGCGATTCTCCTGCCTCAGCCTCCTGAGTAGCTGAGTACACCACTATGCCTGGCTAATTTTTGTATTTTTAGTAGAGACGGGGGTTTCACCATGTGGGCCAGGCTGGTCTCGAACTCCTGACCTCATGATCTGCCTGCCTCAACCTCCCAAAGTGCTGGGGTCAGAGGTGCGAGCCACCGCACCTGGCCATATATATATTTTCTTCACATGGGTGGTGCAATCAAACTATGGAACTATTCAATCACCACAGAGCTTTCCTTTGTCCTATGCCTAATTTGTTCTCCATTTCTATAATTGTGTCATTTTAAGAACGTTATATACATAGAATTATCAAATATATGGCCCTTTGAATTGCCCATTTTCACTCGGCATGCTGGCCTTGAGATCTTTAGGACATTTCTGTGATCTCTATTTTTTGGCTATTATAAACAAAACTGCTATGAACAATTGTGCATCTCTTCCATCCTTTTACTTTCGACCTACCTGTATCGTTATATGTGAAGTGAGCTTTTTGCAGAATGTATCATATAGTTGGGTCATGCTTTTTTATCCACTTTGCCAAGATCTGTCTTTTTTTTGATGTCTTTAGACTCTTCCCATTTGCTGTAATTTTCGATATTTAGCCGTATTTTATTTACTGTATTTTGTTTGTTCCTTCTGTTTTTTGTTTCTTTCTCTGTATTCTTTTTCCTGCCTTTCTGTGGGTTACTTGAATATGCTTTAGAGTTCCATTTTGATTTATCTGTTATGTTTTTGAGTACACCTATTGGCATAGCTTTTAAAATAGTTGCTCTAGGTGTTTCATGCTGTATGCATAACTTACCATAGTCTACTAGTGTTAACGTTTTATCAGTTTAAGTGAAGTGTGGAAAACTTGCCTTTGTTTATATTCCATTACTCGCCTCCATTTTGATACAATTGTCTTAAATATTTTCTACACATATATTGAGAACCACATCAGACAGTGTTATACTTCTTGCCTCAACCACGAAACATAATTTAGAAAACTCAGGAAGAGAAAGAAATTTATTTAAATTAATCATATATTAATTTTTATTATATTTTTTCCTGTCTGATCTTCCACATTTCCTTATTTTATAGTTTCGTTTGTGTTTAGAGAACTTTCTTTAGTCATCATTTTAGGTTGGTTTGCTGGTGACATCTTTTAAGTTTCTTTCGTCTGAGAATGTCTTGATTTCTCTTTGATCTTCTGAATGATATTTTCCAAGGGTATATAAATTTGGGTTGACAGTTTCTTTCTCCCTCCCTCCCTTCCTTCCTTCCTTCCTTCCTTCCTTCCTTCTTTCCTCCCTCCCTCCCTCCTTTCTTTCTCTTTCTTTCTTTCTCTTTCTTTCTTTCTTTCTCTTTCTTTCTTTCTTTCTTTCTTTCTTTCTTTCTTTCTTTCTTTCTTTCTTTCTTTCTTTCTTTCTCTTTTCTTTCTTTCTTTCCTCCTCCCTCCCTCCCTTCTTCCTTCCTCTCTTCTTTTCTTTCTTTCTTTCCTCCTCCCTCCCTCCCTTCCTTCCTTCCTCTCTTCTTTTCTTTCTTTCTTTCCTTCTTTCTTTTGTTCATTCATTCGTTCTTTCTTTTCCTTCCTTCCTTCCTCCCTCCCTCCCTCCCTCCCTTCCTCCCTTCTTTCCTTTTTCTTTCTTCCGTCCTTCCTTCCTTCTTCTCTTCTTTTTTCTTTCTTTCCCTCCCTCCCTCCCTCCCTCCTTCCCTCCCTCCCTCCCTCTCTCTCTCTCTCTTTCTTTTCTTTCTCTTTCTTTCTTTCTTTCTTTCTTTCTTTCTTTCTTTCTTTTTCTCTTTCTTTCTCTTTCCCTCCCTCCTTTCCCTCCCTCCTTTCCCTCCCTCCCTCCCTCCCTTCTTTCTTTCTTTCTTTCTTTCTTTCTTTCTTTCTTTCTTTCTTTCTTTCTTTCTTTCTTTCTTTCTTTCTTTCCTTCCTTCCTTCCTTCCTTCCTTCCTTCCTTCCTTCCTTCCTTCTTTTTTCTTTCCTCTCCTTCTTTCCCTCCCTCCTTCCCTTCCTTCCTTCCTTCCTTCCTTCCTGCCTGCCTTCCTTCCTGCCTTCCTTTTTTTCTGTCTTGCTCTGTCACCCAGGCTGGAGTGCAGAGGCATGATCTCTGCTCACTGCAACCTCCGCCTCCTGGGTTCAAGCGATTCTCCTGCCTCAGCCTCCCGAGTAGCTGGGATTACAGGTGCCCGCCATCATGCCCAGCTATTTTTTGTATTTTTGGTAGAGACAGGGTTTCACCATGTTGGCCAGGATGGTCTCGATCTCTTGACCTTTTGATCCATCTTCCTTGGCCTCCCAAAGTGCTGGGATTACAGGTGTCAGTCACTGCGCCTGGCCGACAGTTTTTTTTTTTTTTTTTTTTCTTTTAGCATTTGAAAACTGTCGTCCTACTTCATATTGGCTTCCATGGTTTATGGTGACAGACCTGCCATCAATTAAATTGTTTTCTTCTATTGGTAAGGTGTCATTTCTCTCTCACTGCTTTCATAATTTGTTTTGTCTTTAGTATTCAAAAGTTTGAATATGATATTTCCTGGTGTAGATTTCTTTGGGTTTATAATTTTTGGGGTTTGCTTGGTTTCTGGAATCTGTAGGTTTTTGTCTTTTGCCATATTTGTAAAATTTTCAGTGTTTATTCCTTCAAATGTTTTTGGCCTCACTTTTTCTCCTCCCTTACAGAACTCCGTTGACATGAATGTTAGATCATTTGATATAGCCATAAAGTTCCCTGAGACTCTATCTTTTTTTTTTTTTTTTTTTTTTTGAGACGGAGTCTCGCTCTGTCTCCCCGGCTGGAGTGCAGTGGCTGGATCTCAGCTCACTGCAAGCTCCGCCTACTGGGTTCACACCATTCTCCTGCCTCAGCCTCCCAAGTAGCTGGGACTACAGGCACCCGCCACCTCGCCCGGCTAGTTTTTTGTATTTTTTAGTAGAGATGGGGTTTCACCGTGTTAGCCAGGATGGTCTCGATCTCCTGACCTCGTGATCCGCCCACCTCGGCTCCCAAAGTGCTGGGATTACAGGCGTGAGCCACCGCGCCTGGCCGACTCTATCTTTTTAACACTATTTTTTTTCCTGTTTTTCAGGTCAGATGATGTCTATTATTGTATCATCAAATTCCCTGATGTTTTCCTGTCTGGCCTGTCTGTTCTGCTGTTAAGCCCATCTGCACTGAGGTTTCTATTTTGGTTCTATGGTATGTTTCAGTTCTGAAATTTCCACTGGAGTCTTTCCATCTTCTTCTTCACTGAGACTTTTCAGTTTTTGCATTTGTTATAAGAGTTTATTGAAGCATTGCTTATTGAAGCATTTTTGTGATGACTGTTTAAAAATGCTTGTCAATAAGTAAAAGAGTATAACTGGATGTTTGTAACACCAAAGATGCATGCTTGAGGGGATGGACACCCCATTCTTCATGATGTGATTATTACGCATTGCATGCCTGTATCAAATCATCTCATGTACCCCATAAATATATACATCTATGTACCCAGAAAAATAAAAAATAAAAAGTTAAAAACCCTTGTCCGTTCATTCTAACATCTTTTTCCTCTTGATGTTGGAATTTGTTGATCATCTTTTTTCATGTAAGTTGAGATTTTATGATCCTTGGTATGAAGAGTAATTGTTGATTGAAACCTGGACATTGGGGCATTATGTTATGAGATTCAGGATATTATTTAATCTTCTGTTCTGGCAGGTCTCCTCTGACACTGTTTTGGTAGGGGACGGGGGACACTGCTTCATTCCTACCAGGTGGGATTAGAAATAGAGGTTCTCTCCACTTTGCCCCTATTGACACCCAAGGGGAGAGCCCCCCTCATCACGGCTGGGAGGGAGGATTTTAGACTCTTATCTGGCCTCTGCTGATACCACCCGGGCCAGGAGGGGCAAGAATATCTTGTTATTGCTCCCATGCAGCTGACACTGCATGGGGGGTGGCCTTGGTACTGCTGGAGGAGGGAGAGAGTCCTGACTGTCCAGTAGGCCTCCTGTGACACTAAACCCCAGAGGAGAAAAGAAGAGCCTCACTGCAGCCTGTAGAGTTAAGTCCAGGCTTCCCGTGTGGTCTCCACTGACACCATGGTGGTGGGGCGGGGGTGCTTCCATGTCTCTTAGCAGGAATGAAAGTCCTGGATCTCTCACTTACCTTTCCCTGACTCCACCCCAGTGGGGAAGTTTGAGTGCCTTGTTACAGCCTGTGAAGGATAGAAGACTGGACTCCCTCCCTGGCCTTTTCTGGTGTGGATATGGGTGGGCAAAATGGTATTTTCGGTGGTGTTTGGCTGAGTTGAGTGGTTGTTGTCTAAAGGTTTTCTGCCTTTCTAGGCTGCCTCTTTTTTGGTTCTTTAAGCAGAGCAAGCTCTTCTGGTTTGTTTGTTTTGTCTGCACCTATTGGTGTTTCTGGTTGTTGGTTTGTCCAGCTCCCACTCTGGGATTTATGAGATAAAGAGTTAATCCAGGGAGCCCACCACAGTGTCACTCCTGGGGTCTCAATATCTTTAGGTGGTTTGGCTTCTTCTTCTACCTTTCAGAGTCTTCTTATGTTTATTCGATATGTAATTTCCAGGGTTTTTAGGAGGAGGAATATGGAAATAGAATCATTCTGGAAGTTCTCTACCTTGTCTCTTAAATGTATGAGAATAATTATTCTTATAACCTAAATGTCCAATAACAGATCAATGCACCTTATGGTACATTATGCAACCATTAAAATGATGGCTACAGGCTGGGTGCGGTGGCTCATGCCTGTAATCCCAGCACTTTGGGAGGCTGAGGTGGGCGGATCACAAGGACCTTGATCACAAGGTCAGGAGATCGAGACCATCCTGGCTAACATGGTGAAACCCTGTCTCTACTAAAAAAAAAAAAAAAAAAAAATACGAAAAATTAGCCTGGCGTGGTGGCATGCACCTGCAGTCCCAGCTACTCGGGAGGCTGAGGCAGGAGAACCGCTTGAACCTGGGAGGTGGAGGTTGCAGTGAGCCGAGATAGCGCGACTGCACTCCAGCCTGGGCGACACAGGGAGACTTTGCCTCAAATTAAAAAACAAAACAAACAAACAAACAAAAAATGGCTACAATACAATCTTATGTTTTGATTAGAATTAAAAATGCTTAGATGACATAAATGAAAGAAAGATTACACAAGTGTGTGCATATGTTAGTATGATTATAGTTGTGTGGAAAAATCTATCATAAGAAAGAAAACCAGAAGAAAGTACCCCAAAATATTGACTATGGCTGTTTGCAAGATGAAATCATAAGTGACCTTTTCCCTTTTAATCAGCCAAATTACAGAAAAGAGAATCTAGTACTTTTATAATAAAAAAATACAATTTATTATTCTATTCCTAATTTTTTTCTCAGAAAGATACACACAACTGTTTTCTAAGATATATGACATTTTGCATGGGTTCATTAATGTGTTTGTATTTGAGGAGTTAAAAAATATTTTCAACCTGGGTTTTTGTATGTTGAAACTATGGTTATGGGTTTAGATGATTCTCTTGCCATAAAATGAATATTCTATCAACACTAATCAGCCATAGAGCTATATTTACCATGTGAAAGGAGTAAAACATGTTTTATTTGGAGATGAGCAAGAACACTTTATGGGCTCCCAGCATACCACAAATAAGCCGGAAGGAGAGGAAATAGTAAAGCAGAAAGACTGAGGATACCTGGAGGGCAGTTCCAGGATATGAGCGTCCCCTGGATTTGTGATTCCTGTTTGGATGCCCCTGTTGAAGCCCCATCTCCTTTCTAGGATGCTGCCGGCTTTGATTCCTCTACCTGCTGTCCTTAACATTCACAAACAGCAGTTTTCAACCGTGCAGATGACATAGGCTGAGCATGGCTCACAAGTGTTGCTCGAGGTGCATGTGGTCGAACATGGGTTACAGGAAAGCCTGGGGAAAAATTGATGTTAAACCAAGCTTAGCAAGGGAATCTTGATAAAATGGAAACTCAGACAAACCATGTCAAAGTTTGTCCACAAATTATGTTCTGAAAAAAACTCTGCACAATAGCATTGACTGAAGCCTGTTTCTTCTCCGCACCCAGAATTGCCACTTCATGTTCACTGTAGCAGTGGCAGTTGAATAGAATTTTATATTTTTTCTTGATTTTGCAAATGTTATCTCAGGCCTATTCCTGATTTTCCTTTAGTGGAAAACAGGAACAAAGGGAGATGCCAGTATGAAATGTTACACTAATAATTAATCTGCCTTTATAATATTTTAAAAATATCTCTAGTGTCATGTGCTTAACCTCAGCCACTGTTCAGCCCTCTTTTAAGAAGATCCCTGAGCACATTGGGGAGGTTTGAACTTGTCCAGACCTTGGGGAAACAGGATTCTTTTACATCAGCCTCTTTGTGACTCTGGGGGATATCATGAGTAACTGTGGAACTTGCCTGCTGTCCTCACTGTCCAGCAGGCCCCGATACGTGTTGATCTCGCCCTCCAGCCGGGCCTTCACGTCCAGGAGCACCTGGTACTCCTGGTTCTGTCGCTCCAGGTCGCAGCGGATCTCGGCCAGCTGGTTCTCCACGTTATCGATCAGGCACTGAATCTGGGCCAGCTGGGAGCTGTACTGGGCCTCGGTTTCTGCCACGGTGCATTCCAGAGATTCTGTCTGCAGGAGGAAACATTGTCCAAAGGACCATGAAGTGCAGTCTCTCGGGCCAGAGTGCCTATTTTCAAATCCTTGCTTACCCTTTTCTAGCTATGTGACCACTGGCAAATTATTTAGCTTCTGTGAGTCTCAGTTTTATTCTCTATATGCAAAGTATTTGTCTCATTAGAGGGTTGTGAAGATTAAGAGTTAATATGTGTAAAGCATTTAGAACAGTGCCAGCCGTACTGCCACTGTTCTACATGTCAGCTATCACTACCACCACTATGACTACAGCAATACATGACTTATTTGTGAAGCTTAAGGACTATCAACAGCATATGAGAGGAAAGATTGAGTTTGGGCTCTTGGCAGGGAGGGGTAGTATAGTGCTGTTAGGAGAAGAGGCTCTGGATACCAGAGGCTGGGAAGGGCATGTGTGTGGTAAGGGGATGAAGAGAGGTTGGTTAATGGGTGCAAACATACAGCTAGACAGAAGGAATACGTTTTCATGTTGGACAGCAGAGAAGGGTGACTACAGTTAACAACAATACACTGTGCATTTCAAAATAGCTAGAAGAGTGGGCTTGAAATGCTCCCAACACGTAGAAATGATAAATACTTGAGGTGATGGATGCTGTAAATATCCTGACTTGATCGTTACACATTCTATGCATGTTACAAAATAGCACATCTACTCCATAAATATTTACAAATATTGTATATCAATAAAAATAAATTTAAAAAGAGAGAGAGAAGAGGCTCTGGGATTCAACTGGCTGAACTCAGCTTCCAAGTTTGCCTCTTAGAATTGCATCCTTTGCAGGTTACTTAATCTGAGTCTCAGTTTTCCTTATCTGTGTCATGGGATAAAGGTATCTATCCCGTGAAGTTACTGTGAGGCTTAAATGAGCATAGTGCCTCTCACTGGATGAATGCTCAGCTATTGTTCTCCTAGGTATTCTCCGCAGGATCTAATGACATGCACACAGTGGTGCTTGACCAGAACTGGTTCATGTCATCTTGGACGCATGGTGTTCTTGTTGCTTGAGTGGGGTGGGGTACAGTGAAGGATCAGGTTGAAGTGTAGATCCTGTAGGGAAACTGTAGGATGAAATGTTTGAAAATGATTCTTTGTTTTAGATATAACAGTGAGCCTGGAAAACTGGCCTGAATCAAATGAGAATTAAAACCTGCTGGAATGCTTAAGTGACCATGGCCTGGAGGTTTCTCTCGCTCTGCTTCTCCCTCCCTGTCTCTGGAGGCTGCTGCAGCATCAGACTCAAGCCCAGGAGTGAAGGTAAGGCATCTTAGAGGGACAACACAAGCTGTGGACCTGTCACTTCTGCTTCTATTAATACTGGGTAAACGGCAGTACTTGGGAAAGGCAAGGAAATGTGATCCCTGGATATGGAAGAGGGCTTAACATCTCAGAGCCTGACTTATCAGTGACATAACGGACACTGCCTTTGCCTCACGCACCAGGCTTTGCTGTGCTTGGAGCTCAATTTCCAGAGCATTGGCTGTGCGTTTCAATTCCAAGATCTCCGTCTGGCAGCCCTGCAGCTGCTCCGCACTGGACAGTTGCTGCTGATTCAGCTCTTCTGTCTGAAACACAGGCACCATTAGAGAATTCACAAAAGGCGGAAGTCTGTAACCTTGCCATTTTTTCGATCTGGGTGCTGACCTGAACAGCAAACCATTCTTCGGCTTCTCTGCGATTGTTGGCAAGCACCGTTTCATACTGACAGCGCATCTCATCCAGGACCCTGTTGAGGTCAAGGGTGGGGGCAGTGTCCAGCTCCACACTGAGGCGGTCGCCAAGCTGTCCACGAAGCAAGTTGACTTCCTGAAAGTGGGATGGCATAAAGATGTCACAGAATGATGGGGAAAAATCCATTTGACATCCAATGGCATTCTACTTCTGTTTTGTGGAGTAGTAGGTAAAAGTGTGAGATTTTGATTCAGGTTGTCTGGGCTGAATCTCTTTTCACCACTTAGAAGGGCCTCAATTTCTTCGTCTGTAAAATGGACATAATAATCGGACATTTTTCCAGAAGGTTATTGTGAGATCTAGAAGAGTTAATCTACACATAATTAACTTATAAAAGTTAATTATGACACATAGTAAGGTGTCAATAAATGTTAGCTATGATTGTCATCAACAAATATTCAAAGAGCAAACGTACTTTGTTACATCATTCAGCTTTTCATTTTCTAGCTTTATCACTGTATTAATCACTTTATATTTTATGACTTTTAAAAGTTTATAAATGCGGAATATTTAAAAACACTGGTCCAGATAGTGCATGAGTCCTTATCCCTTTTTTGAAACGGACTTCATAGTCTGTTTCTCAGACTGATTTTCATACCCTGTGGATTGGAGCTAGGGGTGGCATAAAGCCTCCAAAGGAAGCCATTTGTGAAGTTACTCACCTCCTCCACAAAGGCAAGGGCAGGAGAAGAGTTTGGTTCCTTTGTCTGGCACTGTCTAGGGGCTATTTCACATGTTAATTCAGAGACACGCTGGAATGATCAGGTTGAATAGTAATAATGCCTCGAGTAGTTTTTCCGCTTTTTTGTTTGTTTGTTTTTTGAGATGGAGTCTTGCTCTGTTGCCCAGGTTGGAGTGCAGTGGCGAGATCTCGGCTCACTGCAACCTCCGCCTCCTGGGTTCAAGCTATTCTCCTGCCTCAGCCTCCCGAGTAGCTGGGACTACAGGTACCCGCCACCATGCCCAGCTAATTTTTGTATTTTTAGTAGAGATGGGGTTTCATCATATTGGCCAGGCTGGTCTCGAACTCCTGACCTTGTGATCTACCTGCCTCGGCCTCCCAAAGTGCTCGGATTACAGGCATGAGCCACCACGCTTGGCCCTGCCTGGAGTAGTTTTATTCCAGCTTAAGCAACATCTGCCCAAATTTGATTTACAAACATCAACAGATCATCTGTCAGTGTTAAGTACGTTACTCTCGGAGTCCTTCAGTGGCGTTGCCGCTTTCCTCACCTCTTCATGGTTTTTCTTAAGGCAAAGGAGATCTTCCTTCAGAGACTCCACATGGGCCTCCAGATCAGATTTGCACAGGGTCAGCTCATCCAGGATCCCATGCAGGCCACTGATGTCTGCCTCTAATAGCTGGCGAAAGGACAGTTCACTCTCGTACCTTTCACGGCAAAAGAGAAATCCAATGCTTACTTTGCTGAACGCTGTGCAAAGTGTGGGGATACGTGGAGGATCGACACATGGACTTCAGGAAGCCACATGCATAATTTCTCTTAATTCCTAAGTAATGATAAATTCAAGCTTTTAAAACATTCTTGACTTTAAAATATTATATAGAGAATATTTGTGGGTGGGTGTGTGTGTGAGAGAGAGAGAGATTAAGAGAGAGAGAGAGAGCGAGCCATAAATTATTTTCAAATTAAAATTAAGGCGGGGTGTGGTGGCTCATGCCTGTAATCCCAGCACTTTGGGAGGCCGAGGCAGGTGGATCACCTGAGGTCAGGAGTTCAAGACCAGCCTGATCCACATGGTGAAACCCCATCTCTACTGAAAATACAAAAATTAGCTGGGTGCGGGTGGCGGCGCACGCCTGCCTGTAATCCCGGCTACTCAGGAGGCTGAGGCAGGAGAATCGCTTGAACCCAGGAAGCAGAGGTTGCAGTGAGCCGAGATAGTGCCATTGCACTCTAGCCTGGGCGACAAGAGTGAAACTCCTCAAAATAAGTAAATTAAATTAAATTAAATTAAATTAAATTAAACTTACTTTGACTTAAAGTCATCAGTGGCCAGTTTGCAGTTGTCAAGCTGTACAGCAAGTCTAGAATTCTCTGCTTTCGTGCATAAGATCTGGGAAGCAAGCCATTATGTGACAAATGATTCTTTGAGAGAAACCTAAATAAACTTCTATCCAACAGCTATGCCATTAGTTATCTTTTGAAAGTCTTTATAAGAAAGTATAAAATCACCCTCAGCCTGCTTTTCTTATTGACCTTGTCGCTTCATGAAGAAAAAAGCAGTGCCAATTTAGAAGCAAAATAGAGAAATAAAAAGGTTTAGTTTTTTAATAACATAAGACACTTTGCAACATCCCTAGGCAGTTGAACACCATTAACGTTTTCTCCATCAGTAGTTTGTATTATGACTCTATCCTCTCCCATAATAATAGAAATTCATCAAGGAGACAAGCAAATGATTACTAGGTGGTTAAAAAGATGGCATTTGACGATTTGTGTTCAGATAATATAAATGTTCAGTGTCAAATACAAAAGCGATTTTGGATGTAATACAGTTTTTCTGCATTCTATAGATGATGAAGGAAAAGCCTAAGGGCGAGTTACTTTATTATAGTCACTCAGTTATCAGGGGTAGTTCTGGCGCTGGTGCTGAGGTTTTCTGACTTTCAGTCCAGTGGTCTCCCCTATGTACCATTAATCCTGGAATTCCCCTTTCCCTTGGTTGCCTTCTGGAAAACCGTCCCTCTGGTAGAAAGATAAAGCAAGTCATAGATCCGGAAGGTGGAGCACTAGGGCAACAGGACACACACCTTTTGTTGGAGATCTTCAATGGTGTTGAAGTAACACTGATAATCCGGGCACACCATTGGGATATCCTGTTCACATTGTTCTTGGATCCTGGATTCCAGCTCTGCGTTGGTCTCCTCCAGGCTGCGCACCTTCTCCAGATAGTTGGCAAGTCTGTCATTCAGGAACTGCATCGTCTCCTTCTCATTGCTAGTGAACACCCCATCCTCACACCAGGCACAGTTCCCCACCAAGCAGGGACTGTTACAACTCCCAGTAAAGTAGCATGGCAGGAGGCAACCGGTCAGCCCGCGAGACCTGGATAGGAAGCTTGGAGTCTGACATCGGGATGTAGCACAGGCACCGGGGAGACAAGCTGTTTCTATGCAACAGCTTGAGGCAGGTGCACAACCGGAGGCCGTGGTACAGGATTCAGGAGAGCAGTGTGTGGAGGAACAGTCAGAAGTCATCCTTCCAGAAGCAAAGACAGAGGCTGGCTGCAAAACTTCAGTTGCCTTGACTCCAAAACTCTCCTTCCCTCCTGAGAGTTTTATAACGCCCCAAAATGGGTGTTTACAGACTGCACCGGATGTTTTCTTTATCACTGATGGTGCCAGTTTTCATACAAACATCTCATTAGAGTTGTTTATTTACTGAGGAAGAGTTTTATGCCTCATAAAAGAGGGATAACTTTAGGTTACCGAAGCAGGACCTACACCATTTCCATGTGCCAGACAAAACACTTATTTCAGAAAATTGTCATAGGAAACATTGTCCTTTTGACAGAATAAGAAAAGAAAGAGAAAATTTGGCCAATCAATAATTATAGATACAACTCATTACAAATCAGGAAAATAACATGTCCACAGATTTTGATTCTGTGCATTGATTGCTTGGGTCCCCTTTTAAAATTAGTATTACAGCTCATAAAATGACATTTATTTGTTTGTGCCACACCATAAAAATGGTCAGTGTGATTAGCAATCTTTCAATGCTTTTTGTGTTCTCAGAGTATGTGCTGACAAGACTGGAGGAGTGAGCTATATATTAGACTTAATGTGTGTGTGTGTGTTTGTGTGTGTGTATACAAACATGTCTACCTGCGTACAAATGGAAAAGTCACTTTACGTAACTGATAGGAATAACTTGTTTTTCTGCAGGCTAAAATATAAATTGGTTAGAGCTGGAATTATGATCTTTGATTTTCTGAAACTTGCCTTCTCCCCATTTCTCATTTCTTGTTATTAGATAAGTTATACTATTTTACGTGTATTTCTAATGAGAGTGAAATATAAATTGTAAGTTATAACCTTTTAGTCCCTTGGGAATTCCTCAATGATTATACTTCAGAGTAGGGACAAGGAACCCACAGGAGTCTTTTCTTCTGAGATGTACAGCCTGTTTTCTCCTATTTATTTATTTATGAAGGCCTGAATTTCATGAAAATTAATAATGCTGGAACTTGCAAAATAAAATTTTATTTAGGTTCCAAATCAGTGATTCCACTGGATGAAATCTCTGGTGCCAAATCTGACAGATAGGAACTTGAGATGTGTAACTTTTTTGGATTCTGTCTTGGATTTCAGCTCCATTATGAAGCATAATCTGTTTCACTTTGCTTGGTTTTAGTCGTTATGTTTATTTCATTTTCAAAGGTGCATAGAGAAAATTGCCTGTAGAATTTTTGAGAACATTATAGGAAAAGAAAACACAGTAATCTGAAAAAGTTAAAAATTTTTTGATCCAGAATAAACTTATTTTTTCCCCTAATCCTGAGGGCTACTTCCTGGGTAGCTGATAATAGAAACCAAACCAGAAGAACATATGTAAGTGAGTTAAAATAGTCTCTGAGGATTTATTACTCCCTGGGCAGAGTTAGGTTTGAATTTAGTGATTCTCTTTACACATCAACACTTATGCAAAAAGTTCTTAGAGTGTCTCATGGTATATTGACGCTGCTCTGCAACAAATATGAGTTCAAGGATTCAAAAACACTTCTGAAAAATTACAAATCTCTGAAAGAAAATTATCTTTTCACAGTAACCTAATGAGTCAAAAGAAAAGTATCTTTGAAGAAAACCCACGTTTTGGTTGTCCATCACAGGTTCCAGTTAGCTAAAGCGCAGTCATGTAACTGCAGGTAAAATAAGAAATATTTCCTTTTGTCTGGAACTAATTTCTAATTGTAAAGTATTGGTTACTAGTTAGTGTCCTGCAGGGTAGGACTATTTGTTTTGTTCTTGATTAATTAGGTAGTGTTGTATAATAATGATCTATAGCTATAGTCTCCATCGTAGAATATGGAAATCACCCAGAATTCATTTCTGTGGAGTCCTCCTTAGGGAAGAGAAGTCAGGCTGGCAGGACCAGAGGAAAGCAAAAAAATAAAAATAAAAAATAAAAAATAAAAAAAAGAAAGAAAGCAGATACGCTATAAGATTCATCTTCTTCATCATGGTCCAGGACACATAACCCTCCTGCACAATATTTCTGCACCCAGCTATCACCAGACTTTCAGCTGATAGAAAAATGCAACTTAGCTCACTGCAACCTTTGTGTTATCAGTACTGCACAAACCCTCTTCAGCACACAGCACAAGCACCATGCTGTAAAATCTCCAGCACACCTTTTCCTCCTTGCAGACAGCCCCTTCTCTGCTGTGCTGCCCATTGCTTCCTTGCAACGTATTTTCATACTTTCTCTAATAAATCTGCCTTTCTTTACCTACAACTATGTTGATAAATTCTTTTTACCCCCATGCCGCCAGCCCCAGATAGTCGCTAATCACCCGTGACAATTTCTGTGGTGCACCATCATCAGAAGAAAGGAACATTGGGAATACAGAAAAAGAAATAGATGTCATGAAAGGCCATGATAAAAAAAAAAAACCAAAAAAACAGAAAACAACAACAACAAAAACAAACAAAAACACTGTAGTTTATTTTGTATAATACTCTGTATTATTTATTTTGTATAATACTTACAACATCCACCTAGGCTGCCAGAATCATTTCCCTAAAATACACACCTGCTTTTCGTCGCCCTCCACTTATGGAGTGCAAGCTTTCTACCTTGGCAAATATGACCTTCTCTAACCTAGTGCCCATTTACCTTTCTGGGCTCACTTCATGATGTTCTCTTTCACAAACCCTAAGCTCCAGCCATCCTTCAAGCTTTGTAGGTACTGTTTTCTTGGTCAAATGCTCTTCTGCCATTCCTTTCCTGGATGAACTCACATGTCAAGACTTAGCTGAAACATCATTCAGCTGCCTCATGTGGAGGTGGGGCTCCTCCCAGAGCACTTCGCATGCATTTCTGCTATAGCAGTTGTCTTGTGGCTTTTAACATTTGTGCATCAGGTTATAAGAGTTTACATGCGGCTTTAAGAAATTTGGCTCAGGGCCAAGGCTAGTATATACACGCAGTAACAAGGTTGATTTTCACTGTTTTGGGCAACAACCTAAGTAACTTTAACAGTGTCTGGGAATGTTCAAGGCCCGGCTCGGGTTCAAGCTGCAAGGGGAACACACAGCTGGCTGGGCCACGGGATGATCAAGGCACTCTGTTTCCCAAGGCAAAGAAGGAAGTGGGGGCTGATCTGGGGGACCCTACAGTACGATCAATCATCTTGAATGACTTGGTCACTCTACATTATCTTTTACATAAATTGCTTTATTCAATTAGTTGACAGGATTAGCAAATGGATTTTCCCCCCATCTATGTTGATGAGAAATATTGCCCGTAATTTTCCTTTCTTCTAATGACCTAGCTAGGTTTTGGTATCAAGTTGTATACTGGGTTCACGATATGGCTTGGCTTTGTGTCCCACCCAAACTTCATCTTGAATTGTAATCCCCAAATCCCCACGTGTTAGGTGAGGGACCTGGTGGGAGGTGATTGGATCATAGGGGCAGTTTCCTCTATGCTGTTCTTGTGATAGTGAGTGAGTTCTCAGGAAATCTAATGGTTTTGTAAGTGTGTGACAGTTCCTCCTTCACCCGCTGTCTCTCACTGGCCCCCATGTAAGAAGTGCCTGCTTCCCCTTGCACCATTATTGTAAGTTTCCTGAGGCCTCCCTAGCCATGTGGAACTGGGACTCAGTTACACCTCCTTCCTTTATAAATTATCCAGTCTCAGATATTTCTTTATAACAGTGTGAGAATGGAGTAATACTGTTCATAAATTAAATTGAGAAATGTTTCCTCTTTATTTCATGAGATTCTATTAGATTAGTGTTATTTCTTCCTTAAATGTTTGATGGAGTCCAGTGAGGCCATCTCTTCCAGGAGTCTCCCATGTGAAAAAGTTGTGTTTTGTTTTTAACTAGGAAAAAAAAGTCTGGGCATGGTGGCTTAAGCCTGTAATCCCAGCATTTTGGGGGGCCAGGCAGGCAGATCACTTAAGGGCAGAGTTCGAGACCAGCCTGGCTAATATGCTGAAGCCTTGTCTCCACTAAAAATACAAAAAATAGCTGGGCATAGTGGCAAACACCTGTAGTCCTAGCTTTTCGGGAGGCTGAGGCATGAAAATTGGTGAAACCTGGAAGGTGGAGGTTGCAGTGAGTCGAGATCACACCATTGCACTCTAGCTTGGATGAGAGTGAGACTCCGTTTCAAACACACATACACATACACACACGCCCACACACACAAATATATATATATTTGCTTACCTCTACATCAAATATTAAAAAATATCAAATTGCTTACCTCTACATATAGAAACCCCACAAAGCTATTCAGTTGTTCTATTTCATTTTGTGTGAAAGTTGCATTTTTCAAGGAGTTTGTTCACTTCACCTAAGTTGCAAAAATACTGAAATAAAGTGGTTCGTAATAATCCTTATCATGAATTTTAGTATCTGTAGTGTCTATATATTCTCACTATTTAATTCTAGATGTTGGTAATTTGTGTTTTATTTCATGCTTCCCCCATCAATCTGGCTTGATGTTCATCAGATTAATACTAATGTATTGTGTATTTCAAAGTTGCTGAAAGAGTAGATTTTTTTATGTTCTCACCATAAAACAATGATAAGGTGTTAGGTGATGGATATGTTAATTAGCTTGATTTACTGTTTCCACAATGCATAAATCAAAACACCACATTGCACCCCACAAACATACATATATACAATTATTATTTGCCAACTAAAAAATAACTAAATAGAAGTACTTCATGAATCCTTTCAAAGAATCATATTTTAGCTTCATTAATTTCCTCATTGCTTTCTATTTCATTGACTTCTGATATTATGTTTATTATTTCTTTCTTTCTACTTACTTTGAATTTTAATTGTTCTTTTTCTATTTAGTTGAAATGAAAACTTAAGTGATTAAAGAAGATATAAATGAAGGTGATAAAGATGTAAATCTTATTTTCTAATATAATCATTTGCTGTATATTTTCTACTAATCCAATGCTGTATGTATCTTATTAATTTTTAAAATCTTGTGTTTCCATTATCATTCAGCTCATAATATTTCTTAAGCTGTATTGGTATTTATTATTTGATCCATAGGTTATTAGAACTGTGTTGTTTGATTTTCAAGTATTTGGTGATTTTTCTAAATATCTTATTGATTTCTCATTTAATTCCGTTGTGGTCAGATAACATATTTTCTTAGATTTTGGAATTTATGGAGACAAATTTAATGGCCCAGAATATAGTCTACTTTGGTGAGAGTTCCTTGTGCATTTGAAAAGAATGTATATTCTGTAATTGTAAGGGGTAACATTCTGTGAATGTAACTGGGTAAAATTGCTTGATACTATTATTCAAATCTTCTTTATCCTTGGTAATTTTCTTGTCTGTTCTCTCAGATACTGACAGGGGATATTAAAATCATGAAATGTGATTTTGGATTTATCTGTTTCTCTCTTGACTTCTGGGATTTTTTTGCCTTATTTATTTTGAAGCTCTGTTATTGGGTCATATTTTTATGGATTATGGGACCACCTGATGAATTTTCCCTTTTTCATTATGAAATATCACTTTAAAAATTATCTAATATTTAAATGACCAAACTTCTTTCTTATCATTACTATTTGCATGGTATGTCTTTTTTTCAGACTATAGCGTTCAATTTTCTTGTGCTTTTATATTTAAAGCAAATCTCTTTTAAACAGCATAGTGTTGGGTTTTCTTTTTAAATCCAATCTGACATCCTCTGACTTTTTTTGGAGTGCTTACTTTATAATTAATGTAATTATTGATACGGTTGGTTTAAAATCTACCATCTTGCTATCTGTTTTTTATTTCCATGTCTTTTTGCTTCCTTTCCCCTTTGTTTCTCATCTAATTTTGGGCCAATCAAACATTCTACTTTATTTTCTATGCTAGCTTTATAAGTATATATCTTTTAATGGCTTTTCTAAAGGGTGGGATAGTTCTCCCAGGATTATGATATGCATCTTTACATTATTACAGTCCACTTGGAATTAATAATGTAGCACTTTATGTAAAATATGAGAACCTTACCACAGTAGAGTTCTTTTTGCTCCTTTCTGTTCTTTGTGCTATTATTGTCAATTTGCTTACTTCTGCATGTAGAAACCCCACGATGCCATTGCTTTTGCTTGAAATAATTGTCTTTTAGAATATTGAGAAAACAAAAAAGAGAAAGTCTCATATTTTATCCATGTATTTACCATTTTCAGTGATTTTTTTTCCTTCCTGAAGGTCTGAGACTTCATTTTGTATCATTACTCTTAAAATGTTTTTTATTGTGGCAAAATACAAGTAACATAAAATTTACTATCTTAACTGTTTTAAAGTGTACAACCCAGTGGTATTAAGTACATTCAAATGTTGTGTGGGCATCACCACCATCCTTCTCCATAACTCTCTTCACCTTTTAAAACTGAAACTCTGTTTCCTTTAAACAACTGTCCATTAACCCCACCCTTGTGTCCTGGCAAGAACTGTTCTACTTTTCATCTCTGATTTTTTTACTACATTTAACTACCTCATATAAGTGAAAGCATATAAGTGAATAGTATCTTTTTGTGACTGGCTTACTTCACTTAGCACAATGTCTTCAAGGTTAATTCATGTGGCATGTGTCAGAAAGTCCTTCCCTTTTAGGGCTGAATAATATTCCATTGTATGGATGTACCACATTTTGATTATCCATCCATCTATCAATGAATGCTTGTTTGTTTTCATATTTTAGCTATTGCGATTATTGCTGCTATGAACACAAGTATACAAATGTCTTTTAGAGCCCCTGCTTTCAATTCTTTTGGGCATATACCCAGAAGTGGAAGTGCAGGATCATAAGGCAATTCTACATTTAATTTTTTGAGGAACTGCTATATTGTTTTTCATAGTCACTGTACGATTTTACCTTCCTACCAGCAATGCTTGAGGGTTCCAGTTTCTCTCTCTCTCTCTCTCTCTATATATATATATATAATATATATAGGTATATATATTTTTTTTGTGTGGTTTTTTTTTTTTTGACCGAGTCTTGCTCTGTCACCCAGGATGGAGTGCAGTGGCACCATCTTGGCTCAGTGCAACCTCTGCCTCCCAGGTTCAAGTGATTCTCTTTCTTCAGCCTCCGAAGTAGCTGGGATTACAGGAGCCCATCACCATGCCTGGCTAATTTTTGTATTTTTAGTAGAGACGGGATTTCCCCATGTTGGCCGGGCTGATCTCAAACTCCTGACCTCAAGTGATCTGCCTGCCTTGGCCTCCCAAAGTGCTGGGATTATAGACATGAGCCACCACACCTGGCCGTTTTGTTTTTTGTATTTTATTTATTTTATGGTAGCCATCCTAATGGGTGGGAGGTGATGTCTCATTGTAGTTTTGATTTGCACTTTGCTAATGATTAGTGATGTGATGCTGAGTAGCTTTGCCTGTGCTTATTGGCTATTTGTATATCTTTTTTGAAGAAATGTCTATTCAAGTTCTCTGTCCTTTTCTGAACTGGTTTGTTTGTTTTTTGTCGTTGAGGTAAAATTACTCTTAAACCACAAGGACTTCCTTAGTGTTTCTTATAGTATAGATTTTCAGGCACTTAAAAAAGAAGTCAGCTTTATTCACCTAAAAGTGTTTTTATTTTTTCTTTAATATTGAAGGTTGTTTTTGCAGACTGTAGTGTTCACAGTTTTTTTCCTTTAGGACCTTATAAATGAGGTTTGATTTTCCTCTGACACTCATTTTATCTAAAGAGAAGTCAGACATTCATTTTTTCTTTGCTGCCTTCTATTTGATTTTTTTTTTTTTTCTTAACTGTTATTCAGCAGTTTGACTATGATATGTGTAGGTGGTGTGTGTGTGTGTGTGTGTGTGTGTGTGTATTGCAATTATCCTGCTAAGAGTTTGTTGAGATTCTTGAATATGTGGGTTAATAAAATATGTCATCAAATTTTGAAAATGTTTGCTTTCATTCCCTCCCAAATTTTTATTTTCTATTCTTTAACTCCTGTCAATTCTGATACTCCAATTTCATCCTTGTTTCACCACTTGATACTTTCCCACAGGCTTCTTAGCTTCTTCAATTTTTTTTCAATCCTTTTTTCTACTCTGGTAGGCTGGAACCTCAAAGTCTGTTAATAGTGAATGACCTCTGGTATCTCCATTCAGCTTCTAACCACCCAGCAGCCACTCTTTGCTGTGCCTGATGGAATTTCAGCCAGCGTATATGCAACTGCACCTTCTGTAAGTACTTGAGAACTTTTACACAGTCTTCTTCACTTACCTACATATATCTTCTTCCTCTCCAGAATAGCTTTCCAAACTCCATTTAGATACAGCTACTCGTGTTGCAAATGTGACATGTCTAGAGCAAGAAGAACAGAGTATTTCCATCTTGAATTCTCTCCTCCTTCTCTCCTTCTAGGTTGCAGTCAATTCCTCTTTGACCATGTCTTTCCCATTTTACCCCCATGACAACAGTCTTCATTGTTCTCAATTTTATGATCCCACAGCACTTTACTAATACTCCTGGTAGAACACATCATTTTTTTTTTATTGTAACACAGCAATTGACATTTGACAAATAATTATTAACTGTAGGAAGAAACAAATGGATGTTGTGTTTGTATTTGTTTCACCTGCCAGATGGTTAGCTTATTTTCAGCAAGGATAATAAAACACCCGACACACCATGGGCATTTAATAAATCTTAGTTGAATAAATAATGACATTATTATAATTTTTTCATAAATAGCTCATGTCATATGGATTAGTTTATGTATTTTGTCATATTTGGTGTTTGGGTAATGTTCAATATTTCTCAACCTGTCTGAAACCATTTTTTTTTGGAGGACAAGTCAGGAAAAGTCTACTTTCAAATATGCCGATGTACTAGACCATCTTATATGCAAGGACGTTTAATTTTCTTAAAACAGCAAAATTAAATTTTTGTCCATACTGCCACCATTTTTAGTTTCACTAAGGTTCCCAGTTTTTCTTAAAATGCCAATGTTCAGAGTTAAGAAACACATTTAATGAATGAACAGAAATAAACAGAAGTAATTGTAGACATTTGTGCTATGCCAGAGATGTAAAGTTTATTAGGATAATCATGAAGAACTTCCTTAATTTCCAGAAAGATAGCACCCAAGACTGGAAACAATTCCCAAAGCACCCACAGAAAGAGACACTTTAATATGAAGGAATCGGACAGCTTCGGGAAGCTGTAGGCATCCACCTACAGCTGCAGTTGGTTATAGCTGAATGGTCATTGAAAGTTTCTTGGTCTCTTTTTATTTGCAAGGGGTGATTGTGATAGCAACATCCTTGTTCCAATTTCTAAAACAGAGCACATTAGTTGTAGGTACTGAGATACGTGAACGCTAAAGCTTCTATGCTGACTCTTTCAGCCTCAGGCACTGAGCAAAGTAGCCATCCATCAGCAGCTTCTTGGGAGGCAGGGCTCACAGCAGGGCTGAGTGAAGGTGGTGAGGTTGAGGGTCTCCAGGCCTGGAGTTGGCTGGCAGGAATTGAGCAGGAAGCAGGTGGGCACGCAGGGCTGAGGAATGTAGCAGGGTGGGGGACAGTTGTCACAGCAGGTGGGCTCCAGTAACCAAACCGTGTGTGGGCAGGTGCTGGGCAGGCAGACTCCGCAGCGGCAGGATTTGTCGAAGGTGCAGATGGTGGTGGCGGGCCCGGTGGGGACACTGCAGCTGCGAGAGGCACAGCAATCCATGGCAATCAGTGTCTGTGGTATTTATGGGTTTGATTGAAAAGAAGGACAAGTCTTCTGAGGCGTGAATATCTCTCCTTTCTCTGGGGCTCTTATATATCCTCTCCACTGGGAGTTGGTCCAGCCAAGAGGCTTCTTTCCTGGTTCTTGTTTATGTTAGTGTACCCATTATTCTTTAATTTGTTTGACATTTAGACACTGTAAAGAGTCCCCATTTTCCTAATTAACTTTTATTTGAGTTCATTGCTAAATCTGAACTGATTACCCTTGCTATTTGTCACTGGAACACAAGCTTTATGAGGTATCACCAAAGCCTTCTGTTATTATATTTTCAACACCAGCCCTGCTGGGGAATACTGCATGACAGTGAGTCTGTACAATATGTGGGCCTGCTCTCCAGTGCTGCTTTATTTTTAATCTGTCACTTTATCTATACCAATTTGTCTGATAAAGTATCCTTGTTTTAAAGAGTTGAACTTAATTTTACTTTCTTTTAGCTTTGAGGATTTGAAGATCAAAATTACATTAATATGGAGAAATATGCTGTTGAGAAATATGGAAAAACTTTATAAAACACTTATTATTGTAGTTTTTTACTACAAATATTTTGTATACATTTGTTTAGTATTACATTACATTACTGGAGGAATCACATTGTGCATAGGTTCTGAAACTTGCCTTTGTGTATATCTATGTATCTGTATATAATTATATTTTAAAAGATATTTGATAGTGTTACTTTTAATATTTTAGTATTTATTATATAATTGCACTTCTATGTTACTTTAAAAATGTATATTACTGTGCATTGAGGTTATTTTCAACTTTTCTCTACAATAGTTGTGGCAATAGAGCACCTCTGTATATAAATCTTTGTGCATATTTTTGATTATTTCAGAAACAGAATTAATTATTTGGTAGAATTATAGGGGCAAATGTTAATTTCTAGTAGTTTTAAGGCCTTTCATATCATTGCCATACTGCTCTTCAGAATGGTTCTATTTACCTGGTTTTTTTTTTTTTCAAATTACCTATTTCTACCAGGTGTGTTTGATTAAGAATTCCCATTTCCTATACCGTTGACAGATACTTTATTTTAAAGGTGTGTTCCAGTTTCTTGGGTGAAAAACACAATTTTATGATTATTGTGTTTGTATTTCTTTTATAACCAGCTAGGTTGAAATATTCTTTCATATGCATATTGGCCATCTGTCTTCTATTGAGAGCTGGCTTGCTTTCTTTCCTTCACTGCTAATTGTAGGCAAATTGAATTTTTAGCTTCTGTCTATATAGACTAAATAAAATAATAAGAATACAAAACTAAAATTCAAGTAAAATTATCACCAAAGGAAACTTATGAGCCTGAGCTAAATTAATCTGTTAACACTTGATTTCATTCTCTTTTTTTCTTTCCTTTTTTTTTTTTTTTTTTTTTTTACAAAGTATTGCATTTTTTCCTGAAATCAAATGTAGCTGTGGTAGGAAAGACCTGGATTCTAGTATCAGTACGCTGTTTAGACTGCAGGCATAGTTCAGTGTTTAAGAGGGAGCACAAGGTGGGCTTGTGGCCAATATCATTTAGAAACCTCAAACCATTTCCGCTCAGCTTGGTCTCATGCATCCTGCAAGCCATGGTTCTTCTCACATTCCTCCCACCTCCTCCTTAGGCACACCTGTAGAGTGGTACATGGTGGGGTGCATGTCTGTATGTTTTGGGAATGGGGATGTGTATTTAAGAGGACCACATTAGGAGTCAGAAGAGCTCTTGACTGTTCCCGGTGCTGCTGGTTACCTTCCTTGTTATGGTAAGTAATTCACTTTTAGGAGCTTCATCTTTTTTCTCTGCAAAATTAGGGTAATAACATACATATTCCTCCACTCAGGAGATTACTGTGAGGTTCACATGTGATAAAAAGGGTGAAAGCTCATGGACAACCATATAGTGCTATGCAAAAATAAATTATTATCATGATTAAAGCAAATTACAGATCAAATTCAAGGCAAGGTAAAGATAAAAGAAACAGTCAAAAGAAGAAAAGAAAAAGAGATGAAGGTAAGCAAGAGAGCAACCTTACAGGAAAGAGCAAACATTTATATTAGAAGTTTATACAAATAAATAAATAAATAATCACATCTACTATTAGAGAAAGTGCTTGGCATATAAATTAACAAACTTAAAAATTTGAAAATCTCTCTATGGCTCTGCTTGAAAGACAGAATTCATGATATCTGCTGGTTCCTGGACTTTCACCAGATTTATTTTTGTATGAATACCTGCCAAAGTATGCATCCTTTTACTTAGGACTGATTATTATTTCACTTATTATTAAAAAAATAATTCAACAGACATTTACTGAGCAGTTACTATGTGCTAGTCACTGTAATAAATGTTGGATATATAGCAATAAACAAAATAGGCACCATCCTTGCCCTCATGAAGTTTATAGTTTGGGGGAAGAATTTTTCATACACATAACATATTATTATAAGTTGCTGCTATTATACATTATAATAGGAAGGAAAAAGATTGGATTCTAAGGGCAAAAGACAATAAATAAAAGAAAAAAAATTATTTTGAGGGAAACATTACAAAGGAAACATGGCTTGCAGACCCTCAGGGTTAGAATTTCATGGCAGAAAGCTATCAGCTTCTTACCTGGGATACAATATTACTTTAAGTTCACCGTAAAAGCTTAGAGAAACTGTTACTGTTTATGCAGAACATTGTGTTTCTCTAATGATAAATAAGACAAGGTTACAGATTACAAACAGTTGTAATGCAACAAGTTTATTATAATAAGCTCTTCTCTTTTATTAACAAGACGTGCAGCACTTTATTAAAATGTATTTTCTCTGCAGTGGTCTAAGAGACCTGGGAATTACTCTCCTTTGTTTATAAATGATGATAGTGATTCATAGAGAGGTGAGATGATTTAGATGGTTTGGGAGCCAGTGTGTTAAAAACTAAATATAGGACCTATTGGGATAGAGCTACCTTTTATGTGGTTAGAAATGGAAGTTTAAACTATGTGTCAGAGATACTAAGCATTTTATTTTTAAAAACAAAGGGTATCTTTTTTCTTTAAGCAATTGTAGGAAAAGCATGGTGATTCTTGATGAGATGGTAGATTTTCGGAGTGCTAAAAATCTAGACACACACATACACGCACACGCACAAGCACACATCCAAGAAGTCCAGTTTTAATTGTATCTTTCTACAGTCAATGGAGGGATCCAGGACAGTGAAGATGTAAATCCAAGATTAATAATGAAAAGAGACAGTTAGAAGCAAAACATGATTATATTGGTCTCTTGCTTGAAATCTTTCATTGCTTCAAAGTTTCAGTCCAAACCCCTTTGCTTTGGGGAGTCCCTTGTGTCTGGGTCTTTGTATTTCTGTCTTCTCTGCCTCACCCTCTTCAATGCATTGTTCATCCGGTCATTCCCAACTACCTCCTGTGGCTTAAAAACCCCAACCTCTTTGCTGCCTCCATGATTTATTAAGCTGTTGTTCTGTCTGGAACAACTGTTTCCTACCTCTCCTGCTGCCTATTCATCTTTTAAAGCTTAGGCTGGATAACTCAGAGGCTTTCCATAACTATTTCTCACCTCTGACACTGAATCACCAAATCTGGGTTTTAGTTATTCTTTCTGTATGCTTGCATGCCATGCTGTTCACCTCCCAGTCACAGCAGAATCCCTCAGCATTGCAATTATTGTGATTATAACTTGTCTTTCTCCTTCATCAGATTTGGGAGAGACTTGAGGGCACTAGAGACTTGAGGCAATAGCATTTCTTTTATCTTTCTACTCCTGGCGTTAATGTGATGCCTGACACAGGATAAGCACTCAGGAAATATGGACAAATGAATGAGTGAATGGACTGAATCTCTTGTTGACAGTATCCTCTGTTGTGTCCCATAGACTCCATGGCTGCTAAGTTCTGTTCATTTAAGGTTGAGATGTAAAAAGCCTATGGAATCCCCTGAGAAATTTCTTTCTGAAGGGACTAACAGGTACATTGAGGACATTTTAAAACAAGCATGCTTAAAAGCATTTTCTTCTCCCCTTGCTTGTCCTCCTCTTTTCCTTGCATGTATTCTTGTGGTTTTATTTCAAGGCATTTTCAGATTTTGACTTGTGTCTTTATATATGTATTGTGTATAGATATGCATGCACACATATATTTATATGTGTTACATAAATGTATTGGATGTATTATATATATAGTATATATACATATATGTACTTGTTCTCTCTAGGCTTGGAAAAGAAAAATCTTTGTGAGATAAAATTAAGTAGGCTGATAAAATTTAGTAATGAATTAAAGCATATTTAATCAGAGTTTTAGCTCTTAACCTGAGACACCTGAAAAGTATTAGCATTCTATTGATTACTGTGGTAGAACATCTGTGCAGAGTACGGTGGCAAATAGAGGTATATTCCTGGTGCCTTGTGACTAGAGTTGACCACTTTGAGTTCTCTCTAAGAGAAGATGAAGTTGAAATAGGGACACCTCCAAAATACCCAGATTTTAGAATTGAATACTTGCCAATTTTAATCTATGAACCAATGTACTCTTTTTCTATTATAATACAATGTGGATTTTGTTAAAGAATCTTACATGTTTTATTTCTCTTGCGTATTTTGGGTTTATTTCATAACTGTGCTCATTAAGCTTCCGGCTTCATTAGTATTGAAGGTAGTATTGTGGTAGGAAAAATTGGGCTTTAGAGTCAGACATACAAGAGGCTGAATTCTGATTTTCTAAGTAAGTAACTTTATGACTTTGAGAATGTTGAATAACTCTTAAAACTTCATTTATTCTTGTCCATTAGTGCTGTTTCAAGGACTAAATGAATGATTTACTAGTGAAGAGTAGACAAATAAATGTTGGTTCACACCAAAATTACATTTGTCTGAGGAGGAAGAGAGAAGAGAAGGCAAATATAAAAGAGAACCTGTTAAAAGTTAGCAAGCCATATTAGTAGTATCCAGAATGTTAGTCATTCTGCCAATAGATTCTTTTTTAAAAAATTAAAATAATCATCTTTTTTTACCTTTTTAAAATGGAAGAAATATACCCAAAACTAACATAAACAAAGGACACATCTTGCCAGAGAAATATAGTTTATTGGAAAAACCACCAAGAAATTTTCTTCTATGGAAATACCCAATACAAGAAACAAGAGCCAGGAAGCAGTATGATCAAGAACATGTAATCTGAGGTCTTACAGATTGAAACAGTAGTTTGCTAATAAAACATTCACCTGCCCACAGGAACCAAATGGTTATTCAGCTAAATAACCATGAAAAATACTTTTCTTTTTTCCCGCCATTAAAACCAAAGGTAAATTCTTCATATCTGGGCCATCTGATCTGCCTTAACATCTGGTAAACTACTGAGGCAAGTGACTACTGACGAGACAGCTTCTGGATTCCTCGTTGTCGGGCACTGAGCAAAGTAGCCATCCATCAGCAGCTTCTTGGGAGGCAGGGCTCACAGCAGGCCTGAGTGAAGGTGGTGAGGTTGAGGGTCTCCAGGCCTGGGGTTGGCTGGCAGGAATTGAGCAGGAAGCAGGTGGGCACGCAGGGCTGAGGAATGTAGCAGGGTGGGGGACAGTTGTCACAGCAGGTGGGCTCCAGTAACCAAACCGTGTGTGGGCAGGTGCTGGGCAGGCAGACTCCGCAGCGGCAGGATTTGTCGAAGGTGCAGATGGTGGTGGCGGGCCCGGTGGGGACACTGCAGCTGCGAGAGGCACAGCAATCCATGGCAATTGGTGTCTAGTTAGCTTTCAGTTTCTTAGACAGATGAGGTTGGTGAGGTACAAATGTCTCCTCTCTTGTTAGGGCTCTTATATACCCTCCCAAGTGGGCATTGGTCCAGCTGGAAGGCTTCCTGTTTTGTTTATGGCACCCTTTTTCACTGAGATTCTCTAATCTGTTTGGCATTTACATGTCCATTAAGAGTTCCCGCTCTTGTTAAGTTAATCATATTTTTGAGTCATTGACTTGTCATTTTTGTCACAAGATCATCACATTTTGTCTTCACAGGGTTCTGGCATGCCAAACCTTACATGACTTTTATGGGTAATCAATCCAAGTGACAATTCAGCTGTAATTTTGGAGGCCAAACTCTTCTTGTTTTCCCTCTTAATTTAAAATACTGTGGATCACATAATGTGATTTCTAATGACTAATTTCAGAATGAGTAACTCAAATGATGAATTGGACTATTTTCAACTCAATAAAGTCAACAAGAATATGGCTATTTACAGATGAATGTTTCATGTGACTACAGGCATCTCAGATACGTTTGCATTATTTAGTGATATTATAATTCAGGTTCTATTGAGCAAGCAAAGAGGCAGAGTGGTACAGGATGAAATTCCTTCTTATTATTTTTAATAAATTCGTAGTGAATTTCTCAAAGTTGTATTATTCTATGGATTGTTTTTTTCTAAAAGAGTCCCAAAGTTATGCCAATCTTGTGGTGAATCAAAGTATAAATTCATTGGAAGGAAGGAAGGATCCACACAGTGACAATTCTTTGTTGAATGTACCATTAAAAGAAAACCACCTCAGCCTTGATTCATTTTCATCAAATAAGATGAAATAGGAATTAAAAGGAGAAACCTTAAGAGTCACAGAACAACAGTGGATTTTGGCAGGAAATCTGACCCAATGCAATTTAGAACTATGGCATTCATAAAAATCACTTTTTCACTGACCTACTCCCTACTTTGCTTGTTTATTTGTTTTCGTATCTTGGATCTTGAACTAGATTGAAATTCCTCTGAGGTATGCCGTAAACAACATCTTTTACTTCAGTCAGCCAGAAATTGAACCAGATAATCTCAAAAGTGTGATAGTCTAGATTCCAACATCTTCCTACACCTGTCCATGATCAGCACAAATCCTTTCAGATAATATTGTATAATTTAAGTTACATACTCGTTGTGTGGCAATTTGTTGAATAAACAGAAAGCAAAGATTCTTGGTAGGTTGTTTCTGAGGTCACATTACCAAAAACCAGTAAGATCTATTTAAAAGAGAAGAAAACTGACTAAAATCAGTGGAAAATATCAAATGTCATTCATAGGTAAGCCTTATATGTTATATGTTAAAACAACCAGTTTATCTTTTATTCTTTTTAACAACAAAAATAAGTGACACATGTATGCCAATGAATACTATGCAGCCATAAAAAATAAGGAGATCCCATCCTTTGAAGAAACACGGATGGAGCTGGAGGCTATTATCATTAGTAAACTAATGCAGAAACAGAAAACCAAATACTGCGTGTTCTCACTTATAAGTGGTAGCTAAATGATAAGAACACATGGACACATAGAAGGGAATAACAGACGCTGAAAGCTATCAGAGAGTGGAAGGTGGGAGGAGGGACAGGATCAGGAAAAATAACTCATGGGCACTAGGCTTAATACCTGGGTGATGAAATAATCTGTACAACAAACCCCCATGACACAAGTTTACCTATGTAACAAACCTGCACGTGTACCCCTGAACTTAAAAGTTAAAAACAAAAAAACAGAAAACAACTTTCAAATCATTTTTATTAGCAGGAATTTACAACAAATGCCAAGGGTGTTGAACATCATACTGTTACCAGATGGTGCCATGGGCTTTTGGTGTCCCAAACAAAGAATCGGACGAGACACACACAGCAAAACAAAGCAGCAAAAGTGTATTAAGCACAGTATTACACTCTAAGAGGGGGAGAGCAAACCGACCTCTATGAGATGAGATCAGCCCCCAGCTTGGTGCAGTTTGGGTCTTTGTGTGTGTGTGTGTGTGTGTGTGTGTGTGTGTGTGTCTTCCCAAGACTGCCTAATCTCTAGCCAGTGTCTGCCTCTTTGATGGACAGGTGTGTTGCTTAGTTACTTTGGTCTCTGTGTGCTTGGACACCACCTCCAGCCCATAATTCTAAGTACATACGTGATATGCGGTCCATATGCATAAGCCTGAATGAGCTGATTTTCATACAAGGTGATGTTAAGGATACTTTTTCTCTTTAACGCACATGCTTATCCATGAAGAGTTGCCCCTTACTGGTTTGGTCCTTATCCTGCTCTGGCAATGGGGGACTTGCTTTCTTCTCTTAACTTACTTTTTGTTTTGGCTAGAGTACAGTGGCATTCTCTGCTCACTGCAGCCTCCACCTCCTGGGTTCGAGTGATTCTCCTACCTCAGACTCCCAAGTAGCTGGGATTACAGGTGCCCATCACCACACCCACATAAGTTTTGTACTTTTTGTAGAGCGGGGGGTTTCACCACGTTGGCCAGGCTGGTCTTGAACTCCTGACTTCAAGCGATCCACCTGCTTTGGCCTCCCAAAGTGCCAGGATTACAGTATGAGCCACCGCACCTAGTCTAACTTCTGCTTCATATCTTGTTTCTTGCTTACCTGCCCCTTCACCTTGCTTCTGGTCCCTGCTTTTATTCACTCCGCTCTTTATCCAAGTTTTAATTCCCTTTGCTATTCTCCTGCCTCAATACCTACACTTTACCACCGAAGAACAGAGAAGCAAATTCAAGTGGCCTTCCGAGTATATTATAAAATTCAAAGTTAATGAACTAGTATTGAAACCGTCAAGGAAATGTTTAATGTTTACTTACTCTTGACTTACCAGTCTCTCTCATAGAGAAGCCAGTGGCTTGGCAAGTAGAATATATGGAGAAGACCCTCTCCCATTCTCTGTGTTCTCTCTGACTTCTCTTTTAAAATTTATCTTGAAATATTATATAGATTCAGGAGATCTACTATACAACATGGTGACTATAGTGAATAACCATATACTGCAATGAAAAATGCTGAGAGAATGGATTAAGTGTTCTCACCACAAAAATGATAGCTATGTGAATCATGCATATGTTAATCATACAGCACATCACATAAAGTGAAGGCGGGAGTCTCCTAGGTACTTTACCCTCTGTGACCTCGTTCATACTGTTTCTTTAACTTAAACTGACCTTTCCCAGTTCTCTACTTTCCAAATCCTGTTGATCCCTCAAGATTCAGCCAAACATCCCCTTCATAAAGAAACTTTAGGTGATTCTTCTAGATGTTTGCATCCTTTTCTCTGCTCTCACAAAATGGGCTGCCTATTCTTCCCTTTCAACCTCATTTCTTTCTGCTGTATTTTATAGTTTGTCACTTAAATTTGTTTTCCTCACTCCAGTGCAAGGTTTTGGAAGTGGTAATCGTATGTTAGCCTTATTTGTCTTTTTCAAGCACTTAGGACAATGCCTGAAACAGGGTAGGCATTTGATAAATATTTGTTGCATTGGATTACATTTCAAATTAGAATTAAAAAGGTATTTATTTATTTTTGTAATGGCCTTTTATAACAGTAACGCTTTATATAAGCAGAGTGATTCATTTTTTGTGTGAATTGCTTTACAGTTGTCAAAACTTTTTTTTTTTTTTTTTGAGATGGAGTTTCGCTCTTGTTGCCCAGAGTGCAATGGCGTGATCTCTGCTCACAGCAACCTCTGCCTCCTGGGTTCAAGCCATTCTCCTGCCTCAGCCTCCGGAGTAGATGGGACTACAGGCGTGCACCACCACACCTGGCTAATTTTGTATTTTTAGCAGAGACGGGGTTTCTCCATGTTGGTCGGGCTGGTCTCGAACTCCAGACCTCAGGTGATCCACCCGCCTCGGCCTCCCAAAGTGCTGGGATTACAGGCATGACCCACCGCGCCCAACCAACATTTTTAAATTCGAAGATTTACTTAAATGAGATGGTGAAAAAAATAGGGGTTAGCTCAATCTTTGAGGTCTTTTCTGTGAGCATGTTGATCTCAAATTGCCAGCTTCACTCCTTCTTTAAGGACACATGTGAGTTTATTTAGAGGCAGGGAAAAAACAAAAATTAAAGTTAGATGCTGACCTTGGCATTTAAAACGACTCTAAGCTTAGAGCCTAATGCATTTCACTATCCTCACAGTTTTCTTCAGGTATCTGTGTATGCCTGTGAGGCCTCTTTTTGGCTATGAAATTTATGTTGATGTCATCAGAAAGTGTAATTCTGCTGGATATACTTATAAGTTCATGATGCATGTGTCAAGAGTCGTTGGGTAATTATAGCATTAAATGTTGAGACAGTATGTGGTTTGGGGAGTTGTGGTGTTTATTTAGTTTTGAAGTAAGGAGATCCACGATAGCATTTTTTTTTTTCCCATTTCTCATTTGAAATCATTGTTCGAAACAGGAAAAGAAAACTTCTGTAAAACTGAAGGCACAGTGCTATAATATTTTCTTCCAAATGGCCTAATTAAACGCCATTTGCTGAGCAGCCCTTAATGACTACTGAAGGTCCTCAGGGCAATGTGGGCAAAGCTCTTTGGCTAGCAGCAAAGTGGTTCACACTCATAAGGCTGGACGCAGGTGGTGACAGAGAGCCTACTCAGGGTTGGAGCTGGGTGGCATTTGTTGGGCAGGCAACAGGATGGCACATAGGAGTCAGGCACGCAGCAGGGCAGGGAGCAGGTTTCACAGCAGGTGGGCTGAAGGAGGCTGATCTCATGAGGGCAGATGCTGGGCAGGCAGGCTTCACATTGACAGCTTATGTCAGAGGGACAGATAGTGGTGGCCAGGCCAGTGGGGACACTGCAGCATCCTTGGAGCTAGGAATCACAGCAAGACATGGTGACAGTGGACCAGGAAAATGTTTTGTTGCAAAGAAAGGCTTTCTTCTACAAAGCTGTCCTCTATGGGTCTTTTATATCCACCTATCTCAGGGAACATGGCTTCTGTCCATCAGAATGTTGGACGGAACATCCTTGTTGCTGTTTACATAATCCTGTAAAAATAACTCCCTAACTTCTTGTGTATCAGACACGGGATGAGCTCTCCTTGAGTTTCATTTAGTTGTGTTGCTACATTCAAACTTGCTTCCTGTTGTAGTTTCAAAATGGTGTCAGTGTAGTTTTCCACTTACTCACATGTAGACACTTCCATATTGTATTAGTCAGTTCTCACGCTGCTATAGGGACATACCCGAGATTGGGTAATTTATAAAGGAAAGAAGTTTAACAGACTCACAGTAGACCCACCTCGGCCTCCCGAAGTGCTGGGATTACAGGCATGAGCCACTGCGCCCAGCCTCAAGATCAATTTGAAGGAAAAATGAAATACCATTTTTTAAATTATTATATTATCAAGGATAAACAATTATTAACGTTAAGGGCAGTTGTTTTACCTTGATTATTGATGCTCATCAGAAAACTGAAAATGTGTTTGAGTTGCCAAACATTCTGCATTTCAATTCAAAGTTAATGATCCAGCCAATATTTCTTCTCTGCTGACACTGCTAATCAGTGAAGTCTGACTTTTTAAAAAAGGTTTGTTCTTACCTTGGAAACATGAATACCTTTTTAAATACTCATCGTATACCCTCATTTTATTTTAGACTGTAATCGCCACAGAGAAAGCAGAGCTGCTGTGTACAACAAAACATACAATTGACAGGGATAGTAGAGAATATATTGTCAAGTGTCATGTACTTTCTCCTGAATAAAGACAGCCACCTATAATCACATTTCTCTTTGACATATTGCTGTCTGTGGAGAAGGCGAGTGCTTTGGTGTAGTGGAAAGAGAAGGGACTTGGGACTTAGTTTGGGGTTTAATTCCTTCTCTCTCACGATTTACATAACTTTTGCAAGTACTTTAGTCTTTCTCAGCCTGAGTTTCTGCACCTGTTAGTGGCCTTTCTTCACTTGTTAGTGATGCAGGGCAGGGGAGCCCCAAAGTGGGGCTTAGCCTGCAAGGGTTCTTGGCTTTGCCCAGGGAAGAATTCAAGGGCAAGCCAGAGGTAGAAAACAGCTTTATTGAAGCAGCAGTGTTACAGCTCCATGACTGCTCCTGCAGACAGGGCTACCTCTGCAGGCCGAGAGTAGCAGCTCAGGGCAGTTTTACATATTTACACCTACTTTTAATTAGATGTAGATTAAAGAGTAGTTTGTGCAGAAATTTCTAGGGAAGGAGTAGAAACTTTTAGGTCATTGGGTCTTTGCCTTGGAAAGGGGTGGTAACTGAGGTGTTGCCATGGCAACGGTTAATTGACAGGGCATGCTGGTGGGCATGTCTGATTGGAAAGCTGTTTCTGTCCCCATCCTGTTTTAGCTAGCCCTCAATTTGGTCTGGTATCTGAGCCCCACCTCTGGAGTAGAGTCCCACCTTCTACCTCATTAGTATGCCCAGTAGGTATTCACTCAATGTGAGCTATTCCCAATGAAAGCAGTAAAAGTAATGAGGTAGAATGGGCTTGGTTAGTTGCATGGGGTACTTGTTACTTAGAATGCTTCTGGATGATCTAGAATCATAGAATGTTAAAACGAAAAGCAACCTTAGAGATGGTCTGATTAACCAACCCATTTTACTGCTTTAACACCTGAGACCCCAAGAACTTAATTGACTTGTTTAGGGCCACAGAAGCAGCTCAAGGCAGAGCCAGGGCTAAAACAACACATCTTCTGGTTTCCAGTTGGGGATTTATAACTAGGCCAGGGCCCGTGAATGCTAAAGACCCATGGTAGTAGTAGTAGGAACTTCGAGTTATTTTCAGTATTAAAAACAAACTCTAAATTTTTATCCCTTACTAGCATGTATGAAAACATGAAACTTCTTTGTTTTTGACTAGGAAAAAGGTAACTTGGCATGGTAACAAAGGTTATTCTATAATAATCCTAAACATTTCATTGATATTTATAAACATATTTATGAACAAAAATGAAGGAATTATTAAACTTTTTTAAGAAAGCCATTTGGGAAAAATACATATTTCAAGAAATAAAAAGATGCCCAGCCTAAGTATCCATCATCCAATGAGTAGATAGAGAAACTGTGGTGTATATATATATACCGTGGAATACTACTACTCAGCTGTTAGAATGAAACAATGTCTTTTGCTGCAATTTGGTTGGAGCTAGAGGCCATTATTCTGAGTGAAATGGAGTGGGAAATCACAGGAACCAAAAACAAAAAACCATGTTTTCACTTATAAGTGGAAGCTAAACTAAGTATGCAGATGCATATGGAGTGATATAATGGACTTTAGAGACTCAAAAGGTGGAGGGTGGGAAGCAGGCCAGGAACAAAACACCACTCATTAGGTACGATGTATACTCCTCGGGTACGGGTGTACCAAAATCTCAGAATTCACCATCACTGTGTAATTCATCCATGTAACCAAAACCACTTGTACCCCAAAAGCTACTGAAATAAACAAATAAATAAACAAACAAATAAATATTTTTAAAAGCTGCTTTTTGGTGAGAAAGTTGGGAACTGCCATGTGGCAGTAATGGTGGGAGTCTCTCATGTGTAACAGGTTGATGCTGTGGACATGGTGGTTTCCACACTTGAGGACGTCTGGTCCTCACAATAATCCTGAGACAAAAGCAAGGCAGAAAGTAATAACAAGCTAACTGAGACTGTAGGAAACCAAACTATAGGTGGGAAACCACTTTAGTAACAGGGAAATTGAGACTGAGAGGGAAGCAATTGGCCCCCAAAGGCAAGTCTAAAAGTATATATATATATATGTGTGTGTGTGTGTGTGTGTGTATCTATCTCACCATACCTTTATTTTCCGCAAAGACCTAATCGCACTTAGATTTTTCTAAGATAAATAAGGACATGAATTAGGAATTAGTGGTTATCGTAGAAGTTTTGTTCTAATAGAAACTGTGTGTTTTTGTTCTCAGAATTGTGTGACTATTTCTGGTGTATAGAAAATACTACACTGTGGTCTGATATTTTAAGTATATTTCATTGTCATGATATTATATGTCACTTAGACTAGCAAACTTCTAATCATGGTCATGACTAATGTAAACCAATGTAAGCCCCATTTGAGGGCACAATGAATACTCAATAAATGCTGATATTAATTCAAAATGGATTTTTTTGGAAGGCAGCATATAGGAAGAAATGGGTGTATATGTTTCTCAAAATTGCTTTGCATTTTGAGCTCAGAATTTCAGATGACTGTGACTAGGATGATCAAATTATTTATACACACCAGCACAGTGATCAATTCATTTAGTCAATTAAGGAAGAAAGAAAAATCAAAGTCAGAATCAATGGAAACTAAAATCCAGTATTTTAAAAACATTCTATTAACCTCTAGACTCTAGCGTAGTGCTTGCACAGTGGATGTCTTCCAATAATATCTATTAAATAAATATATGTTAAATAAAAAGATTCTATAAATGAACTACCACATTTTTTACTTTTTAACCTATCACAAATAACCAGTATCTATTTTTTTGATAAATTCCACTATGAGAGCTCTTATTCTGTTGGGGTAAATCTTGGATGGTGTGTTAACTTGTTGTTCAGGTTTAGGTAGGCATTCCACTTTCCCTAATGGAAAACATGAAAATAAATCATCACAAGGTCATATTTGCTAAGCCAGAATAAAGTTTATTAACAAAGAGTCAAAATGGTTATTTCTCAAGAGTGATGAAATAGCCTAAAAGACAGAAAGGAGGTCTCCAACTGTACCGAAAGGAGTAAAGAATTAAGAAGATTCATCAAGACTTGGCCCCGGGGATTGGGATGGCCTTAGCCTTGATGTAGGCAGTAGTGAGTGCCGAAGCCCGGGTGATGCAGAGGACATTGGGCAGCCACCTCACGGAACGTGTGCAGACTTGGCTGGTTAACAGCGGGGCTCGCAGGGACTCTCACAGCCAGGCTGAACATAGGTGGTCAGGTTGATCCCACTCAGGCCAGGAGTCGGGTGACAGTTGTTGAGCAGCCAGCAAGTTGGCACATAGGTATCAGGCTTGCAGCAGGGTGGGGGGCAGGTGTCACAGCAGATGGGCTGAAGGAGGCTGATCTCATGTGGGCAGGTGCTGGGTAGACAGACTCCACAGCGGCAGCTTTTATCAAAGGAGCAGAAGGTGGTGGCAGGGCCAGTGGGGACGCTGCAGGAGCGGAGAGCACAGCAATCCATAGCAATGGGAGGCGGGTTTTTGTTGAGTCGAGAGAAGTCCTTTGGTGTCTCGATGCTCCTCTCTTCTACCCTGGCTCTTATATACCCATCTCCCTGGGCGTCAGCCTATTACTGAGGGTTTTTTCCCCATGTTTCACTTTATAGCTATCTCCATAAAAACCGTCTAATTACTTAAGTGTTTATTACCTAAGATACACTGCTCACCTCATAAAAGAGATTTAGGTTGTTTTGTTGTCAAATTAGGACTCTTCACATTGCCAGTGTGTCACTGCACAGAAAGCTTCATTCCAGTCTTCAAAGGTACCGGGCCATTATCTTCTAATCGTTATACCCTCACTAATAATGGCTTGGTATGCCAGGCATCTGCAGACCTTTCCCACTTCTTTTGTTTACTTTTCAGATGAAGAGGACAAGTAAGCTTTTTGTTTGTTCTTCTACCAGTGACCAAAGGTTCTTTGTGATCCTTTAGGGCCTCTGGCTGAAAAAGTGATATCACATTTTAGATTTATTATTTGTGACTCCAAGAAATGAATGAAGATGAATGGATAGAATCTGTAGAGAAATAGATTTTGGTTTTGTGTAAAGAGGCACTTTTTACAGAGCTGTAACAAATCATTTGTTCTCCATTCCTTTCAAATATGCTGCGAACGATAACTTGGTAAGAACCTGCAGCTGGGAATGAAGACCTGCATGGGTGACAAAGATGGGTGTCCTTTAAGCTCCATCCAACTGTGTTATAAATGAAGATTATTTATGACCAAAAATCTAGTTGTATTGGGCCATTCAGAAGCTAAATGGTGCAGTATTTCCCAGACTGAGTTCCGTGAACACCGGTTCCAAGGGACTTGAAAGGGTTCTCTGGTAAATAAGTTTGGGAAAGGCTGAGTTCTTCACTGTTGGGCCTCTCGGAGCCTTTAATGTGCAGGTGCTCTACGACTTTTCAATACAAAGATAGAGCATATATTTTTCTCCAAACTTACTTGACCGTGGACTGCTTTTTGTTTGTTTTCAGAGATTAGCCTTATAGGTCAGTGCTTTATGGAACATACTTGGGGAGATTTAGCAACAGCTTACAGCAAGCTTGTCCAACCTGCGGCATAGGTCACATGTGGCCCAGAATGGCCTTGAATGTAGCACAGCACAAATTTGTAAACTTTCTTAAAACATTATGAGATTTTTTGTGTTTTTTTTTTCTTTTTTTTGCTCATCAGCTGTCATTAGTGTTAGTGTTTTTTACGTGTGGCCCAAGACAATTCTTCTTCTTTCGAAGTGGTCCAGGGAAGCCAAAACATCGAACACCCCCGTCTTATTTCCAGGCTCTGTGGTTCAGAATAGAGACATTTCCAAGATTCATCTAAACCACTAAAACTCTAAAAATAAAGTTTTAAAAGTAGATGAAGGTAGAAAATTTAGTATGATTTGGAATTACTTTAGAATAGGAAAAATATTGAACTGGTAAAACCTTTAGAAATAGCTTACTTAGAAAGGTTTAAAAACATGTATATATTTTCTTGACCCATTTTTTCAGATAAGATGGCTCAAGTTCTAAAGACAAGTAGAAAATTGTACAATGCAGAGGAATCAAAAGCCAAATGAGATGCAAATCAACAAGATGATGGATTAAAAAAAATGCTTAGCATGAAACAGCTTTCATTTTAGCCATTTTCTTATTGGAATGATTTTGCAGTTTTGGATTCCTATGCTAGAATTTACATCTCTCTTAGATATTTACATATTAAAATTAGAATTTACATATCAAATGCTCATTGATTGAACACATGCTGTACATTGGGCATCATGCAAAAAGTTGCAATAGGCTCCTGCCCTTACAGGGGTCATAGAAAAGAAGAGAGACACAGAGAAGTAAACCAGCAAACAATAACAAAGGATTGTACATTTAGATTTTCCAGGTTATGATATGAGAGTTTAGAGATAGAAGCTATAGACTTTACCTGGAAAACTTAGGAAGCCCTTCACAGAAAGAGAGCATTTGTTTGGATCTTGAAGGGTGAAAAGGAGCTTAGCAGATAGAGATAAATAGGAAGGGGATTTCAGCCATTGAAACAAAATGCCACGGGGCACTCATGGGAGGACAAAAAGTGTTGCCTGGTTGAAGCATAGGTTCTGAATCTGTTGGAATGGAGGTGGAAAGATGGGTTAGTGCCATAGCATGAAGAATTTGTACTGTGCTTAGTATCCTACACTTAGGATTTTGAACTTTATCTTGTAGGCAATGGTCATTATCTAAGGGTTGCTGAACAGGTATGTGACATGACTAGATTTTGGAAATACACTGTAGTTTTTGAGGGGAGGTTCATCATGGTTATCATTGTCACTTACTAAGTATTAGGTAATGTGCTGAGTGCTTTGCATGCATTGTCTCATACAGTTCTTACAACAACCTTATGATGATGTATGCAATGATATTATCCTTGCCCTTTGACAGACAAGGAACCTGAGGCACAGAGGGGCTAAGTAGCTAGTGAGTGAGTAGCTGGCATTTGAAGCCAAGTAGTGTGGCTTCAGATTTCATGGCCTTAATCACTGTGCCAGATTCCCTCTTGCTTTAGGGGTATTGTCTGACTACAGTGCAGAGGACCCTCAAGATTAGTTGAGTGTAAGATTGGTAGGAAGGATGGGGCCAGGTCATTGAAGGTCTTGGGACCACAAAGGGAGTTGGGTTTAGATCTATTTTCGTAATCAAAAGACTATGCTGTAGAAAGGAGGTAATTTGAAGACAGGGACGATAATTAGGAAGCTATTTGGGTGTTCTAGGGGAGTGAGGAGTATCTTAGAAGATATCATAGTTTTGTGGAAATAGAGAAGAGGGACTTATCAGAGATTTCTTACCACATCATTCAGTTTTTAGGGACCACCATCTGGGTAGTACATCAGTTTCCACAATAAAATTAATATTTTTCTTTTTAAGGTAATGGGAACACTAATCCTCTGCTAACACTTTGCATGTATTGGATGTATACCATGTGTCAGGCATGGTGCTAAGTATTATTGTGTATCTTCTTCCTTTTATCTTACAGCCCTTTAAGATCACTATGGGGTACACTGTTACTGCACCCATTTCACAGATGATGAAACCAAGAGTAAGGATATTAAGTAATAATGTTAAAGTTACACTGAATGATGGCTCACCTGATAGCAATCGCTTGCACAAAATCAATACTTTTGTGGAATTAAATTTTATATAACTGTAGATTATGCTCATGTACTTTTAAAATTTATTAATGTCTTCAACAAAATGTCTAAGACTATGATAGGTGCTAAGCATAGAGCAATAAACAGGTCAGATAAGGTCCTTGTTGTCAAGGTGTTAATTCTAGTGGGAGAAACAGACAATAAAAAACTAAGAAATGAATAAATAAGAACTCCAGAGAAGTGCCAGGGAGTGTACCTACCTTAATTAGAGTGGTCAGAGTGGCTGGACTACAGTGAAGAGAAGGAATGTAACAGGAAGTGAGGTTACAGAAGGTGGCAGGTGGCAGGGCGTGTAGGACTTTTTAGTTGTTCTACACAGTTTAGATTTTACTCTAAGGGTGTTGAAATCCACTGGATGACTTCGAGAAGGGAGTGATAAGGTGCGATTTATGTTCAAAGGAAAATGAACTGCAGCAGAGCAAAGTGGAAACTGGCACGACTAGAAAGTGTGAGGATAGACAGTTGATGCCAGTTTTTGATGAACTGTTAAGAGGTGGTAGAGTTTGGAAGCCCTTTTGAAAGTGGAGATGAAAGGTCATGCTGATTGAGAGGATGCGTGGAGCCAAGGATCATATCTAGGTGTCAGATTTACTCGTGAAAAAGGCTGCTGTCTGGAGTGATAGGAAAGGGATTGGAGATGAATTTAGTTTGGGACCTACAGACAAAGCGTCCTGAAGCCGTGAGGGGAAGCCCAGCTGGAGGTGAAGATTTGGGAGGCTCCAACATATGGGAAAAATTTTGCTTTTTTTATGAGATAGTCACTTTTATGTGCGTTAGTCATGTTTTGCTGTGAGCCACTTTGTGCCTTACCAACATCCATCTCCCAACAACTCAGTGAATTTCTGGGTGGCTGTTGGGAAACGCCTTCCACAGTGGCACCTCCTGAGTCAGCAGGGGTGTTAGGAAGCTTCACACCTCAGGGCCACTCAATTTTCCTAAAGCCTGTTGGAATTCTTCATCCCTTCACAAAAGCAGGATATAGAAACCTTTAAAGTTTGTCATCCTAATAAAAATGCCTAGTAAGTAAAAACATGTGGTCTTCATTTCCTGAATTGCATGATCTTTGAAACTGCCAGTGCATTCATTCCTTTGTAATACAGATTGAAAGAAAGAATGGCTGGTATCAGGGCTGCCATTGATATCAATTTATTCTTTGTTTACTTTGCTATTTGCTGAGCATTCACGCAAAGGATTCTGGGCTTGGGTTAAATGGTGAACTTTGGGAGTTTTTTCCAGTTGCATCAGATTGCTTCTTTTTTTCCAGTTTGTGGTTATAGTCAAGCCTGATATATCTCTTGCCACCTTTATTAGCTTGCACTAAAAATTACCCCCAAATTGAATTTCTTTTCAATGGAAATAGTGGTGTTTTCCACTTGAGGGCATCTGATAGTCTCTATAGTTGTCATCTGGCAACATGCAGAGCTGATCTCATAGCTTTCAGTCACGTGGCACATGCAACATTCTTGCAAGTGGTTGCTTAGCCAGCTGGCTGGAAGTGTTACCTATTTCTTCCTGGGAACCCTAGGCTCTCAGTTTAATTCTCATGTATTATTGTAGGCTGTGGAGTATACAGATAGTAACAGATAATTATGTATGATTAATATATAAAAATATGTATTAACTAAATGAATCTGTTTAGGAAAATAGACACTCAATAAAATTTGAGTACCTACTATGTGCCAGGCACTGGTGAAATAAAATTTGAAGCTGCCTACTATGTGAAATATTGAGATATTTAAACTTGTGATTATTCTAGAGTAAGCTTTGGAATTTTCATCCTTGGAATTATTTTCTAGCAATAGTTGTACTTTACAATTTTATTTTGAATCAGAGACTTTTTTCTCAATTGATTACATAAATCCAACTCCTGCATTGAATTAAGTAACCACTGTTTTTCCAAAGAACTCCTGTAGTACTCAAAATTTTTTGAAATTAAGAGACTTAATTGTTATATATTTAAATATTAGCTGACACTATGGTTTAAAATATACTTTGAGTTTTTAACTTATTTTACTAAACATATAGTTGACTATATGAAAAGAGCAAACTCTCATACAGAATTTTCTGTGTAACAGATTTTTTTAAAAAGCGCATTACATGCATCATGTCATTTAATTCTTACCACAGCCCTATGAGGCTGGTATTAAAGCTATCCTCTCTTTTATACCTAAAGGAAACTGAGGCATAGAGCAGTTAAGTAAGTTGCTCAAGGTCAATAGCTGGTAAGTGGTGGAATTAAAATCTGAACCAAGGCCATCTGGCTCCATAGTCTATGTTCTTAGTCACTATACATTAATCTATAATCTCTCTATTATTGATTATTACATTTTTCAAGAGAAAATACATAACTTGGTTTATTTCAACCAATCTCTGTTGAGCACCTGGTATTTGCTTTGTACTGTGCTAGGAGACTGAGGACATTCAAGGACAAGCAGGACATGGTGTACCCTTAAATATCATAGAATTTACTGGGATTCTCAGGGTACACAGGGCTTGAATGCAAGGCAGAGGAGTAGGAAAGGCATTCCAGCTGTAAGGAACAGCAGCAGTAAATGCATAGAAGAAGCGGAAAAGAACAAATGGTTGTTAGGAAGCCGTGAATAGTGCAGTGTGTCTAGAGAACCATTGTGTGAGATAAAAGCAAGTAGAGTCTTGACCCCAGGATGAGGAGTTTGAACTTGAATTAAGGAGACCCATGGAGAACGACTGGTATATATTTTTCTAAGGCAGGGAACTTACCTCTTTAACTCCTTCATTTGTAAATATGGCTAATGTTACTATCACATTGATAGGATGTTTAAAGAATAAATTAAAGAAAGCATTAAAATGTGCAATGCAGTGCCTGGAACATAGTAAGTCCTCACTAAATGATCCTAATAGGTGTGATGGTTGTTACTAAATAAGCAGAGGGAGGCTGGAGCTTTTTTTTCCCTGACATTTTCAGGTATTCTTTCTCTCCAACAATAGGGCATCTAGGGCTAAATTTGGGAGTTTAGTTTTTAGGTTTCTCAGGCCTGGGAAGCCTGCCTGTTGATAGTCTTCATTATAGTTTTTGTAACCAGTGAAGACCCCACCTCCACAAAGGGCACTGTGCCCCTCGACCTTGCTTTGCTGGAGCCCTGTGAGATCACTGGGAAGCAGTGTGTGCTCCTCATGTCCTCTCTACCACGTTGCCTTTTTCAGGAGGCAGCCATCACAAATGCCTAGCAGGATTTATTACTCAGAGGGGACTGAAGAAGTGCTCTATCTGCTTGAGCGTAACTTCTTCCTCATTCCGTCTTTCTCATCACTCTCTGTGATTTACATGAAGTGTTACAATTTATATTTTGATACAGTTAGGAATTTCCTCTGTAGAATAAGATGTATTGCAACAGCTTGTAATCATAGCTGGTCAGTTTTCCTGAGTGGAAATTTGACTTCTGAGTCCATTGGGATGAAAAGAGCAGAAAGGAGGAAGATAACATGAGGAAAACGTTCCCACAAATATTAAGCGTGTTTTGATTTTTGAGAGTACACGACGCTCAGTGCTAGAGGTGAAGATTTGGAAGGCTTCAACACACAGATGAAAATTTTGCTTACTATGAAGCGCTTGAACTGAGAATGAGATGATCATTTTTGTGTGATTCATTTTATTCTAATGGAATACAACATCACCCTAAGCAATGCTTTTCCTATTTTTAAAGCTATTTTCCACACATGACTATCTGGCTCATGCTATTCTCTCCACAGCCAAAAGGGCTTTCTGCTCCTGAAGACATACGTTTGAATGGAGAAGAGGAATAGAAAATAAAATTTTTTGAGCACCTACTATATGCCAGGCATATTACTATTAATAACCTTATTTATTATTCACAGCAATACTGTGACATATTAGAACCCCCATTTGATATACAATACAAAACTGAGCTTCTGAGAATATTTGTCTAAGGTCACAGTGAGTGAGAGTAGATTTGGGATTTTAAACTCAGGTCTTCTGATTCCTTTCTCATCTCACTCTCTGTCCCTTCCTACAGTTAAAAACGTCTTTAGGGTGATCAAATTGTTAACCTATACTCAAACACAATAGCAGTCCCCAGGCTTTTTGACACAAGGGGACTGGTTTCATGGAGGACAATTTTTCCACGGACTGTGGGTGGGATGGGAGTGGGATGGTTTTGGGATGAAACTGTCCCATCTCAGACGGATTCTCACAAGGAGTGTGCAACCTGGATCCCTCGCATGTGCAGTTCACAGTAGGCTTTGCGCTCCTATGAAAATGGAATGCTGCCGCCGATCTGCTGATCTGACAGGAGGCGGAGCTCAGGCGGGAATACTTGCTCCTCTGCTGCTCACCTCCTGCTGTGTGATCCAGTTCCTAACAGGCCAGGGACAGCTATCGCTCCGCAGCCCGGGACTTGGGGACCCCTGAAAAACAACATGACAAGTTTGTTTTGCTTAGTATGTGTTAACACACAAAGCAAGTGTTTCGTATTACTTCTAGTCTCAGCTTCCGGTTCCCTCTAACTTCTATCCCTGGCTTTTGTGCAGCTCTCTTTCCGTTTGGCCTCGTCTGATCACTAAACCAACAAGTGTAGGAATAAAGGGTAAAAAAGTTAACCTCAGAGTTGCCGAATTCTATCTCTAGGATTCTATTGTTTTGTCTCCCTCAACCTCTCCTGAATAGAGAACCTTGAATTTCCTTCTTTTAAGAGCCTTTTTGTGGCTGTTGCTGTCAACCTCTGTCATCTCTAGCTCTTCTCTAACTTCCTCATGCTTCCTGGCTTCAGTTGCAAATCCTGAGTTCTTTCCCTTCTTCCTACCGTGAGCTTATCAGCCCACTAGGATCTTTTTTTCCGGGGTCACAGGTGTCATATTTTGAACAAGTCAGTACTGTCTTAGAGTTAACATAATTGTAGTTCTTTACTGTGACCCCATTCGGAAAAAGACTTCTCTGATCCTTTTGGGAAAATATTTGGTGTGTTTCATTCATGCAACTAAAATAAATAAGATACTAAAAAATTGAGAAAGCAAAAGTCTTGACATTTTGTATATTAAGTGTTAACCCATTAAAAGCCAGGGATTTTGATTTTCGTGTTGTGTAGTGTACCAGTCCTGTTTCTCTATGTCATATTTGTAATGCAGGAACAAAGAAGAACAAAGAGAACATGCTTAGAAATGAATAGGCCAACATAGGCTCATAATACTTGGTGCTTTGGATTAGTCTCTCTCAACCTCACAAAACGATTTTACTAAACTCTAAATCTCCAGTCTTACCTAAGGCTTTCATGCTTTAGTTGATGTGATGATTCAACATTTTCTCCCTTCAAGTTTCTCAAAATCCTTTTGTGTCTTTGAGCTTTTAAAACTAATTCTGTATAATGGCATTTAACAGAATAATCATGATGGACAATAGGTTTCTTAAGTCAGAGTTATGATTTGGGGGATAAATCAGTCGTTAACAAAGGGCCGTCTGCAGTCAGGTGTCTGGGCACATCCCACTTTTCATGGAAGGCTTTTGGTAGAAAAGGTGGAACTTTCTTAACTACAGAGCTTAACGTTGCCAAGTAATCTTTCTAGTTTCTCAGTTGGATTCTGTCAGGCCTAAAATGCTGTAATTCTCTGACTACCATCTCCAAAGCTCTGAGATAATTTTTTTCTCATATCCACGATGGTGATTAATGAAAGGGAGTAAGTGAACATTCTGTACAAATGGCTCACTAAATAATCAAATTTTCCAAAGGCAATAAGAGTATAACAGTTAGGGTCCCACAGGAGGTGAGAACCAAATGCTGTTTTTTCTATTGAATAAAATTCGTATGAAGAATTTTTAAGTTGTTCACTAGAGAACTGAAAGGATTGAAAGAGGACTCTAAAATATCACAAATGTGGAAACTGCAGAAAGTCCTAGTTTTCAAGGGAAGCTTTAAAGGCCTAGCTTTAAATGTAAGAGGCAAGGAATTAAACCTTAGAGAGGCGGATGTCCTGTAGAGCTGAAACTGTTGTTTTAAGAGAGAACTGGTTAGTCCTGGTGACCCTGGAAAGGAGACAATGAAGCTGGTTCTACAAGTGTTGAGAAAACTGCAAACTGAATTCGTGTGCTGCCATGGGCAGGATCTGCACCTGCTGGACTGAGAAGTGTGACTTGGGGCGATTATCCTGGGATCTGCTTAGCATACAGGAAGCCCCAAATGGAGCAGAAAGAAGGAACAAATCCCACCCTCCTCTTCCAGCTTTGCAGTTTTCCTCTGTCACCCCCTAGTGGAAAAGCCTAACAGAACAATGGGCAAAGTCACGCTGTGTTTTGCAGAGTACAGAAAGGAGGTCTTGGAGCCGAGAAATAGGAACGTAATGGCACAAAGCGGAACTTATTCTGAAGCCCACAGCTGCCCAAAGAGATATCCTTAGATCTACTGAATCTCCCAACACCAATCTTTACTTCCAGTTCCTTAACTTCATGGTCTCATCATGAATTTTGGGGTCAGAGTTGGGTTTGTATTTCTGTGTTTTACTTATGAACAAACTATTGAACTGCCTTTAGGTTTGATTTCCTCATCTATGAAGGTAAGGTAATAGTATCTATTTTACAGGATTGATGTAAGTACTCAAAGAAATTAAGTTCATATGACACTTACTTAGCTTGGGATATAGCATACAGCAGTGGCCCCCAACCTTTTTGGCATGAGGGACCGGCTTCAAGGAAGACAATTTTTCCATGGACTGGGGAGGTCAGTAGGGTTGGTTCAGGATGAGTCAAGTGCATTACATTTCTTGTGCACTTTATTTCTATTATTATTATAGTGTAACATAGAATGAGATAATTATACAACTCACCATCGTGTAGAATCGATGGGAGCCCTGAGCTTGTTTTCCTGCAACTAGATGGTCCCACCTGCGAGTGATAGGAGACAGTGACATATCATCAGGCATTAGAGTCTCATAAGGAGCCCACAGCCTAGATCCCTCACACACACGGTTCACAATAGGGTTTGTGCTTCTGTGAAAATCTAATCCCACTGCTGATCTGACAGGAGACAGAGCTCAGGCAGGCAGTAATGCTTCTGGTCGGTGGCTTACCTCCTGCTGTGCTGCCTGGTTCCTAACAGGCCACGGACTGGTACCGGTCTACTGCCCAGGGGTTGGGGACCCTTGCCTTAATAGATTGCTCCTATGCACATCCAGCCTTATAGTTTGGTGGGTGAATAACACCCAGTTAAGCATGAGAAGCTCAGGTTGCACGGTCATTCCATTTTTTCTAGTTCTTGCCCACTAGCAAGCTGGAAGTAGTTTATTAAAAGGACGGTAGTTATTTTCAGAGGAGGGCATGGATTTTCTCCAAAACCTTAGAAGTCTGACCTATAATTCTTCTATTGCTGCTTGCCAGAGGCTACATACAGTGAGCCTGTATTTTCCATAGACACTTCAAATACGATTGGATGTGCTGGTTATAAGGCTCAAATGAAATAGCAGCTTGAATTGTAGCTGGGACTTTTCTGTTCTTTTTCTTTCTTTCTTTCTTTTTTTTTTTAAATGGAGTCTTGCTCTGTCGCCCAGGCTGGAGTGCAGTGGCATGATCTGGGCTCATTGCAACCTCCGCCTACCAGGTTCAAGCAATTCTCCTGCCTTAGCCTCCCAAGTAGCTGGGATTACAGGTGCCCGCCACCACACCCATAGCTGGGACTTTTTAGAGCCTTCTCTTGCTCTTGTCCCCCCTAAAACCTAGCAGCATTTTGAGTTATTCATTAAGTGGGTTGAAATAACACACTCAAATATGGTATATATTGACCCCCAAATACAAAAATGCCCACCAAGAGTTATGCCTTTTTAGTTGAAGTTAGCTTAAAATACAGCAGTTTTTCTTTCACCTTGGAAAGGATATCTCAATATGTTCCAGACAGTTGGACTCCAGGAAACTTCACTGAGGTGATGAGCTTTTTAATTTTTGTAGAGTTTGTTTCTTGCCCTGGAGTTCATTAATGTTTTACCAAGTCCTCTAAGGTACTTGTCACTTCCTGCTCATCAAATGTAACCAGCATGATGTCATAGATGTAGTGGACTGCTATGATGTTGTGTGGAAAGTCAAGATGATTAATATCATGAGTATATTAGGACAGAGAGCAGGATAGTTGACATAGCCCTGAGGCAATGCTTGGAATGTTACTGTTGGCCATGCCAGGTCAAAGAAAAGTACTTCTGGTTGCCCTGATACAGAGAAAAATGCATTTTCATGTCAACAGCTGCATACCAGGTGCCAGGGGTTGTCTTAATTTGCTCCATTCAAGATACAACATTTGGGACATCTTCTCCGGTTGAGGTCACCACCTGAATTCATTTAAGATAATAATAATATATAATTGTTCTGTTATACTCCAGGGTTTATCTGCTTTGTCCATAGGATAAACAAGCTCAGTGGGGAGATGGTAGGTATCACAACCCAGCTTTTTCCAAGTCTCTGATAATGGAACCCATCTTCAAAATTTTCCCATCAATATAGTACTATTTTTTTATTTACCATTCTTGTATCAAGGGAAACTCCTGGGGGCTTCAACTTGACCCCTTTTCCAAATAAGCCTTATTCCTCAGGCCAGTGTGCCAATGTGGGGATTCTGCCAGTTGTCAAACATGATAATTCCAATTATACTTTCACAAATTGGGTGATTATTCTGCAGGCCCACTGGGTCTACTGTGATTCAGATGTAGACCAAGATTCTAACTATCATCTGGCCACCAAAAGTCACCACTTTTTTTTTTGGAGGGCCAGTGGCATTTGGGTCTCTAGAAATTAGTGTCAACTTAGTGTCTAATAGTTCCTGTGATTGGCAGAATTTCAGCCTCCAAGACCTCTGAGCCCTTGTCATGACCATGGCTATGTTTTGCTACATAACAAAAGGGACATTTCAAATGTAATTAAGGTTACTAATCAGTTGACTTCAAGATAGTGAGAGTATCCTGAATTATCCAGGTGCGTCCAGTGTAACTATATGTGCCCTTAAAAGCAGAACATTTTCTTCCAGCTGAGAGCAGAAGAGGACATTGGAGAGGGAAGTGAGGGTAGGGTAGGAAATCAGAGAGATTCAAAGTATAACATGAACTTGACCTACCATTGCTGTTTTGAAGATGGAGGGGACTATATTAAAATGTGAGAAGGAAGGACTATATTAAAATGTGAGAAGGAAATGAATCCTGCCAACAAAACAATTCCTGGAAGAAAACTGAGCCTCAGATGAGAATCAGCTGATACTTTGGTTTTATTCCTGTAAGACCAAGAGCAAAGAATCTCACCATGCCCTGCTGTACTCCTGACCCACAAAATCTGTGAGATAATACATTTGTGTTGTTTTTGGTTGCCAATTTTGTGGTAATTGGTTAGAGGAGCAATTGGAAACTAATCCCCCAAAGATCTGAGTATAGATATCAACCAACATTTTAATACGCTTCTCCTTAATTTCATTCCAAGGATACCATAATAAACTAACTACTGACAGATCCCTGTGGGTCAAAGCATTCTGGCTCCCACTATATCTCTATTTCTCTTTACAGTGAAGGTACAGTTGTCTCTCAGTGTACTGGGTGGGGAGGATTTGTTCCAGGTCTCCTGCATATACAAAATCTGCTCATACTCAAGTCTCACATTCAGCCCTGTGGAGTGTTTATGAAAAGTCAGCCTTCCATATATGCAAGTTTTGCATCTTGAGAATACTGTATCTCAATCAGTGTTTGGTTGAAAAAATTCTGTGTGTAAGTGGACCCATGCAATTCAAACAGGCCAGCTGCACTTACTTTTACTTTGGTAGTCAAGTTTTGTGACTTAACTTCCACTGCTCTGAGATCCTATTATCTCTACTGAAATCAAAGAGAGAGAGTGTCTCCACCATCATACCTAGGCTACTGCAAGAGTCCCCTATGAATATAAAAGCCTTGGGTGAAGGCAGTTTTCTCTGGGACCTGTGGGAAGTTACTTGGCAATGCGTATGTGTGCAGTGTCATATGATAAATCTTCTCCAAAATTCCTATCTCCTTAAGTCTTTGATTCCTTTCCTTTACATTATGTCAAAAAAGTCCTGACACCTGAGCATCAGTAAACATAGACCATTATTGATTTCAAGTTTAAGCCAACAAACCGAATAATTCTTTGTACAACAATTTTACATCCAGAATCTTTAAGTGTAATCACATCATTTAGGCATTCCTTACAAGCAACTTCCCCAAGTGAGATTATTAGAGTGAGACCGTGTTATATTCCATCTTCTTTGGTTTACTACCCTAAAAATACACTTACACATATTCCTCAGGTTTCTGCTAATACATAATAATGCAATAATGCTTTTTAAAAATACACTTTATTTTCCAGAGTAGTTTTGGGTTCACAGCAAAATCAAGCAGGAGGCACACAGGTTTCCTATATACCCCCTGTTTTCACACCTGTGTAGCTTCCCCTATTATCAACATCTCCTGCTAGGGTGATACATTTTTTATAATTGATAAATCTACATTGACGCATAATCACCTAGAGTCCAAGTTTTCATTTGGGTTCACTTTTGTTGTTCATTTTATGGGTTTAGATAAATACATAATTTGTACCCACCTTACAGTATCATACAGAATAGTTTCACTGCCCTCAAATCCTTTTTTGTTGTTCCTTTTCCACCCCTTTTACCCATAACCCCTGGCAACCACTCATTTTTTTTAGTCTTCATAGTTTTACCTTTTTCAGAATGTCATATACTTGGAGTCATACGGTATACAGCCTTTTCAAATTGGCTTCTTTCATTTAGTCATATGCATTTAAATCTCATCTATGTCTTTTGGCTTGATAACTCATTTCTTTTCAGTGCTAAATAATATTTCATTGTCTGGATGTACCACAGTTTATCCATTCTCCTACTAAAGGACATCTTGGTTGTTTTCAAGTTTGGACAATTATGAATAAAGCTACTTTAAACATCCATAGGCAGGTTTCTGAGTGGACATATGTTTTCAACTTTTTAAGGTATATACCAAGTTGTATGCTTGCTGGATTGTATGGTGAGAATATGTTTAGTTTTGTGAGAAACCACCAAACTGCCTTGCAAAGTGGCTGTACCATTTTCCATTCCCACCAGCAATGAATGAGAGTTCCTACTGCTCCATAATCTTGTCAGCATTTGGTGTTGTCAGTATTCTGGATTTTGGCCTATGGCATGTTTTTTCATGTATGAGCTATTTTTCCTGGATGATACATCATATTTGCCTTATGGAGCATCTGAAATTTGATCAGAAGTACAGGACTAGTAGGAAAAAGATATAGTTATGGTGGCTATTCAGGACGATAGGCATTCCATATAAGTACCTTTCCCAAATGAGATTATTAGAGGATTTTCCAGCAGTGGACAGCTGTTCTCATCAGACTCAGGGGGGAAATCTATTTTTACTGGTCAAAGAAGCTCAGAATGACTTGGAGATTCAAGATCCTCAGCCCCCTTTGAGTTCAGATGGAAACCCTTACGCCAGGTTTCAATTCTAAAACTTCTTCCTTGTCAATCCCCTAACTTTCACATAACAGTCTTGTTGAAGCTGTGAATTCAACTTACCTTTCAATTGTGCAACTCACACAATTAAATTTAGTTAGTGTTTAATATGGGACAGTACCAGTCCTGTGGCTATAAGAAACAAGTGATTATTTTAGGGCTGCTGCTGAATCTTTTCTGGATCTCTGATTATGACTTGACATGAGATATTAAAGTCTTGAATTTGCCATTTTTCTTTCTGAAAGCACGCAGTACACTCAGAAGACATCCCCCACAACAATGCTTATAATCATCATGACTGTCTTAAGAGTCAAGAGCAGCAGCAACTTGGGCTCCCAAGCCACTTATTTCAATAGGTACTTTATTTAAACAACCAAAGTAATAATGGTGATGCTATTGCATGCGATGCATTTCATTTTTCATTGGCAAGGAGTTTAACACTGGGTTCAAGCTCAGGGACTTTGCCAAAGCAATCCCCAACTCCCATCTATGAAGGTCGATTTTCCAGGACCACTCCTGGTAACAACTTTTCTGTCAGTCAGCACCTAATGAGGAGACAAAATCCATGCCAATTATTTGAACATGGAAGTAGCAACTACAGGAAGCAGCTACTGACCCAAGGGTTGAAGGAACAAAGGAAGAGTTAGGAGTTATTAAAATGTATACAGCCCTGCAGAACTGACAGTCATATTTTTTCTTCACATATTCTGATGTCTCTGAACTAGGAGGATAGTCCCAGTGGATCTGACTCAGAACTCTGAGGATGGGGTGCTGGCTGGCTGGAGCAAGGCCTAACATGGAGAGCTGGAAAAGCAACAATGTGGCTTGCGGATTTCATCACTAACATCACAAAGCTGAGTATAGTAGGGAGGGTGTGGAGTTCTGAGACCGCAACTTAACCAGCAGCACAGAGTAACTTATTCTGAAGCCCACAGTCTCCGAAATAGCCGTCTTTAAATCTTATAAACTTTCCCACACTTTCCTTTATATCCATTTTCTTAATTTCATTCTCTCCATAAATTTTGGAGTCGGCAGAGTTGCATTCAGATTTCAGTTTTGTTTCTAAACTTATGAGCTATGTGACTGTAAGCAAGCTATTTAACTTCTTTTAGACTTACTTATCTATAAGCCAGGATCGCAATATCCATTTCACAGGATTGGTGTAGATGTTATGTGAAGCAAAGTTCACATGATGTGTACTTGGCGTATGCACAGTGTGTGGTACTAGCAAGGCTACGCTGGTTCACCTCCTTCCCCTTCAGATGTGTCTTCTCCATCACTCTTCCTCCTTTTCTTTCAGCCTCTCGTACCTAGCCTTTTTCACTGTGTCTTCTCTCTGTCTTTTCTCCTCTATTTTGTTCTCTTCTCCCCCTTTTCATTCTTGTGTCCATCCTTTAATACTCTAATTCATCTTGCTTCATCCCTTTCATTGTCCACCTACCCTTACATGGCCAATGATCCTCAATAAAAGAAAGGCTCCCACGTTTGCTTTGGACTTGGAAATGTGTGTCTTTTTACCATTACTTAACTGTTTAGTGCACCTTATATCTTCTTTGGTGTCATATATAGAAAATTGCCGTTTTGAGAGCTTATTGCAATTTATTGCATAGTGTAATGGAGGGCAGTAGCACGATCTCAGCTCACTGAAACCTCCGCCTCTCAGGTTCAAGCGATTCTCCTGCCTCAGCCTCCCAAGTAGTTGGGACTACAGGCATACATCACCACGCCCAGTAATTTTTTTTTATTTTTGTATTTTTAGTAGAGACAGGGTTTCACCATGTTGCTCAGGCTGGTCTCAAACTCGTGAGCTCAGGTTATCCGCCCGCTTCAGGCTCCCAGATTGCTAGGATTACAGGTGTGTACCACTGCTCCTGGCCTCAAGTAGACATTCTTTTCTTTTTTTTTTTCTTTTTTGAGACGGAGTCTTGCTCTGTCACCCAGGCTGGAGTGCAGTGGCGCGATCTTGGCTCACTGCAAGCTCTGCCTCCTGGATTCACCCGCCATCCTCCTGCCTCAGCCTCCTGGGTAGCTGGGACTACAGATGCCCACCACCACGCCTGGCAAATTTTTGTATTTTTAGTAGAGACGGGGTTTCACCGTGTTAGCCAGGATGGTCTCGATCTCCTGACCTCATGATCCACCTGCCTTGGCCTCCCAAAGTGCTGGGATTACAAGTGTGAGCCACCGCGCCCAGCCTCAAGTAGACATTCTTGAATTATAAGCAGTCAAATCAGGTGATGTACAAGTGAAAACAAATACAATGGTTTCTTTGCCTAGTATATACTATTTATTAAGAAATGACAGAAGACATTGCATCACAGATATAACTGAAATATCCAGCAGGCAAGATCATTATGATCCAAAAATCAAGGGATGGATCAGATGTTAAAATGTAGAAAGTCCAGCCTACTTCTTAGAAGCTGAATGTTGGGTAATGAGCTTCCATTCTCTCTGGTGACACTTGAGGAATGTCACCTGGCTATAATTTGGTGTCTTTGATGTTGCAAAAACTTTTAGGTAAACAAGATAAATATGGATTATAAAGCATGGAAACATTAGACTTGTGGATAGCTCTCATGGATAAATTCCACAACATGTCAGTAATTTTTAATCCTGCAGAAATATCAGAAATAGTATATCCCAAGCAAACTGATGATCAGCAGGTGACTTTGTAGCATTTCTATGTCCGCAGTGAAGAGTCAAGGTATTCACTGTAGAATGGAATCAGAATTGTGAACTCTTATACTTAGTAGTCTCCATCACAGACAATGCAAAGTCCGAGAACTTGTTAGTGGTCCAGGGGTGGTCAAGGGATGAACAGTTCAGAGACACTGTGACGTAGGCAATTGAAAATAAGCAAACTGGCTTTCAGCAAATGGGCTCACAGCAGCAGACTGGGCGGCAGCAGGACTGTCCACAGTAGGACGGGCGGCAGCAGGAGGCCTCGGCGTGGTGCAGCTGGCAGCAGGATGGGGGTGTGCAGCTCACCACACAGCAGGGGGGCAGGTAGGTGCCCTCCACACGGCAGTCTGGGCGGCACCACCTGATACGGGTGCTCACGGATCCACTGCTGCCCTCCTGGCCATAGCCGATGCCACCACCAATGCCATAGCTGGTTCCACAGGAGCTGGTCTGGCAGCAGCTTGGCTGGCAGCAGCTGGTCTCACAGCAGCTTGGCTGGCAGCAGCTGGAGCCACAGGTCCCACTGGTTGAGAAGCTGGGAAATCCACAGAAGCTGGTCTGGCAGCAGCTTGGCTGGCAGCAGCTGGTCTCACAGCAGCGTGGCTGGCAGGAGCTGGTCTCACAGCAGCTTGGCTGGCAGCAGCTGGAGCCGCAGGTCCCACTGGTAGAGCAGCTGGGATATCCACAGAGGCTGGTCTGGCAGCAGGTCATGGTGTTGGGAGTTGGGTTGAGAGCTGCGTTGCTTGGAGGAGTTTCTGAGTTTTGGTGGTGACTTCCACATTGGCCCTTTTATACATCTGAGCCAGCTGCTGTTTACAAAATTGTTAACATATTTTCTTTGTTTTTGTTTAAATTTGTTTCTCAGTGGATCTCCAATTGGCTTACGTTGAAGTACTTATGACACATTATGAGCAATAGTTTAGAAATTACTCTGTTTTATAGTTTCTTCCGGACTCCTCATATCAGTCCTTTGCTCTTTGGAATATGTTTGTGGTTTCCCATGTTCCAAGAGTCCTTCCATTTTAGTCCAAATGAATGCTCTCATTTTATATAATAGTTATTCCATGTGACAATCTATTCAGACCTCTAAGGCTAAGAGTAATAACTGTGTTGTTATATTTAACTATTATTTTTTCCTCCTTGATAGACTAAATTCTATTAAGTTTTGGATATCTGGATATCTACTGAACTGAAGGAGTACCTTTGGTCATGCATAATTCGCAGATTTCACCTTGTTTTGTTCCAGTGTCGTATTGAATTACCGATTATAGTTCCTTTGATTTCAACCAATTTGAAATGTGTGAATATTATTCCTGTTCCAGACCAGAAATCTGTTCTTGGGAACCAAACTGACATAGTATTTAGGAAGGTATCCAGCAGAGTCCTTAGTTTGTGGTAGAACCTTAATAAATGTTTATTGAATCTGATTCAATAAATGTTTATTGAATAGGTGGAGTAAAAGGCATGATTCATGGATATCAATACCACTCCCACATAATTAAAGAGAAATTTCAAGCTGTAGTACCTCTCATGAAAGAGTCTTGTTATTTACTGTAAAGAGACTAGGAAATGTGTTTTTTGGTTTATTTTATTTTATTTTATTTTATTTTTTGGTTTAGTAGTGGAACCGGGCTCAGGAAAAAATATCTAGGAGTTGTGACACTTTGAAGAATGTACTGCCATCTACTTTATTCCTCTTGGAAATTGCATAATCTTGTGTGTAATCCATCATTGCTACCAAGTAAATGATAGAGGTAAGTTCTGGGAGCTTGTAAATAATGTGGAAAATATGTTCCTTTCTATATTTGCATCCTATTGTATTTTGTATATTACACTCTAATACCTAATGAAGAGTTTAAAAATTAAATGGTAAAATATGTTTTGTTTTGTTCTAGGTTGTGTTAACTTCTTTTTTTTTTTTTTAGACAGAGTCTCGCTCTGTCACCCAGGCTGGAGTGCAGTGGCATGATCTCGGCTCACTGCAAGCTCCGCCTCCCGAGTTCATGCCCTTCTCCTGCCTCAGCCTCCTGAGTAGCTGGGACTACAGGTGTCCACTACCATGCCCGACTAATTTTTTTTTTTTTTTTTTTTTTTTGTATTTTTTGGTAAAGACAGGGTTTCACCGTGTTAGCCAGGATGGTCTCAATCTCCTGACCTCGTGATCTGCTCGCCTCGGCCTCCCAAAGTGCTGGGATTACAGGCATGAGCCACTGTGCCCGGCGTGTTAACTTCTTAAGAGAACATCTTTTAAGTTGGGTTGCAAAGTGCAAAATATAATAGAGCTGTTTCAGATTTCTAACACATCTGTCTGACAAATGGCAACAGTAGAACTCAGCAGGTGCTCTCTATAGCTGTTTCTTCTATTATAATTTAGACCAGAGATACACTTTATGCATACCTACCTACATCAAATGAAGGTGAATACTGGGAGTTGAAGCTTAGAGAGCAATTCAGGGATCAGTGGGAAGAATGTGAAAGGCTAAGGCGTAGAAATTAAACCTAAATACTCTTGGAAAATAGGTAGTATCTGGTAGATATTTTAAAATCTATTTAGAAAGTAATACAATGTCTTTAGATTTGGGGGCATAAATGAAGGAGAATATTTAGTATATAAAATGGAAGGAGACAAAAGATGGTAGAATTACATTTAGGTTGAAATCAATAGCTTTGATCAACCTTAAAATTTTAGCTGAAGGTCAACCTTTATTGGTCTAGACCTAATTGTAATAGATTAGAGCATGCAAATATTGGAATAACTATAAAATTATTTAATTCATGGAGCATTTCTAAGTTGATGGATTCAAGCATAATTTACTTTGTATTTAATCTTTCTGGTTTAGACTTTGTGGTTATACTTTGGTATTATTATCAAATTGCAAATCCACTCTTGAATACCAGCCACAGGAAGACATGCTTAAAGGTAGAAGGTGGACATAACTCAGTTTGCTTTGCACATTAAAACATTTTATTTGAATTAATCAGAGATATTCAAGGAAAAACCAGGTCTGAAGATGCATGGGCATCAAGAGAGAGTTGGGGGAGCAGAGATGTCACTGAAATGATGAACTATTCCATCTTGGTCCTCTGCTCAAGCAACGTAAGCTATCCAGAACACTGATTGATACATGTTTCAGTGAGTGAATTCGGCACATCCACAGTGTCTTCACTAGGAGTTTCATTATCTCTGAGCAGGTTAACAACATCATGGTACTTAGCATCCAAGTAAAATCGAACAGTTCTTCAGAAATCAGCATAATTTTGCTGTGCTTCCCCTTTCATTCGTAAGCGATCAGCAACCTGGTTTTTAGCAGGTGGGCTCACAGCATTGGCAGCAGCAGGCTGGGCGGCAGCAGGACTGCCCACAGTAGGATGGGCGGCAGCAGGAGGCCTCAGCATGGTGCAGCTGGCAGCAGGATGGGGGTGTGCAGCTTACCAGGCAGCAGGGGGGCAGGCAGGTGCCCTCCACGCGGCAATCTGGGCGGCACCACCTGATACGGGTCCTCACAGCTCCACCCCTGCCCTCCCGGCCACAGCTGATGCTACCACCAATGCCACAGCCAGTTCCGCAGGAGCTGGTCTGGCAGCAGCTTGGCTGGCAGCAACTGGTCTCACAGCAGCTTGGCTGGCAGCAACTGGAGCCACAGGTCCCACTGGTGGAACAGCTGGCCATGGTGTCAGGAGCTGGGTTGAGAGCTGTGTTGTTAAGAGAGGTTTCTGAGTTTGTGCTGCGCCTTCTATATCTGTCCTTTTATATGTTCCCTAGAGCTGCATATTTACCTAACATCTTTTCTTGATGTCAGTTTCAGCATGAGTCTCTGGCTAATACCGGAGGTGTTTAGAAAGTTATAAATAGCATTTCAATAGCCTGCTTTTTCCATTGTTCAATTGAGTCTCATTATGTTTCTTCTTTGCCCTCCGGACTAAGTGAAGGCTCATCATGGAAGCCAAGCACAAAAGTGCCTCTTGATGCAAGTCACATGACAGACTGGCCTGAGCCAAGTGTTGCCCTGGCATGCTTTGTCATACTTGTCCTTTGATAGCCTTTAGGCATAATTTATCTTAACTGACCATTTTTCCTTAAATGATCACTTAACCATGATCATGGTTTTATAAACAATTGTCTAGACTTGGAAAGACTAACATTAGTGTCATCAAAACATGAACTGTAACCTGATGTATCAACTTTCAAACCAAGTATGCCTTTCTATGATCAATTTGTGCAAGTTATAGGATCCTCAGAGCTCTATCTAATATTCTTGCCTTCAGTAGTAGTGAATGTGCATGTTGATAACCAAAATCTTTAATGACTTTTGCTTGTAGATTGTTTTCTGACACTATTAAATTAAACATATGTGCTAGTAATGAATACACATTGTAACAAGTCAAAGAGTACAGAGGCATATAAAGAAAAACTAATATCCTGTCCCTTCCCTGAAGATGCACACATCTCTACCAAAATTAATGCTCTAGAGGTAATCAATATTAAGAATTTGGTGCACATTCTTTGATACCTTTATCCCTGCTTCTGCAAATATAAACCAGCATATATACATATATATCTTCTATTTCAGTAAAGTTTGGGTCTCCTACACATTTGTACTTACAAATTTTTAATTGTGGTAAAATATACATACCAGAAAATTCATGAATCATTTAACCATCTTAACTATTTGTAAATAGTCTTGTCACCCTTGTTGAAAATCTTTTGACCACATTCACATGCAGAAGAATGAAATTAGACCATTATCTCACATCATATACAAAAACCAACTTACAATGGATTAAAAGACTGAAATGTAAGAAAGACTCAAAATGAAAACTATTAGAAGAAAATAGAGGCAAACTCCACGACTTTTGCCTGGCCAATGATATTGTGAACATGAACTCAAAAGCATCAGCAAAAATAGACAAATGGGATTACATCAAACTAAAAAGCTTCTGCACAGCCAATAAAACACTAAACTGAGTGAAGAGACAAACCACAGATGGGAGAAAATATTTACAAACCACATATCTGATAAGGGGTAATATCCAAAATATAGAAGAAACTCAAACAACTCAATACCTGTAGTAAGAAAACAAATAACATAATTGAAAAATGGGCAAAGAATCTAAATAGACGTTTCTCAAAAAAAGATCTACAAATGGCCAACAGGTATATGAAAAAGTTTTCAAAATCACCAATCGTCGAATAATGCAAATTGAAGCCACAATGAGGTATCATCTCACATATGTTAGATGGTTATTATCAAAAAGACAAAAGATAGCAAGTGTTGGAGAGGAAGTGTAGAAAACAGAACTCTGGCACACTGTTGGTGGAAATGTAAATTAGTACAGTCTTTATGGAAAACAATATAAGGTTCCTGAAAACATTAAAAATAGAACTGTCATATAATCAAGCAATCCCACTTCTGTGTATATACCCGAAGGAAACTAAATCAGTATTTTGAAGAGACATCTGCATTCCCGTGTTCATTGCAGCATTACTCCCAATAGCCAAGATATGGAAGCAACCTAAGTGTCCATGTCCATCATTAAATGAGTGGATAAATAAAATGTGACACACACACACTCACACACTGGAATATTCTTAGTCATAAAAGAAGGAAATCCTGCTATTTGGGGCAACACAGATGAAACTTGAGAACATTATCTAAGTGAAATAAGTCAGACAAAGAAAAAGACTAATATTGCACTTTCTCACTTACAAGTGGAATACAAAAAAGTTGAATTCATAGAAGTAGAAAGTAGAATGGTGGTTACCAGGGGCTAGGGTGGTGGTGGAGTGTGTTGGGGAGATGTTGGTCAAAGGATTACAAAATTTCAGTTAGATAAGAGGAATAAATTCAAGAGATCTATTGTACGACATAGTGACTATAGTTTATAACAATATGTTATAGTCTTGAAAATTGCTAAGAGAGTAGATGTTATGTTTTCACTACAAAAAATTATGTGAGGTAAAGCATATGTTAATTAGTTTGATTTAGCCATTATACAAGGTATGCATGTTTCAAAACAATGTGTTGTACACATAAATACATATAACTTTTGTTAATTCAAATAAATAAATAAATGAACTCATTTAACCATGTATGTATTTGAGGGTTTATTTCTAGGCTCTCTGTTCTTTTCCGTTGCTTTATATGTCTGTCTTTATGTCAGTACCACACTGTTATGATTACTGTAGCTTTGCAGTAAATTTTGAAATAGGAAAATGTGAGACCAACTTTGTTCTTTTTTAAGATTGTTTTGGCTATCTAGGACCCCTTCTGATTTCGTATGTATTTTAGGATGGATTTTTTTTTTTATTTCTGCAAAAACATCATTGGGATTTTTATAGGGTTTGCATTAAATCTGTAGATTCTCTGGGTAGTATTGACATCTTAACAATATTAAATCCTACAATTCATGATCTCAGGATGTCTTTTCATTTATTTGTATCTTCTTTCATTTCTTTCAGGAACATTTTGTAGTTTCTGGTGTACAAGTCTTTCCCTTCCAAGGTTAAGTTTGTTCCTAAGTATTTTATTCTTTATTTTATTATTATTATTATTTTTTGAGATGGAGTCTCACTCTATCACCCAGGCTGGAGTGCAGTGGCACAATCTCGGCTCACTGTAACCTCCACCTCCTGGGTTCAAGCAATTCTCTTGCCTCAGCCTCCCCAGTAGCTGGGACCATAGGCATCCACGACTATGCCTGGCTAATTTTTGTATTTTTAGTAGAGAGCAGGGTTTCACTGTATTGGCCAGGCTGGACTTGAACTCCTAACGTCAGGTGATCTGCCTGCCTCAGCTTACCAAAGTGCTAGGATTACAGGCATGAGCCACCATGCCTGGCCATAAGTATTTTATTCTTTTGATGTTATTGTAAATGGAATTGTTTTTAAAATTTTCTTTGTATATTTTTCATGGTTAGTGTATAGAAATGCAAGTGATTTTTGTGCATTGGTTTTGTATCTGCAACTTCACTGAACTTGTTTATTAGTTATAACTGTGTGTGAGTGTGTGTAAAATCTTTAGAATTTTTTACATATAAAGTCATATTATCTGTGAATGGAGAGAATTTACTATTTCCTTTCCAATTTGGATATCTTTTATTTCTTTTTCTTTCCTAGTTGCTCTGGCTAGGACTCCTAGTACTATGATAAATAGAATGGGCAAAAGTGGGCATGTTTGTCTTGTTCCTAATCTTGGAAAAAAAACTGTTGATTATGATGTTGCCTATGGCCTTTTCACATATGGCTTTAATTATGTTGAGGTCATTTGCTTCTATTCCTAGTTTGTTAGGTTTTTTTTAAAAATCATGAAAGAGTTTGGAATTTTGTCAAATGCTTCTTCTGTATCAATAGAGATGAGCAGGTGCTTTTTCCTCTTCATTCTACTAATGATTCATTTTTGTATGTTGAACCGTCCTTGCCTTCCAGGATAAAATTTCATTTGATTATAGCATTTAATACTTTTAATGTATCATTTAATTCTATTTGCTGGGATTTTGAAAGGATTTTTCATTAATATTCATCAGGGATTTAGGTCTGTAGTTTTCTTTTTTTTATAGTATCTTTGTCTGACTTTGGTATTAGAGTAATGCTGGTTTCATATAATGAGTTTGAAAGTGTTTTCTCCTTTCTAATTTTTAAAAAGAGTTTGAGGAGGATTGGTGTTATTTTTTCTATAATGTTTTGTATGTCACCAATGAAGCCATCTGGTTCTGAGCTTTTCTTTGTTAGGAGGTTTCTGATTACTGATTCAATCTCCTTGTTATAGGTCTGTTCAGATTTTTTATTTCTTCATGATTCAGTTTTGGTAGGTTGTACATTTCTAGAAATTTCTCCATTTCATCTAGATTATGCAATTTGTAGATGCATTCTATACATATTACTAACTCTTTTAATAGTTATATAATATTCCAGAGTATGATCATACCACAAATCACTAAACCATCCCCAATGATAAAACATCAATCATTTTTATTTTACGCTTTTGAATTTAAAAACAATCATAGAATTTTAAGCTTAACTGGGTCCAACTTTAGATGATTAGGGATGGTCACATGATGTATGGGACCAAATTCTTAACTGAAAATTAAATTAATTAAACTAGATGGGCTTCTCAAACTGGTTCTACCGCTGACTGACTGTATGACCTTAAAAAAGTCATGTAATTCCTCTGAATATTGGTTTATTCATCTGTAAAATGAGATGATCTCTCAGACATCTTTCAGGGCTCTACCAGATTGTCCATTCCTTAAAAGCATAATCTGCCTATGTCTAATGCATCTGGGTGTCCTTTGTAGTGCTTTCCGTACTATTTTGCATATAGATGCTCAGTAAATGCTTGTTAATAAAAGAGGGAACGAATGACTAGCAGTGTACAGTAATGATGAAAAGCCCAATTTGCATTTTACCTAAATCACTTGTCATTTATTTATTTATTTATTTATTTATTTATTCATTCATTCATTCATTCATTCTAGCAGGAACTTCTTAGGTGGTGATACCGGTATTTAGGATCAAAGGGCCAAAAGGACAAAACATGTCTCAATTTCTGTTCTGTTGTTCAAGGGTGTTTTCTGGATTGGATTAGGTCTCTAGATAGTATGTTGGGGAAATTGGTTCTTTGCTTTGCAAATGTTATCCTTTGTTCATACCTTCTAATTTTCTGATTTTCATTAACCATTGAATAAAGCATTGTAATGTTAACCTAAGTAAAAAACCAAACAAACAAAAAAAAACACCTTCGATACTCTCAGTTCTAAGTCCAAGGAACCGTGAATTAATCCTAAGCCTTGTTCTAAAAACCATTCAAATTTATAAAGCATTCTCTGATATTTGTCTTTAAATGTGTATAAATTTATTGCATATGTGTATTATATATAAAAGCATATTTATATATGTATATGTTTACTTTGAAGTGAACATTTTAAACCAAAGTATATATGTTGATTCTAAAAATACAGTAAATTCATTGTTATCCTCACTTCTGTTTAGAAACTGGAGGAAAAAATTTAGAGTAAAAATTTCCATCTAATTGCGAGTGTATTTCCTCAGAGAGGCTTTCCCACCCTATATTTCTCTTGCAATCCTTCGCAAGGTTACATGTGAATGGAAGACTGTGATTTATTAGCATACATTACCATTCTTTGATGACTGCCTGAAAGAGCATTTCTCTAACAGACAGGAAAAATAAGTAATATTCTGGCTCTAGATTCAGAGATTTTTATTTTTTATTTTTTTCAAAATGGGGTCTTGCTCTATCACCCATGCTGGAGTGCAATGACACGATCTTGGCTCACTGCAACCTCCACTTCCTGGGTTCAAGCAATTCTCCTGCCTCAGCCTCCCGAGTAGCTAGGATTACAGGTGCGTGGCATGACGCCCGGCTAATTTTTTGTACTTTTAGTAGAGATGGGGTTTCACCAGGTTGGCCAAGCTGATCTCGAACTCCTCACCTAGTGATCTGCCCACCTCGGCCTCCCAAAATGCTGGGATTACAGGTGTGAGGCACTGCACCCAGCCAGAGATTTTGATTTCTGTAACTTCCTGGTTGTGAAAGCACTGTGTAAGGTTAAGTTATGGTAACAGAGCCTTTACCATTTCTGAGGCCCTAAATAACTACATTTACTCTATGTTTTTATGGGCATTAACCTCCACTGGGCCTCTGGATATCAAATTTCCTAATGTGGTATTAGAAGAGAAGGGATATCAAAAGCAGATTAAAATTTTTCATATGACATTCTATGAAATATAAATCCTGAATACACTCAATGAAAAAAAGAGACATGTTTGTTGCACCAATAGTTACAATTTATTAGACCTTGGTGTATTATTCCTCTTTCATAGGGGGTGCAATTTGCAGGGTGGTGGAATAGAGAAAGTGAGTGTCCTGAGAAGAACAGATGGCTCTTCCATGGTCTCGTTGGCACTGAGACTCAGAGCGTGGGCTTCAATGCTTGTAAGGGTCAATTTCAAGGTAAATCGGCTTTTTCATTTTTTGGGTCAAATTTGTATTTTGGTCCTCAGAGAGAAGAGCAAGGTCTTTCTGGAATTGAAAGGAATCAGGTAATTCTGAGGCCTAAATATTTGGTAACCCCCATAACAAAGCCAAAGAAAAGTTCAAGAATTTGTTAGTGGTCCACAAGTGCTTGAAGAAATAATTCATTCATGAATTGAACTGAAAGTGGAAATTTCAAGTTGAAAATCAGCAAACTGGCTTCTAGCAGCTGGGCTCACAGGAGTAGCAGCAGCAGACTGGGCGGCAGCAGGACTGTCCACAGTAGGACGGGCGGCAGCAGGAGGCCTCGGCGTGGTGCAGCTGGCAGCAGGATGGAGGTGTGCAGCTCACCACACAGCAGGGGGGCAGGTAGGTGCCCTCCACACGGCAGTCTGGGCGGCACCACCTGATACGGGTGCTCACAGATCCACTGCTGCCCTCCTGGCCATAGCCGATGCCACCACCAATGCCATAGCTGGTTCCACAGGAGCTGGTCTGGCAGCAGCTTGGCTGGCAGCAGCTGGTCTCACAGCAGCTTGGCTGGCAGCAGCTGGAGCCACAGGTCCCACTGGTTGAGAAGCTGGGAAATCCACAGAAGCTGGTCTGGCAGCAGCTTGGCTGGCAGCAGCTGGTCTCACAGCAGCGTGGCTGGCAGCAGCTGGTCTCACAGCAGCTTGGCTGGCAGCAGCTGGAGCCGCAGGTCCCACTGGTGGAGCAGCTGGGAAATCCGCAGAAGCTGGTCTGACAGCAGGCCATGGTGTCAGGAGTTGGTCTGAAGTTTGGGTTGCTTGGAGGAGTTTCTGAGTTTTGGTGATGGCTGCCACACTGGGCCTTTTATAAGCCTTGGCCAGCTACTGTTTACATAATTCCTGAAGTCTCTTCCTTATTTGTGTTTGATAATTTGTCTCTGAATGATAATTGGCCTCTCCCTGAGTTATTTGTTGAACCTTCTGGGAGCCTTTGAAAGTTGATTGTATTTGGTCTGCAATTAAGCTTCTTTACCATGGTCAAGTAGTCATTGGCATTAATTAGGAATATGATCCCTAACTCCCCATGTTTCTTAAAATTTTCTCATGGTCGAGGAATAATTGACTGATGCTTCACCTTTAAGGATTGTCAATATTATTCAGTGTTGACCCTTACAACTGGGTGATTGGGTCTCACATGACAGTTTAATTCCCTCCAGTTTTAACTGCGGCTCCTTCTCTACCTTCCTTATCTTCCCTTTGACTGTGAAGCAAGACTATATTCAGCTGGCCAGAAAGGGATGCTTTCTTGGGCCAGGGAGATTTGCATTAATTGCTATTCATAACATTTTTCCATCACTGATTATGTGCCTAAATGGTTCTGAGTACTTTGTATGTATCAACTTGCTGAATTTTGACAGCAATCTGTGGACTAGGTATCACTGCCACTCCCATCAACCATGTGAGAAAACTGAGCCACAACAGATTGAAGTAACTTACCCAAGTTCACACTAGTATCTAGTGAATCTGAAATTTGAATCCACACCCTCTGATTCCAGACTAAACTCTTTAAACACTATAGTCAATTCTTTCTCTCTTTCTCTCTCCCTTCCTTCCTTCCTTCCTTCTTCCTTCTTCTTCCTTTTCTTTCCTTCCTTCCTTCCTTCCTTCCTTCCTTCCTTCCTTCCTTCCTTCCTTCCTTCCTTTCTTTCTTTCTTTCTTTCTTTCTTTCTTTCTTTCTTTCTTTCTTTCTCTTTCTTCTTTTTTTATGTAAGCAGTCGTTTGAAGGAAAATCCAAGTGTGAAAGCAAGATATAAAAATGTGCTTCCTTTCTTATAGACTTTTTTTAGAGTAAAAGGAAGGAAGGAAGGGGGAACTTAGGGTAAGTAATAACACTGTTTATTAGAGCCATTCCTAGAGATTTTATTTATTTATTAACAGCATAATAAGCACACTTCAAGAAAATCTTAAGTGCTAAAAAAGTTAACCTCCTTGACTTGTGACTTTGTCTCATCTTTTATCTTAGGATATTCTATAGATTTAGATTTTTTGACTGCATAAAATTATACTTTTAACATATTAATACTGGAGTATGTGATTTACTACAGTGTGTTAGATCTGCTGTATGCAGTTTATTATAGATATTAGAGACTAATCTAGTGAACTGGAAAGTTTATATAATTTGAATGAGGCAACTGATGATGGTGAAGATAAACGTTTTGTTTAGATGCAATAAAAGGTGATGAGGCCTCCATGGAGTATGAGCTCATTGCAGAGAAATGCAAGTTACAGTGCTACTCTTGGGTTTTGAACCAGAACACCAAATGGTAGTTCCACTTCTCTAGAAATGACAGCTTTGAGTTTACATCATAACTCTTTCTGAGTCACAATTAAGTCATTTTCAAATCCCACATCAAATTTGGTTTAAAAGATGTGATTCTTTGTGAATTCCTTGCTTCTTCTTAAGCAAAGCTATATCACGGATTCTTTGATTAGCTAATATTTTTTATGTTGGATGTTTGAAATATGTAGATGTGTCATGACAAGAATCTCAGGAGCTATTTAATTCAGATCTAAACTTAGCAGAATCTTTGATACTAAACAGATGTGTCTCCTTTTGCAAAAGGCTCAGATATCTGAGGACTTGAAATATATTATTGATAAGAGCACTGGAGACAGTGGCGTTGCATATCGGTTCTCCCTTTCTGGGCTTTTCTACTGTGGCACCATTTTCAACATCTTCCTCAGTGCAAAATTTAAGGTATAACACTTACTTGAGAATTTGACTCCTGTGCCACAGAATGAAGACTAATCTGAACATTCCCTTACCTCCTCTAAGTAAATTAAGGAAATGAAATTTATATTATTTCACTTTACATAATATCCTCCAAGTTTAGATATGTTGTAATATGTGACCGAATTTCCTTCTTTTTACAGACTCAATAGTATTCCGTTGTGTGTATATACCACATTTCTTATTCCTGTGCTTATTCCCTCTGGTTTTCATTACTTCATTTAAGTGATGGGTTCCAGACCATTCCAGTACCATAAGAAGAACGAATATGTTTGTCTATTATTCTTGAACATTGGACTTTGGCTTAACACAGATACTAATGTTTGAAATTATTTTCACTTAAGATATCATGGTTCTGATTTTTAGTTACAAGTTCTGGGGATTCTTCCAATTTCTTCATCTCCATTTTACTAGTTCTCTAATTCAGTTGTGACTGCCTTACTTAGATTCTCAAGAAATAAAGCATGATTGATGTACCAGTCAAATGAATACAGCATTCCTACGTAGGGCTTCTGTGCTTCTGCTCTGGGCTTCCAGCCTAGTAATCTAGACCGGATAACACATAAACTTCAAGGACCTTGTCTTACCCCCAACTTTTATCTTAAGCCAAGTCACAAGTTCTATCTCTTCCCTCCTGAATGCCAACCAGGCTTTTTGGGGTGCTGCTGAGCCAAAGTCCTTTTAATTAAAAGGTACATCTAACCTAAACCCTCTCAGCGACAACAGAACTCTAAATGAGGGGAATAAAATGTTGACCACATTGCAGGGCCATTGTGTATAGATGTACAGGTCGTGCCCTGATGTGGGGCTCTGTGGCTCTGTCTACTCAGAGGAAGGAGCATATTATTTCTTACATCAAGCTGGAGGCTCGACAAGCTGTACACCCCTCTGTCTGTATCTTCCCCAAAGTGGTACCTTTTCCTAATTCCTGTAAAGTTGTGCTAGCAGAGGTCCTGTTCTTTTGATTTTTTAAAATTGAGGTGAAATTCACATAACCTACAATTAACCATTTTAAAGTGTGTAACTGAGTGACGTATAGTATGTTCATAATGTTGTGCAACATCGTCTCTCTCTAGTTTCAAAAACTTTTCCATCATCCCAGTGGAACGCCCCCATGACCTTTAAGCAATCACTTCCCATACCCCTCTATCCCCAGTCACTGGCTCACCACTTTGATTTAACGATGAAAGATTTTATCCCTTGGAATGAAAGCCTCACTATGTGTCTTTTATTTAATACTTGCTTCATCTAGAACTCTCTCTGAAAATTAGAATAAGAATGGTGATAGTATACAGCCAACATCACATTCATTTAAATCCATCCTTGCAGTGAACATTTATTTTCTGCTTCACAATACATAAGAAGTATGTACAGATATTATAAAAACATCAGCTTATACTCCCTTTCACCATTTTTCGAAGTATATTTTGAGGAGTATTGGTGTTACAGGGTGTTAACAGGTAATATAAAAATAGAGTTTTCTGGCTAAGTTAGTTTGGGAGTGATGGTTATAGAGTTTCCTTCCTTCCTTCCTTCCTTCCTTCCTTCCTTCCTTCCTTCCTTCCTTCCTTCCTTCCTTCCTTCCTTCCTTCCTTCTTTCTTTCTTTTTTTCTTTCTTTCTTTCTTTCTTTCTTTCTTTCTTTCTTTCTTTCTTTCTTTCTTTCTCTTTGTCTCTTTCCTCTCTCTTTCTCTTTCTTTCTTTTCTTTTCTTTCTCTCTCTTTCTCTTCCTTCCTTCCTTCCTTCCTTTCTTTCTTTCTTTCTTTCTTTCTTTCTTTCTTTCTTTCTTTCTTTCTTTCTTTCTTTCTTTCTTTCTTTCTCTTTATCTCTTTCCTCTCTCTTTCTCTTTCTTTCTTTTCTTTTCTTTCTCTCTCTCTTTCCCTTTCTTTCTTTCTTTCTCTCTCTTTCTTTCTTTCTCCTTCCTTCCTTCCTTCTCTCTCTCTTTCTTTCTTTCTTTCTCTTTGTCTCTTTCCTCTCTCTTTTTCTTTCTTTTCTTTTCTTTCTCTCTCTCTTTCTCTTCCTTCCTTCCTTTCTTTCTTTCTCTTTGTCTCTTTCCTCTCTCTTTCTCTTTCTTTCTTTTCTTTTCTTTCTCTCTCTCTTTCCCTTTCTTTCTTTCTTTCCTTCTCTCTCTCTCTTTCTTTCTTTCTCCGTCCTTCCTTTTCTTTCTTTCTTTCTTTCTTTCTTTCTTTCTTTCTTTCTTTCTTTCTTTCTTTCTTTCTTTCTTTCTTTCTTTCTTTCTTTCTTTCTTTCTTTCTTTCTTTCGAGACAGACTCTCACTCTGTCACCCAGGCTGTAGTGTAGTGGCACAATCTTGTTTCACTGCAACCTCTACCTCCTGGATTCAAGTGATTCTCCTGCTTCAGGCTGTGAGACCACAGGTGCCCACCATGACGCCTGGCTAATTTTTGTAGTTTTAGTAGAGACGGGGTTTTGCCATGTTTGCCATGCTGGTCTCGAACTTGTGACCTCAGGTGATCCACCTGCCTCAGCCTCCGAAAGTGCTGGGATGATAGGTGTGAGCCACTGAGCCCGGCCACTGGTTATAGAGCTTTCTTTATTGCAGGGTATCTCAGTCCGTTTAATATTCCAATGTGGCTTTATAAACCTGCAAGATGGTGATAATGCATACGACATTATTTAACCACTGTATATTTTTTCCTCTTTGGGCATCTGAAGCAATTACTGGTCAATGTGTCGCCTGTTTAGGAAATTATCTACTCTCTTATGCCTGGAAGGGATGTTGTTGGTAATGACTCAGTTCTTTCATTTTCCAAATTAGAAATAGGTACCCAGGCAAGCGAAGGGATTTGCTCAAGGATTCATGGATAGCTAGTTACAAAGCTGGGACTAGAACTCAGGAGTCTGTATTTGCTTTTTGTTCTTCCTTTTCTAGAAGGAAAAAATAAAAAACCACTCAAATGTTCTTTCTGTTTTCTCACTCAACAACAATCAACATAGAAGATTTTTTTCTTTTCTTTTCTTTCTTTTCTTTTCTTTTTTTTTTTTTTTGAGACGGAGTTTCGCTCTGTTGCCCAGTCTGGAGTGCAGTGGCGCGATCTCGGCTCACTGCAAGCTCCCCCCCGCCCCGGGTTCACGCCATTCTCCTGCCTCAGCCTCCTGAGTAGCTGGGACTACAGGCGCCCGCCACCACGCCCTATCACCAGGTAAATAGCGTTAGAATGGAATTGGAGTGGAGAACACGCAGCTGGTATCTGCTGCATCATTCATTTCCTTGCTTATTGATGGGGAGAAATTTGGCCTGTGGCCTAATGTGTTCTCCAGTTCCATTCTAATGCTGTTTACCTGGCGATAGCGTCAGGTTTTACAGAGTGAGGGCTCAGTCCCGTAAGACTGCCCCCTACTTCCAGTGCCAAGCACACGAGCTCCAGGTTGTTTTGCCTGTGCTTCCGACCGACCAGCCGTAAGTTGGAAATTCCACGACCCCCTCCTTAAGTTTGATGAGTGTGCTAGAGCGGCTCCCAGGACTCAGGGAAACATTTAGTTTATTGGTTTATGATAAAGACCATTACAAAAGGTACAGAAGAAGAGAGGCATAGGGTAAGGTGTGGGGGAAGGGGTATGAGGAGCTTTCATAACCTCTCTGGGAACAGCACATTCCAGGAACCTCCACACATTCAGCTCTCCGGAAGCTCCTCAAATTCCGTGGGGGTTTTTTTTTTTTTTTGAACATTTTATGGAGACTTCAGTGGATGGGCATGATGGACAACCATTAGAAACGTGATTGGACAAAAAGAGTATGATGTAATGTTAGTAGAGTGAGTGGTGAAACCCGGTAAGGCCTGTCTGTTCAGATCCTTCTTGGTCACTCTGTGCAGCCTTCCTTCCTCCAGGGCACGGGGCAGAACCTGTTCTGAAATGGGGATCTTACGACCTACAAGCAGACAAGGAAGGTAGGAGAATATCTTGACGGCCAGTGCCAAGAACAGTGGGGGAAGATTCTTGCCTTGAGGAGTAAAAGGAGCAGGTGAAAAGAGGGCAGGAGAAGGGCAGAGAGAGAGAGAGCAAAAGCGCACGCGCGCGCGAGAGAGAGAGAGAGAGAGAGAGAAAGAGAGAGAGAGAGAGAGAGAGAGAGAGAGAGAGAGAGAGAGATACTGTTTTCTGAGGTCTGCTTTTGAAGTCTAAAGTGCCCTAACATCATAAAAAGGGCTATGGGAGTTATGAGCCTAGGACCTTGAATAAAATGTGTATGTTTGTTATGTGCTATTACTCTATAATCTTGTGTTTGTATTCTTTCCCAATTTTTATTGTGTTTTTGTGTATCATAGATGATAGAAATAATTGTACACAACCTCATATATGAATGAATGAATGGACAAATGAATAGATTTGACAGAACCTCAAGAAGCTGAATAACATGAAATTCCTTTTTATAAAATCAGTCTATTGGAATACCTAGCCCACCACTTAGCACATGTGAGAACCTTAGGAAACAGTTCCTAAATGCTGTCATGTTCCTTTAATCATATGTCTTAGCTGCAAAATATTGGACCATTTAATGGTAAAACAAAAGAAAATTACTTTTGAAGATCATCATTAAAAGCAGAAATACAGAAAAACCATAGTGCCATGTCATGTTGATATTTTGAAAAATCCCAGCACCCCAATATCTGTAACAAATTCCAAAGCAAAGAAAGTTCTAATGACTTCATCATTGAAAACCTTTATTAAATTTAAGTCCCAATAATTGTTGAAATATTTCAGATGATATTTATAGTAAAATATTATCTAACTCTTTTCACATTGTAGGACTTTGGCTGACATCCAGGTCTAGGAAAAAATTTTGGTCTTCCATTGTAAATGAATTTACATCCTAGAGAATTTATGTGGCTGTGTGATGAGAGGTTGCAAGCCCAGTTATAGGTACTGGAGTTCAGAAGATTGTTAGGATTCTAATTTGGCTAGTTTTAAAGTGCCATCTTATCAGGATTCCCAGCAGAAGGAGGTTTTCAACAAGTGGGCTCACAGGAGTAGCAGCAGCAGACTGGGCGGCAGCAGGACTGTCCACAGTAGGACGGGCGGCAGCAGGAGGCCTCGGCGTGGTGCAGCTGGCAGCAGGATGGAGGTGTGCAGCTCACCACACAGCAGGGGGGCAGGTAGGTGCCCTCCACGCGGCAGTCTGGGCGGCACCACCTGATACGGGTGCTCACAGCTCCACTGCTGCCTTCCTGGCCATAGCCGATGCCACCACCAATGCCATAGCTGGTTCCGCAGGAGCTGGTCTGGCAGCAGCTTGGCTGGCAGCAGCTGGTCTCACAGCAGCTTGGCTGGCAGCAGCTAGTTTCACAGCAGCTTGGCTGGCAGCAGCTGGAGCCACAAGTCCCACTGGTTGAGAAGCTGGGAAACCCACAGAAGCTGGTCTGGCAGCAGCTTGGCTGGCAGCAGCTGGTCTCACAGCAGCGTGGCTGGCAGGAGCTGGTCTCACAGCAGCTTGGCTGGCAGCAGCTGGAGCCACAGGTCCCACTGGTGGAGCAGCTGGGAAATCCACAGAAGCTGGTCTGACAGCAGGCCATGGTGTCAGGAGTTGGTCTGAGGTTTGGGTTGCTTGGAGGAGTTTCTGAGTTGTGGCTGCCTATTCCACCTCGGGCTTTTTATAAGTCTTGACCAATTCCTCTATCTGTGGCGAGCAACATTTTTATCTTGTTACTCTTTAAACCAGCCTTTCTAGGGCCCTCTGATGGTTCAAATGCTGAATTGTTTTAAATATATCTTGAAATTGATTTTTCCTTATTGCTCAGCTAATACTCACCAAATGTGTTTGTCCTTGGTAAAAATGTTAACATTTTGTTTTCAAACAATGGTGTAATTTCTACTTGAGCTTCAGCTTCAGTTTTGCACTTGTGGGCATATCATCTGACAAGGTGACTCTCACCCATAAGATGATGTGATTTTGGGGATTGTATTCACCAAACCTCAAGTCTCCAGAAAAGAATTATGAATCATGACTGTCCTATGTAAGACTGCTTTATATTTTTTAGACTAGTAAGATTATACTCTCTCTCTATAATCTTATTAGCCAGATAGAAATTCTGATAAACTCTACATTCATAGAAATTCATATATTTTTCACTGAAATGAAATCTTTCCAATTTCTGTGATATCTCCTGAACTTCACATTCATATCTGAGGAAACATTGATCACTCAGGAGGATATATAAAACAAAACCTGTTCAATTCCAATGTCTCTTAAAAGAGAGGCTAAAATTCATGTTCAGTAATTGGAAAAAGATTGCAAAATATTTTAATGAAATCTACACTTCTCTATGAAAGACAAAAATCACCGGTATATGGATTATCTGGCATATAATTTCTCAAAGGCAGAATTTATTTTTAATTTATGTCATTTCACATTACTAAACTGTGTGTCCTGTGAAAAGATATTAGACCAAAGAGCATGACAACTGAATTTAGGAAGGGAAATCAATCAAAGAAAAAGCAAGAGTTAGAAAATACTTTTTTCTGCTTTATAAGGCAGGTTAGAAAATGGGTGACCAAATATAGTTCAAGAGGTGTAGTATAATAAATGCAAAGAGATTAAGATAAATTTCGACAAAATAAAAGTTAAAACAATTCCTGGCCATTGCTAGAAGAAAGAATGTGATTTTCTACTGGGAGTTTAGGGTTACATAACATACATGAAAAAAGTCTGGACAAAAACATATTATTTCTACTTGGGGTAGGTTTATTTCTCCCTTCCCATCATGAATAGAAACACATAGTTAGCATTTTATGAGGTGGTGGTGTTTATACAGGAATAGGGTTATATTACAATGTGATTCATGCCAGCATCAGTAAAGATGTTCATGTCATATGGTAACTATGACTGTAGGTATGACGTTGAAAATGGTTATATGTAATCGCTGAACGTTGGAGATCAAAAATGTGTAAATTATCTTGTTCCACCACTTAATTTTATAGGTGTAGAAACTGACATCATTCTTATTATAAATAGCACATATTTATTAACTTCTACTATGCCCAGAGCACTAAAGGCTTATACAGAAAGCAGGACCCCATCTGTTTGTTTCATATCTTGCTCTAGTATAAAAATCAGTGTAGTAGTAACAGGAGGGATTAATCAAGGAAAAGAGTTGAGTAAAGAACTATTTAGTCTCAAAGTTCTAAATGGGAACATTGGTGGTGTGGTATGGAGCGCTTTTCATTTTCACTTAACATTAGTTGGTGTTAGAATACTCTTGAGTCTTGGAGAGGTTAAGCGACTTGTTCCATTCCCAGAGTACACAACTAGAAGAGCTGGGTATAAAACTCCTATCACTCATTCCTAGACCAGTTCTTTTTATTTTATACCATGCTACTTTTCAGAATCAATTAATGTTAGTAAAGCTCTTTGTATTTGTCTTTTTTTCTTAAAAAAGGTATTTTGTAATAGCTCAAGAATATAAATATTAGATGATAGACAGATGACACTATGGACTAGCAATTTTAAATACACAATAAATAAGTATAAATATGTTAAAGTTCTTTTAAGTATCTGGACCAGAGACTTTTAAAAAAATTATTATTATACTTTAAGTTCTAGGGTACATGTGCACAACATGCAGGTTTGTTACATATGTATACATGAGGTTTGTTACATATGTATACCTGTGCCATGTTGGTGTGCTGCACCCATTAACTCGTCATTTACATAAGGTATATCTCCTAATGCTATCCCTCCTCCCTCCCCCCTCCCCACAATAGGCCCTGGTGTGGACCAGAGACTTATAATTGGAATAAATCACATTTGCTTCCTAGTCGTTTTTGTTTCCCACATTCAACTAAGTTAATATACTTTCTGGGTTTCTACATCTGCCATACTCATTGTGTCTTCTTTATTCCATGGGTATTATCTTAGTTGAGCTCTTATTGTACATCGGTTGGACCAGGGCAATATCTTCCTGATTAGTTTCTGTATAGTTCTGTGCAACTTATTTCTCTGGCCTTTGACCTCTGTCTTTATAAGGTGCTATCATGAGAATTGTCCCAATGCCCAGCTCTTGTTATGCCATTTTCCTGCCCCAAAACTTTCAACAGCTCCTTACTGCTTATTGCATTAAGGGTGTACTCCCTTGTCTAGTATTCAAAGCATACAAATTTTCCAAATCTTTCTTTCACTATCACTCTCTATATATCCAGTGCCCCCAGCCAAACTGTACTCTGAACAATGCTATGGTTCCCCTCCCTCCATACCTTTGCTCATACTATTTCTATTGCTACGAATGCCATCCCTCTGATCTGGGTAGCACAATCTGAACCCATATAAAATGTTAGCTTCTCTTTTCAATCTTTCTTTTTTTCCTCAACCAATAGTGACTTCTGTGTTGATACCACACAGTGTTGTACTTTTAGTTTTTCATATTCTACTTTTTAGATGAATTATAGGTGAATATGACTCGTGTCCCTAGAAGCTTTTTGAAGAAGGGAACATTTTTAATTCAATTTTAATTTCTATTTTATACCATGTAGCCTGTGACTTGCATATGGTAGGCAAACAGTGCATTTAGACCCTATTTGTCAACGTATTTAAAAACAACCCAAAATGGATTAAATACTTAAATATAAGACCGCAAATAATAAAACTACTAGAAGAAAACATACAGGAAGCATTTTATGGCACTGGTCTGGGCAATGGTTTTTTTCTTGGGGGGATAAGACCTCAAAGGCACAGGCAACAAAAGTGAAAGTAGACAAATGGGATTATATAAAAGTAAAAACCTTCTGCACAGCAAAGGAAATAATCAAATCAACAGAGTGAAGAGACAACCTAGAGAATGGGAGAAAATATTTTCAAACTATGCATCTGACCAGGGGTTAATATCCAGAATATATAAGGAACTTGAACAACTCAACAGTGAATAACAATAATAAATCCAATTAAAAATAGGTAAAAGACCTGAATAGATATTTCACAAAAGAAAACACACAAATGGCCAACACATATATGAAGAAGTGCTCAGCATCACTAATCATCATGAAATGCAGATCAAAACCACAATGAGATACCATATCACCCCAATTAGAATGGCTATTATCAAAAATACAAAAAAGTAACAAATCCTGGTGTGGATGTGGTAAAAGGGGAGCTCATACAAGGTTGGAGGGAATGTAAAGTAGCATAGCCATTATGGAAAACAGTATGGAGGGTCCCCCAAAAATAGAACTACCATATGATCCAGCAATCCCATTACTGAGTATATGTCCAAAGGAAATGAAATCAGTATGTTGAGGAGATATCTGCACTTCCATGTTTGTTGCAGCACTATTCACAGCAGACAACATATGAAAACAATCTAAGTGTCCCATCAATGGATGAATGGATAGAGAAAATATGACACTCTCACACACACACAATGAAAACTATCAGCCATAAAAACAATGAAATACTGTCATGTGCAACAACATGGATGAACCTGGAGGACATTATGGTAAGTGAAATTAACCAGGCACAGGAAGACAAACAGCACATTCTCTCACTCCTATGTGAAATCTAAAGAAGTTAATCTCATAGAAGTAGAGAGTAGAATACTGGCTACCAGAGGCTGGGGAGAGTGAGAGGAGGGGAGGATAAGCAGAGATTGGTCAACAGGTACAAAGTTACAGATAGATAGGAGGGGTAAGTGTTGGTATTCTAATGTACAGTAGGATGACTATGGTTAATAATATTGTATCGTATATTTCAAAATAGCTAACAGAGAAGATTTTAAATGCTCTTACCATGAAAAAATGATAAATGTATGAGGTGATGAATATGCTAAACACCCTGACTTGATTATTACAAAATGTATACATGTATGGAAACATCACACTGCACCCCATAAACATGTACAATTATGTGTCAGTTTTTAAAATTAAAAGTTAATTTAATACAAAACATTAGAATGAGTAAATAAAACCAAAGTTTTTGCAAGACCAAAGAACAGATATTTATTAGAAAATAAACATGCCACAAAATCTTAGATAGGTAGAAGGAAATTGCTTCCTTTACAAAGACTTCAGAAGGGCCCAGGTCTTAATGATGAGCCCGGTTCTCGGTTCCCAGCTTGGTTGATGTGGGGTCTTGCGGGCTCAGGGCAGGAGGTTTGTTAAAGTAGAGAAACGGGAGTGTGACTTTTTCAGAAGGTGAGTTGCATGTTCCGGGCAGTCAGTGACCTGCTCAGCAGGAGAAGGTCCTGCAGGTGGTGCTGCAAGGCGTCGGCTGGCCGCAGGGGGGCCGGCAGCAGGGGGACTGCACAGACACAGGCTGGCAGCAGGTGGTGGCCCAGCAGCAGGGCCTGCAGACCACAGCCGTGCACGACGTGGGGCAGCAGGTGATGGGGCGGCAGCAGCCTTCCTGCAGGGAGCAGGGGTCGCAGCACACCGGGCGGCGGCAGGGCTCGCAGATGGGGCGCGTGCAGCGGGGCACGCAGGTCACGGGGCGGCACACGGTGGTCTGGTAGGTCACGGGGCGGCAGCAGCAGGGGTCGCGGTAGCAGCAGGGCTGGCAGCAGCCTCCCCCGTAGCTCAGGGAGGAGAAGGTGGAGCCGCAGCAGGAGCCAGTCATGGTGGTGTCTGAGGCTGGTGTGGGGTGGGCTGTTGAGAGGAGCTGGGTGTTCTCAGGTGTGAATGTCCTCCTCCCGCTCCGGGCCCTTTATATACCCTGGCCAGGGGCAGGTGACCCTTTTCGTTTACCTTTTGGCCAATTAAGTAGAATTCTGTTTTGGCTAATGGCTGCTTGTGACACACTCATTATCTCATTAAAGAGCTCTTGTTGCATCTCTAAGTATGGATGTACCTACACCGTGTGAAAATCTAAGAACTCATCGTCATTTGAGGTGATAGTAGCTCTCGATGCTTATTTTGAGTAGATAGCACTGGATCAAATCCGGACAAAATGGTCTAAAAACTTTTCAGTTTTAAAAAGAAATTATAAACATAGAGGAGTACATAGAACACTGAGTAGAGCCTATCCCGACCCCAGCAGGGGACTCAAGTCCTTGGAAGCACCTACATGTGAAAAGTGAATCACACGAGTGTTAGACAAGACCTCCCATGTAGTCTGCTTGGGAATATGTTTATCACTTGAAGTAGTGGGATACATAGGCCTTGAATAGGATAGTAGCTCATCTAGTTTTACAGGACAGATGAAAATTTTTGCAAGCCACTAAGTATTGGAATAATACCTCCAAGACTGCCTTGCATGTTTTCTTTTCTCTAGTACATGGTTCTGTGCAACTCTGGTCCTTCTGCTCATAAGGTGCTGATTTTTATCTCTGAAACATGTCATTTTTTAGCCTTGCCTTTCTTGTGCATGTAATGAAGAATTCTGTAATGGGAAATTTTTCTTAATATACCTTGACAGCTGGGCGCAGTGGCTCATGCCTGTAATCCCAACACTTGGGGAGGCTGAGGCAGGCAGATCACCTGAGCTCAGGAGTTCAAGACCACCCTGGGCAATATGGTGAAACCCCAACTCTAATAAAATACAAAAAATTAGCCAGGTGTGGTGGTGGGTGCCTGTAGTCCTAGCTATGCAGGAGGCTGGGGAACGAGAATCACTTGAGCCCCAGAGGCGGAGGTTGCAGTGAGCCAAGATCATGCCACAGAACTCCAGCTTGAGCTGCAAAGTGAGACTCCATCTCAAAAGGATATATACATGTATACCTTGACATAAGTGCTATGACTAGCAAGTGACAAGAAAGGGGTTTTCAACCGACATTGCACACATATCCAGTACACTGTTCAACGGAGACACGTTGGGAGGCTGCCCAGTGTTCTGCTGTGGCACTGCTAAAAGCGTGATGGACGGGCTCCTTCAGGAAGTGTTGCCAGAGGCAGTTTAGGAACTGCAAAGGGAAACAATCCCATTACCTTCCAGCTTTACTCCTCCTGTTAGTCACCAGACAGGGTTTTGAATCACTTCAGGATCATTTTCTTTATTTGAAAGAATGTGCCTTGGACCCCGATATCTTAAGCTCCCCAAATGGAATCTCAAGCATAATTTCAAAACTTTAAGGGGAACGTAAATTGACTGAACCCATAGTCACAATTAGCGAAACAGAAGAAGGAGCTATCAGGCACAATCTCATCACTAGAGACCTTTGACTCTCTTGTTTTAGATTCCTTTCTTTGTTCATGGACATGGGATTTTTGTTTTTCAAAGCGGTAACCAGAGGTAACTAGGTAAAAAGTTGTATATTCTGCTCTTTTTGAGACATATTATCTCATAATTTATTTTCATGCTGCTGTGGAGTCTTCATGGTAATCACATTTTATGCAATGGGAGCCTCTTTGGAAGACTTAAATCATCACATTAACAAGACTCATTTCTCTACTGCACAAACTTTGAACCCAAGTTAATTCCAAAGACATCTGTCTCTCCCCTTTGTAAAGATCCAAAAAAATAGTCTGTGTATCATTCAGTAAACCTTTCTAATGTTTATTCACTCTAAGACACTTATCCACACCCCATAGCCAAACTTAATTTGCAGGCAGAGAAGTTATGGGTCACGCTTCAGTTATTCATGCCCCAGAGTTGTGAGAGCACAGACAGCTCTGCGGTTTGAAACTGGTGGCAAGTCACATCCTATTTTCTGACCCCACTTATTCTGAAACTGGACAATGCTCATTTAAAGCTCTGCTGCTTACTGGCTGTGTGTCCTTGGGCCATAATAATAGTTCATATCACAATTGTTGTAAGGATTACATGAGCTAATATTTGTCAAGTGCTAAGAACAAACAGTGTCTGGTACTTAGTATCTAAAATAGATATATTTTATATTATAATATACAAATATATATTTATATATAACATATAAAGATATATTTACTATATATACTATATATTTATATATAACATATAAATATATATTTAAATATATAGTATATATAGTAAATATATTTTTAAATATACAGTAAATATATATATTTATACATATATACACATATATAGTAACATGACCTTTTACTATATATAGAGTAAATATATGTAGTACATATATACATATATGTATATATGTACATATATACCTGTATGTGTATATATACATATACATATACACACATATATATGTATAAGTATATAGTAAAAGGTCATGTTACATTGGTACTTTTTAAATTCTAAACTTTAAGTTTAGAACAAAGATCAACATATTTTTTATGGCAAATGATCGGTTCTCTGCTCAGTCACCAAAGAATATGCATGAAATAACATTATTCAGTGGTGAGTTCCATTAATAGCATGAAGTAAAATAAAAGCACCTGGAAGGAAGAAATAGAGCACCTTCTCATTGAGTACTTACCTCTGTTAAGGGAGTCAGGCTATTGTTGAACTGACAGGCGGCACGTCTGTCAGGACTGTGTATAACAACAAGACCCCTACTGAGAACCCCACAGTCCATGCAATACAGAATGGGGTCTTAGAGAAGCATCCTTAAAAAAAAAAAAAAAAGGCCTTCAAATTGATTTAGACAGATTTCTCGTGGCGGTGGACAACAGATTTTGTGTAATAAACTCTAGAGCTTTATTTCACATTATCATTTAACAATAACATTATGAACAATTTTTTTTTCACTATTTCAACTTTTCCTTTAGATTCCGGGGGTACATTGTGTGATGTACCAGTTTGCTATGTGGGTATATTGTGTGATGCTGAGGTTTGGGGTATGATTGATCCTGTCACCCAGGACTGAGTGTAGTAGCCAATAGTTTTTCAATCCTTGTCTCTCTCCCTCTCTCCCCACTCTAGTAGTCCCCGATGTCGATTGTTGCCATCATTAGGTCAATGACTACCCGATGTTTAATTCCCATTTGTCAGTGAGAACATATGGCATATGGTTTTCTGTTCCTGGGTTAATTTGATTAGGATAATGGCCCCCAGCTGCATCCATGTTACTGTGAAGGACATGAGTTCATTGTTTTTTATGGCTGAGTTGTACTCCATAGTGTATGTGTACCACATTTTCTCTATCCAGTCCACCACTGATGGGAACCTAGGTTGATTCCATGTCTTTGCTATTGTGAATTGTACTGTGACAAACATGCAAGTGCATGTGTCTTTTTGGTAGAATGATTTATTTTCTTTTGGCTACAGACCAAGTAAAGGGATTGCTGGGTCAAATGATAGTTCTATTTTAAGTTCTTGAGAAATCTCCACATTGCTTTCCATAGTGGCTGAACTAATCTACATTCCCATCAACAGCATATAAGCATTCTCTCCTCTCGACAGCCTTGTCAGCATCTGTTGTTTTTTTACTATTTCTTTCTTTATTCTGAAAGTATGGGGCTTCAATTACTGAGCTTTTTAATAATAGCCATTCTGACTGGTGCAAGATGGTATCTCATTGTGGTTTTGATTTGCATTTCTTTGATGAATAATGATATGGGGCATTTTTTCACATGTTTGTTGGCTGCTTGTATGTCTTATTTTGAGAAGTGATTGTTCAAGTCCTTTGCCCACTTTTTAATGGGGTTATTTGTTTTTTGCTTGTTCAATTGTTTAAGTTCCTTATAGATTCTGGATATTAGGCGTTTATTGGATGCACAGCTTGTGAATATTTTCTCTCATTCTGTAGGTTGTCTATTTACTGTGTTGATAGTTTCATTTACTGTGCAGAAGCTCTTTAGTTTAATTAGGTCCCGCTTGTCAATTTTTGTGTTTGTTGCAATTGCTTTTGAGGACTTAGTCATAAATTCTTTCTGAAGATTGATGCTCAGAATGATGTTTTCTAGATTTTCTCCTGGGGTTTTTATAGTTTGAGGTCTTACATTTAAATCTTTAATCCATCTTGAGTTAATTTTTCTATATGGTGAAATGTTGGGGTCTAGTTTCAATCCTCTGCATAGAGCTAGCCAGCTATCTCAGCACCACTTATCGAATAGGGAGTCCTATCCTCATTGCTTATTTTTGTTAATGTTATCAAAGATTAGATTGTTGTATGAGTGTGGCTTTATTTCTGGATTCTCTATTCTGTTCCTTTTGTCTATGCCACTTTATATTTTACAACCTTCTGTTTTGGTACCAGTACCATGCTGTTTTGTTTACTGTAGTCTTGTAGCGTAGTTTGAAGTCAGGTAATGTGATGCCTCCAGATTTCTTTTTATTTAGGATTGCTTTGGCTATTTGGGCTCTTTTCGGTTCCATATGAATTTCAGAATCGTTTTTTTTCTGGTTCTGTGAAAAATGAGATTGGTAGCTTGATAAAAATAGCATTGAATCTGTAGATTGCTTTGGGCAGTGTAGCCATTTTAATGACATTGATTCTTCCAATCCATTGGCATGGGATGTTTTTCCATTCGTTTGTGTCACCTATCATTTCTTTAAGTCGTGTTCTGTAATTTTCTCTGTAGAGATTTTTCACTTCCTTGGTTAGATGTATTCCTAGGGGGTGTGTGTATGTGTGTGTGGCTATTGAAGTGTAAAATAAAGTCGTAAAATATACAACCATTTTGTGATTAACATGTCTCTCACCATACTAAGAAGAAGTGTTTGACTTAAGGTCTAAATGCAGGGAACATGCATTCTCCAGGGTCTTTTCTAAACTTTTGTGATTATAATTACATTAGTAAGTAACTAATTTACTCTTACATTACTCATGTTTCTTTAACTTTTGAAAGAGAGGTAATTGGCCAGAGGTTGCCTAAGGCTTCTTCCATCTCTAACACCCTGGGTATTCTATGATGTTCCAACAGGTGTTGGATCAGTAAATACACCATTAGGCTGGGAATATAAGTTTCAACCCAGGTGCAGCCTCCCAGGGTGTTTCTTGTTGCAGAACATTTCTCAGGTGTTCGATGCATGCCTGGAATTCTGGGCACAAGTGACTCTGTACACATGATAAAGACATAGTTGTACTCATCTTCCTGACTCAGCTGTGCTCCACAAATGCCATTTACGATGATTATAAGAAAACTACTCAGACTTAAGTTATGAGAACTATGTAAGAGGATTGTTCTGCATCTTGCTTTGAGTATCTCTAGACAAAAGAGAGATGCAATCTACCGGAAGGAAATATCACAAAGACCATGATTTCTATGCTAAGAATATTGAGTTTTATTAGAAAGCAGACAACATGATATGGGAGTTAGACTGGAGTCCTAGGAAGAGAGAGTATTTTTCATCTGTAGTTGGTCTGAAAAGGTATCTTCAGTGCATAGGGTGAGCTAGTATGAAGAGATGAGAAATGGGCTTCTCAAGGAAACGTGTATTGCTCTGCGGTGAAGCCCTGAGGGGCAGCGGGATGGTCCTGGCCATCTTCTGAAGGGTTCTTCGTGATTACGGGCTGCTCAGCAGGAGAAGGTCCTGCAGGTGGTGCTGCAAGGCGTCGGCTGGCCGCAGGGGGGCCGGCAGCAGGGGGACTGCACAGACACAGGCTGGCAGCAGGTGGTGGCCCAGCAGCAGGGCCTGCAGACCACAGCCGTGCACGACGTGGGGCAGCAGGTGATGGGGCGGCAGCAGCCTTCCTGCAGGGAGCAGGGGTCGCAGCACACCGGGCGGCGGCAGGGCTCGCAGATGGGGCGCGTGCAGCGGGGCACGCAGGTCACGGGGCGGCACACGGTGGTCTGGTAGGTCACGGGGCGGCAGCAGCAGGGGTCGCGGTAGCAGCAGGGCTGGCAGCAGCCTTCCCCGTAGCTCAGGGAGGAGAAGGTGGAGCCGCAGCAGGAGCCAGTCATGGTGGTGTCTGAGGCTGGTGTGGGGTGGGCTGTTGAGAGGAGCTGGATGTTCTCAGATGTGAATGTCCTCCTCCCGCTCCGGGCCCTTTATATACCCTGGCTGGGAGCTAATGACCCCCAGGACACGAGGTCATTTCCTTGTTTTCACTTATTCTTCCTGAAATAACACCTGCAGATTAGTAAGTTTTCTAGACATTGTTTAGATACTCAGGTACACATAAATGTCTATTTGTTTTCCTTATTTAGTGTAGACCCATTATATTTTGCTATTTATGGTTCAAATATGAATTTAATGACCCTAACTTCAAAGTCTCCAATTATCATTATAATTCAATGATGCTTTTGCCAGTTGCTGTTTTGATAGCACAAAGCAGCTGTCATGCTCTGCATGCTCTGAGGGTTACTTGCTAGCAGTTGAAGTACACCTCAAGTTGTTAGCATTCTTTGCCACTGCTAAGCTTCCTGGGCAAAACAAGTTGAGGATAATACTACAGGGATAGTTTAAAAGTCAAGATTTCTCAGTAAAAGAAGAATTTTCCAGTCCTCTTTTTGGAGGTACAAGAATGCATTTTAGTAGGTTTCCATCATCCAGTGGTTTTTGTCTTAGAGATATGTTCATTGATTTCTATGGTTGTATATTTCCAGACCAAGGTAAATTTCACTGTAATCTTCATGATAGCCAGTATCATTAAGTTCTAACTATGTTCCAAGCAGCATATTAAAAAATACACGTATTAATGTCATCTTCATAACATTCTTAGGATGTAGATACTGTTTATTTCTCATTTCACACATGAGGAACCAGATAAGTGACTTACCCAAGGTCATGTACCTAGTAAGTGTTGGAGCCAATACTCACTCCAGAAATATCTGTGGGAACATTATTTGTCAGCCCAAAAAGCTGAAGAACTCACTGTAGCTAAAAAATGGATTGTAGGCACCACATTCCCAGATATTAAGGAATGTCTATTTTATTTAGGAACTTTTACAATGTATTTACTTTGAAAACAGTTGTTATTTGTGATATGGCTAATTTTTTAGAGTTAGCTGAAAGGACTCTATGTCTTACCAATAGCCTCAGGAATGGGAAGAATTACCTTCTATTCAGCCTTCTGAAAATGTCAAAACATACCCTAAGGAGATAGTGTCATAGTTGGGCATAATTGAATGATCATGGGGTATTGTGAACAAAGCCACCAAAATGGTGAGAAAGTCAAACAAGTCTATGTAGATGAAGGCTGCAGTCTTGCAGTATAATAAAACCCTTCAGTAGTGATCCCAGTTGAATGTGTTCTCAGGCCTCATCCGGCCCATACCTCAGTGTCTTCAACATCTCCCTGTGTGCTATGCTGGGGCTCATTTCTGCTTATGGAACCAATTGTCATTTTTAATTGTTTCAAATTGTCATGACTTGTAGGCAAATTATGTCACTCAATCACATTTTAGTCTTTGCCTCTTAATTTGCTTGGTCCTGACCTTTTCCTTTACAACTAAGTCTGTTCTATTAGGTTGGTGCAAAAAGTAATTGTGGTTTTTGGCATTACTTTCAATGGCAAAAGCTGCAATTACTTTTGCACCAATCTAATAGATCTGAAGTTGAAGGTTCAAGTGTAGGCCTTCTTATTGATCACACTTCTTGCATGGTTTCTTACAGGCTTACCCAGATCTGCACCAGTCAGTTTGGCCAACCAGAGAATGGGGTGACTGTGGAAATAAATGAGATTCAATAATAGCGATAACTTTAGGGGGAAACAAGGCATTCTCCATTTGAGAAAACACTTTTAAATAAGGAGGTCTCTAGAAGGCTAAAAAGAAAAACTCTGAGAGGAGAAAAACAGATGTACTTAGCAAATTTTGAAAACACTGATCAAGATTATATACAAAGAGGCTGGGCGTGGTGGCTCACGCCTGTAATCCCAGCACTTTGGGAGGCTGTGGCGGGCGCATCACGAGGTCAGGAGATCGAGACCATCCTGGTTAACATGGTGAAACCCCATCTCTACTAAAAATACAAAAAATTAGCTGGGCATGATGGCAGGCACCTGTAGTCCCAACTACTCGCAAGGCTGAGGCAGAAGAATGGTGTGAACCCGGGAAGCGGAGCTTGCAGTGAGCGGAGATTGTGCCACTGTACTCCAACCTGGGCAACAGAGCAAGACTCCGTCTCCAAAAAAAAAAAAAGAATATATAGAAAGAAATTAGACTTATGAGCCTATCCATTGGTTAATTACCAAACGGTTAACAAAGATAAAACTCCATTGTGCACATACTGAAAATGTAAAGGTTTTGAATATAACAGTCTTCTTGTTGAGAAACTTTTACCATATTTCCAGAAAAAAGATCTTTCTTCATGATTGGTTTATTGTTTTAAGAATATGCACATCCAGCATGATGAGTTGAGAGTTGGGATGGAATGATGATGTTTTTCTCTCTTCTAACCAATCCCCTTAGAACTTATTCATTCATCATTCAACACATCATTTTTTATTATACTCAATGTGCCAAATATTGTGCAGGTCAGTGGGAATCTAGTAGTGAACAAAGTTAGTCAAGATCCTGGCCCTCAATGTAAATTAGCTCAGCCATTGTGGCAAGCAGTTTGGCAATTTCTGAAAGTATTTAAAACAGAATTGCCATCCAACCCAGCAATCCCATTATTGGGTATGGACCCAGAGGAATAGAAGTCATTCTACCATAAAGACAATACATGCATACGTCTGGTCAAAGTAGCAAAAATATGGAATCAACCTAAATACCCATTAAGGGTGGACAGGATAAAGAAAATATGGTACACATACATCACAGAATAGTACACAGCCATAAAAAAAGGAAATTATGTCCTTTGTAACAATGTGGATGAAGCTGGAGGCCATTATCCTAAGCGAACTAACGCAGATACAGAAAACCAAATACCACATGTTCTCACTTATAAGTGGTATCTAAACATTGAATACATATGGACACAAAGAAGGGAACAACAGATACTGAGGCCTACTTGAAGGCGGATGGCGGGAAGAGGGTGAGGATGAAAAAACCACCTGTCTGTTACTATGCTTTTGTTTAATTTAATTAATTAATTAATTTTTTGAAACGGAGTCTCACTCTGTCACCCAGGCAGGAGTGCAGTGGTGCAATCTTGGCTCACCGAAGCCTCTGCCTCCCAGGTTCAAGTGATTCTCCTGACTCAGCCTCCTGAGTAGCTTGGATTACAGGCGCATGCCACCATGCCCAGCTAATTTTTGTATATTTAGTAGAGACAGGGTTTCGCCATGTTGGCCAGGCTGGTCTTGAATTCCTGGCCTCAAGTGACCTACCCACCTTAGCCTCCCAAAGTGCCGGGATTACAGGCATAAGCCACTGCACCTGGCCATCTGTTACTATGCTTATTACCTGGGTGATGAAATAATCTGTATACCAAAACCCTGTGACACACAATTTACCTATATAACACACCTGCACATGTATCCCTGAACTTAAAATAAATTTAAATTTAAAAAAATGAAGACCTCTGCCCTCACAAAGCTTCCCTTGCCTCACTTTTCTCAATGGGCAGGTAGATATGCCCAGGAATACATGCCGAACAATCAAAGAAACCTCTTTTCTATCAGATGCTAGGAACTAAAAACATATTTCTCAGCGAAATGATAGTGGTTAGCCTTCCTTACCAACCTACAAGTATTTAACAATATCAACAATATATGCAGTATGGATTAATGTTATCAGCATTTCAACTGCATTGGTGTTGTTTAAATGGTAAGATGAATGTGGAGCTCAAAACCAGGATGATGACAACCAAGGCTTCACTTCTCCCTGCCTTCTCAGCAGCAGCCACTCCACTGGAAGTAGAACTGGCCGTGATGGTGCTGATGGGAACCATGGAGAATTTGGGATAGTGGTTCCTCCAGCATGGGATGTTCAGTGGCTAGGGATTCCCAGGTCCCCTTTGACATCAATTACTGCACAGTTTTCTACATTGGTGAACAAATGGGGCTGTAACTTAACTTAGACTTCCTCCCCCTTATCATGTGTGTGAATTATTCATAAGTCAAGTTTATGTTTACAGAGACCTACTGTAGTCTCACCATTTCCTCAGCATCACCATAAAACCTGCGACTAGAAATATGAAGGTGAATCACATGAGATGATCAGATTTATTTTGACATGCTATTAAAATTATAGACCTTCCACCTGAGTTGTTCCTATTCTAAAGCTCAAAAATGGCCCTTAGAAAATCCTTCCTTTCGTTCTTCTGATTCTGTATGCTGTAATGTAAGCTAAATATGAGCTTTTGAAGAGTGATAAACAATAAATAAAAAGAAATGTGTTTACTTCCCCAGAAATAAAATTTTATTTTATTTTTACAGGCAAAAATACAGCATACAAATAGCATTATCCTGGAAGAAAAAAAATCTCATCTGAGAACCTTGAAATAATACAAAAAAGGGTGATGAGTCAGTGGGACAGAGTTCTATTCAAGAGGAGCTTTGATTTGTATTTACTCGTTTTTTTTTTTGTTTTGTTTTGTTTTGTTTTGTTTTTAAGCCAAGAAATCAAATGATGAAAGCTGGAATTTTTCTCAAGATTGTCAGAGAGGGCCAGGATTAGCTACATAATTATGTGGGGAAACAGGATGTTATTGTTGAATTCGTGCTTGTGGATCAGCTAGGCTGCAAAGGTGGAGTCTCTCATCTGATCCAGAAGGGGTGGAAGAGTCTGCACATGATTCTGTGCACCTGGGAATGTTTTGTGCGTTGAGGGGAGAGGTGGGGTCTCAGCAGGAGAAGGTCCTGCAGGTGGTGCTGCAAGGCGTCGGCTGGCCGCAGGGGGGCCGGCAGCAGGGGGACTGCACAGACACAGGCTGGCAGCAGGTGGTGGCCCAGCAGCAGGGCCTGCAGACCACAGCCGTGCACGACGTGGGGCAGCAGGTGATGGGGCGGCAGCAGCCTTCCTGCAGGGAGCAGGGGTCGCAGCACACCGGGCGGCGGCAGGGCTCGCAGATGGGACGCGTGCAGCGGGGCACGCAGGTCACGGGGCGGCACACGGTGGTCTGGTAGGTCACGGGGCGGCAGCAGCAGGGGTCGCGGTAGCAGCAGGGCTGGCAGCAGCCTCCCCCGTAGCTCAGGGAGGAGAAGGTGGAGCCGCAGCAGGAGCCGGTCATGGTGGTGTCTGAGGCTGGTGTGGGGTGGGCTGTTGAGAGGAGCTGGGTGTTCTCGGGTGTGAATGTCCTCGTGCCCCTCTGGGCCCTTTATATGCCCTGGCTGGGAGCTAATGACCCCCAGGACGTGAGGTCATTTCCTGGAGTTGTAGCTGCCCGTTGAAATGAGAACTCTGGATTTAACTGCTGAGGCAGCGATCCCTAAATCACTAAAGGATGCTTTGTTTTCTACCTGTCTGCTTTTTCCCTTTAACTGAATACCTGGTGATGTATATCATCAGAACAATTGCTCATCTGTCAGCTTCCAGGTCATGCCATGTGAGAAGATGCAAGTTTGAAGAATCCAGCATTGCCACCATCACACTTTCCTCTTGTTTGCTGCCATCCGTGACTTAAGCATAAGACTGGAAAGTTCATGAGTCACAGGCCAGGTTTCTGATTGGCATTGAGATCAAGTAAGAATTTCTAAAAAGCCAAAATTGTTCATAAGAGCGGATGTGTATTGATTCTGCTATGGAAAGCATGGCCCAGTGTTTGATGACACAGTGCCTAACCTTGTTTGTAAGAAAATCATCACCAAAGCTGCTAGACTGATTTTATTTTAGTAATCTGAGTTGGTTTATAACTCATTAACACTTATGAGACACTATGTAGATGATGCTGTACTATTTGGGGGTGGAGAGGGAAAGGAAAGAAAAATAACTTTCAAATAGTTTCCTATCACATAGCAGTCACAAATTTTAGTAAGGCAAGACAAAGATAAATCAAGCAATTAAAGGGAAAGAACTTTTCTGGAAACAATAAAGTCAAAGTAAGTGGGGATTTAATTCATTCTGTGCCTTTCTGAATGCCCTTCCATGATTATTGTCTTAGAAATAAAATTGAAATTGGCTATTTCTTGCTTTCTTGCTTTGACATATGCACTTTGTATTACATACTTCAAAATCTATGGACAATATCTACAAAGGAATCAGTTATCTTTCTGTCACAGCTGCTTTAGTTTGTTGGCTGAGGGTTTTGTTTGCTTATGAGGTGGTAAGGTGGTATTATGAAAAAGACAAGGGGAATTAGTTGAGCTGGTGACCAATAAAATAGCTTTGTCTTTTCCAGCCATAGTGAAGACGAATAGGAATACAGAAAATAAATTTAGTGTTGGAAGGTAGATTAAAGATAACATTGCCCAAGGAATGCTGATGGTCTTCGGCACAAATTTACCTCTGAGGTGTGTTTTGTTTTGTTTGCTCTTTTTAAAAATACACCTTTGGTCTACCATATCTCTGATCTTTGAAGGCCTTTGAGTCTATGATCCATCGTAGTCCATCACAGTTTTTGGAAGACCAGATTTACAAAATGAATTCCTCCAAAGTCGTATGGATCAAAGAGTGGCAAATCTTTAACAATACCACAGGTCTTCTGTGGAGTAGAAACACTGGTGATGTCTCCTAGTCTTTTTCCAACTTGGAGTCACTCAAAATAGACAACATGTAGCAGTTGTTATTAAAAATTTTTATTCTCTTTAGTGAAATAAAATAAGTACTCACTTGATACATGGTATAGCATACTGTTCTTTGTTTCGGAATGTATACAGAGATGCCAAACTAAAAAGAAATATGTCTATAAATCCACTGCTTTTGTTAACAAAAGAACGCAGTATGAAGAAATACTTTTTTCTAAAATTATAGGCTGTCAGAAACCTTGCTCTTCATCCATATCAGTAAGAAGCAAACATTCCACTCTTGCCTGGACAGGATCTAAGTCATTTGGACAGAGAAGCAACCTCAGTACCCAAACCAGGTGCAGAATTTCAGACAATTGACTTTCAGACACAACATTCCCCATTTGTCTTAACTATACAGCTTCCAGCAAAGGAGGACCATAAGTCTGTTTCACAGACCACATCTGGTGTTAATTATTTTTTAAACACAGCCCTGTTTTTCCCTGAGCTTATGAAAACACTATGTCATGTAATTTTACCCCACCATTCCTCAACATTTTATAATAACATTTCTCTACTTTGTTTGGGAGGATGCCCTGTGGTCCTCAGCCATGTGGTCTCCCTTGCTATAGCATGTTGATAGTCCTAAGCTATTGGACAAGAGGTGTGTCCCTGGTCTTTACCACATGGACTTTTTAGTCATATTATTCAAGTTACACACATACTTCAAGTGCATAATCACCAGGATGGAAACAAGTAAATCTTAAGCACAGTGAAAATAACTTGTGAGATTTTTGTAGTTGGATAGATAAAGAATGTAGTGTTGGTGACCCTTTGTGATGGTGGGCCACACCCTCTTCTTAATAGTTTTATGAATTGTATTTTGTTAGGAACTAGTCTGGGAGCCACTAGATGTTAGGAAATTTATTAAAATTCTGAAATTAGAATATACATTCCTTAAGGACTTTGTTCTCAGAAATAATCTTAAAAATATCCTCCAATCGTAAGAGTCAGAGATGGGATGGGGAAGATTGATGGGCAAAGGGCAGGAGGAGAATGGAGAAGATAAAGAAGGATTCCAATCCTTTCTCCATCTCTTTGCAGTTGTAAATGACTTACCTTAGCCAGGTTTCCTCATCTGTAAAATGGGCAGAGTCTTCAGTGCCTGGTGTTCTTCAGAGGCTGGCTTATCATAAAATCCATGCAAATGTGGAAGACAGAGAGAGGAATATAATTAATTAGATATAATTAGAAAAGAGAAAATAGTTTAGTTGGGAGAGATAGAAAAACTAAATGATCAGGGGACTGGTGGAATTTGTTGCTAGAATTTTTTAAAAAAATTCATCTGAGTTTTTTAGATATTCATCTGCCTAAAGTCAGGGAAGGCAAAGTAATCTTTTGGGGTCTATTACAGCTTTGAGTTGTTTAATTCCCTTGGATGGTTCAATGTGAAAGAAAGAGTCTAGCCATCAGATACTTACAGTTTGCTCAGTCCTTCTTTTTTCCGATGCTGCACTCCTATTCATAAATCCTGTAATCTCGGACTCATTCCTGTGGACTTGTAGAATGAATTTTTAAAGATCATTTTCATTCTGAGACAGCCTTAATCTGATGCCAAGTTGTTGTGGGGTTTTTTTTTTTTTTTTGCCTTCTTCATTATATTTATTAAAAAATCTATTGCTGCCAGTAGAAGTGGACTATCCTGAAAAAAAATTACAATTTAAGTGTGATTAGTAAAGCCTTCCCCCGAATTTGTTCCCATTCTCAATGATTTGGTATGTAGTAGATAGCATGTCTTTTGAGCCTGTTCAATACAGTCATGTCCAAATGCACCACAGGAATATAAATGAATGGTATTGGGCATTTAACTATGTGCCAGGGCATCTTGCAGTCATAAAAAGTTATAAAAGTTATTTAACTTTCCCAATAATCTACGTTGGTAAATGTTGCTTTTCCCATTTTGCGGACGGGATAACTAGAGTCAGAGAGGTTAAGTTACACCAATGCCGAAATTTTTGCTTTAAATAAATACCTACCTTTTAAAATTCTTGTGGTAAAGACAATTTCCTTTTGATTTATTTTGATAACTAAACAAGCGGAAATTAAATACTAGTTATGTATTAAATGTTGAGCTCAGTATTGGAAGCCAAAATAAACTGTGATCCCCTCCTTGGAGGCCCAAAAAAACATATAATCTCAATACAATGCCTTATGGGGAGGGAGGTAAGCTATTGGAACTTGCTGAGAACTCCTAACCTGTGTGTGTGTGTGCACGTGTGCACTCATGCATATGTGTGCAAGCGCACAGGTGTGTATGCATTTGCACATGTGTTTGTGTGATACAGGGTTTGGGATAGGACTACTGGAGAAGACTGAATTGAATCTTGGAAATGACTCAGAGTTAAGTAGGTGATGAAGGTGAAGAAAAAGAGTGTGTGAAAGAACAGATAAGTGAAAGAACATGAGGAAAAGCAAAACATTTAGAACTGCAAATGTTTAATAACTATAAGGTCAGTGTTGCTTGAAGTGAATCTTAGTGGGGAGCAGTGAGACATGGATCTGTAGAGATGGGCAAAGGACAGGCAGCAGACTGCCTGATGTGCACACGCTTCCTAGCCACGTGGGTAATCTAAGGACTAGTCTAGCTCTCCTGTAACATCTTCAAATACTTGTACCGGGAATCCTAGTGCCTCTCTCTTTTCCTCTTCTGTCTTCATCATCATCTCCATCATCTTCCTCTTCGCTTTTCTTCCTATTCATTGCCTTGCCTCCCCTCTTCACTTTTATTTAATCCCTTATCTCTTCCTTTTTGCCTCTCTTTTTTGTCATTGTTGTCATTTTATTCCACCTATGACAAGCTCAAGACACTGTCTTTTTGCACATTCATTTCTCTGCCAAATTGATTCTTCTGATTACAGTTTAGCAGGTGCTATTTCAGACTTATTACTATATTACCCTTTTTTCTTAACTGTGGTTGTCTTCATTGTGGCTTGTTCCAGTGACTATTCTTGGAAGGCTACCAGGCCATGCTTGTTGAGGTCTCAAGGAGCTCAAATCCTGGTCTTCCTCCGAAATAATGGTCCTGAAATTCTAAGGAATTACATGGAAGTGATAGAAAATAAGCAGTCTTGGGCCCCATTCCCAGAGATTTTGATTCATTAGGTTTGGTTTGGGGCCCAAGAATGTGCATTTTAAATTGCAAGAGATTCTAGTGTGTATGATGCATGGGCCACACTTTGAAAAACGCTACTCTAGGAACTATGCTAAGAAGATGAGATGCACTGTGCTGGTCAGGTTTACTGCCAGTGGTCATTCTGGGCTTGGCATATGCTATTCCCACTTTTACCCTCTTCATGAACATTGCGTTTCCTTTTGTCTATTCCATTAGCCCATAAGCTCCTTGGATGCAAGGCATGTAGCTTGTTCATCACTAATCAGGCTGCACCTGTCAATTGGAGGTCCCTTGATAAACAATTCTTGAATGACTGAATGGATGAGATTTCCATGGATAAAGTTTTGCTTAGGTTGAGCTTTGGTTCCCTGGTGCAGGTTCCAAAATCTTGCTTATCTGTGTGCACTAATAAACATGCACTAACAAATAAATCAGGGAGCAGGGCAGTTTGCTATGCCAGGAAAAATTAGTTTATTGACAACAGTGAGCAACACATTGCAAAAGATGATGGTGACAGTTTGAGCAGTAAAACCATCAGATTGTAGAATGTGTTTGCAAAGTCCACCCCAGGGATTCTTAAAGGTCAATTTACTGTCCATAATGACTAAGGTTGATGTAGACACCTGAAAAGGTGGGTGAGGGTGGTAGTGGACATCTGCTTATACCAGGCTGTATCCAGATGGTAAAAATCACTATTGTCACCTGGTGAAAAAATATCTATTTTTCTTTTGACTTTTGAAAACACCAAATAGACGTTTAGGCTTCAGTGTATTGTTCTGTGGGGGCAGTGGGGTCTCAGCAGGAGAAGGTCCTGCAGGTGGTGCTGCAAGGCGTCGGCTGGCCGCAGGGGGGCCGGCAGCAGGGGGACTGCACAGACACAGGCTGGCAGCAGGTGGTGGCCCAGCAGCAGGGCCTGCAGACCACAGCCGTGCACGACGTGGGGCAGCAGGTGATGGGGCGGCAGCAGCCTTCCTGCAGGGAGCAGGGGTCGCAGCACACCGGGCGGCGGCAGGGCTCGCAGATGGGGCGCGTGCAGCGGGGCACGCAGGTCACGGGGCGGCACACGGTGGTCTGGTAGGTCACGGGGCGGCAGCAGCAGGGGTCGCGGTAGCAGCAGGGCTGGCAGCAGCCTCCCCCGTAGCTCAGGGAAGAGAAGGTGGAGCCGCAGCAGGAGCCAGTCATGGTGGTGTCTGAGGCTGGTGTGGGGTGGGCTGTTGAGAGGAGCTGGATGTTCTCAGGTGTGAATGTCCTCCTCCCGCTCCGGGCCCTTTATATACCCTGGCCTGGTGTTGATGACCCCTCGACACGTGATCATTTTCTTGTGCATCTTCTGGCCAATTAAATGAAGATTTAGCATTGACTAATGGTATTTTGGTCACTCTTCACCTCATAACATATTCATGTACATACACCACAAATATTCACTCATTTTCTTGTGTTGTTTATCCTTACCAAATTTAGACATTGGATTCACTTCTGATTAATTTTCCTTTGAAATATTCCTAACCCATAAGAGAGAAAAGAATGTGTTTTCTAAACTATTTAGTGTCTAATCGCTCTGCCCTTTGGCGCTAAAATTAGCATGTTATTCCTTATCTTCAAAGGCTCCCATCACCAGCACCCAAGCAGTGACTTGCCTTATTAATGCACATGGGCATGATGGTAGCAGGTTAATAGCATCATCCTAGTGCAGACCAGTAGTCATCTGCTTCACAGATAGCTCCTTCCATGACTCACTTAAAGACAGGCTTGTGGTTTTTCATGTCAGCAGGGACCACACGAAATGCGGATCCCTGCCCACTGGTGTGGTCACTCTCCCCTGACTAGGACCTAGGCTTTCCTGCCTTGGTTTTGATGTGTCATCATTCACCTGGAATGCCCTCCTCATCCTTCCAATCCAAACTCAACTTCTACCTTGACTGTAAAACCCTCTTCAAGAATTCATTGCAATTATTATCTTTGTAATTTATTTGGAATTAGTCATTGCATCTGTAGAGTCTGGGAAGGGATTGTGGAGAATATGTAGGCCTATGCCCTCACTCTACAGCTGAGGTCCTGAGAGTGTACCAAGGTCACACAACGAGGTCACTATATGAGGTCTGAAGTCCAGGTCTCCTCAATCTTGAGTGAGTAGCCTCTACTATGAGTTTTATGCTCATTGGGTTCAGTAAACCATGGTCTTTAGACAGGAAAGAAAACATATATTAAATTAGAAGCCCAGACTTCAAGCCACTATGCAATATATCCATGTAACAATGCTGCATTTGAACCTCTTACATTTATACATATTAAACACAGATTTAAAAAAATAAGTAATGAACTTTCCTTTCAGCAGTAAAGTTAGAAGTGGTACTGGAAGGGAATTAGGGAAATGTTTTGCTCAGATGACAGATTGTCATCCTGGGCCCCCATTGACTCCAATAAGGATGACAATGTGTCCGAGAGGCTAGAGAAGGGACCTGGAGACAGCTAACATGACGTGGGGTTTGTTAGGGGAACTTACATACAAGGGTGGGTGGCCCAGTGGTGGTGTCTGAACAGGAGAACTGCTACCATTTGTAAAAAGCATGCAGTTCACATAGTATTTTCACTTAGAACCCTCCACCTAACAACCTCCATTTAATCCAAAACAAAGGGCCTCAATCCCCAGTATGACCTGTGTTCTAACGGATGAGGTAGGGATTCAAACGTCCTTCATAGATAAGGAGTGGATCTCCAGGTTGGCCACTCCCAGATCCTTAGCTCAGAACTCCAAGCATACATTCTTCTTTGATTGTAGGGTCATTCTCAGAGTATGCTTAAGTTAAGTTATTGCTGCCCGGTGTGTCTGCCATACCCTCCACCCCAGCATGCTTGAATAGCCCTTACATTCTAATCATACCATTCTTCTGAGATTTCCCTGGGGCCAGGGTTTGCAGAGGAGCCTTGCAACCAGATGTTTCAGCAGCAATACAAACTACTGCAACAAAAAAGAAGAATGAATGTAATAACAATCATACTGTATATAAAGTTTTTCCAAGTGCTCAGGAGTTGATTAAACCATCTGGTTACAGGGTCATAAGATAGTGATTCTATAGCAGAAATATGTATATCTAGGGCCTGCATGGCCTGTGTTACATTGTGAGAGTAATCAGGGATATATACACAAAATTCAGTTTTAATTAATACACAGGTTCTGCTCTGGTAGGTGGTTAAGATGTCCTGGGCCATGCAATTTTGCAAAGTTATGCACCTAATTTGGGCAGTTTCTTCAGTGAGAAGAGTAATATCATGATAGGTATCATTAAAGACTGCAGCCCTATGTTTAGCCAGGGCCTCAACTTGCAGCTGTATGTCTGTTGTCACCACTTGGGTGGTGGGCGGGGGTGGGGAGCAGCAAAAGTGGCCAACAGGTAAAACTACCAGGATGCATGCTTCCAGTAGTGCCTGGCTTTTACAATTTCCCAGTTAGGAAGAATGGTGTGTAAACTGGGCACGATGTGTCCCAACAAATGAGGATGTCCGCAGGTGCATCTACCAGTCCAATTATAGGGTAAGTAAGGACAACCGTGGATGCCATATGCCCACAGCCATCCTAAGGGGTGTGGTAGGCCCCCACGTGGAGAGTCACTCTGTCATCACAGTCATGTATCACTGGTTACCTGAAGAGACTGGTTACATTGCCATCACATTCCATGTCTATTACCTGAAGAAATAGATTACATTACACTGGGGGGTAGCCATCCCCTATCACCGATTTTAGCTTGTGGCATGCTATTATCATGCCTTTTAATACATGTGGGTGTACAGCCCACAAGCTATATCTCTACTGCTGTTGTCCACCCTGGCCCATCATCTACAGAATACCCCACAGTGGGGGTGACATTAACCTGCTCCTATGCTAGGTGGAAAATATGTTGTCTCATCTCTGATGGTGGGAAACTTATCACATGAAGTGCTTTTATTGCGAAAGGGAAATGGGTGGGGGTCATTATACCAAGTATAGAAGTGGCTCCAGATACTGAGGTTAGCTGCTTGGATGCCCCATGGCAGGGAGGAGAAGGGCAGCTCTCTGCAGAAGCAACTGCCCATTTTGTTTTGGAGAAAGGTCACCATTTGCACCCAGTTGGTGAACAGGTACACCACCTATGGGTGACAGGTGAGATACCTAGTGGGTAGAAGAAAGGGCAAGTCAGCTGGGCACGGTGGCTCATGCCTGTAATCCCAACAATTTTGGAGGCCAAGGTGGGTGGAACACCTGAGGTCTGGAGTTTGAGGCCAGCTGACCAACATGGTGAAACCCCAACTCTACTAAAAATACAAAAAATTAGCTGGGCATGGTGGTGCATGCCTGTAATCCCAGCTACTTGGGAGGCTGAGGTAGGAGAATCACTTGAACCCAGGAGACGGAGATTGCAGTGAGCCGAGATCGTGCCACTGCACTCTAGCCTGGGCAACAAGAGCGAAATTCTGTCTCCAGAAAAAAAAAAAAAAAAAAAGAAAAGAAAAGAAAGGGCAAGTTAGGCCATCTAAATCTAACAAGACAGGAAGTTGTGTTGTTCTGAGACAGCACCACCCCCAGCAGCAGCCTGTGCCTGGTTTGCAATACCACATGGATTGGCCACTTCTGCAACGTGTTGCAGCCAGAGTGAGACAGTGGGGATATTGTAATATCCCATAATGAGAGGATGATCACCCCCTTGCACAATTGGGGACCAGGATTGATTATTTAGAAGTACACGTAGGAATAGGTTGTAAAATAGGTGTGATCTATATATCATGTTCTGTGCCCTTGCCCCATGGAGTGAAAAAACTGTACCCTCTGGGGCTGGTTTGTGATTTCCGGGCCCATGTAATGATGTGCTCTCCAGTGGGTAGGTTCTATGGCAAGGGCATAGACCCAGGTTGAGTTCCAGGTTGAGGCAAAGGAGTAGGGGACAATCCCTCATACTGTCAAGCTGGATCATGACGGTGGTATCAGTCCTTGAGCCTGAAGAGTGTGTGCACTGGGGAGATGAGAACACACACGTTAATTCAAGGGTGTCTTGGGCCTGCATGGCCTGGTTTACATTGTGAGAGTAATCAGGGATATATACATACACAGTTTTAATTAATGCACAAGATCCACACTAAGTGTCCAGGGCTTGTGATTTTGCAAAGTGACACGTCTAATTTGGGCAGTTTCATTCAGGGCGCAGATGGGGTAAGCAGTGTGTCCACAGAGCCAGAGAGGGCGTCTCCTGCCAGAGTTGTTTCTTCAATGGTTGTTTCATCCATTCAATCAGCCCCACTGCTATAGCGTTGTACGGCAGGTAGAAAAGTCAATGGATATCCAGGGCCTCCACCGATTCCTGCACTTTGTATATGGTAAAGTGAGAGCCCTGGACACTGCTGATATCAGTGGGGATGCCACAGGCCACACATAACTCCAGTCTTCTTACGGTGGTTGTCTGGGTGACATACTTGCTGGGATATGCCTACAGTAGCCCCATGCACAAGTCAAAGCATAGTGGAAACCATCAGATAGGGGCGAAGGTCCTTGGAATTCTGGGACCTCGGCCTTCATCCTAGTATAAAGGGGCTGCTACCTGCCATTCCATTAATCCTCATTTTATTGATACAGCTAAAGATTTACTAACTATCCCCTCCAGAAAATTTATCATAAATTTACAATAAAACCAACCCTGTCACAAATACTTGGCCACTCTTCTATTTTTATTTTCTTTGTAGACAGCCATCTGTTCATCCTGGTGTATTGATTGGTGTATTAAGCTGGTTTCACATTGCTACCATGGTTGAATTAGACAGCTATTGCTGCATAGCAAGCAAGCACAAACTCTCATAGCTTATTGTAACAAGTATTTATTTATTGGTTATATATCTGTCGGTTAGTTGGGGTTTGATTGATTAAGGTTGGCCTTGGCTTCTGGCCACAGGTTGGTTTGGGACTTTCTTTTGAATTAGAGTTGTCATAGTTAGCAAATAAAAATACAGGTTCCCCAGTTACATTTCAATTTCAGATAAACAACAAATAATTTTATTATAATTATATCTGATTATGCATGGGAATACTTACATTTAAAAATTATTTGTTGTGTGTCTGGAATTCCATTTTAATGGAGTGTCTGGTATTTTAGGGGGCAATGCTTCTCTGAGAGTGGAAGCCCAAGGGAACAAGCTCACATTTTGAGTCTTTGGGTCATGCCTTCTGACATCTCATTGGTCAAAGCAACTCACATGGTAAAGTTCAAGTCACAGGGTGGAAGAGGATACTTCTGGGTTGGGTGGGAGGAGGGGGGAGAGTAAACATTAATAAAGAATAATCTGATCTACCAAAGTAGAGAATCAATTATTTTAATAATCTTTGTTGTGAGGCTTGGAAAAGACTTCTAGAGGATCAAATTAGATTATGTCTATTTCATTAGAAATTCTATTTTGGGCCAGGTGTGGTGGCTTGTGCCTGTAATCCCAGCACTTTGGGAGGCCAAGGTGGGCGGATCATTTGAGGTCAGGAGTTCAACACCAGCCTGGCCAACATGGTGAAACCCTGTCTCTACTAAAGATACAAAAATTAGCTGGGCATGGTGGCAGGTGCCTGTAATCCCAGCTACTGGGGATAATAATCAACTGACACAGCATATCCAAGAGTATTGCCTAGAAATCTATATTTATTAAAAATAAAACTGCCTAAGATGTTCTAGGAAGATGCCAAGAAGAGTCCAAGGCCATGACCTTCTCATCAACTCCTTGCTGGGTGCAATTCCATCCATAAGAATATGGCCTAAATTCAAATACAACTGCGACTTTGTATTGTCTAGAAGATGAATCAGGAGTAGGGCTCTGTGAAGTATAGCATAAAGAGCCAAGTTTTTTTACAAGATGGGAAAAACCAAGGACTTAGTGACTTGAGAGGATATCAGTATTTCTGGTGGAGCTTTGGTGGGTCAAAGACCATTCATCTTGCTGCTTGATGAGGGTGGCTACTTCCCTGAACCTCATGGAGACACACTGTACAGGAAGAAGTGCCTCCTCCTGCCCGTCATCTGCAATTCTCGTCTGACACCATGGTCAGCTTCTGTTGTGGTTCTGTCTGCTCTGAACAGAGCTGTGGCCAAGGCCTCTGCCAGACGTGCTGCTGCCCCAGCTGCTGCCAGATCACCTGCTGCAGAACGACTCGCTACCATCCCAGCTGCTGTGTGTCCAGGTGCTGCAGGCCGCGGTGCTGCCAGTCCCTGTGCTGCCAGCCCACCTGCTGCTGCCCCAGCTGCCACATTTCTAGCTGCTGCCGCCCCAGCTGCTGTGTGTCCAGCTGCTCCAGGCCCAGCTGTTATAATCCCCAGTGCTGCCAATCCTCCTACTGCCACCCTTTTGCTGCACTTCTAGCTGCTGCCACCCTGGCTGCTGTGTGTCCAGCTGCTGTCATCCAGTCTGCTGCCAGACCACCTGCTGTGGCCCAGTCTCCTGTGAATCCTCTTGCTGTTGAACTTCATTCCTGACCACCAGCCCTGGTTCAACCACCATGTTGTCAGTGTACTAGTCATTCTCCTTCCTCTTCTCCACTGGACCTGGCCTTGCTGTGATCCACCACTACAAATATATAGCTAGTTCCACCAAGCAACCATTTTAAAAACAACAATTTAAATGAATATCTTACAAAACCTCCAACTTCTATGCTTGGTGTGCAGTCAGAAGACCAGCTATCTCACACTATTTCATTGGAACAGGCTTCTAAGCTTACAACTGCTGAGTGTGGTCTGGACTTTGCAATGAATTATGTCTGGTAGAGTAACTATAGCTCAATAAATACTCTCTTGCTATCAAAAACATTTGTGACCTTTCAGTATTTCTTAGAGTTGATTATTTATTTGGAAAACTGTTTGGGTTTCTATAGTATGGACAATAACATAAAAAATGATACTATATGTATCAGCCAAAGCCTGTATTAGAGAAAATGTCAAATAATTCATTTTTTTATCCAAAACAGATTGCAGACTTTACCTGCCATCAAGTTTATTGAGACAAAACAATAACTCAATTTTTACTGTAATTAAATTAAGAACCAATTAGCAAGCTATTGGGATCTGGGAATTGCATAAAATGAATGATACCCACTTCTCGTCCCTCAAGTAACTCACAATAAAATCGTGGGTTTTTCCTTTTTTTTTTTTTTTTTTTTTTTTTGAGATGGGGTTTCACTCTTGTTTCCCAGGCTGGAGTGCAGTGGCATAATCTCAGCTCACGGCAACCTCTGCCTCCCAGGTTCAAGTGATTCTCTTGTCTCAGCCTCCCAAGTAGCTGGAATTACAGGCATGAACCACTATGCTTGGCTAATTTTGTATTTCTAGTAGAGACAAGGTTTCTCCATGTTTGTCAGGGTGGTCTCGAACTCCTGACCTGGGGTGATCCGCCCACCTGGGCCTCCCAAAGTGCTGGTATTACAGGCATGAGCCACCACGCCCAGACTGAAAGTTATTTTTCTTTCACTCTCCACCCAATAAATTCAATTAATCATGGATTTAATTTAAATACATATGTCAGGGAGAGTATGTTAGTAATATTAGTGAGAAAAAGGACTCTCTTCTGTTGGAGAAAAGTAATACATATGTAAGGATTGATTCATAGAAATAAAATGTGTCAATTCTGAAAATTCAGGGTAACATGCACCGGTCTCAAACACGTAAGATTATGTGAAGGAGAATCAGATCACAGCCGAATGTATATATCTTTAAGAAGAGTATTATTAGAAAGACATTTAAAAAATTATAGTCCTTTCAAGGAGAAGGGACAAGATTAATTCATGGTGAGTTCTATGGATAAAAGAGGGATGATTTTAGGCTGCAGCCATAGAGTCAGTGGGAAAATCAACGAGCATGAGTGACGAAACACTTCACTGTGGGAAAGAAAGTGATGGAAACTAAGTTGGAAATGCAGCTGAGTTCTATTTTTGAGATGCTTCATTGACCCATTAATGATATTCATCCACTCATGCTCCATTAAAACTCCAATTGCAGAGTTTGCATGCAGGTCTAACTATGAGACATGCAAAGGTTAGGGCTCACTACACATGACCTGGATCAAGTCACCCAGCTGCCTGTGTTTCCTTTATAACTTTGAGATTCCCTTTTGCATCAGGAGTTCAGTTCATATTGTATTTCCTGTGTCTTTTCAAGCCATTTCCTTCCATTTCAAAATGATATCAATCAAAATGATATCAGTAGGCTCAAAAGCTCTAGGCAAAACTTTTAGTTGAAAAGGAAAATAAAAAGGTAAAGTCAGCACAAAACTCAAACAACATATTCAGAAATTGATATGGTAATGCAACGTGAGAATCATATCTTTGGGCTCAGGCATCCCTTTTCAATTTATTCCAGGGCCATAAATGGTCTATACAAGCTCTTTCTCATTGCAGCATTCCTTAAGTACCTAGGCCTGAGAAGTCTATCAGAGTTTCAAACTAGTAATGATGCTTATTCTGTCATATCTGTATATTGCAAAACTGTATTTGTTTTGTTCATTTCTATGATCTCTTCTATGGCACGTAAACATTTATAAATATGCTATCTTCATTTTTGAATTTTTTCCTTTTTTTTTTTTGGACAGGGTCTGGCTGTGTCACCTAAGCTGGAGTGCAGTGGCACCATGTCAGCTCACTGCAAACTTCAACTCCTGGGCTCAAGACAACCTCCCCCAGCTACTTCAGTCTCCCAAGTAGCTAGGACCGCAGGCATGCACCACCATGTCTAGCTAATTTTTGTATTGTTTGCAGATACAGGGTCTTACTATGTTGCCCAGGTTGGTCTTGAACTCCTGAGCTCAAGCAATCCACCCACCTTGGTCTCCCAAAGTGCTGGGATTACAGGTGTGAACCACCACGCCCACTTTATCACCAGAAAGTATAGGTATTGTTACCCCATTTTTTTATTTGCCTACCACTTGTGTATTCTTTGCTATTTTTTATCCTCTACCACTTTTGGAATATTTGAATCTTTTAAAAAATCTTTTAAAATTTTACCAGCTTCATCTCTCCAAAGCAATATTTTATGCATGACATTTATACTGTAATGGAATTCTTTATTTTGACTTATATTTCAGTCAATGGGAATATTTCTTAAAGGAATTTTAAAGGAAAGTTATATATCCTGAGTCCTTGAATCTATGAGGAGATCTTTCCACTGCCTTCACACATGACCAATAGCTTGTGTGGATCAAAATAACAGCATCTGGTTCTCTCACCTAAGCTGGAGTGTGGTGGCACCATTTCAGCTCACTGCAAGCTGCAGCTCCTGGACTGCAGCCAACCTCCCACCTCAGCCTCCCAAGTAGCTAGGACCACAGGCATGCCACAATGTTTTTTGCCCTTCAATACAGTTTAGGCATGAATAAAATATTGAGAAATAAAATTAAACTTCAGAATTATTTAACATGCTTTGGAAACACAGAGAAAGAATCTTACCAACATCTGGAGCGTGGGCACTAGTTTACTTCAGGAATAGTTAAGGGGGAGTGTATATGTGAAATACTAAGTCTAATTTTAACTGTTTAGTAATAGTAGGTCCTTAACATGTCAGAAAATAAACACTTATGTCCTCTTATCCTCTTTGAATCCATCATGATACACCAACTTTTAAAAGATGTTAAAAAACAGAAACCCTCTTCTTATTTTCTTAGGACAGGAGATAATAGCACATAAGAAAGGGTAGCAAATTTGGGGAAAGAGCAATGGTGGTCAACTAAAGATAACAAAAGGAGCTACAATGTGAATGCATACAGAGAGAGTACCACAGAGTGTAACGCTGGTTTTCCTTGAAGGCTCAGAAAGGCTCAGAACGGCTCAGAACCTGGAGGCACCAGATAATACTGAAGGCAGGGTAGGCAGCGGGCTGCTTAGACCCCTGGATCCCTACCCCACCCTACAAAGTTGCTCATTAGGCCTCCCCTACTTCCAACCAGGAGAAACAAGAGGTTATCTTCTAGAAGATTTAGTAAGAGATACTCTAGATTTGGGAACACTAGAGTGAACAAAAGTCAAGAATAGAACAGAAAACAGACCCATGCAGTGAAAATCTGAGCCCTGTGCTCACCATTCAGGACTCTGATGACCATAAGCCTTCCAAGCAGAATATTGGAAGATTCTCCTCTAAAGAAACTAAAGGGGCCCAGAGAAAGAACATATAAATCTTGACTTCCTTTTGGTGGACGAAGGGGAGGAGAGGTGAAGAGATAAATTAACAAGCCCTGCTGTCCACGTAGGACTTTCAATTGGCTTTTTAGTGCCATGTCAACTATATGCTGCAGACACTTGGGAAATGTCTCCAGCCTGACAATTCACACTAATTTAAAAAGAACAAAAAGAAAAAAGGGGAAGAACAAGTTTGACAGGAATAGAAACTATAGGAAGCAGCATAGAACTAAAAAAATTATAAAACAAGAACTACTATAAATAAAATACTCAAGAGAGCTGAGAGAAGAAATTCTATCTTTGAAATAAAAACAAGATTCTAAGAAACAGAAGCAGTCAGAGAAGTTGGGTGAAATCTTGAGAATTAAAATGTGATAGAAAAAATTAGAAAAAAGTTCAGTAAAATGTTTGGAAGGTAAATTAGAATAAGAAGTCAAAGAATTTGTTCTCCTGTCTTGAAGATAGGTAAAAAAAATTATAAAAAGAAGTGAAAGAAATGGACATTAAAGAAAATATAATAACACAGAGGATCAATTCAGGAGATCTACCACTCAATGAAGAAAAATTTTAGAAAGACAGATAAGAAAACATAAGGAGTCAGGTGTAATGGTGGCCTGTGCCTCTAGTCCCAGTTACTTGGGAGGCTGAGGTGAGAGGGTCCCTTTGGCCCAGGGATTTGAAGCCAGCCTAGGCAACATAGTAAAGTCTTGTCTCAAAAGGCAAAAAGAAGACTGGAAGGAAAGGGAAGGGAAGGAGATGGAAGGGGAGGGAAGGGAGAAAGAAAGAAGGAAAGAAAGAAAAAGAAAGAAAGAGAAAGAGAAAGAAAAGGAAGAAGGGAAGGAAGGTAGAAGGGAAGAAAGGAGGGAGGAAGGAAGGAAAGAAGGGAGGGAGGAAGGAAAAGAAAGAAAGAGGAAGGAAAGGAAAGAAAGAAGAGGACAGAAGAAAGAAAGAAAGGAAGAGAGGAAGAAAGGAAGAAAGGGAAATAGAGAAAGAGGAATGGAGGGAGGGAGGGAAAAAGGAAGGAAGGAAGGAAAGAAGGAAAGAAATATGAGGGAGAAAACTATCAAGTAAATAGTATAAGAAAATTTCTTTCAGAAGGGAGCTCCAGATTAAAAGAACACCAGTGCTGAGCACAGTGAATGTAAGGTTCACATTAAGATACGTCACTGTGAAATCTCAGAATATTAGGGATATGGAAATGGCACTAAAAGTGTCCAACGAGGAAAATAATATGTGGTTCCCATACCATTCAGGAAGTAAAATGGCATCACACTTTTCAACATCAGCACTGGAAGCCAGAAGACAATGGGAAATGCCTTAAAATTTCTTAGTGGGATGTTTTTTAGCCTAGAATTCCATGCCTGGGCAAACTACCAAACAGAAACAAAGGAATAGTAAAATTTTGAGATATGAAAAGTCCAAAAAATCCTTACTGTCCCTGCACGCTTTCTAAAGTAATGTCTGCAGGATGTGCACCACCAAAATGAAGAGGTTGACAAAGAGGAGAACACAGATTCAGAAAACAGGAATTTCAAGTCAGAAAATCAGAACTGCATTCAAGGTAAATCCAAAAATGGCAACCGTACAGCAAGCCTAGAAAATGATCAGTGCAGAGGAGAACAGTAAGATGAGGGTTTTGGAGAGAGAACTCTAGGAAAAAGATATTTCTAAATGGTGTGGTTACACTACTACTTCCTGACTTTTAAAGTTTAGATATTATCTATTGGCCCACTGTTACATGTGATGAGAATTTAGCTCTTACATCCCTCACTATCCAACAGCCACCATTCTTCCTCTCCCCTTGTGTTCCAACTTCCCAATTGACCTGATAATTCTAAAGTACTGTCAAAAGCAGTCTTTGAAAAGGTGCTCAACATCACTAATCATCAGGGAAGTGCTAATGAAAACCACAATAAGATACTACCTCATGCCTATTAGGATAACTATTATCAAAAAGTCAAAAGATAAGTGTTGGCAAGGGTGTGGTGTAAAGGCAACTCTTATACATTATTCGTGGGAATGTAACTTGGTGCAGCCATTATGGAAAACAGTATGGAGGCTCCTCAAAAAATTAAAAATAGAACTCACCTGTGAACCAGCAATTCCACTTCTGGATATATAGCCAAAGTAAATAAAATCACTATCTTGAAGATATCTGCACTTGTATGTACATTGCAGCATTATTCACAACTGCTAAGATACAGAAATACCTACGTGCCCATCCACAGATGAGTGGACAAAGAAAATTTATATAAATGTCATTATTCACAATGGATTCAGCCTTTAAAAAGGAGACCCTGTCATTTATAACAACATGGATGAACCCAGAGGACATTAAGCTAAGTGAAATAAGCTGGACACAGAAAGACCAATACTGCATGATCTGACTTATATGGTGGTTGCCTGGGGTGGAATGAGGAAGAAATGGGTAGATGTTGGTCAAAGGGTATAAAGTTTCAACTATTCAAAATAAGTAAGTTCTGGAAATTGAATGTACAGCAATGTGACTATAGTTAACAATACTGTATTTTCACCACAAAAAGAGTATGTGAGGTGATTGATATGTTAGTTTGATTGTGGTGATCTATTTCACAACGTATATGTATATCAAAACATTATTTTGTACACCTTGAATATATGCAATTTTTACTTGTCAATTATATCTCCAAAAAGCTTTCAAAAAGCTAAAAATAAATTCAACAATATGAAACACATGAGGAGCATGCTACCAGGATCTTAGAAGAGGGCAGGTTAAGGGAGAGGTGGCTTGGGCCGAGAGTATCAGGAAAGGTTTGCTGGAGGAGGTAATAGCACTTAAGTCTTAAAGAACAAGTACTATGGAGGTTCCTGCATAGTCTGTGGAACAGAATGAGAGAGGTCTCAACCACTGTTGAATAAATAAGTGAATGATAATCTACAGCTTTATAGGACTCCTAATTTCCAATTATATCAAACCCAACAAAGACCTTCCAAAAGAGCATTTCTGACCAACATAAAGCTCATTTGCACGCAACGACCTGCTATTATGATCCCAACTGTGAGTCACACAGGGCTCTTCAAGGCCCTAAGCCAATCGTTACATGACCCTGTGAATATTCTGAACATTGAAGACTGTGGCATTAGTGATTCGCTTTTGCTCTCTTCTCTTCTCTTCTCTTCTCTTCTCTTCTCTTCTCTTCTCTTCTCTTCTCTTCTCTTGGCATTATGCATTCCTGGGAGTATTGTGTGTTGGGACAATAATTCATTACTTGACTGACATATTACCTGAAATTCTGATGATCAGGTTACATCATAGTCAGAAAAGAATTAGGACAATATCCTGAATATCTCCTATACTTCTTAAATTTCTTGCTGTAATTGGTCATCATACAACAAAATCTTATTAATTTGGGACATGTGCAGGCTAATTTTCCCTGGCTTGTATCCAGGGAAAATTGGCATCTTCCAAAAAATTCATGGGCAAATTGGGAAGGTGAATGTAATTATAGAAGATATATTTAACCTAGCATGAATGCACTTTGTGCTGATTGCAAGTGAATCACATTATTCTGTACTTGAGCCTTGAACCTCATCACTTAGAAGCATTCTTTAGCTGTGATGCATAATTATGTTTAAATGTATTGGGAACAAGCTAACTGACATCAGTATGTTATTTTATTTTTTAAGTTTTGAGGTACAAGTGTGACTTTGTTACATGCGTAGATTGCATAATTAGCAAGTCAGGGCTTTTAGGCCATCATCACATGAGTAACGTAACTCATGTTATGAGTAACACATCATAACATAAGTAATTTCTCATTGTCAACCCCACTTTCACTCTCTAAGCTCTCTGAGTGTCCATGGTCTGTCATTCTATTCTCTATGTCCATGTGCACACATCATGTAGCCCCCATGTGTGAGAATATGCGATATGTGTCCTTCTGTGTCTGACTTGTTTCATTTAAGATGATGATCTCCAGTTCCATCCATGTTGCTACAAAATACATGATTTTATTATTTTTTATGCTGAATAGTATTAAGTGACATTATTTTCTAAAGTCCAAGCCAACCAAATTAGCCTAGCCTGCACTTTGGAGCCATTATTAAGTAAAATGAGGGTTATTTGAACACAAGCACTACATATCCTGCAATACTGCAACAGTCAGTCTGGTAACTGAGATAATTATTTGGGGATTAAAGGGTGGGTCATGTATACAGTGTGGACACAGGGATGACATTTGTCCCATGCAAGACAGAGCAGGATTGGTGATATTTCATCTTACAACTCAGGATGGCGTGCAATTTAAAACTTACAAATTGTTTATTTCTGGAATCTTCCATTAAATATATTAGGACCATGGTTGACCGCAAGTAACTGAAACTGTGGAAAGTAAATCCACAGATAGGGAAGGACTACTGTAATGCCAGGAACAGAGCATTAAGGGTGATTCTGGTCAAGGCTCAGGAGAAAAGAATAGCTGTAGGGGAAGTCTGAATCTTCTTACAGATTATTTAGGTGGTCATGACCAGAATGCTGAGAGAAATATGGACAGTAGAGGCTATTCTGATGAGATCTCAGATGGAAATGAGGAACAATAATTGGAAGCTGGAGGAAAGACCATCCGTTTACAAAGTGGCAAAGGACTTAACTGAATTATGTTCATGTCCAAGGGCCTGAACAGAGGGCAGAGTTTAAGAAAGATGAAGCAGTATATTGGGGGAAGAAATTTCTAAGAAAAATGTTGAAGGAGCTGCATAGCATCTTTGAACTTCATATAGTAAAATGCGAGAGGAAACAAATGATTTAAGATGGAATTCATAATTAAAAGGGAGACAGAACATAAAGATGTAGAAAATGTGCAGCCTGGCCATATAAAGAATGAAAAGGCATGCAAGGATGTGGCCAAGTGATGCTTTGATACAAGGATTGATATGAATAGAAGGAAGCTAGGTGCTGTTCATCACATCAATGGGAGAATGGCTCTGAAGCCATTTCAGAGATCTTTGAAGCTGTCCCTCTCATCACAGGCTCCAGATAAGAGAACCTTGAGGTCAGAAAGAGCTTGGTACTCCCCACATTCTAGCACAGTGCCCCTTTGCTGCTCCAGTTGTGGTTCAAGTGGGCTTAGACGAGACTTGCGCTGCCACTGCAAAGGGCACAAACTGTGAGCCTTGGTGGTGTTCATGTAGTACTGACTGTAGATACACAGAGTGCAGGAGCTGTGGGGCCATGGCGGTCCACCTAGGTTTGAAAGGATGTTTCCGACAGCCTGCCACAGGGGTGTAGCCACAGCAGAGAGGTCCTCCTAGGGCCATGCTCAGGAAAACGGGGGGTCAGAGCAGCCACTGAGACCCTAGAACTGCAGAACTATCAGCCTGAGAGAGCCTGCAGGCAGAGACTCCAATCAGATTGCTGCTGCATGGGCTGAGCCCAGCAAAGCCACGGGGCAGAGCTATCTGAGGGGCTTTGGGGCCTAACACCAAGGCCCCCAGGCAGCCCAGCCCCATGGTAGGCATGTCCAGGAGGCAGCACATGGAGTCAAAGGTTATTCTCCAGTTTTAAGATTTAATGCTGTCTTCCCTGTTGGACTCGCTTGGGGCCAGTTACCCTTTTTTCTTTCCTGTTGCTCCCTTTTGGAATGGGCCTGTCTATACTATGCCTCTCCCAGTATTGGATTTTGGAACTAGATAACTTCTTTAATAGGTTCACATGTGGAGGAGAATTTGCCTCAGGATAAGTCCTGTGTTGGGTCTCACTCATATCAGATTTAGATGACACTCTTAGATTTACATTTTGACTTTTAAGTTGGTTCTGGAACAAGTTAAGACTTTGGAACTATTGGAATAAAATGAACACATTCTGTGTATGAGAAGGACATGGATTTGGGGGCCAAGGGTGGAATGCAGTGGTTTGAATGTGTCCCTCAAAGTTCACGTGTTGGACACTTGATCCTCAATGCGGCGGTGCTGGGAGGCGGCGCCCAACAGATGTTTGGGTCATGGTGACACCACCCTCATGAGTGGATTCATGTTGTTATCACAAGAGTGGGTTCCTTATAAAAGGATGATTTTGACTCCCTCTTTCTCTGTCTCACCCTCTCTTTTCCCTTCCACAATGTGATGACACAGTATTCCTGGTTATCTATAACTAAGTCTTATTCTATGAATGGAATCCCAACTTCCACAACTTTCCGCATATACTGTTTATCAGGGGACATGTTACTTACCATAGAAATTAGTTTTCCTAAAATTAAACTCTGATCTCCTTGTTTGGAATGTTTTCCTCTCTTTTATCCAGAAGTCAAAAGATATATCCATTTCTAAAGGACCTTACATGCCTCTATGACATCAAAAAGCCTTCATTCACTCAATAAACATTTACCACCAGTGTTCTCTGTGCTGAGTATCATGGTAACAAAAAGAAATGTCATAGGCCATGCCTTCAGGGTATTTGCATTGCATATGGGGAATGACAGAAGTAAATGACTATGATACAGTAGAATGTATCAAATTATGAGCACAAGGGAGGAAATAATGATAAATGTATGGTGTAGCTTATCAGGAAAAAATTATTGAGGAGGAAATATTTTAACTGGTTTTGACACATGAGTAGGAGTTTGCAGAATGAACAAAAAAAAATGAAACATTCCAAGAAGATGAAACAGTTTCAGCAAGTTTGGCAAATTTTATTCTTTACCTCTTTCTTGGCTACCCTAAGACATATTAGGCTTACTTTCTCTTTAATCTTCGACACGTTTTTTGTTTGTTTGTTTGTTTGTTTTAGCTTTTTAATGCTTCTTTTGCGTACTCTGCTAAAAGAGTAATAAGAATGTACACTACTTTATAAGGTTGTATTAAAGAGTGAAAATGAAATAAATATAAGATGTTTAGCACAATGTCTGGTACGTAGTCAAAACTTCACAAGTAATATACATACCTTGAGGGTGTATGGAACTTATCCACATACTATACATTTTTATTGTAGTTGTTTAATGAACATAATTGTGATTCCTTTCATTTTTGCCAAATTCTGTTTCTTATACATGTGTCTTATACAAGTACCTGCAGGAAAAAGATGAGGGTTTATCCGTTCTATACCCAGAGTACCCAACAGAATGTCTTGGATGCACATTATTGAAGGCTTAATAATTATAAACATTGTCTACATATAACAAATGCTTTTGTCAAATAGAAATTCATCATGCAATTTTGATGATCAAAGATAAAACTTCCTACTCCTAATGCCTATACTGTAAGACATATACAAAAATGTGTTTTTACTCCTTAAAGGCAATGAGTCATGGCTAAGTACTTTCACTTGAAGTGGTGGAATAAGATCTGACACAGAGTTTATAACTTCCTTGGGATCTGACCATCTCCTCAACCGTTCAAGAAGCATACACGGAATCAGAGTCATCTTCATTACAGGTGGGACATCCTTCTCCCGAATGAGTCCTTCCTTCTAACTCCTTTCCGACATCTCATCTGACCAGGACATTCTTTGACAACAAAAGATACATTCACATTATAAAAAGTGTCCCCCATGATTTGTAGAGAGCTATCTACAGGTAGGAGGGAGAATCACATTTAGAAATAAAGTGTCAGAGTCATGTGTCCAGCGGTTTGTAAAAGACACTGCATAGACCAGGGACAAAGGTGACCCCCACTAGGGAAGAAATATGACAAGTGTTTCCAATAGAAACACAGGAGCACAGCAGGAAAAGGAAATGGGTTATTTTTTGAATATTTAAATGGGTTAGTTTTGGAGTATTTAACTAGAAACACACAATGATGTAATTACATGATTAAGTTTTCCACGAGGTAAATAATAACAAGGAAATAATGACGTGGTGGCAATGGGCCTTCAGCAGGGTATAAAGGAGGCTATGGACCCAGAAGACTTCCAAACACAAGAACTTCAATCTCTTGGAAACCCACCCAGATCCTCCCCGTTCTGACACCATGGTCAACTCCTGTTGTGGCTCCGTGTGCTCTGACCAGGGCTGCTGCCAAGACCTCTGCCAGGAGACCTGCTGCAGCCCAAACTGCTGTCAGACCACCTGCTGCAGGACCACGTGCTGTCGCCCCAGCTGCTGTGTGTCCAGCTGCTGCAGGCCCCAGTGCTGCCAGTCTGTGTGCTGTCAGCCCAGCTGCTGCCGCCCCAGCTGCTGTCAGACCACCTGCTGCAGGACCACCTGCTGCCGCCCCAGCTGCTGTGTGTCCAGCTGCTGCAGGCCCCAGTGCTGCCAGTCTGTGTGCTGTCAGCCCAGCTGCTGCCACCCCAGCTGCTGTCAGACCACCTGCTGCAGGACCACCTGCTGCCGCCCCAGCTGCTGTGTGTCCAGCTGCTGCAGGCCCCAGTGCTGCCAGTCTGTGTGCTGTCAGCCCACCTGCTGCCGCCCCAGCTGCTGTCAGACCACCTGCTGCAGGACCACCTGCTGCCGCCCCAGCTGCTGTGTGTCCAGCTGCTGCAGGCCCCAGTGCTGCCAGTCTGTGTGCTGCCAGCCCACCTGCTGCCGCCCCAGCTGCTGCATCTCCAGCTGCTGCCGCCCCTCTTGCTGTGAATCCAGCTGCTGCCGCCCCTGCTGCTGCCTGCGTCCAGTCTGTGGCCGAGTCTCCTGCCACACCACTTGCTATCGCCCAACCTGTGTCATCTCCACCTGCCCCCGCCCCTTGTGCTGCGCCTCCTCTTGCTGCTGAGCCCCCTGCCCTGCTTCACCTCCCCCTTCACTGCTGGCCCACAGATGCAGACCCTTCTACTATGCTGGCTATTAGGACACATGGAGTGGGGTTGATGTCATTCAATAGGATGGACCTCATGTTTCCAATGAGCCCATCACCATTTCACTGACTCTGAGAATATTCTGGTTCATTTTAAGCTCCCTCCCTTGCTTTCTTTTTCTTCCAGTGGTAGCACCAAATAGAAATTAATTTGTAATCCACTAACTAAGAAATTATTCCAATCCTCTAATTTCCTTATTTTCTTTATCACTTTGAGGTAGAGATTCTCCTTCTCAGTGAGGTAGACGTTATCTGCAGGCTCAGTTTTGTCACTGATGTTGCACCCTCAGACCCAGGGGCCCAGTTATATTCTGTGTTTCTCCTAGTGTGAATTTCTTATGCTTTGTAGCATCTCTGCTTTCTAATAAACTTTTCTGCACGTAAGAATTCATTGGTATCATTCTCTATTGCTTTCATAATTATTTTACTGATTCCCTAGCAATTATATTTTACACAAAGATACAGGAAGAGCAACCCATGTTGAAATCACTTTGAAGATACATGCTATATAAAATATACATAATTTAAGGTATTGGAATAAAAGTGCTGTGTGTATATGTGTATGTGTGTGTTTGTGGGTGTGCACAGGTGTTTTAATATCCTAAATTAAGACAGATTTAATTCATGCCTTAGCTCTTGAAACACATTTTATCTTTAACACGTTATATCTAATTGTCATACTATTGTCCCTATTTTGACAAAAAAAGATAAAACCAAATTTCTGAAAAGTAGACACCAATGAAAGAAGGGAAATCTTCTATAAAGAATTTAATGTACTCAATTCATTTCACTCAATAAACAACATTTTGGAATTTATTATTAAAAAGTGGACTTTATTTCCCAGTGAGTTCTGCTGAGAAAAAAAAGCATATTGAGCTGTATTTCATCTGGATAGCATGAAACGATATCTATTCTGACTGTGGTCTCTACAGGTTTATGTTATAATTTAAACATCTCCACACTTAACATTTTAACATATATAAACCCAGCAAGGCTGAAAATTTCAAGACTCACTTTTGTTTTTAAGAATCATTTTATTGGAATTAGTTCATAGCTTTGAGCAGGTCGCAGCTGGGGTGCATATCCTAATTAGAATTCCCAAGAGTGGTGCCTTCATTTGAATCTGAAGTAATATCGTAAGTGATTATAACTTGGCATTGTAGTAGGAGAACCTGCTCTTGATGTTTTTACTTTTATTTGACTATTATCAGCTCTGAAGTGACCCTATAAGCTATTGAGCCAATCAAATTTAAGATGATTTGTTCAGATATCATTGATAGCTTCACATTTTTTCTGAGGCCTTAAGAAAATGTTGCCCAGATGTTAATCACAGAGTTATGATGCCTTTTTAAACATGAGGCAGGATAAATAAGGTTAGGAAGCTGTGAAAGGAAAATAAATATCGGGTCCCCCAAATCACTAAGCTAAAGGGAAAAGGCAAGCTGGGAACTATTTCGGGCACACCTGCCTCTCATTCTACTTAAAGTCACCCCTCTGCTCACTGAGATAAATGCATATCTGATTGCCTCCTTGGGAAAGACTAACCAGAAACTCAAAAGAATGCAAGTATTTGTCTCTTTTTTTTGTTATTATACTTTAAGTTCCAGGGTATATGTGCATGACGTGCAGGTTTGTTACATATGTATACATGTGCCATATTGGTGTGCTGCACACATTAACTCGTCATTTATATTAGGTATATGTCCTAATGCTATCCCTGCCCCCTCCCCCTCCCCCACAACAGGCCCCAGTGTGTGATGATACCCTTCCTGTGTCCAAGTGTTCTCATTGTTCAATTCCCACCTATGAGTGAGAACATGCAGTGTTTGGTTTTTTTGTCCTTGTGATAGTTTCCTGAGAATGATGGTTTCCAGCATCATCCATGTCCCTACAAAGGACATGAACTCATCCTTTTTTATGGCTGCATAGTATTCCATGGTGTATATGTGCCACGTTTTCTTAATCCAGTCTATCATTGATGGACATTTGGGTTGGTTCCAAGTCTTTGCCATTGTGATTAGTGCTGCAATAAACATACGTGTGCATGTGTCTTTATAGCAGCATGGTTTATAATCCTTTGGGTATGTACCCAGTAATGGGATGGCTGGGTCAAGTGGTATTTCTAGTTCTAGATCCTTGAGGAATTGCTACCGTGTCTTCCACGATGGTTGAACTAGTTTACATTCCCACCAATAGTGTAAAAGTGTTCCTATTTCTCTACACCCTCTCCAGCACCTGTTGCTTCCTGACATTTTAATGATCGCCATTCTAACTGTTGTGAGATGGTATCTCATTGTGGTTTTGATTTGCATTTCTCTGATGGCCAGTGATGATGAGCATTTTTTCATGTGTCTGTTGGCTGCATAAATGTCTTCGTTTGAGAAGTCTCTGTTCATATACTTTGCCTACTTTTTGATGGGGTTGTTTATTTTTTTCTTGTAAATTTGTTTGAGTTCTTTGTAGATTCCGGATATTAGCTCCTTGTCAGATGAGTAGATTGCAAACTTTTTTTCCCATTCTGTAGGTTGCCTGTTCACTCTGATGGTAGTTTATTTTGCTGTGCAGAAACTCTTCAGTTTAATTAGATCCCATTTATCAATTTTGGCTTTTGTTGACATTGCTTTTGGTGTTTTAGACATGAAGTCCTTGCCCATGCCTATGTCCTGAATGGTATTGCCTAGGTTTTCTTCTAGGATTTTTATGGTTTTAGGTCTAACGTTTAAGTCTTTAATCCATCTTGAATTAATTTTTGTATAAGGTGTAAGGAAGGGATCCAGTTTCAGCTTTCTGCATATAGCTAGCAAGTTTTCCCAGCACCATTTATTAAAAAGGGAATCCTCTCCCCATTTCTTGTTTTTGTCAGCTTTGTCAAAGGTCAGATGGTTGTAGATGTGTGGTATTATTTCTGAGGGCTCTGTTCTGTTCCATTGGTTTATATCTCTGTTTTGGTACCAGTACCATGCTGTTCAAAACAGCCTTGTAGTATAGTTTGAGGTCAGGTAGTGTGATGCTTCCAGCTTTGTTCTTTTGGCTTAGGATTGACTTGGCAATGTGGGCTCTTTTTTGGTTCCATATGAACTTTAAAGTAGTGTTTTCCAATTCTGTGAATAAAGTCATTGGTAGCATGATGGGGATGGCATTGAATCTATAAATTACTTTGGGCAGTATGGCCATTTTCACATTATTGATTCTTCCTATCCATGAGCATGGAAAGTTCTTCCATTTGTTTGTGTCTTCTTTTATTTCATTGAGCAGTGGTTTGTAGTTCTCCTTGAAGAGGTCCTTTACATCCCTTGTAAGTTGGATTCCTAGATCTAGAAGCCCACTTCCAGCTTCAAGTTGTCCTGCCTTTGCTTTGAGTTGTCCCGCCTTTTCTGGACCAAATCCATGTTCATCTTACATATGTTGATTGATGTCTCATGTCTCCCTAAAATGTATAAAACGAAACTGTGAACTGACCACCTTACACACATGTTGTCAGGACTTCCTGAGGCAGTATCACTGGAGCGTCCTCAACCTCGGCAAAATAAACTTTCTAAATTAACTGAGACCTGTCCCAGTTTTTCAGGGTTCACATTTGGTAATCATGAAGGGATTCTGAGTGGATATGCCCCTGACCTTTGATAAATATCCTGTTGGTGCCTGGTAATAGCGTGAGCTAACTTTATGATTCAAACCAATAGGACAATTTGCTGAGGTCTGGGAGCACCCACCGCAAAGAATCCCTGATCTCCCAAAATTTGGTGAAGATCTAAAGTTTATTTTGCTGTACAACTCCCCCACCTATTTTTGTTTTTGGAGTTTTATTTGCTTACTTGCCATCCTGTACAAGGAAGGCAAGATTAGCTTTTACTTCCTTTATAAGGAAGGCAAGATTTACTTTTACTTCCTTTACAAAGAAGGCAAGATTTCCTGCTTCCATGATGATGAAAGGCATGTAGCGTTTGAGCTCACTCCCAGCAGGGAAGACCAGTTTTAGTGCTTTTCCTGCTTCTACGGTGGTAGAAAGCAGTCTTCAGCCTGAGACCCATCCCTAGGTAAGTAGCTGAACTGGGGCTTTGTCTTGGCTAAAGTTTAACAACCTGCTGGTCTTAATTTCTCCTTATCATTAGAGTGCTTGGTGATCCTATTGCTGGATTTTTTGTTGGTTGTTTTGGTCTTTCTCCCATCAGACTTAACCAAGTCTACCTGACTTGGTCAAATCCAAGTGAGAATTCAAAATTATGGGTAACAAAGCCTCTCTAATTTGGCCAAAATTCCTTGCAGCTGCGAAAGAAGAAAACAAACAAAAAGAACCAAAAAAACATGCACTTGGTTTCTGTGTTTGCTTCCTGTCTTAAAAAACAAATGTTCTTTTATTTACTTTTCTTCCACCCTATACCTCTTTCCCTCTTTGCCATCTGCAGTACCAACAAATCTAGAGAAGTCTTCTAATGACTTGAACCCCCTTAAAGAATTCAGAACAAAGTTGCCACTCACCCCTTTTGGGGTGTTTTGTTTTCTTTGTGGAGTTTCAAGAGTCATGGGTAGATTCTTCTTAAGTCTAAACCTCTGCTTTCCTGTATTGCATGACCTGACCTCTTTGGCTTTGACCTTGCTGTGTGTAATAGTAGATGAGAGCCACAAAGTTAAGGGGTGGCTGAGCGCAGTTTACAAAAAGTGGTCTTGGCTGTTGTTTTGTTTTCCTTCTAGGAAGTTGCTATTTAAGGATCCTAATTCTAGTTCAGAGATGCATTCTAAAGTGTCTTCTCTGTTGCTTTTTCTCCCCAAATTAAGCTCTATTCAGCTTGTCTGTGTGTATTTGCATGAGGAACTGAACTGTTATTTTCAGTGGTGACCCAGTGTGGAGTCCTGCCCACAAGCAGCACATATTGATCCACCACAGAAAACCTCTAGGCCTCAGCTCAGTTCCTCTTTTTAAGAAGAAAACTGGGAAACAAATAATCTAAGAATGAGGAGAAAACAAGGAGAATGACCCCCGTTCGAGCACTCCATAGGTTTTATGGAACCTGGTCTTTTCATAGTTTATGTAAAATGGAAGTAATCAGGTCTTTGTGCACATTTATCTTAAGAAAAAGGAGCCCATGTAAATCAGTTCAACCATTGTGGAAGACAGTATGGTGATTCCTCAAGGATCTAGAACCAGAAATACCATTTGACCCAGCAATCCCATTACTTGGTATATACCCAAAGGAATATAAGTCATTCTACTATAAAGACACATGCACTCGTATGTTTATTGCAGCACTATTTACAATAGCAAAGACATGGAAACAATCCAAATGCCCATCAATTATAGACTAGATAAAGAAAATGTGGTGCACATACAGCATGGAATATGATGTAGCCATAAAACGGAATGAGATCATGTCCTTTGCAGGGCCATGGATTAAACTGGAAGCCATCATCCTCAGCAAACTAACACAGAAACAGAAAACCAAATACCACATGTTCTCACTCATAAATGGGAGTTGAACATTGAGAACACATGGACACAGAGAGAGGAGCAACACACATCAGGGGTTGTTGAGGGGTGGAGAATGAGGGGACGGAACTTAGAGGATGGGTCAATAGGTGCAGCAAACCACCATGGCACACATATACCTACGTAACCTGCATGTTCTGCTGCACATGTATCCCGTTTTTTTCTTTAGAAGAGAAAGAAAGAAAGAAAAAGAAAGGAAGGAAGGAAGGGAGGGAGGGAGGGAGGGAGGGAGGAAGGAAGGGCCTTATTGTCGACCTGCAAACTACAGAGTTCCTAAGTTCTCTTTTTTCTCTATTTCTTTTCTGCCTTCATTAAATATGCACTTATTTTTCTATTAAGATAAAAACCACTGTTTGGATACAACAGGTTTTTTGTTTGCAAGCTGGTGAATTTGTATTTATCTCATGGCTAAAGTTCTGAAGTAGAAGCTATAGGATTTGTGTGTGTGTGTGTGTGTATTTAAAGGGTCTTTATAATTTTTATAATTTTATGTTTAATTGGCAATTAAATCCATTTTAATTTCCCTCTAGCACCACCAGACTTTTTTCTCTCTGTACCTTATGATATAAATTTAGCTATTTCATTTTTCCCTGAGTTGTTTCCTTTAATATGCAAACTTAAGGCTACTTAGCTGACAACTCCCTAGGGGAGTAAAACAGGTTATTGAGAATTTGAAAGTCTAAGATAGGGGAAGAAAGCACCTTAAGAATCTATAAGAGGTACTTCTATCAACATGCCTACTACGTCTATATATTTATATGTTGTGTACACAATGTCTCACTACTGAAAATATATAAAAGAGCTCTAATTAATTGGCTTAAAAAAGCACTTGAATCAAGTACTTTATCAGGAACAAAGAAAAGATTAGTAGAATGCTTTCTAAGTTTATGTAATGTAAGTAAAATCTTTAATAAATAAGTTAGCTTTAAAATTATTGGTACAGTAATAATAGAGGTGTCTTAAGAATTTCCAGCATGCATTTTTGTTTGCATTTATTAATCAAGCCATTTCATGCTTATCCCTGTCAAATACTATAAGGTGTCAAAATTTGGCATGGGGTTATAAAACTATAATAGAATGATCTTTGATTGTGTAATCTTTAATAAATAAGACATTGATATCTGTTTTAAAAAATAGCCACATCTTGAATTTAGTCAGATTACCGTAACTTCTAACCTTGTGGCTTTTGGTGGTCTAGTCCACAGGCAGTAAGATTTGTTTTGGGAATGAACTGTTATACTCTTTGTTTCAAAGGTAAACTATGAACTATGTTCCTCTCAAAGTTTGTTCATCCTGTGCCCCGGATTGAACAAGAACAGCTTGGAGGATAGAAGCAAGATGGAGTCAGTTAGGTCAGATCTTTTTCACTGTCTCAGTTGGGCACATGTCTTCAGAACCTCCTGAGGCTGTGTCACAGGTGTACATCCCCAACCTTGGCAAAATAAACTTTCTAAATTAACTGAGACCTGTCTCAGATTTTCGGGGTTCACAAGGCCATACCGACTTGTCCCTTGTTTGAAGCCCAGCAGGCACCTTTCACAGCAGGCTCTTTTCACTTGCACCTTTGTGCATCAGCACCTAACTCTTTTGCAAGATAAGGAGCCCTACAGAATACCAGCAGACCACCAGAGGGTTACAAGTCCCTGATACCTAGTACAGCCTGGAAAGAGAGCAAAAGCCTGATGTAGCTTCCCCAATCTCCAGCCAATTTGCACCAAAAGCCCAAGAAACTCTTAACTACAAGTTCCTTCCTGGGGTGGGGTGTGTGGGAGGGTGGGCAGGGACTTCTCTGGGGTCCTGCATGCACAGCTAGGCTCGAGGTTCAGCTTATAGTAACCTTTGCCTCATTTTAACAGTAAAAACAGCCACAACAAGAAAAACACCCCTAGGTGGAGATTTTATATGCTAATCATCCATGCGATCGGTGTTAGACCATGTGGTGGATACTGAGCACATGTGCCAACCGCAGGTCTGCTTTTGCATACTTGACCTCACCAGTATTTTATGGTTATATATGTATAGCTCTCATGAAAGGAATTCCTCTTACAGCACTAGATGCTGTCTCTCCCACTGAGAAGCCCACTCTGTGTTTCAGACAGATACCAGGTTACTGTGATATCCTAAGTTCTAAAATCATGGATGAACTTACAAACAGCAATACTGGGGGCTTTACCTATCCGAAAGCATTCCATTTATCAAATTGAAACAGTGAAAAGCTTCTATTTTATTTTAGTTGATCTGTGACATTGGAGCAGTTTGGCACTATGAGTTCACACCTGAAGTCTTACTTTGGAATCATGCTTTGAGAATCCCCTTCTACTGCATTCCCACCTCACCCCCATGAATCAGAAAACTCAGTGAAAGTAATCACAAAAAAATACAAAAAACAATAATAAAAGATTTCTACATGAAAAGTTTAATAAAATATATTTTGTGAACACAATAAAGAACTAATAAAATAGAAAAATGCTGGCAAACGTGATCAAACAGAAAGGCAAAGAGAGAGCAGGGAGAAAGCAGGAGAGCATGGGAGGCGGAGCCTCCTACCTTTGCAAGAGGAAAGAATGACTGAATGGCTGACAGACAAATAATATGTTTGATAGGGAGATAATGTCTACCTCATTGGGAAGGATACTCTATCGGCTCAAAATGATTTAAAAAATGAGGAATTTAGAGGATTGGAATAATTTCTTAGCTAGTGAATTACAAATTAATTCACATTTGGTGCCATGACTGGAAGAAAAAGAAAGCAAGGGAGGGAGTTTACAATGAACCAGAATGTTCTCACAGAGTCAGCGGGATGGTGATGGGCTCATTGGAAACAACCCTGCTGAATGACATCAACCCCACTCCATGTGTCCTCATAGCCACACAGAAGAAGGGTCTACATCTGTGGGCCAGCGGTGAAGGGGGAGGTGAGCCAGGGCAGGGGGCTCAGCAGCAAGAGGAGGCGCAGCACAAGGGGCGGGGGCAGGTGGAGATGACACAGGTTGGGCGATAGCAAGTGGTGTGGCAGGAGACTCGGCCACAGACTGGACGCAGGCAGCAGCAGGGGCGGCAGCAGCTGGATTCACAGCAAGAGGGGCGGCAGCAGCTGGAGATGCAGCAGCTGGGGCGGCAGCAGGTGGGCTGGCAGCACACAGACTGGCAACACTGGGGCCTGCAGCAGCTGGACACACAGCAGCTGGGGCGGCAGCAGGTGGTCCTGCAGCAGGTGGTCTGACAGCAGCTGGGGCGGCAGCAGGTGGGCTGACAGCACACAGACTGGCAGCACTGGGGCCTGCAGCAGCTGGACACACAGCAGCTGGGGCGGCAGCAGGTGGTCCTGCAGCAGGTGGTCTGACAGCAGCTGGGGCGGCAGCAGGTGGGCTGGCAGCACACAGACTGGCAGCACTGGGGCCTGCAGCAGCTGGACACACAGCAGCTGGGGCGACAGCACGTGGTCCTGCAGCAGGTGGTCTGACAGCAGCTGGGTCTGCAGCAGGACTCCTGGCAGAGGTCTTGGCCACAGCCCTGGTCAGAGCACACAGAGCCACAACAGGAGTTGACCATGGTGTCAGAGGGTGAAGGATCTACTTGGGTTTCCAGGAGAGTGAAGTTCTTGTGTTTGGAAGTCTCCTGGGTCCATATCCCCTTTATACCCTCCTGAAGGCCCATTGCCACCACGTCATTATTTCCTTGTTATTATTTACCTGCTGGAAAAATTCATCATGTAATTACATAATTGTGTGTGTCTAGTTAAATACTCCAAAACTGAGAAAATAACCCATTTCCTTTTCCTGCTGTGCTCCTGCGTTTCCTTTGGAAATGCTCGTCATATTTCTTCCTTAGTGAGGGGTCACCTTTGTCCCTGGTCTATGCTGTGTCTTTTACAAAGCACCTTTTACTGGTCACAGGACTTTCTGACATTTTGTTTTTAATTGTGACTCTCCCTCCTACCTGTCGATTGCTGTCTGCAAATCATGGGGGACGATTTTTATAATGTGAATGTATCTTGTGTTGTCCAAGAATGTCCTGGTCAGGTGAAATGTTGGAAAGGGATTAGAAGGTAGGACTCATCTGGGGAAGGAAGTCCCATCTGTAATGAAGATGACTCTGATCCCGTGTGTGCATCTTGGATGGTGGGGTAGATGGTCAGATTCCAACAAGTTCTAAATTCTTTGTCAGATCTTATTCCACAGCCTCCAGCGAAAGTACTTACCCATGACTCACTGCCTTTAAAGGGTAAAAACACATTTTGCTGTATGTCTTACAGTATAGGCATTAAGAGTAGGAAGTTTTTATTTACCTTTTCTTTTTGTTTGTTTGTTTGTTTGTTTGTTTGTTTGTTTGTTTTTGACAGAGTCTCACTCTGGAGTATAGTGGCATGATTTTGGCTCACTGCAACCTCCACCTCCTGGGTTCAAGCGATTCTTCTGCCTCAGCCTTCCTAGTAACTGGGACTACAGGTGTGTGCCACCACACCCAGCTGACTTTTGTACTCTTAGTAGAGACAGGATTTCACCATGTTGGCCAAGATGGTCTGGATCTTTTGACCTTGTGATCCGCCCGCCTTGGCCTCCCAAAGTGTTGGGATTGCAGGCGTGAGCCACCGTGCCCAGCCTGATTAATCTTTGATCATCAAAATTGCATGATGGGTTTTTCATTTACAAAAGCATTTGTTATATATAAAGAATATTTAGAATTATTAAGGCTTCAATAACATGCATCCAAGATGTTCTACTGGGTACTCTGGGTGTAGAACAGACAAACCCTCACCTTTTTCTTGCAGGTACTTGCATAAGACACTTAGATAGGAAACAGAGTTCAGCAGAAATGAGAAGAATTACAATTATTTTCATTAAATAACTAAAATAAAAAATGTATAGTATGTGGATAAGTTCCATACACCCTCAGGGTATGTATATTACTTGTGAAGTATTGATTACGTAGGAGGCATTGTATCGAATATCTTATATTTGTTTCATTTTCACGCTTGAATACGACCTTATGAACTAGTTTATATTCTTATTAGTCTTTTAGGGGGATAGTCAAAAGAAGCATTAAAAAGTTAAAGCAAACAAACAGAAAACTTGTCCAAGATTAAAGAGAAAGCCTAGTATGTCTTAGTGTAGCCAAGACAGCGGTAAAGAATAAAATTTGCTAAGCTTGCAGAAACTGTTTTATCTTTGGAACGTTTCATCTTTTTTATCCACTCTGCACACTCCTACTCATGTGTCAAGACCCAGTTAAAATATTTCCTCCTCAATAATATCTTTCTTGATAAGCTAACCCATTCATGTATCACTATTTCCTGCCTTGTGCTCATAATTTGATACATTCTACTGTATCATAGTCATTTACTCCTGTCATTCCACCATGTGCAATGCAAATACCCTGAAGCCATGGGCTATGGCATTTATTCTTATTACTATGATACTCAGCACAGAGAACACTGGTGGTAAATATTTGTTGAGTGAATGAAGGCTTTTTGATGACATAGAGTCATATAAGGTCCTTTAAAAATGTACATATCTTTTGACTTCTGGATAAAAGAGAGGAAAGCATTCCAAACAAAGAGATCATAGTTTCATTTCAGGAAGACTAAACTCATTTATGTGGTAGGTAACATGTCACCTGATAAACAACCTATGTGGAAAGTTGTGGAAGTTAACAGTCAATTTGTAGAATGAGACTTGTTTATAGATAACCAGGACTACAGTGTTTAACATGCATTCCTATATTCACACAGTAAAAAGACAGGAAGGTGGTAAACACCAAATGGTAGGACTGATTCTCCTTTACCTCCTGACTTCCTCATTTTACTCTTATTAATTGAAATAACTATTATTTCCAGTTTGATATCAGCCAGCCAAAAATATTTGCTGATCATCTGTTGTCTTAGCTTAAATTCTACCCAATGCCAACCTTGAGAAAAAGACTTGAGTGCACATAATTTATCTGGGGGATGATCCCAGGAAGCACAAGTGAGGAAATGGTGAAAGTAAGACAGGAAAGATAGAAAATCCCAAGAATGTTTGTGTTAATGGTAGGGCCCCCACTGTGGACAGCTGGGGACGAACACCGGGGAAAGGCCTGAAGCTGGAGGCACTTGGCCACCATGATTGCACACCTACAAAATCCTGGAGAGTCAGCTGGGTATTAGTATTAATCATGAGATCAGATAAAATACAAACTTATACTAACTTGTAGACTTTTTATACACTAGCAATAATTCTTTCTAAAATTTAATGGAGAGAAATCACACACTGGGGCCTATTGTGGAGTGTGGATGTGGGGGAGGGATAGTATTTGGAGAAATACCTAACGTAAATGACGAGTTAATGGGTGCAGCACACCAACATGGCACATGTATACATATGTAACCAACCTGCACGTTGTGCACATGTACCCTAGAACTTAAAGTATAATAGAAAAAAAAAGAAAAATGTGCTCACAATTCTCAAGTATAAATAGAAAAATATGTAAATAAATCTGCCAAGCCTATATGAAGGAAAGTGTTAACATTTCCTGAAAGATATAAAATAATGTTTGAATAAATGTCAGAACAAGTGAGGTGCAACCAAAGCCAGGTTTTCAAATAAATACATACATGTGTTACACATGCATTTAATGAGGTTGTATCTCAATTTGTAACATTAGGTATTGAATGGAATCAGCAAAGACCATGATGGGAAGCTTACTTTTGGTCACATTCTTTCGTATCGTCTAAATGTTTAAAGAGCATATATTTGTGTGTAAATGATACAAAAATCCTTAGAAAATAATAAATATGATTTATAAAAATTCATAATTTTTTCTACAGATTCTGTTAAATATATTTTCTGCTCTTTTGTTTACATTCTTATTTCTTTCATGAACTAAAATATTAAAAGTACATTTCAGTCAGTCATCTGAGCTCTCAAATTAGCTATCATGAATTTCACATTGTTCTGGGGGACAGGCTGCGTTCCCCAGGAAGCAGACACTGAGATGGAGAGCAACATGCAGGAGGTTTATTGAAGCATGTTCTTGGGATTAACACTGGGGAGAGGAGGGGAGGGAAGGGGAGGGAAAGGGAGGAGAGGAGAGGGGAGGGGAGGGGAGGGGAGGCAAGGGGAAAGGGAGGGAAAGGGAAAGGGTAGGGGAAACTGAAGGAAAGGGAAAGGGAAGGGGAAAGGAAAGGAAAGGGAAAGGGAAGGGAAGGAAAGGGAAAGGAAGGGAAAGGAACGGATGCGAAGGGAAGGGAAGGGAAGGGAAAGGAAATGGAGAGAAAGATCAGTGTTGACACTAAGATAAATGAAACTGCAGGGCAATCTCAGTGGAAGTCTCAGACGAACCTACAGGGAGTTCTGGAGATGAGATGACCCACTAAAGGCACCCCTAGTTGGGGAGAAATGCGAGTCTTTATAGTTCCATCCTAAAAACTGGGCATGACTTTGGACGAAAAGAAACAAAAATCAGTCTCCAGCATACCTATGAGTTTTCACCAGGTGTGCCTCCTTCATTTCCATCACCTGCCTGGCCCTGAAGGTGGTCCCCTCTACATGGCAGCATGAACTCCCCACTGAAACTCTGCCAGTCAGAATGAAGCACATCCACTGTGTTTGTGTTGAGGTTTCATTGCACATGACTCAGTAAAAAATACATGGACTATGCTAAATCACCTATTAGCTGCTTTTACTGGCAAAAAGAAGAAGAAGAAGGAGAAGGAGAAGAAGAAGAAATTGAAAGACAGTCTTTTAAAAGATCACAGCTCTCTTCACAATAGTAAAGACATGGAATCAGTCTAGGTGCCCATCAATAGTGCATTGGATAAAGAGCATGTGACATCTTCACACCATGGAATACTACACAGCCATAAAAAAGAATGAAATTATGTCCTTTGCAGCAACATGGAGGTGGCTGGAGGACTTATCTTAAGCAAATTATTCCAGGAACAGAAAACCAATATTGCATGTTCTCACTTACAAATGGAAGCTAAACATTGGGTACACATGGACACAAAGATGAGAACAATTGGGGACTCCAAAAGGGGGGAGAGAGGGAGAAAGAAAGGGCTAAAAATGACCCATTGCTCACTACCTGGTGACAGAATCATTTGTACCCCAAACCTCAGCATCACACAACATGTAACAAATATGAATATGTACTCTTTGATTCTAAAATAAAAGTTGAAATTGTTTTTTAAAAGAGAATGAATTGTGTTCAATCTTTCCAGAACGTTTCCCCTGTTGTTACATTCATGGATATTTCATGACTTCAGCTTCACTCTTTTTGTCTAAAGACTACAAAATGACTAACTGATTTGACTAAACCTGAAAAGACTTTTCTAGAAAAAAACTAGGCAGTGATCGATGTCAGTTGACCTCTGTTGGAAGTTTGACTAATCTGTGCTGTCTGCCCTACAGGAGTAGTTAAATGTAATCACCCAGAACCCAAATATAAACCCCTTTTTAAAAAGAGAATAACAGCCATATTCAGTTTTCGATGCCAATAAAATAGAGGTTTATTTTGGTATATGGAAATAACAAGGTGCAAAAAGGTTTGCGAAAGACTTTAAGAGAGAGACTTCACTGGACTTCAAGGTCGGAGGCATTAAGATCTGTGGCCCTACAAATGATGGAGGCAGTCTTCAAATTCCTTAGGCACGATGAATAAATGTCCTGAAGTCAAAGAGGTAGGGGGATGTTGGAGGGCAATTTGTCAATTTATTAGGAGATTGTCAATGAATTCATTTGGAAGGCAGGGAGTCTGGACAAAAGGTAGAATGAAAATACAGAATTTCTAAGGATGAGGCTTGCTTATGGGACACATGTTTGAAAAGAGAGCCCTCATCTGTAGGAAAGGAGGTAATAAGGAACTGGTGTGTTCATGGCAGAGCTTTAGCAGCAAGAGGAGGCACAACACAAGGGGCGGGGGCAGGTGGAGATGACACAGGTTGGGCGATAGCAAGTGGTGTGGCAGGAGACTCGGCCACAGACTGGACGCAGGCAGCAGCAGGGGCGGCAGCAGCTGGATTCACAGCAGCTGGGGCGGCAGCAGCTGGAGATGCAGCAGCTGGGGCGACAGCAGGTGGGCTGGCAGCACACAGACTGGCAGCACTGGGGTCTGCAGCAGCTGGACACACAGCAGCTGGGGCGGCAGCAAGTGGTCCTGCAGCAGGTGGGCTGGCAGCACACAGACTGGCAGCACTGGGGTCTGCAGCAGCTGGACACACAGCAGCTGGGGCGGCAGCAGCTGGAGATGCAGCAGCTGGGGCGGCAGCAGGTGGGCTGGCAGCACACAGACTGGCAGCACTGGGGTCTGCAGCAGCTGGACACGCAGCAGCTGGGGCGGCAGCAGGTGGTCCTGCAGCAGGTGGTCTGGCAGCAGCTGGGGCGGCAGCAGGTCTCCAGTCCACAGCCCTGGTCAGAGCAGACGGAACCACAACAGGAGCTGACCATGGTGTCAGAGGGTGGAGGTTCTCGGTGGGTTTCTAGGAGAGTGAGTTTTCTGAGTTTGATCTCTCCTTGCTCTCTCTTTTGCTTTTTATACCCTGCTGAGAGCTACTATGACCATGTGAATAATCTTGTGGTTTGCACATTACTAACAGAGAATCAGCTCTTTTTCAGTAAATTAGATAGTTGTGCTTATCTGGTAAATATTTCTATAAATAGAAAAGGCACCATTTCCTTTTCCTGTTGTATTCTGAGCTATCCAATTTGGTTAAGCCAAGTGAATCAGCTCTCATTCTCCTTCCTTCATCTGATGTGTCTTCTGATGTGTAGACCCATTACATGACATTGTTTGATTGGATTCCATAAGTGTTAATTCTTTATTTATTTGACTCCTGGATAATAAGTTGAGAAAAGATTTTATGATGACTAAATCTCCTCTGCTCTCAAAGAGGTTAAAAATAAATCACATAGAATGTGGGCAGGAAAATGGGATGAAAGATTTATGGGGTGATGGGAGGTAACTTTTGTATAATGAGGAACACTGTGATTCCTTTGAATTTTGTGACTAGTCAGTGAGATGGAAAAGATCCCACTGAGATTCCTGTCTGTTTCATGTTATTGAATCTATTCAGCTTGAAACAGATATACTGCAATGATTCATTGCTTTTAAAAGTAAAAACACGTCAGCATGATGGGTCCCTTTATAAATTATTATTGGCATGTTCTTCAAAGATGTGGATCATAGGGAACATTTCTGTTCTATTTTGTTGGTAAGTCAAGATACCCAATGAATATGTTTAACTGAAGTGTTATTGAAAGTATATTTTCTCGTACTCAAAAGCTGTTTTCTCTCACAATGTATGTTGGAGATATTTTGCCTGATACACGGAGAAATGAAATCAAGCTTTAATTTCTGTCCTACAGATGCTTAAACAAGACAAATAAGAAACATGTATAGGAAAGGGTTTAGCAACGATTTAGAGAATTGTGTGATTAGTGAACAAAATAACAATTACGTATTTAATCTGTGCACTCCCAGTGAAAGATGAAACAATACTAATAGTTCTAATTTGTTGAGTGCTTACTACGTGTCAGGAATTTTCTGAGTCCTCTATAATTGTTATCTTGCTTATACTTCACAAGGATTCTATGATGTAGACACACTTTTTCTGAATTCTTTACCTCCAAGGTACTTGAGGCCCAGATAGATTGAAGTCACACGGTCTATAATAGGGAAAGTGCGTCTCTCCTAGAGTGTTCAAGGAACATTTTGCACATGCACATTTTGCAATTAAATCCCTGCTGGTATTTAAAAACAATTATTTATAATTAAAAAGACACATGGTATGTTCTCACTCCTAAGTGGGAGTTGAACAATGAGAGCACATGGACACAGGGAAGGGAACATCACACACCGGAACCTGTCAGGGGGTGGGGGACAAAGGTAGGGAGAGCATTAGGACAAATACCTAATGCATGCAGGGCTTAAAACCTAGATGACGGATTGATAGGTGCGGCATACCATCATGGCACATGTAAAACTATGTAACAAACCTGCACATTCTGCACATGTATTCCAGAACTTAAAGTAAAATTTTAAAAAAAAAAGATGCATGATAAGAAACCATCATAAACAAGGTAAAAACACAAATGAGTAAATAATAAAAACAGACTCACAATATATATCACAGAAAAAGGGTTAATAATATATAAAAGACTTCTGAGACCGGACACGGTGGCTCACACCTGTAATCCCAGCACTCTGGGATGCCAAGGTGGGCGGATTACTTGAGTTTAAGAGTTTGAGACCAACTTGGTTAACTTGGTCAAACCCCATCTCTACAAAAAAAAAAAAAAAAAAGAAGAAAAAAATTGGTGAGGTGGCATGCATCTGTGGTCCCAGCTACTCAGGAAGCTGAGGTGGGAAGATTGCTTGGGTCCAGGAGGTGGAGGTTGCAGTGAGCCAAAATTGCACCACTGCCCTCCAGTGTGGATGACAGAAGAAGAAGAAGGAAAAAAGACTTCTGAAAATAGATAGAAAACAGACCAACAGCCTAATGGGAAAATAAAATGCAAATATTTCACCACCATATAAATATACTCAATCTCATGCATTATAAGAGAAATGAGATAATATGGTATGACACTTCTCACCTGTTAGATTGTCAAAAATGCAAAATCTGACAGCATTCTCTGGAAGTGAGATGATGTGAAAATAGGCATGCTCGCATTTTTCTTGTGAAGGTTTGGCAATAACTAGCAGACTTATTCTTTGACTCAGCTATCCCAATTCCATAAAATATCTCAAAGATACTCAGGTAAATATATGAAAGATGTTGCACAAGATGATTCATAACAGTTCTATTTGGGAAAACAACTAAAACCTACAACAATACTGGATACAACCCGGGTGTCCTTCAATAGGGTACTGGTGAATAAACTGTGATGCCTTCCCATGGTGGAGTACTATGCAGCTGTCAAAAGGAATAAGGAGTGTCTCTATAGGCTGCTATAAATTAATTGCCAGTAGATATTGTTAAGAGACAATAAAGCAGTGGAGAAAAATGTGTACAATTGTTCTACAACAATATGTTTTAAAAATCCAGGATATAAATATTGAAAGCATATTTGCTTACACTTTAAAAAATGACAGAAGAATAGAGAGAGAGGAGATGAGAAAACAGGAAAGAGGGACTTCTGTCAAAACATCAAACTGTGCATTTTAAGTATATGTCAATTGTAACTTAATGTAGCTGAAAAACAAAGAAAAAAATAATGGAAGAATCAACCATATTTTGTTTTGTTGTTGTTGTTGTTGTTTGAGACGGAGTCTCACTTTGTCACCCAGGCTGGAGTGCAGTGGTGTGATCTCGGCTCACTGCAACCTCCACCTCCCGTGTTCAAGCAATTCTCCACCTCAGCCTCCTGTGTAACTGGATTACAGGCGCCCACTACCACGCTTGGTTAATTTTTGTATTTTTAATAGAGATGGGGTTTCACCATCTTGGCCAGCCTGGTCTTGAACACCTGACTTTGTGATCCACCTACCTCAGCCTCGCAAAGTGTTGGGATTACAGGCACGAGCCACCACACACGGCCTCTATTTGTTTTTTAAAAGTTGACCCATAGAGGATGGAGGGAATAGAACAGAGAAGATAGAAACAGACACTAGATTATTTTTGAATGTATCTTTTACTGTAGCTTTGACTTTGCACCCATGTAAATATTTCACATATTTATAAAAATATTAAATTTAAAAAATCTCTCAAAATCACTAAAACCACCACAGCAACAATGGAATCTAACTGTATGTCCTGGCATAACTTCAGAGAAATTAACTATCCCAAGGCCAAAATGTTTTTTTCAAAAACCTGTTAAGTTTGTTTGCAATAACTATACTGTTGTTATTAGTATTGGCAATATTATTCCAAGATTGTTGTGCAAGCATTATGTAATAAAGAAAATGAGTAATTACACCAAGGAACTATTATTTTTGGCAAGGAAGAAGAGAGATTTGGGGAAAAGATATAAGGTTAAGTAAAATCCTGTAATTATCAGTAGAAACGCTGATATACTTTATTTTTTAAGTAATATTTTCTGGTTGGGGACACTGAAAAAGTTGAGAGAAAATAATCAATTTAGTAATACTCATCATTTTTACATTTCAGTCTTTGGTCCCAAATGCCATGTTCACTACAAGGGAACGGGGGTTCCTTGGAGAAATGGCTGAATATAAGTGTGGGTAAGGAAATACACAAATGAACCTGGAATATCTTATTATATACAAAACAAACAAATCTACTAGATTCACATCAAAAGTAGCCAGAGACCAACTTGAAGTTTGTTATTTGAGCACCAATGGGGATATGAACTGGAACTCACAGGTTCATACTGACAGAAATTTAAAAAAAAAATACTTTGGTCAACTTTGAATGATGGTACATTAGCAAGATTAAGCAAGAAAAGAGGATAAAAAATCTAAATAAACTCACTAAGAATTGAAACGGGAGCTATTACAACTGACACCACTGAAATACAAAAGATTATTCAAGGCTGCTATGAACACCTTTGCACACACAAACTAGAAAACCTAGAAGAGATGGATGAATTCCTGGGAAAATACAACCCTCCTAACTTCAATTGGGAAGAATTAGCTACCCTGAACAGACCAATAACAACCAGTGAGATTGAATGGTAATTTAAAAATTACCAACAAAAGAAAGTCTAGGACCAGACAGATTCACAGCAGAATTCTACTAGACATTCAAAGAAGAATTGATACCAATCCTTTTGAGGCTATTCCACAAGATAGAGAAAGAAGGAATCCTCCCTAATTCATTCTATGAAGCCAGCATCACCCTTAATACCAAAACCAGAAAATGACACAACCAAAAAAGAAAACTACAGATCAATATCCTTGATGAACATAGATGCTAAAATCCTTAACAAAATACTAGCTAACTGAATCCAACAGCATATCAAAAAGATAATCCACCATAATCAAGTAGGTTTCATACCAGGGATGCAGGTATGGTTTAACATATGCAAGTCAATAAATGTGATACACCATACAAACAAAATTAAAAACAGCAATCACATGATCATCTCAACAGATTCAGAAAAAGCATTTGACAAAATCCAGCATCCTTTTATTATTGAACCCTCAGCAAAATTGGCATATAAGGGACATACCTTAACGTAAAAGTCATCTATGACAAACCCACAACCAACATAATACTGAATGGGGAAAAGTTGAAAGCATTCCCTCTGAGAACGGGAACAAGACAAGGATGCCCACTCTCACCACTCTTCTTCAACATAGTCTGGAAGTCCTAGCCAGAGCAATCAGACAAGAGAAAGAAATAAAGGGCATCCAAATCAGTAAAGAGGAAGTCAAACTGTCCCTGTTTGCTGACGATATGGTTGTTTACCTTGAAAACTCTAAGGATTCCTCCAGAAAGCTCCTAGAACTGATGACAGAATTCAGCAAAATTTCCAGATACAAGATTAATGTACACAAATCAGCAGCTCTTTTATACGCCAACAGAGACCAAGCGGAGAATCAAATCAAGAACTCAACCCCTTTTACAATAGCTACAAAGAAAATACTTAGGAATATACTTAACAAAGGAGTCAAAAGACCTTTACAAGGAAAACTACGAAACACTGATGAAAGAAATCATAGGCGACAGAAACAAATGGGAACACATCCAATGCTCATGGATAAGTAGAATCTATATTGTGAAAATGATCATACTGCCAAAAGCAGTCTACAAATTCAATGCCATCTGCATCAAAATACCACCATCATTCTTCACAGAGTTGGAAAAAACAATTCTAAAATTCATATGGAACCAAAAAGGAGCCCACATAACCAAAGCAAGACTAAGCAAAAGTAACAAATCTGGAAGCATCACACTATCTGATTTCAAACTATACTGTAAGGCCATAGCACCAAAACAGTGTGGTACTGGTATAAAAATAGGCACAGGGATCAATGGAACACAATAGAGAACCCAGAAACAAACTCAAATACTTACAGCCAACTGATCTTCGACAAAGCAAACAAAAACATAAAATGGGAAAAGGACACCATTTTCAACAAATGGTGCTGGGATAATTGGCCAGCCACATGTAGGAGAATGAAACTGGATCCTCATCTCTCATTTTATACAAAAATCAACTCAAGATGGATTAAAGACTTAAACCTGAGACCTGAAGCTATAAAAACTGTGGAAGATAACATTGGAAAATTCCCTCTAGTTATTGACTTAGGCAAGGATTTCATGACCAAGAACCCAAAAGCAAATGAAACAAAGATAAATGACTAGAACCTAATTAAACTAAAGAGCTTTTGCATGGGAAAAGAAACAGTCAGCGGAGTAAACAGACAACCCACAGAATGGGAGAAAATCTTCACAATCTATACATCTGACAAAGGACCAACATCCAGAATCCACAATGAACTCAAATCAGTAAGAAAAAAAAATCCCATCAAAAAGTGGGATAAGGACATGAATAGGCAGTTCTCAAAAGCAGATAGGCAAATGGTCAACAAATATATGAAAAAATGCTCAGAATCACTAATGATCAGGGAAATGCAAATCAAAACCACAATGTGATACCACCTTACTCCTGCAAGAATGGCCAAAATAAAACAAAAAAGAAAAAAACAAAAAAACAAAAACAAAAAAAAACCCAGTAGATATTGGCATGGATGTGGTGATCAGGGAACACTTTCCACTGCTAATGGGAATGTAAAATAGTACAACCTCTATGGAAAACAGTGTGGAGATTTACTAAAAGTAGAACAGATGGCAGAACTACCATTTGATCCAGCAATCCCACTACTGGCTATATATCCAGAGGAAAAAAAGTCATGATTCGAAAAAGATACTTACACACCCATGTTTATAGCAGCACAATTCACAATTTCAAAATCATGGAACCAACCCAAATGCCCACCAATTAACAAGTGCATAAACTGTGGGGTGTGTGTGTGTGTGTGTGTGTGTGTGTGTGTGTGTATGATGGAATACTACTGAGCCATAAAAAGGAATGAATGAGCAGCATTTGCAGTGGCCTAAATGAGATTGGAGACTATTATTCTAAGTGAAGTAACTCAGGAATGGAAAACCAAACATTGTGTGTTGTCACTGATATGTGGGAGCTAAACTATGAGGATGCAAAGGCATGAGAATGATACAATGGATTTTGGGGGAAGAATGGGCAGGGGTTGAGGGATAAAAGACTACAAGTATCATGCAGTGTATACTGCTTGGGGATGGGTGCACCAAAATCTCACACATCACCACTAAAGAACTTACTCATGTAACCAGATACCACCTGTACCTGAATAACTTATGGAAAAATAAAATAACAAAAATTTAAAAAATCCTGTTGCAACACTATTCAGAAAAAAGATAAGCCTTACTCTTAAGTGTTCATAGGCACTGAAATATAATACAATAAAAGGAAAGGTTTTGGCAAAAATTTGAATTATCATAAGATTAGGGTTCAAAACAAGCATTATGTGTTTCAGTTTCCTCTCCTTCCTTCCTTCCTTTCTTGCCCTTCCTTCCTTCCTTCCTTCCTTCCTTCCTTCCTTCCTTCCTTCCTTCCTTCCTTCCTTCCTTTCTTTTCTTCCTTTTGTTGACAGAGTCTCACTCTGTTGCCCTGACTGGAGTACCATGGCATGATCTTGGCTCACTGCAACCTTCACCTCCCAGCTCAAGTGATTCTCATGTCTCAGTCTCCCAAGTAGCTGGGATTACAGGCATGTGCCACCACACCTGGCTAACTATGTATTTTTAGTAGCAATGAGGTTTTGTCAAGTTGGCCTGGCTGGTCTCAAACTCCTGGCGTCGAGTGATCCACTTGCCTCAGCCTCCCAAAGTGCTGGGACTACAGGTGTGAACCACTGTGGTCAGCCAAGTTTCAGGTACTTTCAGTGAAAAATGAGATAACATACACAGCTACTGTATGACAGTGCTTGCCACGTGCCAGATCTTCTGTTGAATGCTTGGTAATTATAGTCTTGATCTTTAGTCTCAAAGAACACGTGAGGTTCTCAGTACTCTCTGTGAGTTTATACAGAAGTTAATTAAAGTGACTGTGTCCTTTAAGAGTCTTACTATAAGCAATAGTAATTCCGCACCTTCGATTGTGCTGTTACATCTCCTTAGAATGTTCCTTTTTCCATATAAATGCAATACATTCTTATTCTTCCTTTAAGTTCCAGCCCAGATTCCCTCTCCTTTCTGATGTTTCCCTTAGCCTATTATTTTACTGAAGTCTCATCTCCTCCTTTATGGCTGACATTATGCTGCAAAGCACTCTAACTCAGCACATCCGACTGTAACCTGAAGGTGTTTATCTATGTGTGTCCAGCTGGATGGTTAAACACCCAAGATGAATACTTTATTCATATGGTTTTATCATCATGCTTGAAAATGAGTACATCATCAATTTTTTTAAATTTAGATATTATTTTTAAATTTAATTTTGTTTTGTAATTACACAAAATCTTTTTTTTTTTTTGACAGAGTCTCTCTCTGTCGCCAGGCCAGAGTACAGTGGCACAATCTCGGCTCATGGCAAACTCCACCTCCTGGGTTCAAGCGATTCTTCTGCCTCTGCCTCCCAAGTAGCTAGGATTACAGGTGCACGCCACCATGCCCAGCTAATTTTTGTATTTTTAGTAGAGACGAGGTTTCACCATGTTGGCCAGGATGGTGTCGATCTTTTGAACTCATGATCCACCCACTTTGGCCTCCCAAAGTGCTGGGATTACAGGCGTGATGCAGGCCTGGCCTACACAAAATCTTTATGGTTCCAAAATAAATTCTACAAAATGAGGCATATTGAAGGAGGTTTTTCTTCTATTTCTGTTCCCTCCTTATATTCTCTCCTTTCCCCATAAATCATCATTTTTTAAATTTAAGGTTTTTCTTGACATCTTTATTTTAAATATAAGTGTGTCTGTGTTTACGTATTTATATCTTCTTTATTTATTAGATAAGTGGTCACATACTCTAAATGCTTTGTTTCAATTCACTTTTCATCACTTGTGGTGACATATTGTTTATTGCACAGGAGTATGTTCACATATTCCTCACTCCATTTTCAATGAAAAAGTATCCTGTTTTGTGGATATAATATAGGTTACTTAGCCAGTCTCCTCCTGATGGGCATCTGGGTTGTTTCCAGGCTTTTGCTATTAAAATAATATTCTTGACTTGAAAGCAAGTGATAGTCAATAAATCCCTATAAGATCTACCTTATTATTTCATTTACTTATTCTCTATTCTCATTAATTTTTCTCCACAGGTTCTCTCATTAATTCCATAGTAGATTAGAATATTTGATTATTGGCTTGTCTCATTTTCATTCTTATATTACCTGTAGCTTCTGTATATGAAGTTTTATCTCTGTATTTATATGTTGATTGCAGCCTTTAGCATAATACCTTTTCCTACTTTGTCTTCTGCAATGCTTTTTATGTAAGTCTAACTTGTGGGATATAAGAATTGTGGCCTCTGCGTTCTTCCATTTGCATTTTCATTACATGCATCCCTGTCTTTACCTTTTCACTTTTAACCTTCTGATGCTTGTTGATTCACTTGCGTCTCTTTATAGATGGCATAATGTTGAGTTTTCCTTTTCATAAGCTAATCTGAAAATCTTTTTTAAAGTGAGTTGAGCCTACTATATGTATGGATATAATCAATATGCTTAACTTTAATTATGTCATTTTTATTATACCTATATATAATAGTGATATATAATAAATTATCTTTATATATTTGTTAAATATTTCTCTCTCTCCTCTCTGTCTCTTTATCTTTCTATCTCTCTGTCTTTCACTTTTAAACTTCTAATCTTTCACCTTTTAAATTCTCTCTTTCTCAGCATGCCTTTTGGTATTTAGGAATATTTGTATTTTGTACTAATGGTTAACCTTTACATACCTCATGAGCTCTATTTTTTAGCTACTGTCAGTGGATTCTCTGCTTACAGAAATATTGAAATTATCTAGTTACTTCTTTATTCCTCACTCCCTGAGCATGAGATTTGAATTCCTGGTTAATACCTATAAGGCAATCAGCAAACTTCTACTTTATGTATTTGCTCTCCTTTTCCTTCCTGTTTTGGCAGTTGTGCTGTATCGACATTGTCAGTACATAGCTGTTATATATCACACTTCCTCTCTTAGGCTTATTGTTCATTCTTGTTCTTAGTTCCAAAGGATATATATAGATCCAGACCTCATGTAGATGTCCTTCCAGTATCTTTAGTCATTTGATTTTATGAAGTTCGCTTGTTAATAAATTCTTCAGGATACATCCATGGGGGAGAATATTCACTGGGCTTTTTTATGCTTATAATAGTTTGTTTGTGGTCTTTATACCTGAAGTTCAGTTTGGCTGAATTTAAAATCTTTGCCTCACATTTTCTTTCCTTGAGTGTTACTCTATTATCTTCTGATATTTTCATCAAAATGTGTGAAAACAAGCTAGTTTTATTTCCTTCTAGTTGACATGGACATTTGCCTGGATGTTCAAATGATTATTTTTCTTTCAATAATTATTATGTTTTTCTTTAAAATTCAAGACTTTTATACTGCTATGTCTCAATTTTGACCATTATGAGCTTATTTTTCCAGCAGGAGTAGCTATACTTATAGCAGATAAAACAAACTTAAAATCAACAACAGTAAAAACAGAGAAAGGAGGTCATTATATAATAATAAAAGGATCAATTGAATGAGAAGATATAACAATTCTAAATATACATATTAGTAAGACAGTGAGCTTAGTAAATTTGAAAGTCCCTTTGCTACCTGTCCTTTTTTGTACTCTGCTGAAGCTGCTGTGACCATATCCTGAATCATTTCCTACTTTATTTTCTTATGGAGATGTTGGGGCTCAGAAAACCAAACCCCAAAATATGATTCTTTGGTATGTTGGCTGGGGAATTGTGGAGAACAGCAGCTATAAGCAGAGGTTTTCTCTGAGGTTCCCATATCTGCCTGAAGACATCCAGGAAAGATATATAACAGGAAAAGAGGCTAAAAGTTGACATCACCCTAGAGAGGCTTTGCCTGAAGGACTTTACCTACATAGCAAGACAGCCTTTGTTCACCATGTATTTCTTCCCCTTACCTTCCCATAGCTTGTGGACACCTCCCCTAAGAAACCCCAAGACCCTATTCTGATGCTATACAAACTTCAATCATTGGCCTTTCTTCAAGTCTTATAGTTTGTGAGGCTCTGCATATGCATAAATAAATTTGTATGCCTTTTCTCCTGTTGATCTGTCTGCTGTCACTGTTTTTCCAGAGACTCAAATTCTCAGATCTTTAGAGAGTAGAGGGAAAGCTTAAAACTCACCTATGGAAACATTATTCATGAAATTAGATCATTAAGTTTTTCTGGTTTAATATCTTAAGATGAAGGAAAATATGATTTCCCTTTCCTAGTGTGTTAAGATTTTCCAATCTGAATTTTCTCACAGAATTATCTCGCCTATTTCTTTGTTTGTCTACTGTGTCTTCTCAAGATGGCCCATCACATGGATTCAGTCACTGGTATGTACCTGTGATCTGTGTATCATGCCATGATCCTGTTTGGGCAAATTGTTCTCATGATGCCAAGATCTCTTTTGATGTCAAAGAGAAGCAGAATTAGAGTAGGGAAATAAAAAAAAAACAAGCTCATCTTTCTGAGTTAGTTACCTGTGTGCAATGAGGAAGACATATTCTATTTGTGAGTCATAAATATTCATTAGATAGTGGACTCTCTAGACTTCTTCAAAGTACGCAACAGGTATCATTTCCTTTATTCAATTTGAAACTGTTACCAATGACTTATTGTTTTAAAATATGAATAGGCATTTGGAGCTACTCTGAATAAACTCTCACTGGCCTAATATGGGACAGCTTGGGCACCAAAATGAATATTGGCAGTAATAGATTACAACCCATCAAATAAAACTAAGGACTGATGAGTCCATATTGATATGAATTAAATGGAGAAGTTAAAAAAAAAGGAAGATGAGAAAGTTATCCATGACAGTAGAATGTCAATGAGTAAATGCAGAAGAAACAAAGGAGTTTCAAATCACCATTTACAACCATTATAATAAAACTCGATCAAGTAAATATCATCAATGAATACTATAATTATTGGGTGGAAGTTTGATGGGGAGCAGGATATTTGCACACTTCAAAATATTTTCCCAATATCTATTTATTAATTTCAAAGGGAAAATGTTAACTTTACTGTGGAGAAACTTGAGAACATACCCTTAATCACAGGATCAAAGTTAGCAGCATTGATAATGGACAAACTAGCATGTGTCTCCTGAAGTCACACACTGAAAGGACACATTACTTATGCAGTATTTCTGTTAAAATGCAAAACCTGAATATAAGCATGAGGAAACATCAGATAAACTCAGACTAAGAAATACTCCACATAATGACTGGCCTGCTGTCTTCAAAAATATTAGCGCCATCTAATATAAAGACAGTCTGAGCAAGTGTTTCAGGTCTAAATAAACTAAGGAGATATGATAGCTAAATGCAATGTACGAACATGGATAAAAATTGCTCGATAGGATATTATTGGAAAAATGGCAACATTTGGATATAGCATGTATATTAGGTAATAATATTGCATCAACATCTAGTTTAATTGATATCTTTACTGTGGTTATACATGAAAATGTCCTTAGTCTTAGGACATAAGTCTATCTCTATCCGTGTAATCTCTCTAGAGAGAGAAATCCAGCATCGTCAAATGTTGAATCTAGGTGAAGACTATATGGCATAAGGAATTCTTTACTCTTATAACTATTCTATAAGTTTGAAATATTTTCAAAAATGAAAAAATGTTTAAAAATAAAATGAATTAGGATTGGAAAAGTATGTTTTCTTTGGGATGTTAAAAGAAAAATTTAGACAAATTAAATTTAACAGATTTTCATTCATCAAAGAACAATTCATGAATTGGGCAGCTCCCAGACCAGCACAGGTTCAGAGCAACTCCTTGGCTGCCATTTGGTTAAATAACATTTATGGATAGAAAAAGGAAAGTGATTTGAGTAGTTGCAACTGAGACCATATGACGTTCTATTAAATATCTGAATATTAATTTAATATTAATATTAAATATCTGAATATTATGATCACACACTTCAATTATTAAAAGTAACCCTAATCTAAAAAAAAAAAAAGAGAAAAAAAAGGAAAAGGAAAGTGATGTACATAAAACCAAAGTGAGGGACAGAAATAGCTGGGTTGGTTAGAGCTCAATGTTTGCCTTAGTTGAACATGGTTTAAACAGTTGGCCCCTGTGATTGACCAGAACTGGGCTGCTGTGGACTTGGATACTTGTTGGAATGGTATGTCACAGTTTGTTTACATATTCGGTTAGGTTACAATTTACTATGCATGGAGAAACCTTTATGCCAAACCCAAAATATGTAAAGGGTCAGCTTTAGACTAAACTTAATTTAACAACTGTTACTATAATAAGAGTGAGGAGTTTGGGTCTTTTGGAGGAAACGCTGAAGTATACAGTAAAATTTACTTCATAGGAGCGTCTACTATAAAAAACCATTTAAAAATATTTCTAACACAGTAAATCTTTCATCTCCTTGGGTCTCTGAAAATAAAGAATTTCTGGCAATGTAGCTGACTGAATTGATACTGACAGACCCACTTCCTGGTACAAGTAAATATAAATGCTTCAAAAATTAAAAAAAAAATCAATCATGTAGTTGAACTTGAGAAAAGTAGAGAAAAATTCTCATTTGTCAGAAACTAAGAGGGAGCTCAAATGGCAAACACTAGCTGATGTCCTGTGGCCTGTGGGAAGGTTTGGCATCTGGTTAGATGCCCTCAGAATTGGAGGCTGGTGGTTAAAACTCAGGCAGGTACAAGAAATGGGACCTGAAATTATCACAAGGCAGGATCTAGGAAGTAAGACCCTTATATAAAATTTACATTCTTAAGAATGCTATTTGGGCAGATTGTTCTCATGATGCCAAGACCTCTTTTGATGTCAAAAGAGAAGAATGTAAACTTAAAGTTACATTCTGAAAGCATTCTTGTGCATAAGATGGAAACAAGACAATCTTAGTCTGCCCACAGGAATTTTATGTGGTAATAGAGTCATGAACAACTAAACTATGCAATATCACCAAGCTTCCTAATTCACACTATATGCATAGTGGAGGAATCTCAAGGTGAGAAACTGCTGATACCAAATAGTGCATGTCCTTGAAATAATCAGAAACAAGAGGAAAAGGAAGAGCACATAGAAAGAACCCCCCAAAAGAAAAAATACACAAAAAAGCATTAAGCGTAAGGAAAAATAAACCTCTAAGAAACCACACACAGATTGCATGGGATGCCCCACAGGGGTCAATTTCTGCATAAGATAAATGCACAAGCAAATATTACAAAATATGTAAGAAAATAATTTATCATGAGTAGTATAGTAGACACAGGAAAAGGGACTATAGCCTCAGGAATTGAGATAACTGAAGATTCTGAAGGAGACTATGTATAAACGGGTTTAGAAGGTAAACAAAAAATGGAAATCGGCAGGTGAGGGGCAAGGGGAGGGAGAGCATTAGGACAAATACCTAATGCATGTGGGACTTAAAATCTGGATGATGGGCTGGGCGCAGTGGCTCACGCCTGTAATCCCAGCACTTTGGGAGGCCGAGACAGGCAGATCACAAGATCAGAAGATCGAAACCATCCTGGCAAACATGGTGAAACCCTGTCACTACTAAAAATACAAAAATTATCTGGGGGTGGTGGTGCGTGCCTGTAGTCCCAGCCACTTGGGAGGCTGAAGCAGGAGAATTGCTTGAACCCAGGAAGTGGAGGTTGCAGTGAGCTGAGATCGGGCCACTGCACTCCAGCCTGGTGATGGAGCGAGACTCTGTCTCAAAAAAAAAAACAAAAACAAAAAACCTAGATCTAGGTGTACATGTGGTGTGTATGTGCCACATTTTCTTAATCCAGTCTGTCATTTTCTTAATCCAGTCTGTCACTGCTGGACACTTGGGTTGGTTCCAAGTCTTTGCTATTGTGAATAGTGCCGCAATAAATGTACGTGTGCATGTGTCTTTATAGCAGCATGATTTATAATCCTTTGGGTATATACCCAGTAATGGGATGGCTGGATCAAATGGTATTTCTAGTTCTAGATCCTTGAGGAATCGCTACACTGTCTTCCACAATGGTTGAACTAGTTTACAGTCCCACCAACAGTGTAAAAGTGTTCCTATTTCTCCACATCCTCTTCAGCACCTGTTGTTTCCTGACTTTTTAATGATTGCCATTCTAACTGGTGTGAGATGGTATCTCATTGTGGTTTTGATTTGCATTTCTCTGATGGCCAGTGATGATGAGCATTTTTTCATGTGTCTGTTGGCTGCATAAATATCTTCTTTTGAGAAGTGTCTGTTCATATCCTTTGCCCACTTTTTGATGGGGTTGTTTGATTTTTTCTTGTAAATTTGTTTGAGCTCTTTGTAGGTTCTGGATATTAGCCCTTTGTCAGTAGATTGCAAAAATTTTCTTCCATTCTGTAGGTTGCCTGTTCACTCTGATGGTAGTTTCTTTTGCTGTGCAGAAGCTCTTTAGTTTAATTAGATCCCATTTGTCAATTTTGGCTTTTGTTGCCATTGCTTTTGGTGTTTTAGACATGAAGTCCTTATCTTTGGTTTTCAACAACTTTCCTTGATATGTCTACATGTGGTTTTTGTTTTTATTCACTCTGCTTGGGTTCAGAGACATTCTAGAATCTGTGACTTGAAGTTATCAATTGTTTCAAATTGCCCTCCAGTATCTCTTTGTTTATTACTTCTCCATTCTCTCTTCTCTCCTTCTGGGACTCCAATTTATATGTATCTTAGACTTTTCACTATGCTCTAAGTGTGTCTTATGCTATTATCTCTATTTTAAAACTTTTGTTCCCTCTATATTCCACTGTGAATATTTTCTACTTCCATTTTGCTATTCCTCTCTTCTGTCTAATCTTGTGTTAAACTTATTTAATGAATTCTTGATTTCAGTTTTTGAGATTTTTGGTTCTAGAATTTTCACCGAACTCTTTAAAAGTAGATTCTACTTCTTTAATAAAATTTACATTTTTAATCTATTATTTCAAATATATTAATTGTAAGTATTCTAAAGTCAGTGTTAGTACCTATATATAGATCATCCTTGGCTCTGTTTCTATTTTCTTTTCTTCTTGATTTTGCTCATTTAGCCATTTTTTTTGGCATGCATGGTAATTTTTTAAATTGAATGCCAGAGATTCAGAAATTATATATGAAAAACTGTAGAGGCTGGAGGTGATCTTGTCTTTCACCTGAAGGAATTTAATTTTTTTCTGAGACCATGGTCCCTCAAATACTGTCTGCATAAGTGAACTCCCAATGCTCATAAACAACTGTTTTCTTAGTTTTGTCTAATTATTAGAGTCATTCCTACAGAGAGGTTGAATCTTCTATCAGTTACACAACTGGAACTGAAATTCTGTCCTTTAATTTTTTTTAATTATACCTTATGTTCCAGGGTACATGTGCACAACCTGCAGGCTTTTAGATAGGTATACATGTGCCATGTTGGTTTGTTGCACATATCAACTCGTCATTAACATTCGGCATTTTTCCTAATGCTAGCCCTCGCCCAGCCTCCCACCCTCCAACAGGCCCCAGTGTGTGATATTCCCCGCCCTGTCCAAATGTTCTCATTGTTCAATTCCCACCTATGAGTGTCCTTTAATTTTTCAAGTGACCACTCTTTCCTTCATCGGGATTTTGGACCTTGCACTCTACTAGTTGTTGTCTTACTTCTCTGGTGATTCCTTTGCAGTCTCCTGTGGTTTCTGTTGTTTTGTTTTCAACTTACAAGTGATGGAGTGTCCCACAGCTCAGGGCATAGATGTCTTTTTCTCAGACACTTATTCCCTATGACCAGGAAGCCACATTCAGTCCCACGGCATTCAAAGTCCCATTTCATATGCTGAGACCAACTGAAGGTTCATTTAATTTTCACCTACTTTCTCTGACCCATCAGGAGTTGTGTGCTGTAAGTGATGTGGAGGAATAATGCCCCTACATAGTTTAAATTATTGTTTGTTCATGTAGTAGAACCTATTGAAGTTAAAGATTCATGATTCAATACCACTGCATTATTCATTGGACCTTTAACTCCTAGAATATGTATTTAGTACAGAACTTTCTAACTGTTTCTCCTGCTTTTACTAGCTTCAATTGATGTAAAATTTATTTTCACCATTTTCCCCTAGGATGGAGTTTATAGGCCATATTCTGTGTTTACCTAAGAACCAAACTAGTCTGTTAGTTCGTTTCTTCTAAGTCCCCATATTTCTCTATGAAAATTCATTTTTGTGGAATTTATTGAACAAGACCATGTGCCCTAAGACCATGCTGTTAAATACACATCACAGAAAAGTCATTAAGGTAGGAAAAATATTAAAATTTGAATATTTTACATTTTCTGCAATTCCCCAACTTCTCAGAAGATTAATTTTCCCTAAAGGTAATTACTTTGTTGTTAGTGGATGGAGATGAAATTAAAGCAACTGAGAGTGTAATAAATTGAATTACATGAGAGATGGATAAACCCTAAAGAGTAGCCTCTGGTTTTACAAGAGTGGGATAAAAGAGATGAGGGCAGAACAAGATGACAGGATCAGCGGGCATGGGTGGAGGAGGAAAATGGAAGAATAAAGCAAATAAGAGAGGAGTGGGGTTGTAGGGAAAGATACACTTTCAAAAATATTTAAGAAAATTTAGCTGTGGGATAGAACCCTTCTCTATATTCATAAAAAAACTTAACTAAAAATCTTTATTTTTCTTCAATACTTTTGGAAGCATCCATGTATTGCCGTTGTTTATTTATTTTTTAAACTCATTACATGTTGGGATTTTCTTGAAGGTGAGAGCAAGAATAGGATTCATTCAGTTGTGTTTTGGGTGTAATTTCTCAGGAACTAAGGACAATCATTACAAAGCAACACAAAAAGAACATTGTATTTCTATGCGACAAAGGTGGAGTTTTATTCAGAAGCAGAAAAAAAAAGATACAGAAACATTGCTGTAAAAGGAAATACAGGGTGAAAAAATCAGACTTTCAAATCTGAGAGTGAGACATCCTTGCCCTGAGTAACCCTGCAAGAATTTCCACGTTTGGGACAGAAGAACTTGGTATCCATAAATACAAATATAGGGTATAAAACTTGATAAATTCTATTAATTTCTTGCAGTAAATAACATCTAATTTCACACTTGGGTTAACGTGGGGAACATATATTCTAGATGTATATCCAGGACATATATCCTAGATATATGTCCAGTATATGGACCCACAGTTGGTGGGAATGGCCTCTCCTGAGTTGTCTATGAGATGCACAAGGTCTGCTTCTGTGATAAGTGAGCTGAAGGGGAGAAGACAGGTTCAGGAAAGGAGCTCAGCAGCAAGAGGAGGCACAGCACAAAGGGCGGGGGCAGGTGGAGATGACACAGGTTGGGCGATAGCAAGTGGTGTGGCAGGAGACTCGGCCACAGACTGGACGCAGGCAGCAGCAGGGGCGGCAGCAGCTGGATTCACAGCAAGAGGGACGGCAGCAGCTGGAGATGCAGCAGCTGGGGCGGCAGCAGGTGGGCTGGCAGCACACAGACTGGCAGCACTGGGGCCTGCAGCAGCTGGACACACAGCAGCTGGGGCGGCAGCAGCTGGAGATGCAGCAGCTGGGGCGGCAGCAGGTGGGCTGGCAGCACACAGACTGGCAGCACTGGGGTCTGCAGCAGCTGGACACACAGCAGCTGGGACGGCAGCAGCTGGAGATGCAGCAGCTGGGGCGGCAGCAGGTGGTCCTGCAGCAGGTGGTCTGGCAGCACTGGGGTCTGCAGCAGCTGGACACACAGCAGCTGGGGCGGCAGCAGGTGGTCCTGTAGCAGGTGGTCTGACAGCAGCTGGGGCGGCAGCAGGTGGGCTGGCAGCACACAGACTGGCAGCACTGGGGTCTGCAGCAGCTGGACACACAGCAGCTGGGGCGGCAGCAGGTGGTCCTGCAGCAGGTGGTCTGGCAGCAGCTGGGGCGGCAGCAGGTCTCCAGGCCACAGCCCTGGTCAGAGCAGACAGAGCCACAACAGGAGCTGACCATGGTGTCAGAGGGTGCAGGTTCTGGGTGGGTTTCCAGGAGAGTGAGTTTCGTGAGTTTGAGAGTCTTCCTTGCTACATGGCCCCTTTTATACCCAGCTGAGGAGCCTTTGTGATTATGAGAAGATTATTTCCTTGTTTTTGTTTATATGACACAAATGCAATTACTAAACCATATTATTGTGTTTTTCTAGTAAAAAATCCTGTTATATAGAAAATGATTATTTCCCTTTTCTCACCCTGGTGTTCCCACATGAGTCAACTCTTGTTTTCCTTTTCTTGGTTTCAGTGTCACATGACTTCAGTCTCTGGGTATCATGTGACATGGGAGGGCCACTGTCGCTTGTCTGTTTCTCATCTTGATATCATTTTGGGAGAGCTTCTGATTGGGCTAAGGCCTCGTGGAGAAATGCATGTGTCAATCATCTGGAATGCTGACAGGAAAAAAGAAAGTATGCTCCTGTTTTTAAGTGTGAGAAATGAGGAAGCTTATGATTCATTGTATGTATCCTGGGTGGTCATTGAGCTAACCAAATGCCTAGGTCATTGCGAGCTGTGTTAATTCTCATCACTTGGGTACACCTTGAAACAGTTAGTAGTGACTCACTGTTTCTAAGGAACAAGGCGTCATCTGGGCTTGAGTTGTGTCTGTCTTCAAAAGTGTCCTGCAGGCTGAGGTAGAGTAAAGTGGATCATAGTTTTTGATCTGCCTTTTTAAATATCAAAATGTGTAATTGTTATGCCTTATTGACATTTTGTTAAAATCTTTTTCATACATTCTGAGCTAAAACATCTAGCAGGGTTTTTTTTAGTATCACTTATTTCTAAGATTTTTTAGAAGCATCGAGAAGAATATAAAAGACATATTCTTTAACTTATAGATACTTATGTAACTGTGGACCTCAATTTTAGAAATCACCCACTTTCTCTTCCTTTCCTCCACTCTCACCTCTTCATTCCTACCCTCTCTGCACACTCCACTCTGATAATACTATCTAATATTTTATCTAATTATAATCTTGCTTAAGAAATTCCAGAGGCTAATCTTGAAACAAACCAGGCACAGAGCCCTGAGGAATCCTCTCGCTTAGGGGGAATCTTGAACAATTTAGTCCACTATCATTGGGCTGAAGTCAAAATAATGCCACCAAACCTCTGGACACCCAAGATAGCCATTGGAACAAGACACACAGACTCAGCACCCTGCACCATCCCTGCATGTCTCCCATGCCAAGTTTCCCTTTCAAAATCCTATGGCAAATTTAAAAATTTAAGATGGCACTTTAGAATGCTAGTTCACTAGTTAAAGTATGTCAATGAGATATACCTTGGGGTGAAATGTTTTTATTTCCTTCACTTAGCATTCTTCTAGTTATTCTTTACTGGTTAGTTCAAATGCCGTTTTTCTCCAATATCTTTCTCGGCCTCACACAAAGCAAGGTTATCTTCTTGGTTTACTGGCTCTCCAACTAGAACTACCTTTCCTTTCACTAGCCCTTACCTCTTATGCATTAGCTATCCAGCAGCAAGCAGCTGAACCTGGGTCCAGTTACATTTACACAGAAATTGCATTCATAATGAGTTTTAATTAATTAATTAATTAACTTATTTTTTGACATGGAGTTTCACTCTCCTTGCCCAGGCTGGAGTGCAATGGCACGATCTCAGCTCACTGCAACTTCCGCTTCCCAGGTTCAAGTAATTCTCCTGCCTCAGCCTCCCAAGTAGCTGGGATTACAGGCATGTGCCACCACTCCCAGGTAATTTTGTATTTTTAGTAGAGATGAGGTTTCACCATGTTGGCCAGGCTGATTTCAAACTCCTGACCTCAGGTGATCCACCTACCTCAGCCTCCCAAAGTGCTGGGATTACAGAAGAGAGTCACCATGCCCGGCCCATAAAGAGTTTTTAAATAAAAGCCTCACATGATTATGGTCCTAAATAAAGGGTCTTCTTTAGAGCCATGGACATTCAGGGAAAAGCAATTATTCAAGAAAAGAACAAATTACCTTCATGATATTTTCTCTTCCTGGGAATGAAGGGATGTCTATTGTGAGCTTATGTGGGGCCTGAGGAACCTGGAGATCTCTGCCCTAGTGGAGTTTGTATTCTAGAAGGAATCAATAGACACATGAGTTTCTGATAGAGAATGAGATGATAGAGTCCATACATAAATAAGGCACAACAGAAGTGCAATGGAGGAAGAATTTTCCTCACTGAAAAATTGCTGACTTGAGGCAGATTGATTAGCAGGAGAAAAGGCATACACATTTATCTAACGAGTATACCCAAGAGCCTTCAGAATGAAAACTCAACCCCTCAATGAGGTACAGCAGCTTATACATCCTCTTAAGGTCACAGAAAGAATGAGGGCTCAGAGCATGGCCAAAAACAGGAAACAGGTTTTAGTGGCAAGACAGGTGTATTGGTCCATTCTCATGTGCTACTATGAAGAAATACCCGAGACTGGGTAACTTACAAAGGAAAGAGGTTTAATTGACTCACAGTTCACCATGACTGGGGAAGCCTCAGGAAACTTACAATCATGGCAGAAGGGGAGGCAAACATGTCCTTCTTCACATCGTGGCAGCAAGGAGAAGTGCAGAGGAGAAGGAAGATAAGCCCCTTATAAGACAATCAGATCTCATGAGAACTCACTATCACATGAAGGTAACCGATCCCATGACTAAATTGTTTCCCCCTGTGTCCTTCCCATGACATGTGGGGATTATGAACTACAATTCAAGATGAGATTTGGGTCGGGACACAAAGCCTAACCATATCAACAGGTTATGGGAAGGAGAAAGAAAGAGGCTTGGTTAGCAAAGGGGGTCTTGTTATGTGGATGAAATCTCACAGGTAGCAGCCCTCAGAGAAAAGAGATGGTAAATGATTTTTTTCAGAACTTTAAGGGTATCAGAGAGTCAGTTATTCTCTTCTAGATCCAGGAAATGCCTATAATGAGAAGGCCTGGCTGCATTAATGGAGATTCTCTACAGATGCAAATTTCCTTCACAAAAGACAGCTTTGCAGGGCCACTTTAGTCTGCTGACCATGTGGCAGCCATCTTAAAATATGTCCAAAAATATATTTTGGGGTAAAATAGTTTTTATTTTCTTAATTTAGCATTCTTCTAGTTGTTTTTTACTGGTTAGTCCAAATGCCATTTTTCTCTAATATCTTTCTTGGTCTCACACAAAGCAAGGTCCTTCCTCCATTGCACATCTGTTGTGCCTTATATATGCACAGCCTCTATCATCTGATTCTCTATCAGAAATTCGTTTGTTTATTGGCTCCTTCTAAAATACAAACTCCATTAGGGCATAGACTATGATCTATTCATCTTTATATAACAGAACCTGAAATAGAATGAGGAAATGTATGTTTAATGGATGAAGATTTTGTTAAGGCTTTCAAGGGTCACACTGACCTTTGAGAATACAAACCATTCACATAGGTGAAGAGAAAGAGGATATAAAAGGAGCACATAATTAAGATTGGGCATGACCCTATCTTATGATGGTGAAAGTGATACGCTGAAAAGTCTGTTTTGAGAAGTAATGAGAGAAGTTGGGATTGACAGCATGTGGGAGAAATTGTGGGTACCCTCAAATCCTGGAAGAAATGGTGGGGAGCTATGAAAAGCCTTCAGGAAGGAATGTTAGGTGATATTGTAACCACCCAATGGGTTCATTTTGCTTGCTGCCCAGATAGAGCCAATTTATCAAGACAGGGGAATTGCAATAGAGAAAGGGTTTAATGTGCATAGAGCCAGCTAAAAAGGAGACCAGAGCTTTGTTATTATTCGCATCTGCCTCCTTGAAAATTAGGAGGCTAGGGTTTTTCAAGAATAGTTTAGTGGGCAAAGGAATGGGTGCTGCTGATTGATTGTGGAAGCAATCACAGGGCTGTGGACCATGGTCCTGGTGAGCTGAGTTTGCTTCAGGTGGCAGGGGTCGGTAGGGGCAGGACCAGTTGAGTCAAGAGTCATAGTTCCAGGTGGGGATACTGATTGTCAGAAATGCAAAAGCATGAAAACATGTCTCAAAAGTCTAATTTTAGGCTCAACAGTAGTGATGTTATCTGCAGGAGTAATTGGGGAAGTTGCAAATCTTGCGACCTCTGTTATAGTGGCTGGTAATTGTTTATGTCTACACCTTAGTCTGCTAAGGAGAATTCAGGCTCCTCTCATCCTCCTAACCTGGTGAACTTTCATTAGTTTTACAAAGGTGTTTTAGTTTTGTGGAATGGATATTATCATTTAAATATAAACTAAATATCTCCTCAAGTTAGCTTGGCCCAAGCCCAGGGCAATTTGGCAGTTAAAGGCAAGATAGGGGTTGGTTCAATCAGATCTCTTCCACTGTGATAATTTTCTTACTGTTATAATTTTGGCAAAAGTGCTTTCAATATATATGCTATGTACAATTTATTTTAATTTTTGATCTGCCTTTAGAAATGACAAAATGCTCCTGGATTGCTGGGAAGAGATGCTTTAAAAAATTGAAGTGAGGCTAGATGCAGTGGCTCACGCCTGTAATCCCAGCACTTTGGGAGGCCGAGGCAGGCGGATCATGAGGTCAGGAGATTGAGACCATCCTGTGTAACACAGTGAAACCCCGTCTCTACTAAAAATACAAAACAATTAGCTGGGCATGATGGCAGACACCTGCAGTCCCAGCTACTCAAGAGGTTGAAGCAGGAAAATGGCATGAACCCAGGAGGCAGAGCTTGCGGTGAGCAGAGATCATGCCACTGCACTCCAGCTGGTGGGGACAGAGCGAGACTCCATCTCAAAAAAAAAAAAAAAAGAAAGAAAAGAAAAAAGTTGAAGTGAGACAGAGTAAAAGTTGAACTCTCAGCATCAGGTGATGGCCTTGAGCATAATATGGATAAATTATTCTCTTCATTATGAAATAATAAATTTATTTATGAAATAACTTAATTATTTCTTTGAAAGAATTGGTAGAGACTTGGAACAAATTGAAAATAGAGGTATAAGAAGGGTTCTTCCTAAAAGTTATAAAAGATATTTCAGTTGAACTAATTGTTTACATATTCTATAACTTTCTATATATATAATTTATACCCCCTACCTACTTAAAGCCAACAATTAACATTTTTAAAGGATAAATAAATCAGAAAGGATAAGATGTGCCTAAGAAAGAAGAACTTAAAAAGAATAAGCCATTTAGAGATAAGGAAGAAATATTAACATTAAAAGACTAGAATGGAATCATTGGCACAATTATGCACTAACTATACTTGTTCTTTTCCAGAAACTTAAACAAAATAAAAACCCAACATGTTCTGGAATTCCTGCTTTTTCTTCTTTCTTTCTTTCTTTCTTTCTTTCTTTCTTTCTTTCTTTCTTTCTTTCTTTCTTTCTTTCTTTCTTTCTCTTTCTTTCTTTCCTTCTTTCTTTCTTTCTTTCTTTTTCTTTCTTTCTTTTTTCTTTTCCTTTTCTTTCTGTTTTTTTTTCTTTCTTTCTTTCTTTCTTTCTTTCTTTCTTTCTTTCTTTCTTTCTTTCTTTCTTTCTTTCCTTCCTTCCTTCTTTCTTCTTTCTTTCCCTTCTCTCTCTCTCTCTCTCTCTCTCTCTCTCTCTCTCTCTCTCTTTCAGCTCTAAATATTGTATGCTGAAAGTTTTGCTGGATGCTGGAATAACAAAATAACAAATGACATGTTTTGCAATTGTTCTAATGTTTTACATATATTAGCTCAATTACTAGTCCCAACAATCCAGTATGGAAAATTCTATTGTAATCCTCCCTTTACAGATGAGAAACTTAAGGCACAGGTGGGATTCAAGCCAGTAAGCAGGGGAGCTGTAATTTTATTTCAGCCAGCCCAGCACTGGGTCCATGTTTTTAATCACTATACATACTACCTCTCTGCAAAATCAGATATGAAAGGAATTTTCTTTACCTTCATATTGTTTTTGGTGCAGTCAAATCTATGAATTTTTTTCTTTGATAGCTCCTGGGTATGTGTCATATTTTGAAAGGCCTTTCCAGTTATAAATTTACATAAACATTATCGTATAATTTCTGTTAACTTCGAGGTTTCATGTTTTATATTTTAAAACATTTTACCTACTAGGAATGTATACAGATACAAAATATGAGGTTTACTGTTTTATAATCAGATATGACCATGGCTCAACATCATTGATTAAAGAATACATCTTTCCATTACTGAGTTAAAGTGCCACCTTTTCATATAATAAATTGTTTTATGTACTTTAGTCTATGTCTGGACTTGATTTTCAATTTGCTAATGATTTTTCATGCGCTAGTGTCACAGTCATCAATATATGGTATTAACTTGCTTTTAATGGTTATCAAGCTCAAGTCTGCCTTAATAGGTTATGGCAATATGCTAGTGAACTCATATCTGCGTGGCAAAATGTTATATGTATACTGGGTTCCTTGACATGAAAATGTAAATTGCACCTGTCTGGCTTCTGAAACTGGCGTTGAAAAGAATGCACTAGCTAAGTCTGCAGCAGCGTATGAGTCTTACTAGGTTTGTTGAGTTTCCTGTAATGTTCTGACTTAGGTGGTGTAGCTGAAACAATTGGTGGAACCAACTTGTTTAATCACCAAGCCTGTTGTTAACCTCTTCCTTACTTACTGGCCAGATGGGACTATTATGAGGGAGTTCATGGGAATTAAAACTCTTGTTTCAGCTACTTTCTTAATCAAAACAGGCATCTCTTGCTGCCCCTCTGGAGTTCTATCTTGCTTAGTTTCACTAGCTAGAAAGCTTGAGCAATTCCGAAGGTATATATTTAGCATGAGTAAATAATACTGAGTGACTTTGAAGTGAATGAAACATCAACTAAATCAATGTTTCATTCACTTAAAATCCATCTCTACTATGCATTTAGGTAAAGCTGATGTGACCACAGAATAATCACCACAGTCACACTTTCCCATTCATAAATTTATATCTACCTTGGGTTTCACCACCACAGTGTCTTCCATATCATCTTTGGACCCTTTAGAGCACCATAACTCTCTCCAAAGGCAATGACTATACTGGAGTGTCTGTGCATACTCATCCTAAGAAGTTTCACATGCCACCCTTGGGACATTTCACCCAAATTATTGCATAGGCCTGGAGTACCTGCTCCTTGTTACTGTGAGCCCTGGGTACTGAGGTTTCCCTTATTGCTTTCCCTGAACTCTAGCTACCCCTTTGCAAATAGTCTCTTTATTACACAGATACACTGTGTCATCTCATTCCTGCTGTAGCCCAGTTCTTGTGGACACAGGAAATTACAAGCTTCATATACTTTAATACTGAAAAGACCATATAAAACCTATAGTCTTTGATTTCACTCTAGCTAATAAAGCATAATGTTAAAACCTGCATCCTGTAATGAGTAGTTGTCAAAGAAGAACATACGGGAGGATAAAAGGTTTGTTAATTCTGATGTATGAAATGACAAGTCTGTACTCTTTAGAATAATTTAGAGTGAATGGAAAAGGCTGAAGCTCAAAGTGTCTGCAAGGCATTTTTATGATATGCTAAGACTATAATGCCTAACTTAGGCTGGAGTGAAACCCACGTAATGTTAATTTCTATTCATGTAGTCTCTTGACAACTTAAAACTTCTTTATTTTTACATTTCAGAAATACTAACTAGCTCTTAGTTACGTTTCTTTGGAAATGTAACACAGCTAATAAATAAAATTCTGATTTGTAGAAATTTTGGATTTAAAGCAGTTTTAATATACTTCAGATTATTAGCTGAAATGTATAAACGCTTATATTTATATAAATAAGATATATTGCACATATCATGACACATTTTTTCATCTACATAGAATAACACTTATTTGAGTTTTGGTGATGAGAAAACTGAGTCTTAAGAAGAAGTCCCACCCATGTTCTCTTAAGACAATGCAAGGTGATTAAAGCCTGAAACGAAGGAGTAAAACCATCAAGAAAATGAAGAAACCTCAGTAACATTAGAGGCTAAAATTATAAAGGAGTTTCAGTCTGGAAATACTAAGACTTTGAGCATCTATTAATTACAAGGTATAAAACATTTATGAGAAATCTGCCATGAATGTCATAAATTTCCAGAAATCTTGACTTAGAAGGTACGCTTTGTATTCTGAAAGATCATTTTATGTTAAGAGAGGAAAAAAGGAAGGAAGGAAGGAAGGAAGGAAGGAAGGAAGGAAGGAAGGAAGGAAGGAAGGAAGGCAGGCAGGCAGAGGGGAGGGCAGGTGGAGGGAAGGTAAAGGGATTAGAAGGGGAGGGAGGGGGAAGGAAGGAAATAAGGAAAAAGTACTTGAGCTAGGGAGAACACTTAAAATTTCCACAACCAATAATGGAACATACTGGAAGTAGAAATACAGTCAGACAAAATGTAGATGACTTCATGATGTTCAACTTGCTGGAGTTTTTAAGGGACATTTGAGGCATATACCAAAACTTAATTTTGAGTTATAGAAGACAGTCCAACAATGATACAAATTTTCTTGCTGTTCTGTCAAAAAGAACATTATGCTAAGATATTATTCTAGCCCAGGGTAGTGTTTCAGTAATAATAACAGCAGAACTTGTATTTGTTTCTTTATTTATTGAGCCATAGTTGCTCTGTCACCCAGGCTGGAGTGCAATGACATGATCTCAGCTCACTGCAACCTCCTCCTCCTGGCTTCAAGTGATTCATCTGCTTCAGCCTCCCAAGTAGCTGGGGCTACAGGTGTGCACCACCACACCCAACTAATTTTTGTGCTTTCAGTAAAGAAGGGACTTCACCGTGTTGTCCACACTGGTCTTGAACTCCTGGCCTCAAGTGATCCACCCACTGAACCTCCCAAAGTGCTGGGATTACAGATGTGAGCCACCACACTCGGCCAGAAGCTGAATACATTAAGAGCCTATACTGCATTATGTACCAGGCCCTGTGGTGAGTATATTACATGGGTTATGTCTCTGAACATTTATAGAACATAATGCATTATCTCTATTCTCAGAGAAAAAAACTGAGGCCTGAGGAGGTTAAACAACTTGCCCCATACCACACAACAAATACCTAGGGGAGTCGTGATTCCAATCAGTTAACATGAATCAAGAGCCCAGGCTCTTAAACATGCTCTCCTGCATTTGAAGAGAGATGGCCCTTGATGTGAAGTGACAGGTAAAGACACACACACACACACACACGCACACACACACAGAGGCACAATGAAATCACTAACAAATCAGGAGATTTCAATATTAGGGAAGTGGCTGTTTATTAATACGTGAAAACAATATTATATGAGATCATCATAGTTAGTGTCCCCTTCGAATGAAGACGCTGCTCATCTAAAAATAACTGCATTGGGGCCTGGCACAACATATTTTAATGAATGTGTGTATGTCTGTCATTTCCTAGAAGAGCTGAATGTCCACTCTGAATGCCACATGAGACAAATTGGCAGGGAAGCGTTCATTTTTTCCAGTGACTGGCTGGCTACAGTGCATTTTATGTGACTAATGAAGACATTCATAGTATGACAAGTATCACAAGGAGAGATTTAGCAGCAAGAGGAGGCACAGCACAAGGGGCGGGGGCAGGTGGAGATGACACAGGTTGGGCGATAGCAAGTGGTGTGGCAGGAGACTCGGCCACAGACTGGACGCAGGCAGCAGCAGGGGCGGCAGCAGCTGGATTCACAGCAGGAGGGGCGGCAGCAGCTGGAGATGCAGCAGCTGGGACGGCAGCAGGTGGGCTGGCAGCACACAGACTGGCAGCACTGGGGCCTGCAGCAGCTGGACACACAGCAGCTGGGGCGGCAGCAGGTGGTCCTGCAGCAGGTGGTCTGGCAGCACTGGGGTCTGCAGCAGCTGGACACACAGCAGCTGGGGCGGCAGCAGGTGGTCCTGCAGCAGGTGGTCTGGCAGCACTGGGGCCTGCAGCAGCTGGACACACAGCAGCTGGGGCGGCAGCAGCTGGAGATGCAGCAGCTGGGGCGGCAGCAGGTGGGCTGGCAGCACACAGACTGGCAGCACTGGGGTCTGCAGCAGCTGGACACACAGCAGCTGGGGCGGCAGCAGGTGGTCCTGCAGCAGGTGGTCTGGCAGCAGGTGGGGCGGCAGCAGGTCTCCAGGCCACAGCTCTGCTCAGAGCAGACAGAGCCACAACAGGAGCTGACCATGGTGTCAGAGGGTGGAGGTTCTGGGTGGGTTTCTAGAAGAATGAGGTTCTCACGTTTGGAAGTATCCTCGGGCCACAGCCTCTTATATACTGCCCAGCTGTCCTGTTGTTACCACATTTTCCTTGTTTTTGTTTACTTAATAACTAATTGATTATCAGATTACACAATAATGTTTGCCCATTTAATGGTTTAAACTTGTTAAAAACAAAATTTTCTTGTCCTGATGTAATAAGATCTATCATGTCTGCCTTCTCTCATGATTCACACCTTGGTGGCATCTTCTAGACCACATTCTCTTCCTCTTCCTCTTCCTCCACAGAGGGCTGTTCATGTGATTCCCTGCATCTGGAATTGCATTTCTCACTCTCACTTCCGGTACCCTCTACCAAAATGGGATTTGGTCAGTCAGTCACACTTCCAGTTAGGCATTCCCTCTAGTGACCAATAGCAAGGAAAGCCCATCTGCTCAGTGTGGCATTCCTAGTCTGTGGGTCATTATTAAGCCATGAGCAAAGGGACAGCGATACCTGCGTGTGGCCTTGGTGACCTCTACACTGCTGAAATGGGTTTCCTTGGATGTTTTAAATTTTGGGTCATGTTCTATATCCTTAAATTTTTATACTTGGTGTTACTGATAGGTCACAGTTTCTTAAATTGATACTTTGCTCTCCTATATTTTGTGTCATGTCTCTCCAGCAGATCTATTAGATTCTGGAAGACATAGTCCCATTTTTGTTCCATAACTCATTGTTTCTTTAAAATGCCTCTAACTGTCTGTTAACATAATACAGGTGTGTGTTTTCACTTTTTAAAAAAGACATTTGAGATAATTGTAGATTTACAAACAGCTGTAACAAACAGTCCCAGGAGAGGCTGTCCGTACTTCACCCAGGCTCCTTAACACTGTGTAACATCTGTAGAATGCTTTTAAGAATCTATCTACCCCCACTACTGTGTCTTCCGTGAGGTGCTGATTATAGAAAGAGCTCAAGCTCAGTGAAATTAAAAACAATCAGTTATTTTTCAGATTGACATATAATATTGTATTTATCATGTACAGCATAATATTTTGAAATATGTATACATTGTGGAAGGGTTAAATCTAGCTCATAAATGCATTACCTCTCATACCTATCATTTTTTTGCGGTGAGAACACTTAATATCCAGGTGAGAACACTTAATATCCATTGTCAGAATTTTTCAAGAATACAAATGTGCAATATATCATCATTCACTGTAGTCACTATGCTACACAGCAGACCTCTTAAACTCATTCCTCCTGTCCAGCTACAATTATATGTCTTTTGACCAGTATCTCCTCAAGCCCATGACTCCCTAGCCACCCCTAGCCTCTGGTTATCTTCATTTTCTGCTCTACTTCTATGATATCAACTTTTTTGAGTGAGATCATGTGAGTGAGATCATGTGCTATCTGTCTTTCTGTGACTGGTTGACCTCACTTAGCATAATTTCCTTGAGATTTATCCATGTTGCCACAAATGACAGAACTTCCTTCTTTTTATGGCCAAATAGTACTGCACTGAGTGTATACTTCATTTTCTTTATCCACTTATTTGTTGGTGGACACTTGCATTGTGTGCATATCTTCGCAATTGTGAATAGTGCTGCAATCAATGTGGACATGCAGTTATTTCTTCAACATACTGATTTCATTTCCTTTAGATACATACTGTACCCAGAGGTGGATTGCTGGATCATATGCTAATTCCATTTTTAATTTTTTTGAGGAAAGCTTATATTGTTTTCCATAATGGCTGAACTAGTTTCCATTTCCACCAACAGTGTACAAGGGATTTTTTTTCACATCCTTGCCAATACTTGTTATCTTTTGTCTTTTTTATGATAACCATTCTAACAGGAGTAAGGTGATATCTCAATGTGGTTTTGATTTGTATTTCCCTAATGATTAGTAATGTTGATTACTTTTTCACAAACCTGTTAGCCATTTGTATGTCTTCTTTTGAGAGATATCTAGTCAGGTCTTTTTCCTATTTTTAATCAGGTTTTTGTTTTCTTGTTTGTGAGCTGTTTGGGCTCCTTGTACATTTGGATATTAACCCCTTATGAGATGTATACCTTATAAATATTTTCTCCCATTCTGTAGGTTATCTCTTAACTCTTCTTGTTGTATCCTTTGTTGTGCAGAACCTTTTTAGTTTGAAGTAATCTCGGTCATCTAATTTTTCTTTCATCGCCTGTGCTTTTGAGGTCATATTCAAAAAGTCATTACCAAGACCAATGTCATAAGTCTTTCCCCCTATGCTTTCTTCCAAAAATTTCATAGCTTCTGATCTTACATTCAAGCCATTAACTCCTTTGAACTGATTTTTGTATACCGTAAGAAATAAGGGACTAATTTCGTTCTGCTGCACGTGGATACCCAGTTTTCCTAACACAATTTATTGAAGAAACTGTCCTTCCCCCATTCTTGGCATCTTTGTTGAAAATCAATTGGCTGTAAATGAGTGACTTTATTTCTGGTCTCTCTATTCCATTCCATTTGTCTATGTGTCTGTTTTTATGTCAGAATGATGATATTTTGGTTACTGCAGTGTTGTGGTTTCTTTTGAAGTCAGGGAATGTGATGCTTCTAGCTATGTTCTTAGTGTTCAAGATCACTTTGGTTATTTGTGGTTCTATACAAATTTTAGAACTTTTGTTTCTATTTCTGTGAATAATGTCATTAGTGTATTTATAGGGATTGCATGAGATCTGCAGATTGCTTTAAGAATATTTGGACAATATTGATTCTTTCAGTTCATAAACACAGGATATCATTCTATTTATTTGTGTTTTCATCAATTTCTTTCATTCGTGTTTACAGTTTTCAGTGTAGATATCCTCACTCCCTTGGTTAAACTTGTTCCTGAGTATTTTATTTTATTTTATTATAACTATTGTAAATGAAGTAGTTTTCTTGATTTCTTTTCAATTAGTTTGCTTTTAATGTATAGAAAACCTATTAGGTTTTGTATGTTGATTTTATACTCTGCAACCTTACTGAATTTGTTTATTAGTTCTCACAGTTTCTCAGTGGAGTCTTTAGGGTTTTCTACCTATAAGATCATGTCATCTGCAAACAGAAACAATTTAACTTCTTCCTTTCCAGTTCAGATATTTTTAAAATATTTTATTGGTGTCAATGTATAATTTTATTACATGGATATATTGCATAATGGTCGAGTCAGGACGTTTAGAGTATCCATCACTGAAATAACATGCATCCTACCCATCAAGTAATTTCTCATCATCCAACCCCCTCCTACACCTCTGCCCCTCAGACTCTCCATTGTCTGTCATTCCACACTCTACGTCCATGCGTATGCATCATTTGGCCCCACTGTAACTGAGAACACGCAGTATTTGTCTTTCTGTGTCTGAGATGTTTCACTTAAGATAATGGCCTCCAGTTCCATCCATGTTTCTGCAAGTGACATGGTTTCATTATGTTTTATGGCTGAAGAGTATTCCATTGTTTGTATATAGCACATTTTCTTTATCCAGTCATCCATTGATGGACATTTAGGTTGATTCCATACCTTTGCTGCTATAAATAGTGCTGCGATAAACATATGTGTGCAGGTATACTTTTGGTATAATGATTTCTTTTCCTTCAGGTAAACACTCAGTCACGGGGTTGCTGGATCAAATGGTAGTTCCAGTTTTAGTTCTTTGAGAAATCTCCATACTGTTTTCCATAGAGGTTATACTAATTTACCTTCTCAACAACTGTTTATGGGTTCCCTTTCAGCTGCATCTTCATCAACATTTGTTATTTCTGTCTTTTTAATAACGGCTATTCTGACTGATATAAGATGATCTCTTATTGTGGTTTTAATTTGCATTTGTTTAATGATTAGTGATGATGAGCATTATTTCATATGCTTATTGGCCATTTGTATGTCTTCTTTTGAAAAATGTCTATTCATGTCCTTTTCCCCTTTTTAATGGGACTATTTGTGATATTTTTGTTGTTAGAGTTCCTTGTAAATTCTGGATATGAATCCCCTGTTGGATGGATGGATAGTTTGCAGATATTTTCTCCCATTCTGCAGGTTGCCTGTTCACTCTGTTGATTATGTCTTTTGCTGTGCACGACAGACCAGGAGCACCATCATCTTGGACAAACGCTGCCACTTTAAGTTCCAGCTCCCTTTCCAGCCTCATGCATTTCAAGGAAATCACTTCTCTTTTAACTACAAGCAGCCAGAAAGAGCAGACAGTAAAACACAGATAAGACAGCTCAGGCACAGAGGGAAGCAGGGGGAAAGTCTCTTGGGTAACTGCCAAACTTCACCCTCATATAATGGGCCCCAGTTAAACAGTGGGTCTTAATAAGCGCATTCCTTTCCCTTCATGTGTATTAAGATAGGGAATTTAAAAGCAGACTCAGGGGCTGTGCCTGCATAGGAATAGACACACAACTCTCCCTCCCAGATAAGCATAGCAAAGAGACACGGAAGCCTTCCAAGCCTCTAATAAACTCTCCCACCCTAAATCCTTAAAAACTCTTAGTCTGTAAAAGAGTGTGCCTCCAACCTAACTCGGCCAAACCCCCCTCTTAGGTTTGTTTTCTCTAAAAGAAACCCGTCTTTCGTGTTTCTTTCCTCTTTCTTTAATTCTTACAGTGCAGAAGCTTTTTTGTTTAGATAAATCTTATTTGCCTGTTTTCTGTTTTGTTGCCTGTGCCTTAGAGGGCATAGTCACGAGGTTTTTGGCTAGATCAATGTCCAGAAGAGTTTTCCCTAAGCTTTCTTCTAGGAATTTTTTTTTTTTTTGACAGAATCTCGCTCTGTTGCCCAGGCTGGAGTGCAACAGCTTGATCTCAGCTCACTGCAACCTCCGCCTCCCAGATTCAAGTGATTCTCCTGCCTCAGCCTCCGGAGTAGCTGTGATTACAGGCACCAACCACCATGCCTGGCTAATTTTTGTATTTTTAGTAGAGACAGGGTTTCACCATGTTGGTCAGGCTAGTCTTGAACTCCTGACCTCAAGCAATCCACCTGCCTCAGCCTCCCAAAGTGCTGGGGTTAAAGGCATGAACCATCACGCCCGGCCTCTTCTAGTATTTTTTATAGCTTCATGTCTTACATTGTAGCCTTTAGGGCATCTTGAGTTGATTTTTGTACATAGTGAGAGAGAGGCATCCAGTTTCATTCTTCTGCAAAGGCAATCCAATGTACCCAGCATCATTTATTCATTGAACAGGATATCCTTTTCCGTGTGTGTTCTTATCAACTTCGTCAAAAATCAGTTTGCTGTAAGCTTGCGGCTATATTTCTGTGTTCTCTATTCTGTTCCACTGATCTATGTGTCTATTTTTAACCCCAAACCATGCTGTTTTTGTTACTATAGCCTTTTAATATAATTTGAGAACAGGAAATGTAATGCCTCCAGCTTTCCCCCCACCCCAACCCTTCGGATTGCTTTAGCTACTTGGACTCTGTTTTTCACTTCCCTATCAATTTTAGGATTTTTCCCCCTAATTCCTTTAAAAATGACATTAGTATTTCAGTAGGAATTGCATTGAATCTGTAGACTGCTTTGGGTAGTATGGTCATTTTAACAGCATTAATTCTTCTGATCCATGAGAATGAGATATTTCCAATTTGTGTTGTCTGTAATTTCTTTTGTTAGTGTTTTATAGTTTTCCTTTCAGGTATCTTTCACCTCATTCGATAAATATATTAGTCAGTATTTTTATAGCTATTGTAAATGAGATTGCCTTCTTGATTTGGTATTCAACTGGATCATTATCGGTGTATACAAATGCTACTGATTTTTGCTTGTTGATTTCATATTCTGAAACTTTACTGAATTCGCTTATCAAATCCACGAGTTTTTTGGTGGAGCCTTTAGGGTTTTCTAGATATAAGATCATGTCATCTTTTGCTGTGTGAAGCTTTTTAGTTTAAGTAAGTCCCGTCTGCCAATTTTTGCTTTTGTTGCCTGTGCTTTTGAGATCTTAGTCATGAATTCTTTGGCTAGATCAAGGTTCAGAAGAGTTTTTCCTAAGTTTTCTTCTGGTATTTTTATAGTTTCACGTTTTACATGTAAGTCTTTGATCCATCTTGAGTTGATTTTTGTACACGGTGAGAGAAAGGGGTCCAATTTCATTCAGCAAACAAATAATTTGACTTTCTTTTTTCAAATTTGAATGCTGTTTATCTCTTTCTCTTGCTTGATTGCTCTGGCTAGGGCTTCTAGTACTGTGTTGAATAGGAGTGGTGAAAGTGGGCATCCTAGTCTTGTTCCAGTTCTTAGGGAGAATGCTTTCAATTTTTCCCTATTCAGCGTGATGTCAGCTATGGGCTTGTCATATGTGACCTTTATTATGTTGAGGTACATTCCCTCTATGCCTAATTTGCTGTGAGTTTTTTCATTAAAAGATTTTGAATTTTGTAAAATGCTTTTTTTTTTTTGCATCTACTTAAATGATCAAATGCTTTTTGTCCTTCATTCTATTAATGTGGTGTATCATGTTTATTGATTTATGTGTGTTGACCTAACCTTGCATCACCTGAGTGAATCCCACTTGATCACGGTGAATGATCTTTTTAATATGTTGTTGAATAAGGTTTCCTGGTATCCTGTTGAGTATTTTGTATTTTTGCATTTATGTTTATAAAGTATATTGGCCTATAATTTTCTTTTCTTGTAGTGTCCTTATCTGGCTTTGATAAAGAGTAATGCTGGCATTATAAACGGATGTTGGAAGTATTCCCTCCTCTTCACTTTTTGTGGAAGAGTTTGATAAGGATTGGCGTCAATCCTTCTTCAGATGCTTGTAGAATTCACATGTGAGGCTATCTGGTATTGGACTATTCTTTGCTGGGAGGTTTGTTATTGATACTTTAATCTTCTTATTCATTATTGGACTACTCAGATTTTCTATTCCTCATGATTCAGTCTTGGTAGGTATTATGTTTCTAGGAATTCATCCATTCCTTCTAAGTTATCCACACATCTACACACAAACATACACAGACATACACATACACATACACATAAGTGCATGTAAAACTGATAAAACTAGAACAAGTTCTGTGGATTTTACCAACGTCAGTCTCTGGAGTTTGCCATGTACTCTAGTGATGGAATATGTGACAATTGGGGAAAACTGGGTGAAGGGTGCATAGGACTTTGCTGTACTTTTTTTTTTTTTTTACTTTCTGTGAATTTATAGTTATTTCTAACTAGAAAGTTAAAAAAAAAAGATATATGAAGACTATTGGAAAAAAAAGAGGAGCATGCTTTTACTTGCCAATCTCATTGAATATTTATGACATCCTTACTACGTGTTGTGGCTATTGTGATCCTTTCTTTAAAGAAAAAAACCCTAGGCTGAGATAGTTAACATGTACAAGAACATAGCTGGTATGTAGTACAGTCAAAATTCAGCCCCAACTCTAATTCCCAAGTGCACAGGCTATACTCTATATAGAACTTCCCTATCAGTTTAAATCCCTTCCTTTAAATAAGTTTAAATCAATTCATGAGATGCAGTTTACTGAGGACTTTCTATTTCAGTGGCTGTTGCAATTTACAGCTCTTATGTTAGATGTATTAGGTTCAAATATGCCTCCTTCTACACATTTTCCTATTTCTGCTGTGAGACAGAATCCTAGTTTTGATAAAAAATCTTGTTGGAGAGTATCAATTTAATTTTTCAATTGTATGATGCCCTGATAACATGTAGTCTCCTGTTGTGCAGAAAAAGAGACAGAAATACACATAGACCAATGTATTAATAATAAACAGTGAAAGAGAACCACACACACAGATTGCCTCAAGTCTACCTAAATGGTACTTCTTTTATTACACAGAACAGCTGTAATTTTCTTCTTTTATGCACTTTTTTCTCTTTAAACTAATTGCTTTGTTGTGGCTTTTGAAGTTCATATTTTTTTTTTATGTTTACCTAATTGATACCTCATCTGGAGGATTGGACCATCTTCGAATCTTCTTCCTCTCCCACGGGTTGACCCAGAGCTAGTGGTAACTGATGTCTGAGTGCAAAATTCCAACTGCCTTGCCTCTCAGAAAGATGGGGCTATGATACTATTCACTCTCTAGAGCTTCCTATAGGGCCAGAAGAGAAAATCATTCAACAAAAACCATGTTCTGCCTTAGGTTCTTTAACTCCTCTATTCTGCCTCCCAGTTTCTTACTGATTTCTCCTGAGAGCATTTTCTTATAAACCACTCATCCAAGAATCCTTGTTTCCGGTTCTATTTTGAGTGAATCCAACTTAATGCACCTCTTAAACACAGTTTGTTTTAGAATAGAAGTTACTAACATGGCAATTCTGCCTTATCCTTCAGATATAATAATGTGGAAGAAAAAGAGACTGAAGACCGGGTGAGATGGCTCATGCCTGTAATCCCAGCACTTTTTGAGGCTGAAGCAGATGGATCACTTGAGGTCAGGAGTTTGAGACCAGCCTGGCCAACATGGTGAAGCCCCATTTCTACTAAAAATACAAAAATTAGCTGGCGGTGGTGGCACATACCTGTAATCCCAGCTACTTGGAGGGCTGAGGTGGAAAAATTGCTTGAACCTGGGAGGTGGAGGTTGCAATGAGCTGAGATGGCACCACTGCCCTCCAGCCTGGATGACAGGACAAGACTCCATCTCAAAATAAATAAATAAAGCAGAGAGAGAGAGAGAGAGATATTAAAGACAACTAGTCCAGAGATAACTGTGCCAAAACTGAGGAGGAGGAGGAAGAGGAGGAGGAGGAGGAGGAGGAGAATATTTAGAACATTTACCTATTTAGTAGACAGTATACTCAAGAGTTGACCGTGACACCGGGGTAACCACAGATATTGTATAAAAATGATTTAATTATGTTATGTGAAATAGGCCAAGCACAGAAAGACAAATTGCTAATGGAATGGAACTCATGAAGATAAATAATAGTTTGCTGGTTATCAGAATCAGAGGAGGGTGCCTGTGAGAAATGAAGAGGTTGATTAATGGGTACAAATATAAGTTAGAGAGAAAAATATGACCTAGTATTCAATATAACTGTAGGATGACTATAGTTAACAATAAGCTATTAAACATTTCAAAGTAGCTACAAAAGAATAATTCAGATGTTCCTAGCATAAAGAAAAGATGCATTGTGATGGATAATCCAATTACCCTGATTGGATCTTTACACATTATATGGATATATCAAAATTTTATATGTGCATCTATTATATATCAATAAAGAAGGAAAAATGTTTTGAAGTTTGAAAAATGTTTGAAGAACTGAGGTTAGGAACACTGGTGTCTTAGATTGGGTACCCACTGGAGCAGACCCAGGAGTATATTTGGGAGGTGGTCCCAAGAAGTGCTGTATGGAACACAAAAAATGTTCCAGGAAAGGGAGGGAAGTGAATACAAGATGAGTTAATGATCAGAATAGCCCTGTAGGCAGCTGGAATTTGGTGTCTCTGAGGACTTCTGACAGGCTGGTACAACATGCTCCGAACTGGAGGAGAAATAACTAAAACATGTGTTCACCAACCCCTACTCATTTGTTGAGTGCTGTTCTGAGAAGCTTTAACTCTACAGTCCAGAGCTTGCCCTTTGGCTACAGAAACTCTTCAAGAAGAGAGTTCCAGTTGCTTGCTCTAAGAAACCACCATTGTATATTAGAATAAAGTGTGCTGAGGAAATAGAGGTGGTGCCCCTGAAATTACGTGCTGTGGTCTTCTCCTCTGCAGAGAGAACAACAGAAAAATGACTGGTAATGACCACACCCAAAAAAGAAAAATAAGAAGACACAGTATCTGTATATTTCTATGCCTGAAAATTTATTTAATATTTATTTAGGTAAATATTTGTTTAAAATGGAATAGCTCCATATGAGAAATTACGGCAGAGAGCAAATATTTCAATTAAGATAGTTGACAGATTTTGGAGCAAATTACAACCCATGTTCATTTGGTAGAGAGGTAAAATGTAGGGGGAGCATATATTTGGAGGCCAGATTCAATCTAAGAATTGGTTGGAACTGAAGTTTTCCAACTAGCTTCCCATGACTCAGCTCATAGATGAGCTACATCAAGAATGCTGGTTGATGAGAATCGGGTGAGTTCAGATGAGAGTCTCAGCAGCAAGATGCACTACAGCAGGTTGGTCAGCAGCACGTGGTCTGGCAGCAGTTGGGATGGCAGCAACTGGACACACAGCAGTTGGTTTGAAAACACTGAGTTCTGCAGCAGGTGGTCTGGCAGCAGCTGGGGTGGCAGCAACTGGAGATGCAGCAGGAGGGCCTGAAGCAGCTGAAACCACAGGAGGAGGAGCTACTACTGCTGGAGATACTGCAGGAAGGATGGCAGCAGCTGGAAATGCAACAGCTAGGGTGGCAGCAGGTGGTCCTGCAGCAGGTTGTTTGCCAGAAGATGGGCTAGCAGCACAGAGACTGGCCACACGGGGACCTGTAGCAGCTGGATACACAGCAGCTGGGGCGGCAGCAGGTGGGCTGGCAGCACACAGACTGGCAACACTGGGGCCTGCAGCAGCTGGGGCGGCAGCAGGTGGTCCTACAGCAGGTGGTCTGGCAGCACTGGGGTCTGCAGCAGCTGGATACACAGCAACTGGGGCGGCAGCAGGTGGGCTGGCAGCACACAGACTGGCAACACTGGGGCCTGCAGCAGCTGGGGCGGCAGCAGGTGGTCCTACAGCAGGTGGTCTGGCAGCACTGGGGTCTGCAGCAGCTGGACACGCAGCAACTGGGGCGGCAGCAGGTGGTCCTGCAGCAGGTGGTCTGACAGCAGCTGGGGCGGCAGCAGGTGGGCTGGCAGCACACAGACTGGCAGCACTGGGGCCTGCAGCAGCTGGACACACAGCAGCTGGGGCGGCAGCAGGTGGTCCTGCAGCAGGTGGTCTGGCAGCAGCTGGGACGGCAGCAGTTCTCTAGGCCACAGCCCTGGTCAGAGCAGACAGAGCCACAACAGGAGTTGACCATGGTGTCAGAGGGTGGAGGTTCTGGGTGGGTTTCCAGAAAGGAGGGTTTGGAAGGTTTGGAAGTCTCCTTGCCCCAGATCCTCTTTTATACCCTGCTAAGGCCTGATGTCATCAGATGCAGCACTCTTTCCTTGTTGTTGTTGGTCCTGATAAGCAGGCAATTATCAAATTAGGCAAGTTTGTTTTTCTGCTTAAATTTGTCAACATGGAGGAAAGCATTATTTCCTTCCCCTGGTGTGTTAGGATTCCTCAGGTCAGCTCTTCTTGAACAACCTCTTGTGTGCCTCTTGCTGTAGCTTCCTCCTTGAGCTGCCATGTGACATCTGCCTGTAGGTACCATGCGCTGCAGCCTCATTTTCTTGAATACATTATGTCTGACCGTGGGTGATTTTAATTCTTCTAGGCCCATAATTTTCTTTTGGTGATTCAGGAGGAGAAAGCTGTGCTTTAATCTCATGGCATGTTTGTTATGAATCAAGTGGGCAATGAAGGTTTGAATGTGAATCAGGTGACCAGTGGCATGAAAACACAAATACTATTAGGATGCATTCCTTGCCACCTTCCATACAATGAATCATGACCCATTTTCTAGACATTCTGATGGGGAAAGCAGAATTGTTTTAAGGTGGACATCTAAGTCATGAATTATTGATGCTTCTTTGTCTTGAGAAACAACACTCCAAAACTCAGTTGCAGGGCCTTTAGCGGAAATTGGCTACAGAGATCAGTTATACTAAAAGGTTCAGGTCCCTCCGCTCTCTGCTCTGAGGGGCTGATTTTCCTTCTGACTTTTCCTTCCTGTCTCTCTGGCTTTAACAGTCACATTGAGTCATCTCCTTTATTTTTAAGGTTTACTTGCCAATCTAAGGTAAAGGACCTAGTATCCTTGCTATATCTATATCTATATATATATATACACACACACACATATATATTTATATATTATATATAAATATACACACATACCTACACACACACACATATAAACATATATATACGTATATATATGTATATACATACACACATACACATTATGTCTGACCTTGGGTGATTTTAATTATTCTAGACCCATAATTTTCTTTTGATGTGTGTGTGTGTATATATATATAGATATAGTGTATCAGTGTATATATATGTGTGTGTGTATATATATACACACATACACATCAGTGTATATATATGTGTGTGTGTATATATATACACACATACACATATACATCAGTATATATATATACACACACACACATACAGGCTTGAGGGAATATATATATTCCCCCAAAGGACCTTAGGAATATATATGCATGTGTATATATAGTACTTTATATATAGGTAATATAGGAATATATATATTTATATATTTATGAATATATAATGCATATTCCTCATATGTTTGTATTTAGTAATATATAAATATATATCATATATAATAACATATTTAGGAATATATATTTACTTTTATTTTATTATATTTATTTAGGAATATGTATTTACCTTTATCTCCTAAGGCCCTTTACCTTAGGAATATTATACACACACACACACACACACACACACACACTCCCCCAAACCTGGGTGTTAAGGAAACCCAAGGAAGAAGGCAGAAACTCTCTGTCTTTGTGCCACATTCTTCTGATTACATGTCACCCTCCACTTTAGCATGCTCTTGGTTAGCAATTTCTGTCTGGACTGGCCTCTCCGAGGATACTATGGACACCTCAACTCTGCTGAGGCTCTTTCCATAAAACATGCTCATCAAAATATTTGGAGGCCGTGAAGGAAAGAAAAAGTGAATATACCAAATGGCAGAACCATGGTTCCAAAACAACAGAAATACTCTCACAAGGAATCAAACCTAACAAGATGAAGTATCAGAACCAATTGTAGATCAAAAGAGTGGTTATTAATGCCACATGGCAAACGAGATTGGGGAGGAGTGAATATATCTAAATTTATTGGGAGTATTTATTTAACTACGCACACACCCTAATGTTTTGTCCACTCTTAGCACACTTTCACTAGATAAAATATTACAGGTTGAGGACATCTTATGTGAAAATCGGAAATCTGAAATGCTCCAAAACACGAAACTTTTTGAGTACCTATATGATGCTCAAAGAAAATGCCCAATAGAACATTTAGGATTTCAGGGTTTTGCATTAAGGATGCTCAACAAGTATAATGCAAATATTCCAACTCTGAAAAAACTTGAAATTTGAAACACATCTGGTGCCAAGCATTTCAGATATGGGGTACTCAACCTGGATCACCACTATGAGCCCTATTACTCCAGGCATACGGTGGAAAGACAGGTTGAGAACTTCTTGTCTAGAAACAACCACTGTATGTGTATAAGAAGACCTTGAAGCAGTTTATGATGAGGACCACTTAAGTGTTTCACACTCTAGTAACCTCAGTATTAGTTCACACTTACGGCCAACCACTTACTGCCACTAAAGCTGTGTTAACTCCTGCATGCAAACTTGAAACATTCATGAAAGTGGGACATTTACTAATGTAGATGTGGCATTTCTAATCCTCCCAGAGAGTTCGGAACACATCTGGAAAATGCATTTCAATCCAGGCTAGAAGGATAAAGATAAATTGGGGTTTATGAAAAGCAAAGTTGCTCTGAGGGTGACGTTATGATCAGTGAGGAACAAATGGAAATGCTTTGGAAATTTAACCTAAAAAGGAGAAAACTGGAGCAAAGCAAAGGCAGTGCAGCCTGAAAGGCCTCTGTATGAGAATGGACTTCCTCAAATGGCTGCCATGGGCTGATACAGGATAGGGAAGATAGGATGTTCCTAGGGAGAAACAAAATCTGACTCACCATGAGGAAGGTGCTTTATGAAACGGGCTGCCTCTAGAGATAATCAGGGGAGGGGTTCCAGTGTGAGCTGGTGTTGCTGACTGAGCCACATGCAAGAGCCAGATGGAGGGAATTGGATGAAATTACTTTGAGCTTCCCTGCCTGCATTCAGGTGCATGTAAGTCTAATAAATGGAATATGATGTTGTTATATTGTTAACCAGTTTCTACTGCTGCCCTGTTCCTGATTTCCAGGCTTACACAACCAGGATAACAATCTGGCTCCTGAGTGGGCCCCTGCTTCAGCACCGGCTGGTGTTCTGAGCCTGCACTGGCTCTGATGTACCCAGACGCAGCATCGTATTGAGGTCCTGAGCCTTTTTCCTCAGTCAGAGTGAACAGAAGCAGGTTCCAAGCTGTTACGGGGTTAAAACCCTGGTGAGCCCCTTTATGGTATACGAGAACAACTCTAAGATTTCCTCGAGACTTTGAATTACGGGAAAAGAATCATACGCTTGAGGAACCCAGATGATGGGTGCCTACTGATGACTCAGTGGAGATCACTTTTATTTACATTAATTGAGTTTTTTTTCTTTGTAAGGTGAGTGTGTGTGTTTTACTTAATATAAGTTTGCATTATGTTTAGAAATCTCTCATGATTTCTTCTAGTACTTTAGCACTTTCGTTTTCCCCAGCTTTATTGAAGTATAGTTGGCAAATAAAATTTTACAAATATCAAGTGTACAACATGATGCCTTGATACGCATATATTGTGAGCTGATTATCACAACCAAGTTAGCTAATAACCTATCACCTAACATAGTTACTATTTTCTGTGTGTGTAATGAGAACAATTAAGATCTACTTTTTCAGAAAATTTCAAGTACTCAATACAGTATTATTAACTATAATCACCATGCTAGTTACTAGATCCCTAGAACTTAGAACAAATGTCAGATTTTGGGATTTGACATGTACTATGGTCCTATGAGAAGTGATCACTGAGGGAAACTGAGTGAAGGGTACAGGGAACTTTGTCTTATTCAACTTCATGTTAACCTATAGTTATTTCAAAATCTATAGTTATTTACAAAAAGTTAAAAAAATACAACAGAGGCTAATTGGTAGTAAAAGAGAGCCTGCTTGTGTTTGTCAATCAGGCATCTTTATCTCATTGACATTTTGTGATTACCTTCATGTGTTTTTGAGTTATTATGATCCTTTCTTAAGAGAAAAGTAATCCTAGGTTGACAGAGTTTAAATACCATGTCTGAGATCGTAGTTGGTATGCAGTACAGTCAGGATTCAGCCTCAACTCTGCATAATTCTCAAGTCCACAGAATATACTCTACACTGAGCTGCTTCTGTTTAAATTAGTTTAAATCACATCATGGGAGGTAGTTTATTAAAAACAATTTTTTGTGCTGGCAGTTACATTCCACAGCTTTCATACTATATGTGTTAGGTTCAAAAATGTCTCTTAAATTCTTCTCCTGTTTCTACTGTGAGACTGAATTCTGGCTTGGATAAAATCTCATTGGAGAATGCCAATTGAATGTTTTAATTGTGAGGGTGTTTGACAACGTGTACTCCTGTGTTGTGCAGAAAAAGAGACAGAAATACATACCATTGTATTAATAACAAATGAAAAGAGATAAGCATTTTTGGTGCTTTTGAACACTATGAAGTTTTATTGAGGAACATCAAACAATTCCACATAAAAATTGATTCGACAGAATAACATTAGAAAGAAACATCTAGAAGGGTATCATTTGAAGTTTTATGTATATTGAATTAGAATAAAGAATTCTAAAACATGTGATGTGGAATTTGCCTGTAAATTCAGATTCAATAGTAATAAAAAGCTTCTATAAAAGAGAATAAATACTAATAAAGAGACTGGGCTTTTTCAAATCAGTCCATGCCTCTGTTTTCATGACATCAGGAAGTCCCCAAGTTCTCTGAATAGACGCTTTCTGCCTGAACTGAAGGATGGGGGAAAGAAGGTGCACAAATCCAGAGCAGGTCACTCAGCAGCAAGAACTGCCACAGCAGATGGGGCGGAAGCAGGTTGTTCTACAGCAGGTGGTCTGGCAGCAGGAAGGGCGGCAGCAGCCAGACGCATAGCAGTTGGGTCTACAGCAGCTGGAAATACAGCAGGAGGGCCGGCAGCAGGTGGGCAGGCAGCACACAGACTGACAGCACTGGGGCCTATAGCAGCTGGAGACACAGCAGCTGGGGCGGCAGCAGGTGGTCCTGCAGCAGGAAGTCTGGCAGCAACTGGGTCTGCAGCAGCTGGAGATACAGCAGGAAGGCCTGCAGCAACTGGAAATGCAGCAGCTGGGGCGGCAGCAGGTGGGCTGGCAGCAGCTGGAGATACAGCAGCTGGGGCGGCAGCAGGTGGTCCTGCAGCAGGTGGTCTGGCAGCAGCTGGGTCTGCAGCAGCTGGAGATACAGCAGGAAGGCCTGCAGCAACTGGAAATGCAGCAGCTGGGGCGGCAGCAGGTGGTCCTGCAGCAGGAAGTCTGGCAGCAGCTGGGGCGGCAGCAGGTGGGCTGGCAGCACACAGACTGGCAGCACTGGGGCCTGCAGCAGCTGGACACACAGCAGCTGGGGCGGCAGCAGGTGGTCCTGCAGCAGGTGGTCTGGCAGCAGCTGGGGCGGCAGCAGCTCTCCTGGCAGAGATCTTGACCACAGCTCTGGTCAGAGCAGACAGAGCCACAACAGGAGTTGTTCATGGTGTCAGAGGGCGGAGTTTCTGGGTAGGTTTCCAGGAGAATGAGGTTCTGGAGTTTAGAAGTCTCCTTGAGCCACAACCTTTTATATACTGCCCCAGTTTCCTGTTGTCACTATGTTTTTCTTGTTTTTGTTTATTTAGTTGTTAAATAATTATCAGATTACACAATAGTGTTTGTCCGTTTAATGGTTTAAAATCACTGGGAAGAAAATACTCTTGTCCAGTTGTAATAAGATCTATACCATCTACTTTTCCTCAATTCTCACCTCAATGGCATCTTCTAGACCAAAATTATCTTCCTCTTCCTCCACACAGGGCTATCAAGTGATGCTTTGCATTTGGAATTGCATTTCTCACTCTCTTTTCCTGTACCCCCACCAGAATGAGATTTAGTCAGTTACACTACCAATTACACGTTTCTTCCAACGACCAAGGGAGAGGAAAGCCCTTCTGCTCAGTGTGGCATCTGGCCTGGGATGAGAAGAAAAGGTTCTATTTTGTGTGTCATTTTTGAGCAATAAGGAAAGAGATAGCTCTTCCTTTATGTGACCTTGATCACCTCTACACCACTGGAATGGGTTTCCCCGGATGTTTCAAACTTTGGGTCCTGTCCTACATCCTTAAATTCCGGGAGACTACTTATCTGGATAGCTGGTGTTACTAAAAGGTCCTAGTTTCTTAAGTTCCCACTTTACTGTCTTACAGGTTTGTGTCATGTCTCTCCAGCTGGTCTCTTGGATTCTAGAAGACATAGCCTCACTTTTATTCCTCATCTCATTTTTAATTGTGAATATTTTTCAATACAGCAAAAATGTTGAATGTTCAGAATTTGCATCTCATCAGAACTGAGTTCCAGTGCTGGGAAATTACCAGATTCATTTTTTCAATCAATCTGAAATGTCAGAAGACTTCAGCAGATTCCAGCTTACTGAATTAAGATTTTGCCTTATCCCCTAGTTAGTAGTGGGCAAACTCAGGCATGCCTTAGAATCATCTGGATGGCTTGTCAAAACACAGATTGCGAGGCCTACTCTCAGAGTTTCTGACTGCTGGGGAGAGACTTAGTTGTAACAAGTGCCCAGATGATGTAAATGCTGAAGGTTCGATGGCCACACACAGACACCTCCTGCTTCATTCTGTTCATTCAAGCTTTACAGAAGCACGTGGCTCAAGGTCCTGCCTTGTTTATAAAACAGAGGTGTTAAATGGATAATCTGAGAGACACAAGTTGTCAGCCATTGGGATTACAAATATGATGTAGATTCTCCTTCAGGGGAGCTCACAGTTTACTAGAAGGAACACACAAACACACACACACACAAACACACACACACACACGCACAGTATTATACTGTGATAAAGTAACCTCAAAGGAGCTCATCATAGTTTAATTAAAAGAATCATACTTAGAACAAATTAGCAAACATGACAATTTGCTGGATTAATTAATAAATATTTTAATTTAGTTTGTATTTATTTTTATGATATCATAAAATTTACCTACACTGAAATGAACAAATCCCAAATGTACTGTTTGATGAGTTTTGATAAACGGGTACATCCATGTAACCCCCACACCTATCAAGATAGAGAATGATATCATTTGGCTGTGTCCCCACCCAAATCTCATCTTGAATTGTAGCTCCCGTACTCCCCATGTGTGGTGCTGTGGTATCACGGGAGGGAACCGGTGGGAGGTAATTGAATCAAGGGGGCTGATTTTTCCCATGCTGTTCTCATAATAGTGAATAAGCCTCGTGAGATCTGATGGTTTTATAAAGACCAGTTCCCCTGCACATGCTCTTTTGCCTCTGCTGTGTAAGAGGTGCCTTTGCTCCTCCTTCACCTTCTGCCATGATTGTGAGGCCTCCCCTGCCATGTGGAACTGTGAGTCTTTTTTAGAGACTCACAGTTAAATCTCTTTTTCTTTATAAATTACCCAGTCTCTGGTATTTCTTCATGCAGTATGAAAATGGATGAGTACTGAGAACATTTTCATTATACTAGAAAGTTCCCAAATGTCACTTCAGTAAACTCATCACTTCATAGAGGCAGCCATATGGGGAAATTATTAGCCATGTTCTAATAATTTTTCCACCATAGGTTAGTTTTGGTTTGAAAATTCAAACAAATAATTTTCAGCATAATTGTTTTTTTCTGTCTGTCATCTTTGCCTTGGTATGTGGCTGTGAGAGTCGCAATGTTGATGCATGCATCACTAGTTCATTCAGAGCTATACTAATGATGGGCAGGGCTTCATTTTAACTGTACCAGCCAATGTCATGGTAGGGTGACCAACTGTTTCTCATTGCCCAGTCTGAGAGCATTCCCTGAACTCAGGGCTCTCATTGCTAAAACTAGGAAGTCCCAAGAAGTAAGAGACAAGTTGTTCACTCTATGATGGCGTCCTTAAATGTCTTAATTAAGATCATTAAAGACCAAGCACCTTGCAATATTTCTATCACATTAACTTGTTTAGCAAACACTTGATTTATGAGTCTTTACTTTGTGGGCTGTGTTTGCAAAGCTGGAGAACGTGAAAGATTGAAACTATTGTATTGTGAAACTACATGGAGTCCTGAAGAGGGAGGTGTTTATTTGATTTGCTGTATATCAGGGGCTGAGGAAAAATTTTAAAAAAAACATAAAAGAAAAAGGTTTAGATTATGAGGGGAGAGGTTTCCATATAAATTTATAGGAATTAAGAAAACTCTATCACCACAGCTACAAAGGCAGGTACATTCTGAATGTAGGGAAATGTATGGAGAATCACAACCCCTCATCCAGGGGTTCTACAAGTTGGTTGAATATTAGAGTCACTCAGGGAGTGTTAAAAACTACTGATGCCTGACTCTTGCTCAGAAACATTCTGACTAACTGCTGTGGGTTATGGCCTGGGCACCAGAATTTTTCAAGTTTCTCAGGTAAAGGGCAGCCAAGCTTGAGACCCATCTGCTTAAACTGTCTGTATGACATACATTGTATAATATTCAATTGGGAACAGAAGCAACTAAAATAATTAAAATACAATTGGTAGTATCTATATAGTAGAGAAAATGATACTGGATTTTAAACACTGAATTTGGAGTATTGTAAACTAAAACACTGATAATTATCTTTGCTATTTTAGATGACTCTAATACCAAAACCGACATTCCCACATGGATGATAATGGAGCAATAGGGCATGAACCACCATGGGAAATTTCTATAGACAGCACACTGGATTTTTACAAAATGAGCCTCAAAAGCAGGCGAGATGTCTGTCATTTCATGTATTTGCTGCTAAATTCTACTCACCGTCTGGTGAAGCATACTTGATATTAACTTGAGGACCACACACACAAGTTATGCCAAGTCTATCTAAACTGTCCTTCTTTTATTATATGGAGTGGTAGAAGGAGTGTAAGTTTTTCTTTCATATTCATTTTTAAATTTTAAACTAATTTTATTGTTGTCTTTTTAGAAGTTCATGATAAAAGACCTCACTTAGGTAAACATCAAGGAAATTAGAATGAAGTGAACTCAACTGATATTTGCAATCAACACTGAAGAACATGTGTTGTGTTTACCGCGCAACCTGGACACATCGTATTAACATACCCTTTAAAGAATGACATGGGAAATGGGCTTCTCTTGTCAGGTATCGCATCTGTTATGTTAGTACTCTGACATTTTTGGAATGAAAACCTAGTATGCACTTTGGAGATAAAATGCAATTTCATTAGGTGAGTTACTGTGACTTAGTTATAAGACTGTGAAATACATAGAGAGGCCTACAAAAGGCATGTCTAATTGATAGATAAATTACCATATTTCCCATTCAATTAAGTTCCTATTTATAATAAAAATGAAATTGTATTAAAATATTTAAGAATAAGCATTAAACAATGTTACCATTCTTGGTATGAAGTGGTATGTGTAATTAGAGCAATATTTAAAATAATATGAATACCCATATGCCATTCGGGAAATCTCTTTGTTCTAAACTGTCTTCAATCACTGCTTTATCTTGACTTTTAAAATTTAAATACGATGAGTATTTCAGTTCACCTTGGATTTTAAAAAAACTTTTTAAGTGAAAAACACATATACTAAAAATGTATAACATATATACATTAATTAATTATTGATATAACGAATAATTATTAAGCAAGCATATATGTACCCAAAGCCTTCGTCAAGAAATAGAATCTTGTCATCCATAAGAGGTGCTCCTATATGTCTTTTCTTGACTGTATCTCCCTCCCTCCATTCTAGAGGTAATCGCTATTCTGATTTTAAATCTTTCTACTTTTTTTAATAGTTTTTCAACCTAGATATGCATCCATAATAATACAGTTTATCTTCCCACATTTTAAAATGTAATCTAAATGGAATCATAGTATGTGTATTTTGTGTTTTGATTATCTTGCTCAACATTGTGTAAGAGCTGGGGCAGCAGCCTCTAAGTTAGCCCCACTATTTCCGCTTCCTGGAGCTCACGGTCTTAAGTAATTCCAACCCTTTGAGTAACTTACTTCTAACCAACATCATATGGTACATTGAATAATTAAGTTATCTTACAAAAATTGTTACTTTCTTCTTGTTGGCCAGCTCTGGTTTGCTCTCACGCTCACTCTCATTGGATTTGATGAAGCCAGCTGCTGTAAGAGACAGTGATCCATGTGGTAACAACTCGAAGACAGCCCCCATCCAACAGCCCACAAGGAACTGAGGCTCCCTCTAATTGTCCTTGGGAGCTGAATCCTGTCAACAACCACATAGTGAGCCTGGGTGTAGCTGCTTCCTAGTTGAGGCTTTAGATGAGACTCTAGTAACAGTGAACACCTTGATTACAGTCTTGGAAAACACTGTGACGTAGAGAACATAGGTAAGGCATGCCTGAATTCTTGATCCACAGAAGCTGTGAGATAATGTGTGTTGTTTTAAGCTGTAAGTTGTGAAGTGATAATATAAGGCAACAGTAGATAACTAGTATAGATTTATCTGGTAACACACAGCCCATGGAAGAAGAGGAAGGGATCAAAAGGTGCAGAGAAGGGAGGCCCAGGCGGGTGGATCACGTGGTCAGAAGATCGAGACTATCCTGGCTAACATGGTGAAACCCTATCTCTACTAAAAATACAAAAAGTTAGCTGAGCGTGGTGGCATGCACCTGTAGTCCCAGCTACTCTGGAGGCTGAGGCAGGAGAATTGCTTGAACCTGGGAGGCAGAGGTTGCAGTGAGCCGAGATCTAGCCACTGCACCCCAGTCTGGGAGACAGAGCAAGACTCTGTCTCAAAATAAATAAAAAGTACAGAGAAGTGGAAATATTAAAATAGCTCTGGTCTTAAGGCCAAGCAGCTGACTATGTTTCGAGGGTGAGTCTTGGAGACACTCTGTTTACTAAAGCAGTAAGGAATGAGCAGGTAAGAGAGTAACCAGCATCAATGAGAAATTTAGGAGTGCCTATTCCATAAGGTCAGCATTCGTGATAAAAAGTTTTGTTATAGAACTAAGCTTCCCAAGAGTAATGGGGATGATAAGATCTCAGAATAGCAAAGCCAGGAGGTAACATTTAACTTTAAGAATGAGTGTAGGTATAATTATATGATATGCAGCAAGTGAAGAATGGCAAACTAGGGAGAGTATTTTGTGACTCACAGAGATCTATGATTATGGACTACAGAACATGGTGGTACTCAGAATAGGACATAGGTGGCCAAAAAGGCATAGGAATAGCTGTAGACTCTGTGGATCAATATCTATATCTATACTCATATCTATATCTATATCCATAGCTAGCTACATCTATATCTATATAATCTATATCCACAGCTGACCCTTGAACAGCACGGGTTTGAACAACATGGGTCCTCTTATACATGGATTTTCTTCTGCCTCTGTCACTTCTCAGACAGCAACATCAACCCCTCCTCTTCCTCATTCTACTCTCAGCCTAATCAACATGAAGATGACCAAGATAAATACCTTTATGATGATCCACTTCCACTTAGTAAACAGTAAATATATTTTCTCCTCCTTGTGATGTTCCTAGTAACATTTTTTCTTCTCTAACTTACATTAACGTAAGAATACGGAATACAATACATATAACACATAAAATGTGTGTTGATTGTTTAAGTTTTCAGTAAGGCTCTGGTCAACAATAGGTTATTAGTAACTGAGTTTTGGGAAAGTCAAAGTTATTCTTTAATTTTTGGTTGCACAGGATATTGGCACTACTAACACTTGTCTCATTTGAGGGCCAACTGTATATCTGTATCTCCATCTGTGTATATTTCAAGAGCTTAAGATTAAACAAGCAAAAAGATAAGTTGCTCCAATGGAAATTCATAAACCTTTATCCAGTTTCCGGATGTGAGTTGATTATTGGACCTAGAATGTATCAACTAAAGGAGAGGCCAGTCCTCCCAAAAACGGGGTCACAGTAAATAGTAGCCTCACTAGTCCTTTCCCATAGATACCCACAGCCATCTTCTCAGGGGAAAGTAGAATACCCATGCATTTGGATGCTGTTGGATACCAGATCTGAGTTGACATTGAAAGCTGGAAACCCAAAATGTGAACACAAACCCCATTAGGATCTCATAATCATGGTCAGAAAATAAATGGGGTCTTGGTGCAGGTTAGTCTTACAGTAGTTTCACAGGGTGCACAGACCCACCATGGGGTCATTTACCCAGTTCTCCAATGTAGAGTTCACCAGTAACCTTCCTTGACCTACGGAGTAAGAATTATTACAACAGGAAAGTCCCAATGGAAGCTCGTTACATTATCTGGGACCTCTCACACATTCTCCACACAAACGAGTGGATAAAAGCAAGAAATTAGAGACATATTCAAGACTTTAAAATGCAGGAGAGGTGAATACTGCCTTCATATGATTCACTAGTTCAGACCCAACAAAAACCATCTAGATCATGGCAGATGACAGTGGATGAATGCAAACCCTATCAAATAAAAATGTAATTATAGTCAATGTGATTGATGCATGTAGAATCGTTTCTGGGGCAAATGAGCACAGTCTTCAATATGGGGTATGTGGCAACCAAACTGGCAAATATATGCTTTTCAATAACCACCAGGAAGCAGCATAATAAGTGAATCCATTTCACCTGGAACAGACAGTGGTGGTAACACTCTGTGCTGAACCAGGGATATGTTAATTCTCCTGATCTTTGTCACAGTATCATCTCAAAAGATCTAGGCATTGTGAACATCCTACAATACAGCATGTTGACCCACAATATTGATAATGCCATGTGAATCAGACTTGATGAACATGAAATATGAATTCTGTGGAGATCTTGCTAAGATCCATATGCTCTAGAAGAGAAGAAACAAGGATTCCAGAGGCTGCCACACTGGTAATATTTTTAAGCATCATGTCTAGAGCATACCAGGACACCACTGCTGAATATCCGACCTGCCAGCAAGAGAGCAGCCCGGAGTCCCTCATAACGTACCATCCTATGAGGGGATCAGCCAGTTACTTGCTGTTGATGGAACTGACATACAGTCAGGCGATGAGTGCTTCAGCCAGCACCGTTACATGGGGGCCCAAGAGAACTTGATGTGGCAGTGTGGAATCCTACCTAACTTCACCTTTGGCTAATCAACCCCATATGGAGCACAAGGTATGTAGCAGTGGGCAGGTAACCATAGATACCCTGTTATCCACCCTGTTATCCACAGTATACTTTATACTGCACTATCCAGAAACAGCTGAACGGATAGTGTGATGCAACCACCTCTTGAAGCCGTAACAGAGATCCCAGCTTGGAGATGACACCCTGTGAGGTGGAGTGCTGTTCTTCGGGATGCAGTAAGAATTATTACACCAATCACCATCACATGGTAGTGTGTCCACAATAGGTAAAATACATTAATACAGAAAACCAACATGTGGAAAGAGGAGTTGCTCACTCACCTTCATGCCCTGTGAGCCACCTGAGGGAATTTATGCTCTCTCCCAAATAACTATAAGTTTTATGGAGAGGTCCTGGCTCCAAGAGGGGAGGAGCCACCTCCAGGAGGCATAGTAAGGATTTAATTGGAATTAAAGCTATGGTTGTTAGCATAAAGAAAAGAGCTATTCCCACTGGCAATTGGCCTCATCATCATGAGGAAGCAGGACCGCTGTTATGCCAATGGGGACAGGGAGGAATATATTTAGCACTTAAGTGATCCCCTGGGGCATGCTTGGTGCTTCTACTTCCAGCCTTGACTGCAAATGAGCAAGTTCAAGGGCTCAAGCCTGATAGGAACACAATAACCAAGGCTCAGAGCTCTCAGGATGAGGACTCGGGTTACCCTACCAAGCAAGTGACCTAGACCAGAAGCGGGGGTGCCCGTGACCCCTTCTCTCATACATTTCTCTAGAAACTGCGACCAACCAGTTGGAGTGAGCCTAACGAAAGAAACAGCTGGAGCTAAGCAGTGCCAGGGGTGGACTACAGGGCTCCCTATCCTGATCCCATTTGCCAGAAAGATGCCCCATCCCCAAGCTAGTGTAGGTAGGACAGCCAGCGGCTCCCTGTGTTCGCTTGCACGCATCTCCAGGTAGTTGTCCTCAGCCTCCAGGAGCCACCTCATCTGGAGGATTCTGCTCTCTCTGCATCCTCTTCCTCTCCCATGGGTGGCCCATAGCTGGTGGTAACTGATGTAGGATTGCAAAGTTCCAACTACCTTGCCTCTCAGAAAGATGGGTCTGTAATACCATTCACATTCTAGAGCCTCCTGTGGGGTCAAATGAGAATAAAATCCTTTTGGGCTTAGCCTCTTCTACAATCCTATTCTGTTTCCCACTGTTCCTTACTGATTTCTCCTGAGAGCATTTTCTTATAAAAATCACTCGTGCAAACATCCTGGTTTTAGGTCTTTCTTTGGTGCCTTCAACTTAGCAGCATGGCTCAGGGTGAAACCTTTTTCAATATAGCCTTTTTTAGGATAAGAATCACCAACATAGTGGTTGTGTCCTATCCCTCAGATAAAATGATGTGGAAGAAAAAAACAATCGAAGACAACTAGTTTCAAAGCAAATGTGCATATTGAAATAAACACTTTAAAAATTAAAATGCTTAACAGAAGGCCAAAAAAGTAAATGAACAAATAATAGAAAAACATTTTAATGCACAAAAACTGAAAAGCAAAAAAAAAAAAACCAGCAAAATGTTCAGAGGTGTCCATTCAGGTGACAATAAACTCAAGAGTTGACCAAAATCTATGGTAACCATTCATATTGCACAAAAACATTTTGAAGGACACTGATAGTGAGATTGGGAATACTGCTGTTTTAGACTGTGTGCCCTCTGGAGCAAACCCACAAAAGAGGATCTGACAACATATAGTATATTTGGGCAATTAACCTAAGAAACACTGGAGGAAACTTGAGAAATGACCCTGGGAAGGAGGGAAAGTCATTATAGAGTGAGTTCATGATCAGAATGTTCCTGTAGGCATCTGGAATAAATCCCAATGAGGACCTCTGGAAAACTGGTTTGACATACCCTCCACTGGAGGGAAACAAGTCAGGGCATATATCACCAACTCCCACTCATTCTCTGAGTGCTGTTCCTAGAGGCTTTAAGTCTCCAGCCCAAAGTTTGCTCCTTTATCCAGAGAAAGTCCTCAGGCAGAGTTTCAGGTGCCTGCTCTAAGGAACCATTTTCCTGTATTTGAATGGAGAGTGCTGATAGAACAGAGGTGGAGCCCCTGATATCATCTGCTGTGGTCTTCTCCCTCTGCAGGGAAGAACAGCAGAAAATTTGACGGGTAAGGACGAGAATTCAAGAAGGAAAAATAATGAGACACAATGCCCATATATTATTTGTATGCCTCAAAAATTAAAATTTATTTAAGATAGAGGAATAGCTCCATGTGATAAATTATGGTAGAGAGCAAATATTTCAATTCAGGGAACATGGGAGTTGACATATTTCAGAGAAAATTCAAACTTGTATTCATTTGGTAGAGGGTAGCAACATAGTGTTGGGTGAGCATATTTGGAGGCCAAACACAATCCAAGAATTGGTTGGAACTGAGGTTGTCCAGGTGGCCTTGCATGATTTAGTTCACAGGTGGACTCTATCAAGAATGCTGGTGAATAAAGGCAGGTGAGTGTAGGTGAGGGCATCAGCAGCAAGAGCCACTAGAGCAGGTGGGGCGGCAGCAGCTGGACACACAGCAGCTGGGGCGGCAGCAGGTGGTCCTGCAGCAGGTGGTCTGACAGCAGCTGGGGCGGCAGCAGGTGGGTTGGCAGCACACAGACTGGCAGCACTGGGGCCTGCAGCAGCTGGACACACAGCAGCTGGGGCGGCAGCAGGTGGTCCTGCAGCAAGTGGTCTGACAGCAGCTGGGGCGGCAGCAGGTGGGCTGGCAGCACACAGACTGGCAGCACTGGGGTCTGCAGCAGCTGGACACACAGCAGCTGGGGCGGCAGCAGGTGGTCCTGCAGCAGGTGGTCTGGCAGCACTGGGGTCTGCAGCAGCTGGACACACAGCAGCTGGGGCGGCAGCAGCTGGAGATGCAGCAGCTGGGGCGGCAGCAGGTGGGCTGGCAGCACACAGACTGGCAGCACTGGGGTCTGCAGCAGCTGGACACACAGCAGCTGGGGCGGCAGCAGGTGGTCCTGCAGCAGGTGGTCTGACAGCAGCTGGGACGGCAGCAGTTCTCTAGGCCACAGCCCTGGTCAGAGCACACAGAGCCACAACAGGAGTTGACCATGGTGTCAGAGGGTGGAGGTTCTGGGTGGGTTTCCAGGGAGATGGGTTTGGAAGGTTTGGAAGTCTCCTTGCCCCAGATCCTCTTTTATACCCTGCTAAGGCCTGATGTCATCAGCTGCAGCACTCTTTCCTTGTTGTTCAGCTGCAGCACTCTTTCCTTGTTGTTGGTGGTCCTGATAAGCAGGCAATTATCAAATTAGGCAAGTTTGTTGTTCTGGTTAACTTCATCCACACAGATGGAAACACTATCTCCTTTCCCTAATGTGTTAGGGCTCCTCAGCTCAGCTCTTCCTGAACCAACTCCTGTGGTAACTCTCTTACTATAACTTCCTCCTAGAGCTGCCATGTGACATCTGCCTGTAAGCACATACTATGTGCTTCAGCCTCATTTGCTTCACACATCATGACTACTCTTGGGTGATTACTATTCTTACAGGCCCACGACTCTTCTTGGTGACTCAGGAGGATAAAACTACATTTTAGTCTGATGGCTCGTTCATTATGGGTCAGATGGCCTGTGAAGGTTTCAGTGTGAAACAGATGACCACTGGTGTGAGAACAAGAACACTGTAGGACCTATCCCTTTTCCATCTTCTGCACTCTGAATTTTCTAGACCTTCTGATGAGAAATACAGAGCTGTTTTAAGGTGGACAACTAAGCTGTAAAAGTTTGATGTTTCCTTTTCCACAGAAACAACCCTCCAAAATTCAGATTCGGGGTCTCTTGTGGAATGTTGGCTTCAGAGAACAGCTATACTAAAAGGTCCAAGTCCCTCATTTTTTTTGCTCCCTGGGTCAGATTTTCCTTGTGACTTTGCCTTTCTGCGTTCCTAGCTCTAACAGAGCACATGAACTCATCTCCCCAGGTTCCAAAATTTTCTTGCCAACCCAAGTTGGATGACTCAGTATCCTTGTCTTGCTCTAATTCACTCCCAGCCCTCTTGCTTTCTCTGTTGAATTGCTGGGCCTTGAAGATGCCCTATATTCTGCTGCTTCCTTATAGAAGTTGCTGATCCAGTTTCACACTTTGCATCTTTGCTTTCAAAAAATAAATCAATGAAGAGAGAGAACGAAAGCAGAAAACAGATATCAAGAACAAAGGATATCAGCCTATATTTTTTCATGTAGGGATGGCTGACTATCATTTCAAAAATGTGCAATGTTGTCAATTCGTCAACTCATCCCACCCTTGAGGAGTCAAGGAACCTAGGGAAGGGGGTGGAAAAATGTCTGACTCACCATGATGGAGATGTTTTATGAACTGGGCCGCCTCTGCAGATAATCAGGGGAGGGGTTTCAGTGTAAGCTGGTGTTTCTAAGGGAGATCCAAGAGCCAGATGGAAGGGATTGGATGAATGATAGAGATTCCCTTTCTGCTCTCAGTTGCTTACAAGTCTAATAAATCAAATTGTGGTGTTCTTACAATGCTGTTATGTTCCTAGCCAGTTCCTACTCCTTCCCTGTCCCTAATTTCCAGGTGATTCAACTGGGGTGAAAACAACCTGGGCTCCCAAGTGGACCCCTGCTTGGTGTGCTGGCTGGTGTTCTGAGCCTGCACTGTTCTCTGGCTCTGATGTACCCAGCCATCGTATTTTATTAAGGGACGAAAGTGGTTTCCATGATGCTGTGGGATTAAGACCCTGTGAGCCCCATTGTGGTGTACGAGAACAACTCTAAGATTTCCAGGAGACCTTGTATTCTGGAAAAGAATCATGCCCTTGAGAAGCCGTGATGATTGGTGCCTGCTGATGACTCAGTAGAGATCACTTTATACTAACTATTTATTATTCTTTATGATGTGTGTGTGTGTGTGTGTGTGTGTGTTTTCCTTAAGATAAATTTAGTTTATGCTTAGGAATCTCTCATGATTTCTTCTAGTACTTTAACAATTTCATGTTTTCTACCTCTACTGAGCTGCAATTGAAATATAAAATTGTATGTATATAAGGCATACACCCTGATGCTCTGATATGTATATATTATGAAATTATTACCACAATCAAATTAGTTAACACCTCCACCACTTTACATAGTTACCATTTTTTTGAGTGTGTATAGTGAGAACATTTAAGATCTACTCTTTCAGCAAATTTCAAATATACAATACAGTGTAATTAACTATAGTCACCATGCTGTACATTAGATCCTCAGAACCTATTCATCTTATAAATGAATATTTTCTCCCTTTGACCAACATTTCCTCATTTCCTCTATCCACAACCTTTGACAATCACCATTCTACCCTCTGTTTCTGAGTTTTTAGATTCCACATGTAAATGAGATGATTTGTCTTTCATTGTCTGACCTATTTCACTTAGCTTAATGTCCTCGAGGTGTATCCATGTTGTCCCAAATGACAGGATTTTCTTATTTCATGGCTAATAATATTTCAGTGTATGTGTGTGTGTTTGTGTGTGTGTGTAAAATCCTTGCAATCTCACATTGGTGTTTGTGCCTTTGAGGACAGTCTCCTCTTCTACACTTTACAAGTTCCCTTCAGCAGGGAAAGGCTCTCAGCAGTCAGCCCAGCCTGGGATTCTGGACAGTGAAGCTGGTAGCATTTGTGAACAGGCAGGGCTTACTCTTGAGGGTCTCTGGGTGGGTAAAACTCCTGCCCAGGCCCTGAGGTTCAGTGGGGCTGCTGCCTGGGCTTTTGTTGATGTGTGGCTACTGGCTGGGATCCATGGCTAGGTGTGGTCACTGAACAGTTTCATTTTTATGTTGACTATTTTATCTGAATGAAATTTGTTTTGATTTAACAAATGAAATTCTCTCCTTTTTCTTCATTCTGTACATCTTTCATTCATTTCTTTTATTCTTTCTTCCTTTTTTCCCTTTCCTTCTTTCTTTGTTCCGGAATTTGACTACCTGTTTTATAGTATATTTGAAATAATCCTTTCCATACTGCTTTTAAGACACTAGCTTTAGGATATAATTAATTTGTATAGACTTTCAAGTCCATTTCTGGACTCTATTTGATGGCAAACTTCACTGTTTGAAAATCTCTGGGTTAGATATCTCTAACGTGACTTCCAGTTTACAAACCTATACATTTATGACTTTTTTAAATTCCCTTTTACTTGATGACTCATTGTTACCCTTTATCCCTGCTATCCATGTTCATGCTCATCTTTTAAAATGTATAATTGTCCTCAGGTTCAGTCATGTAAAATCCCATTTTTAAGAGTATGGATTCCTATAAGACATAGTAATTTTCCCTACATGCTCATCCTAGGAGAGAAACAATTCAAAATAAAATACCCAGCCACAAATACCTGAAAGACATTTCTGTCTTACATAAATTATGACTTAAAAGAGTGATATAAACTCTTCAAAAATTATTTTTCCCAACAACCATATTACCAGGTTAGTGCTAAATGCACCGAAGTCCTCTAAATATTAGCCATAATTACATAGGCCACAGGAATAAATACAACCTGCATTTTTATACTTCTGGCAACGCATTTTGCCTGTTTTGTGCCTATGTTCATTTCAAAATTTAACTGAGACATAAGCTAATGTTTACCCAGAAAAGTGTATTTAGATTATCATAAGAAAAGAGTGATACCCTTACAAGAAAGACTAAAATGTTAGAACTCTTTCGTCCACAAAGAAATAGAAGGTTGGCTAAGAAACTCTTAACAGCCTTGGCTAGGCACGGTGGCTCAAGCCTGTAATCCCAGTACTTTGGGAGGCCGAGGTGGGCGAATCACGAAGTCAGGAGATCAAGACCATCCTGGCTAACATGGTGAAACCCTTTCTCTACTAAAACTACAAAAAAATTAGCCAGGCGTGGTGGCGGGCACCTGTAGTCCCAGCTACTCAGGAGGCTGAGACAGGAGAATGGCGTGAACCCAGGAGTCGGAGCTTGCAATGAGCAGCCATCGTGCCACTGCACTCCAGCCTGGGCGACAGAGCGAGACTCCATCTAAAAAAAAAGAAACTCTTAAAAGCCTTAAAGTCAAGAGATAAAGAGAATAAAGATAAATTTACTAAATTCAAGAATACCAAGAATACTACTATTCAATAGCGTGTCTTGCAACTAAAAAGCAGCAAATTTTACCCACAAGTAGGAAGCCGCAATACATTTTTCTAAATAAATAAATTTTAAAATTTGACCTTGAAGCAGCCAAGTTGCCCTTCAACAGGAAAATGATTGAACAAACCAAACTATGCTGCACCCATATCTTGGAATACTACTAAGCAATAAAAAGGAACAAACGAAAGCAAACGTTTTATTGCTAATAAGCAATAAAAAGGAAAAAACAAATGATACACTCAATAACTTGGATGATATCAAGGGAATTATGCAGGCTCAAAAGAAAGTCAATAACCAAAGATTAAATACTATAAGAGTCCATATATACATCATCTTTGAAATAAAATGATAGAGATGGAGAACAGAATGATGGTTGCCAGGTGTTGGGACGATGAGTGGACGGGTGTGAGTACGGCCTTATGGAGACAAAACTGTTCTGTATCTAGATCGTGATGGTGGTTACATAAATCTATACACATAATTGCATAGAACTACACACATACACATACACGCACACATGCGAGAACAGGTAATACTAGTAGAATCAGAACATGTTCTGTGGATTGTACCAATGTCAATTTCTGGGACTTGACATATACTACAGTAATCAAAGATGTGACTATTGGGGAAACTTGGTGAAAGGTACATGGTATTTTGTCATACTTTCTTTTATTCAACTTCATGTTAATGTGTAGCTATTTCAAAATAAAAAGTTTAAAAAAAAACAAATTAATTGGAGGTAAAAGAAAGCATGCTTTTATTTGTCTGCCTGGCAACTTTATCTCACTGAATTTTTTTTTTTTTTTTTTTTTTGAGATGGAGTCTCTCTCTGTCACCATGCTGGCGTGCAGTGGCGCGATCTCGGCTCACGGCAATCTCTGCCTCCCAGGTTCAAGCGATTCTCCTGCCTCAGCCTCCTGAGTGGCTGGGACTACAGGTGCCCACCACCACACCCAGCTAATTTTTGTATTTTTAGTAGAGACAGGGTTTCACCTTGTTAACCAGGATGGTCTCAATCTCTTGACCTTGATCTCACTGAATTTTTATGTCAACCTTAATAGACTTTTGTGTTGTTGTGATCCTTTCTTTAGAGGAAAGAATCCTAGATTGAAGAGTTGAAGTAACATGTCCAAGATCGTAGTTGTTATGCAGCACAGAGTTCAACCTCAGCTGTAATTCCAAAGTCCATGGAATATCCTCTGCACTGAACTTCCTCTATTTAAATTGGCTTAAATTAATTAATGAATGTAGCTTATTAAGGACTTTTTTGGTGGCACTTGCAATCCATAGCCCTCATGTTACATGTGTTAGGTTGAAATATGCCTTTTTAAAATTCTTTTCCTACTACTACCATGAGACTTAATTCTGGCTTTGATTAAAATTTCACTGGTGCATACCAATTTAATGTTTTAATTATAAAGGCCCCTGACATGTACTGCTCTGTGGTGCAGAAAAAGAAATGTACATAGACCATTTTATTAATAAGAAATAATGAGAGATGAGCAATTTTCATGCCTTTGATAGCTAAGAAGTTTTATTGGGGAATATCAAGCAATTTCAAAGAAAATGCATTCCACAGAAAAATATTAGGAAAAAAAATCTAGAAGGGGAACCTTAGAAGATCCAGGTTTTCCAAATCAGTGCTTGGGTCGGTTTGTAAGTTCCTGATATTAGGAAGTCCTCATGTTCTCTGAATAGACGCTTTCTGCCTGAACTGAAGGATGGGGGAAAGAAGGTGCACAAATCCAGAGCAGGTCACTCAGCAGCAAGAACTGCCACAGCAGATGGGGTGGAAGCAGGTTGTTCCACAGCAGGTGGTTTGGCAGTGGGAAGGGCAGCAGCAGCTGGACTCACAGCAGCTGGGGCAGCAGCAGCTAGAAATACAGCAGGAGGGACGGCAGGGCGTGGGCTGGCAGCACACGAACTGGCAGCTCTGGGACCTGCAGCAGCTGGACACACAGCAGCTGGGGCGGCAGCAGGTGGTCCTGCAGCAGGTGGTCTGGCAGCAGCTCTACTGACAGATGCCTTGGCCACAGTTCTGGTCAGAGCAGATGGAGCCACAACAGAGGTTGACCATGTTGTCAGGGGGGAGGTTCTTGGTAGGTTTCCAGAAGAATGAGGCTCTGGAGTTCAGAAGTGTCCTTGGGCCACATCCCCTTCTATACTGCCCCATTTTCCTGTCGTCACATTTTCTTTGTTTTTGTTTACTTAAAAACTAAATAATTATTAGATTAGACAATGTATGTCCATTTAATGATTTAAACCTGTTGGAAACAAAACATTCTTATCCCGATGTAATAAGCTCTATCCCATCTTCCTTTCCCCCTGATTCATGATGATGACATCTTCTAGATCACATTTTCTTCATCTTCCTCCATAGAGAGCTGTCATGTGATAATCTGGGTTTAGAATTACGTTTCTCAGTCTCCCCTTCTACATCCTCTACCAGGATAGAATTTTGTGAGTCACACTTCCAGTTTCTTGCAATGACCAACAGGGAGGAAAGCCCATCTGGTCAGTGTGGCATTTGACCCGGAACAAGAGGAAAATGTCTTATTTTGTGGGTCATTTTTAGCCATAAGGAAAGGAAACAGCCCTACCTGTGTGATAGTTGGTGACCTGTACACCACTGGAATGGGTTTCTTTGAGTGTTTTGAATTTGGGGTCATGTTCTATATCCTTATATCCTAACAGGCAACGCATTTGTATAGTTGGTGTTACTTGCAAGGTCACAGTTTCTTAAATTGCTACTTTGGTGTCTTGTATGTTGGTATCATGTCTCTCCAGCTGGTCTCTTGGATTCTGGAAGACATTGCTTTATTTTTATTCTACTTACCCCGCAGTGGTAGTCTAACTTGGCCATGCATCGGAATCAGCTGAGGGCTTATTGAAACACTGTGTGCTGGGCCTGCCCTCAGCTTCCGATTGCTGGGAAGAGCTTCATTTCTATCTATAGCCCAGATGATGTTGGTGCTGAAGGTCCAGGGACCACACTTAGAGACCTCCTGCTTTATTCTGGTCATTCAAGCTTTGCAGAAGCACTGAGATAGAGGACTTGTATTGTTTGTACCACAGATTTGTTAAATGGATAATTAGAGAGACACGTATTGCACGCCATTAGGATTACAAACATGATGCAGATTCTCCTTCGGGTGAGTTCACAGTTTATTATGAGGACCACACACACACAATTGTAATGTAATGCATTAAAATGAGATCAAAGGAGGTCACAGTAGTGTAATTCAACTAAAATAATTGTGCTTAGATTAGCCAGGCACAGTGGTGCACACCTGCAGTCCCAGCTACTAGGGAGGCTGAGGCAGGAGGACCATTTGAGCCTAGAAGGTCACATCCAGCTTAGGCAACATAGTGAGACCCCAGCTCTCAAAAAACAAGTTTTTGAAAAAAATGAATTGGGCTTAAAGGAAATTAGCTAATGAAACAATGTGGTAGATTTATTCATAAATCAATATTTTTATTTTTTTATTTATTTCCTATAATTTTGTAAAATTTACATAAGCAGAAAGGCACAAATCCAAAATGTACTATGTGTTGAGTTTTGATAAATGGATACATTCATGTTACCCTCCCACCTATCAAGATAGAGAAAATTTTTAGATGGCTCTAATACCAAAACCGACAGTCCCATATGAATGATAATGGAGCAATAGAGCATGAACCATGATGAGAAATTCCTATAGACAGCACACTGGATTTTTTTTTAAAGAAACTCAAAAAAAAAAAAAGCAGGAAAAAAGTCACTCTATGTACTTGCTGCTAAATTTTATAGTCTGGAGAAACAGAAGTGGTAATTCACGTGAAGACTGTACACAAAAATTAAATAAATTCTACCTAAATCGTACTTATTTTATTACACAGAGTGGTAGATGGAGTATAATTTTTTTAATTTTTTTTTTTGTTTTTGAGATGGAGTCTCACTCTGTCACCACATTGGAGTACAGTGGTGCCATCTCAGCTCACTGCAACCTCCACCTCCTGGGTTCGAGCGACTCTCCTGCCTCAGCCTCCCAAGTAGCTGGGACTACAGGCACGCGCCACCATGCCCAGCGAGTTTTTTGTGTTTTTAGTAGAGACGGAGTTTCACCATGTTAGCCAGGATGATCTCCATCTCCTGACCTGGTGATCTGCCCGCCCCTGCCTCCCAAAGTGCTGGGATTACAGGCGTGAGCCGCTGCGCCTGGCCTATTACGAACATTTTTAAAGCCTTAAGGATGAAGAAGTTTTTAAATACAGTAGAATTTACTAATTTCAAGAATACTAGAAGTAGAATGTTTTGCAACTAAAAAGTGGCAAATTTCACCTACAAGTGGAAAGTCTCAATACATTTTTTCTAAATAAATAAATCTGAACCTGAAACACCTAAAATGCCTTTCAATATGGAATACTACTCAGCAATAAAAAGGAATAAACTGTTGATATAACTTGGAGGATCTCAGGAGAATTATGCTGATGGTAAAATCCCAACAACCAAAGATTACATATTATAAGATTCTGTATTTTATTTTATTCTTAAAACAAAATTATAACAATGGAGAACAGAATAGGGGTTTCCAGGGGTTGCATATGATGACTTTGAGGAAGAGGTGTGACCTTCTGGACATGGGACAATTCAGTATCTGATGGTGATGATGGTTACACAAATCTATACACATGATAAAATTGTATAGAACTGCACACAGACATACACACACAAGTGCATGTAAAACTGGTAAAATCTGAACAAGTTTTGTGGATTGTACCAAGGTCAGTTTCTGGAGTTTGATATATGCTGTGGTTATGTAAGATCTAATCATCAGGGAAACCTGAGTACAGAGTACATGAAACTTTGCTGCTCTTCTTTTTCAAACTTTTGTGAATCTATAGTTTTTTGTTTTTAATTTTTATTGTTTTTTGTTTGTGTGTTTTTGTTTTTGTTTTTGTTTTGAGACGGAGTCTTGCTCTGTCGCCCAGGCTGGAGTGCAGTGGCGTGATCTTGGCTTACTGCAACTTCTGTCCGCCCAGGTTCAGGCAATTCTCCTGCCTCAGCCTCCCAAGTAGCTGGGACTACAGGTGCGTGCCACCACGCCTGGCTAATTTTTTGTATTTTTAGTAGAGACAGGGTTTCACTGTGTTAGTCAGAATGGTCTCTACCTCCTGACCTCATGATCCGCCCACCTCGGCCTCCCAAAGTGCTGGGATTACAGGCATGAGCCACCGCGCCTGGCCCTGAATCTATAGTTATTTTGAAATAAAAAGTAACACACACACAGGCATACATATGATGCTACTTGGAAGTAAAAGGGAGCATTCTTTCATTACCCCACCATGCACCTTTATTTGTTGAGTTTTTATGAACATCTTAATAAGCAGGCATTGTGATCCGTTCTCTAGAGAAAAGCAATCCTAGTTTGAGAGAGTTGAAGCGACATGTCCAAGACCATTGTTGGTGTGCAGTACAATCAGAATTCAGCCAAAGCTCTAATTCTCAAGTCCATGGACTATTGTATACACTGAGCTTCCACTATGTAGATTGGTTTAAATCAATTCACGGAGTGTAGTTTATTGAGGACTTTCTCTTTTGGAGACAATTGCAATTCACAGGTCTCATGTTACATGTGTTATGTTCAGTGATGCCTCCCTGTAAACATTTTCCTATTTCTGCTGTGGAACTGAATTCCATTTTGGATTAAAATCTCACCGGTGAATACCATTTTAATTTTTCTATTGTACGGTCTCCTGATAACATGTACTCCTGTGTTGCACAGGAAAAGAGATAGAAATATGCACAGACCATTTCATTATTAACAAATAATGAGATGAGCAATTTTGGTGCCTCTGAATGATAAGAAGTTTTATTGGAGATCATCAGACAATTCCACATGAAAATGGATTCCACAGAAAAACATTAGGAAGAAAAAAGCTAGAAGGGGAATATTAGAAGACTTCTGTATTTTGAATCAGAATTAGAAATTCTAAAACAATTTGATGCAAAATCTGGCTGTAAATTATGATTCACTAGCAATAAAAGTTCCTATAAAAGAGAATAAATAATACGGAGCCTGGGGTTTTCTGAATCAATGCATGGGTCTGTTTGTAAGTTCATGACATCAAGAAGTCCACATGTTCTGTGAATAGATGCTCTCTGCCTGGAAGGAAGGATCAAGACAAGAAGGTTCATGGACCTAGAGCAGGACATTGAATGATCATAATGGCCACAGCAGATGGAGTGGCAGCAGGTTGTTCTATAGCAGGTGGTCTGGCAGCAGAAAGGGCAGCAGCTGCTTGATACACAGCAGCTAGGGCGACAACAGCTAGACACACAGCAGCTGAGGTAGCAGCAGGTCGCCTGGCAACAAATAGGATGGAAGCAGCTTGAATCACAGTGGGAGGGACAACAGCAGCTAGAGATACAGCAAGAAGGTCTGCAGGAACTAAAACTGCAGCAGCTGGGGCAGTAGTCGGGGGGGCTGGCAACACAGGCACTGGCAGCACTGGGGCCTGTGGCAACTGGGACAGCACCAGGTGGTCCCACAGCAAGTGATCTGGCAACAACTGGGGTGGTAACAGCTCTCCTGACAGAGGCCCTGGTCATATCTCTGGTCAGAGCAGACAGAGCCACAACAAGAGCTGGCCATGGTGTCAGAGGGAGGAGGTGCTAAGTGGGTTTCCAAAATGTTATATTTTTAAAATCTGGAAATCTCGCCCTATATCCCCTTTTATACCCTGCTGAGGGAGATCTTCTCTGGTTATTGTTTATTCTAATAACTTAGCAATTGCTAAATTAGGCAATTATGTTTTCCAACTTAAATGAAAAATAATTTTTTCCTAGTGGATTAGAATTTATCGAATTGGTTCTTCTTGAAGTCCATCTTGCATGTCTTTCTTTGTATACATCGTCTTGGTTCAGATGCTGGCTAAACATTTTAAGCTAAATGTATTGACTCTCACTCCATCTGCCCTTTCCTCCTGAACCATCTCATTGTCCTTCCTCGTGAGCCTCATCTATGTTTACAAATATTCCACCTTCTTCCGTAGATCAGGTGTCATGGGAAGCTTGACCTGGAGTAGTTCTACATGTCATGCTTTCCAATCTGTGGGTCATACCATGCCCACGATTTTTGTAGCAGCCCTTATTGGAAAATGGTTTAGTCACAGATCCACTGCAAATATAATGAAACCTCGAAAGTACAGGATCTTAACATTTGGAAGTCAAGTCATCAGTGTGCTCAGCTGTAACCAAAAATGGTCAGTGAGCAAGGAATTCCCAGGACACGCAAACTGAGCTCTCATCCCGTCTCTGGGACTTGAATCTGTTGGGAGGGGGAGGGGGAGGGAGAGGGAGAGGGAGAGGGAGAGGGAGAGGGAGAGGGAGAGGGAGAGGGAGAGGGAGAGGGAGAGGGAGAGAAGAAAAAGAAATTCAAGTCAGGCACAGTGGCTTACGCCTGTAATCCCAGCTCTTTGGGAGGCTGAGGCGGGTGGATCACCTGAGGTCAGGAGTTCGAGACCAGCCTGGCCAACATAGTGAAATCCTGTCTCTACTAAAAATACAAAAAATTAGCTGGGCGTGGTGGTGGGTACCTGTAATCCCAGCTACTAGGGAGGCTGAGGCAGGAGAATCACTTGAACCCAGGAGGCGGAGGTTGCAGTGAGCCAAGATTGCACCATTGCACTCCAGCCTGGGCAACAAGAGCAAAACTCTGTCTCAAAAAAAAAAAAAAGAAAGAAATTATTGTTTGGTCTCAATAAACTTGCCAACAGGTAAAGTGGGCACTCGTTTGGGGAAAAAAATGAATTATTTGGCATTTTCTCTAACATAGGTTTTGGCTCATATATGCAAAATCTGTTTCTTTGTTCACAACAGAAATGCAAACTTTTCTCCAAATAATCAACACTAAAAAAAACCTTGAGGGCCAAAACAGTTTCCAATACCAAGACAGTATTAATTTATTGAGACTTAGTCACTTTATCACACATAATTCACTGCAAAGCCTAGACCATGCAAAGCAATTATAAGATTAGGAGCCCATTCTAATAAAGTAGTGTGAGGCATCTGGTCATTCGACTGACCACCAAAGTAATAGGCACAGAACCTGGAGGTCTTGTGCGTCATTAGTTTAAGTTGTTGCTTTTTATATAGTTGCTTGGTGGTATGAGTGATGGGAGGAGTAAATGTAGTAACAGATGAGAACAACGCCAGGTGCAGTGGACAAAGGGAATGAGAATGACTAGCACATTGGAAACACGGTTGTTGACTCAGGGCTGATGGTCAGGAATGACATTCAACAGCAGGAGGATTCACAGGAGACTCCGTGGGTGTGGGACCCTCCCAGCCAGGCGTGGTGGGATATAATCTCCTGGTGTGCCTTTTGCTAAGGCTGTTGGAAAAGCACAGTATTAGGGTGGGAGTGTCCCGATTTTCCAGGTGCCTTCTGTCAAGGCTTCCCTTGGCTAAGAAAAGGAATTCCCCAACCCCTTGCGCTTCCCGGGTGAGGCAATGTCCCGCCCTTCTCCATGGGCTGCACCCACTGTTCAACAAGCCCCACCCAGTGAGATGAACCTGGTACCTCAGTTGGAAATGCGGAAGTCACCCATCTTCCGCGTCGCTCACGCTGGGAGCTGTAGATTGGAGCTGTTCCTATTCGGCCATCTTGGAACCTCCCCCCAAGAATCAAATATTAAATTAGATAATTGTAAACATTTTTCTTTCAAGGTCAGATATAATATATTTTTCTATGATATATTTTAATCTACTATTTTTTCTTCCAAATCAGCTCTTGTCATCCTTCCTTGTGTGTGTCATCTAATTTTCCAGAATGCAGCTCTCTACTCCAGTTGGCTGTCATGGGACTGACAATTTGTTACTAGGCGTCCATACATTCCTCTTTCAACCATGACTCAACCAAAGCCTAGTCTGGAAATATGGGTTCAGGACACACAGCAGATGGGGTGGCAGCTGAAGAAAGTCAATGGGAATGAAGTAATCCCCACTGTGGAATGCTGGCATGAGGGCTTGCAAAGAGGCAGAGGAATGTCCCCACAGAGAGTCACTTTTGAGCAATGAGGAAGGACATGGCTGCAAGTGAAGACAGGGGTTCGTGAGTTGGGGAAAGAAATTCCAAGCAATGGATTTGGCATATTTCGCCATGTCATTAACTTGTTCTTATAGGCAATATCACTTTATTAAGGACCAAAATTGCAAATTAAATTATTGTCCCTCTGAAATAACAAAGTGATACACAATACCCAGTAGTGCAGCCTAGAAATCTGTATTTATTTAAAAAAAAACAAAAACAAAAAAAAACAAAAAAAAAAACCCTGCCAAACATGTTCTGGGAAGATGCCCAGGAGAGAGGGTCCAGGGCCATGACTTTTCAACTCCTTGCTGGTGCAATTCCATCCATGAGAATATCGCCTAAAATAAAATACATCTGTGACTTTGTCTTCTCGAGAAGATAAATCAGGAGTAGGGCTCTGTAAAATATATAATCATAAGCCAGGCTTTTTATTAATAGAACAAAATGGGAAAGACTAAGAATTTATGACTTGAGAGGAAATCAGTATTTCTGCTGGAGCTTGTGTGGGTCGAAGACCAGTCGCCTTGTTGTTAGATGAGAGTGGCTACTTCCCTGAGCCACATGGAGACCCAGCACATGGGCAGAAGTGCCTTCTTCTGCTTGTTATCTGCAATTATTGGGAAGCTCACTGATTTAGTGTCCTTGCAGAGAGGTGCACTAGTGGATGCACCTGGTTCTTTTCTATCCAGTAAAAGTACTAAGCCCCCCTGATTACACTAGGTCGAGTTTATTTGTCTTCTGTGAAGCAAAATCTCATCACCTCTACCTCATCTTGCTGATGGGGAAGAGATACCACCTTTCAGGAGGGGCAAGCTGAGAGGATGAAGTGAGGGCAGGGCAACCTAAGTGTTCACTAGCAGGGTTGGGAGGTCATCTTGGAAAAAGTGGGTCCTTATCATAGTCCCAGTGCAGTGTCACAGGGATTCTGTCTGGAGGTAAAGGCAGACCTTAAAGACTAGGGTTTCATAGTTCCGCCTGAGGAGATTGACTTTATTTGATACAAACCATGGAGAACTCCATGCCTAAGGGGATTGTCAGAAACCATGGAGATTGTGAGGTTGGTAGCTCTGAGATAGAAGCCTGATACAAGCAAAGAAGTCAAAAGTTAAATACACACAGCTGGTGGAGAAGCAGCTGAAGAGTTCTGGGATTATGATCAGCTCTGGAGGTCAGACGGCTGTGAAGCAAAATTGTATGTATTTTCACATTTCCTCTCCTCTCTTAACTGATGTAAAAAGCAATTGCATAAAACAGTGTGGAAATAATTGTATTGTTGGTTCTATAATAACTGGAGAGGTAAATGCAAAGGAAATCCATGGGAGCAAAGCTATTGGACTGGGGTAATGATACCAGATGGGAACAAATCCACAGGAAGAAATGAAGAGAATGGTCAAATAAAAAGGTTAATGTAACTCTGCAAATATATACTTAGTCTTTACTCTTTACTCAGCTTGTTTGAAAGACATAGAATTGCATAAGGTGATAATTATAAGAACATATTGTTGGACTTTTACATAATAGACATATATAGTAGTAATAGCACAAAAATGGAAAGGAGCTGGAGCTACATAAAAATAAAGTTTCTATATTTCACTGAAACTAAGTCAGCATAAACGTGAAGTACATTCTGATAAATTAAGGTGCATATCTTAAGCCTTAGACTGTACACACATACATACACACACACACTCAAAGAAATTAATATGTTAAACAAGAAAAAATCCACTTAATATAATAGAAAGAAATCAAGGGCTAGGCACAGTGGCTCATGCCTGTAATCCCAGCACTTTGGGAGGCAAAGGTGGGAGGATTACTTGAGGCCTGGAGTTCAAGACCAGCCTGGGCAACATAGTGAGACCTCATCTCTACAAAAAGTAAAAAATAAAAAAAATTTAGCTGAGTGTAGTGGCATGTACCTGTAGTCCCAGCTCTTCAGAAGGCTGAGGTGGGAGAATCACTGGAGTCCCAGAGTTCAAGGCTGCAGTGAGCTATGACTGTGCCACTGCACTCCAGCCTGGGTTACAGAGACCCTATCAAGAAAGAAAGAGAGAAAGAGAGAAAGAGAGAAAGAGAGAAAGAGAGAAAGAGAGAAAGAAAGAAAGAAAGAAAGAAAGAAAGAAAGAAAGAAAGAAAGAAAGAAAGAAAGGAAGGAAGGAAGGAAGGAAGGAAGGAAGGAAGGAAGGAAGGAAGGAAGGAAGGGAAAAAGAAAGAAAAAGAGAGCGAGAGAGAGAGAAAAAGAAAGGAAGGAAGGAAAGAAAGATGGGAGGGAGGGAGAGAGGGGAAAGCAAGAAAGGAAGGATTAAATTATGGTGATGGTTGCACAAAGTTGTTTGTGTAAAAACAATATATTACATATGTTAAATGATGAATTAAACAGTATGTGAATTACATATCAATAAAGCGCTTTTAAAAACTGAGGCTAAATATATTACAATAAATATGATAGGAATAGAATTACCAATTAAAAGACGGTGATGATGCATACCTACACAAATATGCCCAACTGATTTTTGTTTTTTTGAGACAGATTCTGCTCTGTTGCCCAGGCTGGAGTGCAATGGCATGATCTCAGCTCACTGCAACCTCCACCTCCCAGGTTCAAGTGATTCTCGTGCCTCAGCCTCCTGAGTAGCTGGGATTACAGGTGCCCACCACAATGCCTGAATATTTTTTGTATTTTTAGTAGAGACAGGGTTTCACCATGTTGGCCAGGCTGGTTTTGAACTCCTGCCCTCAAGAGATCCTCCTGCCTCAGCCTCCCAAAGTGCTAGGATTACAGGCAGGAGCCACCAAGCCCAGCCCCAACTGATTTTTGACAAAGGTGAAGGAGTCATTCAATAGAGGAAGATAGCCTTTCTCAGCAAATGGCACTGGAGAAATTGGACATACATATCCCCCAAACAAAAACACACACACACACAAACTTCTGCCTAAATCTCACACCTCATTACAAACGTAAGTCACAATGCACCATGGACTTAAGTGTAAAACATAAAACTGTAAAACTTTTAGGAGAAAACACATAGGAGAAGATTTGGGGCATCTAGGGCTAGACAAATATTTCTTACTCTTAACAGTGAAAATACCAATTCATAAATGACAAAATTGATGAATTGGACTTCGTGAAAATTAAAAACCTTTTTTCTGTGAAACATGCTGTTAAGAAGATTAAAAGGCGACTATAGAGTAGCAGAAAGTATTTGTCAACCACATTCCTGACAAAGTACTAGTTTCTGGAATATATGAAGAACTCTCAAATTCAGCAATAAAAAAGCAGAGTCCAATTTGAGCATGGACAAAAGACACGAAGGGTTATTTCACTGAAGAATTTATACGAATGGCAAAGCAGCACATGAAAAGATGTTCAACATCATGAGCTCTTAGGGAAATGCAAATTAAAACCAGGGGAGATATCACTACACACCTATCATAGCTGCTAAAATAAAAAAGAGACACCACCAAATGCTAATAAGGACGTGGAGAAATTGCATCACTCATACATTCCTGGTGGGAATGTAAAATGGTATAGCCATTCTGGAAAAATGGCAGTTTCTTGGAAAACTAAATATGCAACTCTCATAAGACCTAGCAATTGCACTCCTTGACATTTATATCAGAGAAATGAAGACATGTGTACACCATAACCTGTTCATGAATGTTTATAGCAACTTCATTCACGATAGCCAAAGACTGGAAACAACCAGATGTCTTTTGGTGGGTGAATGGTTACACAAGCTGTGGTATCTCTGTACTATGGAATATTTCTCAGTGACAAAAAATAATGCACTATTGATACACTCAATAGCCAGGATGAATCAACGGAAAATTATGCTGGGTGAAATAGGCAAGTCCAAAAAGTTTCATGCTATATGTTTCCATTTATATGTAATTCTTGAAATGAGAAAATTACGGAAATGGAGAACAAATCAGTGATTTCAAGGAGTTAACAAGAAGGTGGAAGTGGGAGGGAAGTGTGTGTGGTTATAAAAGGACAACATTAGAGATTCTTGTGGTGATGGAAATATTCCATATTTTGATTGATGCAACTGGCATAAGAAGTAACGAAATTAAAGTTAAACAAAACAAATGCAGTTTTTATATACTACAAAACTGTTTATGATAAAGGAACAAAATCACAATCATACAGAGTTTGCATTGACAGATTTCTCAGCCCTTGCCATTTGAAACAGATGTGTGTACACTTGCCTGAGTATTAACAAGCAAGAAATGTGCAATGAGAATCTTAATGAGACAGCAATGACTGCCTCAGTGTAAATGACTACTAATCAAATATTGAATTTAAGAATGTGACTTTCGGTGGCTCACGCCTGTAATCCCAGCACTTTGGGAGGCCAAGGCGGGCGGATCACGTGGTCAGGAGATCGAGACCATCCTGGCTAACACGGTGAAACCCTATCTCTACTAAAAATGCAAAAAAATTAGGCAGACTTGGTGGTGGGCGCCTGTAGTCCCAGCTACTCGGGAGGCTGAGGCAGAAGAATGGCGTGAACCCGGGAGGCGGAGCTTGCGGTGAGCTGAGATCAGGCCACGCGCTCCAGCCTGGACGACAGAGCGAGATTCTGAGATTCCGTCTCAGAAAAAAAAAAAGATTGTGACTTTCTTTATGATGCTAATGCCGTATTGCTCTACTGATATGATAATGTACTTTAATTTTTGCCATTTTCTTCTTCGTCCTTGTCTAAGTTTTGCTTCTAACTAAAGTCCTTAACTCTTTGGCCATTTGATATTATTTGGTTATGGAATGGCAATTATCTCGAAAACATGAGAAACTGTGATAAGTTTGTACTTCCAAAGGGAAAGCAGTTGCTAAAGAACAGAGAAAACAACCAGAGGTCTGCCTTGGAGCTAGGCTGCCTTGGGTAAGACATTCACTCGTCATGGGGAGATGAGAGGCTGCTCTAAACACGGCAACACAAGCTGTAGAGACAACACATAACATTTCTTGACAATTTGCTTCACCTATCCCAGACAAGTGTGGACAGTAATTGGTATTTAAGTATAAATGCATTACTATGGCAATTATACTAATCAAAATGAGAAATCTACCAATATTTCTCGCTTTACCTTCCTGCTGTCTACCCATGAGCTGAGTGGCTCCCCCATCATTTGCAATGACTTTCCACTGCATCTATGCTTCACCTTGACAGGCTTGGCATTACTGTTTACTGCACTCCTGCCCGTATTTTATGATCCTTCATGATTATTATCATTACTGAAAGGGATATTATTTCCCCATTTTAGAACATCTATAATTTTTTTGGTCCTTTCCTTAGGATAATTTTTATTCTATTGACTCCTGTATTTTGCTCAAGTATATATTTTTTTCATGTAGAAGTGACATCAGGCAGAACAAGCAAAGCCATGTGGCTACAGGAGACATACGTTTTGCTTGCCTGAATATGACCAAGCTTACCTGAGATACAAGAAGCCTGTAGAGTCTAAGCATATCCCAAGAGTGCGTTCTTAGCTCACAGCTTAAAATTACAGCCTGAGTCCTTCTCCTTTACAACTCTACCATTGCCTACCATTCAAACCCTTACTCAACTCCTCCCTGACTCTTCCCCAAAGAGGATATTTCCTTGTCCATGTGTGGCTCCACCTTTGACTAAGAGCTTCCTCATTTGCCTATGACTTTCATGTCATTAACATAGAGGGGATGGGATGAGGCCAGCGAAGTTTAACCTCCACCACATTTGGTCAACAGCAACTGTTTCTTAGCTCGTCTCACTCTTGTCCTTATAAGAATGTAAACATTTTCCTATATTTTCCTCCTCTTCATTTCATGGGTCTGTGACCTGTACATCTTCCCTGTACTGACTTAACTCATTCTATTATTAAATGTGTGTATATATCTATTCCTTACGTCTTACTCTTCTCCAAGACGGAAAGTTCTCCTCTGATCAGTACTACCCAACATAATCTATCTCCTTTGCTCTTTCTTCTTATTTCCAAGATTAGATGGTGAGCTCCTTGTAGGAAGCTCCTGTGCCTCCCAAATCTTGATGTGATCTCCAGAGCCCAACAGTGCAATGAACATGACAGATAATCAATCATTTTATTGATTGAATACGAAACTTTTGTTAGTTAAATACAGTGAGTTATCTTCTTTTGAAAAATTTATGAAGTCCTTTCTATAATATAGGCATTAGATTATATTTACAAAATCAGCTTTCTTTCCTGGTCATGGGGGAACCCAAACTTGTCTTTATCTTGAGAGAAATAATGCTAAAAAATAAACTGACAACCAATGCTCAAAAATAATTGAAAAAAGAAAATAGAATTTCTGATGTTAAGATAGTATTTATTGAAGAACAGTTAATATGTAATTTTGAAGGTCAAGTCAAGCATAACAATCAGAGACTTAGAGGTTTAGTCCAGCTGCATCATGCATCTGAGGTCTGAATACTGGAAAGAGATCCACAGAAAAAATGAGTGGTATGAAATGTAGATGCATGCCCTTTCACCAGTTGCTTAGTGGAATAACAGGATAATAAAGCTGGTGGCCATTTAACACATGGACAAGTTGGTATAAATGACACTTTCATATTGGTGTGATGGTGGCTGGCTCATGGTTGATAGTCCAATATGAGGTTCAATAAGAGGATCCACAGCAGCTGGGGCGGCAGCAAGTTGTACGGCAGCAGGTAGTCTGACAGCAGAGTGGGCAGCAGCAGCTGGACACACCACAGCTGGGGCGGCAGGTGGTCTGACAGCAGACTGGGCGGCAGCAGCTGGGGCGACAGCAAGTGGTCTGGCAGCAGGTAGTCTGACAGCAGGATGGGCGGCAGCAGCTGGATACAACACAGCTGGGGCGGCAGCAGGTAGTCTGGCAGCAGCTGGGGCGGCAGCAGGTCTCTTGGCAGAGGCCTTGATCACAGCCCTGTTCGGAGCAGGCAGAGCCACAACAAGAGTTAACCATGGTGTCAGAGGGTGGAGGTTCTGGGTAGGTTTCCAAGACTGTGAGTTTTTCGAATGTGGGAGTCCCCTTATCCCATGTCCACTTTTATACTCAGCCGAGGAGCTGCTGTCACCACATAAAAGCTATTTCCTTGTTTTTATTTATCTTAATAGATAGGCAATTATGAAATTGGTTAATTGTGGGAAAAAAATCTGTATAAAAGGTGGAATGCACTTTTATTCTTTCTCTGTGTTAGGATTTGGCCAATCCAGTCTTTCCTCCTCCTCTTGTCTTCTTCTATGTGTCACCTAATTTCAAATACTTGTAATCTTACTCATCCAGCCGATTGTCAGGTGACAGATCACTTAGAACTCAGCATTCTGTGTGTCATCCTGGAAACTGTGTGTATCACAGCAGTCCTCAAATGGGATGATGTTTCTTGTTTTCTGAAGATTCTTCTGAGAAAAATAAACTGTGAAATGACTAGAAGAAAACAGCAGAAATTGTCTTAAAATATTAGAAGTGGAGTGGATTTTCTAATACAGAAAAACTTAATAGCAATGAAGACAAGGATTGAAAAAATTTGCAACAGAAAAAAATTTAAATGCCTGATTGAAAAAGAAGGCTAAAGAGCAAGCTGAAAATAAATTATAATACTTTAGCCAATCTAAAAATAAATGAGCTAATTTTCTTAATGTATGAATACCTCTTACACCTCAATGAGAAAAAAAAAAACCCAACAACCAAACAGAAAATTGAGTAAAGGATATTAACAGTCATTTCCCTGAAAAAAGAAATTTAAATGCCTTTTGAGCTTCTGAAAGATGTTGAGTCTCACTCATAATTTAAGGATTTTTTTCAAATTATTATACTTCAAGTTCTAGGGTACATGTGCACAATGTGCAGGTTTGTTACATATGTATACATGTGCCATGTTGGTGTGCTGCACCCTTTAACTCATCATTTACGTTAGGTATACCTCCTAATGCTATCCCTCTGCACCCCCACAATAGGCCCCAATGTGTGATGTTCCCCTTCCTGTGTCCAAGTGATCTCATTGTTCAGTTCCCACCTATGAGTGAGAACATGTGGTGTTTGGTTTTCTGTTCTTGCGATAGTTTGCTGAGAATGATGGTTTCCAGCTGCATCCATGTCCCTACAAAGGACACGAAACTCATCCTTTTTTATGACTGCATAGTATTCCATGGTGTATATGTGCCACATTTTCTTAATCCAGTCTGTCACTGATGGACATTTGGGTTGATTCCAAGTCTTTGCTATTGTGAATAGTGCCACAATAAACATGCGTGTGCATGTGTCTTTATAGCAGCATGATTTATAATCTTTTCGGTATATACCCAGTAATGAGATGGCTGGGTCAAATGGTATTTCTAGTTCTAGATCCTTGAGGAATTGCCACGCTGTTTTCCACAATGGTTGAACTAGTTTACAGTCCCACCAACAGTGTAAAAGTGTTCCTATTTCTCCACATCCTCTTCAGCACCTGTTGTTTCCTGACTTTTTAATGATTGCCATTCTAATTGGTGTGAGATGGTATCTCATTGTGGTTTTTATTTGCATTTCTCTGATGGCTAGTGATGATGAGCATTTTTTCATGTGTCTGTTGGCTGTATGAATGTCTTCTTTTGAGAACTGTCTGTTCATATCCTTTGCCCACTTTTTGATGGGGTTGTTTGTTTTTTTCTTGTAAATTTGTTTAAGGTCTTTGTAGGTTCTGGATATTAGCCCTTTGTCAGATGAGTAGATTGCAAAAATTTTCTCCCATTCTGTAGGTTGCCTGTTCACTCTGATGGTAGTTTCTTTTGCTGTGCAGAAGCTCTTTAGTTTAATTAGATCCCATTTGTCAATTTTGGCTTTTGTTGCCATTGCTTAACTGAACAACTTATTCATTCATCAAACCATCTACTGAATACTTACTGTGTGCCAGCTTCTACTGCATGCTCTGGGGATATGGCAGTGAATACTTGCTATTTGTGATGACAAATGTAAAATATTTAAGTTTAAAAACTTCAATAAATTAGTAAAATTATAAGGAAATTGACATTTTAATACACAGTTGGCAGGGATCTAAATTGAGGCAACTTCTTTAGATGGTAATTAACAGAATCTGAAATTTAACAGTATCTTGAATTAATTTACCATATTTTGAAATGTGCATGTGTTTTGATTGAACCGTTTCACTTCTAGAAATGTATTCAACACATGCACCTATACATACGCTCCAAGATATAAGTTCACTGGTATTCTTTGCAACATTGTTTGCAAGAATAAAGCCTGATTTTAAATTCTATTGGGGTTATAGAAGGGAAAGCCCTTGATGTAGGCAACACACACTCATGCTTAGAGGCAGTGAAGCATCACTTTCTTTTTATCACCAAAGAAACCTCTTTGACCTATTCTTGCAATTTCTCTGTATGTGCAAAATGATGTTAATTTTAACAAAAGAAATTAAGAATGTTATTTCTTTAGGCCATCCCTATCCCATGCAGACACCTACTTTCCATTTAGACCGAATTATTCAGGAAGGAGGGAAGAGGGGATGGAAGAAAGGATACAAGAACATATTTAGAATATATTTTTATGGACATATTTTATGACTGGGGTATATATAAAAATTATGAAAATTCTATTTGTTAGGCATAAGATGGTATAAAAATATCCATTCCATCTAAGTTATTAATGATTTTACTCAAATTCTCCATATCTTTGTTTACTTTTCTTCTTCAAATGACCGTTTTTGAAATAGAGTGTTTAAAGTCTCTGCTATGATTGTGGTTTTATCATTTTCCTATTTATAACAGGATTTTTGTACTTAGTTTGAATGTGGCCCAACTGTTTATGCCAACAAGAATATTAATGTTTTTCAGACCTAATTAATGTATCATAAGGAAGTCACTGTCAAGGTCAAAACAAGTGCAGGTATCATAGGCTTGGGATTCTGGTCTAACTGAGCCACAGTTCTATGGTCATTTGTTTGTTTAGAGATAGTTAGCCCTCTCTGTCTGAAGGCAGGGGAGACAGCTTAGAGATAACCCTTCTCCTTAAAAGGACTATGTTTTCAACACAGCGGTTGACTCAGGCTGGTGGTCAGGAGTGAAATTCAACAACAGGATCCACAGGAGATTGGTGGTGTGACAGCAGACTGGATGGTAGCAACTGGACCCACAGAAGCTGCAGCAGCAGCAAATGGTCTTGCAGCAGGTGCTCTGGCAGCAGCTGGTATGGCAGCAGATCTCTTGGTAGAGGTCTTAACCACGCCTCTGGTGAGAGCAGAAGGAGCTGCAGCAGGAGCTGACCATGATGTCAGAAGGTGGACGTTCTGGATGTGGGTTTTCAGTAGCCTAAGGTACCAAAGTTCATAAGCCTTCTTCTTTCCAAGTTTCCTTCTCTACTCTGCTGAAGACTTGCCAAATAACCTGGGTTATTTTCTGGCTATTGTTTATCTTACCTAAAGAGAAATTATCAGACTCTCTGATTGAAGTATGACATTGTAGCAGTTAGCCTTGGTTTTTTAAATGGGTGCAAAGGTAATTTCCATTTAATCAGTTGTTTGTCCCTAAAAGCACCATTTTTTCTTCCTTTTTTGTCTTAACATCATCTCATCCATTCCCTCTTATACTTTTCAGAGTGTGTCATTTGATATTCTGAGCATAGGACGAGTCATTCTTTTGTGTTCCAACCATTTAGTTTCCTGCTCCTGAATGAGCTGCACAGCCACAGTCCCTTCACTTTGGACAGTACTTAAAATAGATGTAAACATGGATATGTTAATACCCAAAAAATTAGACCCTGATACGTTATAGCAAATAGCTGCTAATGAAATCAGCATAGCACACTTGTAAATTATGAAGAAGCTAAAAAACATTTAAGGCACGTGGCTTCAAATTTAACTTGTTCAGAATAGAATTATTCATTTTGTTTCTTTTCCAAACCAATGCCCTAATTCTCCACTCCTATGGCAAATGGTTGTTAGTCCAAATTTTCAAGCTAGGGCTGGGTGTAGTGGCTCATGCCTGTAATCCCAGCACTTTGGGAGGCTGAGGTGGGTGAATCCCCTGAGGTCAGGAGTTCAAGACCAGCCTGGCCAACATGGTGAAAGTCCATCTCTACTAAAAATACAAAAAATTAGCTGCTGGGAGTGGTGTCACATGCCTATAGTCCCAGCTACTCAGGAGGCTGAGGCAGGAGGATCACTTGAACCCGGGAGGCGGAGATTGCAGTCAGCCAAGATCACGCCCCTGCACTCCAGCCTGGGCAACAGAGTAAGACTTCATCTCAAAAAAAAAAAAAAAAAAATCAAGCTAGTGAATGTAAAGTTGTTCATTCAATAATCGTGTTTTGGTTCCAACTATGTGCCAAACCCATTCTCAGGATGGAGACACAAGTGAAGAATACTCCACCCCATCCCCTCCTTTACTATAACTTCATTCTGACTCAATGAACTGCACCAGGTCCTTTTACAGGATGAACTGGCAATGCCATTACCCATATGCTGGACCAGCAAACGGGGGCTGTGTCCACCTTCGCAGCTAAAGTCAGGATGCCTCAGCAGCAGAGATGGCAGAAATTTTTAGCCACAATTTAAGTCAAAGCAAATCAAGCTGTATCAAAGGACCATTTTGTTGCCAGTGAAAATAAGAAACTCTTTATTTCAAAAGATTAGCCAGATATGGAAATTGCTAAGCGTCCAAAACATTATACAACTTATTCTGTCTTTTCCCCATTAATACACATGATGGAGTCATTCTCGTCCTGTTTGTTCCTGCATTTAAAACACACAATGGTGTGTGTATTTTTAAACTGCAATTCAAAGCAAAATATTTCAGTTTTCTGACTAACTGCTTTTAAACTTTTATTTGCACCACTAAACATAAACATCATGTACCCAGACATATTACCCAGGCATGTTACCCAAGCATGTTACCCAGGCATGTTTGTACTCAGGGCCATCAACAGATGTGGAGGTCAGCATGGAAAAGATTATGTCAGTTACAATTGAGCCCAGTCCCCTGTTTCAGGAATTGAGGTACCAAAGTGGAGTTGCTGTTACTATTAGAATTAGCATCATTGAATCTGTGTTTGTGTGACACAGATGAAAAATTTGATGAAAAATAAATTTTAACTCAAAATATTTTAAAATATGGTTTACATTTGTCACCTTGAGTTAATCACCATGTTCTAGTGCTGGAGGGGAAAACGTAGGTGGTGACAATAGTTCTGGCCGCTTCAAGTTAGTTTCAGTTGTCAGGGGATCAGTCAACGTACTCTGTCTTAAAGAATGGTAATTCAGGGGAGGCACAGCAGCTCATGCCTGTAATCCCATCACTCTGGGAGGATCGCTTGATTTCAGGAGTTCAAGGCCACAGTGAGCTGTGATCGTGCCACTGCACACCAGCCTGAGTGACAGAGCAAAACCTTGTCTCTAAAGTAATAACAACAATAAAATGATAATAAATAAAAATATATACTTTAGTTAAATGATGCTATTGATGTTGATCACCTCTCTCACTTCTGGAAACAAGTTCTTATGGGTTATCTATTAAGTAGAAGAATCATTTATTTTCAGAAGATTCATAGCACTTAAGGAACACTTCCTCCCTGGGCAATTCCCTATAGGTGATGAAAAATAATGTCATAAATAATAACCAGGAAAATTCTGCTCATTGGTTCCAAATTTGGGAACCAGTGTATAAAAGGTCCAGATATTAGAAGGGGTCATCAGATTCTTGGAAACTCACCTCTGAACAGGAGCCCACCCTCCATCCCTGACACCATGACCCACTGCTGTTCCTCTTGCTGCCAGCCTACGTGCTGCAGGACCACCTGCTGCAGGACCACCTGCTGGAAGCCCACCTGTGTGACCACCTGCAGCAGCACACCCTGCTGCCAGCCCTCCTGCTGTGTGTCCAGCTGCTGCCAGCCTTGCTGCCGCCCAACTTGCTGTCAAAACACCTGCTGCCAGCCCACCTGTGTGACCAGCTGCTGCCAGCCTTGCTGCCGCCCAACTTGCTGTCAAAACACCTGCTGCCAGCCCACCTGTGTGACCAGCTGCTGCCAGCCCTCCTGCTGTGGGCCCAGCTACTGTGGCCAAACCAGCTGTGGGTCCAGCTGCTGTCAGCCTATTTGTGGATCCAGTTGCTGTCAGCCTTGCTGCCACCCGACTTGCTATCAAACTACCTGCTGCAGGAACACCTCTTGCCAGCCCACCTGCTGTGGGTCCAGCTGCTACCAGCCTACCTGTGGGTCCAGCTGCTGCCAATCTTGCTGCCGCCCAACTTGCTGTCAAACCACCTGCTGCAGGACCACCTGCTGTCAGCCCACCTGTGGGTCGAGCTGCTACCAGCCTTGCTGCCGCCCAGCATGCTGTCAAACCACTTGTAGAACCACCTGCTGCCAGCCCACCTGCTGCCAACCATCCTGTGTGACCAGCTGCTTCAGCACACCCTGTTGTCAGCCAACCTGCGGTGGGTCCAGCTGCTGTAGCCAAACTTGCAACGAGTCCAGCTGTTGTCTGCCTTGCTGCCGTCCCACCTGCTGCCAGACCACCTGCTGCCGTCCCACCTGCTGCCAGACCACCTGCTGCAGGACCACCTGTTGTCGCCCCAGCTGTTGCTGCAGTCCTTGCTGTGTCTCCAGCTGCTGCCAGCCTTCCTGCTGCTGATCCACTTGCTGCAGACCCACCACCCACCAGAGACATATTTCCTGAAACATTCTGTCAAAATTCCTATGCCCCCAAGAAACATTCCCTAAGCTTTTCTGAGAAAAAACATTCTGACATTGAACTTTGTGATCATCTTCTTCCTACCATGCTTGGGATTCTACTGAAGGTATGCAGTCTACTTCACTTTTATTCTTCTTCATTTCCTCTGGATTAATGTGCCAGATGGTGGTCAGTCAGCTCCACCTAATTGACATGGACACATGGTCTCAGTCACAGGAAGTGGTCATCAGCTTTTGCCCCTGTGGAACTTAAAAAAAATTCTTAAGACTACACATCTAACTCTCTATAATGATCAATACTGATCACCTTTTTAGATATGTGCATTTTATTTAGTAGCCTCTGCCAGATTACTAAACTCTTTCATGATCACTTTTAATTGTCTCCCTACCTGGTCTTTCCTAATAAAATTTATATTATCCTGCATCTTATGGTATGATTTTTGTTCCATTTGTTTGTTTGTTTGCAGCAGTTGCTTTGTGAAGCCTTACTTTTGAGTTGTGGTTTATATTTATTATCTTGTTCAAGTCGCACAATGACCTACAAGTTGCACAGAGCAAACATTTTAGTGATGAGAAAATGATGTGCCATACAACTAGCAATAGACAAAAGAAGGTTCAATGACCAGGTCCTTTGAATCCAGGTCAAGGACACTTTTTTAAAAACATTTTTCTACAGGTACATGCAACAGTGGTGATTGAGTGCAGGGAACACGTACATTTTAAGTCACATCTCAAGCAAACACTTTTCTATCTACAAAGCACTTCCCAAATACTCTCCCCACCTCTATGACCATTAGAGACCACCTTTAAGAGTTCTAGGAATGCTTTTACACTGTTGGTGGGAGTGTGAATTCGTTCAACCATTGTGCAAGACAGTGTGGCTATTCCTCAAGGATCTAGAACCAGAAATACCATTTGACCCAGCAATCCCATTACTGGGTATATACCAGAAGGATTATAAATCATTCTACTGTAAAGACATCTGCACATGTATGTTTACTGCAGCACTATTTACATTAGCAAAGACTTGGAACGAACCTAAATGTCCATCAATGATAGACTAGATAAAGAAAATGTGGCACATATACACCATGGAATACTACGCAGCCATAAAAAGATTGAGATCATATCCTTTGCAGGGACATGGATGAAGCTGGAAGCAATCATCCTCAGCAAACTAACACAGACACAGAAAACCAAACACTGCATGTTCTCACTTATACGTGGGAGTTGAATAATGAGAACACACGGACACAAGAAGGGGAACATCACACACTGGGGCTTATTGGGGGGAAGGGGGGCAAGGGGAGGGAGAGAATTAGGACAAATACCTAATGCATGAGGGGCTTAAAACCTGGATAATGGGTTGATAGGTGCAGCAAACCACCATGGCACATGTATACCAATGTAACAAACCTGCACGTTCTGCACATGTATCCCAGAACTTAGAGTAAAATAAAATATAAAAATAAACAAAAATTTTAAAAGTGTTCTAGTCCATGAAAAGAGCTTTACATCTCTGGATTCCGATCCACCACTGAAGAATCTGTCACCAACAACTAGTGTGAGCACCATGGGTGTTCCTGGCCCTACCCTCACCAGGAGGAACCTCCTCTTTGCTGTCATGGTTGAGCGTCTGGGTATCATTTCATTCACCTTAACAGAAATTAGGATTAAGAATCACCTTTGCAAAGCACACAAGATTGGACCATGCTTCCTGGGTTCCCAAACTTTGGGGCAATTTTGTTTCCTAACACGAACTTCGTTAAGGGAAGATAAATTTGTACAGAACCCTAAGAATTAAGGTAACCATGCAATGGATTTATGCCCTTTGATCAAATCATGATCTCTGGGCCATAAAAGGAAACAAAATAACTTCCTGTGTTTTATGAGATAAAGAAGATAAAGTCAATTATGCTAAAGGAAGTCGAAATCAGAGTTTTCAGAAAAAAAAAAGGGGAGAAATGGTAGAAAGAAGAAAATGGGAAGAAATTATGTACTTTTAAAGTCAAGATGGGCAATAGGCTGGTTCCCAAATGAGGGATCCTGGATCTTCTGATGAGAAACTGAATAAGAAAGAGAATAGCCAGGGGATGCAGCAGTACAAGAGCTAACTCAGCTTTGGGAGAACACTAAGAGGCTTTGGCTGTGGCCACCTTCTTAAGAGACATGAAAGTGCTTTGGGTGAGTGAACCACTTGATGTGACAGAGATGTGTGATCTTCCTAGAGGATGTATCTGGAATTCTCTGCCAGGTTATTAACTTTCCAACAGGGGGAATCAATGGGTGAGTTGCCGACGTTTACTGAGAGCCTGCTATACACTAGGTATTGAGGTAGTTGCTCCGTCCACACTCTCTCTCTTTCCCAGGCAATCCCAAAAGGTAGGTATTAGTGGCCACACGTTCAAGCTGAGGAAGTCAGTGTTGAGGGAGTTAAAGCAACTCACATGTGTTGCATAAATGATACAACATTTTTCTGCTTTCCAAAACAAAGCTGTTTGGGGGAAGTACAGGTGAAATGAGAGATATAGTTCAATGGAAAAAATTAAGAGACAAGAAAGAGATTCACACGTATATTATCAATTGATTTTTTGACAAGGTGGCAAGTGAATATACAGAGAATCTATGGTCTTTTGAATAAACAGTGCTGGAACAATTAAACATCCATGACCAAAAAGAAAAAAAAAATAGAACTTTGATTTATACATCACATATATACAAAAATAAACTCAAAATGGATCATTGGCCAAAGTGCAAAACCTAAAACTACAAAACTTTTAGAAGGAAACAGGAAAAAGATTTTGGACTGTAGATTAGGTGAAGATTTCTTAGATGAATACATAGCCCCTCAAAAAGTGGGCAAAAGATATGAACAGACACTTCTCAAAAAAAGACATTCATGCAGCCAACAAACATATGAAAAAAAGCTCGACATCACTGATCATTAGGTAATGCAAATCAAAAAACAGTGAGATACCATCTCATGCCACTCAGAATGGCGATTATTAAAAAGTCAAGAAACAATAGATGCTGGCAAGGCTGTGGAGAAATCAGAATGCTTTTACACTGTTGGTGGAAATATAAAACAGTTCAACCATCGTGGAAGGCAATGTGGCAATTCCTCAAGGATCTAGAACCAGAAATAGCATTTGACTCAGCAATCCCATTTCTGGGTATATGCCCTCAGGAATATAAATCATTCTACTATAGACACATGCACACATATGTTTATTGCAACACATTTACAATAGCAAAGACTTTGAACAAACCCAAATGCCCATCAACGATGGACTGGATAAAGAAAACGTGGCATATACACACCATGGAATACTATGCAGCCATAAAAAAAGATTGAGATCATGTCCTTTGCAGGAATGTGGATGAAGCTGGAAGGCATCATCCTCAGCAAATTAACACAGGAACAGAAAACCGAACATCACATGTTCTCACTCATAAGTGGGAGTTGAACAATGAGAACACATGGACACAGGGAAGGCAACAACATACACCAGGGCCTGTCTGGGGTGGGGGTCAAGGGAAGGGAGAACATTAGGACAAATATCTAATGCATGCCAGGCTTAAAACCTAGATGATGGGTTGATAGGTGCAGCAAACCACCATGGCACATGTATACCGTATGTAACAAACCTGCATGTTCTGCACATGTATCCCAGAGGTTAAAGCACAATAAAAAAAAAAAAAAAGCAAACCGATATCCAAAACACACTCCATCATATCATGGCTCTATAGATTTTTGCCCAAAAACTTTCAGTTAAAATGAAAAAAATAAAGTTGAGGTGAAATGGGGAAAAATTAGAATATGGTAAGATTGTGAATATCCAGCAAAAGTTCTGTGAACTCAATTCTAACAAAGCAGAAGATGTGGTTAATAAGGTTAGTGATGGTCTTCACGATAGCAAAGACATGGAATAAACCTAAATGCTTATCAATGGTAGACTAGATAAAGAAAATGTGGTATATGTACGCCATGGAATACTGCACAGATATTAAAAAAAGAATGAGATCATGCCCTTTGCAGCAACATAGATGGAGCTGGAGGCCATTATTCTAAGCAAACTAACACAGGAACAGAAAATTAAATACTGCATGTTCTCTCCACTTATAAGTGGGAGCTAAAAATTGAGTAAATATGGACACAAAGAAGAGGACAACAGAGAGACCTGGGTCTACTTAAGGATGGAGGGTGGGAGGAGGGTGAGGATCGAAAAACTGCCTGTCAGGTACTATGCTGATTACCTAGGTGACTAAAATATCTGTACACCAAACCCTGAAACATGCATTTTACCTATATAACAAACCTGCAGCCGGGGGTGGTGGCTCACGCCTGTAATCCCAGCACTTTGGGAGGCCGAGGTGGGTGAATCACTTGAGGTCAGGAGTTCGAGACCAGTCTGACCAACATGGAGAAACCCCATCTCTACTAAAAATACAAAAGCAGCCGGGCATAGTGGCGCATGCCTGTAATCCCAGCTGCTCGGGAGGCTGAGGCAGGAGAATCACTTGAACCCGGGAGGCGGAGGTTGCAGTGAGCTGAGATCATGCCACTGTGCTCCAGCCTGGGCAACAAGATTGAAACTACATACATAAAAATTAAAAAAAAAAAAACCTTGAACCTAAAATAAAAGTGAAAAAAAGTAAAGAAATAAAGGCAGTGATGAAGATCTTGAGAAACAGTGAGCATCTTAAAGTCTGCAATGGCTAGGGAGAAGAGATACGCCTGGTAAGAATGTCATCTGTTCAGTAGGAAGGCAGATGCCAGAGCTTATAATAAATTTAATGTGATTTTTTTAGGACGAAGCACTGGGAGAAAAGAAGGCTAAGAGTAGGAACCTCACAGGAATTCCTTTCGGTTCATTCCATTCGCAGATGATCCCAATGAGGAAAAAGTGCCGGAGGCCTAGGGTGGAAGGAGCTAATGCAAAAATTATTCTGGCAACGTGAATTCTAAACACTACGGGGATTCAAGCATTGGCTGGACAATCGTTAGGACATTGTGCCAAGGATTCACAGTGTCTGGTAATTGGTTATTATTATTGGACTTCGGAGGTCACCTCAGTTCTTGAGATACTTCAAAGTTCCCAAATGTTTTTGTTGGATTCAAAATTGACCATTTGCTGATTTTTGAAGTCCATAAGCAACAAAATATGTAAAATTTAAAAAGAAACATGCGGTGCCATACATACTTATTAGACATTCTCTTGGAGGGAACAGGAAGGCTGTCTTCCAGGGTAGTAAACACTACCTTGAAAAATGTACCAGTTTCTGGTCTTCAGCCTTGCACACTCCAAAAACTAGTATTATTTACATTCTAAGAGTGAAAGCACCTCTTGGAGTGAGTTCACTTTCACCAAGCCCACAACATTAGTACCAGTTGATGAATCTACGTGAGAAATAACTTAAAGAGAAGGTGACATTTTCGTGGGTCTTTTTGACTAGGATATTTTCTTTCTATAGATATACCTGCATGAAAAGTGAAATTATAACCAAAGGTTATTTTCTTTTTTATAATTAAACTTATTGAGATAATTGTAGATTCACATGCACTTGCAAGAAATAATACAAAGAAACCTCTGTACTCTTTACCAAGTTTCCCCCAATGATAACATCTTCAAAACTACAATATAGTATCACAACTCCAATAGTGACATTGATACCTTCAAGACACAGAGTAGCTCCATCAGTACAAGAATCCCTTGTATTGCCCCAAAAGGTTATTTTCTGAGCAAAGATTTGGAACATTCTAATATTCTAGAAGTTCTAATAATATGGAATGGCATCTAATACATTTGTTCTAAAACAGATTTTGCAAGTCACTCTGGAAGATTCAAGTGCCATGTGTGGCTCTCCCTCCCCTATGCAATGCGTCGTAACCGGCACTTCTGAATTTGTCTCAGAGCCTCTCTTTTCTCTAAGCTGCCGTGGCTCACCAAACCTCCACCCCCATTTCTAAGTTCCAGGTTCTTTTTAATACCATTTTCAATCAACTTGCAGTAAATTCTGCAGGCCTTGAAGCAGCCTCTCCAGTGTTCCCCAACTTCTGATACAACCTCATTTATGCCTTTGCCTCATAAAGACCTACAAAACATTTTTAATTTTGTTTACTTTTGCTGTCATATTTATGGATCATTTCTGAAGTTTCAGGCCATAGCATACAAATTATATTTTAGATGACTCTGGATTTTGTCCACTTTCTCTTTCTTCCAAACAAAAATATAAGCTACAGCCATGCAGGTCTGTCTTCAGAAACTGGCAAGGGCTCTTTGTTATCATTAGACAATAACATGACATCATGCACCTGCTTATGTGATTCCCCCGTCACAAGCCTTCCCCTGGGATCCCTCAATGTGTTGTGATGGTTTATGCACATCCTACTGCAATTTCCTCTTCCTATGACTGCCATTAAATATAAAAGACAATTCCAGACTTCCATCCTCTATTAAAATATAATATTATTATGGACAAGACCAAGTAATGTTTTCAAGCAATGGTTTTTCATTTTCTTTGCCTCTGTTCACCCTATATAACAAAGCTTCCCTATTTTTCCACTGGAGAACCTCCATTCAGAATTTCCCCTAGATGGCAGATGTTGGCATGGTTTTACTCCAGTATGTGCTTTTAAAAGAAAAGGAATGACACTCCCTAATTCCAATCCCTGCTATAACATTGATGGTTTAAGAAGTGTGAGAGAGCCCCCAGAAGTGCCAATATTGGAAGCTCTATCAACGTCAGATTGACTCACTGGAGAATTGTGAAGTTTGTTATGTTCAGAGTTTACTCATGTGTAAAACGTGGAAAAATGGAAAAAGAATCAGAGGAACATGTATAATGATTCCCACTGAGGTTAACAAGTGTAGATTTGTTTCTAAGAGAATAAGGACTTTATGAAATTACAGAAATTTTGAAGACTGATAATACTGATATCATATGAAATTATAGAAATTTTGAAGACTGATAACACTGATATTATGTAAGTTGTTCTGAGAGATGCCCATGGTATTTGTATGATGTTTTAATACCTTCTTTCAGCTTAGATAAGAATATTGGAATCTTCTGAAAATTGATTTCAGAATCTACCCAACCTGAAAGCTTTCTACTGCACCTGTCTATTTAATATAAAAGCTTGAGAGTACTTGATATAAGTATATATAAGTAATATAAAGGCTTGAGAGGACATTGATAGAACTTCCAACACTGGCATTTCTAGCAGCTCTCTCACGCTTCTTAAACTATCAATGTTATAGCCGGGATTGGATTTAGGGAGTGTCCTTCCTTTTCTTTTTAAAACACAGACTGGAGTAAATCATGCCAACATCTGAAGTCCCCTCAGAATGGAGTACAGATATTATGAATCCATATTCATCAGGAAGTTAGTTTTTGTTTTTTTGTTTTTTTAATTTAAAAAGCTGCTCATGCTGAGAATGTAAACTAGTACAACCACTGTGGGAAACGGTGTGGAGATTCCTTAAAGAACTAAAAGTAGAACTACCATTCGATCCAGCAATTCCAATACTGGATACCTACCCAGAGGAAAAGAAGTCATTATACGAAAAAGACACTTGCACATGCATGTTTATAACAGCACAATTCACAATTGCAAAAAATATGAAACCAGCCCAAATGCCCATCAATCAATGAGTGGATAAAGAAGCAGTTGAATATATGATGGAATACTACTCAGCCATAAAAATGAATGAATTAATGGCACTCACAGCAATCTGAATGGAATTGGAGACTATTATTCTAAGTGAAGTAACTCAGGAATGGAAAACCAAACCTAAAATCTTGTAAGTGGGAGCTAAGCTATGAGGATGCAAAGGCATAAGAATGACACAATGGACTTTGAGAACTCAGGGGAAAAGATGGGAGGGGGTGAGGGATAAAAGATTACAAATTGGGTTCAGCGTACACTACTCGGGTGATGGGTGCACCAAAATCTCACAAATCACCACTAAAGAATATACTCATGTAACCAAATATCACCTGTTCCCCAAAAACTTATGGAAATAATTTTTTTTTTTAAGAAGCTGCTCAGCTCTGTCTGATGCATGATCTCGTGGTAACAGTGGAAGTGGTCAGATGTTTGACCAATCTCCAAAATCCATGTTCTGCTACCTTTTAAAGATAAAATACTTCTTAAAACTGTTTTGGCTGGGCACGGAGGCTCATGCTTGTAATCCCAGTACTTTGGGAGGCTGAGGCGGGTGGATTGCCTGACGTCAGGAGTTCAAGACCAGCCTGGCCAACATGGTGAAACCCCACCTCTACTAAAAATACAAAAAAAAAAAAACAAAAGTGAATGGTGATGTGTGCCTGTAATCCCAACTATTTGGGAGACTGAGGCAGGGGAATTGCTTGAACCAGGGAGATGGAGGTTGCAGTGAGCTGAGATTGCACCACTGCACTCCAGCCTGGGTGACAGTGAGACTCTGTCTCAAAAAAAATAAAAAATTAAAAAATTAAAAAATTTTAAAAAATGCACACACACAAAAAACCTGTTTCTTCCTTTCTTAAATTAAATTTCAAATTAAATTTTTTATTTTTAAAGAATAGAGATTGGCATGCAGTTGTAAGATGTGATACAAGAGATCCATGTACTCTTTGCCCAGTTTCCCCCAAAAATAACATCATCCAAAATTAGAGAAAAACATCAACACCAGCATACGATACTGACATTGACATAGCCAATGTACAACACATTTCTGTCACCACAAGGATCTCTTTTGATTGTTCTTTTACAGCCACACTCACCTCCCTCCCACACCCACTCCCTTCTTTACACCTGGCAACCACCAATTTGTTCTTCATTTGTGTAATTCTGTCATTTCAAGGATGTTTACACAAAAGGAATCATACAGTGCTTAACACTTTGAGATTGGTTTTTTCAACACAGCATAATTCCCTGGAAATTTAAACAGATTGTTGAACAGTTTTTCCTTTTTGTCACTGTGAAGTACCCTCTGGTATGTATGTACCAGTTTGTTTGACCATGTGTTGAAGGACATCTGGGTTGCTTCCAGTTCAAAGCAGCCGTAAACATTCATGTACAAACCTTTGTGTGAACAAGTGTAATTAGTGAGTTGTATGGTAGTTGCATGTTTAATTTTTCTTTTACAAAGTCTAGCTGTGTTACCTAGGCTGGAGTGCAGTGGCACTATCTCAGCTCACTGCAACCTCTGCCTCCCGGGTTCCAACGATTCTCCCGCCTCAGCCTCCCGAGTTGCTGGGATTACAGGCATGCGCCACCACGCCCTGCTAACTTTTTGTATTTTTAGTAGAGATGGGGATTTACCATGTTAGCCAGGCTGGTCTCGAACTCCTGACCTCAGGCAATCCACCCACCTCGGCCTCCCAAAGTGCTGGGATTACAGGCGTGAGCCACTGTGCCCGGCCAGCATGTTTAATTTTTAAGCAACAGCATCAACCGTTTCCAGAGTGTCTGTACCATTTTACATGTATGACTGATTCTGTTTCTTTGCATACTCACCAACATTTATTTTAGCCATTCTGATAGGTGTGTTAACTCATCGTGGTTTTAGTTTACATTTCCCTAATGGCTAATGACGTTGAACATCTTTTCACATGCTTATTTGTCATCTGTATATCTTCTTCCATGAAATATTTCTTCATGTCTTTTGCCCATGCTGTACTTTTAGTGTTTGCTTTCTAATTGTTCAGTTTTTAAAGTTCTTTGTATATTCTAGGTACCACTCCTTTGTCAAATATGTGATTTGCAAATATATATCATGTATAGTTCGCAGCTTGTCTTTTCCTCCTCTGTTCTTTTGCAGAACATAAACCAATTTATTAATTCTCTTTAATGGATCATGTTTTTGGTGCTACCTAAGAACTCTTTGGTCTTACACGCTAAAGATTTTCTCCAATTTTTCCTAAAAGTTTTATAGTTTTACATCTTATATTTAAGTTGTAATTCATTTTGAGTTAGCCTGGGCGACAGAGCAAGACTCCGTCTCAAAAAAAAAAAAAAAATTTAGAGTTTTTTTTCCTCTAGATATCTAATTACTCTAGAATAATTTGTTTAAAGGGATAGCTTTCCTCCATTGAATTGTTGGTGTACGTTTATCAAAATTCGGCTAGGTATACAGCCAATCCTTAAACAATGCAAGGGTTAGGAGCAGCAAACCTCCACACAGCTAAAAATCTGCATATAACTTTTGACTCCCCCAAAACTTAACTACTCACAGCCTACTGTTGACTGTAAGACTTATCAATAAAATAAGCAGTCAATTAACACATATTTTGTATGTTATATGTATTATATATTGTATTTTTACAGTAAAGTAAACTGAAGAAAAGAAAATTCTATTAAGAAAATCATAAGAAATGGAAAATATGTTTACTGTTCTTTAAGTGGAAGTGGATCACCATAAAGGTGTTCATCCTGGCTGTCTTCATGTCGAGTAAGCTGAAGAGGAGGAGGAAGAGGAGGGGTTAGTCTTGCCGTCTCATTAGTGGCAGAGGCAGAAGAAAATCCACATGTAAGTGGACCTGTGTACTTCAAACCTATCAATTGTATTTGTATAGGTCTATTTCTAGGTTCTTTGTTTTAATCCATTCATTTAGCTGTCTATTTCTCCTTCAGTACCACACAGCCTTGATTACTGTAGTTACATCATAAATCTTGAAATTAAATAGATTGATCCCTTCCACTTTATTCTTTGAAATTGTTTTAGCTATTCCAGTTCTTTTGTCTTTCTATATACATTTTGGAAGAATCTTATTGATATCTACTTTTTTAAAAACCTGCTGTGGTAAGTCCTGTACATGTTTTTTAAATTTACACCTAAGTATGTTTTAGAGGGATTGTGACATTTTATTTCAACTTCTGTGTCCATGCATTCATTGCCCATATATAGAATATAGCAGATTGTGTATGTTTATCTTGTAGCTTCCAATCTTTCTAAACTCATTCATTAGTTCTCAGAGTTTGCTTGCTTATTTGTTTGTTTGTATTCATAGATTCCTTGAGATTTTCTATGTAGACAATCATGCTATCTACAAAGAGAGACAGTTATATTTCTTCCTTTATTTTTGTTTCTTGCCTTATTGTGCTGGTTAAAACTTTAAGCACTGTGTAGAATAAGCAGTGAGATTTAATATTTCCAATTTAGGGGAAAGTATTCAATCTTTCACTGTCATTTATACTTTCAAAGAACCAGCTCCTTGTTTCACTATTTCACTTTGTTTTCTTTATTATTACTCTGTTTTCAGTTTCATTGATTTCTGCTTTTATATTTATTATTTCCTTCCTTTTGCTTGCTTTTAGTTTGTTTTGCTCTTATTTTTCTAGGTTCTTGAGGTGGGAGCTTAGATAATTGAGACTTTTCCTCTTTTCGAATATATGCATTTAATGCTATGACTTTCCCTCTCATCACAGCTTTAATTATGTCTCCCAAGTTTCTACATGTTGTATTTTCATTTTCATTCATTGCAATGCATATTTTTAAAAAATTTCCCTTAAGTCTTCCTTTCTGACCTAGGGACTATTCAAAAGTATGCTGTTTAGTTTCCAAGTGTTTGAAGATTCCCCAGTTATCTTTCTGTCATTAATTTCTAGTTTGAGTCCATCGTAGTTGGAGAACATACTCTATGATTTCAACTCTTATAAATTTGTTGAGATTGTTTTATGGCCCAAGATATGGTCCATCTTGAAATATATTCCATGGACACTTGAAATGAATGTGTGTTTTACTATTGCTGGATGGACTGTTCTATAAACGTTAATTAGATCCTGCTGGTTGATGGTGTTTTTGAGTTCTTCTGTATCTTTGTTGATTTTCTACTCATTTTAGTTCTTTTCTATCAGGACTTGAAAAATAATGAGAAATCCACATAATTTTAATTGTTTTCCCCTAAAGGTAAGGTGTTTCTTTCTCTGGTTGCATTTACAACTTTTTCCTTGTCTTTACTTTTCAGAAGTTTAACTACTATGTGTGTTGGCACAAATTTCTTTGAGTTTATCCTGTTTGGGATTTGCTCACCTTCTTGAATTTGTAGGTTTATGTCTCTTGCTAAATTGGGGGGATTTTCAACTATATTGTTTTTGAATACTTTTTCAGCCCTGCTCTTTTTCATCTTTCCTTCTAGGACCCTGGTGAGATGAATATCAGATAGTTTTTTTTAGTCCCACAGGTCCCTTAAGCTCTGTTATATTTTTAGGCTTTTCCAGTGTATTTTCTCTGTTGTTTGGATTGGAAATTTTCTAATGTTTTATCTTCTAGTTCACTGATACTTTTCTTTTTACCTCCATTCTGCTGTTGAGCCATCAACTGAACCTTTTATTTTGGTTATTGGGTTTTTCAGTTCCAAAATTCACATATATCGTTTTATCTTTTATTTATTTGTGACAATTTGTACTCTTTCATTTGTGTAAAGTATATTTTAAGCATACACTTTATGTTTTGCTCACTGACTTTTGTTTTTTTTTAGATGGAGTCTCGCTTTGTCACCAGGCTGGAGTGCAGTGGCCCGATCTTGGCTCACTGCAACCTCCCTGGTTCAAGTGATTCTCCTGCCTCAGCCTCCTGAATAGCTGGGACTACAGGTGCGCACCATCACACCCAGATAATTTTTGTGTTTTTAGTAGACAGAGGGTTTCACCATGTTGGCCAGGATGATCTCAATCTCTTGACCTCAAGATCCTCCCACTTCAGCCTCCCAAAGTGCTGCGATTGCAGGCATGAGCCACCGCACCTAGCCTCATTGATGTATTTTTATCATGACTGCTTTAAACTCTTTGTCAGATAATTCTAATATATCTGGTATCTCAACATTGGCATTTATTGATTGCCTTTTTTCATCCAGTTACATATCTTCCTGGCTTTGGATGTTAAGTGATTTTTTATTAGTACCTGGCCCTCTTTGTATTACGTTATGAAACTCTGGATCTTATGTAATCTTTCATTTTGGCTGGCTTTCTCTGACATTGTTCTAGCAAGGGACTAGGGGCTACCTCATTACTGTCACATGAAGGTAATGTGACAAGATTAGTTCCCTGAATAGATTAGTTCGCTGAATAGATCAGTTCCCCTATTCAGCCTGTGCTGACAAGCAAGGTAGGGGAGCACACCATTACTGCGGGGCAGAGATGAGAGCTCCGGCCCTCCACATGGTCTCCACTGACACTCTATGTCTACATCTATGTCTGTTGGGGACGGGGGTCTTTACTGGCTGGCAGAGATTAAGGTTTCACAGCCCTACTTGGCCTTCTCGGACACTATCTCAGTGGCGGGTGTTAGGGAAACTCATCACAGCTTCTCAGGGATGGAAGTCTATCTCCCCACCCGGCTTTTACTGGTGTGACTGGCAGTGAAGCCATAGTTGTTTCTGGAGCACAGCAGATACCTTCTAAATGTTTTTCTTCTTGCTAAGCCACCTCTTTTCTGACCCTTTAGGTAGAGAGAAGCATTTATTGGAACTGTGTGTGTGTGTGTGTGTGTGTGTGTGTGTGTGTGTGTGTGTGCGTGCGCATCCATTAGAGTTTCAGAGTTGCAGGCTTCTCAAGCTCCAAGTCTGGGGTACTTGCAGCAAAAAGAAAACCCAGAGAACCCCACCTTATTGTTCCTTAAGTCCTGAGGCTTCTAGCCTGGCTGCTTTCTTCACTTCACCTTTCAGAGTCCTCTTGTGTTTGCTTTGTATATAATATCCAGAATTTTTAGTTGTACTTAGCAGAAAGAATGTGGAAAAGTATGTCCACTCCATCTTCCCAGTCAGCAAATCTTCAACTGGGTTTTAACTAAACATAATAAATGCATTTAAAGACATAAGGGAAGCTATTACCAATATTGACAAATACAAACACACACACACACGTGCGCGCGCGCACACACACACACACCCCATGAATAAAAACCAACCAGAGACAATATCCTGCATTGGTGTTAATATTTTGGTTTTGATCATTGGGCTGTGACTAAAGAAATACACACTGAAGTACATAGGGATAAAGTGGTATTTAGTGATAATGGGAAATTCTATCTGCAACTTACTTTTAAAAACCAACAGTAGTAACACACACATATATAGAGAGAAATAATGTTAGAGAAGCATGGTAAAATGTTAACGTTTGAGGAATCCAAGTGAAGGCATATGGGAATCCTTTGTACTATGTTTAGAACTTTCTATGAGTATGAAATTATTTCAAAATGAAAAATTAATAAAAAACAAACATGTATAATGGGGGGGGAGACACAACCAAGCACAATATCAGATACTAAACTAATAATGGAGCATACAGTCATTAAAGTACACAATAAGTGAGATAAACTGCAGAAGATATACTGACTTGGAAGACCAAAGCGGAAGAATCTATAATGTAAAGGAAAGAAAAATGTGTAACTCGTTTATAATGAAAATATTACATATCAAGACTTGTGGGGTGTTATAAAAATGATCTTTGATAAAATGTATACACTTTAAATAGCCTTTAATATTTAAATATTAAACAAGAATAAAACAAAAATAAATGAACTGAGAGTTCATCTTAGTGAATAAGAAAAAGAAAAACAGTCAAAATAGCATAAAATGTAAATCAATGAACTAGTTAACAATGATATTAGAGTGAAGATGAACAAAGCCAAAATTTGTTTCTTTTTCAAAAAAACTAATAAATGATAAGCCACTGACAGGATTGATCAAGAAATGTAAAGAAGACACAAATAAATAATATTCTGGATGACAATGAGAACATATCCAGCAATAAAGCTGAAAATGTTCCACAATCAAAGCTGGAAAAAAGTATTTACATGGAAAAGATGAGCTTGGATTCTGATCACTCATCATGTACAAAAAAAATCAATTCCAGGTGTATCAATAGCTTGAAGGTCAAAAAAAATCTTAAACCCTCACTAGATAATGTATGTGAATTTTTTTTATTTTTAAGTAGATAAACACCTCCTGACCAAGACAAAAATATCATTATTTGAAAAGAAATGATTGATAATTTTAACTGGATCAAACTTTACAAAATTTAACCATCAGAAATCACATTTCAGACTGAGAGAAGGAACTGTGATAAACCCCTTTGATGCCTATCTCTTCTCTGTTCTCTATGTGAACTCTATTTCTTCTGGCATTTGACCATAACAGCTGGAGCTGCTGCAGCAGGTGGGCTGGCAGCAGGGTGTGCTGCAGCGGCAACAATTTTGAAAACACACAAACCCGTATGTTTCTTGTTTTACCCCATGTGTCTTCCTTCAGGGATCATAACCCAAAGCTGATTGTCATCCAATATCTTCAGACAGTTGTTTTATATATTTACAAAGCTTTTATTATTGTTTATAACAGGAAGATAAATCATATACTAGCTTCTACATTACAGGTGGCATCAGAAGCCCTCCCTAAACTTGGTTTTAACTCATCACCATGACTCAACATCATCCTATCTTCAGAGGTGCTTCCAAAAGTAAATAGCAATAAGGAAAAATAGATGGTGACCAACAATGGTCCTGACATCTCACCAAGCTACATAGGGCCTGTTAAATGACCAAATACTGTACCCAGCTTTAAAAATGAGGATCGAGCTTAATTGATAGGGAGAATGATTCATTTCTCAGTTCAGAATAGTCCTGACTGGTTACTTGTCAATTAAGAGAGCAAATAAATCAATTACTCAAAGAAAATTCACAGCACTGAAGAAACAACTTCCTCCCTGGGACATTTCCCAATGAACTAGAGAAATTCACATAAGCAACATCAAAGACAACTTCTGCTCATTGATCCAAACTTTGGCGTACCATGTATAAAAGGTTCAGATTGAATAGGGTTATCAAACTCTAGGAAACTCACTTCTGAACAGGAATCCACCCTCCACCCCTCACACCATGACCGACAGCTGCTCCCCTTGCTGCCAGCCTACGACGTGCTGCAGGACCACCTGTGTGTCCAGCTGCTGCCAGTCTTGTTGCCCCCCCAGGTGCTGCAACACATCCTGCTGCCAACCTAGCTGCAGTGCACCCGTCTACTGCCAGAGAACCTGCTACCATCCCACGTGTGTCTGCCTGCCTGGTTGCCTAGACCAGAGCTGTGGATCCAGCTGCTGCCAGCCCTACTGCCTGCCACCCAGCCTACTGCGAAGCCACCTGCTGCAAGACTACTTGCTGCCAGCCCACTTGTGTGACCAGCTGCTGCCATTATTCCTGGTGCAGCACACCCTGCTGCCAGCCCAATTGCCGTAGGTCCAGCTGTTATGGCCAAACTGGCAGTGGGTCCAGCTGCTGCCAGCCCATCTCCTGTGCACCTATCTACTGCAGGAGAACCTGCTGCCACACCATGTGTGTCTGCCTGTCTGGTTGCCTAGACCAGAGCTGTGGCTCCAGCTGCTACCAGAACTGCTGCTGCCCAGCCTCTTGTGTGTCTAGGGACTGCCAGCCTTGCAGTTATTGATCAACTTACCACAGATCGCTATCTACATGGAATAAAGTTCCATGATCAGACCAGCCAGATATATCCATTTCTTTCTTTTACTTTTTTTTTTTTTTTTTTTGACATAGTTTTGCTCTTGTTGCCCAGGCTGGAGTGCAATGGCATGATCTCAGCTCACTGCAACGTCCGCCTCCTGGGTTCAAGCCATTCTCCTGCCTCAGCCTCCCGAGTGGCTGGGATTACAGGCATGCACCACCACACCCGGCTAATTTTGTATTTCTAGTAGAGACGGGGTTTCTCCATGTTGGTCAGGCTGGTCTCGAACTCCTGACCTCAGGTGATCCACTCACCTCAGCCTCCCAAAGTGCTGGGATTACAGCCATGAGCCACCACACCCGGCCCTTATTAGATCTTTACAATGATAAATATCATTTTGTTTCAACATAATACTCATTTTTGTGACTTCCCATGACGACTCTGTATTATCTTCCTAGCTGCAAGGAGGGTTATTTATTTCCTAATAAAGTCTTTACTATAGTGCCTCCTGTATTGTGTTTTGTTTTGTGTCTATGATTGCTTCGCATCTCACATATATTATCTCATCTAAGTAACATAGTAGCCTCAAACATGGACAGAACCAAGATGAGCAAAGTGGCCTGCATCGTGTCATGTAGCTAAGGATGGACAGAATCGGCTCTAGGCTCAGGGTTTCTGATTTCAGCTCTGCTGCTGTCACATTTATAGATTACTATAAAGAAGAAATTAGGCCGGGCGCGGTGGCTCACGCCTGTAATCCCAGCACTTTGGGAGGCCGAGGCAGGCAGATCACAAGGTCAGGAGATCGAGACTATCCTGGCTAACACAGTGAAACCCCATTTCTACTAAAAATACAAAAAATTAGCCGGGTGTGGTGGCGGGCACCTGTAGTCCCAGCTACTCGGGAGGCTGAGGCAGGAGAATGGCGTGAACCCGGAGGCGGAGCTTGCAGTGAGCAGAGATCGCCCCACTGCACTCCAGTCTGGGCGACAGAGCAAGACTCCGTCTCAAAAAAAAAAAAGAAATTATACTAAGGACTTAGCACGGGGAAGAGGTGCACTTGAAGTTGTTCTCCGACAATGGAAACACCAATTCCATGCACTGGCAGATCATTTTCTAGTAACAAAGTTCATCCCAAATTCATTCCCCTAACCAATAGCCACATCTTAAGAGCAACAATTTGTTTTAAGAGCCCTCCTGAATCACGTGAACATTTTATTTTCTCAGTCTCTTGTCAGCCGCTGGTGAACGTCTTTAAATATTTTTGAGCACCCATTGTGTTCCTGCCTCTGTCCTGGGACTTTGGTGTGAGAGGCTCATCTAGAAATACTTGTTTGTTGAAGTCATGGAATTGGCGTTCTGTATGTCCTCCTTCTTCTGGTCACCTAAATAAATGGTAATAGGAGATTAAGTCACTCCCCATAAAACTTAGGCCACACTTCATTTGCACCCAAACTTTGAGAGATAATTTGTTCCCACGTCAAAACTTTTTATTCGTGGCTTACTGTTTTTTACTGCAGTAAAATACACATAAAATTTACAATTATAATCTTTTTTTTTTTTTTTAGATGGAGTCTTGCTCTGTCGCCAAGGCTGGAGTGTAGTGGCACGTTCTCGGCTCACTGCAACCTCCGCCTTCCAGGTTCAAGCAATTCTCCTACCTCAGCCTCCCGAGTAGCTGGGACAGGCGTATACCACCATGCCCAGCTAATTTTTTGTATATTTAGTGGAGATGGGATTTCACTATGTTGGCCAGGCTGGTCTCAAACGCCTGACCTCATAATCCACCTGCCTTGGCATCCCAAAGTACTAGGATTACAGGTATGAGCCACCGTGCCCAGCCACAGTTACAATCATTTTTACATACACAGTTTAGTGGCAGTAAATACATTCATGTTGTTAGGCAACTATCATCCATCTCCAGACATTTTTTAAATTTTTAAAATTATTTATTTTTTATTTTATCAACTTTTATTTTAAGTTCTGGGATACATGTGCAGGATGTGCAGGTTTGTTACATAGGTAAATGAGTGCCATGGTGGTTTGCTGCACAGATCAACCTATCACCCAGGTTTTAAGCCCAGGACCCATTAACTGTTCTTCCTGATGCTCTCCCTCCCATTGCCTGTGACAGGCCCCAGTACGTGTTGTTCTCCTGCTCCACCATGTGTGCATGTGTTCCTGTCATTCAGCTCCCACTTGTAAATGAGAACATGTCGTTTTGGTTTTCTGTTCCTGTGTTAGTTTGCTGAGAATAACGGCTTCTAGCTCCATCCATGTTCCTACAAAGGACATGATCTAGTTCCTTTTTATGGCTGCAAAGTATTCCATGGTGTATATGTATCACATTTTCTTCATCCAGTCTACTCTTGATGGGCATTTGGGTTGGTTCCATGTCTTTGCTATTGTGAATAGTGCTGCAGTGAACATACACATGCATGTATCTTTGTAATAGAATGATTTCTATTCCTTTGGGTATATACTCAGTAATGGGATTGCTGGATCAAATGGTATTTCTGGGGATGGTGCTATTGGGCCCAGATACTTTTCCTATGGTCTTCACAACTCATAGACCAGGAGATTCCCTCAGGTGCCTACACCACCAGGGCCCTGGGCTTCAAGCACAAAACTGGGCAGCTGTTTGGGCAAACACTGAGCTAGCTGCAGGAGGTTTTTGTTTTGTTTTGTTTCGGTTTTTTGGTTTTTGGTTTTTGTTTTTCTTTGTCTTTTTTCATACCCTAGTGGTGGCTGGAACGCCAGTGAGACAGAACCATTCACTCCCCGGAAAGGGGGCTGAGGCCAGGGAGCCAAATGGTCTTGCTCAGTGGATCCCACCACCAAGGCACCCACCAAGCTAAGATCCACTGGCTTGGCTGCCAGCACAGCAGTCTGAAGCCAACCTGGGACACTAGAGCCTGGTGCAGGGAGGGATGTCTGCCATTACTGAAACTTGAGTGGGTGGTTTTCCCCTCTCAGTGTAAACAAAGCTGCTGGGAAGTTCGAACTGGGTGCAGAACCCACCTCAGCACGGCGAAGACACTGTGGCCAGACTGCCTCTCTAGATTCCTCCTCTCTGGGCAAGGATTCTCTGAAAGAAAGGCAGCAGCCTCAATCAGGGGCTTATAGATAAAACTCCCATCTCCCTGGGACAGAGCACCTGGCGGAAGGGGCAGCTGTGGGCGCAGCTTCAGCAGACTTAAACGTTCCTGCCTGCCAGCTCTGAAGAGATCCACTGCTCTTCCAGCACAGTGCTCAGGCTCTGCTAAGGGACAGACTGCCTCCTCAGGGAGAGACATGCCTCCTGACGGAGAGACACCTCCCAGTAGGAGTCAACAGACACCTCATCCAGGAGAGCTCTGGCTGGCATCTGGCAGGTGCTCCTCTGGTACGAAGCTTCCAGAGGAAAGAGCAGGCAGCAATACCCAGGCACACAGGGTCTGGAGTGGAGTTCCAGCAAACTCCAGCAGACGTGCAGAGGAGGAGCTTGACTGTTAGAAGGAAAACTAGCAAACAAAAAGCAACAGCATCAACATCAACAAAAAAGATGCCCACACAAAAACCCATTGGAAGGTTACCAATATCAAAGACCAAAGGTGGATAAATCCATGAAGATGAGGAAAAATCAGCACAAAAAAGGCTGAAAATTCCAAAAACCAGAATGCCTCTTCTCCTCCAAAGGATCACAACTCCTCGCCAGCAAGGGAACAAATCTGTACAGAGAATGAGTTTGATGAATTGACAGAAGTAGGTTTCAGAAGGTGGGTAATAACAAACTCCTCCGAGCTAAAGGTACATGTTCAAACCCAATTCAAGGAAGCTAAGAACCTTTATAAAAGGTTACAGGAACTGCCAACTAGAATAATCAGTTTAGAAGAGAACATAAATGACCTGATGGAGCTGAAAAACATAGCACGAGAATTTTGTGAAGCATACACAAGTATCAATGGCCAAATGGATCAAGCAGAAGAAAGGATATCAGAGATTCAAGATCAACTTAATGAAATAAAGCGTGAAGGCAAGATTAGAGAAAAAAGAATAAAAAGGAATGAACAAAGCCTCCAAGAAATATAGGACTATGTGAAAAGACCAAACCTATGTTTGATTGGTGTACCCGAAAGTGATGGGGAGAATGGAACCAAGTTAGAAAACACACTTCAGGATATTTTCCAGAGAACTTCCCAAACCTAGTAAAACAGGCCAACATTCAAATTCAGGAAATACAGAGAACACCATAAAGATACTCCTCGAGAAGAGCAACCCCAAGACACATAATTGTCAGATTCACTAAGGTTGAAATGAAGGAAAAAAATGTTAAGGGCAGCCAAAGAGAAAGGTTGGGTTACCCACAAAGGGAAGCCCATCAGATTAACAGTGGATCTCTCTGCAGATACCACAAGCCAGAAGAGAGTAGGGGTCAATATTCAACATTCTTAAATAAAAGAAGTTTCAACCCAGAATCTCATATCCAGCCAATCTAAGCTTCATAAATAAAGGAGAAATAAAATCCTTTACAGACAAGCAAATGATGAAGGATTTTGTCACCACCAGTCCTGCCTTACAAGAGTTCCTGAAGGAAGCACTAAATGTGGAAAGGAAAAACTGGTACCAGTGACTGCAAAAACATGCCATATTTTAAAGGCCATCAACACTATGGAGAAACTGCATCAACTAATGGGCAAAATAACCTATTAGCATCATAAAGACAGGATCAAATTCACATATACATTGTTAAGCTTAAATGTAAATGGGCTAAATGCCCCAATTAAAAGACACAGACTGGCAAATTGGATAAAGGATACAGTGTACTATATTCAGCAGACCCATCTCATGTGCAAAGACACACATAGGCTCAAAATAAAGTGATGGAGGAAGATTTACCAAGCAAATGGAAAACAACAACAAAAAAAGCAGGTATTGCAATCCTAGTCTCTGATATAACAGACTTTAAACCAACAAAGATCAAACAAGACAAAGAAAGTCATTACATAATGGTAAAGGGATTAATGCAACAAGAAGAGCTACCTATCCTAAGTACATATGCACCTAATACAGGAGCACCCAGGTTCATAAAGTAAGTTCTTAGAGACCTACAAAAAGACTTAGACTCTCACACAATAATAGTGGGAGACTGGCTGGGCAAGGTGGCTCACACCTGTAATCCCAGCACTTTGAGAGGCCAAGGTGGGTGGATCATGAGATCAAGAGTTCAAGACCAGCCTGGTCAACATGCTGAAGCCCTGTCTCTACAAAAAATACAAAAACGAGCTTGGCATGGTGGTGCGCACCTGTAATCCCAGCTACTGGAGAGGCTGAGGCAGGAGAATGGCATGAACTCAGGAGGCGGAAGTTGCAGTAAGCCAGGATCGTGCCAGTGCACTCCAGCCTGGGTGACAGAAAAAAAAAAAAAAAAAAAGTCCGGGTGCAGTGGCTCACGCCTGTAATCCCAGCACTTTGGGAGGCCGAGGCGGGCAGATCACAAGGTCAGGAGATCGAGACCATCCTGGCTAACACAGTGAAACCCAGTCTCTACTAAAAATACAAAAAAAAAAAAAAAAAAAAATAGCAGGCATGGTGGCTCGTGCCTGTAATCCCAGCTACTCAGGAGGCTGAGGCAGGAGAATTGCTTGAGCCCAGGAGGTGGAGGTTGCAGTGAACCAACATTGCACCACTGCACTATAGCCTGGGCGACAGAAGACTCCATCTAAAAAAAAAAAAAAAAGTAGGAGACGTTAACACTCAACTGTCAATATTAGACAGAACAATGAGACAGAAAATTAACAAGGATATTCAGGACTTGAAATCAGCTCTGGACCAAGTGGACCTAACAGACATCTACAGAACTCTCCACTCCAAATCAACAGATATACATTCTTCTCAGTACAACATAACACTCTAAGTTTGACCACATAATTGGAAGTAAAACAGTCTCTCAGATCACAGTGCAATCAAATTAGAACTCAGGATTAAGAAACTCACTCAAGGTCGGGCACAGTGGCTCACGCCTCTAATCCCAGCACTTTGGAAGGCCAAGGTGGGCATATCACAAGGTCAGGAGATCGAGACCATTCTGGCTAACATGGTGAAACCCTGTCTCTACGAAAAATACAAAAAAATTAGACAGGCATGGTGGCACGCGCCTGTAACTCCAACTACTCAGGAAGCTGAGGCAGGAGAATTGCTTGAACCCGGGAGGCAGAGGTTGCAGTGAGCCAAGATCACGCCACTGCACTACAGCGTGGGTGACAGAGTGAGACTCCATATCAAAAGAGAAAAAGAAATTCACTCAAAGCCACACAACTACATGGAAACTGAACAACCTGCTCCTGAATGACTACTGGGTAAATAATGAAATTAAGGTAGAAATAAATAAGTTCTTTGAAACCAATGAGAACAGAGACACAATGTACCAGAATCTCTGGAACACAGCTAAAGCAGTGTTTAGAGAGAAATTTATAGCACTAAATGCCCACATGAGAAAGTGGGAAAGATCTAAAATCGACACCCTAACATCACAATTAAAAGAACTAGAGAAGCAACAGCAAACAAATTCAGTAGCTAGCAGGAGGCAAGAAATAACTGAGATCAGAGCAGAACTGAAGGAGATAGAGACACAAAAAATCCTTCAAAAAATCAGTGAATCCAGGAGCTGGTTTCTTGAAAAGATTTACAAAATAGACTGCTAGCCAGACTAATAAAGAAGAAAAGAAAGAAGAATCAAAGAGACACAATAAAAAATGATAAAGGGGAGATCACCACTGATTCCATGGAAATACAAACTACCATCAGAGAATACTATAAACACCTCTACGCAAATAAACTAGAAAATCTAGAAGAAATGGATTAATTCCTGGATACATACACCCTCCCAAGACTAAACCAGGAAGAATTCGAATCCCTGAATACACCAATAACAAGTTCTGAAATTGAGGCAGTAATTAATAGCCTACCAACCAAAATAAAATAAAATAAAATAAAATAAAAAGCCCAAGACCAGACAGATTCATAGATGAATTCTATCAGAGGTACAAAGAGGAGCTGGTACCATTCCTTCTAAAATTATTCCAAACAATAGACAAAGAGAGTCTCCTCCCTAACTCATTTTATGAGGCCAGCATCATCCTGATACTAAAACAGTGCAAAAACACAACAGAAAAAGAAAACTTCAAGCCAATATCCCTGATGAACATTGATGCGAAAATCCTCTCTAAAATACTGGCAAACCAAATCCAGCACCACATTACAAAGCTTATCCACCACAATCAACTCGGCTTCATCCCTCCGACGCAAGGCTGGTTCAATGTACGCAAGTCAATAAATGTAACCCATCACATTAAAAGAACCAATGACAAAAACCACATGATTATCTCAATAGATGCAGAAAAGGCCTGCAATAAACTTCAACAGCCCTTCATACTAAAAAACTCTCAATAAACTAGGTATTGATGGAACGTATCTCAAAATAATAAGAGCTATTTATGACAGACCCACAGACAATATAATACTAAATGGGCAAAAGCTGGAGACATTCCCTTTGAAAACCGGCACAAGACAGGGATGCCCTCTCTCACCACTCCTATTCAACATAGTATTGGAAGTTCTGGCCAGGGTAATCAGGCAAGAGAAAGAAATAAAGTGTATTCAGATAGGAAGAGAGGAAGTCAAATTGTCTTTGTTTGCAGATGACATGATTCTATATTTAGAAAACCCCATCATCTCAGCCTAAAAACTCCCTAAGCTGATAAGTAACTTCAGCAAAGTCTCAGGATACACAATCAATGTGCAAAAACCACAAACATTCCTATACACCAATAATAGACAAGCAGAGAGTCAAATCATAAGTGAACTCCCATTCACAATTGCTGCAAAGAGAATGAAATGCTTAGGAATACAACTTACAAGGGATATGAAGGACCTCTTCAAGGAGAACTACAAACCACTGCTCAAGGAAATAAAAGAGGACACAAACAAATGGAAAAACATTCCATACTCATGGATAGGAAGAATCAATATCATGAAAATGACCATACTGCCCAAAGTAATTTCTACATTCAATGCTATCCCCATCAAGCTACCATTGACTTTACTCACAGAATTAGAAAAAAAACTACTTTAAAGTTCATATGGAACCAAAAAAGAGCCCGTATAGCCAAGACAATCCTCAGCAAAAAGAACAAAGCTGGAGGCATCATGCTACCTGTCTTCAAACTATACTACAAGGCTACAGTAGCCAAAACGCATGGTACTGGTACCAAAACAGATATATAGACCAATGGAACAGAATAGAAACCTCAGAAATAACACCACACATCTACAACCATCTGATCTTTGACAAACCTCACAAAAACAAGCAATGGGGAAAGGCTTCCCTATTTAATAAATGATGTTGGGGAAACTGGCTAGCCATATGCAGAAAACTGAAAGTGGACCCCTTCCTTACACTTTATACAAAAATTAACTCAAGATGGGTTAAAGACTTAAACATAAGACCTAAAACCATAAAAACCCTAGAAGAAAACGTAGGCAATACCATTCAGGACATAGGCATGGGCAAAATCCCTATCAAAAAGTGGGTGAAGGACGTGAAGAGACACTTCTCAAAAGAAGACATTTAGCTAACAAATATATGAAAGAAAGCTCATCATCACTAGTCATTAGAGAAATGTAAATCAAAACCACAATGAGATACCATCTCACGCCAGTTAGAATGGCAATCATTAAAAAGTCAAGAAACAACAGATGCTGGAGAGGATGTGGAGAAATAGGAACACTTTTACACTGTTGGTGGGAGTGTAAATTAGTTCAACCATTGTGGAAGATAGTGTGGCAATTCCTGAAAGATCTAGAACCAGAAATACCATTTGCCCCAGCAATCCTATTACTGAGCGTATACCCAAACGATTATAAATCATTCTACTATAAAGGCACATGCACACATATGTTTATTGCAGCAGTGTTCACAATAGTAAAGACTTGGAACCAACACAAATACCCATCAATGATAGACTGGATAAAGAAAATGTGACACATACACACCATGGAATACTACATAGCCATAAAAAGGATGAGTTCATGTCCTTTGCGGGGACATGGATGACGCTGGAAATCATCATTCTCAGCAAACTCACACAGGAACAGAAAACCAAACACCACATATTCTCACTCGTAAGAGGGAGTTAAACAATGAGCACACATGGACACCGGGAGGGGAACATCACACACCGGGGCCTGTGAGAGGGTGAGGGGCTAGGGGAGGGATAGTATTAGGAGAAATACCTAATGTAGATGACAGGTTGATGGGTGCAGCAAACCACCATGGCACATGTATACCTATGTAACAAATTTGCACGTTCTGCGCATGTACCCCAGAACTTAAAGTATAATTTTTAAACAATAGGCCATATCAAATAGCCTAGATGTGTAGTAAGCTATATGATCTAGGTTTAAGTACATGCTACAATGTTTGCACAATGACAAAATTACCTAATGGTTCATTTCTCAGAACATATCCCCATTGTTAAATGACACATAACAAGATTCACGTTTTGGTAAAAATTAAAAACAAAATTTAACCAAAAAAAGAGAGCAAAAAGGAAAGATACAACACAGCATGTGATAAAAATTTATAACATATCCATTCAATAAATGATAAACTCCTGATACATATATATGTTTATATATATATAAGTTTATAGACAATGATCTCCATTTTATCTATCTATCTATCTATCTATCTATCTATCTATCCACTAGTCAGGACATATATCCAAAATCTACAAAACACTAAGAAACTGACAACCATGAAGAAGTATGGGTAGAAGACTTGAACAGGCATCTTATGAAAAAAGAAAGAGCAACAACCAATGCCTAATAGACATTAGTCATCAAATAAATGCAAATCTAAAACACAAATACATACCAGTACAATTCAGAAGGTTCACAATATTAGGGTCAAGCAGGAGTCACTACCAGTTGTAAAATGTTGAAACACTGCTTTTTTCTTTCTACTAATGCTGATTATACGTGTTTCCTATGACATGGCAATTTCACTCCCACATATATACCCAGAGAGAAGAATTTGAATACCCCATTCCCATTTAAGAAATATTCATTTTTCAAATCCTTATCAGACTAGTATAAATTTGGCTAGCCTCAAAGCCATTCATTCTTTTTAAGATGGCTTTGCATAACTTTGCTCTTTTTCTTTTTGTGTAACTTTGAAGTTCCAAGGGCAATCTAATTTCTCTTATTTTTCTGTCCAAAGCCATCTCTCTGTAGGGCCTAAATAGTGATACTTCTTACATGTTAATGTAAACTTTCACTTCATTCATTTCTGCCATAATATTTAAGAACCGATTATGATATTCTATCACACACATCTCCTTATATTCTCAGGAAACTCAGTGTTTCCTTTCCACTATCTTCAAAACTCTACATGTAAAACTCAGTGCAATAGCCCTGTTGTTAGAGAGCTGCATGGGCTCTCATGTTTTGTATGTTTATAGATTTTGAATATATGTTCACAGTGTTACATAGTGTTTTATAGATTTTGGATATATGTTCACAGTGTTATATAGTGTTTTATAGATTTTGGAAATATGTTCTGACTAGTGTAGAGATAGATAGATAGATCCACCAATCACATTTTCCCCCAGGTTCTCCTCAATGAATTTAACTGATACCTACATATCCTGATGTAATTTCCTCCTCCTATAATTTGAGTTGCAGATTAAAGACAACTCCTTACTCACGTTCTCTAGATTAATACAGTATTGTTGCAGAAATGACTAAGCATAGATTTCAGATAATTGGGCTAGACTTCATTGTTTCTGTCAAAGAAGATAAGAAAGACAACAATTGGGCTACAAGTATCTCCTGGGAGTTCCCCCCATGGGATGTGTGTGTCAGAAAGGGACCCATGGGATAGTCTAGTCCTCCTGCTGAAGAGAACTGTTGACCCCCAGCCCACACTCTGCAACAGAACTGCTAGAGTATCTCATGGGACATGAAATTGCCTTCAGAAAAACCAATACAGGGGGTCACATCAAGGTCAAATTTGGCACAGAAGGGTAGGAATTTTGTTGTATTCAGAATTTCTTTAGAGAAGGTAGAGGAAATAGAGTAAGAATGGGAGAATATATTTTTGGAATGCAATGATCGTAAGTATCCCAAACAAAATATAAATAAGCAAAATCCAGTAGCATATGCATATGATCATAACCACATGAATTGTTTTAAAAAATACAAGACTGGGCTAACATTTAGACATTAATCAACTTTTTAAATAACACACTTTGGGAGGCCGAGGCAGGTGGATCACTTGAGATCAGGAGTTGGCAATCAGCTGGCCAACGTGGTGAAATCCTGTCTCTATTAAAAATACAAAAATTAACCAGGCATGGTGGTGTGCACTCATAGTCTCAGCTACTTGGGAGGCTGAGGCAAGAGAATCTCTTGAACCCAGCAGGTGGAGATTGCAGTGAGCAGAGATTGCACCACTGCACTCCAGCCTGGGTGACAAAACAAGACTCTGTCTCAAAAAACATAAAATAAAATAACATTTACTGGAAAAGGTAGAATAATCATTACATTATTTCAGCTTATAAAGAAAAAGGATTTTGTAAATTTCAATACATTTTCAGTTTTCTATCTCTCAGAAAATAAGGACTAGAACAAGCCCTGTTGCTATGATGAAATGAATCTACAAAAAAGACAGAAAGCATCGTAATTAATTGTGAAATGCTGAGAGTTCTCCTTTCTATCCGAAGAATATAAAAAGACACACACTACAACATTCTATTAGACATTGTCCTGGAGGGTCTATGCCTGGACAAGGGCAAAAAAAAAAAAAAGAAAGCAAGGTTGAAAATACTCTTATAAAGTGGAGAAAACTATTACTATTTTTTATGAGTCATGACTGCACATGTACAATTTTCTGTCACACCAAAAAAAAAAAAAAAAAAAAAAACACAAAATACAAAAAGTATTAGAATCAAAAAGCTAGGACCAGAACTCAGCTTGATTTGCCCGAATCTAGAGCACTTATGTCGCACAGAGTCCCACATTCTCATGCTGGTAAACCTCTCAGTCACAGGCAAATCGGGATAAATGGCCACACCATCACGGAAACCATTTGGTGCTTTCTGAATCCCAGTGGACTCTTTTTTCTACCCACCTGCTTTGGTGTAGCTCTGCATTTTGCAACACATTGTGCCAAACACCCTTTCCCTAGTGAGTTTAAGAGAACTGGAAGACACAGAGGGAGTAGGTTGTAGCGAGAAAGATGCTTGTTACTCTTGAATTAGACTTTTGTGGGTGAACAGGGTTGGGGCCGGGCATGGATTCAATGCATCACTGTGAATATATCAGCATCACGCGACTGCCCACAGACATTTCCCAGTCTACATACAGCCAACCATGAGGCGGGGCAGAGAGAACTATCTGCCTCCCACATCACCAGGAACTATCACATGACCGGATGATGGTCAGAGCAGGAATGATGCTGATAATGAGACTGACTTCCTTTTATCTGAAACGAAGTTTTTATGAGTAATTCTCAATTAACAAACAGATTAAACACTTACTTTCAACAGATTCATAAGATTTCAGAAACAACTTCCCCTTTGACGATCGCAAAGGGAGTATGAAAAACAATGTAAACAGCAACAAGGAAAAGTCCTGCTGATTGGTGGAAACTTTGGAGGCCAGGTGTATAAAAGGTCCAGATTGCAAGGGGTCATCACATTCTGGGAAACTCACCTCTGAATAGAAGCCCACCTTCCACCCCTGACACCATGACCCACTGTTGCTCCCCTTGCTGTCAGCCTACGTGCTGCAGGACCACCTGCTGCAGGACCACCTGCTGGAAGCCCACCTGTGTGACCACCTGCAGCAGCACACCCTGCTGCCAGCCCACCTGCTGTGTGTCCAGCTGCTGCCAGCCTTGCTGCCGCCCAACTTGCTGTCAAAACACCTGCTGTAGAACCACCTGCTGCCAGCCCACCTGTGTGACCAGCTGCTGCCAGCCTTGCTGCCGCCCAACTTGCTGTCAAAACACCTGCTGTAGAACCACCTGCTGCCAGCCCACCTGTGTGACCAGCTGCTGCCAGCCCACCTGTGTGACCAGCTGCTGCCAGCCCTCCTGCTGTGTGTCCAGCTGTTGCCAGCCTTGCTGCCGCCCAACTTGCTGTCAAAACACCTGCTGTAGAACCACCTGCTGCCAGCCCACCTGTGTGACCAGCTGCTGCCAGCCTTCCTGCTGCAGCACACCCTGCTGCCAGCCCACCTGCTGTGGGTCCAGCTGCTGTGGCCAAACCAGCTGTGGGTCCAGCTGTGGCCAGACCAGCTCCTGTGCACCTGTCTACTGCAGAAGAACCTGCTACCACCCCACAAGTGTCTGCCTGCCTGGTTGCCTAAACCAGAGCTGTGGATCCAGCTGCTGCCAGCCCTGCTGCCGCCCAGCCTGCTGTGAGACCACCTGCTGCAGGACCACTTGCTTCCAGCCCACCTGTGTGTCCAGCTGCTGCCAGCCTTCTTGCTGCTGATCAAGTCCCAAGACAACCACCGTCCTCACACAACAACTTTCTGCTCCACTGACTGATCTTTTGGGGGACTAATTTACTTTGCTGCTGACAGCCACCGTGCTCTCACCCAAATTTTTATGAATTCTCTGTATGTTTAAAATCTTGGGAATCTGCTAGACGGATGTCAGAATACTTCATCCTGTTTCTCTTTTTTCTTACCCCTTGTGGATCATGTGCCAGCTTCGTGTGCTCTCAATTTGGAGTCATGGTCTCAGCTGTGACTCTAAAGTCATGAGCTTCATTCTCTGCTTCTAAGGAATTTAGGCTTCTGCAACTGAGCAATAATCTTTGCAATCATATATTTGTTTTCAATATCCTCTTCATGGTTCTTCTATCCTTCTTTCTTCTTTTCATGATAACTTTGGGTTGTGTTCCTGGTAGCAGAGATTCTTAACTCTATGTTTCTGAATAAACTCTGAACCATCTTCATCTCATATGGTGTTTTGTTTTATTTGAAAGCATTCCTGATATGGGATTTACATACGTATCACATACCACAGGTATTATCCAATTTGATTCTCAAAACAGATGGTCATCTATTATTGCCTTCATTTTTCACCTGAAAAAAATTTAATATGCGATGTTATGTAGCTAATAAGGGACAGATTCTGATCCAAGCTGAGGTCCTCTCTTTCTGGCCAAGGACACTTACATTTAATTCTCAATATAGTGGAATGACATTGGAAGTCAGCAATAGCAAGACATGCACTTGAGTTTATTTAACAGTGAGAGGAATAATCTCTCATATTTGCAGATAATATTCTTGTTCACAAAAGAATTCCCAAATTAATTTCCCACACCTCAGTGAGCAACAGCTGCATAATATGGCAGCAGGGACTGCATTTAATGGCTGCCTTGAATGCAGGGATCTTTTTATCTCAGCCTCTGACTAGCCAATCATTCAATTCATCTGCATTGGAAAGATGCTTGAGAATTCATTATATCATCATGAGAGAGAGTCTCGTCTGAAATGACTCATTCTCAGTATCATGTAAATAAAATTCTTATATGGCCTCCATCTCCTGAATACCTAATGACAAAGTAAATGAAACTAAGTTATTCCTTGTAAAATACAGACCATACCTTATGCCACATTAAAACAATTTGTCCCCTAATCGAAATGTTATGAGGAAAATTAAGTAAGGAATTAAGCTGGGAATTGAGAAAGTATGCAATGGGTATGTAAGACTTGACACAATCCATAATCTCTGAACCAAGGAAGGGAATGAAATAACCTTCTGCATTTTGTAAGACCAATATGAGGCATCTAAAGAAACTGAAAACTCCCAGCACTTTGGGAGGCCAAGGCAGGCAGATCACAAGGTCAGGAGATCGAGATCATCCTGGCTAACATGGTGAAACCCCGTCTGTACTAAAAAAACAAAAAATTAGTGGGATGTGGTGGTGGGAGCCTGTAGTCCCAACTACTCAGCAGGCTGAGGCAGGAGAATGGTGTGAACCTGGGAGGCGGAGCTTGCAGTGAGCCGAGATGGTGCCACTGTACTCCAGCCTGGTTGACAGAGCGAGATTCTGTCTCAAAAGAAAAAAAGAAAAGAAAAAAACAAGAAACTACAAACTGTGTTTCCAGGGCAATCAGAAGAATGTAAGAATGCAAAGTAGAACTTGTGCATTCATAGAAGTCATGATAGACAGAGGTTGGTGCTTTTGGTCCTGAACTGATGCAAGTTAAGCATTCACTCATGGAAGGATTGATTGATACTGGCTCTAAGAGAAATAAAAAGTTTAGGGACCTGGGTCACCTTCTTGGGACCTCCTACCAGCATGGGAGTGGTGGAAATACCTCTAATGAGCTAACAGAGTAGATTTCCATGATAGATGCCAACTTCTGAGACTGTGAATCTAGATGCTCTGAAGACTTGGCTAAGAGACAACGGCCGCTTACTGTGATCATTGTTCAGGGATGAAGTAAAGGAGATGAAAACTAGGACATTCTCTTTGACCAGCATCAGTTATGAATGATGAATCAGTTCAGCATGTCTACTGTACAGTAATGTCACTATAGTTATAAACACTTTATCACATACCTGAAATTTGCCAAGAAGTTAGATCTTGAATGTTCACACCACAAAAATAAAAAGGAAATGGTAACTACATGGGCTAATACATATGTTATTCCCAATGAATATATATATTAGAGCTTCACCTTTCATACCTGAAATAGACACAATTTTTATTTGTTAATTATACCTCAATACAGCTAGAAAAAGTATTTAGTTGATTTAGTTAATTATTACAAAAATATTCTTCAACATGAAAATTAGAAATTTTCTGAACAAAAACACTAATTCTGGGCTGCCTACCATAGGATGGGTATTGGCTAAAGGCTTTGTGTACATTATTATTAATTCTTTTTTTTTGGAGGGGGGAACGGGATGTAGTCTTGCTCTGTTGCCCAGGCTGGAGTGCAGTGGTGTGATCTCGGCTCACTGCAAGCTCTGCCTCCAGGGTTCACGCCATTCTCCTGCCTCAGCCTCCTGAGGATCTGGGACTACAGGCACCTGCCACCACGCCCAGCTAATTTTATGTATTTTTAGTAGAGACGGGGTTTCACCATGTTAGCCAGGATGATCTCGATCTCCTGACCTTGTGATCTGCCCACCTAGGCCTCCCAAAGTGCTTGGATTACAGGCGTGAGCCACCGCACCCGGCTATTACTAATTCTTTAACAAACTTTCAAAATAGGTATTAACGTTCCCTTTGTAGAGATGAGAAAATCGAGGCTGAGAGAGTTAGTGTATTGTCATAGATTAGTTTCTCCCAGAAGAGACTCTGAAAAAAAGATTCCAGTGAAAGTAGTTTACTGGGAAGTGCAGATCACATTGGTAGGGATTGGGGAAGTGATACAGAAAGGGGTTCACTATTAAGTCAGTATCACAGTCACCAACTAAAGCTTAAACTAAAGGGAAAATTATCAGAAATGATGAAAAACACACAGCTAGAATTATCCTACTTCAGGAATGAGGAAGCTAGTCTTTATACATCAGCTCTCCAGAATCATTGGTTGAGTGTTTTTCTCTGTGTTGCCTTCCCAGGTGACATGACTTCTTACAGCAGCAATGCAAGAGCCCTTAGGCACAGTGATGCAGAGTCTAACAGATGGAAATTAGTCCAAGCACACTACGATCTAATATATATGGATGCAGTCATGAAAACTTGTCTACGATCCACAATTAGCTCCACTCAAGTCAAATCTTTGCTACTTAAATGTGATGGACAGCCACAAGCTCTAGAAGAAGGAAGAAGAGGAGGTGAGAAAGAGGAGTAAGAGAAGGGACAGAAGATGAGTGGAGGAGAAGAAAGAAAGAAAGAAAGAAAGAAAGAAAGAAAGAAAGAAAGAAAGAAAGAAAGAAAGAAAGAAAGAAAGAAAGAAAGAAAGAAAGGAAGGAAGGAAGGAAGGAAGGAAGGGAGAGAGAGAAAGAAAGAAAGAAAGAAAAGGGAGGGAGGGAGAGAGAAAGGAAGGAGAGAGAAGAAGTAAAGGAAAAGAAAGGAGAGGAAGTAAGATGTAAAATGAATACCAGTGAAATAGCAACACTTACTGCTGCTGTAATACAGTGCACCTGAGATTCACAATCTCCATTAATTACCACCAGTTCTATTCTCCTTTCATCCCTGGCCAGCACTTCTTGGTCTAGGTAACCACATGAAGAAGTAGCTCAGAACTTCCTTCCTGAAGGGTCTGAGCCTCTAGTTACTATACCATTGTCCGCTGGGATTGCTCATTTGTGGTTATCATTGGGCATGGACACTATGAGATTCGCCAGTGTTATGGGTTAATTTGTGTCCACCAAAATTCATACACAAGTAAAAGCATTTGAAATGTTACATGTTAAGACAAAGTCATATTGGAAACAATTGGTCCTCTGATTAAATATGACTGATGTCTGCATAGAAAGGGGAAATTCAGAGACAGTATGCATATAGTAGAAAAATTATGTCAAACACACATGGAAATGATAGACATCAACAAGTCAAGGAGAGAAACGTGGAACAGACACTTCCCTCACAGCCTTTAGATGAAAACATTGCAAACACCTTAATTTTGGAACTGTGAAAAAATAAATTTAAGCCACTTGGTTTACAGTAATTTATCATGGCAGTGCTAGTAAGTTAATATACTTACTAAGTATCCTGAGCTATAAATACATTCTGCTATACTATATGGCTTAAGGATAATTACCCCTCACCAAATAGTAACTCCTTTCTCTGTCTGCTGCTCTGCTGACAGGAAGAGTCCAAAATGACTAGGTGATACTGATTCCTTTTGATTATGACAAACAAATAGAGAAGCAAATACTATACTTTTTATTCACATGAAAACTTTAAAAAGCCAAAAGTTACCTACTGGATTACAACTTGATAGAGTGATTAGTTGTCCTTGAGAAAGAGTAAGAGGATATAATTGGGAGAGAATGGGATTAATTTCTACTTCCTAACCTGGTAATGGGGACATAGATGTATTTACAATATAATATTATATCAAGTTGGAAATTAATAATTTGCATTTTTCTCAAATGAATGGTATACCTAGAAAATCGTTTAAACATATTAGAACTCCATGATGAATCAGGTATCATCTCAACTCATCTAATTCTTCATTTTAAAAAATGGAGAGAAGAAATGACGCTTACTGTGCTAGTAACTAGGTTTAAGGCTAGAGCCACAGCACATGCTGGTTGGTCTGAATCTCAACCAGTTATGTGATAGAAAGTCCTACATTCTCATCCTGGTAATCACCACACTCACAGGTAAGTCAGAATGACTGGTCGCCCCAGGGCATACATTGCTTTATGCTCTCTAAATCCCAGTGGAATTCTCTGCATCCACTTGCTCTCAATCTGCTCTGCCACATGGAACACACTCTGCCAGATACTCTCTTCCCAAGTGACATTCAAAGAACTGAAAGACACAGGTGGTCAGGGTTGCACAGAGAGATACCTATTAGTCTTCAATCAGAATTTGGTGGGTGAATAGTCTTGGGCCCAGGAATGGATTCATTTTGTCACCATAAATTTATCAACATCATACTTCTCCCCACAGGCACTTCTCAGACCACATTCAGCCAAACGTGAGGCTGGGCAGAGAGAAGTACGTGAGTCTCCCATATCACCAGGACCTATCACATGACCAGATGATGGTCAGAGCAGGAATGATGCTGATGATGAGAGGAGCTTCCTTCTATCTGAAACGAAGTTTCTATGAGTAATTCACAATTAAGAAACAGATTAAACCCTTACTTTCAACAGATTCATAACTTTTAAGAAAGAACTTCCCCTTTGACAATCCCAAAAGGATTGTGGAAAACAATGTAAATAGCAACAAGGAAAAGTCCTGCTGATTGGTGGAAACTTTGGAGGCCAGGTGTATAAAAGGTCCCGATTGCAAGGGGTCATCAGATTCTGGGAAATTCACCTCTGAACAGAAGCCCACCTTCCACCCCTGACACCATGACCAACTGTTGCTCCCCTTGCTGTCAGCCTACGTGCTGCAGGACCACCTGCTGCAGGACCACCTGCTGGAAGCCCACCTGTGTGACCACCTGCAGCAGCACACCCTGCTGCCAGCCCACCTGCTGTGTGTCCAGCTGCTGCCAGCCTTGCTGCCGCCCAACTTGCTGTCAAAACACTTGCTGCCAGCCCACCTGTGTGACCAGCTGCTGCCAGCCTTCCTGCTGCAGCACACCCTGCTGCCAGCCCACCTGCTGTGGGTCAAGCTGCTGTGGCCAAACCAGCTGTGGGTCCAGCTGTGGCCAGACCAGCTCCTGTGCACCTGTCTACTGCAGAAGAACCTGCTACCACCCCACATGTGTCTGCCTGCCTGGTTGCCTAAACCAGAGCTATGGATCCAGCTGCTGCCAGCCCTGCTGCCGCCCAGCCTGCTGTGAGACCACCTGCTGCAGGACCACTTGCTTCCAGCCCACCTGTGTGACCAACTGCTGCCAGCCTTCTTGCTGTTGATCAACTCCCAAGAGAACCACCGTCCTCACACAAGAACCTTCTGCTCAATTGACTGATCTTTTGGGGGACTAATTTACTTTGCTGCTGACAGCCACTGTGCTCTCACCCAAATTTTTATGAATTATCTGCATGTTTAAAATCTTGGGAATCTGTTTGAGGGAGGGCAGAATACTTCATCCTGATTCTCTTTTACCTTCCACCTTGTGGATCATGTGCCAGCTTCGTGTGTTCTCAATTTGGAGTCATGGTCTCAGCTTTCACTTGAAAGTCAAGAGTTTCATTCTCTGCTTCTAAGGAATTTAGGTTTCTGCAACTGATCGATAAACTTTGCAATTATATTTTTGTTTTCAATATCGTCCTCATGGTTCTTGTATCCTTTTTTCTTTTTTCATGATAACTTTGAGTTATGTCCCTGGTAGCAGAAATTCTTTGCTATGTTTCTGAATAAAGTCTGAACCATCCTCATCTCATATGCTGTTTTGTTTTATTTAAAAATATTTCTGATATGGGATTTACACATATATCACATACGATAGGTATTATCCAATTTGATTCTCAAAACAGACAATCATCTGTTATTACCTTTTTTTTGAGTTGAGAACAATTTAATGTGTGATGTTATGTAACTACTAAAGGGCAGATTCTGGTCCAAGGTGAAGTCCCCTCTTTCTGGCCGAGAGCACTTACATTTAACTCTCAATATAGTGAAATGACATTGGAAGTCAGCATTAGCAAGACTTGCACTTGAGTTTATGTAACAGTGAGAGAAATAATCTCTCATATTTGCAGATAACGTTTTTGTTAACACACACAAAAAATTACCAGCATAATTTCCCACACCTGAATGAGGAACAGGTGCATGATATGGCAGCAGGAACTGCATTTAATGGCTGCCCTGAGTGCAGGGACTGTGTTTTCTCAGTCTCCAACCAGCCATTCATTCACTTTTACTGCAACAAAAAATGCTTGAGAATGTATTGTGGACTCATGACAGGGAGTCTATCTGAAGAAACTTTTACTCAGTATCATGTAAATAAAATGTTTATGCAGCCTCTGTCTTCTGAATACCTATTGATGAAGTAAATGAAACTAAGTTATTCCTTGTAAAATACAGACCATACATTATGCCACATTAAGACAATTTTTCCATTACTTGAAATCTTATGAGGAAAATTAACTAAGAACAAAGCTGAGAACTGAGAAACTGCACACTGGGCGTGTACGACTTGGCACAATCCGTAATCTCTGAGCCGAGGAGGGAATAAAACAACCTTCACATTTTGTGAGGCCAATATGAAGCATCTAAAGAAACAAAAAACTTTTGTTTCCAGGGAAATCAGAAGAAGGTAAGAAAGGAGCAAAGTAGAACTTGTGCCTTCATAGAAGTCATGATAGACAGAGGTTGGTGCTTCGGGTCCTGAACTGATGTAAGATAAGCATTCACTCATGTAAGGATTGATTGCTACTGGCTCTGAGAGAAATTGAAAAGTCGGGGACCTGGATCACCTTCTTGGGATCTCCTACCAGCATGGGAGTGGTGGAAATACCTCTGATGAGCTAACAATGTGGATTTTCATGACAGATGCCAACTTTTGAGACTGTGAATGTAGATGCTCTGAAGACTTGGCTAAGAGATAACGGCCACTTACTGTGATCATCGTTCAGGGATGAAGTAAAGGAGATGAAAACTAGGACATTCTCTTGACTAGCATCAGTTATGAAACATGAATAAGTTCAGCATTTCTAATGTACAGTAATGTGACTATAGCGAAAAACACTTTATCATATATCTGAAATTAACTGAGAAGGTAGATCTTAAATGTTCACACCACAAAAATAAAAAGGAAATGGTAACTACGTGACCTAATAAATATGCTATTCACAGTGAATATATATATCAGAGCATCACCTTGTATACCTGAAATATACACAATTTTCATTTGTCAATTATACCTCAGTACAGCTAGAAAAAAATGTATTCAGTTGATCTAGTTAATTATTACAAAAATATTCTTATCTTCAACATGAAAATTAGGAATTTTCTAAACAAAAAAACACTAATTCTGGGATGCCTGCTACTGATGGGTATTGGCTAAGTGCTTTGTGTACCTTATTATTAACTCTTTAACAAACTTTCAAAATAGGTATTAATGTTCCCTTTGTAGAGATGAGAAATTTGAGGCTGAGAGAGTGAACGTATTGTCATAGATTAGTTTCTCAAAGAGGAGACTCTGAAAAAAAGATTCCAGTGAAAGTAGTTTACTGGGAAGTGCAGATCACACTGGTAGGGATTGGGGAAGTGATACAGAAAAGGGTTCACTATTAAGTCAGTATCACAGTCACCAACTAAAGCTTACGTTAAAGGGAAAATTATCAGAAATGATGAAAAACACACAGCTAGAATTATCCTACTTTAGGAATGAGGAAGCTAGAGTCTTTATAAATCAGCTCTCCAGAATCACTGGTTGAGTGTTTTTCTCTGTGTTGCATTCACAGGTGGCATGACTTTCTACAGCTGCAATACAAGAGCCCTTAGGCAAAGAGATGCAGATTTTGACAGATGGAAATTAATCCAAGCACATTAATATCCAAGATATATGGGTGCAGTCATGAAAACTTGTCTATGACCTACAATTAGCTCCACTCAAGTCAAATATTGCTACTTAAATATGATGGACAGCCACAAGCTTTAGGAGAAGGAAGAAGAGGAAGAGAGGAAGAGGAGGAAGGGAAGGGGCAGAAGATGAGAAGAGGAGGAAAGACGAAAGAAAGAAAAACAGAACAACAGAGGGAAGGAAGGAAAAGAAAGGAAGAAAGAAAAAGAAAAAAGAAAGAAAAAAAAAGAAAGAAAGAAACAAGAAAGAAAGAAGGAAAGAAAGACAGAAAGAAAGAAAGGAAAGACAAGAAAAGAAAAGAAAGAAGGAAGAAAGAAAGAGAAAAAGAAAGAAAAAGAAAAAGGAGGAAGTGAGATGTAAAATGAAGGCCAATGACATAAGCTACACCTACTGCTGCTGTAATACAGTGCACCAAAGATTCACAATCTCCATTAATTATCACCAGTTCTATTCTCCCTTCACCCCTGGACAGCATTCTTCTTGGTCTAATTAATTGCTGATAGAGTAGCTCAGAACTTCCTTCCTGAAGGGTCTGAGCCTCTCGTTACTATACCACTGTCCACTGTGATTGCTGTTCTTACTCATCTGTGGTTATCACTGGGCATGGACACACTATGAGATTCTGCAGTGTTATGAGTTAATTCATGTCCAGCAAAATTCATACACAAATAGAATCATTTAAAATGTTATGTGACAAGACAAGTTCATATGGGAAACACTTAGGTCTCTGATTAAATATCACTGATATCTATACATGGGGGAAATTCAGACAGTATGATATAGTAGAAAAATTATATGAAACACACATGGGAATGATAGGCATCTGCAAGTTAAGGAGAAAGACCGGAAACAGATCCTTCCCTCGCAGCCTTCAGACGAAAACAACATTGCCAACACCTTAATTTCAGACTAATAGTCTTTGGGACTGTTAAAAAAATAAATTTAAGCCATTTGGTTTGCAGTAATTCATCATAGCAGTGCTAGTAAATCAATATACTAAGTAAATCTTCTGAGGTAGATATATCTGAATAGATATATTCTCCTACACTGTATGGCTTGAGGATAACTACCCATCATCAAATAGTAACTCCTTTCTCTTTGCTGCTCTGCTGACAGGAAGAGGCCAAAATTACTAGGTGATAAGGATTACTTTTGTTTATGACAAAGAAATAGAGAAGTAAATACTACACTTTTTACTCACATGAAGACTTTTAAAAGCCAAAAGTTACCTACTGGATTACAACTTGATAGAGAGATTAGCTGTCTTTGGGAATGAGTAAGAGGATATAATTAGGAGAGAATGAGATTAATTTCTATTTCCTAACCTGGTAATGGGGCCATAAATATATTTACAATATAATACTATATCAAGTTGGAAATTAATACTTTGCATTCTTCTCAAATGAATGGTATACCTAGAAAATGTTTTAAACATGTTAGAACTCCCCAATGAATCAGGTATCATCTCAGCTCATCTAATTCCTTCATTGAAAAGAAATATGTAGAGAGAAGAAATGATGCTTACTTTGCTAGTCACTAGTTTTAAGGCTAGAAGCACAGCTCATACTCGTTGGCCTGAATCTCAAGCAGTTATGTGATAGTAAGTCCTCCATTATCATCCCGGTAATCGCCACACTCACAGACAAGTCAGAATGAATAGTCACGCCCGGGCTTAGATTGTTCGAAACTGTCAAAATCCCAGTGGATTTCCCTGCATCGACCTGCTCTTGATCTGCTCTGCCACATGAACACACTCTGCCAGACACCCTCTTCCCAAGTGATGTTCAAAGAACTGAAAGACACAGGTGGTGAGGGGCACACAGGGAGATGCCTGTTAGTCTTGAGCTAGAATTTGGTGGGTGAGTAGTCTTGGCACCAGGCATGGATTCCTTTTGTCACGGTAAGTAGATCAGCATCATGCTTCTCCCCACAGACGCTTCCCATGCCACATACAGCCAACCATGAGGCTGGGCAGAGAGAACTTCCCGAGCCTCCCAGATCACCAGGAACTATCATATGACCAGATGATGGTCAGAGCAGGAAAGATGCTGATGATGAGATGGGCTTCCTTTCATCTAAAACGAAGTTTCTATGAGTAATTCACAATTAAGAAACAGATTAAACCCTTACTTTCAACAGATTCATAACTTTTAAGAAAGAACTTCCCCTTTGACAATCCCAAAAGGATTGTGGAAAACAATGTAAATAGCAACAAGGAAAAGTCCTGCTGATTGGTGGAAACTTTGGAGGCCAGGTGTATAAAAGGTCCAGATTGCAAGGGGTCATCACATTCTGGGAAATTCACCTCTGAACAGAAGCCCACCCTCCACCCTTGACACCATGACCAACTGTTGCTCCCCTTGCTGCCAGCCTACGTGCTGCAGGACCACCTGCTGCAGGACCACCTGCTGGAAGCCCACCTGTGTGACCACCTGCAGCAGCACACCCTGCTGCCAGCCCTCCTGCTGTGTGTCCAGCTGCTGCCAGCCTTGCTGCCGCCCAACTTGCTGTCAAAACACTTGCTGCCAGCCCACCTGTGTGACCAGCTGCTGCCAGCCTTCCTGCTGCAGCACACCCTGCTGCCAGCCCACCTGCTGTGGGTCAAGCTGCTGTGGCCAAACCAGCTGTGGGTCCAGCTGTGGCCAGACCAGCTCCTGTGCCCCTGTCTACTGCAGAAGGACCTGCTATCATCCCACATGTGTCTGCCTGCCTGGTTGCCTAAACCAGAGCTATGGATCCAGCTGCTGCCAGCCCTGCTGCCGCCCAGCCTGCTGTGAGACCACCTGCTGCAGGACCACTTGCTTCCAGCCCACCTGTGTGACCAACTGCTGCCAGCCTTCTTGCTGCTGATCAAGTCCCAAGAGAACCACCGTCCTCACACAAGAACTTTCTGCTCGACTGACTTATCTTTTGGGGGACTAATTTACTTTGCTGCTGACAGCCACCATGCTCTCACCCAAATTTTTATGAATTCTATGCGTGTATGAGTCTTGGGAATCTGTTTCACGGATGGCAAAATACTTCATCCTGATTCTCCTTTTCCTTCCACCTTGTGGATCATGTGCCAACTTCATGTGTTCTCAATTTGGAGTCATTGTCCCAGCTTGACTCGATATTCAAGTGCTTCCTTCTCTGCTTCTAAGCAATTTAGGTTTCTGCAATTGATCAATAATCTTTGCAATCGTATTTTTGTTTTCAATATCCTCCTTATGTTTCTTGTATCTTTCTTTCTTGTGTTCATGATAACTTTGGGTTATGTCCCTGGTAGCAGAAGTTCTTAGCTATATGATTTTGAATAAACTCTGAACTATCCTCATCTCATAAGGTGTTTTGTTTTATTTGAAAGCATTTCTGATATGGGATTTACACACTTATCATATACCATAGGTATTATCCAGCTTGATTCCCAAAACAGATGGTCATGTATTGTTACCTTCATTTTTTTGGCTGAGAACAATTTAATGTGTGATGATATGTAGCTAATAAGGACAGATTCTGATCCAAGCTGAGGTCCTCTCTTTCTATCCAAGGACACTTACATTTAACTCTCAATATAGTAGAAATGACATTGGAAGTCAGCACTAGCAAGACATGCACTTGAGTTTCTTTAACAACGAGAGGATTAATCACTTATATTTGCAGATAACATTTTTGTTCACATAAACTTAATTTCCAACTTAGTTTCCTGCACCTCAGTGAGCAAGAGTTGCATGATATGGCAGCAGGGACTGCATTTAATGGCTGCCCTGAATGCAGAGATCTTTTCATCTCAGCCTCTGATCAGCCATTGATTCCATTCACCTGCATCAAAAACTGCTTGAGAATTCATTGTGGACTCATGAGAGGGAGTCTCATCTGAAGAAACGTATTCTTGGTATCATATAAATAAAATATTTATACGGCCCCCTGTCCTGGATACCTATTGACAAATTAAATGAAACTAAGCTATTCCTTGTAAAATACAGACCTTAACATTATGCCACATTAAGACAATTTGTCCCCTACTTGAAATCTTATGAGGAAAATTAACTAAGAACAAAGTTGAGAACTGACAAACTACACACTGGGCGTGTACGACTTGGCACAATCTGTAATCTCTGAGCCGAGGAGGGAATAAAACAACCTTCACATTTTGTGAGGCCAATATGAAGCATCTAAAGAAACAAAAAACTTTTGTTTCCAGGAAAATCAGAAGAAGGCAAGAAAGGAGCAAAGTAGAACTTGTGCCTTCATAGAAGTCATGATAGACAGAGGTTGGTGCTTCGGGTCCTGAACTGATGTAAGGTAAGTATTCACTCATGTGAGGATTGATTGATGCTGACTCTGAGAGAAATTGAAAAGTCGGGGACCTGGGTCACCTTCTTGGGACCTCCTACCAGCATGGGAGTGGTGGAAATACCTCTGATGAGCTAACAATGTGGATTTCCATGACAGATGCCAACTTCTGAGACTGTGAATCTAGATGCTCTGAAGACTTGGCTAAGACATAATGGCCACTTACTGTGATCATCATTCAGGGAAAAGTAAAGGATATGAAAACTAGGACATTCTCTTGACTAGCATCAGTTATGAAAGATGAATAAGTTTAGCATGTCTAATGTACAGTAATGTGATTATAGTTAAAAACACATTATCATATATCTGAAATTAACTGAGAAGTTACATCTTAAATGTTCACACCACAAAAATAAAAAGGAAATAGTAACTACGTGACCTAATAAATATGCTATTCACAATGAATATATATATCAGAACATCACCTTGTATACCTGAAATATACACAATTTTCATTTGTCAATTATACCTCAATACAGCTAGAAAAAAATGCATTTATTTGATCTAGTTAATTATTACAAAAATATTCTTACCTTCAACGTTAAAATTAGGAATTTTCTGAACAAAAACACTAATTCTGGGATGCCTGCTATCTGATGGGTATTGGCTAAATGCTTTGTGTACATTTTTATTAACTCTAACAAACTTTCAAAATAGGTATTAATGTTCCCTTTGTAGAGATGAGAAATTTGAGGCTGAGAGAGTGAACGTATTGTCATAGATTAGTTTCTCATAGAAGAGACTTTGAAAAAAAGATTCCAGTGAAAGTAGTTTACTGGGAAGTGCAGATCACACTGGTAGGGATTGGGGAAGTGGTACAGAAAAGGGTTCATTATTAAGTCAGTATCACAGTCACCAACTAAAGCTTAAACTAAAGGGAAAATTATCAGAAATGATGAAAAACACACAGCTAGAATTATCCTACTTCAGGAATGAAGCTACTGTCTTTATAAATCAGCTCTCCAGAATCACTGGTTGAGTGTTTTCCTCTGTGTTGCATTCACAGGTGGCATGACTTTCTACAGCTGCAATACAAGAGCCCTTAGGCACAGAGATGCAGACACTGACAGATGAAATTAATCCAAGCACACTAATATCCAAAATATATGGATGCAATCATGAAAACTTGTCTACGATCACAATTAGCTCCACTCAAGTCAAATATTTGCTACTTAAATATGATGGACAGCCACAAGCTCTAGGAGAAGGAAGAAGAGGAAGAGAGGAAGCCAAAAAAGAGAAGGGACAGAAGAGGAGGAGGGAAGAAAAAGAAAGAAAAACAGAATGAGAGAGAAGGAAGGATGGAAGGAAGGAAGGAAGGAAGGAAGGAAGGAAGGAAGGAAGGAAGGAAGGAAGGAAGGGGAACGGAGGGAGGCGAGAGGGAGGAAGAGAAAGAAAGAAAAAGAAAGAATGAATGAAAGAAATAAAGAAAGAAAGAAGAAAGAGAGAGGGGAAGGGAATGGAGGAAGGAAGGGAGGGAGGGAGGAAAGAAGGAAGGAAGGAAGGAAGGAAAGAAAGAAAGAAAGAAAGAAAGAAAGAAAGAAAGAAAGAAAGAAAGAAAGAAAGAAAGAAAGAGAGAAAGAGAAAAAAGAGAAAGAAAAGAAAGAAAGAAGAAGGAAAGGAAAAGAAAGGAGAGGAAGTGAGCTATAAAATGAAGGCCAATTAAATAATCTACACTTACTTCTGCTATAATACAGTGCACCTGAGTTTCATAAACTCCATTAATTACCACCAGTTCTATTCTTCCTTCACACCTGGCCAGCATTCTTGTTAGTCTACATAACTGCCTGATAGAGTAGCTCAGGGCTTCCTTCCTGAAGGGTCTGAGCCTCTAGTTTCTATACAATTGTCCACTGTGATTGCTGTTTTTACTCATTTGTGGTTATCGCTGGGCATGAACACATTATGAGATTCTGCAGTGTTATGGGTTAATTTGTGTCTCTCAAAATTCATATTCAAATAGAATCATTTAAAATGTTATCTGATAAGACAAGTTCACATTGAAAACAATTAGGCCTCTGATTAAATATGACTGTGTCTATTACAAGAGAGAAATTCGGAGACAGTATGCATATAGTAGAAAAATTCTGTCAAACACACATGGAAATGATAGACATCTACAAGTCAAGGAGAGAAACCTGGAACAGATACGGCTCTCACAGCCTTCAGATGAAAACAATATTGCCAACACCTTGATTTCAGAATAGAGGTCTTCATAACTTTGATAAATAAATTTAAGCCACTCTTTTTCAGTAATCCATCAGGGCAGTGCTAGTAAATTAATATACTCAGTAAACCTCCTGAGCTATAGATATATTTTGCTACACTATATGGCTTGAGAGTAATTATCCCTCGCCAAATAGTAACTCCTTTCTCTCTCTGCTGCTTTGCTTGTATGAAGAGTCCAAAATGACTCGGCGATAAACATTACTTTTGTTTATGCCAAATAAATAGAGAAGCAAATGCTATAATTTTTATTCACATGAAAACTTCAAAAAGCCAAAACTTACCTATTGGATTACAACTTGATAGAGTGATTAGCTGTCTTTGGGAATGAATAAGAGGATATAATTGGGAAAGAATGGGATTAATTTCTATTTCCTAACTTAGTAATGGAGCCATAGATGTATTTACAATATAATACTATCTCAAGCTGGAAATTAATACTTTGCATTCTTCTCAAATGAATGGTATACCTAGAAAATGTTTTAAACATGTTAGAATTCCACGATGAACCAGGCGTCATATCAACTCATCTAATTCCTTCATTAAAAAGAAAGAGAGAAGACATAATGCTTACTGTGCTAGTAACCGGGTTGCAGCTAGAGCCAGAGCGCATGCTGGTTGGCCTGAATCTCAATCAGTTATGTCATAGAAAGTCATACATTCTCGTCCTGGTAATCGCCACACTCGCAGACAAATCAGAATGACTGGTCACTCAGGGCGTAGATTGCTTGATGCTGTCTAAATCCCAGTGGATTTCTCTGCATCCACCTGCTCTCAATCTGCTCTGCCACATGGAACACACTCTGCCAGACACCCTCTTCCCAAGTGACATTCAAAGAACTGAAAGACACAGGTGGTCAGGGTTGCATAGAGAGATGCCTGTTAGTCTTGAGCTAGAATTTGGTGGGTGAATAGTCTTGGGCCCAGGCATGGATTCCTTTTGTCACCATAAATATATCAGCATCATGCTTCTCCCCACAGACGCTTCCCAGTCTACATACAGCCAACTATGAGGCTGGGAAGAGAGAACTTCCTGAGCCTCCCGGATCACCAGGAACTATCACATGACCAGATGATGGTCAGAGCAGGAAAGATGCTGATGTTGAAATGGGCTTCCTTTTATCTGAAACGAAGTTTCTATGAGTAATTAACAATTAAGAAACAGATTAAACCTTAGTCTGTTTAACCTTAAGGAAGCATCTACCCTTTGAGAATCACAAACGTACTGTGGAAAACAATGTAAACAGCAGCAAGGAAAAGTCCTGCTGATTGGTGGAAACTTTGGAGGCCAGGTGTATAAAAGGTCCAGATTGCAAGGGGTCATCAAATTCTGGGAAACTCACCTCTGAACAGAAACCCACCCTCCACCCCTGACACCATGACCAACTGTTGCTCCCCTTGCTGTCAGCCTACGTGCTGCAGGACCACCTGCTGCAGGACCACCTGCTGGAAGCCCACCTGTGTGACCACCTGCAGCAGCACACCCTGCTGCCAGCCCACCTGCTGTGTGTCCAGCTGCTGCCAGCCTTGCTGCCGCCCAACTTGCTGTCAAAACACCTGCTGCCAGCCCACCTGTGTGACCAGCTGCTGTCAGCCTTCCTGCTGCAGCACACCCTGCTGCCAGCCCTCCTGCTGTGTGTCCAGCTGTTGCCAGCCTTGCTGCCACCCAATTTGCTGTCAAAACACCTGCTGCCAGCCCACCTGTGTGACCAGCTGCTGCCAGCCCTCCTGCTGTGGGTCCAGCTGCTGTGACCAAACCAGCTGTGGGTCCAGCTGTGGCCAGACCAGCTCCTGTGCACCTGTCTACTGCAGAAGAACCTGCTACCACCCCACAAGTGTCTGACTGCCTGGTTGCCTAAACCAGAGCTATGGATCCAGCTGCTGCCAGCCCTGCTGCCGCCCAGCCTGCTGTGAGACCACCTGCTGCAGGACCACTTGCTTCCAGCCCACCTGTGTGTCCAGCTGCTGCCAGCCTTCTTGCTGCTGATTAAGTCTCAAGAGAACCACCGTCCTCACAACAACTTGCTGCTCAACTGACTTATCTTTTGGGGGACTAATTTAGTTTGCTGCTGACAGTCACCATGCCCTCACCCAAATTTTTATGAATTCTCTGCATTTATGAATCTTGGGAATCTGCTTCAGGGACAGCAAAATACTTCATCCTGATTCTCCTTTTCCTTCCACCTTGTGGATCACGTGCCAACTTCGTGTGTTCTCAATTTGGAGTCATGTTCTCAGCTTTGACTCAAAACTCAAGATCTTCATTCTCTGCTTCTAAGGAATTTAGGTTTCTGCAACTGATCAATAATCTTTACAATCATATTTTTGTTTTCAATATCCTCCTCATGTTTCTTGTATCCTTCTTTCTTCTTTTCATGATAACTTTGGGTTATGTCCCTGGTAACAGAGATTCTTAGCTATATGTTTCTGAATAAACTTGGAACCAACCTCATCTCATATGGTGTTTTGTTTTATTTGGAATCATTCCTGATATGGGATTTATATACATATCACATATCATAGGTATTATCCAATTTGACTCTCAAAACATATGATCACGTATTATTACCTCCATTCTTTCAGTTGAGTACAATTTAATGTGTGATGTTATGTAGCTAGTAAAGGGCAGACTCTGTTCCAAGCTGAGGTCCTCTCTTTCTGCCCAAGGACATTTATGTTTAACTCTCAATATAGTAGAAAAGACATTGGAAGTCAGCACTAGCAAGACATGCACTTGAGTTTATTTAACAATGAGATAAATAATCTCTCATGTTTGCAGCTAACATTTTTGTTGATAAAAAAAATTCCCTAATTAGTTTCCCACACCTCGGCGAGCAACAGCTGCACGATGTGGCAGCAGGGACTGCCCTGAATGCAGGGATCTTTTTGTCTCAGCCTCTGACCAGCCATTCATTCTATGCATCTGCATAAAAAATGCTTGGGAATTTATTGTGGACTCATGAGAGAGAGTCTCATCTGAAGAAACTTATTCTCAATATCATGTAAATAAAATTCTTATACAGCCTTCATCTCCTGAATACCTATTGACAAAGTAAATGAAACTGAGTTATTTCTTGTAAAATACAGACCATATCTTTTGCCACATTAAGACAATCTGTCCCCTAATTGAAATGTTATGAGGAAAATTATGTAAGAACAAAGCTGGGAATTGAGAAACTACTCAATGGGCGTGTAAGACTTGGCACAATCCATAATCTCTGAGCCAAGGAAGGGAAAGAAACAGCCTTCTGCATTTTGTGATGCCAATATGAAACATCTAAAGAAATGAAAAGCTTGTGTTTCCAGGAAAATCAGAAGAATGTAAGAAAGGAGCAAAGTAGAACTTGTGTCTTCATAGAAGTCATAATAGACAGAGGTTGATGCTTTGTGTCCTGAACTGCTGTAAGCTAAGCATTCACCCACGGAATGATTGATTGATACTGGCTCTGGGAGAAATACAAAGGTCGGGGACCTGGGTCACCTTCTTGGGACCTCCTACCAGCATGGGAGTGCTAGAAGTACCTCTGATCAGCTAACAATGTAGATTTCCATGACAGATGCGAACTTCTGAGACTGAATCTAGAATGCACTGAAGACTTGGCTAAGAGATGAAGGCCGCTTACTGTGATCATCGTTCGGTGATTAAATAAAGGAGATGAAAACTAGGACATTCTCTTTGACCAGCATCAGTTATGAAAGATGAATCAGTTCAGCACATCTACCGTACAGTAATGTGACTAAAAACACTTTATCATATAGCTGAAGTTTACCAAGAAGTTAGATCTTAAATGTTCGCACCACAAAAATAAAAAGGAAATGGTAACTAAGTGACCTAACAAATATATTATTCACAATGAATATATGTATCAGAGCATCACCTTGTATACCTGAAATAGATACGATTTTTATTTGTCAATTATACCTCAGTACAGATAGGAAAAAAGTATTTAGTTGATCTAGTTAATTATTACAAAAATATTCTTATCTTCAACATTAAAATTGGGAATTTTCTGAACAAAAAAACACTAATATGTTCTGGATTGCCTGCTATATCATGGGCATTTGCTAAACGCTTTGTGTACATTACCACTAATTCTTTAACAAACTTTCAGAATAGACATTAATGTTCCCATCATAGAGATAAGAAAATTGAGACTGAAGGAGTTAACATAATGTCATAGATAAGTTTCTCCCAGAAGAGACTCTGAAGAAAAGCTTCCAGGGAAACTAGTTTATCGGGAAATGCAGATCACATTGGTAGGAACTGGGGAAGTGATACAGAAGAGGGTTCACTATTAAGTCAGTATCACAGTCACCAACTAAACTTTAAACTAAAGGGAAACCTGTTAGAAAAGTTGAAAAACACACAGCTAGAATTATCCTACTTCAGGAATGAGGAAGCTAGAGTCTTTACAAATCAGCTCTCCAGAATCATTGGTTGAGTGTTTTTCTCTGTGTTGCCTTCACAGGTGACATGACTTTCTACAGCTGCAATACAAGAGCCCTTAGCCATAGAGATGCAGACTCTTGACAGATGGAAATTAATCCAAGCACACTAACATGCAAGATATATGGGTGAACTTATGAAAACTTGTCTGAGACCTACAAGTACCTCCACTCAAGTCAGATCTTTGCTGTATAAATGTGATGCACAGCCACAAGCTCTAGAAGAAGAAAGAAGCAGAGGAGAGGAAGAGGAAGAGAAATAACAGAAGATGAGAGGAGGAGGAAAGAGAAAAGAAAGAAAAAAGAAAGAGAGAGAGAAGAGAAGGGAAGGGAAGGGAAAAAGGAATGAAAAAAACATGAAGGAAGGAAGGAGAAGGGGTGATTGAAGGAAACAAAAGAAAGAAAAATGAAGAAGGAAAGGAAAAGTTAGGGGAGAAAGTGAGATATAAAATGAAGGCCAATGAAATAAGCTACACTTACTTCTACTGTAATACAGTGCCCCTGAGATTCATAATCTCCATTAATTCCCACCAGTTCTATTCTCCTTTCACCCCTGGCCAGCACTCTTGTTGCTCTAGATAACTGCCGAGGCAGTAGCTCAGAATGTCCTTCCTGAAGGATCTGAGCCTCTAGTTACTATACCATTGTCCGCTGTGATTGCTTTTCTTACTCATCTGTGGTTATCACTGAGCATGGACGCACTATGAGATTCTGCAGTGTTATGGGTTAATTTGTGTCCTCCAAAATTCATATACAAATAGAATCATTTAAAATGCTATGTGACAAGACAAGGTCATATTGGAAACAATTAGACCTCTGATTAAATATGACTGATGTCTATATACAAGGGGAAAATTCAAAGACAGTATGCATACAGTAGAAAAGTTCTGTCAAACACACATGGAAATGATAGACATCGACAAGTCAAGGAGAGAGACCTGGAACAGATACTTCCCTCACAGGCTTCAGATGAAAACAACATTGCCAACACCTTAATTTCAGACTAGAAGCCTTTGGAACTGTGAAAAAATAAATTTAAGCCACTTGGTTTGCAGTAATTTATCATGGCACTGATAGCAAGTTAATATACTCTGTAAATCTCCTGAGCTATAGATATATTCTCCTACACTATATGGCTTGAGGATAATTACTCCTCACCAAATAGTTAACTCCTTTCTCTGTCTGCTGCTCTCCTGATATGAAGAGTCCAAAGTGACTATGCAATAAGGATTACTTTTGATTATGCCAAAGAAATAGAGAAGTAAATATTATAATTTTTATTTACATGAACATTTTTTAAAGCCAAAAGTTACCTACTGGATTAGAACGTAACAGAGTGATTAGCTGTCTTTGGGAACGAGTAAGAGGATATAATTGGAAGAGAATGAGATTAATTTCTATTTCCTAACATAGATGTACTGGGGACATAGATGTATTTACAATATAACACTGTATCAAGTTGGAAATTAATAATTTGCATTCCTCTGAAATGAATGGTGTATCTAGAAAATGTTTTAAACATGTTAGAACTCCATGATGAATCAGGTGTCATCTCAACTCATCTAATTACTTCATTAAATGGAAATAAAGGCTGTGCACGGTGGCTCACGCCTGTAATATCAGCACTTTGGGAGGCCAAGGCAGGCAGTTCACAATGTCAGGAGTTTGAAACCAGCCTGACAAATTTGGTGAAACCCTCTCTCTACTAAAAATAAAAAAAATTAGCCAGGCATGGTGGCGGGCACCTGTAGTCCCAGCTACTCAGGAGGCTGAGGCAGGAGAATCCCTTGAACCCGGGAGGCAGAGGTTGCAGTGAGCCGAGTTCACACCACTGTACTTCAGCCTGGGCGACAGAGCAAGAATTGGTCGAAAGAGAGAGAGAGAGGAGACAGAGAGAGAGAGAGAGAGAGAGAGAGAGAGAGAGAGAGAGAGAGAAAGAAAGAAAGAAAGAAAGAAAGAAAGAAAGAAAGAAAGAAAGAAAGAAAGAAAGAAAGAAGGGAGGGAGGGAGGGAGGGAGGGAGGAAGGAAGGAAGGAAGGAAAAGAAAGAAAGAAAGAAAGAAAGAAAGAAAGAAAGAAAGAAAGAAAGAAAGAAAGAAAGAAAGAAGAAAGAAAGAAAGAGAAAGAAAGAAAGAGAAAGAAGGAAAGAAAGAAAGAAAGAAAGAAAGAAAGAAAGAAAGAAAGAAAGAAAGAAAGAAAGAAAGAAAGAAAGAAAGAAAGAAAGAAAGAAAGGAAGGAAGGAAGGAAGAAGGGAGGGAGGGAGGAAGGAAGGAAGGAAGGAAGGAAGGAAGGAAGGAAGGAAGGAAGGAAGGAAGGAAGGGAGGGAGGGAGGGAGGGAGGGAGGGAGGGAGGAAGGAAAAGAAAGAAAGAAAGAAAGAGAGAGAGAGAGAGAGAAAGAAAGAGAGAGAGAGAGAAAGAAAGAAAGAAAGAAAGAAAGAAAGAAAGAAAGAAAGAAAGAAAGAAAGAAAGAAAGAAAGAAAGAAAGAAAGAAAGAAAGGAAGGAAGGAAGGAAGGAAGGAAAGAAGGAAGGAAGAAGGGAGGGAGGGAGGAAGGAAGGAAGGAAGGAAGGAAGGAAGGAAGGAAGGAAGGAAGGAAGGAAGGAAGGAAGGAAGGAAGAAAGGAAGGAAGGAAGGAAAGGAAGGAGAGAAAGAAGAAATGACACTGACCGTGCTAGTAACCAGGGTTATGGCTAGAGCCACAGCTCGTGCTCGTTGGCCTGAATCTCAAGCAGTTACGTTACAGAAAGTTCTACACTCTCGTCCTGGTAATCGCCACACTCGCAGACAAATCAGAATGACTGGTTACTCGGGGCATAGATTGCTTGATGCTGCCTAAATCCCAGTGGATTTCTCTGCATCCACCTGCTCTCAATCTGCTCTGCCACATGGAACACACTCTGCCAGACACCCTCTTCCCAAGTGATGTTCAAAGAACTGAAAGACACAGGTGGTCAGGGTTGCATAGAGAGATGCCTGTTAGTCTTGAGCTAGAATTTGGTGGGTGAGTAGTCTTGGGCCCAGGCATGGATTCCTTTTGTCACCATAAATATATCAGCATCATGCTTCTCCCCACAGACGCTTCCCAGTCTACATACAGCCAACTATGAGGCTGGGCAGAGAGAACTTCCTGAGCCTCCCGGATCACCAGGAACTATCACATGACCAGATGATGGTCAGAGCAGGAAAGATGCAGATGATGAAATGGGCTTCCTTTTATCTGAAACGAAGTTTCTATGAGTAATTAACAATTAAGAAACAGATTAAACCTTAGTCTGTTTAACCTTAAGGAAACAACTACCCTTTGAGATCACAAACGCACTGTGGAAAACAATGTAAACAGCAGCAAGGAAAAGTCCTGCTGATTGGTGGAAACTTTGGAAGCCAGGTGTATAAAAGGTCCTGATTGTAAGGGGTCATCACATTCTGGGAAACTCACCTCTGAACAGAAGCCCACCTTCCACCCCTGACATCATGACCAACTGTTGCTCACCTTGCTGTCAGCCTACATGCTGCAGGACCACCTGCTGCAGGACCACCTGCTGGAAGCCCACCTGTGTGACCACCTGCAGCAGCACACCCTGCTGCCAGCCCTCCTGCTGTGTGTCCAGCTGCTGCCAGCCTTGCTGCCGCCCAACTTGCTGTCAAAACACCTGCTGCCAGCCCACCTGTGTGACCAGCTGCTGTCAGCCTTCCTGCTGCAGCACACCCTGCTGCCAGCCCACCTGCTGTGGGTCCAGCTACTGTGGCCAAACCAGCTGTGGGTCCAGCTGTGGCCAGACCAGCTCCTGTGCACCTGTCTACTGCAGAAGAACCTGCTACCACCCCACATGTGTCTGCCTGCCTGGTTGCCTAAACCAGAGCTATGGATCCAGCTGCTGTCAGCCCTGCTGCCGCCCAGCCTGCTGTGAGACCACCTGCTGCAGGACCACTTGCTTCCAGCCCACCTGTGTGTCCAGCTGCTGCCAGCCTTCTTGCTGCTGATCAACTCCCAAGAGAACCACTATCTTCTCACAACAACTTTCTGCTCAACTGACTTATCTTTTGGGGGACTAGTTTACTTTGCTGCTGACAGCCACCATGCTGTCGCCCACATTTTTATGAACTCTCTGCATGTTTAATATTTTGTGAATCAGCTTCAGGGATGGCAGAATACTTCGTCCTGATTCTCTTTTTCTTACACCTTGTGGATCATGTGCCAGCTTTGTGTGTTCTCAATTTGGAGTCATGATCTCAACTTTGACTCTAAAGTCAAGAGCTTCATTCTCTTCACCTAAGAAACTTAAGTTTCTGCAAATGATTAAGAATCTTCACAACTATGTTTTCTTTTCAATATATTCATGATTCTTGTATCCTCCTTCCTTCTTTTAATGATCACTTTGGGCTATCTCCCGAGAACCAGGAATCTTACCTATATATTTCTTAATAAATAAATTCGGAACCATTCTTCATCACATATGGTGCTTTGTTTTATTTGAAAGCATTCCTGATATGGGATTTACGCATATATCACCTACTGTATGTATTACCCAATTTGATTCTCAAAACAGACAGTAGTGTATTATTGCCTCCATTTTCCAACTGGGAAAATTTTAATGTGTGATGTTATGTAGCTAACAGTGGACAGACTCTGATGCAAGATTGCATCTTCTCTTTCTGTCCAAAGACACTTAAAATTAACTCTCAATAAAGTAGAAATGACATTGGGACTCAGCACTAGCAAGTTATGCACTTGAGTTTATTTAACAATGGAAAGAATAATCTCTAGTGTTTGGCAAGAGATAACATTTTCGTTCACAAAAGTCTTCCCAAATTAATTGCCCACGCATCAGTGAGCAACAGCTACATGGTACAGCAGCAAGGGCTGCATTCAGCAGCTGTCCTGAATGTGGGGATCCTATTGGCCTATACCAGCCAATCATTCAATTCACCTGCATCAGATAAATTTTTTAGCATTTTTTTAAGGTTCAGGGGTATGTGTGCCAGTTTATTTCATAGTTAAATTGTGTGTTGCAGGGTTTGGTGTACAGATTATTTTGTCACCCAGATAATAAGCATAATACCAGAGAGGCAGTTTTTTGATCCTCGTCCTCCTCCCACACTTCACCCACAGGTAAGTTCCAGTGTCTGTTGTTCCTGTCTTTGTGTTCATATGCATTCAATGTTTGGCTCCCACTCTTATGTGAGAACGTGGTATTTGGTTTTCTGTTCCTGGGTTAGTTCCCTTGGGATAATGGCCTCCAGCTCCATCCGTGTTGCTGCAAAGGACATCATCTTGTTCTTTTTTCTTTTTTTTTTTTTTTTCTGTATAGTATTTTATGGTGTATATGTAGCACATTTTCTTTATCCAATCTACTTTTGATGCACATTTTAGTTGACTCTATGTCTTTTCTATTGTGAGTAGTGCTGCAATGAACATACGCATGCATGTGTCTTTATGGTAGGACAATTTATATTCATTTCGATATATACCCAGTGATTGAATTGCTGGGTCAAATATTAATTCTAAGTTCTTTGAGAGATCCCAAAACTGCTTTCCACAATGGTTAAACTAATGTACAATTCCACCAACATTGTGTAAGTGTTCCTTTTTCTACAAAACCTTGCCATCATCTTTTATTTTTTGACTTTAATAAGAGCCATTCTGATTGTGTCAGAGGGTATCTCATTGTGGTTTTAACTTGCATTTCTCTAACGATCAGTGACGTTGATCATTTGTTCATTCCCTTTTTGGCCGCTTGAATGTCTTCTTTTGAAAAGTGTCTGTTCATGTCCTTTGACCACTTTCTAATGAGATTATTTGGGTTTTGCTTGTAAATTTGTTTAACTTCCTTACAGATTCTGGATATTAGACCTTTGTTGGATAGATAGCTTGCAAATATTCTCTCCCAGTCTGTAGGTTGTCTGTTTACTCTGTTCATAGTTTCTTTTGCTGTGCAGAAGCTCTTTAGTTTAATTAGGTTCCATTTGCCAATTTTTTCTCTTTTTGCAATTACTTTTGGTGACTTCGTCATAAAATCCTTGCCTGGCCCTATGTTGGGAATGGTATTGCCTAGGGTGTCTTCAGGGTTTTTACAGCCTTAGGTTTTACATGTATGTCTTTGATCCATCTTGAGTTGATTTTTGTATATCATGTAAGGAAGGGGTCCAGTTTCAATCTTCTGCAAATGGCTAGCCAGTTATCTCAGCACCATTTATTAAATAAGGAGTCTTTTTCCCCATTGCCTGTTTTCATCAACTTTGCTAAAGGCCACATGTTGTAGGTGTGCAACATTATTTCTGGGCTCTGTATTCTGTTCCACTGGTCTATGTGTCTGCTTTTGTACCAGTACCATGTGGTTTTGGTTATTGTAGCCTTGTAATGTAGTTTGAAGTCAGATAATGTGACGTCTTCAGCTTTGTTATTTTTGCTTATGATTGCCTTGGCCATTCAGACTCTTTTTTGGTTCCATATGAATTGTAAAACATTTTTTTCATCATGCTGGAAGGCTGTCATTGGTAGTTTGATAGGAGTAATATTGAATCTGTAAATTGTTTTAGGGAGTATGGCCACTTTAACAATATTGATTCTTTCTACCCATGAACATAAAATGTGTTTCAATTTGTTTTTGTCATCTCTAATTTCTTTGAGCAGTGTTTTGCAATTCTTGTTGTAGGATTTTTCACCTCCCTGGTTGGCTGTATTCCTAGGTATTTTGTTGTTTTTTGTGGCTATTGTGAAAAGGATTACATTATTGATTTTGCTCTCAGCTTGGATGTTGTTGGTGTATAGGAATGCTACTGATTTTTCTACAATAATTTTGTATCCTGAAACTTTGCTGAAGTTGCTAATCAGATCAAGGAGCTTTTGGGTAGAGACTATGAGGTTTTCTGGGTGTAAAATCTTATTCACACACAGAGATAGTTTAACTTCCACTCTTCCTATCTAGATACCTTTAATTTCTTTCTCTTGCCATATTTCTCTGGCTAGTACTTCCATTACTATTTTGAATAGGACTGGTAAGATATGGCATGTTTGTCTTGTTCTGGTTTTCAAGAGGTTGCATCAAAAACTTTTCAGAATGCATCGTGTCCTCTTCTGAATAGATTAATTCCTTTGTATCACATAAATCAAATTCATATCTGGCCTCCTCCTGAAATTTCATTGAAAGAGCAAAATGGAATTAAGTAATTCCATGTAAAACACAGACCATACATTATGCAACATTTAGACAATTTGACTTCCTGATAAAAATGCTGTCAGGAAAATTAAGTAAGGACAAAGTTTGGGATTGAGACACTATGCAACAGGCACATATGACTGCATAATCCATAATCTCTGAGCTATCTGATGGGTTAAAACAATCTTCTATGTTTTATGAGGCCAAAATTAAACATCTAAAGGAAATAAAGATTTGCATTTTCAGGGAAATCAGAAGAATGTAAGAAGGACTAAAAGTAGAAAAATGTGTGCATTCATCGAAGTCATGGTAGACAGATGGCTGGTGCTGTTGGCCCCAAACTGATGATGCAACCAAGTATTCACTAATGGAAGGACTGATTTATACTGGCTCTGAGAGAAATAGAAAAGTCTGGGGCCTGGGTTACCTTTGTGGGACCTCCTACCAGCATGGAAGTGCTAGAAATACCTCTGATGACCTAACAATGTAGACTTCCAGGACAGATGCCAACTTCTGAGACTGTGTACCTAGAATGCTTTGAAGACTTGGCTAAGAGACAAAATCCATTGACTGTGATTCTTCTTGGGTGACAGGGTAAAGAAGATGAAGACCTAAAACATTCACTTTGGCCAACATCAGTTATGCAAGATGAATAAGTTCTGTAGACCTACTGTACAGTAGTGTGGTTATAGCTAAAAATACTTTATTTTATACCTGAAATGGCAAGTATGTGAGCTAATGAATATGTGAATTAGCCATACTGTGGTGAAAATCTCACTATATCTCACTATATATATATGTATATATATATATACACACACATCACTTTGTATACCTTAAATACATACAATTTTTATTCATCAATTATACCTCAATAAAGTTTATAAAAACCATATCTAGCAGTACATCAAAAAGCTTATCCGCCATGATCAAATTGGCTTCATCCCTGGGATGTAAGTCTGGTTCAACATATGCAAATCAACAAACATAATCTATCACATAAACACAACCAATGATAAAAACCACATGATTATCTCAATAGATACAGAAAAGGCCTTCATTAAAATTCAACATCCTTCATGTTAAAAACTCTCAATAAACCAGGTATTGATGGAACATATCTCAAAATAATAAGAACTATTTATAACAAACCCATAGCCAATATTATACTGAATGGGCAAAAGCTTTAAGCATTCCCTCTGAAAATGGCACAAGACAAGGATGCCCTCTCTCACCACTCCTATTCAACATAGTATTGGAAGTTCTGGCCAGGGTAATCAGGCAAGAGAAAGAAATAAAGAGCATTCAGATAGGAAGAGAGGAAGTCAAATTGTCTTTGTTTGCAGATGACATGATTCTATATTTAGAAAACATCAGCATCTCAGCCTAAAAACTCCTTAAGCTGATAAGCAACTTCAGCAAAGTCTCAGGATACAAAATCAATGTGCAAAAATCACAAGTATTCCTATACACCAACAATAGACAAGCAGAGAGCTTGTCATGAGTGAACTCCCATTCACAATTGCAACAAAGAGAATAAAACACCTAGGAATACAACTTACAAGGGACATGAAGGACCTCTTCAAGGGAAACCACAAACCACTGCTCAAGGAAATAAGAGGGGACACAAACAAATTGAAAAACATCACATGCTCATGGATAGAAAGAATCAATATCATGAAAATGGCCATACTGCCCAAAGTAATTTATAGATTCAGTGCTATTCCCATCAAACTATCCTTGACTGTCTTTGCAAAATTTTTTTTAAAACTACTTTAAATTTCATATGGAACCAAAAAAGAGCCCATATCACCAAGACAATCCTAAACAAAAGAACAAAGCGGGAGGCATCATGCTACCTGACTTCAAACTATACTACAAGGCAACTGTAACCACAACAGCATGGTACTGGTATCAAAATAGATATATAGACCAATGGAACAGAACTGAGACCTCAGAAATAACACCACACATCTACAACCATCTGATCTTTGACAAATCTGACAAAAACAAGAAATGGGGAAAGGATTCCCTATTTAACAAATGGGGCTGGGAAAACTGGCTAGCCATATGCAGAAAACTGAAACTGGACCCCTTCCTTACACCTTATACAAAATTAACTCAAGATGGATTAAAGACTTAAATGTAAAACCCAAAATCACAAAAACCGTAGAAGAAAAACTAGACAATACCATTCAGGACACAGGCATGGACAAAGACTTCATGACAAAAATGCCAAAAACAATGGCAACAAAAGCCAAAATTGACAAATGGGATCTAATTAAACTAAATAGCTTCTGCACAGCAAAAGAAACTATCATCAAAAAGAGCATACAGCCTACAGAATGGGAGAGAACTTTTGCAATCTACCCATCTGACAAAGGTCTAATATCCAGAATCTACAAGGAACTTAAACAAGTTTACAAGAAAAACAAACAACCCCATCAAAAAGTGGGCAAAGGATATGAACAGACACTTCTCGAAAGAAGATTTTTATGTGGCCAACAAACATGAAAAAAAAAGTTCATCATCATTGATCATTAGAGAAATGCACATCAAAACCTCAATGAGATACCATCTCACGCCAGTCAGAATGGCGATTATTAAAAAGTCAGGAAACAATAGATGCTGACGAGGCTGTGGAGAAATAGGAACGCTTTTTACACTGTTGGTGGGATTGTAAATTAGTTCAACCACTGTGTAAGACAGTGTGGCAATTCCACAAGGATCTACAACCAGAAATACCATTTGACTCAGCAATCCCATTACTGGGTACATACTCAAAGGAATGTAAATGATTCTACTATAAAAGCACATGCACATATATGTTTACTGCAGCAGTATTTACATTAGCAAAGACTTGGAACCAACTCAAATGCCCATCGATGACAGACTGGATAAAGAAAATGTGGCACATATACACCATAGAATCCTATGCAGCCATAAAAATGAGTTCATGTCCTTTGCAGAGACATGGAAGAAGCTGGAAGCCATCATTCTCAGCAAAGTAACACAGGAGCGGAAAACCAAACACCGCATGATCTCACTCATAAGTGGGAGCTGATCAACGAGAACACATGGACACAGGGAGGGGAACATCACACACCAGGGCCTGTCGGGGGGGCCGGAGGCAAGGGGAGTGAGAGCATTAGGACAAATACCTAATGCATGTAGGGTTTAAGACCTAGAGGACAGGTTGATAGGTGCAGATCACACCAGCAGGTATTGAAGAAGTGACACAGAAAAGGGTAGACTATAAAATTAGTATCACGGGGACCAACTAAATCTTAAACAAAACAAAATACTACCAGAAATAATGAAAAACAAACAAATTAGAATTATCCTACTTCAGGAATGAGGAAGCTAGAGTCTTCACAAATCAGCTCTCCGGAATCATTGGTTGAGTGTTTTTCTCTGTGTGGCATGCACAGACGACTTGACTTTCTGCAGTTACAATACAAGAGCCCGTAGGCACAGAGATGCAGATTCTGGCAAATGCAAATTAGTCTGAGCACACTAAGATCCAAGATATAGGGATGGGATAAGGAAATCCTATCTACAACCTACCATTTGCTCCACACAGACTCAGTCTTTGCTTCTTAAATGTGGTGGGCGGCCACAAACTCTAGAAGAAGGAAGAGGAGGAGGAAAGGAAGAGGAGAAAGAGGACAAATGGAAAATGAGAGGAAGAAGAAAGACAGAAAAATGAAAGAAAGAGAGAGAAGAAAGGAGGGAAGGAAAGAAGAGGGGAAGAAAGAAAGGAGGGAAGGAGAGAAGGAAGGAAGAAGGAAAGGAGGGATGGAAGGAAGAAAGGAAGGAGGAAAGAAGAAAGAGAAAAGAAAGAAAGAAAGAAAAAGAAAGAAAGAAAGAAAGAAAGAAAGAAAGAAAGAAAGAAAGAAAGAAAGAAAGAAAGAAAGAAAGAAAGAGAAAGAAAGAAAGAAGGGAGGGAGGGAAGGAAGGAGGGAGGGAAGGAAGGAAGGAGAAATTAAAAAGCAAAGAAAGGAGGGGGAGAGATATGTAAAATGAAGGCCAATGGAACAAGCAACAGTTACTGCTGCTATAATAAGGTACACCTGACAGTCATAATCTCCATTAATTATCGAAAGTTCTATATTTCCTTCACCACTGTCCAGCACTTTTGTTGCTCTAGATAATTTCCTGAAGGAGTAACCCAGACGTTCCTGCCCAAAGGGTCTGAGCCACTAGTTACTGTACCATTGTCCACTGTGATTGCTGTTTTCACTCCTGTGTGGTTATCACTGAGCATGGACACACCACGAGATTCTCCAGTACTATGGGTTGAATGTCTCCCCCAAAATTCATATTCAAATAAGGTCACTGAAATGTAATTAGTTAAGATCAGGTCATATTGGAATAAGTTAGGCCTCTGATTCAATAGGACTGGTGCCTGTATAGAATGGGGAAGTTCAGAGGCCATGTGCATCTAGAAGGAAGATCATGTAAGAGACAGGTGGAGAAGACAGACATCTACAAGTCAAGGACAGACACCTGGAACAGATACTTCCCTAACAATCCTCAGGTAAAAACAACCTTGTCAACACCTTAAATTCAGGCTGCTACTCTTCAGAACTGTGGGAAAATAAATTTAAGCCACTTGGTTTGTAGTAGTTTATCATGGCAGTGCTAGTAAATTAACATATTCAGTAAATCTCCCGAGCTACAGATACATTCTTCTACATTCTATGCCTTCAGAATAATTACCCCTCACCAACTGTGTCCTCTGCCTTCTGCTTAGCTGACATAAAGAGTGCAAAATGAGGCCGGGCGCGGTGGCTCAAGCCTGTAATCCCAGCACTTTGGGAGGCCGAGACGGGCGGATCACGAGGTCAGGAGATCGAGACCATCCTGGCTAACCCGGTGAAACCCCGTCTCTACTAAAAAAATACAAAAAACTAGCCGGGCGAGGTGGCGGGCGCCTGTAGTCCCAGCTACTCGGGAGGCTGAGGCAGGAGAACGGCGTAAACCCGGGAGGCAGAGCTTGCAGTGAGCTGAGATCCGGCCACTGCACTCCAGCCTGGGCGACAGAGCGAGACTCCGTCTCAAAAAAAAAAAAAAAAAAAAAGAGTGCAAAATGACTAGGTGATAATTATTACTTGTGATTATGCAAAAGAAACAGAGAAACATATATTATAATTTTTATTCGCACAGAAGTAAAAAAGGAAAAGCCAAATTGACCTACAGGGTTACAACTTGACAGAGTGATGAGCGGTTTGGGGGATGAGTAACTGAAAGGGAATGGGATTAATTTCTATTTCATAACCCGGTAATGGGAACATAGATGTATTTACAAAGTTATATCAAATTGGGAATTAATAATTTGCATTCTTCCAAAATGAATGGTGCACCTAAACAATGTTTTAATATGTTGGAACTCCAAGACGAATCAGATATCATCTCAACTCATCTAATTCCTTCATTAAAAAGAAATGGAGAAAGAGAGAAGAAATGGCACTGACTATGCTAGTACCAGAGTTAGGGCTAGAGCCACAATTCAGGCTGGTTTGACTAAATCTAAAGTAGTTATGTTACACAAAGTCCCACATTCTCATCCTGGTAAGCCCATCACTCCCAGACAAATCAAGATGAATGGTCACCCCAGGGCAAAGATTGCCTGATGCTATCTAAATCCCACTGGACTTCTCCTTGTACCCACCTGCTTTGATTCTGCTCTGACACACAGAATGCACGTACCAATCACCCTCTTCCCAAGTGACTTTGAGGGAACTGAAAGACGCAGGTGGTGTGGGTTGTACAGAGAGAGATGCCTGTTAGTCCTGAATCAGATTTTGGTGGCTGAACAGTCTTGAGCACAGGTATGGATTCATTTTGTCATTGTGAACATATCAGCATTGCGCTTCTCCCCACAGACACTTACCAACCTAGGTATAGCCAAAGAAAGAGGCTGGGTAGAGAGAACTTCCTGAACCTCCCCAGTCACCAGGAACAAACACATAATGAGAAGATGGTCAGAGCAGAAACGATGCTGATGATGAGACAGGCTTCCTTTTATCTGAAACAAAGTTTCTATGAGTAAACACAATTAAGAGACATATTAAACCCTTACTTTCAAAAGATTCATAATCTTTAGGAAACAACTTCCCCTTTGACAGTCCCAGACTGACTATAGAAAACAATGTAAACAGCAACAAGGAAAAGTCCTGCTGATTGGTGGAAACTTTGGAGGCCAGGTGTATAAAAGGTCCAGACTGCAAGGGGTCATCACATTCTGGGAAACTCACCTCTGAACAGAAACCCACCCTCCACCCCTGACACCATGACCAACTGTTGCTCCCCTTGCTGTCAGCCTACGTGCTGCAGGACCACCTGCTGCAGGACCACCTGCTGGAAGCCCACCTGTGTGACCACCTGCAGCAGCACACCCTGCTGCCAGCCCTCCTGCTGTGTGTCCAGCTGCTGCCAGCCTTGCTGCCACCCAACTTGCTGTCAAAACACCTGCTGCCAGCCCACCTGTGTGACCAGCTGCTGTCAGCCTTCCTGCTGCAGCACACCCTGCTGCCAGCCCTCCTGCTGTGGGTCCAGCTGCTGTGGCCAAACCAACTGTGGGTCCAGCTGCTGCCAGCCCAGCTCCTGTGCACCTGTCTACTGCAGGAGAACCTGCTACCACCCCACATGTGTCTGCCTGCCTGGTTGCCTAAACCAGAGCTGTGGCTCCAGCTGCTGCCAGCCCTGCTGCTGCCCAGCCTGCTGTGAGACCACCTGCTGCAGGACCACTTGTTTCCAGCCCACCTGTGTGAGCAGTTGCTGCCAGCCTGTTTGCTGCTGATCGGTTCCACAGAGGACCATCATCCCCATACAATAACCCTCTGGCAACAGATTTATCTTTTAGAGGACAAATTTACTTTCAAACTTCGATGACAACCAACAAAGTGAACTTAGGGTGAACCTTGCTCACCCTAATTTTTGTGACTTCTCTGCATGTTTAACACTTTGTGAATCAGCTTAAGTGAGGGTAGAGTACTTCATCCTGATTCTCTTTTTCTTTACACCTTGTGGATCATGTGCCACCTTTATGTATTTTCAATTTGGAGTCATGGTCTCAACTTGACTCTAAAGTCAAGAGCTTCATTCTGTTTCCCTAAGAAACTTAGGTTTTGCAACTGATCAATAGTCTTCACAGTCATGTTTTCATTTTCAATGTCCTCCCCATGGTTCTTGTATCCTTATTCCTTTCATGATCATTTTGGGTTATCTCCCTAGAAACAGGGACTCTTACCTTTATGTTTCTTAATAAACTCAAAACTGTCCTGCATCTCACATGTTTTTTTTTTAATTTTACAGCATTCCTGATATGGGATTTACACACATATTGCATACCATACATGTTACCTAATTTGATTCTGAAAACAGTCATGTTTTATTACCTCCACTTTCCAGCTGAGAAAATTTTAATGTGTGATGTTATTTAGCTAAAAATGGACAGACTCAGATTCAAGGTTGGGTCTTCTCTTTCTGTTCAAGAGCACTTACATGTAACTCTCATTAAAATAAAAATTACATTGGGACTCAGCACTAGCAAGACATGCACTTAAGGTGACTTAACAATGGAGGAATAATCTCCTGTATTTGCAGGTAACGTTTCCATTCTTATATGGCCTCCTTCTTCTTCTCCTGAAAACATATTGACAAAACAAAAGGAACTTAAGTTATTCCTTATAAAATACAGATGCCATCTTTTGAGACTGCATATCTAGAATGCTCTGAAGATTCCAGAAAGAGAGAAAAGCCACTGATTGGGATAGTCACTGGGTGATGGGGTAAAGGAGACAAAGACCAAGCACATTTTCATGACCAACATCAGTTATATAAGATGAATAAGTTCTGCAGATCTGGTGCACTCTAATGTGGATATAGTTTAAAATACTTTATTGTATACCTGAAATTTGCTGAGAAAGTGGATCTTAAGTGTTCACACCACAAAAATAAAAAGGAAATGGTAACTATGTGAGCTAATAAATACATGATTATTTCACAATGAATATATATATCAAAACATAACCTTTTATACCTTAAATATACATAATTTTTATTTGTTAATTATACCTCAATAAAGCTAGTAAAGAATTTAGTTGATCTAGTTAGTTATTATAAATATATTCTTGTATTCAATATTAAAATTATTTTTTAAGTTTTCTGAACAAAAGAACTAATATGTTCCAGGTTGCCTACTACTTGATAGGTAGTGACTAAATGCTTTATGTTCACTAATATTTATTCTCTAGGAAATGTTCAAAGTAGGTATTAGTGTTACCATTGTAGAGATGAAGGAATTGAGACTGAGAGAGTTAATGTAATGTCATAGTGTGGTTTCTCCCAGAACAGGTACTGAGAAAAATATTCCAGTGAAAGTGTTTTATTGGGAAGTGCAGATCACACCATTAGGGATCAGGGAAGTGATACAGAAAAGGGCACACTATTGAGCCAGTAAGTATCACAGTGACCAACTAAAGCTTAAACCAAAGGGAAAACTATCAGAAATGATGGAAAACACATAAATTAGCAATCTCCATCTTCAGGAATACGAGAGCTAGAGTCTTGTAAATCAGCTCTCCAGAATCATTGGTTGAGTTGAGTGATATTCCTTTGTGTGGAATGCACAGGTGACATGGCTTTCTGCAATTGCAATACAAGAGCCCTTAGGCACAGAGATACAGATTCTGGCAAATGGAAACTGACTCAAGCACACTAAGATCCGAGAAATATGGACAGGATAATGAAAATGTTATCTATGATCTGTCATTTGCTCCACTGAGATCCAATCTTTGCTTCTTAACTATGATGGACAGCCAGAAATTCTAGGAGAAGGAGGGAGAGGAGGAGAGAAAGAAGAGAGACAGAAGGGTCTGAGCTGCTGGTTACTATACCATCGTCCACTGTGATTGCTGTTACTCATTTGTGGTTATCACTGGGCATGGATGCGCTCTGAGATACTCCAATAGTTGGATTGATTTGCTTCCCCAGAAATTCATAGCCAAATAAGGTCATTGAGAATGTAACTGGTTAAGTAAGGTCACATTGGAATAAACGGGTCCTCTTATTCAATATGACTGGTGTCTGTATGAAAAGGATGGTAGAATGGAAGGGAGGGAAGGTAAGAGGAAAGGAAGGCAGGAAGAAAGAAGGGAAGGAGGATATAAAATAAAGGCCAAATAAAACAAGATACAGTTACTGCTGTAGTAAGGAGAAGGGATGAAGGAACATCCAACAATCTAGATATTTTGTGGAGACCTCAGAATCATTAACATTAAGTAGAAGGTTCTTAGGCATCCAGGTAAATCACCCTGATCTAGATTTTAACAATGAGAAGGACTTGGAAAACAAAGGTTAGTGATGATAAGCTTGCTGCAAAAGGATCATCTAAAAATTTGTGATAGCAAGGCAAAGAAATGCTTGCTTGGCTGGAACTGCATTCTGCAGAGCAGGAAGATAATTGTCATGTTTACAGGAACATGAATGTGATTTTCCAACAAAGGGCACTGGAATAGAGGATGGAACTAAGAGTAGGGAAGTGCTTAGAAAAGCCATTCTGATTTCATAGTCACAGATGCTTCTAATGAGGAAAAAGTTCAGGGGGTCTAGGGTGAGTACAGAAACTCTCCAAAAGCCCTTAAAAAGATTTTCCTAGAAATGGAACAGACCACCCCAGGTGTATGAATTTCCATTTACTACACACTTAAGCATTGGATCTGGCAACACATGGCAGGAAGTTTATCAGGATTCCTTCGATGCCTGAGATTCTTTGAGATCCTTAAACACTCTGTCTTGCCCCATCATTATTTGATTAGCTAATTGCTAACAGGTTGTTATTCTCTAAACTTCATAAGCATTCACATACATAATGCTTTAAAGAAAGCATACACACTGTCATGATAATTGGCATTCCCTTGGAGATAAAAATAAATTTAAAAAAAATAAGGACTGTCTCCCCAAAGGCATGCAAGGTAGAATTCACAACCTTGATAAATGTATCTGGGTCTGGCCTTTAGCCTTGCAGACTCAGAGACCTGATTTTATTTACATTCTAAGGGTTAAGCCACCTCTTAGAGCAGAATCCTGTTAGCCAAGCCCATAAAGCAAGGATGTCTATTTATTAAATTACAGGAGAATTAAGTAACAGGAACTTCTAAACCACCACATGAGTAAGGAATCAGACAGGAAGTTATATAAAGTAAATGTTGAATGACACTTGACATGTTCATTTCACAACAGTTCTCACCAATGGAATGTGAAAATTCATAGTCCCTCTCCTATGGGCAGTTGCTTGGTGGGGCACTGCCAACATTCGCCCCAGCACTTGTCTTAACCCTGATTTTCTGTGGTTCAACAATACCCTAATTTAAGTTTCACATTTTTACATCTTCAATTAGACTTGAATCAATTCCTCAGACTTTGAATATATCCATCTTTTTAACGTGGCGCTACATAATTTAGTTTTGATCATTTTGAACATAGATTCCAAGTCTTAGATGATATCTGACTGATATCATGCACTGATACCAATGCATTCTCATTCACACCATTGCATGGTGAGCACCCATGATGAAATTCATATTTGGTTTAGTTCATGTTTACCATCATATCTGTTGACTATTTGTAATATTTCTATTGCTTGGGCTTTGTTTATCTTTCTTATCTCACAAAGTCTTTAAAAAAAGATTACTCTGTGATACAGAATTGTCATCATAATGATAACGTAGAATTATCGCCAGAGTGTTGGGTTGACTCTAATGATTTTGCGTGTGTCTTTGTTCATCTGGTTATAATCTAACATCACCAACTTGTTATGAGTGACACACCACATACTTCTTCCTTCCCCCCTGCTGTGAGTTACAGTGGTGACTGGACTATAGTTAATTTATTCTTCTTAGAATTTGAATTACACATAAAAGACAATCCCTAGGTTAGACCCTCTAGTGCAATGTAATATTGTTATGGAAAGAACAGGGATTAATTTCAGAAAAACCAGCCTGTGTTTCCTCCATTCAAAGTAGGGAAAGCTCGGCTCTTTCATCATTGGAAACCTTCTCCTTAGAACCTCTTCTGACACATGGTTCAGATAAGGCAGCTTGGGGTTTTTCTTGGGGATATGCTGGAAATAAGAATGAATGTTATATTCTAAGATCAAAAGCTGGGATAAGTTTAATTAAATTGTAGATTTGGAGGTAACTTATGTCGAAAATACAGGAATAAAAAATCAGAAATAAAATTAAAATGATTCCCACTTAAATAAATATAGACATTATTCTAGAATATAAATCAAGAAAGCCTAAATTGCATAGATTGTATAAACTCGCTAAGGAAAGCATGCAAGCCTTATCCATCCTTCAATATCACTGTGTTCCACAGTGGTTGTGGCCTATCCCAGACCAGAAAACCTTCAGATCCTCTTCCTAAACAAAAGCATTCCTTATGCAAGATAAGGACAAGGTAAAAACCAAGCTCTTCAGCCCCAGTCAGATTCCTGCTTGGAACAAAGATTAAGACTGAAAGGGTCAAATTTCAACAATCTTCTACCCTTTAAGGTTGATTCCTAGCAAAATCAATCCAGTTCTTTCCAAGCAATCTCTTTTAAGTGACCAATAGTAATAAATATATAGCAAAGTATATTTGTAGCAGGATGGGCCGCAGACAAAACCTCTCAGACACCAAGTTGTAGAAGGAAAGGTTTTATTCAGCTGGGAGCATCGGCAGGCTACTGTCTCAAAATCAAAATCCGAGCTCCCTGAGCGCACAATTTCTGTCCCTTTTAAGGGCTCACAACAAAAATTAGCCGGGCACAGTGGTGGGAACCTGTAGTCCCAGCTACTAGAGAAGCTGAGGCAGGAGAATCACTTGAAACCAGGAGCGGAGGTTGTAGTGAGCCAAGATCAAACCACCGCACTCCAGCCTGGGTGACAGAGCAAGACTCTCTCTCCAAAAGACAAAACAAAAAAAACCTCACAGACACTCTCAGATAAATCAAAGAGGCTTCTAAGAAACTTAAGGGCATTGTCCTCAGCTATTACATCAGGGGCCCAAGTGTTTATCTCTAGATGATTTGTGGGAATAACTTTTGTCTAATAAATTCCAAGAAGATTCACAGGAGAACCACAAATTTTTTCTAAAAATTACGTATACAAACAAATTTCCAGCTTGAACAGAGGCACGTCTCACACAGTGGCAGACGAGAGAAGAGAGCTAGCTCAGGGAAACTCCCCTTTTTAAAACCATCAGATCTCGTGAGACTCATTCACTATCACGAGAACAGTGCAGGAAAGACCCATCCCCCTAATTCAATCACTCCCACTGGTTTCTTCCCACGACACATGGGAATTGTGGGAGTTACCATTCAAGATGAGATTTGGGTGAGGACACAGCCAAACCATGTGGTAAGGTTAGGCTGTAAAGGGACTGTGACTTCCACTTGAATGTCCTCTCTCTTGCTCTCTCTTTTTCTCTTGGCTTCCTCTGGGAGAATCCAGATGCTGTGCCATGAGGACAATCAGCCAGAGTATGGAGAAGCCCATGAGGAAAGGAACTGATATCTCTGGCTAACAATTGGTGCAAACCAGTGGCCTTCCAGTGCCTACATAAATGAGCTTGGCAGTGAATCCTTCCCTAGTTGAGCCATGAGATGACAGCAGCCCCAGCCAACACCTCACCAACCATCTAATAAAAGACTCCAAGCTAGAGGTATCTAGCTAAGCCACACCTAGTTTTCTAACCCACAGAAACAGTGAGATAATAAACATTTGTTGTTTCAGCCACTAAGTTTTGAGATAACTGTTACGCAGCAATAGATAACTAATATAATGAAACAGGTCCATGTATCAAAATGCACAGTTCTTAAAAGCAATAATGAAATTTAAAAAGTAAATTGCATAATTTTACATCTCATATGTAAATTCTTAAGTCTGCAATCCTTCATATTTGATCTTGTTTAAATACTTTATAAATGCGAGATGTTGTTTATATTTTTATATAAATTAACAGTTACTGGGAGGATATACAATAAAGTTATGATAGAAGTGATATCTGAGATGAAAAAAGGGAAATGAGACTGAAGAGGGGTACAAAGGGGACTTCAACTTTACAAGTCTAATGTTTCATTTCAATTAATATTTAAAGATCCAAAGCAGAAGTAAGAAAATGCCAATCTGGGAGGCAGGTTCTTGTAATATTTTTCTCAAAATTTTCTTGTGTTTTTAAAATTGTTCCCCTGCCCTGAACATAAGGGTAAAGAAAGATTTAGTTACATGTTCAGGCTTGGCAGAACATTGCTTATGAAAGGGGATTCAGATGTTTTATGGACAAGCTCTAGCAAACTTAAAAGGAGAAAATAAATGCTATGTCATTTAAACTGTTGCCAAGCGTGGTTAAAGATACAAAGCTTCTCAACCCATGTTTCACATCTGACATGTTTAGAATGTGAAGTTTGCATGTTGGCAGACGGCCAGTAAACACATTCACCTATAAGACTGAGAAATCTGTCATTGGAACAACAAAAACTGTGAGATAGACTTAGGTGGATCAGAAAAAAAAAAAACTATTATAAAATGAAATTCGAAGTTTCAGGTATCTTGAGAATCCTGGTATCAATAAACAAATTACTAAAGTTAATACAACTCCTTAAACAATGTCTGCATCCTCTTGTAAGAAACATTGTTGAAAAGTCTGTGCAATGTGAGATGAGGTGCCTCTGCTTCCCAGAGCCATATCCTTCCTCTAGCATGATGGAAATCTCCATGGAAGATGTGGGAGAGAGAATTTGAACAGGGTGTCCATCAAAATGTCATTTCTGGAAGACATTCTATCCATGGTAATTCCTTTCTGCTGTCAAGTTCCCTCTCTCTCCTTCCTTTTTTAAAAAATATTCTTTTGGGACCTCAGTTATAAATAAGTGAATTATTATCATCTGTGATTTTGGCATGATCTCTCTCTTATTTATTTTTTATGTACTTACATATCAGTTAATTTACTTCTTCTTCTCCCTTTACTCCCTTCTTTTCCTATAGGCCTCTATGCTATTCTGTCTAATGTATATTCAATGCACATTAAATTTATTTAATTCATTTGTATATATCCTTATAAAGTATTTATTGTTTAGTACACATGTACCTTATATAAATAGCATTCTGGTTTGTCCTTAAGCAGAATTTTTAAAAACCCATCTATGCAACACTGTGTATATGTAATCTACTGTTACTAATTTCTGCACAATACTCCATGAAGAGAATCACCAAGTTGCCTACCCACTTTCACAGTGGTGGACACCAACTTTCCTTTGACGTTCTTGCCACCACAGTGATGCTACAGTGAACATCCATATGTACATCTCTCTATGGACCTGTGTGAGAATTTTCTGGAAATACACACTCAGGTGCAGGATTGCTGGATCATGCAGCATCACTTACATAATTTACATAAATAGTTTCAGATTGTTCTTTAAAGTGACCAAATAAGCCAACAATCCCATTAGCAATGCAAATTGCTAATGTAAATTCCCACTCCCACCAACACTTGGCGTTACATAGCACATGAGTCAGAAAACTATGGCCCATTGATATGGGAGGGGGGCAGGGGGCAGGGAGTGCTGGGAGAAGAAGGCTGGGTCCCTGGCGAGGACTCCACCCCAACTGTGCCCATGGACCTAGGGAACAGGAATTTCTGAATGAATGAGAACAGGCATTTCTGTTTTTGTGTCCAAATGTTGCAATTCCCAAAACCACCCTGGCCCACTACGCCCTCATCCTGTGCCTGGTGGGAAGAGACACAGGCAGCTGGACATCCAGAGAAACAAACCGGGGGAAGAGCACACCGACAGGCGGCGGCAGACGCCAGCAGGCCGGCAGGCCATCGACTGGGGAAACCACGGAGAGTTTGTGGGGGCGGGGTGGGAGGAGCCTGACTGAGCGGCCCAACTCCAGAGGAAACCACCTTCCCACTCCATCCCCCTTCTGGCTCCACCATCTGCTGAGAGCTACTTCCACTCAATAAAACCTTGCACTCATCCTCCAAGCCCATGTGTGATCCGATTCCTCCGGTACACCAAGGCAGGAAACCCTGGGATACAGAAAGCCCTCTGTCCTTGCAATAAGGCAGGGGGTCTAATTGAGCTAGCTAACACAACCCACCTATGGAGGGAGGCTAACCTGAAAGAGTACCCTGTACACACATCCACTGGGGCTTCAGCTGTAAACACTCACTCCTAGACGCTGCCGTGGGGTCAGAGCCCCACAGCCTGCCCATCTGCACGCTTCCCCTAGAAGTCTGAGCAGCGGGGCACGGAAGAAGCCAGTCATGCCCCCATTGCCATGCCCCCATTGCACGCCCTGCGAGGGGAACAAGGAAACTTTTCCCGTTTCACCATGAGCCAAATAGAACCCCAGCCCGTTTTTACAAAGTTTTATTAGAACCCAGCCACACTCATTTGCTTACATATTGTCTATAAATGTAATGATACAATGCAATGGTACAATGGCAACATTCAGTAGTTGCAACAGAGACCATGTGCCCCACAAAGCCTAAATTATGTGCTCTCTGTCCCTTTACAGAATAAGTTTGCTAGGCTCTAATAGAGCACTCTATTTTTTGCAAATCTAATACCTGTAAAGTAATATGTAATTGTTATTTTAATTTTGAAATCTCTCAGAAATAATACTTTCGAGAATTCTTTCACAGGCTTTCTTAAGGATTCATCTTCTACGAAGTTCCATTCATGTCTCAAGAGAGATTTTGCACAGGGTGTCCACCAAAATGTCATTTCCGGGAGACATTCCATCCATGGCAATTCCTTTGTGATATCAAGTTCCCTCTCTCCCCCCTCCGCTTTTTGTTTCTAGTTTTCTTTTTGGACCTCAGATGCAAATAATTTAGTCAATCACATTTCTTATTTTATGGCATACTAAAAATTTTTCCTTCCAAATCTCTTTCCCATTGGTTCCAGAGTTGCAAGAGGCTTTAGTCTTAATCAGTTTGAGAATATTTAGAACCTCACAGAACACATCAACAGACTCACAAGATCATGTAAATAAATGAGCCCTCAGAGGTAACATAAACTAACTTCTTCATGTTGTGGATTAGGACATTGGTCTTACATAAGGTCATACAGTAAATAAGTGGCCAGGATGCAACTCAGTCCTTCTCCTTTGAGCCATGGTCTAGTGCTTTTTCCTCACCACCAACATAGAGGTCCTCCTCTGAGTTGCATTTGCAGGTAGGTCATAAGGCAAACACCCATACTCTTGTCCCTCAGTGACCAGTGAGATTACACTGTGAAGTTCCTAATTAGAAATAGAACTGTCCCCTGCACCCTTTGATCAGTGCTTTTCTCAGTGGCAAGTTAGTTGAACCCAGCAGGCCCCTAGCTAACTTGCAAGTCCTAGTCTCCCTGCAAAGGAATTGCCAACAGGGAAGTATCTTTATGTAATGGTGGTTCTCGTCTACCACATTCCTGATCACCTTTCCACAGGATACACTTTGACTTGAATGCTAAAGGTTAAGGCACTGATTATTTCTTTGCTTCTATACAAATAAACTTTCTAACTAGTGATTTAAAGAGAAGGGGTTGGGGGCCGGGCACGGTGGCTAACGCCTGTAATCCCAACACTTTGGGATTTTTTTTTCTCAAAAAAAAAAAAGAGAGAGAGAGAGAGAGAGAAGGGGTTGGGGATTGGGTGAGTCCTATATTCCATATAAATAACCAATATATAATTTATTTTAATTAGGCCCATAACATTTCATCGAAAACTTCTTCCCTGGGATGGAGTAAAACATCATAAGAAAAACAAAGAAAAATCACACTTACTAGTGCAAAAGGTATGGCTTTGGTATGTTGAGGCACCAGAATAGGAAAAGCTGCAAGTTTCTGGGGAAGTTATCTCTATACAGAGCCCACCCTCCATGCCTGACATCATGCCCCTCCCTTCCACTCAGGTCCCAGCTCAGCCTATGCACAGACAGTGTGGACCTTGATGTCTCATTATTCCAGGGCTCTTTTGGTTAGTTTTCCTTCATCTATAAGGGTTTTTTTAGAATGTCCCACACATACTGGCAAGACCTATTTAACTACTGAGAACCACAAACCACGGTGATTGAGAGGATTGAAACAACAGATGCTCAGCCAGTGAGCATCAGGTAAGTTTATGAGCAAATCCTAAGGTCCCTCCTCAGGCTGGGGAGAAGGCCCGATCTAGGAGAAAGTCAGGGCACTGGTCATAAAGACATAAGGACAGAAGCCCAATCATTTAAACTGGGACAGGAGTCATCCAAAAGACAGGGGGCAGAAGGGGGTGATATCAGCTGGGCCAGTTAGATGGCGAAGGCTAAAATGCTAAAATCAGTCTTTTAGTGCTCTTTACTCAGGTTTGGCTAGGCATGTTTTATAGGCCATTGTAAATTATGGAGCAAACAAATCAACTTAAGTGCAGCCATATAACTAAATTGAAATGTGGTGTGTGTGTGTGTATGTGTGTGTGTGTGTGCATGTGTGTCTGAGTGTGTGTGTGAGTGCATGTGTATGCATGTATGTATGTGTGCATGTGTGTGGGTAGAAAAGGTACTGAAGGCAATAGCCATACATAGTTAGAAATAAGAGGAAAATACCTATCAGAAGACTAGAACAGATCTAGCTACTTGAACTGTTGAAATGATAAGCCCACCTGTATCTAGGGATTCAAGAAGCAGAATTACCAATGCTGACATTAGTCAATTCAACTATGGGTAGAAATTCTCCAGCTAGACATTTCCATGTTCAGATGCTAGATTTTGTTCTTATGGCCATCTCCCTCTTTTTTGACCCAGAATCTTCTTTCATGACTGTGACCCTTGCGATTCTGAAACTGGGGATAGAACCACTAATAATCTCTCTACAGCTCCAAAGTATACATCAGTGACAAAAAAAAAATGTGAACTATGAAGATTTGTGTTCTAGTTACTAAATTATTGCTGCTCACCTACAAGTACACCCTTCATTGCCTGCTCTATGATAATACAGAGGGATCCTATGAATATTTCTCCTTGGCCAGCTGACACAATGTTAAACCTTGTCAATAGAAAGGACTGGAAAGACACTGGGGGAAAGATGTATTCTCTCCCTGGCTTCTGTGTTCTTCACCAGGCACAAGCAGCACATGTGGATTCAGTGGTGACCAACTCTTGCAATGCACGTGGCTTTCCACAGAGCAAATTTCCAGCAAGTCCACCAGTGTGGCATCTCAGCAAACCTCACCACCATCCAGTGAGTCACAGCTGTGTTCTCTCCAACACAGTCTGGACTTCAGCCTGGGGGTGAGGGTGGGGAATTATCTTCCTATCTCAGACCTAGGAGCAGTAACAGATTTTAATACCTGCTATTCCTATATTTTTTAGTGTTCTCTTTACCTCCCACTAGCCAGTCCCCCTTTATCTCAATCCCCTGTAATAGTTAATAATTCTTTATATTAACCATCTGTGTACAAATTAATATATGGATTTTTCTCCCTCCTGATTAGACTCTGACTGATAAAGAATTGGTACTGGGAATGGTACCAGGAAGAAAGATTGATTTGGTCATACCCTTGGGCTTGAGCACAGTGCTGAGATTCTTGCCAGTGGGAAATGAAATGAAAATAATCCATATGGTGTAGCATCATGATTCATCAAGCCGTCACTTATGATTAATTGTGGCGAGGTACCAATCAAGTCAAGTGTCATGACAGTCAAATGGCCACTTGACCCTCATGGATGTAATGATGACTGTAAGGACTCAGGTGGTGCATCGTTTTGGGGCTTTTGAGTGCTGGCAGAAAGAAAATCTTGGGCCCAAGTCATTTAACCCTGAGTTCAAGTCACCATCTAGAGTTTCCATGACAACCCTAAAGGAATCACTTATTTCTTATAGCCACAGGGCCAAGATTTCTGAAAATCAAACACAACATTTATTTGTGTGAGATTAACTCTGAACCTCCCTTACAGTGGAAACAAGTAAACTGACCCTCCGCTGTCTTGAGAAGAGTGGTGTGCTCTTATTGAAAATCCTGTGATAACCTCAGCTAGAGTGGCCTTGAAACAGGATGCTTGCTCTCCTTAGAATCCACCACAACCACCCCTGTTGCCACGAGATTCATAACTAGAGTCAAATTTCAACATATTCTAAGTGGACAGGAGCATGCTACAACCCAGGAGAAACTTGCTTACACACCAAAAGACTTGCAAGATTTTACTAATACATATCTGCAGAAACCTGCAAGAACGTGTACAAAAAATAGACTTTTAAAGGTCTAGACCAAGGAAGGAGGAATATAACAACAGATTGACCCAAATTTGTTGATGTGATGGCACTCACTAGAGATTTCAGATTTATCACATTTAACCGTGCAACTGGAGGCAGCTAAAATAGCTTGTTTAATGGACTGAAACTTGAATTCAACAGTGATCTACATGTAATGAGGCTGAGATGCCAGAACTTCTCTAGCATGATGTGGAGGAGAGAGACCAAAGGCGCAGGGAAAGAGAACATTAGACTGCATTTACCATACGCAGTGTGCATCCCACAACTATGTTCCACATAAAAGCCTAGAAGACACCGCCTTCATTGAGAAATACATCAACAAGAGGAGTCCTTGAACAGCTTTGTGTTAGTTAACTCTTCACTGTAGGCCAGATGGTAGGGGCTGACCTCCTCCAAATGGACTCCCTGGTATCAGAGGGGAGTAGGGAATCCCAGAGCAGCAGAGAAAAGTTAGCAGTACTTACCCACCCCAAAAGATAAGGTAGGCACATCTACTGGGAAAGACAGGAGGAACAGACCAACCATCAAAGTACCTTGGCCTACGGGGCTCTTTGGCAGTGGCTCATTGATCATAGCGTCCCTAGAAACAAAATGTGTAGGTGGCCTATTAGAGCATAACTTGGTCTACTCAACAAACTTAGGGCCTGGTAGCCAAACATTGTGACTTGAGTTGTTGCAGTAGAGGGTCATGACCTTTCATGCAATTTTAGATCTAAATTATTTCACAGACACAGAACTCCTTGATTACAGGAGAGGCTGAATCCCCTGGAGGAAAGACCCTGTACCACTGCTGCAAGAAAACACTGTAAATCTTCCCCTAAGATTTCCCCAAAAGAAAATCAGCCTACCCATTTAAGTTCCCTTCAACTAATTGTTCTTAAAACTGTCTCTTAAAGTGTCAAAAAAGCAGCAAACAAACTGACAAAAAAATTCCAAAGAGTTTTTAATTTTATTTAAATTGGTAACTAGGTAAATTGATCGTTAAAATGAATCTTGGCCGAGCGTGGTGGTTCATGCCTGTAATCACAGCACTTTGGGAGGCCAAGGTGGGCAGATCACCTGAGATCAGGAGTTTGAGACCAGCCTAACCAACATGGAGAAATCCTGTCTCTACTAAAAAAAGAAAAAAAAAAAATTCAAAAATTAGCTGGCGTGGTGGCACATGCCTGTAATCCAAGCTACTCGGGAGGCAGAGGCAGAAGAATTGCTTGAATCTGGGAGGTGGAGGTTGCAGTGAGCTGAGATCATGCCATTGCACTCCAGCCTGGGCAATAAGAGCAAAAACCCATCTCAAAAAAAAAAAAAAAAAAAATTGAATTAACCCTAAGCAATTCTCCATGGCCAATACCTCATGTTTGTTTTCATCTGTGGCTTTCCAGAACCATTTTTGCTGTTGACTTCCTGTCTACTCACTGTGGGGAAAGTGAGCCCACTCAGCTCAAAAGAATCCTTGGTGCTGAAAATTTTGGAAGCCAGTAAACCGTTCGCCCTTACTCTCGTCCAGCGGGAGAATCTATAATCCTAGACACCAGCTACCCTTGCAGACCAATGCAGACCCACTGACTTAGATGACTCAAGCTCATTGTGCTCAAATGTGACCTGAAGGAAATCTACATAGGGGTGAGCGTAGGAATGAAAGCACTCCAAGAGTCTTATTTATCATACTTAACCAGTCACATTTTTATTAGCAGCTAGCAGCAAAAGGGTCTTCTGAAAGACCAGGCAGCATCAAGAAAGATAAACAAGAGAGGATTTGCTAAAGTGAAATGAATTGACATCATCAGGAAATGCAAGCAGCAGTGTGATAGTCCATGGTTGCTGAAAGGTATTCTTGGTTAAGAAAGATCTCTTTGTGCCTGGACAAGTTACCTGGTCAGCACCTGGAAAGAATGTGGAGGTAGACTCACGGTAAAGTTAGAAAGCAGGCAGCATTTGTACTCGGTGGGAGGCAGGCACCCAGGGATGGCTATGCATTTATAGACAGCGGCAGACCCTCAGAGGAGGTGTGAAGAGTGCTCCATTAACAAAGTGTTGCCTTGCAGAAGCTGGACTCACAGCTGGATTGGCATGAAGTTGGCAAGCAATTGGAGGCACCACTGGGTGATGTGCCTAAACCAGTCACACAGCAAGCTGATTTGCAGCCACTCTGGTTATAGGAAGTGGGTCCATCACAGGTTGGTTGGCCAGAAATCACAGTGTCACAGGAAGCTGGTTTGCAACAGTCCTTTGCGGAACAAGGGACCTGGCAGTTAGCCACTGGCTGGTAGATGAAGCATGTGGAAGCAGCCGGTTGGCTGTGAAGTGGCTGGCAAAGGGAAGGCACGCAGCAAGTAGTATTGCAAGAACTGAACACACAAGTCGATGGCTGGCAGGAAACAGGCATGTAGAGGGCTGATCGGCAAGGCTTGAAAATATAGCAGATGGGTTGATAATAAGTTGATTTACAGGGCTGGCCTTCACCACTGACGGGTTGACATGAACTTCCTTGGCACCCAGTTGGTTGGCATGGACTAACTGTACAGACGGTTGGTAGGCAAGAAGTTTCCGGACAGGAGGTCACTTCAGAGCAGGATGGCTGGCAGGATCCAGCATCACAGCAGACTGATTGGCCACAAGCTGCCTGACATGATCCAGACATGCAGACAGATTCCTGGCAGGATTTTTGCTGGCAGGGACTGGCATTGCAGCACTTTTCCTGACAACAAGTAGATTCCGAGCAGGATGGCTGACATGAGCTAACCAGACAAGGAGGCTGACCAGTGCCAGACTGATAGCAGGCTGCGTGGGAGCACATAGGTTGGCAAACAAAACCCACACAAGATGTTGCTGGGATGCAGGTAGGTTGACACGAAGCAAGATCACAGCCACTTGGGGCACCAATGGATGGCTGACAGCTTTCTTGGCATGTGACCAGTTGCCACGTTCTGCTGTGGCAGGAACTAGGCAAACAGAGAGCATGCCGAAAGTCGCTTCTAATTGGGTATGTGGTGATGGTGGGCACAGCTGGAATGGCTGTGGTGTTTCCAGGACAACAGCTGTCTGCCATGGTGCTGGTGCTGACCTTTCTGGGAAGTCGCAAGCTCAGTATACCTGCATTTGAAAGACATCCGATACAGAGGGGCTTTTATAGTCCTTCACTAGGGGTGGTGGCACAACATGCAGCATCTTTCCTTGTTATTGTTTTTACTCACTTGCATGCAAACATCTGATTAACAGGCTTCAGGAGCCTGGGAGATGTTGTTCCAGCTTTGAAAATGTGTCTGTTGAGTCGGGAGTTCTGCACTGCATTTGGATTCGTTGACACTGCGCCTGCTCTTGGATGAGCTGTCTCTTTTACAGGCTGCTCCCCAGCCTTACTGAAGCAGGCCTTTCCTGGCACTAACCTTTCATCAGGAGGCCTCTACCAAGCCAGAGCGGCCCTGCTCTTCCTCCAGGAACGCAGCTTTGCGCTGTTCAATCAGAAATGAAGCCTTGACCCAGTTTGGGGAGGGGGTGTCAAGACGGGAAATGGAAAATTAGTCCATGGAACCCAGGGACACTTAAGTGTCTCCACCTCTTTTTAAAACCTTCCCATTTAGCATTCCTGAAACTTGTTTACTGTACTATTACTAATAATAACAATAGAAATGGCTTTCATTTATTGCATAGTTACTAGACCAAGCCCTTGACTGCATTTTTCATTGGATCCTCACAATGACTTTAGTAAGTATAATTGTCATCACTATGTTAGAAGTGGCAAAAAAAAAAAAAGTAATAAATACAGAAGAAACCAGGTTTAAAACGAAGTTAATATTAAAATGTAAAACTTCATTGGCCTTTTTAGGAAGCCTAAAATCTCCCCCAAATTGGTTCCTCTCAATATTTTTTTAGAACAGAAAAGAAAAAACTGGAAGAAGTGGCAAAACTAACTCATAGATTTTAAATCATGTTCCCAAAATTATGCAAATGATAAGGCATAGAAACAAAATTCAAACCTAGCTTTGTCTGACTGCCAAACCCCTAATGTTAACCACCTATAAGACTCCCTGATTCTGGGGAGGCAGGGAGAGGGCGACACTGATATAGTGGCTGCAGGCTGACACTCCTATGGCAGCAGGCCGGCTCGTGGGCAGGTTGCCCAGGCCCCACCCAGGGGATCCTCCGCCCATTCCAGTGACTGTAATCAGCAGCTAGACCACACTGGTGTGAGTACTTACCTCTGCTTATCAATACACTCAAACACAGTCTTTTAATTTTGGAAATATAAAAAACTGCCAAATATTTCATCGAGAAGGATCAAACCCACCCCAGGGCATCAACAGCATATGAATTCTATACAAATAAAAACACAACAGCCAGAAGTGATAATAAAAAAAAAAATCACTGAAAAGTGGTGTTAACGTTAAACCAATCTCTTCCAAGAGGAATTCATGAGGGACTTTCTTGGCCCTTCTGCTTTTCCTCTGGGCTTGTCCTGGCTCCGCATCACCAGCCAGGTCCAGTGTTCTACACCAGCCAACGTCCTGGCCTGGTTCATGCTGGAGCGCATGACGGAGTGGAAAGATCATGGTGCGGGGAGCCAGATGGGGCTGGCCTTGATTTCTGGGTCTGCCACTAACTCAGTCTGTTGGATGTGTTAGCTATTTACCTAAGTCTCCAAAGTACGGCGATTTCATCAACTGCATTGCCGTGTCTCAGATTCTTTTTTTATGGGTGTTTGTTTGTTTTGGTTGCTTCACAAATTATTGAAAATACTGGAAACGCTGGAGGGTACTTTGCAAACCCCCAGCTACAAAACGCCTTCTCCTTGGCACCCTCCTCACCCTCATTTTAAAAAGAAGAGAAACGTTTTTGATCAGAACAATGTCTGGAAAACCTTCTCCCCTGTCATTGAAACGCCTTTTTCCCCACAATTGGTTTCTATGTCACACCATGGATCACTTCTTTTGCCCTCCTTCTTGTCTCTATTCATGTTGGCATCTTTCAATCTGCAAGAATCCATGCACCGTGGTTTATTGCTGAATATTTACACCCCAAAGCTCTTCATCTTCCCAAAGGAAGTATTTAATACTTTCAGTCTTACTAAATATGTCAATCAAAATGGGAACATGAGTATAATTGAAAAATCACATCAACTTCAGTCCAATATCCTATACCACTTTTATAGTTTTAAAGCAATCCATTCTCCATCCATTTTTCTCTAAGTGATTCTGCTCTTGTTTTCTTTCCTCCTAAAGGAACCTCTCAATCGCAAGAACAGCTGTCTTGCTGTAGTTCAAGGCACTAAAAACACGCAGTGTATCAACAAAGACACCTTGTGACCACATTGAGAAATATGATGATCCACACAGAACCTAGGCTTTGGAAATAATTGGGTTTTAGTCATTTGCATGTTACTTATTAGCCACGACAATCGTGAATTTTATCACTCCTTTCATATATGTGTGTGTGTGTATATATATGTATGTTTGTGTATGTGCGTATGTGTATAAAGGCATGTATACTCATACATATGTGTGCCTGCGGTTTTTGAACAATACACTCACGTATGTTTGAGTGTGTGTATATATATACACACACATTATATTAATATACATAAATATATACACACGTATGGTTTTCCGGAGCTTGTTTATATCAATCAACATTATGTTGGTAAGATTCACCCATGCTATTGCATGTCCCCGTGTCCAGTCATTTTCACAGTATGATATCCCATTGTGTGAATATACTACAATTTACTTGTCCATGGATGGGCACTTGGATTGTTTGTCCTTCAAATTCTGCATCTTATGTACAGGGAAAAAATAGGAGAGAATACATATTACTTCACAGAATTGCTGTAATCCGTATGAAATACTTAGTCCAGTACTTGGTACAGAGGTTCAAAACCCTAGCCAACTCCTCTCTCTCTCTCTCTCAGCTGTTTTTTTGTTTTTGTTTTTTTAGACAGAGTCTGTCTCTGTCACCCAGGTTGGAGTGCAATGGCGCGATCTTGGCTCACTGCAACCTCCTCCTCCCGGGTTCAAGCAATTCTCCTGCCTCAATCTCCTAGTAACTGGGACTACAGGTGTGCGCCTCCACGACCAACTAATTTTTGTATTTTTAGTAGAGATGGGGTTTCACCATGTTGGCCAGGCTGGTTTTGAACTCCTGACCTCAGATGATTCGCCCGCCTGGACCTCCCAAAGTGCTGGGATTACAGGCATTAGCCACAGCATCCGGCTGGCCAGCTCCACTCTTGACTCTGGAAGGAGACAATGATAAATCCCAATGGCTTGATGAGACAGTAACTCCAACATCAATGTGGTAAGTTTTGCTTCTGACTTTCTCCCTCTGCCATAGTCTGACCCAGTGATTCTCAAACAGGGGTGATTTTTGCACTCCCAGGCAATGTTTGGCAATGTCTGGAGACATTTGTGATCATCACCCTCAAGGGATGCTACTAGAATCTGGTTCATAGAGGCCAGCGATGCTGCTTAACATCCTACAATTCACAGGACAGCCATTACAACAAAGAATCACCCAGCCCAAAATGTCAATAACACTGGAGTTGAGAAGCCCTGGTCGACCCTCACACTGTGCTCTTGATGACTCAACCTGCACCTTGAGGACAAGGAATAGGCCTCCATTCTGTGCAGTAAGTGTAGGGAGTGACTGCTTTGAAGAGACTCTGTCCTTGGAGATTGTAAGATATGGAATTTATCCTATGAGTGTCTTGGAGGAACTAGGAGAACATAAACAAAATTCTCACACAAGAAATCCAAGTTACCCAACCTTCTCTGCTGTAAGTATGATCTCTGATCTCCACTTATTTTTCTTCCACTGTGGACCCAAAAACAATTGGCTTCCTTTCCTCCCTGGCCTCTCTATATCCAGAACCATGTTCTTCCATTGAGTTCTCCACACCAAGGCCAGAGGAATGTTCCAAAACCCAGTGCTCTTCCTGTCACCTCCCTGCATGCAGCCCCTTGATGCCTTCATGTCAGCCCTGCAACAAACCCAAACACCTCTGTCTAGCATGCAAGGCCCAACATAGACAGATCACTGTCTACAATCTGACCTCGTGGCTCATTCCTCAAAGAACAACTCTGCCCACGCCTCACCTAATGAACAATTTGCTCTCAAGCCCCATTCACTTGTACATGTCTCCTTTGCCTAGAAAACTTTTCCTTTCCTGTTTGTAGCCGGTTGATTCATGCTCGTACTGAAAGACTCGATGCCAGTATCACATTCTCCAATAATTCTTTCCTTGTTCCCCCACCACGCTCTGCTGAGTTCATGGTGCTCTGTGCTTATCTCCGAGTACTTGGCACAAAGGAATGTCATAATTGTCTTGCTGCCCACCAGAGAGTGAGCTTCTTGAGAGCAAAGACTGAGACTTCTGTTTATCCTTAGAGCTAAACACAATCCCTGGCACCTAGCTGCTATCTAATAATGCCTGAGGGATGGGTGGGTGGATGGATGGTTGAATGAAGCTGCTGTCGAAGAAAAAGCAAGTCACCGATGAGACTATGGCATTAATGGAAGAGCAAGGAGAACAGCAAGTCGCTTCAGCTTAACCACCTTTATTGGACAGTTACATGTTTTACTTGATTGGAGAAGTCCCTAAGGAACACAAGCATGCACAGCAAGAGAGCACATACGTGGTGACAGAAAAGACTACGTGCAGGAAAGAGACCTGAGATGATGTGGCAAAGCAGTTCTTCTCAGCTTAATTGCAGCAGAAGACAAGAACCTGGAATGTCTCCCTCTCACTGTCCAGAAGGGCTTCATTTCAGTGATCAGGATACTGACATTTCTGATGAGTTCTTTGAGGTGTAAGCAGATGGTGAGTAACAGTGCAGAAAGAAAGAGCTCCTAGCTAAGTCATAATGAGCTTTGGGGAGGACAGTGTAGTTTTGTCTCTAGCTGGTGGCTTGCTTTGCAAGAATTGGGGAGCTGAAGCCAGTTTAGCAGTTGGCAGGCTTGCTGGCAGCAGGCTGAGCTGCTGCAGCCTCACGGTTGGTTGGGCTGATGGGTTTGGCCTCAGTGGGCTGGCAGGGACCCTCTTCTGAGACATCCGCCTTGCAGGGGGTTGAGTCAACACAATCCACTTGGCTGGAAGTGGATTTTTTGCAATCCCGTTTGCAAGAGTCGGACTCAGTGCAAGACGGGCGGAAGCAGACTGGGCGGTAAGAGTAGGAAGTGACACAGGCCGGGCGGCGCAGGATGGAGTAGCATGGGCGGTAACAGGAGGGACGGTAGGAGATGGATGTCACATATGGCTGCCTATAGGTGAAGAGTCCAGAGCAGATTGGGCGGCAGATCGGACGGGAGACCGGGCGGTAGGAAACCGTAGCACTGCAAGGCTGTTTGCTGGAACTGGGTATGTAGAAAGTCCTAGGACAAGTTGGTCGGCAGATGGCAGATGCAGAAGACCCTGGACGGCAGGAAAGAGGTCGGCAGGAGGTAGATGGGCAGGAAACTGGCTCAGGGCAGACAGAACGACAGCGCTTGACTACATAGCAAGTAGGTTGGCATGGACTGGGCACACAGACAGCTGGTGAGCAGGGGCTGGGCTCAGAGCAGATGGGTTGGCAGATACTGGAGACACAACAAGAAGGCTCTTGGCAAGTGCTGGGGACACAAGATGGCTCGCACGGGCTCTGAACACAGCAGACAGGGCGGAGGCAAACTGGCTCACAGACCAGAGCCACACAGGTGGCTGGCTGGCAGATGCTAGACTCTGAGCAAGATGGCTCACAAGGGCTGGGGTCACAGCAGACAGCCTGGCAGCCACTGGTCACAGAGCAGGTAGGTGTCGGGCACACCGGCTGACAGCAGGCAGGCTCACAGACCACAGGTTGGCAGGAACTAGGCAGGGTGCAGACAGCTGAACAGCAGCTGGGCTCACAGACAACTGGCTGGCAGCAGCTGGATTTGCAGAGGACAGGCTGACAGGAAGTGGGCACACAGAGGACTGGTTGGCAAGAAGTGGTCTCAGCGCATACAGGTTGGCAGCAGCTGCTCACGGAGCAAGAAGGCTCACAAATAGCAGGCTCACAGCACACAGGTTGAGCACAGCTGCTCACGGAGCAAGAAGGTTCACAAATGGTGGCCTCAAAGCACACAGGTTGGCAGCAGCCGCTCACGGAGCAAGAAGGCTCACAGGTGGTGGCCTCACAGCACACGGATTGGCAGCAGCTGCTCACTGAGCAAGAAGGCTCACAAATAGCAGGCTCACAGCACACAGGTTGGCAGCAGCTGCTCACAGAGCAAGAAGGCTCACGAATGGCAGGCTCACAGCACAGGGGTTGGGCACAGCTGTTCACAGGACAGGAGGGCTGACAGCACTGTGGTCCACAGCTGGATGATCCGCAGCTATCTTGACAAGTCACCAGCTGCCATGTCTGGCTCTGGCAGGAACTGGGCAGGCAGATGGGGCCTCCACAGCTCACCTCGGTGGAGCAGAGAGAGATGGCTGGCACGGAGAAGCATTTCCTAGAACAGCAACTACCAGACATGGTGGAGGTGGCCGTGCTTCCTTGTGCTGAGTGCTGAGAGGTCGCTGCCTGACTGTGACAGCTCCCTGACGCCCTCACTTTTATATCCCCTCACTGGCGTGTTCTGTTTGGGACTCCTGCATCTTTTCCTCATTGTTGTTTGAGCCAGTTTGCAGAGGAACATCTTATTATACCACCGTTTGTTGATCTGGAAGCTGTTTATCTACCCATAAAGAAGCTGTTTATTTATTGATGTGCTAAATTTGGGATCCTCAGAGCTACAGATAGTCTTGGAAGAAGCACCCTCACCTCCAAACTGGATGATCTATGTTTCTGAGCATTGTGAACAGGGAAAGAAGAATGAAACTTATAATTTATCCACCTTCTAGTCTTCCATACAAGGCCCTGGGTTGGGTTCAGAGGATGCCACAGGAATAAGACCTATTCACCCATTCTCTTGAATCTTATTGTCTAGTGGGCAGATAAGCATGCAGACAAACTCACTGCAATACAATGATAAGTTCAACAACAGACATACAGAGATTAATTGAGAGAAGAGGTGATGAATTCAGTTGGGAGAAGAACAACTGGACTGGATTTTAAATGACTGCACCTCACAGCAATGATCTTACTTAAAACCACCAGCAATCCCACGAGGCAGAGATTTTTCTCCACCATGAGAAATGAATAAATGGGCCAGGAACCATGGCTCATGCCTGTAATCCCAACACTTTGGGAGGCCGAGGCAGGCGGATCACCTGAGGTCAGGAGTTTGAGACCAGATTGGCTAACAAGGCGAAACCCCATCTCCACTAAAAATACAAAAATTAGCCAGGCAAGGTGGTGCACAACTCTAATCCCAAATGCTTGGGAGGCTGAGGCAGGAGAATCACTTGAACCTGGGAGGTAGAGGTTGCAGTGAGCCAAGATCAAGCCACTGCACTCCTGCCTGGGTGACAGAGATAGACTCTGTCAAAAAAAAAAAGAAAGAAAGAAAGAAAGAGAGAGAGAGAGAGAGAGAGAGAGAGAGAGAGAGAGAGAGAGAGAGAGAAAGAAAGAAAGAAAGAAAGAAAGAAAGAAAGAAAGAAAGAAAGAAAGAAAGAAAGAAAGAAAGAAAGAAAGAAAAGAAAGAAGAAAGAAAAAGAAATGAAGAAATGGGGGCAGAGGGTCAGAAAGTTTCAGTCACTTGCTGAAGATCACACACAGCCTGTCCCTGATCTAAGGCTGCTGTCCCTCCTTCTCACCAACCTGTCCAGACCTACCTTTCTCAGAAGACTTCGTCAAAGTCACATACCGTCGGCTCAGCCCACCGCCATCCTCCATGCTATCCCATAAGCATAGAACATTGGCTTGACCTGTCCCTGGAAAGCATGTGACCCAGCCTTTCTGCTCCTCCTCAAGCATTCATTAGACCTCCAGGGTCTTCCTTGCTTTTAACGATTTTGACAGTTCCTTTAAAAAAAATTTTTTTTAAAGTCTCCAAGACCCAAAGGGTAAAGAGTGAAAACAGGAGACTTCTCAGGTGTGTCTCTCAAAGACTTTGTAAACAAGAGACTCGTCTTTGCTACTCTTGAGACAGATGAAGGGAGAAATGAATCGTAGGTTTCTGAACACCAGGACTTAACATCTTGCTCAGTGAAGGGCCTAGTTTTCCTCCACCATGCGTTTTCATCAACACAAAAGGCAGGCTCTTGCTTGGAAAAGCTGAGGCATTCTGCCGTCCATTGTGCCATCCATTCATCCCTCCCTTCATTTATTAATTCATGCAATCATTGACTCAGTTTCTCTTTTATTTCTGCACTCAATTCAGCCAACACTGGGTTCTGTGTGATGGATACAAAAAGAGTGAGTTGCAATTCTGGCCACAAGGAGCCTAAGTTTAAAAGAGAGATAGACACATCTATAAGCAAGTATGGTACAGACTGCAAGTGTTGTGAAAGAGGGATGCAGGGGGTGGATGCAGCAGAGAGAGATAGCTGGCATGGAGAGGCATTTCCTAGAACAGCATCTGCCAGACATGGTAGAGGTGGCCATGCTTCCTGTGAGTGCTGAGAGGTCACTGCCTGACTGTGACAGCTCCCTGAGACCCTCCCTTTGGAGGCACCCAGGAGAAATATTGACATGGTTTTTGGAGGCTGGGCATGGTGGCTCACACCTGTAATCCCAACACTTTGAGAGGCTGAGATGAGTGGATCACTTCAGGTCAGGAGTTCGAGACAAGCCTGGCCAACATGGAGAAAACCCGTCCCTACTAAAAATACAAAAATTACCTGGGCATGCTGGCATGTGCCTGTAATTGCAGCTACACTTGGGAGGCTGAGGCAGGAGAATTGCTTGAACCCGGGAGGCAGAGGTTGCAGTGCACCAAGATGGCACCACTGCACTCCACCCTGGGCGACAGAGCAAGACTCTGTCCCAAAGAAAAAGAAAAAAAAAAAAAAGACATGGTTTTTGGGCAATTAGAGAAGCCTTTGCAAGTAAAATGAAGGCTCAAAGAGAGTGGACAGGGCTGGGCGCAGTGGCTCACGCCTGTAATCCCAGCACTTTGGGAGGCCGAGGCGGGTGGATCACGAGGTCAGGAGATCGAGACCACGGTGAAACCCCATCTCTACTAAAAATACAAAAAATCAGCCAGGCGCGGTGGTGGGTGCTTGTAGTCCCAGCTACTCAGGAGGCTGAAGCAGGAGAATGGCGTGAACCCAGTAGGCAGAGCTTGCGGTGAGCCAAGATCACAACACTGCACTCCAGCCTGGGCGACACAGCGAGACTCTGTCTCAAAAAAATAAAAATAAAAATAAAGAGAGTGGACAAAAAGGGGGTCATAAAGGCAGGAAAAGGATAAGATGTGGAAATCAAAGACATAGAGCACATTACATTTGGCAAGCAGCAAATGATTCAACATAGCCAGGATGAAAAGCAGAGGGGATAGGAGGGAAAAGCAGTGGGGCTAGAGGGGTTACTAGGCACCCAATCATGAAAGGTCTTGTGGACCATGATTAAGAAGTTGTGTTTTTTTAATGATAATAAGGGTTTAAGCAGGGGAGTAACTTGATTGGGGTTGCCCTTTCAGAAAGATGTGTGCCCTCTCTCTGGAGGTGGAGAAGGGAGGGTGAGGGCAAGTCTGAAGGCAGGCAGACCATTAGGGGTCTGTGGCAGTTACTCAGAAGTTGCATGGCAACAACCTGAACTGGGCAGGTTCGGAGACCTGAGAGATGGGTTGTGGTGGCTGAAAATGGAAGATTAGGAACAGGGAGTGCCATTCTTTTAAATGTGGCTCTCAAGCAGTGGGCAAAGAGGACTTTTGGACAGGCCTGCAGAGGGAAAGGCAGAGCAGCCGCTGAGACCCTTCTCTTTTCCATTCACTTCTCTTCCTCAGCTAAACCAGCGGTGAATGGAAGTCTGCTCCACAAACAAATTTCTCATAAACTCTCTCAGCCCAGAAACCCATCCATTGTGCTGCAATGTTGTCTGTTCGAAGAATCCTTCCCTGCTAAATGAAAAGGAGGTCATTCAATGATGTAGCCCATTTCTACTTTATTCTTCTTTACAGCTCTTATCACCCCCTTGACCTCATATAAACACCATGAGGGCAAGGACCTTGTCTACACACAGATGTATACCCAGCACCCAGAGCAGCAGCTGATACATTGGAGGCACACAATTAGTATTTATTAAACGAATAAATGAGAACCTCTGTGGATAGCTAAGAAGGGCAAGCCTGTATCAGTAATTCAAAAATCACTACCTCTGCTTATGCATCCAGGAGGCATGACCATGAGCAATAGGATAATCAGCTGCTCTGAATCACAGCTACTCAATGCAGACTCTCTGGGCTCTGGACAGGTGCTTCCCATTGGCAGCTCCTGCTCTGGTTGTGGCTTTGTCTTGGGGGTTAAAGAACCAGTTCCTAGGAGGCCAATTCCAGCCAGAATGAAAATGGGTCAAATAGTAGAGTCTGAAACTGAGCCAGGGCAGAGTCAAATCTCAGGTTCTCTCCAAAAGAAGACACTAATAATACTGCTGGGTTCGTAAATGAAAGAAAAAAAATGAAAACACAATGACCTACCACTATATACCTGTTGGAACGGCTAGAAATAAAAAGACTGATAATATTAAGTGTTAGCAAGGACATAGACACTGGAACTCTCAGACATTGCTGGCTGGAATACAAAATGCTGTGGCCACTTTGCAAAACAACTGGGCAGTTTCATATAAGGTTAAGCAATCACTTACCATTTAAACAGCCATCCAATTGCTACATATTTATCCAAAATAAAACATACGTTCACTAAAAAAAAAAAAAAAATTTCTACGAGAACGCTCATAGCAGCTTTATTCATAATAGCCAGAAACGCAAAAGAATCCAAATGCCCGTAAGTAGGTGAATATATTTTTAATGTAGTTTATCTATACAATGGGATACTATTCAGTAGAAAAAAAAATGAATTATTGATGCCTGCAACAATAAATAGATACAAAACATGTTAGGCAAAACGAAAAAGAGTTCACACTGCATTATTTCTTTTATATGAAATTCTAGACATGGTGAAATCTATAGTAACATAAAGAACAGGTTGATGGTTGCCAGGGTCTGGGGATAGGGGAGGAACTGACTATAAGGGCAAACTGGGGAATTTTTGGGGTGATAGAAAGTTCCATAAAGATCTTGAGTGCAGTGGTGGTTACATAAGTATGTACAAATGTCAGATCACATCATACTGTTCAGTAAAAATGGGAACTTTTTATTATATGTAAATTATATTTCAATAAAGTTGACCATAAAAAAAGAAACAAAAAAAATTTTTAAAGAAAAAGGTAAAAGCAACATAATCCCAGTTTTTATCATAAATATGCTTAGAAAAGAGTCTGGAAAGCTTATCAGTAATAAACCGAGTGGTGAGCCTTCAGAATACTATTATTCTTTATATATTTTTGTATTTCTTCATTTTTCAAAGATCATTGCTATGCTTCTAATCAGAAAACAATTTTTCTTTGTCAAATGAAACATCACTTTGTAGGCATAAAAGTAAACGTTATTTTTCCAGGGCAAGAGCAAAATTAGTTGTATTCTACACACAGCTTAAGATCACTTTCAACAAGAGGTTGAACCAACTATCTTTTGAGTTTTAAGCTCCCAGGTAGACCCACACACCTCGGCTGGGCCGTGCCTAGCAGAGGTGTACTCACTCCCTGCTCCCTAGGACTCAGGCAGAAGACACATAGCTGGTTCCAGGTAAGACAACCTAGCACGGAAAAATGAGACTGGGCCGAGCATAAGGCTGGAAGAAGAGACTGTGCTGCGCAGAACATCCTCAGAAACTGTGAATTCACAAGCTTTGCCATTAGAAATCCTTTCCATTCAGAACCAATCTTGTTTTACCAACGCCTCCTCTCCGACTTTGCCAGAAAGTTCTGATCAAGCCTGAAGCCCTCCTGCAGAGCCATCCTAGGAGAACTGTAGTGCAGAAGAAAGCCATGCCCTTCAATCACCATTACATGTGGCCAGCATCAGCATTTGCCCAGGAGGTTTTAAAAACGCAGGTCCCGGGGAACTCTAGGCCCTAGAGCTAATGGGTAAAATCTCCAGTGATAAAACCCAAGGATCTATATTTTTAAAAGCTTTTCAGGTGAATCGCATGCAGCACACGGAAGCTTCTGTCTAGATCTACGGTTCTCAAACTTCAGTGCATAAGAATTATCTAAGGTTCTTGTTAAAAATACAGATTCCCAGGCCACGGTTGGGTGGATTCCGATTCTGTATGTCTTAGGGAGGGCCTCAGAATCTCCAGTTTTAACAAGCTCCCAGGTAATTCCGATGCAGGTGATCCAAAAACCACATTTCAAAAACCCTAAGGCAGATGCCAGAGTGAATTTTTCTAACCCAGTCCTCAGCAGGGAGATCAAGGAAGAGGCAAGAGAACTAATCAGGTTATGCCAGCATGCTCAAATTTATTAAGAGGATCACAAAGAAGGTAGACTTGTTTTTGCATCTCAGAAGCAGCAGAAAGCCAGGGCGAAGGATCAGTCCCAAAGACACCTTGAAGAAGAGGATGTCTTATAGTACAAGACATCGAACTTCACGTGAATCGATAAGTATTGGGGATTCACCCTTGAGCTTGGGGTCACTTTGCTGTGACCCAGTTTTAATGTTGCATCAGAGTACGGCTCTTGTTCTCAGTGCTTTGAAATACCAGAGCAGGCGTTGGAGAACAAGCTCTCCTCTGCAAATCAGAGAAAGGCAAGACACTGTCTTGGGGGCATGGAAGGTTCTGTACACGAGGGGCTGTCCCCCTGGAGCAGATGGAGGCTTTCGGTGGGACTGCATCAGTGGCGGAGGGAGAGGTCTTCATTTTGTGTCGCATACAGGTGTGGGCTGGCAGCACACAGGCCCACAGCACCCGGAGCCGCAGCAACTGGACCCACAGCAACTGGATCCGCAGCAGCCACCCCCGCAGCCCCCGCAGCCTCCGCAGCCTCCGCAGCCACCCCCGCAGCCAGATCCACAGCAGGATGATCCGCAGCAGCCGCCCCCGCAGCCAGAGCCCCCGCAGCCACAGCAGGAGCCGCAGCAGCCACAGCAGGCCGGCTGACAGCAGCACTCTTCACAGCAGTTTTGCTCCTGGGTGCAGCAGGTGAAGCAGTCCCCCGGGCAGCACCCCATGGTCCCGGCCTGTCAGCTCGCAGGTCAGTAACGCAGCCGGAGTTCCCCACGACTGACCGTGGCCAGCCAGTTGGACGGCAGCTTTTATATCCCCTCACCCAGGCACGAGGGACGGGATGTTTTCTTTGTTATTATTTGTGCAAGTTGCCATAAGACCGGCTCATTAACTGGCTGTTTGTTTTCCGGTCCTGAGTACCTCAACTCATAAAACGCCCCACTCCTGCCAACTGCTGTTTGTCCAGAGGGTAAAAATACATCTTCGAAAAGACCTGTCATCATGGCCAAGCATCTGCCAGCTGTCATTAGCCTAGGTTGAAGATAGAAGGGAGAAGCCGCCACAGCCTCTGGCTCTGGAATGAGGCGCTCACCTCCCACATCTTCCCAGGTTGGTGATGGACCCCATCTTCCATGGATGCTAGTCCTGGAAAGGCAGACCCGCAACAGCCGAATGCCCTGTTCCCCCTGACACCAGTGGAGGCTGCTGAGAAGGCCTGATCACGTGGCTTCTCCCAGGTGGAAATGGCATCCTCATCCCGGTTCATGTGAGCCAGGCAGGTGTTTGTGTCTGTGTGTGGTATGGGGAGTGTGCCACACATTTAGGCTTGGCCCGTGAGCATCAATCATGAGTAATAACTGCCCTGTGAAATGGAGAGAGACTCATCATAAAGCTGCAAGAAGCTGGTGAGGCACGGTCTGTCTTGGCTACGTGGTGAGCTGAATACTCACACGTCTCTCTAAATAGATGGAAAGAAACTGAAATCAGAACCTTCTACCCACCCCCACTCCAGCCCCAGGCCTTTCCTTGATGGGGAAAGGAAGAGATGCAGGAAGAGGAAGAAGAGGAGAAGGAGAGGAAGAAAGGAAAGAAGAAAAGAAGGAAGCAAGCAGGAAGGAGATCAGTAAATATCCAAAACCCTACATTAAAATGGGAATGTTAGGCACTTTTTTTAAAGAGCTCCAACCTTATAGACCATCTGGCAGAAGGAGAAATTAGAGTACAAAATACCCAGTGTCATCCCAAGGAATAAAATGCCTTTGGAAGGAGTCTAAAATCTATAGATGGTTCAGGTCCATGTGTAAATTCTGAGATGGGTCAAAATTTCTGTCTCTTTCTTGGACTTTGGTACCTTGTCTCCTCTTGGAGTGCCCATGGCAGCCCTGGAGCTGGAATACACAACATCTAGTAGGGGTGGAGGACAGAAGATAGGGGTGGGGTGAGAATGGAAGGAGGGATGAGAGTAAGGATCTGGATCAAGGGATCCAGTCCTTCCCTTTTCATTTCCCTTTCTTTTTCAGATGGGCTAGAAGTAAGACAGCCTCTAAGAAGGGCTAGAAGGACTAAGGACAGGGTGGGGGTCCAGAGGCTGAATGATGAATGGGTTACTTGGATCTGAGATGATACTCAATACTTCACAGGATATGAAATTTTAGAGCTGGGAGGAACCCCTGAAACATCATCTGGTCCAGGGATTTATGTCAGAATTGCCTAAAAGGGGGCCTTTTGAAAAATACAGATTCCCAAACTGTATTCCAGTCCTTATGATAAATCAAAATGTGTGCTTATGCGAACTTGAGAAGCTATATATTTTAAACTTTCTCAGGTAACTCAGGTTACATTAGGAAACACTGATATAATCTAATCCCATTATGACCATCACCGCCAAGCACTTGTGTTTTACAGAAGATGATACCAAGGCCCAGAGACGACACATCCGTGGTAAATTGGACCCATGGCCCAGATGTTCGCCCTCCTGGTCCAGTGTTTCTTCCACCATACCACGTCCACAGATGGGCACCTCCGAGTGAGCATAATACAGCAATGTCTATGGCAGACACGTCCTTTTCTTTTTTTTTTTTTTTTTTTTGAGACAGAGTCTCACTCTGTTGCCCAGGCTGGAGTACAGTAGCTTGATCTTGGCTCACTGCAACCTCCACCTCCTGGGCTCAAACAATTCTCCTGCCTTAGCCTCCCAAGTTTCTGGGATTACAGGCACGCACCGACAAGCCCGGCTAATTTTTGTATTTTTAGTAGAGACAGGGTTTCACCATGTTGGACAGGCTGGTCTGTATCTCCTGACCTCAGGTGATCTGCCCACCTCAGCCTCCCGAAGTGCTGGGATTACAGGCATGAGCCACCACGCCCAGCCGACACATTCTTTTACTTACTTACTTATTTACTTATTTATTTATTTATTTATTTATTTATTTATTTATTTTGAAAAGGAGTCTTGCTCTGTAGCCCAGGCTGGAGTTCAGTGGTGCGATCTTGGCTTACTGCAAGCTCTGCCTCCCAGATTCACGCCATTCTCCTGCCTCAGCTTCCCGAGTAGCTGGGACTACAGGCGCCCACCACCACGCCCGGCTAATTTTTTGTATTTTTAGTAGAGACGGGGCTTTACCGTGTTAGCCAGGATGGTCTCGATCTTGTGATCCACCCGCCCCGGCCTCCCAAAGTGCTGGGGTTACAGGTGTGAGCCACCATGCCCAGCCCGTATTTATTTATTTTAATAAGAGGTCAAGCATTCCCAGGATAAAAGGTACAAAAGAGTAGAAAGTCTTCCTCATCTTCCAGTGGCTCACCATTCAGTTCTCCTGCCTCTCACCCGCTCCCTCACTGCTCCCGTAATTACTTAACCCCTCTGTACCTGAATTTCTTCATCTATAAAACAGAAATTAGGATAATAATGGTGACAGTTTCATAGAGCTGTTTTGATTAAAGGAGTAAATATAAATGTATACATATTGAACACTTGGTTGTTTGAACAACTTGAAAATATAAATTATCAAACTTTTATATTTAACAATTGATATACTCATGAGCATTTACTCAGATTAAGTACAACATTCAGTGTACAACTCAAATTATACACTGTGATTTCAATTGTGTAAATGTACATGTCATGATGAGGACTTGAAGTATTCACTGGTGTTATTTTTCTTCTGCAATTTCTTTCACTGTTGTCTTTCCATACAAATTGGGCAGCAGTGGGGACTTTTTATATTTGCTGCCCCCAGGGTAAGGTTATTACTGTGTAAATGCAGAGAGAATGACTTAGGTCAATGCTTAGCTTATGCAATTCAAAGTAGACTTTTGCAATGCAGGGGAGTGGGTGGTCAGATGACCAGGTCCATCTAGCCTCCTGGATGGGGTGATGAGAGAATGCAGAATTTGTGAACTAGAGATCAGAGAGAACTCCAATATCTTAGTTGATGCCATGAGAGGGATGATTGGGCCAAGAGTAAGAGAGGGCCATGTATACTTCAGTAGATGCCCACCATGAACCTGTTGCCAGCCTTTTGAAGGCTATGAAATTTCCATTGCATTCAAACATAACACTCCTCAAAGCTCAGATACCACCTCCACATGAAGGTTGGGAGGGAGAAAACCTGAATGATTTCTGTGTTTACACAGAACTTTTTTTTTTTCCCCCATAAGCTGGAATGAGGGTTTGAAATAAGTTTAAGCAGTCCCAGAGAAAAATAAAGTTATATATTTTTAACATATCTTAGAACATGAATTTTGAAATTTATAACTAATATATGTTATCATATATTTATATATGTATATATCTTTATGGATACTTATCTACATTAATATAAATATGTACATGCAGATCTTTGAAAAAACACTAAAAGGAAAACTAAAATATTACCAGTAATGTATTTATTGTGACATGATAAATGATTTTTATTTTCTTCTCTTTTTTGTATTTTTTAGAAATTTGCAGTGTGTAGGTATGAAATTTATAATGTAAACATTTTATTAGTAGTAGTATTTGAACACAGTGTCAAAGGCAAATGAAAACCTGGGAACAACACATGTAACTCATAGATAAAGCTTGCTTTCATTTTCTACTTAACAAAGGATTTCCATCAATCAAAGAGAAAGACCAGCAACCCAATAGAAAAATTGACAATGGAGATGAAAAGATAATTCATGGAAGAGGGAATATAAATAGCATTTGAGCATATGAAATATTGCTTAGTTGCATTCACAATAACAGAAAAGCAGATTAAAACTATTCCAAAATCGTATCTGTTATGAGATTTGCAAGGTCATATCTTTTGATAACACATTGTGTAATAAGGAATGAAGAGACAGATAGTAACACACATTGCTGATGGGAGTTTAAATTGGTACAACCTTTATGGCAATATCCATCAAAATTACCAATGCAAAAACTAATTGATCCAATAATTTATATTCTAAGAGTTTATGACAGGGATATATCAAGATATATATAAAATGATGTAAGTATACAGTATCTATTGCAACCTGGCTACAGATTCAACACTATCAAACTACCAACATCATTTTTAACAGAATTTGAAAAAACTATTCTAAATTTCATATGGAACCAGAAAAGATCCCAAATAGCCAATGCAATCCTAAGCAGAAAGAACAAAGTGGAAGGTATCACATTACCCAATTTCAAACTATACTATAATGCTACAGTAACCAAAACAGCATGGTACTGGTACAAAAACAGACATATATAATGGAACAGAATAGAGAACCCAGAAATAAAGCTGCTCACCTACAGCCATCTGATCTTTGACAAAGTTAACAAAAATAAGCAATGGGGAAAGGACTGCCTATTCAATAAAGGGTGCTGGGATAACTGGCTAGCCATATGCAGAAGGATTAAACAACCTCTATATTTCACCATATAGAAAAATTAACTCAAGATGGATTAAAGATTTAAATGTAAGGCCTCAAACTATAAGAATCCTAGAAGAAAAACTAGGAAACATCATTCTGCACTAGTCTTGGGAAAAAATTTATTACTAAGTTCTCAAAAACAAATGCAACAAAAACAAAAATTGACAAGTGGGATCTAATTAAATGAAAGAGCTTCAGCACAACAAAAGAAACTATCAACAGAGTAAACAGATAACCTATAGAATGGAAGAAAATATCCACAAATATGAATCCAACAAAGATCTAATATCCAGAATCTATGAAAAACGTAAACAATTCAACAAGGAAAAAACAAATGACCCTGTTAAAAAGTGGGCAAAAGTCATGAACAGACACTTCTCAAAAGAGGACATGCAAGTGGCCAACAAACATGTGAAAAAATGCTCCACATCATTAATCATCAGAGAAATGCAAATCAAAACCACAATAAGATACCATCTCACACCAGTCAGAATGGCAGTTATTAAAAAATCAAAAAACAACAGTAGTTGGTGAGGGTGTAGAAAAAAGGGACCATTTATTCACTGTTGGTGGGAATGCAAATTAGTTCAGCTACTGTGGAATGCAGTTTAGAAATTCCTCAATTAACTTAAAATAGAACTACCATTCAACCCAGCAATCCCATTACTGGGTGTATTAGTCTGTTCTTGCACTGCTATAAAGAAATGCCTGAGACTGGGTAATTGTGAAAGAAAAGAGGATTAATTGGCTCACAGTTTCATAAGCTATACAGGAAGCATGATGCAGGCATCTTCTCAGATTCTGGGGAGGCCTCAGAAAACTTACAATCATGGCAGCAGGCAAAGGGTAGCTGGCACTTCACACGGCCAGAGCAGGAGGAAGAGAGAGAGTGGGGAGATGCTACACACTTTTAAATGACCAGATCTCACAAGAACTCACTCACTATCACAACTAAGGGGGCTGGTGCTAAACCATTCATGATAAATCCCCCCTGTGATCCAATAACCTCCCACCAGGACCAACCTCCAACATTGGGAATTACAACTGAACGTGAGATTTGGGCAGGAACACAGATCCAAATCATATCACTGGGTATACATCCAAAAGAAAATAAATTGTTCCACTAAAAAAACACACATCCACTTACATGTTCATTGCAGCACTATTCACAACAGCAAAGACATGGAATCAGCCTAAATGCCCATCAGCAGTGGACTGTATAAAGAAAATGTGGCACACATATACCATGGAATACTACCTGGCCATGAAAAAAATAATGTCGTTTGCAGCAACATGGATGCAGCTGGAGGCCATTATCCTAAGTGAATTAATACAAGAACAGAAAACTAAATACCATGTGTTCTCACTTATAAATGGGAGCTAAACAGTGGATGCACATGGATGTAAATATGGTAACAATAGACACAGGGAACTATCAGAGGGGAAAGGGAAGGAGGGGGGCAAGGGTAGAAAAACTAACTATTGGTTACTATGCTCACTACCTGGATAATGAGATCAATTGTGCCATACACCTCAGCATATATACCCAGGTAACAAACCTGCACATATACCCCCTGAATCCAAAAGAAAAGTTGAAATTATTTTTTTAATTACTCTCCAGAAAAATTGTCCTCATTTGTATTCACTCCACAGTGCTTTCACCAATATAAGTTATTATTTTTAAAATACCTAAAATATCTTTGTCAATTGGGTAGGCCAATTATGAAGTCTCATTATAGTATTTGTTTGTACTTAGTACTTGTCATTGCATATTTTTATAGGCCACTGTTATTTCCTTTTTGGAAATTATCTGCTCATTCTAATTAGTCACCAATTTTTCCTACCTTACTTATATGAACTTATTTTCTGCCAAGTATATTAACTTCTCATTGTGTCACTCACACATGTTGCAAAATTTGTCCCAAGGTGTATCACTTTATTTTAGTTGTGTCTATATTTTTATGCACAGAAATTTCTTTCTATGTAGGCAAATCTTTTTTCCTACTGTTTTATGTTTCAAAAGTTCTCCTCTATCCCCAAATCAGACAACTATTCACTTTATTTTCATCTATTTTATGGTTGTATTTTTTACACTTAATGCTGCTATCCATCAGGAATTTACTTTGGTGTGTGGCAGGTACTGCTTTACAAAAAAATCCTAGTTTTCCTAATTGGGGAACTTGACTGCCTATTAAATGAAGTTGGCTGACAAGATCCTGCCTCTACAAAAAATTAAAAAATAACAAACTAGAGGGTGTGGTGGTGTATGCCTGTAGTCCCAGCTACTCAGAAGGCTGAAGTAGGAGGATGGCTTGAGCCTAAGAGCTCAAGGCTGCAGTGACTGAGCTCAAGGAGCCATGATCAAGCCACTGCACTCCAGCCTGGGCAATGGAGCGAGACCCTGTCTCTAATAAATTAAAAAAAAAAAAATAGTTTCTGTACAAGAAAGAACAGAATGCAGAGATCAAAAACCCAATCATGCCATCTGTTCTGGTGGCCTCTAGTGTTCCTCTCATGATATTACACAAGCAGCTTCTAGTGTTTCCTTTAGAAGCACTCACAAGACAGGCTCTGACACTAGATTCACCAGAAGCAACTGAACAAAAATTTGGTTTGATGAGAGAAGCTTATTATATTTACATGGAACTAATTTAAACCATGCATCCAATTAACCATCTTTTGGCAAAGGGGGCACCTTAACCAGTCCCTTCCACATGCCGGGCCCTGCTGTGAGCACTTTATAGGTGTTTTCTTGGTTAATGCTCAAGATAGCTCAACACAAGTATTATTATCCTTATTTTGTACATGAAGAAACTGGAGCTCATGGTGGTCAATTACTTTACCCAGACGATGCAGAGCTTGGATTTGAACACAGATCTGTCTGTTTCTGAAGCCCATCTTCCTTCCTCTATGTCTGGCTTTCTGAGAGAACCACAGAACATTGCAAAGGCCCTGAGGCAGGAGCATGATTGGCATGCTTGAGGCCCAGAGGGGAAGTCTGCATCTGGCCAGGTGTCAGCAGGGGAGAGCAGACAGCTCAGGGGAAGAAGGCGGCCCAGGTTCAACGACCTGAGGCCGTTGCAAGGCTCTAGCTGTCACTCAGAGGAGATGGAGAGCCAGCAGAGGGTCCTGGGTAGGAGAAGGCTCAGCTGTGGCTCAGGTGTTAACCACCCACTGCCCTCTGTCCTCTTGCCTTCAATCCTCAACTTTTTGTGCCTCCACGCCTATGTGTATCCCAGGACCATGCTGGGTGGGGAGGGTTGAAGTTAGGGAGCACCCGTAGATGCTCTGATGCTGGCCCTGGGCCCCAGGGGTGAGAGTGATGAGGAACTGGGTGCACACATGAGTGGGGCAGCCAGACTTGGCCAGAGAAGCAACACATGCACCCTTTACCTTGGACTCCTCACCCTGGCTCCCTCTGGGTTGCAGGGATGCCGAGCTGGGCTGCCAGCGGACATGGGGCCTGAGCATGCTGATATCTACAAAGGCACTGATCGCCTTGGGATTCTGCAGTGGGTCCTCACCCCCTAAAGCACCAATCTCAGCTCAGGGATGGGTTTTGCCTTTAGAAAGGCCTTTCTGAGGCAGGATGTGTTTCCCTGGCTCCTGCCAACCTCCTATTCAGGGCCAGAACTCCTCCCTGGCTCCCCTGCAGGTCCAGCCCATGGTCATTGTAGGCCAGAGGTGTGTGGCCCATCTAGGGAGCGTGGCTCATCTAGGGAGTGGGTGGGAATGGAGAGAGGGCTAGGTCAGGCCCCTGGGCTCTCAGCAGTTCTGTCTCCAAGTTAGCACAAGAGAAGGGGGCAGCCTGAGGGTCTGGCCCTGTCCACTTTCTAACATCCAGGAGTTGTGGCCACAGGGTGAGGGGATGACTGGCCCAGCCTGGGTGCAGTTGTCCTGCAGGTCTCTGAGGGCCCACTTACCCTTCTTCTTTCCCATTCCGCATGGGGAAAGGCATGGGGGAGAGTGAGGGCTGTGGCCCTGGGGGAATGGGGGAAAAGATGGGGAGGGCCATGTTCTGGGCATCTCATGGTGAGGCCAGGGAGGCAGCAGAGCTTATGGCTAAAGACCCTGAGTATGGTGCTGGGAAGGGATCTGGGGCCAGGTAGGGCCCAGCCTGGAGCTGATCCCTCGGGGATCATAGGATGGAGAAACAGAGGATCCCAGGGGAGATGGGGTGGGAGTGAGCTTATGCGCTGTGCCACTTCTGAAGTGCACCCCAAAGTAGCCAATGGTCTGGTGAGGATAACAGGTAGGGTGGGGTCAAACACACCAACTCACCTGGGACTCCTCAGCAGAGGGAGCCGGCCAGTCCCCAGGGCTCTGCATGGCTTTCCAGAGACTCTGCTTCCAGTTGGCTTGGACAGCACAGTGGGCAGAAAGTGATGGGGGAGACGTCTTGGGGCAGGCAGGACAGTGGAGGAGGACAGCCAGACACCCCAATCCCAGCTGCTGCAGTGTCTGGGAGGAGGCTGAGGGCTGACAGCCAAGGGCTCCAAAGAGCCAGGTGAGGCTGGAGGTGGGGCTGGGAAGCCATCCTGGCCATCTGTGGGCCTTGGTCACCCACGTCACCCTTGGCATCTCCCCAGCAGCGGTCAGCAGCCCAGTGAGAAAGCAGACAAGGCAGCATGTGAACAGATCTGGGGAGTCTCACTCGGGCATTCTGACAGGACCAGGGTCAAAGAAGGGCCAGGGTGGCTGGAGAAACATTCACAGTCTCTGGGTTGGACAGGATGGCAGAAATCGGGGAACAAGCAGAGTGGGTGACTGGGGTGCAGGGAGAGGCAGGTGGACGCCGGGAGGTCAGACCCTGGGAGGACTTGGGAACGTCGGGTGGGATGGGCCCTGGGTGCACCCTGGGAACACCAGACAGGTCTCAGGGCAGGCTCCCTAAACCCCAGTAGGGTGATGTGGTCGCTCCCTGAGGGACTCCTGTCAGAGCCTGGCCACCCACCCTGGGCAGCACCCATCCTGTCTTGGGCTGACTTTTCTCAGCCACCCTGGCCAGGTGATCTCCACTTTCAGCGAAAGCACCTTCCTGTGTCGCCAGCTTGTCTGGAGCCTTTAGAGTGTCTCTGCTGAGGGTCCCACAGAAGCCCAGGTCTGAACGGGTACCCCCAGGGCTAAACGGGTACCCCCAGGCCCTGAGTGAGACACCTTTTATCCCCATCAACAGAGGGCATCTCGTCCCTCCATGGCCGCCCTCTGTGTCTTGGAGCCACATCCTCTGGCTCTGATTCTGTGCAGCTGACTGTCCCCTCCCTAAGAGTCCTCCTGCCCTCCTGCTGGCCAGGCTCCAGCTGCCCTTGGTGCCCACAGATGGGTTGATGAAGCCCAGATGTCAGCATCTCCCCTTCGCATGTCACCTGGACCGACCCTACTTCCAGGAGATGACCACAAAACCCAGCACCCACCCAGTTCCCCCCGTCCTCTGTCATGGCCTCAAAGTCAGCCTTGCCCTCCCAGCACCCTGGCCCAGGAGACCTCCAGGAGCACCTCCAGCCAGGCTCCAGGGGATGTTCCCACCCTTCCTCCCCAGGGCCAAGGACGCATGGTGGGGTCCCCAGATGGGAGGGTGGGAGGCCCGGTGTTCATGGGCCTCTGCAGCTACTCAGCCATTCCAGCTGACAGCTCCACATCTTGGGAACAGGCTCTGATTTCTTGATGGGCTAGGGGCTTCTCAGGATTCCACAGCCCAAATGGTACAAGGGTCCAGGGACTCCAAGACCACCAGGAGCATGTGGTACCCGCGTCACACCCCAAGACCATGAGGGTTTATGGTCCCCTCCACTCTTCCCTAGAGGCCCTGCGTCCCGTGGGGCCAGAGGAGTCAGGGGTGCTGGAGCCCCTCGTGGGGCTGGTGACAGGCTGAGTCCCAGCCAGGGCCTGACCTGGGACGTGGGGTTCTCCATGGGCTGGCAGTTGAGTTTCCTTTCCTGCCCTGGAGGAGACAGAGGCACAGGGACTGGAGCCCAGCTCCCGCAGAGCAGGGCTAAGGGCGTTGTGTCCACCGGGAGTGCAGGAAGGGGGAAGGTGCTGTGGGGAGCCCTGGACACCGCCTAGTGTTCTGCACTTGGGGAAGGGTCTTCAGAAGGCCCTAGAAAAGGGAGGTTTTTAGGGCAACCCAGGGGGCCCTGAGCACCTCTGTTCCTCCCGTTGGGACACGGAAGGGCTCTGCACTCAAGGTTCCTCACTAGCTTGGCTTCTCCAGAGGGTGATTGATGGGGTAAGGAGGCACAGGGAGACCTGGCTCAGGGACCCTCCTTGCCCTGCAGTGTCCTGCTCCCCCAGCCCAGGGGTCTGGCTCACCCCCAGCCCACAGAAGGCGCAGGAAGGTCCCTGTAGGACACACAAGCAAAGCCCTCTGCCCAGGAGGGGTTATCCCCCAGCAGAGGCCAGGGCTCAGGCCCAGCCTCGTGGACAGACTGGCCCAGGACCTGACTTGGGAGGGCTCCAGGAAGCTAGACCCAGCCTCCTGGAGGGATCAGATGACCCTCATGGGGAGGGTCACTGACTCTGGGGGACTGAAGCCCCAGTGGGACCAGATCCAGTCTCTAGCCTTCAGCCTGGAAGCGCCAGGGCCTCCCATGCCTGTTGTCCCCACAGATCTCTCTCGGGCTCACCCTAAGCCTGTGGGGCATGTATTTGGTAGAGGGGAACAGGTGTTGATGCCGATGACATGCACTGACTTGAAGGTTCAGAGGAGTAAGTCCACGTGTGCCCAGTGGGGCCTGGGAAGCTCTGGGATCAGACTCCGACTGGCCCAAGGGCAGCTTACTCACACTGTCCCCATGTTCCTCTGCTCCAGCCCAGAAGGAGGTCTGGCCTGGTGGGCAGGTCAGGGCACAGTGACACTGAGCCCATCCCACACGTGACCCAGATGAAAGTCGGAAGTGTGGCAAGCAATTCCCCACCCAGGCCTCCCCCAAACCACAGCCTCCTGTGCACATCTGGACCCCTGGGGTGGCCACAAAAGGGTCCAGCACCACCCAGTGGGAGATGACAGAGGTGGCAATGGGGTATGGGCTCTGACCCCTCCCAGGGAACTTTCCCGGCCTGATTCCCACCCTGTCCCTAGAGCACCTCATGAAGTTTTCCAGGTCTGGCCTGGGGGCACGTTTTCAGGACCAGTTCCCCCAAACCTGGGCCCTGGATGGTGATGCAGTTCTTATGCACCTTTGGGCCTCTGTGAGGAAACTACCAGAAAGCATGGGGACCTGCCACCCCAGGGTAGGCTCCAGTACCCAGTCCTCTCACCGAGTCACCTTCTGGGGCAGTCAATAGTGGGGGAGTGCCCAGGACCCCAAACCTGGGCCTTCCTCTTACATCTTTTCTTCCTCCTCTTCCTCCTGGACTCTAAGTAAGTGCAGGAGGCCCACCGGTCCTCAGGGCAGGCGCTCAGTGCATGTGTACTGGTACTCAGTGCTGTGCACACAGGAGGGGGATGTGGGCAAGACCCTCCAACAAGCCCCCTCCCACTTTTCACATTGTCCCGCCCTGCCCCTCAAATGGCCCTCAAGGGCACTGGAGGAGCCAGACCTATTTGGGGGAGCCCCCGCCCCTCCCTGCAAGCAGTGACAGCCTCAGAGAGCAGCAGAGGCCCCTCACTCCTGCACACCCTTCCAAGGGTGCCAGGAAAACAAGCCTTGAGCCAGGGAGACAAGGGAATTGGTGTCCTTGACCTCCAGAGCATTCAGGGAGAGGGCATGGGTGGGACCCCTGGCCCAGAGCCAGTGCCAAGAGTTTAGCCAGATGTGGGAACAGTCAGTCCTGGCAGGGACTGGGCAGCTCAGGAGGGCAGAAAGGGCCCCGTGTCCAGGTCCTCTCACCCACTGTGGAGACAGGTCCCCATGTGAGGTGGCAAGGGGGCTGAGTGACAGCCCAGGCCCCTCCCACCTGAGTTCTGACTAGGGACTGTATCCCAGGTCCAACAGCCCTGGGATGAGGGTGGTAAGGCAGGAAGCCCCCAGCCAGCCTGAACCCTGGGAGGTAGTCCCAGGAGCCACCTGCCATGCCCCGACAGCTTCCCCACCCCAGGCGGCACACACTCCCTCCCTCTGGGATCAGCAGCCTACAGGCGTGTCCTGTCAGGCCACGGGGGCCACACAGAGACCTCGAGGACTCTAGAGACCCAGAAAGGTGGGGCCTGATCAGAAAGAACTGCATGGGCTCACTGGAGATGCTGACCACGCCTGTTTTCCTTTCAGCCAAACCTAAGCAAGGGTCCTCGGCACCCAGGCCTGAGCCAGCTTCACCGTGTGGCAGGAAGACCCTCTGCAAGTGGGGTGGGCAGGCCCCTCCAGGCCCACTAGCGCGGTTCCAGCAGCACATCTGGTCAGCTTCCCCGCCATGAGTGCCTCCTCCTTTCACACCCTGTCCTGTCCTGGTGGGGCTATCCCAGGGTGTGCCCAGCCTGGCCCCAGCTCAGGGAGGACCTCGGGTTTCCTGGAGGTACCTGCAGTGGAACTCCCTGCCTCAGCTCCTGACAGACTCGGATGTGGGGAGCCCTTGGTTCCCCTATTATGATTTCCAACAGGGCTGCTGGGCCCATGTCCCCTCCGAATGTGTCCTGGACAGCCCAGGACCATGGGACAGGCCTAACCCAGGAAGCCCACGGGGACCCCAACACCGGACCCTGCCCAGGCCCTTCAGGACTAAGAGGGAGGTCAGGAGATACCCCCACTGCAACATGGACACCTGTATCTGGAAGGAGCCAGGGTGGCACCTGCCAGCTTCCCCGCAGCCCGACACCTTGGAAGATCCCATTCAATGGGAAAGCTGGTCCCATCAAGGCCACGAGAGAGAAAGAGGTGAGCATGGCATCCCTGCAGCCCCGGACAGCCAGCAGCATAGACCTGGGGCACAATTCCCAGGCCAAGAGGGGTCTGGCCTAGACCCCAGCCCTGGGAAGAGAGGGGTAGCAGGGCTGTGGTGGGCTCCCAGTTGCAGTCAGCATGACCATGCAGGCGACCCTGGCACTGCAGAGCTCTGCACTGTCACAATTCACCTCACAGAACCGGGAAGGGATCCCGAAGCCTTGCCAAATGGATGGCACCAGGAGGACCAGGTGGCCACCTACTGGCAGGCTGACCACACTGCAGAAGGGGCTGAGATTGGCTTTCACTGCACTGAGCCACCATGTGGACATGGACTTGTGGGCCCTGCAGTGCACACAGCACTGCTTCCGACCAGGGTATCCCATTCACAGCTAAGGACAAGCAGCAGTGTGCTCCCACCTCAGGGACTTGGCTCTGCCATCTCTACTTGGAATGTTCTCAGTTCCCTCCAGGCTTCTAGAAGCATCTGGGCCAGGGCTCATAGCTGGATAAGCACCTGAGGCCCACATCCCAAACAAGCTTCCCATCCTCGTTTTCCTTTTTGGTTAAACTTTTGAACATTTATGAAGAAAGTGCACAGCTCTGAAGACATTAACAGATGGAACACATCAGCCCCCAGATCACAAAGCCAGCCCAGCCTGTCCCAGAGCCCCCAGCCCTGCACCCAGCCTTCTGACTTCTGACGACACCATGAGCCTACCTTTTGAACTTTACACTCATGGAAGGATAACCACCTTCATCTTTTAAAATAAATGTTTACTTTTGAAATGATTTTAGATATACAGAAAAACTGAAAAGGCACTACAGTGTACTCCGACAACTTCCATCCAGCTGCACCTAATAATGACATTTTGCATTACCATGGCACATTTGTCCAAATTAAGAAATTTAGGCCAGGTGTGGTGGCTCACACCTGTAATCCCAGCAATTTGAGAGGCCGAGGCAGGAGGTTCAGGTTCATTTGAGTCCAGGAGTTTGAGACCAGCCTGGGCAACATAGGTAGATCCTATCTCTGGATAAAAGTTTAAAAAAAAAAGTAGCCAGGCAAGGTAGCGTGTGCCTATAGTCCCACCAAGTCAGGAGGCTGAGGCAGGAGGATCGCTTGAGCCCAAAAGATCCAGGAAGCAGTGAGCTATGATCGCACCACTGCATTCCAGCCTGGGTGACAGAGTGAGACTTCATCTCTTAAAAAAATTAAGGAATTTAACATGGGTGCAATCCTGTTAACTGAATAATAATGTTAACTATTATTTAAGGTTATTAATGCCGTCATTATATTAATATGGTGAAATTCATTCAGATTTCACCTGTTTTTGCTTAACTTCTAGTACCTGTCCCAGGATCCCACCTCGGACTCACCTTCTGCCTTTAGGTCATTCCTCCTTAGCTTCCTCCAGAGGCTACAACCAAACACACACCTTGGCTGAATGGTACAGCTCATTGCTCCTGGGCTCCAAACCTCTGCAGCATGTTACCGTACAGAGTACCACAGGCAATGGTAACACAATGGTGGCTATTTGTGTATCTAAACACAGAAAAGGATCATAAAAATACAGTATAAATGATTTTTTTAATGGTACATCTGGCCAGGTGTGGTGGTTCATGCCTATAATCCCAGCACTTTGGGAGACCGTGCTGGGAGGATCACCTGAGCCCAGAAGTTCTACACTAGTCTGGGCAGCATAAAAAGACCCCATCTCTTTTTAGATATCATATTTTAGAGATGGTACACCTGTATATGGCAGGTCCAAGGTTATAGGGCATATAACCTTATGGGACCACCATTCTATATGCATTCTGGCAGGGACTGAAATGTCACTGTCTGACACATGATTGCATAGGTAAGTAATCTAGAGATGATTTAAAGCACATGGGAAGATGTACTTAGGTTATATGCAAATACTGTACCATTTTATATCAGGACTGGAGCATCCGTGGATTTTGGTATTTGTGGGAAGTGGTGAAACTGACCCCCCACATAGGCCGAGGGACAACTGTAAACATTTCAGACCCCACAGAAGGCTCAGTTGCCTGCCCCCTCACTCCCAGGTAAGCTTTCTAAAGTGTTGGTTTCACTTTACGAGCACTTTACCTGCTCATCCATGAGCCAGAGGGCTCCATCAACAGCTTGGGCTGTCTCAGAAAGACCTGGGTTCAATCCCATTCAGCCACTTAGTAGCTGTGTCACTTTGGGTAAATCATGTAACTTCTCTGAACCTCAGCGTCCTCATCTGTAAATTGGGCCAATAGTGGCCCTTACCTCGCAGGTCCCCTGTGAGGACTAAGTGAGATGAAAGCTGACACCCCAACTGACACCACTTCTCCCTTCCTCAGACTCAACAGGAAGAGGCCTTCACTACCCAATGCGAAGGTTATGGGGAGGATGCGAGGCTGCAGGGATCCCCTGTCCCAGGAGCATAAACCCTGGATTTTTGCTTCCTGAAATAACCACCTCTGGGATCAGGGTGGCTCTCAACTCCCCAAAGCCTGTGCGCCCACCCTACGAAGGCGGCATCTTCAGCAGTGGGGAAGGGGCTACACTGTGCCACCTTCACCCTGGCCACTGTCTGCCCTCATGACTCAGAGCCCAGCTAGGTCCCTAAGCAGAGCAGTGCAGGAACCTGCCTTGGCCCTGGGCTCCAGACATCCCGGCCATCCCCACCTGCCCCCACCCTGCCACCTCCATCCCTCAGCCCCTGCTTGCCTCCTTCACAGCTCAGGACATCTGAGCTCCTTACATGTCACCATCATCTGTCTCCTCAAGGAGAGTGCAGCACAAGGGCAGGGAACTTGGTCAGCCTGTGAATGTGTCTCTGGTGTCAGGGAGAGATTAGAAACTCCATAGGTACTCGCCCAGTGTCTGCATGCATTCCAAAGCAGAAGACAGCTTTGGAAATGAGAAGAGACCCTCCTGAGGTGAGAGTCCTTAGTTGGCATTTCCCAAGTATTCTCGGTAGGCCAGGCACTGAGCTGGACCCATAGACATGTGAGCTCTGGAACCCGTAGGGTGCTGTCACTCATGCACAGGTGGGTTTGCCTGGCCCTGGTGCAGTCACATAGCTTCCTGCTAGCTGAGCTGAAATTGGAACCCATTCAGTTTGGCTCTCGCACTGGCTCCCCAGCTCTCTCAATGGCTCCCCAGCTGCTTTGAGTGAGAGCTAAAGCCTTGCAATGGCCTCAGGTCATTGAACCTGGGCCTTCTCTCCCTGAGCGGTCTCCCGATCTCCCCTAGCTCTCACCAGGCCAGATGCAGGCTTCCCCTCTGGGCCTCAGGCATGCCGGTCATGCTCCTGCCTCAGGGCCTTTGCACAGAGAATGCTCTCTGCCTAGAAAATTGCTTGGCTCACCCATCACCTCCTACAAACCTTGCTCAAACCTTGCTTCGTCAATGAGGACAAGCCTGGCCATGCATCTAGAAGGCGTCCAGCACAGGGTATGTGCTCAATACACAGATGAAGAAGGAAGGGATGGACAAGAGGGCGGTGGAGGAAGGGCAGAATGCTGATGGTCATTTTTATTCCAGTGTAACAGGTAGCAATGAATACCTAAGGGCAACGCAGACGGGGGCAAAACCAAAGATCACAAAAGGCCAACATGAGCAGGGTGGGAGAGTGCAGCTCTACTCATCTGCCCTGGTGCAGATTTGGAGACTCCAGATGTGTCACCTCTGGGCAGCCCCTTCTCAACCCCCTCCCCACTGAGCTCTTCCTCTACTTCCAAACCTGGCCCATCCTCCAGGGATCCAGGACAATACAGGAGACAGCCGTGCATCTCCCAGGACACTAGGAAAGGCTGTGGGTAGGGAGGATGCTCAGTGGGCCTTGAAACTCATCTCAGTTTTGCTCCAAATGTGCAGCCCTGCCACTCCTGTGAACAGGAAGAGCACTGGAATGAGAACCCAGATGCTGGGCCCTATTCCTCTTGACATCTGAACATCTTCCCCATCCCCAGCATTTCCCAGGGTCCTGGGAGAGGGACAGCTGTCTCATGTATTGTCCTGCTTCGTCTGTGTATTGAGATGCATGTGCTGGATGCCTTCAGATGCATGGCCAGGGTTGTAGGTCTCATTGATGAGGAAAGGTTCAAATAAGGTTTGCAGGAGGTGACGGGTCATCCAAGCAGATATCTTGGCAGAGAGCATTCCAGGCAGTGGGAATGGCTCATGCAAAGGCCCTGAGGCAGGAGCATGACCGGCATGCCTGAGGCCCAGAGGGGAGGTCTGCATCTGACCTGGTGTGAGCAGAGGCGAGCAGCAGACAGCTCAGGGAGAGAAGTCCCAGGTTCAATGGCTGAGGCTGTTGCAAGGCTCTAGCTGTTACTCAGAGCAGCTGGGGAGCCAGCAGAGGATCCTGGCCAGAAGCAGGCTCAGCTGTGGCTCTGGTGTTAACAGGCCACACCACACCAGCGGGGAGGAGATGGGGGCCAGCTGGCTGGTCCAGGTAAGTAATGAAGGGTGCTCAAACTAGGTGGGAGAAGGCAGGCGATGAGTAGTGTCACCTCAGGATCATTGTGAAGGTGTCACCTGTATGATTTACTCATGGACTGAATGGGGATGGGTGTGGAGGGAAAAGGAGAGTCCAGTCCACAGGCCCCATGAGCCAGACTGAATGGGTTTTAATTTCAACTCAGCTAGCAGGGAGCTATGTGACTGCACAGGAACCAGTGCAAACTGAACAGACGGGGACATCCTCCCTGGACTACTGTCCATTCATCCATCCATTCATCCATTGGCCCGTCTCTAGTACTGTCCCAACTACAGCCCTAGCAAGTGGAGACAACAAAAAGACCAGTTTTCCAGCTTTGTGATCTTGGAAGCAGTTGCTACCAGTATGAGGAGAGAGAATCAGTTTCCTCCAGGATCCAGAGAGCATATCAGCCAGCCTCGGAGTCAGGAAAGGAGCTCGGCCTCTCCACCAGCTAGACAGGCCTGCAGTAGGATGGGGCTTGGGCTGGGGCTGGCCATGCGGATCACTTGGGCCTCATGAGGGGAAAGGAAAGACCACGGGGCAGAGGAGGAGCATGGGGGCAGCTGGTGACCTAAGGAGAAGGCACCTCAGAGAAGGGGTCTGTCTTAGTTTGTTTTCACGCTGCTATAAAGAAATACCGGAGACTGGGTAATTTATCAAAGAAAGAGGTTGAATTGACTCACAGTTCAGGAAACTTACAATCATGGTGGAAGGCAAAGGGGAAGCAGGCACCTTCTTCACAAGGCAGCAGGAGGGAGTGAGTGAGAAAACGAGGAAGTGCCATGCTTTGAAACCATCTGCTCTTCTGAGAACTGACTCACTATCAGGGGAACAACATGGGGGAACCCGGCCCCCTATAATCCAATCACCTCCCACGAGGTTCCTCCCTTGACACATGGGGATTACAGCTCAAGATGAGATTTGGGTGGGGACACAGAGCCAAACCTATCAGGGTCTCACTCTGTCTTGCAGCTCCCCAGGGGCTGAAGCTGAGTGCAGAACTGCTGACCCTGCTCTACAGCTTGTGGGGGCTCTGCCTGTGCACCCCCTTCTGCTGCTTCCTGGGGGTGGGGCCTGCTTCCTCAAAAGGAGGGTGGATCTGTTCTCCTGCCAGCCCCCCTCAGGGCCTTGTGGAGCCCTGGCCATGTCCTCCCAAGGTGAGGGCATAAAACTGGGCTCCCTGCCCTTCTGGCTGCTTGGGTGACAAGCCTCGGGTCATCCCTAGGTCCTGTCACTGCTCCTGCTTCTAAATGGAGAGCGTTTTGCCAGATCTTCCTGGGAGAGGCCGGGGGCTCGTCCTGTTGTTTGTTCTATCTTGGTAAAATGAGGTTGAGACATCTAGACAAGCAGACAATAGAGTGGCTCCTGGGAAGGGGGGTGGCGGGTGCTGGCATTTGGGCTTGCCTGGACCTTGTGGCGAGGGAGAAAGGTTACCAGGAGGCAGCGCTGTCAGTCAGGGCTAAAGTCAGGAAGAGGTGGTTATGCTGGGGGGTGTGGGGGCAGAGTGTGGCTGGCTTGGGGTGGGGCATAAGTGAGAGCCAAGATCTGTCAGCATGCAGTGGGTGTGGCTGAAACCTGGCCTAGGGGCTGTGGGGCCCAGTGGTTGCTCTTAGTTCCTGGATCCAAGGAGATTTCTGGAGCCTGTGCCTGGGGCTTTCTAGGGGTAGAGATGGTGAGGGGCAGGGAAAGGGTGGCAGAGAAGGCCTTGCATGGCAGAGTTCGCGGCAGGATGCCGGGCAAGGACCAGATTGCAGTGACTGCTCCCATCCCCACCACTACCCCTACCTCTACCCCAACCCTGGTGCAGGGTAGGGCCTTGGCAGGTGCCCTCTGCTTTGGCCTCAGCAGATCACAGGATGGAAGCCAGCAGTCCAATAGGCGTGCCACTCAAGCCAGCAGTGACCTACAGCTTCTGCTTCCTGGAGCGTGCGGTGCCCACCCAGGAGAGCACAAGCACACTCCACACCCCTGACCTTGAGGGCACTGGGAGGTGGGGGCGCTGTGCTGGGACCAATGCCTTGCAGCCCTGTGCGTGTGCCCTGGAAAGTAGCCTAGGAGTCCTGCGTGCACCTCTCTGCGCCGGGAGGTGGGACAGGAGCCTGAACAGTGGCAGCGAGGGAGAGGAGAAGGGAGAGAGACGTGCAAAAGAAGGAGACAGAAAGAGACATGGGGAGAAAGGAGTTAGAGAAAGGAAGAGAGATGGGGAGAGAGACAGAGGAGGCTGAGAGGTAGCATGGGGAGAGAGATAAGGAGAGAGACATAAAAGGTACAGAGACAGGGAGAGATGGGCATAAGCAGAGGTCAGGTCACTCTTGATCTTAGTTCCCAGTGCAAACTGCAGGTCACCGTCACCTGCCCACACGTGCACTGAAGAGCTCTGTGCCTGCTGCCCACAGCCCCTGAGAACCCCTTCTCTTGAAGAGTAAAACTTTTGATGACTGCCATTCCTCACTCGGTTTTGGTTGTGTCTTTGATGAACCATGATGTCCCACCTTCCTGGGCTCAAGGTTCCACCAAAAGCTGATGCCTCTTTTCGGGAGGCTCTGCAGTGCCTTCATCTCACTAGGCTCCCCAGGAAGCTTATGAACTTGGGTTGGACCCTAAGCAGTCGGATACATGCTGGGGCTCTGCTTCTCTCTTTCATTAAGAGGGAAAGTTAAAAAAGAGATTGAAGCATGGTCTGCAGAGAAGGTACTTGTGTAAACACCAGGAGAACAAGAAGCCTGAGTTGTCTTCATTTCTCTTAAAAACACTCATTCCCTCCCATGCCATCTTAGTGAGGGCATGAAGCACAGCATGTATGTATATGTGTGCAGGTATCTGAACAGGTATGTATGTGCATGTGTGTGTGTTCACGTGTGTGTGTGTGTTGCAGGGGTGTGCTGTGGACAGCAGGTCCAGGGGACAGCTCCAACTCAAAGCTGCAAGTCTCTGTGATAGAATGGTCAAGATTCCCTGGACCACAGCAAGAGATGTTTTCATGTGCATCCAGATTTATTAGCATTTAAACCCATATTTTTGGTACCATGTAAACCTTAAGTTACTTATCTATTCTTAGAAGCATTTACACCAGCAGTCCCCAACCTTTTTGGCACCAGAGACCAGTTTCGTGGAAAACAACTTTCCCACGGGCCAAGGAGAGGGGAGGGGATGATTTGGGGCTGATTCAAGCCCATTACATTTATTGTGCACTTCATTTCTACTATTAATACATTGTAATATACAATGAAAAAAATTATACAACTCACCATAATGTAGGATCGGTGGGAGCCTTGAGCTTGTTTTCCTGCATCTACATGATCCCATCTGGGGGTGATGGGAGACAGTGACAGATCATCAGGTATGAGATTCTCATGGGAAACTCTCAAGTTTCCCATCAGCAAGAAGCTAGGAGGAGAAAAGCAAGAGGCCCTCTTCCCTGTCTCCTTACTTGAAGGAGAGAGGAAAGAAGCCCTGTCGGCTAGCCCTGAAGGCAAACGTATGAATACTTTAGAGTTACTAACATCGGAGTGGTGTAAGGACTGGAAAAGATGATCCATGTTGAATCCACACTCCCTCCCATTCCCAGTCTCCTATTTCCAGGAAAAGCTATCCAGGCCCTTCCCAGGCCTGCGTTTTGTTTGGGGTACACATGCCACCATAAACTCCATCACCTGCCATCTTGGAACTCTCTCTCCACAAATCCCTTTTCTCTTTCTACTTTTATTTGCAAAATTTCTGACAAAGAAAATATCATTGGAAGATATTCTCAATAAAAATCAAGGATGTGTATTTGAAAAAGGAAACTCCATCCTGGACAGCAAAATATCCTAAGACAATGAATCCGCTAGACAGATATCTTAAAGAGAAATGAACCGACCCAAATGTGGTCCCCATTGGTAACACACACGTATTTTATTGATGCTTCTATGGTTAATAGCATCGCCATACTCCCCTTGAGACATAGTGCATCCCAGTCCATCAGAGAGGGGGAAATACTCATTGTTTAAACCTTGTATAGTGCTTCCAGGAGAGCCTTAAATTATTGTAACAAAGCAGTTAGCTTTTTATAAAGTGACGTTTGACTCACCTGACCTTATCCTTATCATAGTAAGTATGAAAATCACAATACCTTCACACAAATACCTTATTGGAGGGATCTGGACAAATGTCATTTGCCATCACTTAGAGTTGTATATACATTTGCAAAACCATAAAATGCTAGAAGGACATACATTTAATATACATTAATGCATAAATTTCATATGTATGTCCTTCTAGCATTTTATGGTTTTGTAAATGTATATGCAAGTCTACTTTTTTTTAAATACAAACATAAACATGAACTGACATTTTTCAATCAACTTCTTTAATTGGATATGCCATTTGTGTGAGTTTGATAGAACTCATTGGTCCAACCAAAGAAGTTCACTGTTTTAGCAGGTCTTCGCTTGTAATCAGTCACAGCTTAACCTAATGTTCACTAAAGGGAAAAAAGAAAAAAATAACCGCTTTGTGCCTGGGACTATGGTGTCCTGGGCCAAACACAAGACGTTACAAGTTACTCAGCCTATTCTAAGCATCATAAGTTTCCACCAGATAAACAGCAATGCTATGAAGACTTCAAGGTTTAACACCCAGGATTACCACAATTATTAATGGCTGAAACAAAGAGATTAGCCTTTGCTTTTCCATCCAATTCTCTTGCATTTTGTTTTCTTTTAATAGCAATAAAATACTTTAAAACAAACAGCTAGTCAAAAAAATAAAGAACAGAGAAAATATATTTTAAAACTTGTGCTTTCCTACCCAGAATCTGTGGCTGTTAATATTTTTTCATATTTGCTCTAAGTGGGTTTAAAATCAAGAAATACAGCATTGAGAACTTCCTTGACTTTCACATCCATTTTCATTCCAATCTCTTCTTCCCAGAGACAAACACAATTATACATTTGATATGTATGTCCTTCTAGCATTTTATGGTTTTGTAAATGTATACACAAGTCTAGGTTCTTTAAAAATATTAACATAAACAATGAACTGGTATTTTTCAATCAACTCCTCTAATTGGATGTACAATTAGTGTGAATTTGAGAGAACTTGTTGGTCCATACAAGCAGTTCACTTTTTCACCAGGTCTTTACTTGTGATCAGTCATGGCTTAACCTAATGATCACTAAAGGGGAAAAAAAGAAAAAATTTAGACACATCCTGACTCTCTCAATTATAATCCAAAACTTTCTAGAATGGATGCCTCACATGGTTACATTTGACCACCTTTGATTCAACAGCCCCTGAGCTTTATGTCTAGCAAGAGATGGCCAGAGCTCTATGGAAAAGAGGGCGGCAGACCAGACCAAAACTTTGCAGTCTCAGCATATCACGGAGCCACAGGGATGTGAGTATGTCAGGCAACTTTCTGGGTTTATGCTTAAGCACCTCTGAAAACTGGAAAAACCCTTGGCACAAATTCAATCTTTGTGTGGGCAAACTCGTTTAGTTCCTAGTTTCTGTTTACTGTTGGGCTTGGTTCAAATGTTGCATTCTGTACCCCTGTTCTTGCCACTAAAGTTATTTCACCATGAAGTTTCACATCTAATCCTATGAGTGTCATGATTGTTAATCTAAGAATAACATACTGCCTTCAAAAAACAGCGTCAAGGTTGAGAGAAGGAAGAATTACTCCCTTCTCGTTAGAAAGAAGACAATCCTGTACACACGTTTACTGCTCTTCTCAGTTGCCTAAGTGCATCTTCTGTTGATAAACAAAAACTTGTTTTGCTGCATGACATTGCTCAAGCAACACCTCTATGCCTCATCTCCTTCTCTGCCCTAAATAGGTTACGCATTTCAGGCAGGCAGATTATTAATTATTTGTTGAGCACCTGTTGTGTGCCTACTTTGTGTCTGCTATAAAAGTACCACAAGGATCAGTTTAAAAATGTGAACATTCTTCAAAATTATTTAAACTGTCTGACTCACGTGCTAATCTAGCAGGGACAATGGCCGGATGGAGTCCAGGGACGAGGTTTTGAGCCAGCTGCATGGATTGTTCCAAGGCAGCAATACGCAGGTATGAGCTGTGCCAGGCACAAGAGCACCCAGCCGCAGGGTGGGATGGAGACCAGCTTATGTGCTGCTTGCCAAACCAGGCACCTGCAGGCTGCATCCACCCAGACAGCGAGCCTTTCTCTGAACCATTAATGGTGCACAGGCTGCATCCACCCAGAGAGCGAGCCTTTCTCTAAACCATTAATGGTGCACAGCGGTTACTGCAGACCTGGTTAAGAGGTCAAGAGCAGAAAAAGCTAGAGAGAATGGGGGGCAGATATCAGGAGGCACCAAAGGCCAGAACCAGGAAAAGTTAGAGAGAATAGGGGCCAATAATGCCCTGGAGGCACCCAAGGCCAGAACCAGAAAAGCTGGATCTACCATTAAATCCAAGGGGTGAACATGGGGCTAGAAATGGAGACAAAGGCAAGGTAGTGACAGAAACAGGGCGGCAAACAACGACCAAGTAAAAAAACTGACAATTTACTAAACGCCTAAGACAACTGCAATAGAACAGTTTGTTTTTTTCTCCTCCTCCTTTCTTCCTCCCTGCCTTTCTTCCTTCCTCACTCATTCTCCCTCCTTCCTCCTCGTGCTCCTCTTTGTCTCCTTTCTCTCTCTGTTTTAGTAACAATCTTAGAGCACAAGTGTAAACCTTCAGTTAAACGGACAGCAGTGAGGCAGACACTGGCTTTTCTAAAATCCTTGACATCCACATGTGAAACAGAGCTCACCAAAGCTCAGCTGCACAATTCCACATGCTCCTCTCTCCATCTCTCACCCATGGAATATTTTCCCTCTCATAGCCCGCTGAAATGTCTATGCACTTCCATTCATGAAATGCTGCCTTGGGGAACCAATCTAATTAAGCATTTATCAAGAACGGGTTGAAACTCTCTCATCTATGTCCTTTCCCTGCCCCCAGAATGCACCGTTCTTAGAGGCACGTCCCTCTGTGACGGTCATACCTGTGCATTACCATGCATGGCCTGTGGTCACTTCCCATGGTCACCCTCCCCCATGTCCCCCTGGCTCTTTGACAATGGACCACACGGTGTCTGCTCTCAGGGTCTTGGTAACCCTCATGTTTCACAGTGGCCAGCAGTCAGCCAGTCTCCACGACCAACCAAGACAAAGTCAGCAGTGCAGGTCTGAAATAATTATTAAAATGAAATACAAATAGGTTAAATTTTACCCAGGCTTTTAATGATGTACTTAATTGTTGCTTTCCTGTGTAGAAAATAGGCATAAGTGGCTGGGTGCGGTGGCTCACGCCTGTAATCCCAGCACTTTGGGAGGCTGAGGTGGGTGGATCACAAGGTCAGGAGATCGAGACCATCCTGGCTGACACAGTGAAACCCCGTCTCTACTAAAAATACAAAAAATTAGCCGGGCGTGGTGGCAGGCACCTGTAGTTCCAGCTACTCCGGAGGCCGAGGCAGGAGAACGGCGTGAATCTGGAGGCAGAGCTTACCATAAGCCAATATCGCCAGCCTGGGTTACAAAGCGAGACTCTGTCTCAAAAAAAAAAAAAAAAAAAAAAAAAGAAAGAAAGAAAAAAGAAAATAGGCATAAGTGGAAATCAGTTCCCATAAAGTGACTGAAATTCCTATGACTTTGACACCACCAGCTCTGTGCTTTAATCTTTCCATTTGAAAATTCTGATTGTTATAATCAGCGAAAATGCCACCAGTTTCATAATCATAATTAGCCATCTTCCTCCTAACACAGCACGCACACACACCTGCACTCACACACACAAGCATAGGTGCACAGACCCACGCAGATGCATGCAGGCACATCCGAATTCTTTTCTCTCTGATTCTCAGCCCTCAAGCTCAGATTCTTCAGTTTCTTGCCCCGTCTGGCCTGTCTTCTACAACCCTCAGTTTGAGAGGACCTGAAACTAGATTCTCACCTGGGTACTGAAGGGCTCGAATGAGGGAAACCTTTGATTCTCATGGCTGTGGAGTCTGTGTCCTGAGCAATAGGAAAAGGGGTCAGAATGCAGGGCTGCTAAGGAAGTGAATAGGAACTCCGTTTACTGGACACCTACAATGTATCTAGTTGGGTTGCGCATCTTTGCAACATAATCTCATTCTACCCTTATTTAAAAGAAAATGAGGTAGTTATTAGTCTCCCATTTTCAGTTTAAGAAACCTTGGCTTATGTAATCCCAGCACTTTGGGAGGCCGAGGCGGGCGGATCACGAGGTCAGGAGATCGAGACCATCCTGGCTAACACGGTGAAACCCCGTCTCTACTAAAAAATACAAAAAAAAAAAACTAGCCGGGCGAGGTGGCGGGCGCCTGTAGTCCCAGCTACTGGGGAGGCTGAGGCAGGAGAATTGCGTGAACCCGGGAGGCGGAGCCTGCAGTGAGCTGAGATCCGGCCACTGCACTCCAGCCTGGGCGGCAGAGCGAGACTCCGTCTCAAAAAAAAAAAAAAAAAAAAAAAAAAAAAAAAAAAAAAAGAAACCTTGGCTTAAAAAGCCTAGTAACACACTTCAGGCTGAGATACAGATAGAAGTTATAAGACTGAAACCAGATTGAAAACTAAAACAGTCACTTTCAAATGCATGATTTTTCTGGGGTTTGGTTTCTAGCCTTTCTTTTTGCGCCTTTTAACCGCTTTTAAAACTTTAAACACACTCACTCCCATGTGCCACACCCAAGCCTTAGCTGGCAGGGGTCATGACGCTGCAGGAAGTCACCTTGTGTAGATACCATCACATCCAGGCCGCAGCTGAGCACGTGTTTTGAGTTTTTTTGTAAATATGTCTTTGACTGGGGAGGCTGTACATCTTCCCTAGGCTTTACATTTCAGTCCTGTGCTTGTCCCTACATGTTTAAAAAAAAAAAAAAAAAGTGAGGGTGAGGGAACGCTACCTCTGCACACCTGCAGCAGGCTCAGCCAGGAGCCCGGCGGGGCCGGGGCCCACCTGCCTGGTGCGTAACTTCATCAAGTTGTTGGTGTGCATTTTGCAATAACAAGGGACAGGCCGTGTCATCCTCATATCCTTTTAGAGTTGGAGCCATTCTTGTGACTTTTGGTGCCTGCTTCCAGACTCCCCTGTTTTTGATGAGAAAGGTGAGCAGTCGTTAGATGTCGGTGATTCTTCTTTGAAACATAAAAAAAGACATACCTGAATTGTAACTGTCATCCACTATCACGAAACTTTAAACATTAGTGTTCAGTAAACCTATTTTCCATTCAGCTGCCAACACGTTCCTTTTAACAAAAGTGTCAATCAAATTAACCCTTTTAACTCTCCCAAGGCTTTCCTCTTCCCTTGAAATGAAATCGGATCCCCCGCAGAGCTGGCGAGCCCCCATGTACCCTGGCCACTGCCAATACTTACAGGCCGATTGCTCCTCCCCTACTCATCACTCTAGATGCCCTGGCCTTGCTCCCTCCTTCAGAGGCATCCGCCTCACTCCTTTCCTTGACTTGCTGTCCCCCTCTCTGGAAAGCTCTTTCCCTCTGCTCTGTTTCTTCTCTGTTTTCAGGTCTCAATGCAAATGTCACCTCTCAGGCAAGCTCTCCAAACTGAGACAATAGGAGCTCAGTTCATGTCTATCAAAAATAGGAGCAAACAGACTTTGTAGGAGACTGAGTAGAATGTTTTACTGGGACTAGACAATATCAAACTTAGACCCCAAGAGCCCAGGAATTCATATTCAAGGTCAAAGTGTCAATGACAAGAATACTGAGCCTTACATAGGTACCGTGCTGCACCATTTATAAAGTACTCGCATACACAGGGGATCTTCACAACTCCACGAGGCTGCCAGGTCTCTCGAAAAGAGGGCTCTGATGGTCAGGGCAGCCAACAATATATATTCAAAACCAGGACCCAAAAATGCTGCCTCCAAAACAAGCCATAATTCTTCTCATCACAGCATCCTACACCATCTCCTAGTGGGTAAGACTCATAGCCCGGCACCATCATGGTTTATTTCACAGGAAGGGGCAGGGCAGGGATTAGGAGACATTTCCTGGGTTCTGGTTTCCTTGCTTCCTTGTTATGGGCCTCTCCCCTCAGAGCAGTGTTTTCTGAGAAGGCCTGGCTCTAGCTAATGACCTCAGAGACTGCAGACCTGGGAACCTGTTGGAAAGAGAAACTAAACTTGCACCTGGGAAAGTCCAGGGTTGAATAACAGAACCTCGCCTTTAAGAATTCTTGCTTTTTTTTTTTTTCCTGCCTCTGCTTTGTTGCTGAAATATACAAGAGAGAAAGAGAGCGTTCTGAACCCATTATTTATCTCCCCCTTCCAAGCAGGCAGCAGACATTCATGATTAACGATGAGGTGACTTTCTACATTGATTTAATTGAATTCTGTATCCTATCCAGGTTATTTATTTTTAAAGTTGATAAAGACCTTTTCTACTGATTCTTCTCTTCCAAACTCAAATAAAGAAATGTTTTGTATACATGATCTTCCACTAAAAAGGAGCCCAGACTCTCAGATCCTCTATTCTCTATTCTATAGGATTGTGCTGCTGAAGACCGATGGAGGAGTGAGTGATCAATCTTTGAGACTCAGCATTCTCTCCATGTTAACCCTAACGCAAGAGAGAGGACTGGTCCACACTTAAGGCGAGAAGGTGGCCACAAGCAAGTGTTGAGGGCTGGTCTCCTTAGCTGCCCTCTGGTATCCGCAGCCCTGAATGGAGGGTTTGGGGTATTTTTCCCTGGACATCTCTACCACACCTAAGTATATGGTCTGCAAGTTTTGGAGAGAATTTCCAACCCCCACTCTACCTCCTGCCCCTCTGTACCTGTTCTCATAGGTTGAGGATATTCTCATCTCTATTAAAAGTTCCCATTCTCAATCTCTTCATTTCAATCATTGATTTAGAAAAGTAGGAGTAGAGAAGTGAAAAACGAGACTCAATCTCATTTGTGGGCTGGGCCTTGGGTTTCCTTACTTGACTGCTGTTTTTGTTTTTTTAAACATTGGTAAATCTGGTTGCCACTGAAGGCAGTAATGTGACAAAACGATGGTCCCAACTGCATTTAAATAAAAACAGGTGGGACCAAAGCTCAAGGCTCACTAGGACAAAAGAGGCTTTTCCATCAAATAACCCACTCACAGTTCCCCATCATCTGACGCGGACCCCAGGCAACTGAGCAGAGAAACTTAGCAGAGAACTCCAGCGTAGAGTTCCAGGCCCACGTCATAGAAATACAGAAAGTCGCAAGGAGTCCTTGAGTGCCAAGGCAGGGACGAAGAAAGGAAGGTGAACCAAAGGCATCTCCCTACCATCCAGCCTAGCAGACCCCACACTCCTCCTGGCCACTGTATTCCTCTACCCTTTGCTGCTCCTTCCTACTTTCTACCTAAACATTTCAGCACAGCGTGGTTGTGTGTGTGCGTGTGTGTGTGTAAACATGCATACGCCTGTGTGTGTGGTGTACATATGCTTATATAATATGTGGTTATGTATATGTATATATGAGATTACATACCATATGTTAAGGTGATATATATTACCTTAGTACAGTTTTTGGTTTTTTTACTCCAAATGTTTTCAGATCCCTCCACTTAATGTTTCAAAATAAATAGTTCCTGTATCTGTAAAGACACCTTCATATGAATTTGCCGTTCTCTTTCCCACCACCTTCTTCCCAAACACTAAATGCAGGTTAATGGTCTTTCAGGGAGACTTTCCATTGAAGGAAATCACAGACCATATATGGGGCGAATAACCCCTTCATCTGATGGAAAAACACTGGTTATTTTTTAAATTTATACAAGACAACCAATTTTGGAATTAATGAGTGAAACAGACAATTATAACTTTTGAAAAAGAGTTTATTAGGAGGTTAACAAAGGATTTCTATTGCATCTCCAAAGACCAAGAGTGACAAGGAAGATTTATTCCAATTATGTTCTGTTTCATAGCATGCCCATCAGTTTTGTCACAATTAATTGAATTTTCCCTAAATTGCATTTAGATAAGTTTTGTTCAAGTATAACATGTTATGCAAATGCGTCTTTATGATGATAGATATTACTTGATCTTGATCCTGCTGTAGGTCTCTCTATGTGACTCAGAAGACAGATTTTGCAGCCTTATGCTGAAGAATCAAGCCAGGGAATACAGTGGGAGGTTAGAGCTGACCCCTGGAAGCCAGGGCTGATAGAAAGGTTTCTGCCTCTTTCCAAAGTGTGTTCACTGTTGGAGATGTTGGGATGAAGTAGAGTTGAGGTGTGACTGATGCCTTTCTTCTCCTCCTGGTCATGGGGCCTCTAGCACCCAAAAGTGTTGCAAGGCCCGCACCGAGCACGTGGGCCACAGGGATTAGAGATACAGGGCCCAATGGACTTGTCACATGCATTTGTGGTGGCACAGGGGTTGGAGGGGAGCCTGTGGGCAGAAAATCATTGGAGCAAGTTAGAGTATAATGAGCTGAAGAGACTGGAAAATAATAAAAGGGCTTTGTATAAGAATATTGTTCTCCTTTGGACTGCCTCCAAACAAAAGCTCGAAATTATAAATTCATTTCATCAAGAAGACTATTCATCTCCACAGCAACCTCACATGCCCCAAGGAAAAGATTACTACCCCCATACTGACTTGCAGTCCTCGCTCTCCAGGAGGCTCCGGTACGTGTTGATCTCACACTCCAGCCGGGCACGCACGTCCAGCAGCACCTGGTACTCCTGGTTCTGCCGCTCCAGGTCACAGCGGATCTCCGCCAGCTGCGACTCCACATTGGTGATCAGGCTCTGTAACTGGGACAGCTGGGAGCTGTAGCGGGCCTCGCTCTCCGTCAGTGTGTTTTCCAGAGAGTCTCGCTGTGGTGGGGAAGATCAGGAATGTCAGAGAGCTGCTCCTAATAAGGTTCCTCCATGGGGTTCCAAAGAACTCACAAGCTCCAAGAGCTAAGGAGAGTGTGTGGCCCCAAGGGCATCCCCGAGACTCTGCCTCCCAACTTCCCATCGCTCACCAGCAGGTCAGAACAATACAAAATACCAGGTTGTGCTGGGCCTGCAGCTCGATCTCCAGGGCATTGACCGTGCGTCTCAGCTCGATGATCTCCGCCTGGTAGGACTGCAGCTGCTCTGCGCTGGATACCACCTGCTTGTTCAGCTCCTCGGTCTGAAACACCCAAGTAGGGAAGGATCAGACCCTGCCTCCAGGGCCCTGGGGCACCTCGGGTCCTGAGTGGCCATGTGCTTAGATGCCCACCTGCGTGGCGAACCATTGCTCCACTTCCCTGCGGTTGGTTTCCACCAGGGCCTCATACTGACTCCTGGTCTCATTCAGGACCTGGTTCAGGTCCACAGCAGGGGCAGCGTCCACCTCCACGTTGAGGCGGTCTCCAAGCTGGCAGCGCAGGGTGTTGACCTCCTGATTGAGAAAGGGCAAAAGTTTAAATTTCACAAAGGATCTTGGTGCTCTCCTTAAGAGAATGCAATTCAACTTCTGATCATTCTTAAGTTTTCAGGAAACTTTGTTCCCTCTGATCCTCTCATTAACCAGGATCTATATTCAATGACTAATCTGTATACTCCACTTTTTACAAAGTACTTTCAAGCTCATGACTTCTCTCTGCCCTTTGTATTAAATGCACCACTCCTCATTTAGAGATATTCAGTGATTTGGGCTCAGAGCTGATACATGGCAGGCCATTATTTAAACTCTGGTCCCCAAATGCCCAGTTCAGTGTTTTTGCTAGTATACCATATAGCCTCATATGTTTGACTCTTAAGCATGGATAATGAAAAGAACAGAGTCTAGCTGAAGAGGAAATACAGAATGCTTACTTCAAAATCTGCCATCCTGGCATAGAAGAGACTTAAAGGGTGATTTGTTGATTCCACCAGCATAGATTTTGCTGAAAGCAATAAATATCTGTTTACTTCCCTGCTGAGCATAGCTTGGTCCTTGGGCTTAGGTGGATTTCAGACAAATTTGTATTCAACCTAATCTCTACCACTTAATACATTGCTTCTAGAAGCTTCTTGAAGCCTCAATTTCTTCATCTTAAAATGAGAACTGCCTCCGGAGTTAAAGCACTTAGCACAATGTTCGGCACATACTAAGCACCTGATTAATACTAACTGTCACCATTTACATTGTTCTTGGATTTCAGGTTGCATAAAATACATGTCTTCTTTTTTGTCCTACTGACTTAGCCGTAACAGTGAGCATTTTGCTCAAGGCTGTTTCCAAGCAACACTGAACAGCAGAAAGAGCTCTGGACAGGAATGAGAGTTGCATTTTGTTCCAGCTCAGCCCTCTCTGCCTGGTGGGCCTAGGCCATCCTGGCTTCTCCAGCTACAAATGGAGAATTGGAATAGAAGATTGCTGCTGTGTACACTCTAACCAGGGTGCAGGAGAGGCTGTGGCTGCTGCCTTGTTACTCAACTTTCCTCATTACTGGGCTTGCCAACTTCCTCACTCTCATTCCTGCCTCTGGCAGAAAAATCCTAATCTCATATCACAGGTTGTTAGACTACTCATTCTCTACATATCCATTTTTGTATGCAGAATTACTTCCTCGGCTAATTGAGCCTCTACTGACAGCCTGTCCTGGACCCTGTGGCAGTTATCAAACAGGCCCTGGCGAGTCTGAGCCCATCACTCTTCAGGGAACTCACCTGCTCATGGTTCTGCTTGAGGCACAGCAGCTCCTCCTTCAGGGACTCCACCTGGGCCTCCAGGTCAGACCTGCACAGGGTCAGCTCATCCAGGATCCTGCGCAGGCCATTGATGTCCGACTCCACCAGCTGCCGCAGGGACATCTCGGTCTCATATCTGTGATCATAGGAGGGTCAGGGACAGGCTGGGCAGGAATAGGCTTGGCCTTGACTCTGCTTTGGTTTGGTTTGTCAGGCAACTAGGAATTAGGGTTTATAGTTTTTATAGCCATCTCTTTTGTTTAGGTTTTCAGCATCAAGCTGGAAGAAAACGCACTGGTAATTTTATGTTTAAAGATCCAGTGAATAGACTTCTACATTCCTAGCTACTCAGGATGCTAAGGTGGGAGGATTGCTTGAGCCCAGGAATCTGAGGATCTGAGGTTACACTGAGCTATGATCGCACCACTGTCCTCCAGCCTGGGTAACAGAGCAAGGGCCTGTCTCTAAAAAAAAACAAAAAGAAAAAAGAAAGCCAGTGGATTTAGGATAAAAGCCAATAAATTGTAAGATTTCCAAAATAATATACTTCCACATTCTTCATTCTCATGAATGGATTCTGTGCATAGGAGAACATCAGGGGCCAACATGTCTACACTGACCCACAGTACGACTAGGGATGTCACTTCACAGAGGAGAAGCAGGAGGAAAGGAAGTCTAAGGCCTGGAGAAAGGATCTCTGAACTACGGTGTGCAGTGGCTCTGTGAATCTTGGGCAAAGCATCTAGAACATAGCTCAGTCAGTGCTTGTTATACTTGTGTTGACAATAGGCTAAAGGGAAGGAGAGCAGCCAGAGAAGAAAAACAAACAGCAACACCCCGCTTGCCCACTCACTTGGTCCTGAAGTCGTCTGAGGCCAGCTTGGCGTTGTCGATCTGCACCACAAGCCTGGCATTCTCAGACTTGCTGCACAGGATCTGGAAAGCCCAAAACATTCAAGAATGAGCAAGGACTTGGTAATTTTTCGCCAATGGCAGTCCTTCCTAATTCACGTCCTTGGAAGGATCAGGATGAGAAATCACTGCCTATCTTATTAAATGCTTTCTATATACAGTAGGTACTCAATGAATATTTCCAAAATTATATTCAAAAAACAGAACACCAAAATATGCAAAAAGTATAAGTAGATAATCTTTTTTTCTATCCTAATGAGCAATACTGAGAAGCTGACAATAATAATAGTTGACATTTATGAAAAACACCTACTATGTTTCTGGCATGATACTAGGAGCTGAGGATACAAAAATTGGTAAGCGCTTGATCCTGCCCTCAAGAAACTTTCAATCAAACGGAAAAGACAAGCAGGTAAACTAGCAGTTGCAGAGGACTGGATCAGGGAAGAAGCCACATGCTCCCAGATGTCCCAGACAACTGGGACTACTTTGTCCTAGGTAATTTCCAATCTTCCCAGTTTTGGACAAACGTTTTAGGGTCTCACTGGACACTGTGCACCAGGAGAAGCCCAGAGTTATGAAGATGAGGACAATGAAGTCAGGGTAAGTAGGAACCCAGAAGAGAGAGGCAGCCAGCAGTCCAAGGGGCAAAACGCTCAGATGAGGGAGAAAGGAAACAGCCCAATCTTTATAAAAGATTCCGTTTCCCCAGCTTCCTTTGGACTCAGTCCTTTTCTGTCACCTCAGGGTAATAATTCTGGAGCTTGGCAAGCACATGGAAGCATTCAGAAGTAGTTTTTAATTACAGCTCATTTATGCAAAGTACTGCTACCTCCACATAGACTAACACTATGCAAATATTTAGACCTAACAGTCCCAAGTCTAAGATGAGATGGGTCCTCAAGAAAACAAAATGGAAAGGCCAGTTTTCAGCTTTCCATTCACATCAAGAGCTCACATGGCTTCTCAATCACAGCTCGGATTCTCTCCCGACAACTTCCTACTGGAGGCACTGTGTTGCCCACTCCTCACCTTCTGCTGGAGCTCCTCGATGGTCTTGAAGTAGGACTGGTAGCTTGCGCACACCAAGGGCTCCTGCTGCTGGGACCGCTCCCGGATGAGGTTCTCCAGCTCCGCGTTGTCCCGCTCCAGCTGACGCACCTTCTCCAGGTAGCTGGCCAGACGGTCGTTCAGGAACTGCATGGTCTCCTTCTCGCTGCCATTGAAGGAGCCCTCGCAGAACCAGTTGCAGTTGCCCACATTGGCGGGGATGTTGCAGGCCCCAGGTAGGGTGCAGCCGTGGCAGCTGGGGGGCACGCAGGGCCGGGAGGAGCAGCTGGTGCGGCAGCTCAGGCTGGGCAGGCCACAACTGTAAGACATGGTGAAGGGAGGGAGTGTCCAGCTGAAGACAGAGTCCAAAATCTCCAAGTTGTAGAGCAGTGGGTCTCCTTCCTCCAGGGAGCATTTATACCTCGTCCGTGGAGGGTGTGGCCACGTAAGGCAACCCCCACCTTTTTTTTTTTTTTTTTTTTTTTTTGCTCATTTGGTGATTGTCAAAAGCCCTTCCCTACATTTGTTGTGTTTCTTCAGAAGAGTCTCTTCCCTCATAAAAGACTTTACTTGGGCTTCTCGCTAAGTCAGGACTCCTCTTCCATGCTGTGTGTCATGATGCAAGAGCTTCGTGGTGTGACTTCAAAGACCTGGACTCATGAAAGCCCTGGCCTTCATCAGTGGGATGCAGCAGGTCAAGAGACAGTATTGCTGTTCTGCTTCCTGACTTGAGGCCCCCAACTCCTTGGCATGCCTCCGGCTCCCCATGGTGAAATGGAAAAGCATAGCTCTTGCCCATGTGTCTTTTGCTGGGTCACATTTCCAAGTACTGAATTCCAAATTCATGGTTCTCAGAAAGAGGAATAGATCCTTTCTGGGGCAGTTCCTGATGGCCACGTTTCCTGATATGATGGGCCTTTTTCATATCCATGATGACGTCAATCAACCAAATAATAGATATCCACGAGGACAATTTCATCCAGGGTGATGTAATAGACACTGGGAGGGGTGGGAGATAGGACCAATGCTATAGTCAGAAGTTCTTACTTGTTAAGAACCTGCACAAGCCCAAGGTAGTGTGGACACTTTTCACAAACTAGATCCTTTTTACAAACATGATCTTCAAACATGCAGAACTGAGATGTCCATTACTCCTCACCACAACTCTTCAAGATAAATTGTATAATTCCCATTTTATAGATGAGCACACCAAGGCATAGAGGGTAAGGGATAATAAGTTGTGGAGCTAGGATTCCAAAGCAGATCTCTTTTCTTTTCATCACATATGCGGCTTAAGTATAAACGGCTTACTTCCTTCCCTTCTTCAGACAGGTCGCCCCTTTCTCCTCTCCAAGCTCTCTTTTTACCTTGACCATGACACTGTCATGACTTATGTGCTTGTCTCTCTCTCTATTTGAGTTCCCTGAAGGCAAGGGCAGGGTCTAGTTTGTCTTTGAATTCCCAGCTCTAGGCACCTGGTAGGCACTGTTGAATGGGTGTGTGTAGAGGGATGAAAGGATGAACAGGAAATAATAATCTGAGGAAGGAGTTGACAAGTGGCAAGTGAGTAGTTTACACACTGGGGAGGGCGAGCGCCTCCAGGATTGGAGGCTCTCAAGAATGAATTTGTGCTGGGATGGGGAGGCTTCTAAGAAGCAGAGGGGAGAAAAGTAGGAAGTGCAGGTGAGGAGAATAATGTGCACACAGGAATGGGGTGGGAAAGCCCAGGGCGTGGTTGAAGGACCAGGGTAAGCCTAGGCAGCAGGAAGGGGAGAGTTGTGAAGGGAAGTGGTAGATATTAAAACTTTATGGGGGATTGTATGGGGACCCTGTGGTAGGGGTCTCAATGGTGAAGTGGAGCAGCTTAGACTTCCCCAGAAGCTGTAGAGCCAATATAAGCTTTTGAACGTAAGTGTGGTGTGATAAAAGTCGTTTTAGGAAATGTTTTAGCAAATATTTATCTGTTTTAGAAAAATGAAGGAAAGATTGGAGGCAAAGAGTTCAGCAAAGAGGCTATTGTAACAGTCCATGTAAGACTAGAATTTATGGCAGGGATGATGATACAGATAAGGTTTAGTACAAGTGAAAGAGTTAGAGCACTGGGCCAAGGGAGAGGACAAAGAGAAGAGCAACAAGGAGCTGAGGACCAAACTTTGGAGAATTTCCCAATCAGAGATCAGGAGAAGGAAAAAGAATCCGTGATAAATGGAGAAATGGTGAGAAAAAAAATGATAAGAACAAGTTCGTGGCATCCCAGAAGGACAGGAAGGAGGGTGCTTCCAAGAGGAGGTGACGTCAGAAGTGCCAAGTGCAGCAAAGGGGCCGCACATGATCAGGACCATGGAAAGGGTATTGGCTACCTTGACCAGAAAGTTACCAGGACCCTTCCAGGGTCACACAGTTGTGTCTGCTGTATGCAGCGCCTGTGCACATTCTTAAAGTAATGTCCACAGTGAACTTTGGTAAGCCAAGACTTCAAACACACAGAATTGAGATGTTCATTACTAAGAGAAGTTCTGCTGCAATACATTTATATATCTGATTATAAAGCTTGGAGCTTTGATACAGACTTTCATATAATAATTGGAGTGTGCTTTAAGCAGATGCCAGACTTGTTTGAACTTGATGATTCACAGTAGTTTATTATTTAGGAACAATTACTGCCCATGCATATGACACCACTTCTGTTTTGTCACAAGACATTAGACAAGCCTTATTTGATATCCTTAAGAGGCAATGAGGAAAAAATTCAAGTATGTGCCTGAGGAGGCATACATTGGCCAGAAAGAGGAGGGGCTCCCTATGTCCTTGCTAGCAGAGGATGAAGCAGATGACAGAGATTCCAAGCCTCCCAGCTACAGCTACCAATCCAAGCAGCTTCCAAGCCTCCCAGCTACAGCGACAGACCAAAAACCAGATGGCTTCGCATTTGGCTCTTCTCTTCCTCCCTCTCACCTCCTAACATAGATCCTAAATATGAAAATGGTTAAAAGAGAGAGGGAAAACCCTGGAACAAGAGAGATATTGGGGATCCTAATGGTCAACTCATCCAACCCCTTCATTTTACAAAGGGGAAACTGAGGCTCGGAATGGAGAATGGAGAAACTATCATCTAGCTAGGACCCAGATCTTCTGATTCCCACTGCATTATCATCCCCATCACCATCCTACTGAAATGTTGAAGAAATGTTGAAGAATCAGTTGAAGAACTGATCTGCTATTACATAAGGGCAGAAATCAAGGGCAGTGAGAAAGACATCTTGTTATCCATAGATATGCTGTGTTGAAGAAGAATTATGAGTCAACGTGTAAATAAAGATAGAATTCAGCAATAGTACAGTTTCTTGTTACTCTGTGATTTCAATTGTTATTTCTAAATTGATGATACAATTATATATGAAAAATTTGGAGTAATTGAAACATAATTATATCCCATCAGATATAGATTATATCCCATCTGTTTGGAGCAACTTAGAACAATTGGTCAAACAATGGTGACTCTACTCGACAGCAATCTGCTTATCCAGAGTAAGGTACACAAAAGATAGTCACAACAAAATTAAATTGTTATTAAAATGAGGACAATTAAAAGATTAAAGAAAACACACCACAATGACACTGGATGCTGTTAAACAACAGGATTATGAATGCGTTTTTCAGCTCTCCAAATTCTTTGAAAATACATGTGTTACTTCTGTACAATAAACAAAATTAAATTCACATTTAAAATTTCAGAAGGAAATTCTTACAAATCTTCTAGAGGAACAATGAGTTGTTAAAAAACAAAAAAACAAAAACAAAAAAAAACAAAAAAAACCTACAAGGCTCCTGTTCCAATATAGTTACTAAATTGCGGGCGGATCACAAGGTCAGGAGATCGAGACCACGGTGAAACCTCGTCTCTACTAAACATACAAAAAATTAGCCAGGCGCTGTGGCGGGCACCTGTAGTCCCAGCTAGTCCGGACGCTGAGGCAGGAGAATGGCGTGAACCCGGGAGACAGAGCTTGCAGTGAGCCAAGATCGCGCCACTGCACTCCAGCCTAGGGGACAGAGCGAGACTGAAGGGGTGGCCTGCCCCTCCACACCTGTAGGTGTTTCTCGTTAGGTGGAATGAGAGACTTGAGAAAAAAATAAGACACAGAGACAAAGTATAGAGAAAGAAAAGCGGGGCCCAGGGGACCGGCGCTCAGCTTACAGAGGACCCACGCCGGCACCGGTCTCTGAGTTCCCTTAGTATTTATTGATAATTATCTTTACCATCTTAAAGATAAGGGAGTGGCAGGACAATAGGATCATTGTAGGGAGGGAATCGGCAGTAAGACATATGAACAAAAACCTGTGTGACATGAATAAGTTTAAAGGAAAATGCTGTGCCTTGAGATGCATATGCAAACATCTCCATAAACCTTTTAGCAGCATTGTTTCAGCCTATCACATGGGGAGAAACCTTGGACAATACCTAGCTTTCCTAGGCAGAGGTCCCTGCGACCTTTGGCCGTGTACGTGTCCCTGGGTAGTTGAAATTAAGAGAATGGTGATGACTTTTAACCAGCAAGCTGCCTTCAGGCACTTGTTTAACAAAGACACATCCTGCACAGCTCAAAATCCATTAAACCTTGAGTCACCACAGCACATGTCTTTTGCAAGGACAAGGTTGGGGGTAGGGTCACAGATTAACAGCATCTCAAATACAGAACAAAATGGAGTCTCTTATGTCTACTTCTTTCTATATAGACACAGTAACAGGCTGATCTCTCTTTTCCCCACACGAGACTCCATCTCAAAAAAAAAAAAAAAAATTACACTTGAGCCTGTTGTCCTAGAAATAAAGCCTTTGTTGTGATCGGCACTCATGCCCTTGTGACAACTGCTGACTTTGCCCATTCCAAAGGTGAACTACTAAGAAGGAATGAAGGGAAATCAAGCTACCTATAGCTCATGAATTGACTGGCATGAGGTCTGAGCTTTGGGTGAAGGAAAAGACAAGGAAGAGCAACCCTTGGAGAAACATTCTGCCATTGTCTACTAGAATGGTCCAAGATCAGCTGTTAGAACCACCTCATTTGACCCGCACCCATAGACTATACCTCCCACATACATATAAAGAATAATTAAATTTCTTTTCTGGAAATACTATCTAAATCAGATAAAGACTACAAGCTTAGCATGCTGGAGCTACCAAGGACCTAACTGGTCATTTCACTCAACTCTTTCATTTTAAAAATGGGACAATTTTGACCCAAAAGGGGAAGTGACTTGCCCAAACTTGCAGAGAGCTTGTGAAACAGTCTAAATTGAAAAAGGATAAAGTAGACTAGAGAAATACGATAAGGCTTTTAGTCTTTATGAGAGAGTTCAGGCTGAGACCACTGAATGAGGTAAGTCTCTCTAAACACTAAACCCTTAGTAAAAATGTGAACTAGAAAAATAAAGTATGCTTATTGTTAAAGGAAAACTTTGAAAAGCTAAACTATCTCTTAGCTCTAATTTTAAAATTATAATAGTAAATAGTAAAATAGTAAAAAAAAAAAAAAGAAAAAAAAAAAAAAAAAAAAACCAGTAAATAGTAAAAATCTCCTTTGGAATTGTTAAACCCATATGATTCAAGAACCTTCATGCTGGTAAATTAACAAAACACCCAAGGAAATAACTCACAATTAGCAAGAAGGAGAAGATACAAGATACAAAAGGTTAAAGCCAAGAATATTAAATATATTTAAAGAGCTTATAGGACAAAATAAGGAATCAAATCCCTAAACAAAATGGTAGTTACTACGCAAAAAATATAGGCATGTTTAAAAAAAGTCAAACAACTTCTAAAAGTGAAGAGTATAATTTAAAGTGCAAATTTTAAATGTAAAATTTCATCAGTAGATCTTTAGTGGCTTCAAAAAGTCAAAATTTTCTTTTGATATCAATCATATTATTCAGGGTGCTAAGTTTTCACTCATCTCCTACTGAACTAATGAAATTTTAATTAAAGACAAAGTTTTAGCTCTCATAATTCTATTGGACACTTTTAGATATTTTATACTTCTCCTATTAAGTCACAGCAATTGTTTAATTGTTGCATTTGTTTTGTCAGCTTACTTTTATTAATAATTGTCCCACAGAGCTTCACAGAAATATTTTAACAGAGTTCTAGGAGTCAACACATTTAATTGTTTTTCTTTTACTTTTTTGACTAAATGACAAATCCATTTTTATAAAATCAAGTTGACTCCTAATAGTTTTTTGTCTGGGGATTGATGTAATTTTGTTAGTTTTTAAATGGGATGTCACATTTATTCATTTATGTTAAGATATAAAATATGCATTTCTGCCTCATTATTCCCTTTACTTTTATGTGTTCAATCACTTTTTATGTATTAAATTGTTCTTAGCTTTAATAACTGAAATATTGCTTTCTTACAAAGCCAAATAAAGTATTGTCATCTCTGTTAGAATTGCATTTATTAAAGCCAAGTCTTAAAAAATTAATAATAAAAGAGCCTTTCTTTTCTACAAAAGTAAAATACAATAAACTTTCAAACTCGATTGATAGGTTAAACATTAAATTAGACAAAGATGAAAAAAGAGTAAGTCAACTGGAAAAGATAGATAAGGAAATTTACCAGAATATAACACAGAAATATTTAGAGATTGAAACTATGAAAGAGATGACAGACAAGCTAGAATGTGAAGATCCAAAATCTGTTTGAAGAAATACAGAAATGGCGATATGAAGAGCTTGGGGAAGTCTCTCTCCTAGAAAGACATCAATTAAGCCACTCAAAATTAGCAAAGACATCAGTCAAAGGCTCTAGACATTGATTAAAGGCCTTACAACAAATCGAGAAGCATTTACTCAACAACCACAAAAAAATGGAAACTTGGTAAGAACACTGGGGGCTATAATGTTTAAATGAGGGACTCCATTATTTCTCATGGCTCTGCCTTCCAGAAGCACCATGGGCTGGGCAGCTGAGTGGCAGTTCCCAATCCTCCCAGCAGCCAATACACATCAGCAGATCCCATTTTTCATAACTTACCCATTTCTAATCCAGGCAGGGCAGCTTGAAGAATACAGTCCTTCTTTCCTACACCCCTCTGGTTACAAGAGAGATGTTCCATTGGGCTCCACAGTTAAGATGGCAGTATCACCCAAGTTGATCTAAACTTTCAACAACACCTACCAAAATCCCAGCGAGCTGTTTCATAGAACTTGATGTGTTGTTCCTTTTCTTCATGTAGAAATACAAAAGACCCAGAATAGCCAAAACAATCTTGAAAAAGAAGAACAAAGTAGGGGGATTAATATTTCATGATTTCAAAACTTACTACAAAGCTACAATAACCCAGACAGTATTCTATTGGCATAAAGATAGACATATAGACCAACAGAATAAAATTGAGAGTCCAGAAATAAAACCCTCACATTTATGGTCCATTAATTCTCAACATAGGTCCCAATATAATTAATGAGGAAAAAGTCTTTTCAGTAAATAATGCTGGGACAACTAGACATCCACATGCAAAAGAATAAAATGTTTGATCCCTTTCTTATACCACAGACAAAAAAAAAATGACTGAAAATGGATCACAGCCTAAATGTAACAACTAAAATTAGAAAACTTAGGAAAAAAATGTAGAAATAAATCTTCATGATCCTAGGTTAGGATCATGCACTTATTCCTCCATAATACATGTTATATGTTACAACATGGATGAAACTTGAAACATGCTATGTAAATGAAGTCAGACAAAAAAACACATATTGTATGACTTCATTCATATAAAATGTCCAGAATAGGCAAATCTATAGAGACAGCAGTGATTTCCTGGGCCTGAATGGTTGCAGGGAACAGAGAGTGACTACTAATGGGTACAAGGTTTCTATTAGAGGTAATAAAATGTTTTAAAATGGTAGTAGTAGTTATAACTCTCATTATACTAAAAACCATTTGGTTTTATACTTTAGATCTATAAATTTTATAGTATATGAATTATATATATGATATATTAATTATATTTCAGCGAAGCTATTTTTTAAAAAAAGGAATTCAGAAGGAGAAAATGGAGTATAAAATATAAGTAATATTCAAAAAATGTAATGGCTGAGAATTTTCCACAGGTATTGAAATACATGAATCAATCAAGAAACACATAAGTCCTAAGCAGGAAAACTAAACTAAAGCCATCCCCAGAAATAACGTAGTGAAACTACACAACACTAAAGGCAAAGAGATGATCTTAGAAACAGTCAAAGAGAGAAAAAATAGAAGAATTACCAACAGTGGAAATACAGATTAGCAACAGGCTTTTCAGCATCAACAACATAATCCAGAAGATAATGGTATAATATTTCCAACATGCTGAAGGAAAATAGCTGCCAACCTAGAATTTTATACAAACTAAACCATCACGTAAGAGTGACCACTAAGAAAAGATATTTTCAGAGAATAACAGAGAGGTTATCACTTACAGATTCTTAGTCTGCTGTGTGTTGCTACAACAGAATTCCACACACTGGGTAATTTATAAAGAAAATAAACTGATTTCTCACAGTTCTAGAGACTGGGAAGACCAATATCAAGATGCTGGCATCTGATGGGGGCCTTCATGCTGCATTGTCCCATGGCAGAAGATATAAATGCAAGACAGCACGACAGCCAGAGAGCAAAAGGAGGCCAAACTCCTTTTATAACAAGCCCACTCTCATGATAACTACCCCCCTCCCATGATAAAATGACATTAATCCATTGATGAAGGCAGGGTTCTCATGGCCTAATCACCACTTAATGGTCTCACGTCTTAATACCAACACAATGGCAATTAAATTTGAACACAAGTTTTGGAGGGGTCATTCAAACCATAGCAAATGCTATAAAAACTATCAAAGAATGTATTTCAGAAAATAGAAAGTTAAAACCAGAAAGGAGGAATAAAGTCCAAGAAACACTGCAAACAAATAAACTGGTAACCATGTAGATAATTCTAAATAATAATAATAATGACCAAATTTTGGAGCATAAAAATAAGGTAAGATTGAATGTGGTGACTCACATCTATAATCCTAGCACTTTCAGAGGCCAAGATGAGAGAATCGCTTGAGCCTAGGAGTTCAAGACCAGTCTGAGCATCATAGAAAGACCCTCATCTCTTAAAAAAAAAAAAAAAAATTAATTAGCTATGCATGGTGGCATGTGCCTATAGTTCCATTCCTTGGAAGACTGTGACAGGCAGATAGGTTGAGCCCAGGAAGTTAAAGCTGCAGTGAGCTATGGTCATGCCACTGCACTCCAGCCTGGGCAACAGATCAAGATCCTATCAAAATAAAAACTAAAATAAAAAATAAAATAAAAATAAAAAATAAAATAAACCGAGGTATAAAAAGTAAAATAAAGAACATAAATAAAAATTTCTGACAGGGCACAGTGGCTCACACCTGTAATCCCTACAGTTTGGGAGGCCAACACAGAGAATCCCTTGAACCCAGGAGTTCAAGATCAGCCTAAGCAACATAGGGAGACTTTGTCTCTACAAAAAAAAAAGTAAAAAATTAGCCAGACATGGTGGCATGCACATGTGGTCCCAGCTGCTTTGGAGGCTGAGGCAGGAGGATCACTTGAGCCTGGGAGGTTAAGGCTGTAGTGGGTCATTGTATTAGTCCATTCTCACACTGCTATAAAGAAATACTTGAGACTAGGTAATTTACGAAGAAAAGAAGTTTAATTACCTCACAGTTCTGCAGGCTGTATAGGAAACATAGAGGCTTCGGCTTCTAGGGAGGCCTCAGGAAGCTTCCAATCATGGTGGAAGGCAAAGGTGCAGCAAGTTGTCTCACATGGTGGGAAAAGAAGCAGGGGAGCGGGGTAGGTGCTACACACCTTTAAACAACCAGATCTTTCGAGAACTCACTCACCATTGTGACGACAGTACCGAGGGGGATGGTATTAAATCATTTATGAGAAACTGCCCCCATGATTCAATCACCTCCCACCAGGCCCCACCTCCAACATTCGGAATTACAATTCAACATGAGACTTGGGCAAGGACAACATCCAAACTGTATCAGCTATGATTACACCACTGCACTCCAGCCTGGGTAACAGAGTCAGACCCTGTCTCTTAAAAAAAAAAAAAAAAAAAAAAAAAAAAAAAAAAAAACTTCCATGGACCTTGTTTTTATGCAAGAAGGAAGAGATTAAATTAGATAGTGTTAAATCAAGTGTGCACATTTAAAAATTAAGAACACTTATTAAAAGGGGGAACAAAGAAAACGAGATCAATCCACAGGTGTCAGGAAGTGAGGAAACAATAAGCAAAGAAAAAAAATCATGCTTAATGGAAAAGACAAAGTAAGATTTTAAAAATAAGTCCAAGAAGTCAGTAATAAAATTACATGTAAATAGAGTAAATCCTATTTCTCCACATCAGACATAGAGTGCCCTGACCACCTTATCCAAAATTTCCATCTCCTAGTCCCTTTCCTATTTTTCCTCTCAGCACTTATTGCTTGACATGGTCATGCTTGTTTGCCTCTTTTTATTGTCTGTCTTCTTCCACTTGAAAATAAGCTTCTTAGAGCAGGTCTTTGCTTTGTTCACTGCTCTGCCCAACAGGCACCATCATAAGCATTCAATGATGGATTATATGTTGAATTGAATTAAATTTATAGAGAAGACACATGAATGACCAACAAAAATATTTTTAAATGTTTAATTTCACTAGAAATTTTAAAATTACAAAGTGAGACAAGCTAGCATTGTACCCACATTTCATCGGCAGCATTGCCTTGTCACACTAGATGGCCAATCGCAGGTCATCATCATGTCATGGTGAATTTTTCAGCCAGTGTATCTTGCCAAGTCAGTAAGCTGAGTAGTGCCAACTGAAAAATCACAAGATTCATAAAGTTGGAAAGGAGACCTTTATTTCTCATAAAAGGCTGCAGCCCCCAGGCTGGCCATCCTGCAAGTTGGGAAGCATAGCCTCTGGCAGAAGCCAAGAGTAAGCATTTTGAGGGAGGGAAATGTGAGAAAGGAATGTATGCTGAGTGAGGTGGCCAAATATACTATTTAATAAGCTACAGGAGGAGTCATGAATATTTATGAAAAGACAAATGTAGGCATGTGCAATTTAGCTTCATGCCTCTTCATGGGTCGCATGTTCACAAATGGTGGCATTAGCATGATCCAAGGATGGAGTTTTTGACCCTCTGATGTTGAAAGGTGAGGCAGAGGATGTGAAAACCCCCACTGCACATCCTTTGTAGACTGGCCAGACCACTCCATGGTTGGTGGTCTCTTATCAGGAAGGAATGCTGGTCGGTTGCTGTGTTGAAACCGCAAAAGGGAGGAGGAAGGAATCCAGTCACAGCTTCAGATGATGGGCTAAAGGTGATAAAGGAATGATTCATCTGTTTCTTATTTTCCAGAGCTGGTTTCTGCTTACTCCTTAGGAAAGGATTCAGGTTAAAGGTTAATAAGGAAGGGGCATACTGAGGCATGTCTGATCTCCCATCCTGTCATGGTCAGGGACTCTGTTTTTTTCTTTCTTTCCTTCTTTTTCCTTTTTTTTTTTTTCTTATTATACTTTAAGTTCTGGAATATATGTGCAGAACGTGCAGGTTTGTTACATAGGTATACATGTGCCATGGTGGTTTGCTCCACCCATCAGCCCATCATCTACATTATTTCTCCTAATGCTATCCCTCCCCTAACCCCCCACCCCCCAACAGGCCCCAGTGTGTGATGTTCCCCTCCCTGTGTCCATGTGTTCTCATTGTTCAACTCCCACTTGCGAGTGAGAACATGCAGTGTTGGTTTTCTTTTCCTGTGTTAGTTGGCTGAGAATGACCAGCTTCATCCATGTCCCTGCAAAGACACGAATGCATCCTTTATGGCTGATGGTATTCCATGGTGTATCTGTGCCACATTTTCTTTATCCAGTCTATCATTTTTGGGCATTTGGGTTGATTCCAAGTCTTTGCTATTGTGAACAGTGCTGCAATAAACATACATGTGACTCTGTTTTTAAGGTTTCTCTTTGGTACCCTCGGCCAAGACAGAGTCTGTTCAGTCAGTTGGGGGACTTAGGATTTTAGTTTTATTTCTCAGTAGTAACACTGACCCTTCCCAGATACTTCAGAAGAGCAGTTTGGCTTTGTCCTGAGAAAAAGTGATCTCCCTGACACTCCTTTCTCTTATCCTCCAAGGAAAGCACGATGGCAGAGATAAGAACTAAGGACTGTTTTCCCTAGACCCACGTTTCCCACTGACACAACTCCATCAAACATAGAGACAAGTTTTGCTTAATATTTTATACACTGAACACTAAGAACAAGGTGTATTTACTGTGTTGAGAACTTTGACCTCTCACTCACAAAACATGCAACAGGGTGTTTGGGAGGCACTGTTCCCTGTGAAGGCAGCTGAGCGGTAACTATCAGTGGACAGTAATCCCAGAATGTGTGGAGAACTGCCGGGATAAAGTGAACAAGGGCGATTTGCATGAGGCCTGGAGGCGGCTCCGGGGAATGAACTCTCCCTGAGGAAAGAGAGGCTAGAGTCCACAAACTGGGTCTAAGACATTCTGAGCAGAGCATGGAGTATCACTCAGATGATCTTCCAAGGTCTCCTGCCTAAGCCGCAGCAACATCAACAACAAAGGAGTAGATATTAAATGAACTAGAATATGAGAGCGCAAGAATGTAAGACTGGCCAGGCACAGTGGCTCACACTTGTAATCCCAGCAATTTGGGAGGCCGAGGTAGGCAGATCGCTTCAGCCCAGGAGTTCAAGACCAGCGTGGATAACCCAGCTTGTCTCTACAAATAATACAAAAATTGGCCATGCGTGGTGGCGCATGCCTGTAGTCCCATGTACTCAAGAGGCTGAGGTGGGAGGATAGCCTGAGCCCGGGGAGTTCAAGGTTGCAGTGAGCCGTGATCATGCCACTGCACTCCAGCTGGGGTGACAAAGTGAGACTCTGTCTCAAAAAAAAAAAAATTTTAAGAATTTAAGACTGACATGTGATGATGGAACCAGCATCATCACAGCAGGGGAGATAGTATAAGCTTCATCTCAAGGAAAGAAGACATAACTAGCAGATTGTTTAATCTGGGGACAATCTGCAGACTGGGGGAGTGGCCTTGGCACAAACCACAACATGCACAGTGATGGGAACCATTAACCTTGGTTAGACATCAGTTAGGCACCAGTAGGAGCCAGGCATCAGTAAAGTGGTCACTGTTAGCATTTGCAGACACCTGACTTGTAATATCCTAATTTGACTCTAAATAACTTTGAGGGGGAGGGTCCCAAAATTCATATGTAGTTCCCATGGTTAAACAATTCAAGTGAGAAAAGAAACACTTTCAAAATAGGTTGGGTATTGCTCAAATATGGAAGATGGCAAGGTGGTGCTTTTTAGTATTGAGTTATTCAGTATTTCACAAAGGAGAGTTTCAAAGATGCTTTGAGCACTAATAGCATTGTGTCTCCCCAGGAGGATGTATAAACTCTGGGTGCTTGTTTGAAATCAGTTTTATCCTCTCATAGTCACACCTTACGTGTAACTGACAAGCAGAGAGTGAACTCTGGGTTCAGTCCTGCCATTGATCCTTCCTCACTGTGAGGAAGAGAAAAAATTAGTAGCACAATTCCTGGTATTTGGTAGGTGTTCAATAAATATTAACTTCTGTCATCCTCTGGTAGGGACTTAAAAGAAAGAGTGGAACTGTCTAGAGATGCTATCCGTTGCATTTTACTGAGTAAGGTCCCATGAGAAATATGTTTATCATATTCAGATGAGGCCTCTTGTCCTAGTGATCCCACTTGTTTTATGCTGGCCTAAGTGGATGCTGGGACTCACTGTGCTTAATGAATGTTAATGAAGGTGATGAAGACCTTTTAGGAGATGATTAACCTATAAAGTCCACCTTCTGCTTTCAAGTGGCTTTATAAGAAGCACACAGAGAGTCAACACTTTGAAAATAATGAATACAAATGAGAATCATGTCTGCTTTGCAAGAGGAAAGTTTATTAGGCGATTTGGGGAACTGCAATAAAGGTAGAAGCAGCAGAGAGAACAAAACACCTCGTATGCCACTGTCACAGCTCCAACCTCTGACCATCAGAACCCAAACTGAGTACAGGAGAAGGGCTTGGGGTGAGGAGGATCAAGTGGGCCTAGGTTCAGAGTCAGACCCAAACGCTGAGCATTTGTTCTCCTTCCAGACCATAATTTGTGGTGATGCCTTGGGGTGGGGTCTGGTGGCTGATGGTTGTCGGAGATGTGGAACTGGCCCATCGATGGTAGTTCTGTCTTCATGCTATACTCCTGCTGGCCCCAGAGTATCTAGCACCCAAAGGTGTTGCAGGGCCCACAGCGGGAACGAGGACCACAAGCATTGGTGACACAGGATCCAATGGACTTTTCATATGCATTGGTGGTGGCGCAGGGGTTGGAGGGCAACCTGGGATGCAGAAGCATTATACTGTCAGCATGAGAAGGGTGATTCAAACAAGGGAGGCTCAACCCAAAGAAACATAGAAACAAGCAGAAATCGTTCTCTGATGTCCTAGGAAGCCATGCCTTGTTTGGATCACTTCTTCTACAGAGTTCTGATACAATGGCAGAAATGAGCAAAGAACATGTAAGGTGGAATGCCAGCCTTCCTTCTATGACCCTGGACACACAAGAAAGTCACTTCCTCCTTCTAAGCCTCAGCTTTCCCACCTGTAAGGTAGGACTGGTAGTACCAACCACACAGGATTATGAAAATTCCACAAGATTGTGTTCGTAAAAATATTATGTTCGCTGGCAATTGCCGTATTGATAGTGATTGATCATCATCCCTATTGACACTCAAATGCTCATCTATAAGATGGTGATAATGAGTCCCATTCTGCTGCCTCAGATGATTCTAACAAGAATTAATGAAATGGAGGATTTGAAAGTTCCATTTAAATCAGAAAAAGTGATCATTGTTACAGTTTTGTTTTCCTTTTTGTGGTGACAAGACAGTCTTGAAGATAGAAAGATTTATTTGCCCATCAGCATCCAAAAAATCTCTGCTGGAGGAAGCAGTCAAGTCCCATGTCTATCTTTTGTAAAAGAAAATATATTTAGCCCGGGTAATGTTAGCAATAAATATCCAATACTTCCCACAGCTGTAATATAAAACTCTGGCCTCTACAGACAGGTTGGCATCTGAAACTTTATCTTCAAAGTCCCTGTTTTATCCTACAGTAGAATAGTGACTGTGCCTTGCAGGGGTGCCGCCCACCAGGTACTCACTTGCAGTCCTCGCTCTCCAGGAGGCTCCGGTACGTGTTGATCTCACACTCTAGCCGGGCACGCACGTCCAGCAGCACCTGGTACTCCTGGTTCTGCCGCTCCAGGTCACAGCGGATCTCCGCCAGCTGCGACTCCACGTTGGTGATCAGGCTCTGCACCTGGGACAGCTGGGAGCTGTAGCGGGCCTCGCTCTCCGTCAGCGTGTTTTCCAGAGAGTTTCGCTGTGGTGGGGAAGATCAGGAATGTCAGAGAGCTGCTCCTTGTAGGGTTCCTCCATGGAGTTCCAAAAAACTCACAAGTTCCAAGGAGCTAAGGAGAGTGTGTGGCCCCAAGGATGTCCCCAGGACTCTGCCTCCCAACTTCCCATCATTCACCAGCAGGGCTGAACAATACACACCAGGTTGTGCTGGGCCTGCAGCTCAATCTCCAGGGCGTTGACCGTGCGTCTCAGTTCAATGATCTCCGCCTGGTAGGACTGCAGCTGCTCTGCGCTGGATACCACCTGCTTGTTCAGCTCCTCGGTCTGAAACACCCAAGGGGAGAAAGGATCAGACCCTGCCTCCAGGGCGGTAGGGTGGGCCTCAGTTCCTGAGTGGCCATGTGCTTAGATGCCCACCTGCGTGGCGAACCATTGCTCCACTTCCCTGCGGTTGGTTTCCACCAGGGCCTCATACTGACTCCTGGTCTCGTTCAGGACCTGGTTCAGGTCCACAGCAGGGGCAGCATCCACCTCCACATTGAGGCGGTCTCCAAGCTGGCAGCGCAAGGTGTTGACCTCCTAATGGAGAAAAGGGAAGAAATAAACCCACAGAAAGAAGTCTATCAATAACCTCTTTGAGGCAGTTCAATATAATGGGAAGAGGATTGCATTGCAACTTAGGAAACATGAGTTGAAGCCCAGCTGCCACCTCTGGAGATTCTGGCCTCTTCTCTGAATCCCTTCCCTCATCTGTATGATGAGGCTGCTTCATTAAATGATTGCTAGTATTTCTACCCAATCTAAGATTCTATCATTTCTTTTTTATTTCCCCTTTGCTCAGTGATGAGCCTGGCATGATAATTGGCTTACAATTGTTGCTACTTAAATATAGAGAAACCAGGTTTCGTTCCTCCTATTTATTTCATGGGATACTACTAGAGTATGACACATGTTTTCATCATGAAAACATCTAATGTTTGAGACATGCATCTGATTTCCTGTATTGCATTCAGCCATGAGATCTGAGTCAACCATTATTTGAGTTATTTCATTTCTTCTGTTTTTCCCATCGCTCAGTTCATCCATCCATCCATTCATCCATCCATCCATTCATCCAGCTTGAGTTCTAGTTATCTAGATGAAACAGAGTATAAGAATATTTTCTATCTCCTTCCAGTCTCGGTCTTTAACACGGCACTTCTTCAGAAGCTAATAGATAGCATCAAACAGTAGACAGTAGTTTAAAGATATTTGTGTGATCTTTCAGCCTTACATGTCTGGGTCCCAAGGGGAAATAGGTCAGCTTACCACACTCCTTTATGTAAAAAAGGGAAGCTGTCACTCATTCCCCAACAAGTCCCAAAGTACGTTTTGAGCAACCAGCAAAATGTTGTTAGGTCTAGGGTGCTTAGCAAATCAAGACCTACCTTATCCTATTCAGGGGGATCACAGAGCTCTCAGTATTGGGATATTGGGGGCTAGGACTCTTACCTGCTCATGGTTCTGCTTGAGGGACAGCAGTTCCTCCTTCAGGGACTCCACCTGGGCCTCCAGGTCAGACCTGCACAGGGTCAGCTCATCCAGAATCCTGCGCAGACTGTTGATGTCAGACTCCACCAGCTGCCTCAGGGACAGCTCCGTCTGGTACCTGCACACACAGCCAGAGGTCAAAAGAGGTCAAAAAAAAAAAAAAAAAGTCTTTGTTTCCTAGGCTTTACTTGGCTGACTTAGTCAATTTTATTATATTTTGAAATATTTTGAATTTTAAAAATATTAAGGGAGAAAATACTCCTGTACTGAGTGAGAAGGCCTATTTTGTCACTGAGACACACATAAAAGGTATTGGTGGGATGCCTGTGGATAGTTTAGTCTAACATGAACTGCATTTGTTCTAAAAATCTTGTTTACAAGTTGCTGTCAACTAAGCCCTGCTGTTTTTGCCATCTCAAGTGAATCAGCGCCCTTCGTAAGCCTGCTCCAGGTTGTCCTGCCATCCTTTCCAGCCTTGCCAAGAAACAATTTAGTGTTGTGGAAGAAACACTGAATTCAGAGTCAGTTAGAGCCAGTCTTGTCATTGAATGACTGTAGATAGATACTTTAATCTCTCTGAGCCTTGATTTCCTCAACTGTAAAATGAAGACAAAACTAACACCTCACAGGGTTGGACTGAAGATGATATAGGTAAAATTATATTGTAAACTGTAAGATTCCAGGAAAATGCAAAGGATTCTCATGATTGTAATAATGGTCATACCTAAAAGTATTGATTGATTCTCTGAAAGGAAATGGATTTTGCCTTCTGTTTTTGTGGTTTAATAACTTCTTTTTGGTGGGTTGACAGTGACTAACGTATACAAAGAGATCAATGTGAAAATCACTTTTAAACTTAGTCCAGACATTGGGTTGAAAAGGAAGAAGAACGGATGTTGTCTTACAATCAAACTTAAAGCACAGGGCTGCGCACAGTGGCTCATGCCTGTAATCCCAGCACTTTGGGATGCTGAGGTGGGTGGATCACTTGAGGTCAGGAGTTCAAGACCAGCCTGGCTAACATGGTAAAACCCCGTCTCCACTAAAAATACAAAAATTGGCGGGGCCTGGTGGCACATGCCTGTAATCCCAGCTACTAGGAAGGCTGAGGCAGGAGAATCACTTGAACCCGGGATGCGGAGGTTGCAGTGAGCCAAGATCGCATCACTGCACTCCAGCCTGGATGAGAAAGGAAGACTCCATCTCAAAAAAAAAAAAAAAAAAAAACCTTAAAACACAGAATCTGAGCACCTATTGAAGAGGCTTTGACATTTAACCTAATCCTAACCCAATACAAGAATCCTCCCAATATCATCCAGAAATTTCTTCTTCCACCCTTCCAGGATAGGGAGCTCATCACTTTGCAATTCAGCCTGTCCATTATGAGACCACTGTGATGGTTAGGAAAATCTTACTTGGTTCTGAAGTCATCTGCAGCCAGCTTGGCATTGTCGATCTGCACCACCAGCCTGGCATTCTCAGACTTGCTGCACAGGATCTGGGGATAGGATTAATCATGAAATGGGTTATACCAAGAAATGCCTTGTGCCTTAAAGTGAAATGCTATTTTCTTTCAGCCACATTCCTCCCAAATAGCTTTGAGTCCTTCCAGATTTTCAGCTCTGGGATAAAAGGAGGATTTGATCATAAAACTGACCATTTCAAAACCAGGACAACCAATGTGAATTCATCATGAATTCTATTCTTATCTGCTTCTGACTTCCTGCAATAATTGAGGTTACTGGGCATCCAAGGGTCACCCAAGGGTTGGGTGACCAATCATCCCAGTTTACTCAGGACTGAGGGTTTCCTGGGATGCTAAAATGGGAAAAGTCCCAGGCAAGCCAGAACAAGTTGGTTATCCCACACACATACCAACTTTGTTCCACCTGCTGACTTCTCTCCACTCTCCCCTCATATTGCCCTTGTTCATGCGTTGGCAAAAAGCTTCTTGCTCTACCCAGAATGCCCTCACCCACTAGCAGGACCCCTTGTGTAACCCACATACTTAATCGATAACACTTCTTATGACCTTTGTGTGATCATTTTGTTTCCACATCTATCTGCCCTGTTAGACTGTGAGCTCCTGAAGGAAAGAGACCATTTTACTCAGTATATTATCCCCCATCCCAGCACTGTGCCTAATACTCTCCAACTCTGGGTAAATAAATGAATGATATTCAAATAGCACAACCCTTTCCTGGCATCTGCTTTTCCAGATCTACAGAACAGTGGACAGTCAATTCCCTCCAAGAATCAAGGGCTTGTACAATTGGATATAAACTCCCACTCATCCTTCAAACCCTACTCAGATATTGCCTCTTCTGGGATCCCTCCCTAACCTACACCAGGTATCCAGTCCCAATTCTCTGTGGACTCTTTACTTATATCCACTTCTCCTCCAGAATGGATGGACCCATATTGTCATCTGTATACATGGCTGCTCTAGAGGATGGTCCATATGTCTGTAGATACTGCTGGAGTCAACGACTCTCTTGTGTTGCCATAAATGCTATCTTTTGCTGAAGCTTTGAAAGGCTTTAAATATTTGGAGATTTACTTAGGAAATTCTTAGCATAGAAAATAAATCAGGTGCATACTTTTTAAAAATGCTATAATGCTCTGAAAACAAAACCAGGATATCATAATCAAACCAAAAAATCAGATATTCCAGTTTGGAGTAAGAAGTCATATAAGATTGTTATGACTGATTTTGGTCTAATGCTTCACTCTAACACCAGCCTGCATCCTTCCCTTGTGGTTCTACAACAGATTTTCTAAGACTACTTGATGTCATACCTAAGCCAGTGAATCCATGTCTTTACCATTCTCAGCATTACTGTGAACAGACTTAGATCCATTCACAGGTTAGTATGTTAAATATAGATAAGTAGTTCATTAAGCTGGCAGTGTGGGGCCCACCTCCTCACCTTCTGCTGAAGCTCCTCAATGGTCTTGAAGTAGGACTGGTAGCTGGGGCACAGCAAGGGCTCCTGCTGCTGGGACCGCTCCCGGATGAGGTTCTCCAGCTCCGCGTTGTCCCGCTCCAGCTGACGCACCTTCTCCAGGTAGCTGGCCAGACGGTCGTTCAGGAACTGCATGGTCTCCTTCTCGCTGCCATTGAAGGAGCCCTCGCAGAACCAGTTGCAGTTGCTCACATTGGCAGGGATGTTGCAGGCCCCGGGTAGGGTGCGTCCATGGCAGCTGGGGGGCACGCAGGGCCGGGAGGAGCAGCTGGTGCGGCAGCTCAGGCTGGGCAGGCAGAAGTTGTAGGGCATGGTGCAGGGAGGAAGTGGAGCTCTGGAAGTCAGTTTCAAAACCTGATTCCTTTTCCCTGGGATAAGCCCTGGTCCTCTCCAGGGCTTTATATTCTGTCAGCAGTGGGTGTGGCAACCGTGTCAAGCATTCCCCCTTTTTACCTCCTTTGCTGATTTTTCCATTTGTTATTTAGCCAATTCACCTGAGTCCTATACCTCATAAAATGTTTTACTCTGGCTTCTTGCTAAGTCAGGACTCCTCACAAAACATGCTGATTGGTTAAGTAAGAGCTTCATGGTTTGGCTTCAAAGTGACCAACCTTGCCCACAGCAGCGCTCATCCATGGGACGTTGAGCTAGAGTGACAGCTGGGCCCTGTCCCCAGAGTAGGGGGCACGTCAGTGCCTCTTTCTCCTAAATGAGGAAAGGCTTGTGTCTCATCCAGTTCGTACTCAATTAAGACTCTGTGAGAAACGCCATGTGAGGAAACCCATCTAGAAACTAGACTATGTGATAGGGAATCCTGGAAGCCGACCTCAGAAAGGACTTATAAGGCCATTGGCTCAGGATCCCTTTGCAGTTCCATCCAGGCAGATGGAGGCAACTCTACCCTCTTCTTATGGGGCTGCAGGAAGCCACCCACCTCTGTTTCTACTAGTATTCAGTGTTCACAAGAACATTAAGAAAACTAAAATTTTGGGAGCACCTACTCTGCATGAAGCACTGTGCTGCATGCCCGTGCACAGTGTGACTCTGTCACTGGTGATTGGTCCTGCTTGCTGAGTCTCCACTGTGCACCAGGCACTGTGCCAGACACCTCATATGCACCAGCTCCTTCAGTCCTCTCAAAATGCTGCAAGGGTTTGTAGATAAGGACACCAAGCCTCTGAGAGGTCTCCCAAGGTCACAGAGCTCCTACGTGATGGAGCCCGGATTCAAAACAGATGTCTGTAATTCTAATGTCCACACTCTTTCATATTACGTGTCTCTCTCTTCCAATCTTTTCAGTACTGAGATGCAATAATGCAGAAATACAGATTGAGCTCCACTGAATTCAATCAGTGCTGACAATATCCTAAATTAGAATGGGCCACAAAATAACAAGCCTGTTTTTTACTTATTAAAGAACCAAAAGTCACTTCTATGCTGATAGAAGGAAGTTTACTAAGTGAAAATGCATTGTACCCACTAGAAGCTTGAAAAAAAAAAAAAAAGGAAACCCTTGGTTAATCTGATGGAGAAATATCCAAGCCTAATTCTCCAAAGTATATGGCCCTGCAAAGCCACCACTATGTCATGTGTGTGAAGTGGCATTTTATGACCATTGGCACATTTTGGCAAGCAGATGCTCTGCTCTCATGCGTTCCAGATGGAGGTAGGAAATATGAGGATTTTATGTTTAATCTATCAGTGCTCAAATTCTGGAAGATACTACTCCAAGTTGTTCCTTTTGGAAGCTACATATTAAGTCTTGCCATACAAGAATTCTTTTCCTACAGGAGATCTGCCATTTCTCAGATCACCCTTCCTTCAAACTTGCCCTCACAGCCTGGGACACATTCTTTTGGTTATCCTCATTGAAGGCCAGTCTTCATCTTCTAAGGGTGTGTTTATTTTTGGAACCAGCCAGATGTCATTTGAAACCACACCTAGTGCGTAGGGTGAATAACCAAGCTGCATAGCATCTTTAATGGGTCAGAAACACGTTGTGACTGCAAAATAATAATGTGCATTTTCTTGGGTGACTCTGGAAGTCATTTCCAAGGAGAAGCTTCAAACATGCTTAGGACAGCAGCTTTGGGGCAAACATGTGGTCTTCCAGGGTGAATGCATTGAAGGTACTGATATCTTCCTCTACAATCACAATCCACAACTTTCTGCCCCTCCTGCCTGAATCTCTACTTTTTTATTTTTATTTTTATTTTATTTCTTTTTTTTTTTTTTTTTTTTTTTTTTGGAGACGGAGTCTCGCTCTGCTGCTCTATTGCCCAGGCTACAGTGCAGTTGTGCAATCTCGGCTCACTGCAATCTCCACCTCCCAGGTTCAAGCGATTCTCCTGTCTCACCCTCCCTAATAGCTGGGATTACAGGTGCGTACCACCTGTAATGTGCCTGGCTAATTTTTGTATTTTTAGTAGAGACAGGTTTCCCAATGTTGCCCAGGCTGGTCTCAATCTCCTGATCTCAGGTGATCCATCCGCCTCGGCCCCCCAAAGTGTTGGGATTACAGGAGTGAGCCACCGTGCCTTGTCTGAATCTCTACCTTTAAAATGATTCCACCATCAGTGAGATGTGGCATGGGCATATTCGTTTAAAATCAGTACCAAGCCGATTAAAGTCCTATTGGATGAGATCAAATAACATAAAGCAAACAGCTGAATTCATTAGCTTTTCTCTAATTACCTTGTGTTCTTCTCTCCTTCTTCTATGCCCCAAGCTTCAAAAGAGAAAAATCTGACAACGGCACTTTTTAAAGAAAAGGAAAGGAATAGTGTGTCACAGACTAGTAAATGTGTCCATGGGGATCCCTATAACCATTGCTATAGCTTCTACCTCAGTCACAGTGGAATAATCCAGAGATAAGTATCCTTGTGTCTTTAAAAGTGGAGGTTAGAGTTTGGAAAACACAACTATTCCCACATCTTAAGTAAAAGTAACTATGATTTCTGCACAGCTACTTGGCCATTGTATACTAATAGTTGGAAGAACTTGGGTCTTTTGAGAAAACAGCCAAGTTTCAATTAGCTTCTCACAAAGTCTGGAAGGCAATTGCTTTTTACTTACTCCACTTGCTGTGTACTGCGAATTCTTACCTTTACGTGGGTGATGCAATTGTCTCTGTTCAATGGCCCTTCATTAAACATGATGAGCAAATCAAATCCTAACAAACCGAAAGGTTTTATGCCCACGTAATTGCGGCAGATGATGTGGTTGAGGCTTCTGGTCTTAAGATATGAGCAAATTGCAGTTGAGGTTTAAGGATGCTATTTATTATGGAAGCCCAGGCTATTTCCATAGAAGAGAGTACATGTAAACCTACCAGCGATGCTTAACCATGGAGTGGACATAGGACAGGTCTTCTGCTGAGGCCACCTTCCTTGTTGTGGAACTTCAAAGGCATTAGGAGGCCTCCCTCCTTCTTCCCAAAGCTATCTTCTCCAATGTCCAGGCTCTGGTGCTTGAAATTCTCACCATGAGAAATGTAAAATGCATTATTTTAGAAATACAAAGTAACGCTGGGCTACTTGAAAATTAATTATGTTTTAATGTGTACAAATGAGAAGGAAAGGCCAGGAGCTGTATCACTGCATGCACACAGAGCAAGAAGACGGACTTCTTGCCAAAGAGGGATCCCAGAGGGGAATTAGAAAAACAGAAACACTGTCCAATACCAACCCCAGCCCATGGTTTTGGGCCAGTCCGTTAGAGTTTCCTAGAAGAGCAGAAGATAGGGCTTCCACAACCTGTTCCATAAAGGCAACTGTTGCCAATTTATCAATCCTCCAGCCTCAGGACACTGAGAGGAGAAATTGAAGGGGTAATTCAGGAGCTAAGCCAACAGGTTTGGCCCTGTTCAACGGGGCTTCTAATAAGAGACAAGCAGGAGAGGGGCTGAAGAATGAGCCAGGTCAGCAGTAAGTTAGGCTGATCAAAAACAGATACAAACACCTCAAAATGGAACTCAGGAGCTAGTTCTACAAACCCTCTCCAGAGCCACTGTTGTTTCTCTTACACTCAGTCCTGGACTCCCAATGGGAATGGAATCTTGCAGTCTTCAGGGACCAAGCCAAGTCAGAAAAATGTAAAGTTCATCGATGCTATGTGTTTTTTTAACTTTTATTTTAAGTTCAGGGATACAAGTGCAGGTTTGTTACATAGATAAACTTGTGTCATGAGAGTTTGTTCTACAGATTACTTCATTACCCAGGTATTAAGCCTAGTATCCGTTAGTTATTTTTCCTTATCCTCTCCCTCCTCCCACCTTCTGCCCTTCAAAAGGCCCCAGTGTGTGTTGTTCCCCTCTCTGTGTCCATGTGTTCTCATAATTCAGCTCCCACAAGATCTGTGCTATGTTTTTGACTACTCTAGACTATCAACTCAGTCTAGAATAGACAAGAGCATGACACAATCCAGGACGATGTAATTTAATGGTGCTAGTCTTCCTGAGAAAGTTAGATCCAGGGCCCACTCAGAGACGGAATGAAAACCTATATATGTATCCTGCTCTGCAGATCAGGGGAGAGGGCAGATGCTAAGACCTTTTGACAGTACACAGAAGATAAAGCAAAGTCAGCTGAATACAAATGTGTTGTGTTGAACTTTTGCATTACGCTCACTACCACGTTGGTGATTTGAGACAGACATGAAAAAACATGGAAATATAGCTTCTTCTCTCAGCATCCCATAGACCCTGTTCTCTTTTTAGTCACCAGGAGTCTCCCCGCTGCTTTAACAGTAGGTTTGTCTTATTCTCACCGTCCTTGTCCTGGATGCTACTGATAACTCTTTCATTAAAGCTCCAAATTCTTTTGACTTCTGTGTCATTTAAGGTGCTTCTCCACTTCTCTCTCAAACTGCTTATAAACAGATGTCATCTCTGTCCTCAAGATCTGGCAAAAGCAAGGCTGAACCTCACATCAAGGACTTTGGAGAGCCCCAGGTCAACTCTACGGTTTCTATCACTGGTCCTCAAGGTTCTTCTATGCCCTGCTAGCCTCCATTGGACAGTCTTAACAATTGATATAGCTCTAATTATCATCTTTATTTACCCAGCTCTCTGACATCTCCCTCATATCTAGTCATTCTTCTCCAGGTCTCTCCAATGGAGACTCATTGTTGTTTCATTTTCTCAGGCTGAAAATCTTCAGACCCATAGTAGGTGTTTGTGATGGTTAATTTAATGTATCAACTTGACTGGGCCAAGGGATGCCCAGATAGCTGGTAAAACATTATTTCTGGTTATGTCTGTGAAGCTGTTTCTAAAAGAGATCAGCATTTGAATCAGAAGAGTGAGTAAAGATCACCCTCACCAATGTGGGCAGGTGTCCTCTAATGTGGGTAGTCAAATAGAACTAAAAGGCAAAAGAAAGGCAAATTATTTATCTCTTATTGACCCTTAAGGGAGAAGCAGGAGAGGGTCTGGAGAATAGGCCAGGTCAGTAGTAAGCTATGCTGAGAAAAAACAGATACAGGCACCTCAAAATGGAACTCAGGGGCTAGTTCCACAAACCCTCTCCAGAGCCGTCATTGTTTCTCTTACACTCAGTCCTGCACTCCCAATGAGAATGGAGCTGAGCTGGGACATCCATCTTCTCCTGCCCTCTAACATCAATGCTCCCAGTTCTTGAGGCTTCAGTCTCAAACCAGGACTCACACCATCAGCCTTCCTGATTCTCAGTCCTTTGGGTTTGGATTGGAACTATACCACTGGCTTTCCTGGGCCTCCACCTTGAAGACAGCAGATTGTGGGACTTCTCAGCCTCCATAATCACATGAGCTAATTCCTCATAATAAATCTTTTTCTGTGTATCTATATATAGCCTACTGTTTCTATTTCTCTGGACAACCCTGACTAATACAGTGTGTGATCAGTACTAGTTTCCTTCCTTCTCTTTCCATTGTTCCTCTACCTCTACTCAGCTTCCATATTTAAGCCATGCCTCTAAAATCTACCCCTCTTCTGCCTCACTCACCTCCACTTATCTCAGTCTTTATTGTCTCTCACCTACTAATTGATCTTCCTTCTATTTCATCCAGCTTCTAGGACTCCTCACAACCCAACCCGTACACAGCAGCCAGACACATCATATGGCAAACTCCCTTACAAGAAAATCTCATGCATAATCATTCAGAGCACTGCCAAACATGCTCCTACCTGATTACCTTGCAGTTTCATCTCCTATTACCACACTTACCCTCTGTTCTAGGCTGGGAATTGGGTTGTCAGTTTCTAAACAAACCTTATAACTCCTCCAGGCAAAGTTCATGCTCAGGAAGTTTCCTCTTCTCCGTTTTGTTGTTGTTGTTGTTGTTGTTGTTGTTGTTGTTTTTTAAGATGGAGTCTCACTCTATCACCCAGGCTGGAGTGTAGTGGCGCGATCTTGGCTCACTGCAACCTCTGCCTCCTGGGTTCAAGCAATTCCCCTGCCTCAACCTCCTGAGTAGCTGGGACTACAGGTGCGTGCCACCACGCCTGGCTAATTTTTTTTTTTTCTTTTTTTTTGTATTTTTACTAGAGATGGGGTTTCACCGTGTTAGCCAGGATGGTCTTGATCTCCTGACCTCGTGATCCACCCGCCTCAGCCTCCCAAAGTGCTGGGATTACAGGTGTGAGCCACTGTGCCTGGCCAAAACTTTCCCTCTTCTATGGCCTACACACACCCATCTGACCAGGCATTTCCCAGCAAACTTTATTTCAGAATTATGCTAATATCATACAGTAATCGTTGATTGAAGTTGAAACTATGGGAAGTATATAAAGTTTTAATAACCTCGTGAATTTTCATTAGTTTTACTCTTCCTTATTTATTCCACTTACAGTATTCCATGGTTTACATAGGCTTTAATTAGGTGACGATATTGCCTCTTCTGAAGGGCCTGCAGTCAACAAGACATTCTCTCACACCTCTGAAATTCATAATTCTTTATCTATTCGTTTCTTGAGCCACACTGATATTTGTCTATGATGACTGTAGCTTTGTCTCATGCACTCTAAACTGTAAGACATGCTGTGGGCCGAGACTGGGATTCACTTATTTGTGTTTCTCAGTACCGCCCACAGTATCCAGCACAAACAGTAGATGACTGATTGTAGTTGCCTCAATCAGATAGGATTAAATTAAATGGATAATTGAGATGGTGGCCTATAAAATTGAAAGCTTTAAAAATTCAGAGATGAGGCAAGTGGGGTGTGGAGTAAGATTAATGTTTTGGGGGAGATACTTAATGAACATTGGCCTTTCTTGGAATTACAGAAAATGAAATGATAAAGAGGCTATGGAAGAACATTATGGATAAGAGCAAAGATCTAGGGGAAAGAATAAACTTGAAGAGGGGAAAGATAAGGACTGCATTTAAAGGGCCTATTTGGAGGACAACATGTCAGGTATAACAAGTGGGCGGCAAGATGAACCAGTTTGGGAAAAATACGTTTTAGTCCAATTAAACATGATGTAATGACCTGATACCAAGTGAAACTGTCGTATGTGCAACAGAAAACCTGGAAACCAAGCTGAGAAGAGAGAGAGATGTGGGAGTCATCAGCATAGAGGGGCTAGTTCTACATGAACAGGGACATAGAAAGAGCAAGACGGAGGGCTGAGAATATAGGTGTTTCCTTCATTTGGGACAAAAAGGGGAAGACAGCTAACAAGACAACAGAGAACAGGTAATTAGCGATATTTCAAGAAGACCCAGAGTGTGCAGGGTTGTGGAAATCAATGAAGGTGCGTTTCAAGGGAGGAGCCGGTATCTATATTAGCAAGGCAGGAGTAGCAGAGAGGTTGAGAGGAGAGAATCACTGCTCTTTGAACAGTTTCTGTAGAAGCAGTTTCTGTAGGTTCTTCAGGCAATTTAGGAGAAAGAGAAGCAGAACATTCTGTTCTGATGAGGGTGAGAGCCAGAGATAGCAGTGAAGTTTGGGGAGGATTTGCAAAATTGCCAAGGGCCCTGTAGTCAAGGCAAGGCAAGCATGGGTATTGAAGGCCAGGTTTCCTGCATGGCCTACCCTGGGTGGGAGTCTCCCAAAAGAATGTCCTTCCCTGTCTACATCAGTGTTTCTGGTGAAGCATAAAGGCTTGGCTCAGTCATCTAATTCATTCTATTCTCCTAATGAAGGGGTATTTTTATGAAACAGCCATGATGAGTAATTTACAATGCATGAATATGAATGAGAAACATTTACTATGCCACAGAAATGAAGTTTATTGGGAAGTAAATGAAGTCTTCTCCTTGCATTCCAGAGAATGCCAAAGAAGAAAGGAAAACAGGAAATGCAGTACGTTCAGGAAACACCCTAAAGTAGTAACTGGAGCTCAGATTACAGGGAGTTGAACGTCTTTAGAAACAAAGAGGCTCGACCCTCAACAGGAAGGAGTTGTCCAGACATTGGAAGTTGATGATGTGTGTCTTTGCTTGGGTGGGGAAAGCTTTTCAGCATTCTAGAAATAACATAGTAGGCAAGATGAGGTTTCTTGATGTCAGCTGAGCTCCAGAAAAGTCAGGACTTGAAGATCTTTCCTGTGGTTGATCTAAATGGCTCTGTAGATGCCTTCAAAGAGGATACAAGCTTTTCAATTACAGCAACACTTTTGAGAGGTGCCACAGGGTCCACAGGAGTTGCCACTAGCATTGGTGGTGGCGCATGGGTTGCAGGGGAGCCTAGAAGGACAAGGAGGTTTAGAATGGCTTTAGGAGGAAGTTTTAATGTACATACTACCTTGGGCTTAATGACACAACGTATGAATTCTCAGTGGTTGGAGTTAGTTGGAATCAAGTTCTTTTTGTTTTGTTTTGTTTTGTTTTTGAGACAGGGTCTTGCTCTGAGACAGCTGGAGTGCAGTGGCGCAATCTTGGCTCACTGCAAGTGGGAGCCAAGGCTCACTTCACCTCCCAGTGTCAAGTGATTCTCTTGCCTCAGCCTCCCAAGCAGTTAGGATCACAGGCATGCGTCACCATGCCTAGCTAATGTTTTGTATTTTTGATAGAGATGGGGTTTCACCATGTTGGCCAGGATGGTCTTGAACTCCTGACCTCAAGCGATCCACCCGCCTCAACCTCCCAAAGTGATGGGATTATAGGCATGAGCCATTGCACCCGGCCAGAATCAAGTTCTGATTACTACCAAATGCTTCTCTCTCTCCCAGAATGCCATGTGCAGAGGTGGAAAAACTGTCCTTTTCAAATATATTATCTCATACACTTGAGGTCTCCTGGAACTTAATGTGCCTTCCACAAATGTTATTCCTAAGACTGGCCAGCTCCTACCACCACTCCTCCATTGTTAGCCCCCTGAGGCAGGGGCTCTTCTCTTCCCTTTGGCCTCCCTTTGCTTAGCTATCACAGATCACTGGACACACACTACACAGTTAATGTGTGTTGTCTGACTAGTTGAAAATATGGCCACCATTTGTGTGCCTACCATATCCCACTGTACACATTCTTCCCAGACATTCTTTGCCCCATACTCACTTGCAGTCCTCGCTCTCCAGGAGGCTCCGGTACGTGTTGATCTCACACTCTAGCCGGGCACGCACGTCCAGCAGCACCTGGTACTCCTGGTTCTGCCGCTCCAGGTCACAGCGGATCTCCGCCAGCTGCGACTCCACGTTGGTGATCAGGCTCTGCACCTGGGACAGCTGGGAGCTGTAGCGGGCCTCGCTCTCCGTCAGTGTGTTTTCAAGAGAGTCTCGCTGTGGTGGGGAAGATCAGGAATGTCAGAGAGCTGCTCCTTCAAAGGGTTTCTTCATAGGATTCCAAGGAAGTCACAAGCTCCAAGAGCTAAGGAAAGTGTGTGGCCCCAAACACATCCCTGGGACTCTGTCTCCCAACTTCTCATCGCTCACCAGCAGGGCTGAACAATACACACCAGGTTGTGCTGGGCCTGCAGCTCAATCTCCAGGGCGTTGACCGTGCGTCTCAGCTCGATGATCTCTGCCTGGTAGGACTGCAGCTGCTCTGCGCTGGATACCACCTGCTTGTTCAGCTCCTCGGTCTGAAACACCCAAGTGGGGAAAGGATCAGACCCTGCCTCCGGGGCCTTGGGGCACCTCGGGTCCTGAGTGGCCATGTGCTTAGATGCCCACCTGCGTGGCGAACCATTGCTCCACTTCCCTGCGGTTGGTTTCCACCAGGGCCTCATACTGACTCCTGGTCTCATTCAGGACCTGGTTCAGGTCCACAGCAGGGGCAGCGTCCACCTCCACGTTGAGGCGGTCTCCAAGCTGGGAGCGCAGGGTGTTGACCTCCTGATAGAGAAAAGGGAAACAATGAACCTACGGCAATGGATCTGCCATTTTCCTGCTCCAGGAAACTGAGCACAATACTGCCCAAAAAGCACTGAAAGGAATATTCTGATCATTTCCAAAGAGTGACACACACATTTTATAGCAATAAACACCAACAGGGATCACATCAATTGTTGTCCCATAGAAACTGAAACCTTACACCTTCTACAAGACTAAGTCTAAACTCCTTGGCATATGCAAGTCCTTCCTCGCTTCCCGTCACGTCTTCACTTTCACCACACCCTTGGAGGTACTGCATGCCCAGCCATACCCAGATACACCCTGCCCTGCCACTTCTGTGTCTTTGTTCAACCTCTTCCCTCAGACTGAAACACCCAAGTACTGAAATCCTCCTCTTTGCATCTGAGAAGAGTTCCCTATCTCCTCTTGGGCAGCCTGGATTATTTCTAGAGGATACTGCTTGTACATCTCAAATGGTACTTGTTTCACTCTGTCTTGTTTACATCACTGTGTTTATATGACTGTCTTTCTATACTAGACTGTGAGCTCTTTGAAGAAAAGGGCCATGTCTTATTTCTTTTTTGTCCCTCCATCTCCACCACCAAATTCAGGACCTAGAAGTGATGAGCAGAGAGCAGGGCTCAATGAATGATGCCCCCCCTCAGTAATTCCAACACCTGCCTAACCCTCACCCAGCCACTGGAGAATGAGCAGCTCACTCCACTCCTTGATATGGATGTAGCACCATCACTCTCTGAGAATACCTTGAGTTCCTCAGAGAAGGGTCCCAGAACAGGGATCCAGACAGTAATCATCTCCTGATTCCCAGTGCTAGTAGCTTAGCTCTGAGGCCTGCTTTTGTGAATTTGTTTCATACCTCCTCATGGTTCTTCTTCAGGCAGATCAGCTCCTCCCTCAGGGACTCCACCTGGGACTCCAGGTCGGACTTGCAGAGGGTCAGCTCATCCAGGATCCTGCGTATGCTATTGATGTCCGACTCCACCAGCCGCCTCAGGGACTGCTCTGTCTGGTACCTGCATGCATCAGAGTGGGAGGATAAGTCAGAAAAGAAAACCACCTTCCCCTCTCATGTGTTGTTTGGGTAGAATTGGCCTGAATCTTCTTGAACTTACACAGCTTTCTGCCTCTTCTCTTCCATATGTTTCAGTCAAGCTGTCCATGGAGAGGCTGGAGAGGTTCCCTGACTCACCCTAACACCACGAGGAGCCCACAGGCACGCATGAGATGAAGTGTCTCACTGTGCTCTCAGTTTTGTTAGCTAATATACCATCAAATCAATTCCCAAAGAACAATTCATTTCAATCTCTGAATTTTGTGGTTTAAGAAACACTTCCAAAAAGACCAGTATAGACCAAAGAGCAGGCAGCTCATGAGTCTAGGTCTCTGTTTGAAACTGATTTTACATAACCAGCCCTAGGAGGAGAAATGGCTTTCTCCTCTCTTCCAGGCAATAGTAGGTCCCTAGGGCCATGAAAGAACCATAGGGACCTTGAAGTTCAACATACTTGCTTCTGAAGTCATCAGAGGCCAGCTTGGCATTGTCAATGTTCACCACCAGCCTGGCATTCTCAGCCTTGGCACACAGAATCTGAAAAGAAATTTATCTCATGAGGTACACTTGAACTTGAGAATGTCTTACTGTTCAAAGAGAGCCAGCTGCTGCTGGCCCCCCACGTGGCCAACCCCCTCACCTTCTGCTGGAGCTCCTCGATGATCGTGAAGTAGGACTGGTAGCTGGGGCACAGCAAGGGCTCCTGCTGCTGGGACCGCTCCCGGATGAGGTTCTCCAGCTCCGCGTTGTCCCGCTCCAGCTGACGCACCTTCTCCAGGTAGCTGGCCAGGCGGTCGTTCAGGAACTGCATGGTCTCCTTCTCACTGCCATTGAAGGAGCCCTCGCAGAACCAGTTGCAGTTGCCCACATTGGCAGGGATGTTGCAGGCCCCAGGCAGCGTGTGGCTGTGGCAGCTGGGGGGCACACAGGGCCGGGAGGAGCAGCTGGTGCGGCAGCCCAGGCTGGGCAGGCAACAACTGTAAGACATGGTGCTGGGACAGGTAATGGAAAAGCAGGTAAGCTGCTGGAGGTGGATGTGGGCAGGTTTGAGTCTCTCCTTCCTCTGCGGTCCTTTTATACTATTAACGGTGGGTGGGGGCTTGGCATACGGCATAGTTTCCTTTCCTAATGCTTCAGTTAATTTTTCTCCAAAATATGCTAGTTAGATGCTTCTAAAGAGTCCCCCCTCAACCCATAAAATTATTCCATTCAGCTTATGTCACACCAGGCTCTTCCTGGGTGCTAGTGGTTGGTGAAATCAGAGTTTCATCAGATGGCTTCATAGGAGATAGAATCATCACAGCCCCAAAAGGCTGTCCGCATTACTCAGAGGGGAGGACATCCAGGGACATGGGGTGGAGTTGTTTGGGAATCAGGGATTCCTCACCCAGGAGGTTCCGCCACTGTTCTTTCTCCCCAGAGAGAGAGCTCTGAGAGAGAGCTTTGAGAGTTACTCTTCCAGGTAACTCTTTCCTCCCACATTCATCATGTTTCAGCATTCAATTTGTTTTTATAGCAGAAACTCAACCTGTGTTCGCTGAAAGGATCCTGAGCCTTACTATTGGTTGGGGTTTAGGGAACTTGCCAGCACATGGAGAGACTGAAAACAACGGCATGTTCATGGTTGAGAAATGAGAAAGTAAAATGGAAACCAACTGAATGGATGGAAATATACCTAAAAGGGGGCATCTGCAAACGGCAGCCCACAGGTCAAGTTTACCCTGCTGCATTTTTGTAAATAAAGTTTTTGTTTGTTTTCTGTTTTTTTGAGACAGAGTCTCACTCTGTTGCCCAGGCTAGAGTGCAGTGGCACAATCTCAGCTCACTGCAACCTCCACCTCCCGGGTTCAAGCAATTATCTGCCTCAGCTCCCTGAGTAGCTGGGATTACAGGCGCCCACCACCACGCCTGGCTAATTTTTGAATTAGTAGAAACGGGATTTCACCATGTTGGCCAGGCTGGTCTTGAACTCCTGACTTCATGATCCACCCACCTCGGCCTCCTAAAGTGCTGGGATTACAGGCGTGAGCCACCCCGCTCAGCAGTAAATACAGTTTTAATGGAACACAGCCATGCCCATTTGTTTAGCTATTGTATGTGGGCTGCTTTTGTGCTACAGTGGCAGAGTTGTGTAGTTGTGACAGACTATAGGGTCCACAAAGCCCTAAAATTAAAAAGTTTGCCAACTTGTACTGAAGCAACAGCCTCTCTAAAGATGAGCAAGAGTAGAAATATCTAGAAGAAAAAATATGCTGGAAACAGTCTGGAACAGTGAGAGTTCAGATGGCAGCACTGAAGCATGAATAGGAAGCATAATACCGCAGACTCACCAGGAAATGAAAATTGGAACAAGGTGCTCAGAGATATCTTTGTATCCATAGTGGCTTTTTCTCAAGTTCTCTGGAAATTTCTATCATCTTATTTCTAGACTTGCTCCTCTTTCTAGAGTATTAACTCTCCTAGAGGTATGACTCTGCCAGCCTAAGATGCTTCCAGGACAAACCACAGTGCCCATGAGAATGCAGCTTTACTCTGTTGTCCCTACAAGTAGACACTGTCTCTGATAAGTGTGCTTCTCTCTATCACCTCTGGGATCCAGTTACCCTTTGACTCTTCCATAACGTAGGGAGCCTCTCTATTGCCCAGTAATCACTCTTAACAGAATAGCCTTCCCTACCTCACTTCTTTTCCCTGTCACTCTACCTTTCCTTTGTTCTGCATGGAAACAAAGTCATGTTTCAGAAAGAAGTCCCAAAAGATTATTTGTGGAACACAATACAAATCATTTAAAGAAGAATGCATCTGAATTTCAAAGGCAGCATGAGAGGAGCAGAAAAGTACATCTTTGATTTTATGTATTTGTTTCCTCTTTTAGTCTATCTAGAGGTTTGTAAATTTTCTTTATCTTTCAAAAAATCTCTTAGTTTCATTGATTTTTTGCTATTGTTTTTCTAGTCTCTATTTTTATTTATTTATGCTCTAAGTTTTATCATAAGTATCATAATAACACTTAGAGCAAAAAGTGTTATTATATCCTTCTTGCTGCTAACTTTGAGCTTAGTTTGTTCTTTATCTTTTTTAATTTTTTAAATTTTAAGTTTTGTAGGTACATAGTAGGCGTGTGTGTATGTTTACATATAAGTTTATATACATATATATTATATAAAAACTTTCCTCTTAGTACTGCTTTTGCTGCATCCCATAAATTTTGATGTGCTGTGTTCTCATTTTCAATTGTCTCAAGATATTTTCTAATTTCTTTTTTGATTTTTTCTTTGACTCATTGATTATTTAAATGTGTTTTTTAATTTCTACATATTTGTGTATTTTTCAGTTTTTTCTTATTTCCATTCTAGTTTTCTAGTTTCATTCCATTGTTGTAGGAAAAGACACTTAGTATGATTTCAATCCTCTTAAATTCGTTAAGATTTGTTTTGTGACCCAACATGTGAGAACATTCTCTATCCTGGAGAATGTTCTGTGTGCACTGGAGATTATGTATTCTGCTACCACTGGATAGAACATTTTGTTTGTTAGGTCCATTTGTTCTATAGTATTGTTCAAGTCTGTTGTTTCCTTGTTGATTTTCTATCTGAATGTTCCATTCATTATCAAAAGTGAGTTACTAAATTCTTCTATTATTGCATTGTCTATTTCTCCCTTTGGTTCTGTCAGTGTTTGCTTTATATATGTTAGGTGCTCTGATGTTGGGTTCATATATTGTTATGTCTTCCTGGTGAATTTTTTCATTATTATGTAATGTTCTTCTTTGCCTTTTGTGACAGTTTTTGCCTTAAGGACTATTTTGTCTAATATAGAGGTACAGCCATCCTGCTGTCTTTTGGTCACCATTTGTATGGAATATTTTTTTCCCCATTCCTTCACTTTTCTGCCTATACATTGTCTTTAAATCTAAAGTCAGTCTCTTCTAGATAGCATGTAGATAGAGCTTGTCGGTTTTTTGAAAATCCATTCAGCTACTCCATGTCTTTGGATTGGAGAGCTTTATTCATTACATTTCAATAAAGTATTGATAGGGAAAGACCTAACATTGCCATTTTGTTAATTCTTTTGTCTTTCTCAGAGTTCTTTTGTCTCCTTTTCCTCTCTTGCTGACTTCCTTTGTGTTTCATGGATTCTTGTATTCTATGTTTTTATTCTTTTTTTTTTCTTTTGTGTATCTACTGTAGGTTTTTTTTTTGTGGTCATCATAGGGCTTATATGAAACAACTTATAGTTATAACTGTCTATTTTTAGCTGATAACTTTCACTGCATACAAAAACTACTCTTTTGCTTCTCCCACACACATATTTTATGTATTGGTGTCATGATTTACATCTTGTTATATTGTGTATCCATTAACCTATTTTTATAGTTATAGTTATTTTTAATACTTTTATCTTCTAAATTTTATAGTAGAGGGCCAAGTGTGGTGGCTCATGCCTGTAATCCCAGCACTTTGGAAGGCCAAGGAGGGCAGATCACCTGAGATCAGGAGTTTGAGACCAGCCTGGCCAACATGGAGAAACCCCGTCTGTACTAAAAATACAAATATTAGCTGGGCGTGGTGGCAGGTGCCTATAATCCCAGCTACTCAGGAGGCTGAGACAGGGGAATGGCTTGAACCTGGGAGGCAGAGGTTGCAGTGAGCCGAGATCACACCACTGCATACCAGCCTGGGTAACAAGAGTGAAACTCTGTCTCAATAAATAAATAAATAAATAAATAAATAAATAAATAAATAAATTTTATAGTAGAATTAAAAGAGTGATTTACCTACCACCATTATAGTATTATAGTATTCTATATTTATCAATATATTTACGTTTACCAGCAAGTTTTATACTTTCACATGCATTTATATTACTGTTTAACATCCTTTTGTGTAAAAATTAAACAACTTCCTTTAACATTTTTTGTAAGGCAGGTTCAGTGATGATGAACGACCTCAGCTTTTGTTTATCTATAAAAGTCTTTATCTCTCCTTCAGTTTTGAAGGATAATTGCGCTGGGAATGATATTCTTGGTTGGCAGTTGGTTGGTTGGTTGGTTGGTTGGTTGGTTGGTTGGTTTTCAGCATTTTAAATATATTATCCCATGTCCTTCTGGCCTGCAAAGTTTCTGCTAAGAAATTTACAATTGCCTTATGGAGGTTCCCTTGTACATGATGTCACTTTTCTCTTGCTGCTTTCAAAATTCCCTCTTTGTCTTTGACTTCTGACAATTCAGTTATAATGTGTATCACTTTGATTTCTTTGGGCATCTTATTTGGGATACCCTGGGCTTCCTGGATTTGGCTGACAATGTTCTTTCTCTGGTTTCAGGAGTTTTGAGCCATGATTTCTTTTAATAAGTTTTCTAAACTTTCTCTCTCTCTTCTCCTTCTGGATCTTCCTAATGTGAATGTTGGTCTGCTTGATGATGTCCCATACATCTCATCTTCACTCTTTTTTATTCTTTTTTCTTTTTGCTCCTCTGGATAATTTCCAATGGCCTGTCTTTGAGTTCACTGCTCCTATCTCCTGCTTGATTTAATGTGTTATTGAATTCCTCTATTGAATTTTTCAATTCAGTTATTGTATTTTTCAGCAGCATGATTTCTGTTTGGTACTTTTTGTATTTTCTGCCTTTTTGTTGAAAATTCCCACTTTGTGTATTGTTCTCCTGGCCTTGCAGAGCATCTTTATTATGGTTATTTTGTTTTTGTTTTGTTTTGTTTTGTTGAGACAGAGTCTCGCTGCGTTTCCCAGGCTGGAGTGCAGTGGCATGATTTTGGCTCACTGCAACCTCCACCTCCTGGGTTCAAGCATTTATCATGCCTCAGCCTCCTGAGAAGCCGGGATTACAGTTGCGCACCACTGCACCCAGCTAACTTTTGTATTTTTAGAAGAGATGGGGTTTTGCCATGTTGGCCAGGCTGGTCTTAAACTCCTGACCTCAAGTGATCTACCCACCTTGGCCTCCCAAAGTGCTGGCATTACAAGCTTGAGCCACTATGCCCAGCCTATGATTATATGGTTATTTTGAATTCTCTATTTTGAATATATGTTTATTTCAAATTCTCTTTCAGGTGAATTGTGTATCTCTTTCATTGGGGTCAACTTCAGGAGGTCTATCTTGTACCTTTGTTTAGGACATGTGTCCCTGTTTCTTCATTATCCTTGGATCTTTGTGCTGGTGTCTGTTCATTAGATAAAACAGCCACTGCTCCCAATCTTCATGGACTGGTCTTGTATGGAGAAGACCTTCACCAATCAGCCCAGCCAGAGATTCTGGGGACCTCTCAAATTTTTGTGCTAGTCCAAACCACCATCTTTGCAGCCTCCAGGTATGTTGAGTATGGCTAGTTTCCATCAGCACTCTAGCACAGGTGAGACAGAAGCCCAACCCTGATATTGTCCACAGAAAAGTCAGAATATTGGACACAAGGTCTAACTCTTTCTCTCTCCAGGGAGAGCCTGGGACCCAGGGTTTTTCACTGACTCGCTCTGAACTTGGCCAAGGGAGAGGGCTGTGGTGAATATTCATGTGCTAGTTCAAATTGCCCTCTTTGTTCTCGATGGCTCCTAGATGTCTGGAGTATGCTGGATTCCATCTGCATTCTAAGACAGTCAAGACAGAAGCTAGTGCATTGGCAGCCCTCAGAAAAATCTGAATGCTCGATGTATGGTCCAGTTATTTCCTTCTCTCCCTGCAAAGAAGTTGGGAGCTGAGGCTTTCTTCCTAACCATATGACACTATGCTGAGAAAACAGGGATTCTTGTGATAGAGTATCTTAACATCTTTCTACCAACTTTGATTTGACTGGTTTTACATTCATCCAGGATGCAAAAGCCTCTCAAATTCTTACTAAATTTCTCACAGATGGCCGGGCGCGGTGGCTCAAGCCTGTAATCCCAGCACTTTGGGAGGCCGAGACGGGTGGATCACGAGGTCAGGAGATCGAGACCATCCTGGCTAACACGGTGAAACCCCGTCTCTACTAAAAAAAATACAAAAAACTAGCCGGGCGACGTGGCGGGCGCCTGTAGTCCCAGCTACTCGGGAGGCTGAGGCAGGAGAATGGTGTAAACCTGGGAGGTGGAGCTTGCAGTGAGCTGAGATCCGGCCACTGCACTCCAGCCTGGGTGACAGAGCGAGACTCCGTCTCAAAAAAAAAAAAAAAAATTCTCACAGATAAAATTTATCTGAGTATTATTGTTGAATCAGTGTGTCCATGATGGTGAGGAGGGTCCAGGGCTGCTTATTCCCTCATCTTGCTGATGTCACTCTCCAAAAAACACAAATTTGAAATTAAATGACCGGGATTTACATCCTTACATATGATATGAGCTCAGAAAAGTTCGTTCCCTTTTTTGAGTCTTGTTTATCTCATCTCTTGAATTGAAATAATAATAATGCTGCCTACCTCATAGTTATTGTTTTGTTTTGTTTTTCAAAAGGTAAGGTATTGTGTGTGAATATGTTTGGGGGAGGGAGTGATGATGTTTATTTCCATAAACTTTATTGTTCCTATTGTTGACCTAAGTGGCTCAGATGAAGAATTTTGTGAAAATTCTACTTTGTTAAACAGACAAATTGCCCATTGCCCATCACAACCCGGTGGTGCTCAAACTTCACCCACTTACCTTGTAAGTACTAGGGGCACAGAACTCTATTCATAAATTAACCATCAAAATGCAAATGTTAACCTTAACTTAGTGGCTGAAATAGGAATTTGGCAGATAACCATTACCTCTATCTTCTCTACTAGGTTCCTGATCTTGTGGGTTTGGTTATCTTATTTGGGGTAGTTCTTGAGGCGGATAAGTTCTCCACATGAAACTGTAATACCACCGAAGCCTCTCTTCTGGTACTGGAATTGAAATGGGCTCTAGTTATCCTCTTGGAATCTTCCAGCCTTATAGCTCTGTGCAAGCATTTGTAATAAGGATAATAATGGCAGTGTTGTTGTTGATGATGATTCTGCCATTTCATCAAGGCTTATTAGATGCCAAACAAGGCACTAAGCACTTTGGCACATGTCTCATTTGATTCTCCCAACAACTGTATAAGGTTGGCCTATTATTCCCATTGTTACAGATAAAGAAACAAATGGGGAAAGGCTCCAAATTTGCCCTAGATACAGGCAATAAATGGTGGAGCAGAGATTTGAACAATTCAGGTCTATGACTCCTGATCATGAACACCTAAACATAATACAAAACCTTTATATTTGGCACAGAGGTTTCTCTGATTTGTGAGGGAAATATTCATTGCTTCCCATCACCCCTTACTTTGTAGTTTTTCTTTCTGGTCCCCTCTAGGGCCCTGTTCCCCACTCCTTCATACTCCATCATTCCTCCAAAGGCTTCTCTGCCCAAGCCTTTGGACACCCAGCTAATCTCTATGGTACTTCCCTGAACTAAGGCCAAGTCTTACTCATTTACTTTTCTCCACAGGGAAATAATCATCCTTTTGCATAATTGATCCAATCTGGAAACTAGATTGTCTTTTCTGAACATCTAAGCAAATGAAAATGCACAATCACATGACCTAAGTGATTTAGAACTTGGAAGAAAGACTACCCTTCTAACCATGAGCTTTTAACCCTGTAAAAGTTCATCTCAGAAGTAAATTCAGTTTCCTAGAATCAAATAATTCTAAAGCTAGAAGGACCTGAATTTATGGAGGAGAAAACTAGTGCCCAGACAATAAGGTAGTAAGGAAATGAATATCAATCTATCACTTTCTAGTCAGATAGTCTACTAGGTACCTTTGCATATAGTATTTCATCCTCACCCCAGAACCTGAGTGTTCAGATTCCATTTTTGTCACCATGTAGCAGAGATGAAGAATCTGAAATGTTGGGAGGAAATTTAACTCATTCAAAATGACACAAGTAAGCAGGCTCCAGTCGGCCTGACCCGTCACATTTATTGTGAGTTACAGACACGAGACACTGACCTAGGCCAGGCTGTGACAAAACATAACAGCTGGGAGAAAATGCAGAAGAGAGATCATAGATTCCAATACCAGCTATGAGCACACAGACAAGACACACCTAGGCTTCCTACTCATCGCTTTACTCCTCAGCAAACTGGGAGTTTAAAAAGTAACAAATCCCATCTGGACACAGTGGCTCACGCCTGTAATCCCATCACTTTGGGAGGTCGAGGCAGGCAGATCACGAGGTCAAGAGATGGAGATCATCCTGGCCAACATGGTGAAACCCCGTCTCTACTAAAATACAAAAATTAGCTGGGTGTAGCGGCAGGCGCCTGTAGTCCCAGCTATTCGGGAGGCTGAAGCAAGAGAATTGCTTGAACCTGGGAGGCAGAGGTTGTAGTGAGCCGAGATTGCACCATTGCACTCCAACCTGATGACAGAGTGAGACTCCATCTCAAAAAAAAAAAAAAAAAAAAAAGAGTAATAAATCCCACAAACTTATCATGGCATGGCTTGGCTCCTGGAAGTAATGGGATGTGCTTGCATAGAGGAAAATGCTGAGCACTCCTGGATAGCCTGCTGTTCTGCCTGCAGATGCTAACAGCAGCCTTAGGCCTCAAAAAACTCATATGATGGCTTTAACTCCAGATGTAAGGATGAAAAAAAAAAAAAGTGCCTTAGCTCTATCCCAAAGTAAACATAAAATTTGCAGGGAAACAGAAAGGAAAAGAAACAGCAAAAATATCCAGGCGATAAGCATAGGGAAAAGTCAAAGGTCGGAGAGTGGTATATCCTGCCAGCTAAGAGTTTAGACCAAGATAGTTCAGGAGGCAATAAAACAGGTCACCAAAGAGCATCAGACATGCCAAATAGCCCAGACAACTGAAAAAGGAGCTGCCCTCCCACCCATCACAAGAAGGGCCTAGGGCCAAAAGGAATCAAATAATGCTGAGCTGACCATACACTCCTGGTGCAGAGCTGGGTTTAAAGAAGAAAGAATTTATGGTGTGAAAGACAATAGGACAATAAGCAAATCCTGCTGTTGAACCTAAAGCCAAAAAGAAAAAGAAAACGATGATACTTTTTTTACTCTTAAGAAGTTTAGCTATACCAGCAATAATAAAAATTGTCAATAATCCTAATAAAAATATGTGGTCTACAAAGTGTTTCCATAGACAGTTTTCCATGCTTCCTTTGGCAAGTTTATAAAGTAAGTAGAGAAGACATGGTTACCTCCACTTTGCCTTTGGGGAAACTACAGCTAGGAGAAGCCACATGTCTTATCCGAAGACACAGAGCTATTAAGGGTGTCAATGTCAGAACTAGAATCCAGGTTTTGGTAAGTGAGTCTCAACCTGGCTTTTGGAGGCTCATCACCTGTAGAGCTTCTAAAACTCCCAGTGGCAGGGTTGAATCCCAGACCAATTAAATCAGACTCCCTGAGGGCAGATTCAAGCCTCAACAATTTTTTAAGTTCCCTGGGTGACTTCAAACACAGCCAAGGCTGAGAACCACCGTCCTGCCATGTGTCTGATGATGATGACAGAGCACCTGGAAATAATTTGAAAGCCACCTGGAAATGTTTAAGGGGAGGTATAGCTACAACAATTGAGATTTTTATGGTTTAAAAAACATGGCAGAATTTACAGATCCTATAAATGTTGCCTCCGGCCAGAATTTTCCTTTATTCCAGGATGCCGTCTCTAGTCAAAGCATGTTTAGAAATTTCTGTTTTGTTAATGTCCGTATCCTTTTAATATCCAGTTTGCTGATAGCAAACCTTTGGTCTTTGAGGATAGGTTTGACTTTTTTAAAGCTGTCCAAAGAGAAACCTTGTGAGTGATGTAGACAATCAAGTTGGATCATTTTTAAAACCACCTTCATAGGATTGTGACACATAATTGAATCTAAAGGCAGTTCCTGAAGAGACTTGCCAAAAATTAGTGGGAATCTGTGCATAGGGTACAACAATGTGGATGTACTTAATGCCCCTGAATTGTACCTTAAAAATTGCTAAAATGGTAAATTTTATGTTGTGCATATTTTACCATAATAAGAAAAAATCAGAGGGCTGGCAGGGTTGTGTTCCTCTCTAAAGGATCCCGAGGAGAATCCTTGCTCTTTCCAGGGTCTAGAGACGACCTACATTCTTTGGCTCATGACGCACTTCCTCCATCTTCAAATCGCAAGGACAAGGCAAGTTCTTCTCACATCGCGTCACTCTGACCTATGTCCATAGTTTCCTCTCCCTCTCACTCTCTTCTGCCTCCCTCTTCCACTTTTAAGAGCCCTGAGTCCACCTGATAATCCGAGATAATCTCCCTATCATAAAGTCAGTTGATTAGCAACTTTTAATTCCCTCTGCAACTTCGATTTCCTTTTATAGGTAATCTAACATATTCCCAGGTTTCAGGAATTAGAACATGAACATTTTGGTGAGAGATGGAGGGGACAATTATTCTGTCTACCACAGGAGCTATTAGCAGTACTTTTGTATTATTGTAAAATAATATACTTAAGCAGGATGTGGAAAAAGGAAACAAGCAACATGAGAGAGACCGTCTGGACTGAGCTTGACCTTGGGTTTGGAGGAAATCACAGACACTGGGTGAATCATAGTAGAGACAGAATTCCAGGTCAGAGGCTTCTCACAAGCCACGCAGCAAAGCACGAATCCAAATCCATCCTGGAACTTGAGTTTTAAAAAGAAGAATCAAGGGAGAAATTATGGTGGAGAGAATCATTGCTTTATCAAATATATATACAATTTCAATTCACTTGATCATTTTAGGACACAGGACTATGTTTCACCCAAGTGGAGTCTGATTCCTGCTAGGAAAGCCTGGTGTGCTGGGAAAAGTCAGAGACCTCTGATCCCTTCAGATCATAATGGCCCTCTGAGGTTTCAGGAAGTCTATAGTTAAGCACTTTCATGGGTCTTCATGAGAGTCAAAGAAAGATGCCCTTTCTTGATATACACTGATGCCATCGGGCGCCAGCATTGTCCCTTTCAGTACTCAGAGTTCCTTGTAGCACCCACCAGCTGTTCACAGTGCCAGGGAACTGGGCCTTACAATAGCACCACTCGGGGACTAGTTTTATCCCTTTTAAAAAATTATAAATAAGTTGCGGTCAGGAACTGCGTCTTTCTTCATGTGTCTCTCCCCAATCCACCACCCAGCGTCTGCACAGAGTAGCTATTCAACAGATACTGGTTGGATTGAATTGAGAAAGGCCAAAGGATCAAATAAAGAGTTGATGGGGTCTCTAAGACCTGGAGTCGAGGAGGGAAGAGAGGAGCTGGAAGCCCAGGCTGATAATGATTGACCCACACAAGGGAAAGGAGGAATTCTTGGGCACAGGAGGGCAGGTCAGAGGGTCTCTTCACTGGGAAATTCCTGGACCACCAATAACCCAGAATAATACAGCACTGAACCCGAAACTCCCACTGGAAGAAGATGAGTTTTCCAGAGCTTCTTTCCAGCCCACAGCTCATGCCTCCTCCATTCAGATTTGGATACAAGCAGCTCTGGGAGATGTCCAAGTCAGAAGGAAAAATCCAAGAACGACCAGGGGGAGATAGGGACTGCAGCACTCAGCCCCTCCACCCTCCTTCCCACAGGCCTGCCTGCCTCGCTCCTGGGTCCAGGGCACCAGATTCGCCATCTGCCCCCGAGGCATGAAACTGCTCTGGGATCCAAGAGTCAGGCCATTATATGGCCTGTCTTTCAAGTGGCTTTTTACAGCTTACTCAGGTGATGAGCACGTTGAAACAAATGAATACAAATGAAAAAGGCATCTGCTTTGCCAAGGAAATGATATTTATTAGGAGGTTAAAAGGGAGGGCCACGGGGACATCAGAGAGTTCTCTGGGTGAGCATAGGAAGGAACAGACCCCCAGGAAGGAAAGGGTGAGCAGGACAGTCTAGAGTAGTTGGGGAGGCTGCAGGCTTTGGGTAAGTTTCTTGGCTGCCTTACGGGGGCCACTCCAGCCATGCAAATGATGTTTTCAGGCCCCTTTTGTTAAACCAGAGCCAGGTCACAGCTCTGCAGTCCTGGGCCCTGCATCCTTGCTCCTCCGGCATTTCCTAGGTTCTAGCGCACGAAGGAATTGCAGGGCCCACAGCGGGGGCGTGGGGCACAGGGTGTGCAGGGGGCAGGAGGAACGCAAGGTGTGCAGGGATTGGAGACACAGGGTCCGATGGACTTGCTGCACGCGTTGGTCGTGGCACAGGGATTGCTGGGCAGACTGGAGACAAAAGAATGATGTGGAAAGGTGAGTTAAGGAAAATTTTAAAATCATATGCCAGAGATATCCCCAAGGGTAAGAATGCCTGTCAGGACTTGGCCTAGCCTAGAACAGAGAAGGCACAGGCTCCCCTGCTACAAAGATAGCTCACATTGTTCATGGTCTCCCTGCCATAGAGCACCAAGGTAGACAGAAACTCTGAAACTCTGATGTCTACTCTCAAATCCGTTCATGCCAAACTGATGACATGGGGTTGAGTCATTTACCTTCTCCAAGCCCCAGTTTACTTTCCTATAGATTGGAGGAAATACTGATCCAGCCCACCTGGTGGTAATTATAAGATCAAATCAGGTAGTCTATGGAAATGTACCCACTAGACAATACGGTATTGTAAAAAGTAAGGCATTGATCACATATCATGCAGTCATGCATATTATCACAGTAGAATGCAAAGACTTGGCAGTGCAATTTCAGTTTGTACATCAAACAACTCTTGCTACCAAACCATTTATGTTTTAAATGATGGCCATATTATATTGTCTGAGTTCTGTTTGAGCATGTCTAGTGTGAAGGCATAATTTCCTTTCCAAGGTATGCAATCTTTGCATTGTGTCTGAGTATTACACTCACACGTGCACCGCTTCATCAAATACATCTGCCCATGTACTCACTTGCAGTCCTCGCTCTCCAGGAGGCTCCGGTACGTGTTGATCTCACACTCTAGCCGGGCACGCACATCCAGCAGCACCTGGTACTCCTGGTTCTGCCGCTCCAGGTCACAGCGGATCTCCGCCAGCTGCGACTCCACATTGGTGATCAGGCTCTGCACCTGGGACAGCTGGGAGCTGTAGCGGGCCTCGCTCTCCGTCAGTGTGTTTTCAAGAGAGTCTCGCTGTGGTGGGGAAGATCCAGAATGTCAGAGAGCTGCTCCTTCAAAGGGTTTCTTCATAGGATTCCAAGGAAGTCACAAGCTCCAAGAGCTAAGGAGAGTGTGTGGCCCCAAGGGCATCCCCAGGACTCTGCCTCCCAATTTCCCATTGCTCACCAGCAGGTCAGAACAATACACACCAGGTTATGCTGGGCCTGCAGCTCAATCTCCAGGGCATTGACCGTTCGTCTCAGCTCGATGATCTCTGCCTGGTAGGACTGCAGCTGCTCCGAGCTGGATACCACCTGCTTGTTCAGCTCCTCGGTCTGAAACACCCAAGGGGAGAAAGGATCAGACCCTGCCTCTGGGGCCATAGGGTGGGCCTTGGGTCCTGAGTGGCCACGTGCTTAGATGCCCACCTGCGTGGTGAACCATTGCTCCACTTCCCTGCGGTTGGTTTCCACCAGGGCCTCATACTGACTCCTGGTCTCATTTAGCACCCGGTTCAGGTCCACAGTGGGGGCAGCATCTACCTCCACGTTGAGACGGTCTCCAAGCTGGCAGCGCAGGGTGTTGACCTCCTATGGATGCAGAAAATACAAGAGTTACTATGCTCAGCAAAGAATGGACTCTAAGGAATGGCATTGCTTGTTGAAGCCCTGTTGGTCTGTTCTCTCAGAACAGAAACTTTGAGTGGAGCAGTCTGTGACAGCTCAAGGCACTCCATGTGGCATAGCCCCCTCCCCACCATCTGCTGTGCCATGGCACTTGGCTTCAGAAAAAAATCCCAAAAGTTTGCTTGGATGCCACTGAAGGATGGACTAATTGAGGTTCAACTTTCCCAGTTTACAACTGGCTGTGAGGACCTCAGCATACAAAAAAAAAATAAAATTGGCTGTGCAATTTCAGACCGTATATCAAAAAACTCTTGTTGTCAAGTAAGAGATAAGAGCATATCATGGCCCCTCCCAGGAGAGAGAGGAAGAAGCTCACAAACACTATTCGCCAATACTTTGAAAGAGTAGAGACTCACATTTATAAGGTTTGATTTTTTTTCTTGGTCTTTGGCAAAAAAAAAAGACTTTGCAAAGCAGTAACACTGCAATGCTAGGACTCATTCTATAACTATTGACCAATTTCAAGCACATGGAGCTGCTCTGGGCAACTCAAAGAATGTGCTAGTTTAAAGTGAAAGATGTTTCCTGTCTGGGAACATGAACAGGTCTTATCTCTCTCCAATTTTTCTCTTGCCGTGATGTTTTTAAAGGAAACCCTCAGCCTTGTACTCATACTCTGCATTCTGCTGCCCCTAATCACTAAAGCTACCCTGAGTCAGAGGCTGAGACAGGTTTGTGCATTTCTCATTTCTAGTCTCACCTGCTCGTGATTGCTCTTGAGGCACAGCAGCTCCTCCTTCAGGGACTCCACCTGGGCCTCCAGGTCGGACTTGCACAGGGTCAGCTCATCCAGGATCCTACGCAGACCGTTGATGTCCGACTCCACCAGCTGCCGCAGGGACAGCTCAGTCTGGTACCTGCACAAGGAGCGGGTCAGAGCACTACTTGGTAGATCTTCAACACTCACAGGAATGATTTTTGATAACCTCATGTGCCTTATCTTTCCACTTTCTGTAATGAATAGGCCCAGGAGACAGAGGTTTCTGGAGGCTCCATCAATACCCAATATTCATCCCAAAACAAACAGATTGATGTCAGTCCTCATCTATTTTTGTGATTTCTTTGCTTGGTTCTCCCCAATCCTCTGCAGAATCCTTCACAGCAAGTGGGTAGATCTGTTTTTCAGTACAGCCATGGAAATCCCTTTTCTGTAACTAAAGATTAAACAGAAGAAATGGACACTAGTGCAAATTCCGAACAACTCACTTGGTTCTGAAATCATCCGCAGCTAGCTTGGCGTTGTCGATCTGCACCACAAGCCTGGCATTCTCGGACTTGGTACACAGGATCTGGGGAGTGAGAGGTGGCTTAGTGAGGACTGAAAATAAATATGACATCATCAACTTTTTAAAAATGACTTAAAAAGACATTTTGAAATAAAAGAGGAAGCAAGAATTATGACAGCACAGAAGCAAGAAACACACTTCTCTATCACAGACAGAATCACTGCAAACTCTCTTGCTTGGAGATGACAGCAATGCCCCTCACCTTCTGCTGAAGCTCCTCGATGGTCTTGAAGTAGGACTGGTAGCTGGGGCACAGCAAGGGCTCCTGCTGCTGGGACCGCTCCCGGATGAGGCTCTCCAGCTCCGCGTTGTCCCGCTCCAGCTGACGCACCTTCTCCAGGTAGCTGGCCAGACGGTCGTTCAGGAACTGCATGGTCTCCTTCTCGCTGCCATTGAAGGAGCCCTCGCAGAACCAGTTGCAGTTGCTCACATTGGCAGGGATGTTGCAGGCCCCGGGTAGGGTGCAGCCGTGGCAGCTGGGGGGCACGCAGGGCCGGGAGGAGCAGCTGGTGCGGCAGCTCAGGCTGGGCAGGCAGAAGTTGTAGGGCATGGTGCTGGGAGGGAGGGAGTGAGTGCCTGGCTGAAGACAGAGTCTAAATTCTCCAAGCCACAGAGCTGTGGGTCTCCTTCCTCTAGGGAGCATTTATATCCCACTGCAGAGGGTGTGGACACAGTATGTAATGTCTTTTTTCTTTTTATTTCTTCACTTCTTTTCAAACGCCCTTTCCTTCAGTCTGTTATTTGCCTTCCTCAGAAGAGTCCCTTGTCCCATAAAATTCTTTACTTGGGCTTCTTGCTAAGTCAGGACTCCTCCGCAGACAGTCCACCCATGAAATCAGAGTTCTGTGGTAGGCCTTCAAAGAGGCTACACAGTCCAGCCCAAGTATCTGCCCTCATTAATTGAGGTGTTGATCCATCCAATGACATTCTTTTGTGTCACATAATCCTGCAGGCCCATAAACATACTCATGTCCTGGTCCACCTGCCATTTCTAGGGAGAAACACGGATTGGTTTGAGGAAGAAGTTGCATTAAGAGGCCACAGTGGACTGTGTTTCCCTCTTCATTTAAAGAAGAATCTTCAAATGATGGAGCATTCCATGCCTTGGAAGCCTTAAGGTGGATGACTAGAATCAATGGAGGACAGGGATGAAAATATTAGACAGCAATTTGTGTTTTACGGGTCCGTGTAATACTTCCCCGCCAACACTGCATATTACTTAAGAAAATTGTAGAGGAGAGAATTTTAAAGGTAGAGGCTTTGATAACTAGTTTGAGAACAGAGAAGTTTCTAGGGTAAGAGATCATTTTGAAAGAAGGCTGAAAAGTGCAAACTGAGAGAGCCATAAAAAACACACTTAAGGCCGGACGTGGTGGCTCATGCCTGTAATCCCAGTACCTTGGGAGGCCGAGGCAGGCGGGTCACGAGGTCAAGAGATTGAGACCATCCTGGCCAACATAGTGAAACCCATCTCTACTAAAAATACAAAAAAAAATTAGCTGGGTGTGGTGGCGGGCACCTGTAGTCCCAGCTACTCGGGAGGCTGAGGCAGGAGAATGGTGAGAACCCGGGAGGCGGAGCTTGCTGTGAGCTAGGATCCCGCCACTGCACTCCAGCCTGGGTGACAGAGCGAGACTCTGTCTCAAAAAACAAACAAACAGAAAAAGGCATTTAAATGACCTAGAAAAGATATTTAGGGGCAGAGAGAAAGGAATAAGGAGAGAGAAAGGAATAAGGAGGTGTTTGTCAAACATTTCTTCGGGTGTCCATAGTATCCAAACAGAGTAGATGGATATGTTAGGAAAGTCAGGAGATAGCCCAAAGGGGCCTCCACAGGCATGAAATCACATGTATTTGATCTTTAAACTTCATGTGAATTGACCCTATATTCCATAATATATCCATGTTGGCTTTAATGTTTTCTAAAAGCCCCTTTTAAATTTCCAGTTAAACTTTCAAATGTTTTGCCCAATTCACTAAGAGAAAAGGATACACCAGGAAGATGGGCTATATTCTGTCCTGGGCTTCCCATCTCCAGCCCTACTGTAGATGCCCCCTGCTTTAAGAACCAAAGGTCTAAAGGTACCAAAGGAGGTCTCTGTGGTTGTATAATTAAATCCAAGGACCTGTGCACCGGGAAAGAAAATGCTGAGCACGGCATGAGCAAGGGGGTTTTGCAAGGCAAGCTGGAGTCACTTGGGGTTGCTTTGGGAGGTGAAGGAAGGCACTAGAAGATCTGAGGAAGAGGTAGCCAAAGCTCTGAATATATAAAAGTTGCATAATTATAGGCACCGTCAGGTACCACCTGCATCTCTGGAGGCAGCACCCCCATCTCCACTGTGGCTTTGGCTGCCAGCCAGAGCTGCCGTTTTATTGACAACTTATTGGAGTGCTTCTCCCATTGAGCTTTCATGATGGTATTCATGTCACACTCTGCTTGGGTCTCAGATAAAAGGTCCTTCATCTACACTCCCCAAGACCATTATCACTGCTTATTATAATGCCATTCAGATGAAAAGACCCACAGCACTACAAGGAAGATCTAGACTTATAATAAAATCTATACTTCTTTGTTTCCTTGCAAGACAATTAAACGTGGAGAAATAGGCGGGTCTACAGGCTGTTACCCTTGAGACTTTCCAGAGGAAGGACGCAAGGCTAGGCGGCAGCTGTCTGTGGGGAGCTTCTGTCTCATTTCATCTGGGCTTGGGGTGAATGGAAAGGCTCATGCATCTGATTGATGAGCACTAGCTTATAGATGACAGCACAGGCCTTCTGCTTCCTAACTCTTGTCAGCCTGCTCCAAGCACTGGCTTTCCAGCAAGCAGCTGTTTCCTCAACCCTTTCTTCTTCCCCAGCCAGGGAGGCTTTAACCTAAGCCCAGACTAAATGCCAGCAGTTTTCTCCAAGCTCTTGGGTCCTATCTACTGACTGGCCGGCATAGCCTCATGGAGACTGTAGTCAAAGAAGAGTGTTTAGGCTCTAAGTATGAGAAGATTCAAGGAATGGATTGACAAGAAAGCAAACATAGAATTTTTGTACAATGCAGAGAGATCAGAAAAATGGAAAGAGATGGAGACGAGGAGAGATAACAAGAAAAAGAAGAGACAAGGAAGAAAGTTAGGAGGGAAGAATCTTCAGAATCATGCAACAAATCAGACAAAGTTAGCCCAGCTTCCAAGGGGCTAACCTGGAGAATGCAAAGCTGAGAAGAAGCCAAGGCAAAATAAGCCAATAGACTGAGGAGTGGCCCACCATGCTGAGTGTCCTGCAAGGCATAAATCGAGTTGACTCAAAAGATCTATGGACACGGGACTGCAGCTTCTGAGGCCTCTGAAAGAAGTGACATTGTTCCAAGGTGTCCAGACCAAAGCATCACCTCTGTGATCCAGCTTAAGATTTGTTTGTGGCTGAGAAATATACTGCCATCTACACCCAGGCAGTGTAAGGTCTAAAAGGAGCAACACTGCCTGTTCCTGAAGGAATAAGGAGTGGGAAGAGAAGAAAGGAGAAATGAAGCAGGGAGAGTCAGTCCTGCACTGGCTGCAGGTCATGGCCCGTCAACAGCCACATAGAAGATGCAGGAGAGAACAAGCGACCCCTGTTATCTTCTGGTTACTCCTAGAGACTCCTTTTTCTCCCTGCTGGTTGCCCTGCAGAATGTGAAGTGGCACAAGAATTCAGGATGGGGACCACAGAGAGACTGGCTGGTGAGTAAACACAATGCTGCCATCTCTTGTAAATCTAGCTTCTTTCTTGCAGTGTTTCTAAGATCTCAGTGGGCTTGAGTGAATTTGCTCCTTGAATTAGTGGGGAAAATGGGACCCCAGGGTTGTAAGGTCCCCATGACCTCACACAGGCAAGGGATAGAATTCATGTATTCTCTTAGTTTCCTAGTTGGAATAGTTGCAAATTTTTTTCATTCAAGGAGAAATTGAGCAGTCAGTGGGCTATCAAACCCACATTCATTATTTAGTTCAATTTAATTCAGAACACATTTATTACACAGCTTCTCTATGCTGAGCATAAGACTAAACTAAAACAAAAGAATCGTAGTTCTGGTGAAAAAAATGTTTTTTATGAACAATTCAGGCCAAGATGGGTCCCCAATATGTATGAGAAATAGCCAGAAGTTAAGGAGATGAGATATTTAGAAGGTGTAAGATGGACATTTGGAAATATGTTTGTATTCAATGTAAATAGAAAATGGGTACTGGGCACAGTGGCTTGCATCTGTAATCTCAGCACTTTGGGAGGCTGAGGTGGGAGGATCACTTGAGCCCATGAGTTCAAGACTAGCCTGGGCAACTTAACGAGACCCCATGTCTACAAAAAAATATTAAAAATGAGTTTCAAAATTAGCCGGGCGTGGTGGCACATGCCTGTAATCCCAGCCACTTGGGAGGCTGAGGCAGGAAAATCGCTTGAACCCAAGAGGCGGAGGTTGCGGTGAGCAGAGATCGTAACATTGCTCTCCAGCCTGGGCAACAAGAGCGAAACTCCATCTAAAAAAAATTAAAATAAAATAAAATTTAAAAACGAGCCAGGCTTGGTGGAGCACACTTTAGTCCGAGATGTTCTGGAGGCTGAGGCAGGAGGATTGCTTGAGCCCATGAATTTGAGGTTACAGTGAGCCAAGATCATGCCACGGCACTCCAACTTGGGCAACAGCAAGACCCCATCTAAAAATTAAAAATAAATAAAAAGAAAAATGTACGTGTGACATTATGGGCATTAGTCACTTGTTGAACATCTACTGTGTGCATCTGCACATCTACAGTCCCAGGGGCGGGGGACATTGTGGGGAGTGGGGGCATGTCATGTCCCCACCACCCGGGAACTCTGAGTCCTGCTAAGCAGACAGGTCCACAGCTAACATAATGTAATGTGATTGAGCCTTCACCCAAAAATATCTCCTTCCCCTACCCACTCCATTTCTTCCTACACCCACCCTGACCCAAACCCCATTTAGGGCATTCCAATCCAGCTCATGATTTTCAGCCACATGGCGAGGAGATGAAGCTATTTCAGGTTATGCACTTGTATCCCAAAGAGTTGTTTGTGCTTCGCTCTCTAAGTGACTCAAGCAGGATTCAGAGAACTGTTCTCATTAGAATCTTGTTCCCTTTAATAATCTAGTCTTCAGCCAGGCAGGGTAATGAATTGTTTCGGCATCTGGTTCTTGTTGCTTTGCAGACCACAGGAGAGGCAGTGGTGATGGCCCATCTCTTCAGCCCTGTGGCATCCCCACAGGATCCATGGGAGTCAAGGTAAGTTTCAAAGCAAATGAAACATGCTTTTTGCCAGGTGCAGTATAAGAAATCATTCCAGGGATGTGGTGTGGGGCAGAAAAAGAAAAGTAACCACAGTAAATCAAGTAAATTGACAGAGGAAATAGAAAGGGGAATAAGGCTGGTAGAGGGAAACAGAGGGAGGACGCAGTCCTGCTGGTGAGTGGACACAGTTGTGCCCCCTTGAGACCAGAGAGACCTCCTGAGGGCAGAGGGCCTTGGAGACCAATGTGAATCACTGAGGCAGGTTGTATAGGATGTCCAAGAACTAGGGAGGAAGAAGGGAAAGGGACATTTGGATGCAATAACCAGCATCAAACAGGGGAGCTTCCAGGCGATGGCGAAAGGTCAGAAGCTGAGTCTAAAATGCTAATGGGGGACAGCACTGAGAAGATCACCCCTAGCGAGATCCCAGACCCTAGGATGCCTTTCCCGTAAAATCCATCCAGGATTTCAGAGTGGCGTGAATGTGAAGTTTTATCCACATGTACCTCCAGCAAGGCCCTCACAGTTGGGAACAGGGAAAGAGCAGGGGAACAGAAATGAGAAGACTTGGGGTTGGGTGCATGGAGCTGCCCCTCACCTGCCGTGAGGTGCAGAGGGGTCATTTCACCTCCCTACAACTGTACTTCTCCCTCTGCACAAGGGGGATTGTGATGCCTGTTCCCCTCTCTCAGGGTTGTTTGGGGCCTCCATTTGGATACAACACAAAGTACTTTAACAAGTGCTTTGTAAATGGTGAAACAATGAGCATCTATAGATTCTATTTTCCTCCTCCTCTTTCTCAGTAGACAAGGTGGTTTTACAATGGCAGGAGGTGAGTTGAGCTTCTTTGGCAACTCTCAGTTTATTAAAATTACCAGAGTCCTCAAGCTTCAAGATCCTGTGATACTAAAGGACTTTCATTCCTTGTACCACCCTTGGTTGTATAAATTCTCAGAAACGTTTCTTCTAACATAAACATACTCATTTCCTTCAAGGAAAGGAATCAAAACAATTGGGTTATTATGATTCTATCATCCTGTTGACAAAATCTGAGACTTGGCCTCTGTAAAGCACAGTGGTTAAGAGCACAGTTGCCGGAGGCAGGCTGCTTGGATCTGAATCCTGGCTTCACCACCTAATAGCTGTGTGACCTTGGGCATGTTACTTAACCTCTCTGAGTCTTGGCTCCTTGTTTGTAAATGAGGAAACAATAGCATTGGCTTTCTAGGATTGCTGTAATGATTAAATGAGTTTACCCATATGATTGTAGCTATGATGTAAACCAGCGCCTGGCTCATAGTAAGAGTTTGATGGATATATGCTTCTATGACGATGACGATGATGATGAAGCTATATGACTTTATGATGATGATGATGATTCTGGTGATGGTGATGGTAATGAGGACCTGTGTGGTTTCCAGGGAAACTCTTCACATACAACAAACACACAGACGCGTGTGCACACACACACATGTACTGTCTTATCAAAGCTAATCTTTTAATTAGAAATGAGAGAGCACTGGATGTGAACTTAAGAAACACAGGTCAATCACCCTGGGGCCCCACTGACTCACTTTATGTCACCAGCAGAATCCCTCAACCACTGAATGACTCACCTTCTCTCTCTCCCTTAAATGGGAAGGACAATGCTTGCCTACGCTGTCATGGTGCAAGAATAAGTGGGTTTATTTTGTTAGACAGCTTTGAACTTGCTGGATGAAAGGAGCTATTTAAGTACAAAGGAGGTGAGGGCAGCTGGGTCAGATGCTAAATTAAGACTAATCGAGATCACTGTTCATTATTGAGAGCTTCTCTTGGGTAGGTGCCCAAAGGGTGTGTCACATGTGCCAAAACACTTTTACCACTTGAGAAAAAGAACAGAGGAAGGGAGGGTGTGGCCACCTCTGACCCTTCCTGGGCTTCCTATGCTGTAAATCCTAATGCCTCTCAAGCAGATCAGTCCTATGTACATGAGCAGTGACCAACAAGTAGGACGCTGGGCTTGAGAGCAGTTGGAGGCAGAGCAACCAGATTCTCACTTAAGCTCCCTCCAGCCTTGGGGCTAGGGACTGTGATCACTCCGGCACCACAGCTCTGTATCAGGAAGACCTGGATTAAACCAGAACCAGCTGTACTTGTAACTTTTTCAGCAAACTACAGTGATTCAGAGAATTCACAGAACAGAAAGGGAAGACCAAAACCAGCTCCTAAAGTAGGTTTGGTGATTCCACTTCAATGCTTGTGGATTCACTGATCAATAAGACTTATAAAGCAGGGATGTACAGAGTTGTGGGGGCTAGAAGACCTCTTACAGCCATCTCAACCAGCCCCATCAGTTCCCTAAGTGTTCCCCTCAACATCCCCACCAGTGATTCTGAAGCCTCTGCTTGTCTCCAAGGATGGGGAACTCTGCTTCTCTGGCCAGCTGTAACACTGAATTCTGGTCATGTGCTGATTCTCAGCCATGGATATCAAAATATGGAGCTTTTGATTCATGTTCTATTGTCTACGAATTCCAAGCTGAGCAGTTTCCAGAAGGACTCACCAACGGGAGTTATTGGGGAGGTTGGATGGGTCAGCTTGTTTGGGCCTTTCGTCCTAGACTGATAGAAATAACCATCATTTAACATTTTCAGAGTCTTGCAATGTAAAAGAGAAAGGCTCTATCCTGATCTGATGGTATGAAGGATTCCTCACTGGAGGACATATCAGGAGGGCAAGGTCAGCCCTTTCTGTAGAGGATCTGGCTAGTCAAGGGCTCACTCCTCAAATAAACCCCCTAACCCAGTGGTTCTCGAACTTGAACCAACATCAGAATCACCTGCAAGTCATGATAAAGCAGACTGCTGGTTCAGAAAGTCAGGGCTGGTGCTCAAGAATGTGCATGTCTAGCAAGTTCTCAGGTAATGCCAGTGCTACTGGCTGGAGGACCACACTTTAAGAACCACTGCCCTAACCCTTCTCATGTTTAATTTGTTTCCCCCTCAAAGCTTCCAAAGAACGGGCTTTGGTTCTGGTTCAAAGAGACTGGGTTTCAAGTCTTGACTCAGCCACCAGCTGAGAATAATAACAGCTGCTGCTTCTTTGCAGGGCTGATGTGGGGCTCTGTGACACAATGTCGGCGAAGCCCCAGCCAGTGCCTTGCTCATAATGGGCATGTCATTCTAAAAGCTCAATTTAAGTTACCTGTCCTGGGGCTTCTGGTTCATGTTCTATAGTCTACAAATTCCAAGCCAGACAGCTGCCAGAACCCACCAGTGGGGCTTACTGGGGAGCTTGGATGAGTCAGGTTGTTTGGGTCTTTCTAGACTGATAGCAATTACCATCACTTAATATTTTCAGAGTTTTGCAGCGGTCTGTGGTGCCGCAGACTTGAGCTCTTCCTTTACACAAGGACCAGGTGGCTTATCCAGATAAAAGGGAAATTTTACTTAGCGTCTATATTTTAAAAGTTCTATCTGTAAATCTGTCTCCAAATACACTCGGTGAAGTCCAAGGTTGGGTATCTCTCCTCTGTGCCACTTTGCCGCATCCCATTTTTAACTCCAGCCTTCACTGGCTTTGCCATCTCCCAGAACCACTCTGGTGAACCAGCCACAACCCCCGTCTACAGAAGCATGTGGCTCAAAGAGTTCCCAGCAAGGCTCTCAGCATGGGATGGAGATGCTGAGGCCAGACTGCGCTGGGCTCATTCTGCTACAGAAGAAAAGTTTAATAGCAAAATAAAAACAAGGGTGCCTGCCCCCTCTCAGACAGATCAGGAGGCAACAGAAGAGAGAAAATGGCGCACTCGAGACACCTTGAGGGGAAGAAACACAAATTCAGTCACAGGGGCTGAGCTGCTGGACTCAAACACCTATCCACAGAGTGGCACTGTCTCTCTTCAGTCTCCTGCCTGGCTGGCCAAGGAGGCAAGGCCCAGGTAGCAGGCCTGCAGAGCAGAGCCTAACGAGCTGAAGACACCTGCCCTTTCCCAGCACCTTGGGCTGAGGAGTGTGTCAGTATCCAGCTGATGAGCAGAGCCCATGGGTGGCCCAGGAGCAGGGGGCACAGGCTGCTGGGGCTGGACTGGGAGTGCTGAAGGCTGGGGTCGCACATGGGTTGCAGGGAAATCTGCATAGAGAAAAAAGATGTTTGAAACATTGGCATGAGAAGTATGTGAAAGACAAAAGTATATTATAGACACGTTAGAATTAAAGAGCGAAAGAGGACTTTAGACCTTAGAGGTCCCTCTAAGCCTGAAAGGGGCAATGACGTGCCCATAGTCCACAGTGGAGCTGGGGCCAGAACTGAGTGTACCTGTGTACCAGGCCAGGGTCACGTCCCACGTGGAAGGAACACAGCAGAAAGGCAGAAAGGCCAGAGGAACAAGAACTGCCCAGATGTCAGCCACTGATTCCATTTAAACACAGCCCCTCATAGTGTTCCTTAGTGCTTAAAGGGGTATATCGGCCCTCTGACCCTTTTCACAGGGAACTAAAATGAAAGAGTAAGTGACATGCCCTTAGCAATACTTTAAATGCTATCAGCACAAAGAATACTCATTACTGTAATACTTCTCCTAGAGAGAATTTAGCAAAACCTGAATGTGCTGGGCACTCAGTATTTTAGCCCTCTTTGGGAGTAGCCGGCAACTGGGAGCACAACGTTGTCAGCAAAACAAATGCCATGACCTGAAAACTCCCGCACACCCTCATCTACGTCTAGGCAGGCATTAGCTCACCAGGCCTACTGGTAGCAAGTTTGTCTCCAAAGATGGGATCTGCAATGCCACCCCCACCAGGCCTCCAGAGCTCCTTTTAGGTCATTCCCAAGAGAAGTTATCTGTTTTTGCACACGGTGTTAACATAGACAACAATAGGGCACATACTTGCAGTCCTCACTCTCCAGAAGGTTCCGGTATGTGGCAATCTCATTCTCCAGCCGGGCCTTCACGTCCAGCAGCACCTGGTACTCCTGGTTCTGCCGCTCCAGGTCGGCCCGGATCTCAGACAGCTGTTCCTCCACATTGTTGATGAGGCTCTGCATCTGGGCCAGTTCTATGCCGTAGCGGTCCTCAGCTTCACACAGGGAGTTCTGTAGACAGTCCTTCTATAATATCAAAGAAAGAAGGAAACAAGTTAAAACTCATGGATCTCTGCCTCCAACCTCTTAAGATTGTGACACCCCAAGACATTGCCAGGTCCATAGGGCAATCTAACTCCCTTTAGCTGTCCTGGGCCAGAATAACTAACACTCTTCATGGTAGACCTTTAAGATCAGAGCCCTCTGACCTGAGTTAATATTGATTCACTCAACATCCACATCTACAGGGAAGTGCTTAAAAAAGAGATGAAACCAAGGTTTAAGCTGAGTCCGTGGTTGGTGTTTGAGGCCTGTACTGACCCTAGAGAGCTGCTCATGGGTAGTGAGAGCCATGCTGGGTCTCCCGTGCATACAGAGGGACTCACCAGCGTGTGCTGAGCCTGAAGCTCCACCTCCAGGGCGTTCACCGAGCGTCTCAACTCCAGGATCTCCGACTGGCAGCACTGCAGCTCCTCGGAGCAGGACATGGCCTGCAGGCTGATGCCTTCAGACTGGAGCACAGAGAGACACGGTCACCTCCCTGCCCAGATGGAGGCCAATCCCCACTGCTTAGCAGTCCCCCTCACCTGGGCTTGGAACCACTGCTCCACATCCTGGCGGTTGGTCTCCACCATGGCCTCATACTGGCCTCGCATCTCCCCCAGCACCCTACTCAGGTCAATGGTGGGCTCAATGTCCAGCTCAATCCGGAGCTTGTCTCCCAGCTGACCCCTCAGAGTGCGGGCTTCCTGTAGGCATCAGAGGAGTATGAAGTATGACCCGTCTGCAGAGCCCCCCACTGCCCTTCACCCAAACTCTCAACTCCCACTTTCCATCCTCCCCAGTAATTTCCCTGTGCTCCTCTGAAGATAAACCGCTGCCTGCACCAGCCCAGCAGCTTCCAGAAGCTGTGGACGAGAAGCAATCTCCCACCAAAAGCCAGAGCTCACCTGCAAAGCTTCAATCCCAGGCAGAAGGAAGCCTCCATTTTTTCCCCCAGATGAGCCTGAATTCACCTCCAGAAAGTCTCAATGCATCACACCAGGGGTCACACACCTGCTCATGGTTTTTCTTGAGGCAAAGCAGCTCTTCCTTCAGGGACTCCAGCTGGGCCTCCAGGTCACACTTGGCGAGGGTGAGGTTGTCCAGCACCCTGCGCAGGCCACAGATGTCAGCCTCCACCAGCTGGTGCAGCAAGCGCTCTGTCTCATACCTGTAACAGGGAAAGTGCAGGAGTCACAGTTACAGAGCAGGAAGGGGCACCAGGACATGACTCCCAGCTCGCAGCTGTAAGTCCACTGTTCTGCCCTTCGCCGTCTAATCGTGAGTTGGCTTTTCCTGTGTAGTGTGCTCAAAGCCCAGAAAGCAACAGGATATTCCCCACTCAGTCAATACTAAGCACCTGAGATGAACCAGGGGGAGCAGCTGGTACTGAGGATACTGTGATGGACACACAGCCAGCACCTGCCTTTACAGACAGATGGCCCAAAAGGGAGGTGGCAAAGTAACCGGGTCTTTGCAACACGGTGGAATCACTGCAGACCCCTCTCCACAAGCCCCATACTCAAAGGGACCCTGGATTCCCTCTTAGAGTAAAAGCCACATTGCCAGAATGAGAGGAAGGAAATGGCTTTCTTTTTCTTTTTTTTTTTTTTGAGACGGAGTCTCGTCGCCCGGGCTGGAGTGCAGTGGCCCGATCTCAGCTCACTGCAAGCTCCGCCTCCCGGGTTTACGCCATTCTCCTGCCTCAGCCTCCCGAATAGCTGGGACTACAGGCACCCGCCACCTCGCCCGGCTAGTTTTTTGTATTTTTTTAGTAGAGACGGGGTTTCACCGTGTTAGCCAGGATGGTCTCGATCTCCTGACCTCGGGATCCGCCCGCCTCGGCCTCCCAAAGTGCTGGGATTACAGGCTTGAGCCACCGCGCCCGGCCAAGGAAATGGCTTTCTTTAGCTCTAGAAGAGTGAGACTTGCACAGTGCCCCGAAGAAAGATGATAAAACCCAGTGCCCCTTCCAGCACCCACCTCCTTAGGTGGTGTCAACCCTTTGACTTTCACATGTTTTTGTCTTAGGCTATGGAGCATGATTTCTGCTATGAATTATCAGCACTCACAAATTAATCAAGCTGCAGCACAGAAACATATCCTTATTAAAGCAACAGTTTCTCAGGAAATTTTCAATAAAGGAAAATTTGGTACAAAATTTAAGGCCAAGTCCCAGCTCTGCCACTCAGTACCCACACGATTTTTGGCAAGTCACACCAGCACCCCCAGCCTCAAGGGTCCCCACCTGCAGAGGAGATGCTATCCCTGCCCCCCTGCTTCACAAGTTTCTTACCAGGTGGATGATGCATTCTAGCACATGTTGTAAACTGTTAATGCTAAACCACTGGAGAGTGGATAGTTTTTCAGGATCTTGAGCTTAATGCCTTTTGTTCTCTCCTGCTGTAACTACTGGGTTGGGGTCTGGGTCGATGACATCCGATGCCACATGAGACAGAAGCAGCCAACTTGGCATTGTCCCATCCCCATCCAACCCCAACTCACTTGGCTCCTTCCCATCCCCGTCCAATCCCAACTCACTTGGTCCTGAAGTCATCCGCGGCCAGTTTGGCATTGTCTATTTGCACAACCAGCCTATTGTTCTCCGATTTGGTGCACAGAATCTGGGATAAGAAAATAGGTTCAATAAGTGACTTACTGATCCCAGAGACGCCTATAGCCTCAGGTGAGAGGAAGTTTTATTGGCTGGAGTTGAACCTACAGCATCCCCCTGGACAACACAAACTCCCAAACATGCAAGAGATGTTTTCGTGGTGTGGGAAGAAAGATTTGCAAGAGACTTCTTGGAAAAGGATGAAGACATAGAGTCAAAGGAACCAGGAGATGGAAGACAGTAGCAAACTGAACATATAACAAAGATTTGCTGTCATTTTGCCAGATAGGATGCTTAGCCCAATATAAATAAGAAGATCTGGCCAGGCACAGTGGCTCACAGCTGTAATCCCAGCACTTTGGGAGGCCAAGGCAGGTGGATCACCTGAGGTCAGGAGTTCGAGACCAGCCTGGCCAATATGGTGAAACCCCATCTCTACTAAAAATACAAAAGTTAGCTAGGAGTGGTGGTGAACGCTTTTAACCCCAGCTACTCAGTAAGCTGATACACAAGAATCACTTGAACCCGGGAGGCAGAGGTTGCAGTGAGCTGAGATTGCACCACTGCACTCCAGCCTGGGTGACAGAGTGAGACGCTGTCTCAAAAACAAACAAACAAACAAACAAAAAATCCAGAATCTAGGCCACAGAACAGTGGACTAACTATGAATGTTTTAGATAAAGTAGGATCTGTTCTAAAGAAGTTCTTTCCTCTGGTTGTCCAACCTCCCTACAGGTCTTCTCTGAATCTAGCCAGGTTTCTGTAACCCCTATTTTGACATTCCTTGTCTTCCTGGCTCTGAAACTAAGATGTAGGCTCTTCAGAAGCTTTAGCTGGATAATCAAAAGTGACAACAGATATGCATAAGATGCTGATGCTGTTGTGTGGATAGACACTGCCTTGGCAAGGATGTTAGGAAATACTCCTTTTGCCCTGTTTACTGCACGGGAAGTTTCAGCATACAGCAACTGTCATAAACACAGCACGGTTTTTGCATGGTTTTCATGAAATTAGCATGGTTTTTGTGACTATGATTTAGGGATTTGATGTGCTGAAGTTAAGTAAGCATGAACTCAGAATCCTGGAGAGATAAATTCCACATCTCACCCTTTACAAATTCCCATTCACCTTCACTCAAGAGATTCTCTTCCCACATTTAAAAAAAAAAAAAAAAAAAAAAAAATCCACTGCTGACCCAGGGTCAGTAATCTTTTTTTGTAAAGGGTCAGATAGTAAATATTTTAGGCTTTGCAGACCATACAGTCTCCATTACAATGACTGAACTCTGCCACTGTAGTACAAAAGCAGCTGCAGACAACACACAAATGCATGAGCATGGCCATGAACCAATAAAACTTTATTTGCAAAAGCAGGTGGTTGGCCGGATTTGGCCGACAGGCAGTAAGTAGATTCCTGAACCCTGATCTGGTGCACTGCAAACCTCACCTCCTGCTGGAGCTCCTGGATGGTGCAGAAGTAGGACTGGTAGTCCGGGCACACACTGGACTCATGGCACTTGCTCCTCTCACGGAGTTTGGTCTCCAGTTCTGCATTGTCCCGCTCCAGCTGGCGCACTTTCTCCAGGTAGTTGGCCAGGCGGTCATTCAGGAACTGCATAGTCTCCTTCTCGTGTCCATTCAGGGTGTTTTCGCTGTAGGCCCCACAGATTCCAATGTTGCCAGGAATGTGGCGGGTCCCTGGCAAGGGACAAGCGGTGTGGCAGGTTGGGGGCAGACAGAGGCTGGGGCGGCCCAGGGGAGTCGACCCCACACGGACTTGGTTGGCATGTGCCACATTAGCCAAGAGGCACAGGGAGGCAGCGTTGGCCTCTGAAACCTGCTCGCTGAGGAGGGAACTGCAATGGTCAGAAGTCATGGTGCTAAAAGGCGAGATCCTGCTTTGCCCACAGTTGGATCTGCTTGAAACCAAAATCTTCCTCCTCCTGAAGACCTTATATAAGGCTTAGTGGGTGTTGGTCCAAGAAAACTGGCATTTTCCTCATTAATATTTATGTCAATTGTTATACAATCACTCTATTAGTCAGTGGTTTTTGTTTCCTATAAAGAGTTAATGAGCTCATGAAAGAGGCCCTAACCTCTTGCTTCCCATCACTGCAGGGTCCTGGAAAACGGAGAAAACAAGGTCTTCTTCAAGCAGCCCACTTTCTGTGGCTGTGGAATCTTTCCCTTCTGTCAGCTTATGTGTATGAAATAATCAAGAACTAAAGACTCCTAAAATTTCCTGCAAGTCTCTCTCGCTCCCACATTCTTTTCCTACCTCTGACTGTTCCCACTGCAGCAAAACCTAAAATATCAGTCAATCAGGCACATTGCAGAAAGGGAAAAATCATGATTTGTTTGTTTTGATAGATATTTATAGAGTGCCCAGTGTGGGACAAACACACATCTAGGCTGTCTTGTAAGAAGGGGATTTTAGATTTCAATAAGAGAGATAAGAAAGTAAATGATCTTGATATTATGAAGACAGTAAAAGGAGGTATTTTTTTAAAAAGAGCTGCAAAGATTTTGAGGTGGAAGAGAGCTCACTGAGAGACCAGAAAAAGACTTCATGGAGTAGGGGATTTTCCAAATGTGTATTGAATTATATTTTCCATAAAGCGTTGGGGAGTGAGTTTCTCTCAGAGAGAACAAAATAAACACAATCAAACATTTGGAAAATGGAAAATAGTCTAGTTGTGTTGTTTATAATGGAGACATTATCCCCAAGCCCTGGAAAGTTGCATTGAGTCCAGGTTATGAAAAGCCTTGAATGCCAGGACCATGGTCTTGAGGTAAAGGTGAGTGAAAGGTAGGGATCTGCCCTGGAAGATGACTTTCAAGTATAAGGAAAAATAAATAGCCAGGTTCCTTTTGAAGGAAAGTGGCAGAAAAAAGGTGGAAAGTTCCTTCATACAAATTGTTAGAAAACTGTAAGTGAAACCTAAGTTCCAAATTGATCTTGGTTTGTGAAAACTAACACACTTTTTAATACTCCTTGGGTTAAAGAAGAAATCAAATAAAAAAAATTTTAAGTATTTTGAACTGAATTAAAATCAATACACAACCTATAAAACAGATGTTAGCAATTAAGACTTTCCCTGTGCATACGTGAAACAGATAAGCAGTTTGGGGAGTGAGAAAAAAAGGCTCATAATAAAACTGATGGTTTGCAATTTTCAGGAAATAAAATTATGCTTCTGTGTACTGGAGTCTACAGGCTAATTAAGGCAGGCAGTGATTAACACTTTATGGTGTCTGTTCTCAGGGCCTCACCCACCTTCCCAGGCCTCTTTCCTTTCTATTGACCCTCTCACCAGATTGAGTCCCTCATCACCCTTGTTTACAGAAGATACATACTAAAGAACTTTGATCTTTCATCTTTTGAAATATTTTTGCATTTCTTTGAAATGCACCTACCTTGATTGTCCATTGCTTGGGAGACTCTAGAACAAAATTTAAATTTCCTTAATCTTCAGACACACTCAGAGCATCAGAAGCTTTATAGCCTCCCTTATTTCTAAAACAAGCCAGTGACCATTTGTTCAATAAACCCTGGAAAAGGGCAGCTAGCCAGCTTCCAGTCTATGCTAACAAAGATGCTACTTTGACCCCATTCCTAAGATGAATGAATTCACCACGAGGGCCCTTGAAGCAGCAAGTGTGTGCTTCAGCTGGCCCTAAAACATAGCATCTCCAGGACGAAAGGGACTTCAGGATCCTCTAGTCTAGTACCCGTTTGCATTAAATCCCCTTTAATGGCCTTCCTCTAACTAGTCATCCAGTCCACCATTTTCCAGGAGAGCTCACACCATCAGTTCCTGTGGCTTACAATCAGCTTCCCACGCTTTGTGCAAGACACTGGTATCCAGAAAATTAACAGCAGCTAGCTCAGCCTTAAGGCACTCACATTATAGAGAATTGTTAGAAAGTCTTCACAAATCTACCTTTGTGTTACCTCTCCCTGTAGCTTTCTTTGGGTCATTCATTCATTCATTCAACAAACATTTATTGAGTACCTACTCTGTGCCAGCCAGGGACTGAGCCAGAGGCTGGCAATATATTGGCAAGTAAGTCAGAGAGTTGGCCCTGTAGTTCATTTACTCTCCAGTTCTCCCCAAGGTGTCCCATACAGGATAAATCTAATCATTCTGTCACATTCTCAGTTCTTTGTGGCAGATGTGAGATTTCTCACTCATGGTTCTGCATTCAGCATGGTTCTAGATCCCCTTGCCATCCCAGGAATATTCCTCTGGACACGCTCCGTGATGTAACAGTTCCTATCACTCTTAAGTGGGGGCTGTACAGTGGGATTTCTGATGAGTTTAGATTGAAAGGCAGCCAGTAGATGGCCAGAAAATCTTCTTGCCCAGGAGTTTCGTGTAAACCATGCTGGTCCCACTGGCTGTTCAGCCATGACAACCAGTCAGCCACCACTTGGTCCCATATACAGTCAATGAGACCCATGGGGACCCTTCCCTGTAACTCTATACAGATGTGGGTGATATTCTCCAAGGCATGGCTTACCTTGTCCTGGTGACTTACTCTAAGTGTCTGATATTCCTGAACTCCTGTTATACCAAAGCCCTTCTCAAGGGGATGGGGAATGCAGAGATGAAAAGGAGAAATTTCCACCCTCAAAAAGCTGAGAGCAGAAAAAGAGGTCACGTAACCCAGTGGAGGGGTAAGTAACTGGGCCTTAGAGATATAGAGGGGCCATCAAAGAGACTTTGTCTGGAACTTAAGATTGGGAAGACTTGGATGGGCAGGAAAGTGGGAGACAGTTTTCCAGAAAAAGAGGATGAACAGGCCAGGCAAGGTGGCTCATGCCTGTAATCCTAGCACTTTGGGAAGCTGAGGGGAGCGGATCATGAGATCAAGAGATTGAGACCATCCTGGCCAACATGGTGAAACCCCATCTCTACTAAAAATATAAAAATTAGCTGGGTGTGGTGGCGGGCGCCTGTAGTCCCAGCTACTCGGGAGGCTGAGGCAGGAGAATTGCTTGAACCCGGGAGGCGGAGGTTGGAGTGAACCGAGATCGCGCCACTGCACTCCAGACTGGGTGACAAAAAAAAAGAGATAAACACAAGAAAACGCTCAGAAACAGAAGTGGGCTCAGGAGAACTGGGTACAACTTCAGAAATGCAACAGCCAACAACCGGCCTGTCCCAAGTGCTGGATCCCCAAAGAAATGAGTTTGAATGACACAAAACGTCAACCCAAAGAGCCAAATTGCATTTCTAAAACCTGTAAGACTGAAGTTTGTACACCTCTATGCTAAAAATATTGTCTGCTTCTATTTTCGTAACATCTCCACCAGCGGTTGTCAAACTTTAACCAGCAACCCCCAGAGGGCTTGCAAAAATGCAGATTTCCAGGCCCCACTCCATAGTTTCTGATTCAAGTGGCCTGGGGTCGGGCCGGGGAGTCTGCATTTCTAACAAGTTCCCATGTGACACTGATGCTGCTCGTCTGGGGACCACCCTTGGAAGATGGAACCACCGCTCCATAGCAATAGACAAGCTTTGTGGTGACTTCATCCTAGGTAAATGAAGCACCGGGTCACAAAACAGGATTTGATGAATTCAAGAGGAGCCCGTGTTTGGATTACTGTACTTCAAATCAGTTAGCATGCAGTTTTCTCCAACGTAAGAAGCAAGTTGTTTGTTTTCCTAGTTCGCCCTTCTTTGCGGAGGTTTGTTTTAGGAGGATATCTAGGATGAAGGAGAGAGGAGAGACAAGAAGGAAAATATGAACACTGTGTTGCTTATGCCTGTGGGGAAGAGGCCAGTCCATGTGAAAAACAATGTTTGCAGAGGACAGAGAAAGGTCACATGAAGTAATATTTATTGACATCTATTATGTGCAGAGAACCAAGCTTGGCACTTGGTATACAATATTTTACTTAATTCTCTCTCACACACACACAAATCTATATGCCCAAATTAGATAGACACCTACTATGTGCCACCTACTATGTTATTTGACCACCTACTATGTGCCACCAAATATTATACTATGTGCTTCCCATATCGTCGTGTCTTTTCATCCTTATAACCACACTACAAAGCAGTTACAAGTATCCCACTGTAGAGTGAAGAAAACAAAGCTCAGAGCAGTTAGGGAAGTTATCAGAGCTCACAAAGTTGGAATGAAAGTATGGGCCTTGAAATGTCAGCCCAGGTCTGCCTGAGCCTGAAGTCCAAGTGCTTTCTGCTCTGCCCAGTGACCCAGAAAGGAGCAGATAGACGCCAACTGTCCAGCTGGATTTATTCAACAAATAGCTATGAGATTCCCGCTCTGAACCACACAACTCACCTAAAGAGCTAGAGACAGAACAGAGTCCTCTGGAGGTTTTCGAGCAGATGAAAGAGAGAAAGGAGAAATTTTAGAAGATTAATCCAGTGTCTGTCAACCTAAAATAATCAAAAGGCTCAGGATCTGGTTAAAAGAGTTTTTGCAAACATGGCACGTGAGAGCCGTCTTCTGGGGACACACGAACACCGAAGAATGGCAATCAGTACTCCCAGTGCGGGGGGAAAGTGAAGATCATTTATATAGGCAGAAATAGAGGTGCCGAACAGAATTACAACGTTTTCCATACAAAGGCTAATGTACAGATGTAACATCTGATTGACTGTTGTTGATTACACTCTCGTGGGGATGCTTAACATTCTGTTGTAAAGAGGCAGCAGTCACAAGGGCCTCCTTCTCCAATGTCATTTACTCCAGGTTTGAATACAAACAAGGGAGTCTGGTTACTGTGCAACATGTCAACACACAAGTCAGGAAGCAACAGTCCTTGCAGGAGAGAAGAAAAACAGCTATATGGCATGACCCAGTTTCCCAGGCTTAATTTTCACCTTGGCATAATAAATTTAGAAAGCCCTGACATTTCATTTTCTTTGTTTGTTTGTTTTGTTTTGTTTTGTTTTTAGATGGAGTATCGCTCTGTCGCCCAGGCTGGAGTGCAGTGGTGCGATCTCGGCTCACTACAACCTCCACCTCCTGGGTTCAAGTGATTCTCCTGCCTCAGCCTCCGACGTAGCTGGGATTATAGGCATGCGCCACCATGCTCGGCTGATTTTTTATTTTTAGTAGAGACGAAGTTTCACCATGTTAGTCAGGCTGGTCTCAAACTCCTGACCTCAGGTGATCCACCCGCCTCGGCCTCCCAAAGTGCTGGGATTACAGGCATGAGCCACTGCGCCCGGCCCCATTTTTTTTTTTACATGCCCAGTGTGCACCCTAGAGTGGGAACACTCAGTCTCCATTTCGTGTGCCCTCCAGCACGTAATACAGTGTCTTGTACATAGTATTTACTCAATAAATAGAACACAAAAGAGTGACGGGCTGGTGGTATGTGCAGAACAAATCCGGCACAGAAGAGAGAGGGCACGAGGGGGCTCTTCCAAGAATCCAGGCAGGATGTGATGGATGCCAAAACCAGCCACCAGCAGTGCTGATGGAAAGGAAGGCACAGAGGACATAGATGCTGCAAAAGGACTCACAAGACAGGGCAACTTACTGTACATGGGGTCAAAGGAAGAAGAGAAGCCGAAAGTGGCCCCAAGTTCACCCCCAAGTTCCTAGGACAATTGTGTGCATCAAGGAAGCTAAGAAGTCAAAGGAAAGAGCTGGCTGGAGCGGGAGAAGCTGCATTCAGGTTTGGAGAGGATAAGTGTGACATGTAGCTACCTGGGACTCGCCTCTAGGGGGTCCTGGGTCACTGAGAAATGCTCCTCCTCAGATGCTAAAACATATTTACACCTGGCAGGCAGGTAAAGCAGGTAGGCTTAGCCCAGGGGCTCGTACCTGAATAGGAACAGTGATTCTAACTGGGAGAGTCTGTGTATCACCCCCAACCCCCAGTGGGGATGCAATGTTTGGAATCTCTAAAACAGATGGCAGGGAAGCTATTTTAGTTAGAGGAAGTGTCATTTGAAAACAAGCATAACCTGTATTTGAAATGAGCTGTCTTTTAGTCATGATATGAGTTTGGTATTTACGTTTTTGAAAGTTAAAACACTAAGTGAGAAGGCAAGGTATCTTTATATTCATTAAGTGGGAAGGCATGGTTATGAAACACTGAATTAGGAAGAAAAAAGATAAATTAAAAATGGTTCACCAAGCTGAGCTCATGAAGATTATTAGTGGCCATGAGAACAGATGAAATTGATTTTGTTCTTGGTCAGGAAGACAAAGAGAAGATGCTGAGAGGAAGGACAGGAGGATGGGGCACACACCATCAGCCTTAGGTATTGTCATGCGCATCCGTGTGAAAAGACCACCAAACAGGCTTTGTGTGAGCAACATGGCTGTTTATTTCACCTGGGTGCAGGTGGGCTGAGTCCGAAAAGAGAGTCAGCGAAGGGAGATAAGGGTGGGGCCGTTTTATAGGATTTGGGTAGATAAAGGAAAATTACAGTCAAAGGGGGGTTGTTCTCTGGCGGGCAGGAGTGGGGGTCACAAGGTGCTCAGTGGGGGAGCTTTTTGAGCCAGGATGAGCCAGGAAAAGAAATTTCACAAGATAATATCATCAGTTAAGGCAAGGACCGGCCATTTTCACTTCTTTTGTGGTGGCATGTCATCGGTTAAGGCGAGGCAGGGCATTTGCACTTCTTTTGTGATTCTTCGGTTACTTCAGGCCACCTGGGCTTATATGTGCAAGTCATAGGGGATGCAATGGCTTGGCTTGGGCTCAGAGACCTGACAGGTATCACATACCATCGTCTATAAAAAAACTATACAAATAAAAAATGTTCCTGTTCAGGAAAGTCCAGAAATTCACTTGGATCTTCTTGGCTTCCCAGTGTAGACAGTGGTGGGGGCAGGAATGTGCCCTTCCCCAGAGCTCTCTCGGTGACTGCAGTGTCCACCCCAGTGGCCTGCAGCTGTTCACCCTTTCTCCTTTCCACTTTGCTGGAATTTGTGAGAAATGGCATTTGGTGTCAAACAATGCATAAGTGCATGGGCCTCATGAGCCCCAACTGGTGTTAACCACGCGAAGGCTGGGAAGAAATATCACACGTCAGTGCCCAGGCAGTGCAGGATTGGTGAACTGAAGATAGACGGGCTCAGCACTAGGTGGCTCAGAACCAGATGTGGCCCCCAACCAAGGAACCAGAAGCCTCGGGGGGAGGAAAATAAGAGACACCTGGCTGCAATTATTGTGGCCAAAGCAAAGCCTATTGGGCCACATTCAGGGCTATATCCATCCAGTCGGTGAGAGTATGTGAGGCGGAGAGGCATAGAATGTCCAGTCGGGAGAATCACTTGCAAGAAGAGATGTCTGGGATTTGGTACCAGAGGGAGCCCTGAGCTCTCAGGCTAGGATAATGAATGTGAGTAAAACCCCCAGGGTCCAGGTGTCCTGACCGGGCTGGTAACCCACCTGCCAGCCTCTAGCCTTCATTTTCTGTGTACCTGAGTGGCACCTCCTGCCACACCTAGCCATGGTACCTAACAGGTAGAGCTTGTCAAGGGTGTGACCTGGCCAAGAAAGGTGGGGACAGGCCGGATCTCCACAACCCCATCACACTGAGGGTTGGTCACAGCCATTTCTTAAAACATGACTCTTGTGGGTTCCTCGTTAGAAGAGCCCACAAGAGCCCACCAAACAGTCTTGTCCTCTGACAGCCCAACGAATGCTTTTTTGGATTCAGTTAGGCTACTTGGAGTGAGAAACAGGCCTCATGACTACAGAAGGTGACTTTTATTACTGCGTATACATGAACAAGGAGTATGACCAAACTTCCCAGCCACCAACATAGAAATCTAGGGCCCCGATGCTGAGAGTGGGTTCTGCTACTATCTCTTCAGCTCCTTTTTCTCTATGGGAGGAAGAGACTGTACCTGCTGGTTCCCAGGGAGCCTCAATAAACCAACATCCACTGAACACCTTCTAGATGCCAGGAACATTAGATGCATTACCCCTCAACCACAGTGAGAGGTAAATACAACTATCCTACTTCCACAAACGAGGAATAGGTCTCAAGAGAGTGCAGCGACCTGGCCAACTTCACTCAGCAAGGTGGGTTCAAATCTCACTTCAGAGTCACGAAGGTGGGATTTGAATCCAAGTTTCCCTGACCCTAGAGAAGATCCACCTCCACCACACTATGCTACCACGAAGAAGGACCAGTTTTCATTGCTCTTTGCACCAGGGCACATGGATGACCTGAGACCCAAGAGTTTCATTCTTCTGGACATACTTGGTGCTTGCCGTAAACTGACTAGCATGGCGCGGGAGGCAGCAGCCTCTCCGGGCTGCTCCTCCACCTGCTCATAACCTCGTCTGGCTGTGAACCACCTCGGCCTGTGCCAGAGCCACATCCGAGAGGCAGGCACGGAGTTGGAGTGCTCTAATGGCAGCAGCAGCCCTCACCACCAGCACCTCCAAGACAGCAGCAGAATAGACAGCAGATATATCAGTGGCAGCGTCTCTCTAGAGAAAACTACAGCCTGGAAGTGACCCAAGACCAAGACCCCAGTCTCCAGTGCCCAGTCTGGGCCTCTACATTTGGGAGAGTGGGCGGGAACTCCATGGCTCCATGAAAGGGGCCAACTGGAGTGAGAGGAAAAACTTGGCAACTTGGCCCAGGCAATTCTCAACACGACCTTCCTTTGACAAGATTAGAACGCTAAGTGATGTGATTTTGCTCTTGGACAAAATACCAAGAGGCTGAAGATGCCAAAATCATGGTAGGGACATGTTAGCTCTGAGTTGTTTTGAAAGAATTGAAACTTGGCAACTAGCATCACTTCCTTCCACCAGTCTGTAGGGATCCCTGGGCAAGGTGAATACACATCCAATGTCAGGAAAGGACCTTCATCCAGAGGCCCCAGAGCACCGCAGGGAGCTCCTGGAAGCAAGATGTCAGGGCCAGTGAGGACACAGGACCTGACGACCAGGACTCTCTGACACTTCACACACAACCAACACCAGGGGGACAGCACTTGGTGCAGGAAAGAGGTTTATTGACCATTTAATGCAGGGAACCCAGTGACATTTTAGGAGATTCTGAAACACTGGAATAGAACCAAAAGAACCAAGAAGAGACACTGGGAAAAACAATCACTTTCGTGGAAGATAATTATAACATTTCAGCAACAACAAAAAATACAGCTTAGAGGCATAGGCAGGGAGACACTCCTTGGAAGTGTCTGCTACCCGTTGATTTAGGGAAAATGCCTCAGTGAGTCTGGTCTTTCTGGAAGGCAGACTGAGCAAGGTGAAGGCACTCCTGACCCCAGTGCAACCAGCCTCAACCTCCTGCACAGGAACTTCGGGCCTTCAGAATCATCTCCCCATGCTGGCTCCATGGCCAGAGGCAGACCCACCGGTGACAGGGCCACAGCTTGGACAAGAAGTACAGGAGGCAGGCGTGGAGCAGGGATTGCAGGGGAGTCTGCAGGGAGAGAAAGAAAAAGAGTTACATTAGAAAGATGTTTCAGTGATTGATGGACAAGGGTAAGACCAGGTGAAGGCTGGGCCTGCCACCAACAAGGCACACAGACCAGAGAATCTATACCAACAGTTCTTTCATCTGTGTCTTTCCACATCCAGGAGTCCTTGGGGAAGACTTGGTTTAGGGACCTGGCTACCATTTAGAGAACATTTTCTCAATAATCCAGTCTGCACAGACCAGGAGAGGTTAATGAGTCACTGAGCAGGAAAGCACAGGAAGGCTTGTTTATTAAGATGATATCTTCTGCAAGCACTTCCATCACCTCTGAGGAATTGCCTGATAGTCATGTGTGTGGTTTAGGAATCGCCCAGATCACACGTACTTGCAGTCCTCGCTCTCCAGAAGGTTCCGGTACGTGGCAATCTCATTCTCTAGCCGGGCCTTCACGTCCAGCAGCACCTGGTACTCCTGGTTCTGCCGCTCCAGGTCAGCCCGGATCTCGGACAGCTGCTCCTCCACGTTGCTGATGAGGCTCTGCATCTGGGCCAGCTCCGTGCCGAAGCGGTCCTCAGCTTCACACAGGGAGTTCTGCAGACAGTCCTTCTGTAGTGGGAAATAAGGGGATAAAATGTGCAAAGGCCCCAGGGAAACTGCTAATGCCCCAAATTTTGATGGTGATAACAGGTGGGAGAAACCTGGGCGGTGAGACCTCCAAAATAAAAGGCTACTAGGCCATGGCACGGGGCATTTGCAGTGCAGTGAGGGTGAAGGACACATACCAAGGTGTGCTGGGCTTGGCGCTCCACCTCCAGGGCATTCACCGTGCATCTCAGCTCCAGGATCTCCGACTGGCAGCACTGCAGCTCCTCGGAGCAGGACATGGCCTGCAGGCTGATGCCTTCAGACTAGAGCACGGAGAGACATAGTCACCTCCCTGCCCAGATGGAGGCCAGGTACTCCCCAGCTCTGTACCCACCCCTCGTTCACCTGGGCTTGGAACCACTGTTCTACATCCTGGCGGTTGGTCTCCACCATGGCCTCGTACTGAGCCCGCATCTCCCCCAGCACCCTGTTCAGGTCAATGGTGGGCTCAATGTCCAGCTCGATCCGGAGCTTCTCCCCCAGCTGACTCCTCAGAATCTTTACTTCCTGCAGAAAGGGGGAAGGGACAGACAGCCTGTGTGAAGAGAGGACCTTTGATGGAGCAGACAGCACCAGGACCCTGACCCTGCAAGCAGTGGGAGGGGAGTCCCACACACAAGCAAATGGGACAGTCTTGCTGAGAGTGCAGTGGGGAGAGCCCACCTGGACACCTTCCTCGTGCCCAAGGCAAGTCTGCACTTTCCACAGAGGCCCTCTGGACCCTCAGACCCCCCTCAGTCCTGCATCCTGATGCCAGCTGAGCCCAGACAATGCTCTGAGAGCCCCGGGGCCAGGGAGCTCCCCTGTCTGCCCAGCACCCTCCCCGGGAGTCTGAGCGGCCAGGGCCACACCTGCTCATGGTTGCTCTTGAGGGACAGCTGCTCCTCCTTCAGGGACTCCTGCTGGGCCTCCAGGTCAGCCTTGGCCAGGGTCGCGTCATCCAGGAGCTTCTGCGTCCCACACTGGTCCGCCTCTACCAGCTGGCGTAGGGAGCGCTCACTCTCCAGCCTTCCGTCACGGGAGGTACAGGGTCAACAAGAATGCCCCAAGAGCCCCTCTCGGCTGCCCTGCCTTCCTACCTCCCACACCACCTTGGATGCTCATTTGTTCACGTGGGCAATATACACTATGCTCAACCCTGTAGCTACAGAGTTTGTAGTCAGGACATTATGTCCATTGACTACATGGAAGACTGAGGCTCAGAAGCAAAACATGAGTTTTTCAGAATTCTATGCCCGGTTAATAGTAAATGCACGGACTCATCCTAAGTGTTCTGACTTCAAATGCAGCCTTTATTCTGCCATAATGGGAGTCATTTGGCCAGGAAAAAAGAATGGCTAAAAATAAGACTCTGGACCTTCAGTTTGCTGCTTTTCCTCTTTAGTTCGTTATTTCTCATTGTTTTCCTGCTTTTCCCATTCATTCAAGCCCAACTCTTGCTACCAAGGAGCTTCAATGACAATTCCTCCAGCTGATGGATTTGGCCAAGAGTCAGTGAGTCTAGCAACAACCTACGCATTGACAGTTTATTTTTGTGATGACTCAATTTTACTTCTGATTGAAAAGCAAAATCCTCTTATCTTCTAGATGTGGGAGAAAATGACATAGGTTCTAACCAATCTAGACTATAGCCCTTCTTTTTCTTTTAATGCTTATATTCTCTTTCCTCCTATATAATGACCATTTCTAGCAATAGGCTAATTTAAGGTTTGGAGAGAAATATTCTTCTAGTCAAAAACTGTTTTTGAACACCTATAATATAGGCTGAGTAATGGGGCAGGCCCCTGGAAATACAGCAGGAGAGAAGTCACACTGGCCCTCCTCGGCCTGACTTACTTGATCCTAAAGTCATCAGCAGCCAGCTTGGCATTGTCAATTTGTACAATCAGCCTGGCATTCTCGGCCTTGCTGCACAGGATCTGAGGAAAACGGAAAGACGGTTCACACACAAAGCATCATACTCTAAGCTCCCACTCCACGTGTGGTGTCTACGCTCATGTCCAAGAGAAACCAAGAACCCAAAGCTCTCTGGACCTTATGTGGATTCCTCCGGCGAAGGCTTCTGCCTTCTCAGACCCAGCATGCCCAAGCGATCCCACACCTCACCTTCTGCTGGAGCTCCTCGATGGTGCGGAAGTAGGACTGGTAGTCCGGGCACACAGTGGACTCGTGGCACTTGCTCCTCTCGAGGAGTGTGGCCTCCAGCTCCGCGTTCTCCCGCTCCAGCTGGCGCACCTTCTCCAGGTAGTTGGCCAGGCGGTCGTTCAGGAACTGCATGGTCTCCTTCTCATGGCCATTCAGGGTGTTTTTGCCATAGGCCCCACAGATTCCAATGTTGCCGGGAATGTGACAGGTCCCTGGCAAGGGACAAGCATTGTGGCAGGTCGGGGGCAGACAGAGGCTGGGGCGGCCCAGGGGAGTCGACCCCACGCGGACTCGGTTGGCATGTGCCACGTTGGCCAAAAGGCACATGGGGGCAACGTTGGCCTCTGCCCCGGGCTGGCACCCAACATCGATGGGAGAGACAGAGACATTTCTTGCTCCAGGAGCCATGGTGCAAACCAGAGGGCATGAGGAGCTGCTGTAGGAGGAGGTCATGGTGTAGGGCTGAGACTGCACAGGAGCTTCAGATCAGCTGGGAATGCCGAGCCACTGAGACTGAGGCCTCCTCTCCTCCCAGCCCTTTTATACCCCGTCCTGGGTGGGTGTTGGCTCCAATGCTTTGACCTCCTGCCTTGATTATCTACCTGTTGTGGTGCCATCATCCTGTTACTCAGCTGCTGAGTTTACCATGAAAAGTTTCTCAGCTCATTAAAGGAATGTTGACGAATCTGAGATGCCTCTTGGCTCTTTGAAATCAGGTTGGCTGTTGGTGGGAAGTCAGAGATTCGTTGTTGCTGCTCAACAAATACCAGCAGTTGATTCAGACCCCACATGCTCTCTCTGGACTATGGTCTCTGTGGATGTGGTCACAATGAAGGCCCAAATCTTTCCGTCAGTAATTTGTGCAGCAGGAGAGACAGAGAACCAATGCGACCCAGTGGCTCTTTCGCCTGTGCAAGACTCAATCAGCCTTTCCTTTGAAGATAAAATATCAGTTAATAAAACCAATGCATCTACTGATATTTGACGATTTTGAGGCGCCTTTTTTTTCTTTCTTCTTTCACATTGCATACTCCCCTGAGAAGCAATAAAACATCCAGAAGCATTGGTGCTAACTAAGTCTTGGTTGACTAGTCAGAATCAGCTATTCATTCATTTGCTCATTCATTCATCTGTTCAGCATGTTTCCTGAATATCCCCCATAACTCAGGCAGTGTTCTGGTTGCTGGACACGCAGTGTCCCCTGTTCATCAGGAGTAAACAATGCCACTGAAATGTCTGGGTGTTCTACACAAAATTGAATGAGAACCATAGATCAACAAGAGTTAGTGAAAGACAGGGGATCTATACTTCTGGCCAAGGATGAATCTAGAAAGAAACTACTAACAAACAAAGAAAAATCTTATTTGATCCAGGGAAGGGAGATTGGGCACAGAGCTCAAGCAGTATTCAAACGAAAGGTCCAGAACTAACACTGATTGAGTGCATGGGTGTGCTAGGCCTTCTACTGTGTCCTTTCCTATCTAACCCTTACCACCTATGAGGTGGTTACTCATTGCCTCCATGCACAGACGAGAAAACTAGAGTGAAGTGCATTTTCTGATTGACAGTTAGTGAACCGTCAAAGGCTCGATTCAGCCTCATGTCTGTTAGGCTCATTCTCTTTTCACTTCACCATGGCCCCCCGTGAGAACAACGTGTCATTGCCCCATCAGTGCTAGGCCTAAGGGGAGGGAAACAAGAGGCTTAGTTACTGGGCGAGAAATTGTGGTGAAAAGAAAATTACTGAAGGTCTTTGTGTTCCAGCAAAGGAAAAGATTTAAATACTATGGCAGTGAGGACAAGAAATGCACATTAAAAAATTAAATGAGGCCGGGCACGGTGGCTCACGCCTGTAATCCCTGCACTTTGGGAGGCCAAGGCGGGCGGATCACCTGAGGTCAGGAGTTTGAGACTAGCCTGACCAACATAGAGAAACCTGGTCTCTACTGAAAATACAAAATTAGCTGGGCATGGTGGTGCATGCCTGTAGTCCCAGCTACTCAGGAGGCTGAAGCAGGAGAATTGCTTGAACCCGGGAGAACCCAGGAGGCGGGAGGCGGAGGTTTCTGTGAGCCAAGATTGTGCCATTGCACTCCAGCCTCAGCAACAAGAGTGAAACTTTGTCTCAAAAAAAAAAAAAAAAAAAGTTACACTAGTTTGTAACATATGCATCATTTAAGACAGGGTGCGTTTTTCTGAGAAATGTGTTGTTAGGTGATTTCTTCATTGTGGAAACATTATAGAGTGAACTCACACAAACCTAGATGGTAGAGCCTACTACACACTAGACTGTATATAGTACAGCCTATAGTGTCTGGCTACAAGCCTGTACAGCATGCTGCTGTACTGAGTATCACAGTCAACTGTAACACGGTAGTATTTGTGTATCTGAACATAGAAAAGGTAACGCATTGCACTACAACATTATAACAACTTCGACATCACTAGACAATAGGAATTTTCAGCACCATTATAATCTCGTGGGACCACCGCCCATATATCTGATCTGTCATTGACAAAAACATTCTGACTGTATATCCCAAATCCCAGAGATTTCCAGTGGAGCTGGAGATCAAGTCAACCAATGACGGTGTGGCCAGGAGTCATCCCTCCCAAGTGGTAGAGGGAAACCAGAAGGACAATGGGACAAACCCTAAAAGGGTGTAAATAACCTCTTTTAAAAAAAATCCCAATAAGTGGGAAAGTAAATGGCTGATACTAGTAGCAAAACCTTAAATATTTGAAATTGACATACTGGAAATGAGCCATTATTAAGATTTTAAATGAAAATAATAGGATTTAGACATAAAATAGGAAGCAAAATACAGTAAACAGAAATAGTGTAGCCAAATATGCATCAAATATGCATTCCCTTCAGCTACACATTTACAAGTTTTAGAAAAATCTTAGAAGGGGGTGGGTGCAGGTCTTAATGCTGGGAAGCAACAACTTTGGGGGTGAATTTACTTGAATGGATTACAAATTGCATTGTTACACAGCTAAAAAAAACTTTATGTATGAAAAATGATAATAGCCTTACACTGAGTACAAATAATACTTAAAAGCATGTGAAGATGTGAGCATCTGTTATGTTACTTGTAAAAGAAAAAGTTTAGGGTTTTTTCCATACATTATTGGGGTACAGGTGGTATTTTTTCCATAAGTGATGGGATTTTTTTTCCATGAGTATTGGGGTATAGGTGGGTTACATGAGTAAGTTCTTTAGCAGTGATTTGTGAGATTTTGGTACACCCATCACCCAAGCAGTATACACTACATCCTACTTGTAGTCTTTTATCCCTCACCCCCTCCCCTCCCCGCAAGTTCCCAAAATCCATTGTATCATTCTTACGCCTTCGCATCCTCATAGCTTAGCTCCCACATATCAGTGAGAATATACGATGTTTGGTTTTCCATTCCTGAGTTACTTCACTTAGAATAATAGTCTCCAATCTCATCCAGGTCACTGCGAATGCCATTAATTCATCTATTTTATGGCTGAGTAGTATTTAATCATATATATGTACCACAGTTCCTTTTTTTTTTTTTTTTTTTTAGATAGAGTTTCACTCTTGTAACCCTGGCTGGAGTGCAGTGGCACCATCTCAGCTCACTGCAACATCCGCCTCCCAGGTTCAAGTGATTCTCCTGCCTCAGCCTCCCGAGTAGCTGGGATTACAGGTGCTGCAACCATGCCCGGCTAATTTTTGAATTTTTAGTAGAGAAAGGGTTTCACCATGTTGGCCAGGCTGGTCTTGAACTCCTGACCTCAGATGATCCACCCACCTTGACCTCCCAAAGTGCTGGGATTACAGGTGTGAGCCACTGTGCCCGGCCCACAGTTTCTTTATCCACTCTTTGATTGATGGACATTTGGGTTGGTTCCGCGATTTTGCAATTGTGAATTGTGCTCCTTAAAATGTGTGTGTGCAAGTATGTGTTTTCTGCATAATGACTTCCCTTCCTCTAGAGTAGACACCCAGTGGTGGGATTGCTGGATCAAATGATAGATCTACTTTTAGTTCTTTAAGGGATCTGCACACTGTTTTCCATAGTGGCTGTATAGTTTCCATTCCCACCAGCAGTGTAGAAGTGTCCCTTGATCGCCGCACCCACGCCAACATCGACCGTTTTTGATTTTTTGATGATGGTCATTCTTGCAGGAGCAAGGTGGTATCGCATTGTGATTTTGATTTGCATTTCCCTGATCATTAGTGATGTTGAGCATTTTTTTTAAAGTTTATATACATATCTTTTGAAGTATTGAAACTAGTACTTTATATTCTTTATCATATCATGTTTTGTAATTGTTGAATATGTTCCTGTTTATTTTTCTATGTTCTGTTGTGTAGCCTTAAGAAGTGTTTCAAAAAAAACAAACATATCTGAATGCGTAAAATAAGAGTAAATGCCCTACAAAGTGTGATGCTGCATTATATATAAAACTGTGTGCGTATATTTTTAAAAAGCGTAAATACATCTTTGCTCTGAGAAAAAGTTGAACAAGCATCCCCATGAAAACCACAAGGGAGTCAGGGGATGTGGGTGTTGATGAAACCTGGGCTCTTGGAATTCTCTCAAGAAGATATAAGGGGTCTGGAATTCTTCCCAAGAGAAAAACCCACTCTGGGTCAACTGTGGCTCCAGTGGCCCTAAGGTCAGCCATGACTCATTCTTTACTGGGACAATCCTTAGAGGGCCTCTCCCTGCCAGGCCATCCCTCAGAGGCCTCTGGGTGAAATTTGCATTTTCCATCTTCAAAGACCCCTTTGTTCCTATCTTCCACCTCAACACATAGCATCACTATAATCCAGATAATTGAAGCATTAAAATTGTTCCCTTTGATTTGCTAAATAGGAACCGTCTCTTGACCCTATCCTCTGGCAGGATTTTATCCCATTGGCTAAAATCGTGGTTCCTTCTGTCTCAGAACATACGACACTAGTTATTTCTTAAGCATCACAGCTGAAGTTTTGCATCCTTTGCGTCCTGACACGCCTCTCCAAAGCTTGATTTCTGTCTCTGGCTTGGGTTCTGCATGGTCCATTTTGCATAATGACGTAGACACTGCCTGTCCTTTGTAAAGCAGAGGGCTCTTCTAATTTTCTTTGGTCTCAGAGGAACTGGCAGTAGGTGGAAGGCATGAGGCAGGTGTCTGGGATATACTCAGCTGTGCAGGTGGGAAAGAGCCCATCCTTGACATCGCAGATGATCAGCTGAGCCTCCTCTTGCTCCTCCCTTTTTTCTTTTTTTTTTTTTTTTAACCTTGAGACAAAGTCTCGCTCTCTCACCCAGGCTGTAGTGCAATGGCACAATCTCGGCTCACTGCAACCTCCACCTCCCGGGTTCAAATGATTCTCCTGTCTCAGCCGCCTGAGTAGCTGGGATTGCAGGCACCCACCACCACACCCAGCTAATTTTTGTATTTTTAGTAGAGACGGGGTTTCACCATGTTGGCCAGGCTGGTCTCGAACTCCTGACCTCGTGATCCACCCACCTCAGCCTCCCAAAGTGCTGGGATTACAAGCTTGAGCCACTGCACCCAGCCCTTTTGCTCCTCTTTAAAAAGAGCTCCTGGCCCCTGAAAACAAACATATATGCCAAGTTGTATGAAGGGAAGTATCAGAAATGAAGAGAGAAGAGAGAGGTAGTCCTGCAGCCCTCCTTCCTTCACAGGGACCACCTCTTCTCTTAAGGAGTAAGAGATTTTGAGCTATAATCTGTCTTCAGGCAGAGGGGAGACACTGGGTTCAGAACAGCATCACTTGGTGCCACGGCACAGAACTCAGAGACCGTTCTGACGCATCTCTGAGTGAGAGAGAAGCAGAGGCACTGGGCGGCCCACAGGGTGTGAGTCTAATCTGCAGCCACCTGCTCCAGCTGCAGGGGAAAGATTCCAAAGACACCTAAGGAAACAGGGGCTACCCACACACCGCATCCTGATGTGAATTACGCCAGGAAAACACCTGCAAACCACGACCAGGGTATGTCCTGATACCACTGTGCCTGCAAGGCTCTCAGACATGCTGGGTGAGAACAGAGTCTGAGGAAGGATACCCCAAAACACCTTTATGATTTCAGAAGTCCACCTCAGCAGGCTTTGAAACAAAAAAAAAAAAGTCACTATTTTCTTTTCTATTAAATAGGATTTTAAAATCTAGTTACTTGGGAAACTTTGGTTTGATTTTAAGTACTTTTTAAATTATTATTCTGCTATTCTGCTTTGTTCTTTCTTTCTTTTTTTTTTTTTTTTTTTTGAGATGGAGTTTTGCTCCTGTTGCTCAGGCTGGAGAGCAGTGGTCTGATCTTGGCTCACTGCAACCTCCGCCTCCTGGGTTCAAGAGATTCTCCTGCCTCAGCCTCCTGAATAGGTGGGATTACAGGCATACGCCTCCATGCCCGGCTAATTTTTTGTGTTTTTAGTAGAGATGGAGTTTCACCATGTTAGCCAGGCTGGTCTCCAACTCCAGACCTCAGGTGATCCACCCATCTTGGTCTCCCAAAGTGCTGGGATTACAGGAGTGAGCCACAGCGCCCTGCCTATTTTGCTTTATTCCTATCCCAGGTCTTAAGGTCATCAGAGACTAAATACTGAGAAAAATATCTTCATCTTCCCTCTCTTTTGTTCCCTGATCCTAGAGTTTCTTTGTCGACATGCTAGCACAGGACATTTCCCCTTATTTACCTCATACCAAGACCTAATACAAAATCCTTTAATGCAGCATAGTAGAGGTTTAAGACAATGAACTTTGGAGCCAGACTGCCTGGGTTCAGATTCTGGTTCTATCATTTATTAGCTATGTGAACTTGGGCTGGTGACTTGACGTTTCTGTGCCTCAATTTCTGCTTATGCACAATGGAGTGGCAATAGCACCTAGCTAATGGATTTAAGTTTTAAAAAAATTGATACCTGTAAATCATGTAAAATAGTGTCTAGCACAGAGTACACGGTAAGCACTAAATAAGTGTTGTGTTTTTCTTTTTATTTTTTATTTTTTATTTTTTATTTTTTTGAGACGGAGTCTCGCTCTGACGCCCAGGCTGGAGTGCAGTGGCCGGATCTCAGCTCACTGCAAGCTCCACCTCCCAGGTTTACGCCATTCTCCTGCCTCAGCCTCCCGAGTAGCTGGGACTACAGGCGTCCACCACCTCGCCCGGCTAAGTTTTTTCTTATTTTTTAGTAGAGACGGGGTTTCACCGTGTCAGCCAGGATGGTCTCGATCTCCTGACCTCGTGATCCGCCCGTCTCGGCCTCCCAAAGTGCTGGGATTACAGGCTTGAGCCACCGCGCCCGGCCTGTGTTGTGTTTTTCAGTGGATTTTACTGGTGTGTTTACATGCTTACACCATTCATAATTCAAAAATGCTTATTAAATTAGTTATTATTTACTTATTTAATTTAGCAAAGATCAGAAGTTTAGTCTTACTAAAAAACTTTTGCACAGCAAAAGAAACAACAGAGTAAAAATACAACCTACTGAATGGGAGAAAGAATTGTAAATCATGTATCTGATAAAGGGTTAACCTCCAAAATATATGAGGAAGTCCTACAACTCAACTGTAAAAAATTTTTTTAAAAAAATTTTTTTAATTAAAAATGGGCTAAGGACTTCTATAGACATTTCTCTAAAATAGACATACAAATGGCCATCAGATATATGAAAAAATGCTCAAAGTCACTAGCCATAAGAGAAATGCAAATCAAAACCACAAGACATCCCTTCACAATACTCAGGATGGCTACTATCAAAAAAAAAAAAAAGAGACAACATGTATTGGTGAGGATATAAAGGAGTTGGAACCATTGCACACTGTTGGGAAAATGCAAAATGACACAGCCACTATGGAAAACAGTATGGAGATTCCTCAAAGAATTAAAAATAGAATTACCATATGATCCAACAATCTCACATATGGGTATTTATCCAAAAGAATTGAAATTGGAATCTCAAAGGGATGTTAGTTAACACTCCTGTGGTCATTGCAGCAGGAGTCACAACAGCCAGAATGTAGGAACAACATAAATGTCCATTGACAGATAAATAGAAAAAGAAATTGGTATGTGCAAACACTGGAATACCATTCAGCCCTTAAAAAGGAGGAAATTCTGCAATATGCAACGTGAATAAACCCTGAAGACGTTATGCTAAATGAAATAAGCCAATCACAGAGAGACAAATACTGCATGATTCTGCTTATATGAGGTATCTAAAATAGTTTGATTCAATCCTGAAGACATTATGCTAAATGAAATAAGCCGATCACAGAAAGACAAATGCTGCATAATTCTGCTTATACAAGGTATTTAAAATAGGCAAATTCATAGAATCAAAGAGTGGAATGGTGGTTTCCAGAGGCTGGGGGAAAAGGGGAAATGGAAAGTTACTAATCAATAAATATACAGTTCCAGGCAAGCAAGATGAGTAAGGCCTAGAGCTCTACTGCACTGCATTGCACCCAGAGTCCATAGAAATTTATTGTACGCCGGGCGCGGTGGCTCAAGCCTGTAATCCCAGCACTTTGGGAGGCCGAGACGGGCGGATCACGAGGTCAGGAGATCGAGACCATCCTGGGTAACACAGTGAAACCCCGTCTCTACTAAAAATACAAAAACTTAGCCGGGCGAGGTGGCAGGCGCCTGTAGTCCCAGCTACTCGGGAGGCTGAGGCAGGAGAATGGCGTAAACCCGGGAGGCGGAGCTTGCAGTGAGCTGAGATCCGGCCACTGCACTCCAGCCTGGGTGACAGAGCGAGACTCCGTCTCAAAAAAAAAAAAAAAAAAAAAAAAAGAAATTTATTGTACACCTAAAGTTTTATTAACAGGGTAGCTCTCATGTTAGGTGTTCTTTCTATGATAAAGTAAAATAAAACAGAATAGATTAATGTCATGATTGTAGCAAAATATAGAAAACATGCACTTTCATACACTGTTGAGGGGGAAAATAAGTTGTACAACCTCTTTACAAAATAGTTCAGCAGTATCTGTTAAAATTACAAATGCATTTTTTTTTTGAGACGGAATATCGCTCCGTTGCCAGGCTAGAGTGCAGTGGCACGATCTCGACTCACTGCAACCTCCACCTCCCGGGTTCAAGCAATTCTCCTGCCTCAGCCTCCCGAGTAGCTAGGACTACAGGCACTCACCACCATACCTAGCTAATTTTTGTATTTTTAGTAGAGACAGGGTTTCACCAGGTTGGCCAGGATAGTCTCGATCTCCTGACCTCGTGATCCACCTGCCTCGGCTTCCCAAAGTGCTGAGATTACAGGCATGAGCCACCGTGCCCGGACATACACTATCAACCAATAATTTCCACCTATAGGAATTTATCCTATAGATGTACTTACATAGACAGAAGTATAAGGATAAAAAGTATAAGGGTAACCTACAGAAGTCCTTGGTGTGTTAGGCCAGAAACCATCTCTACTGTTTTGTGCCCCCCTTCAGCCTACGGATTTCCCCTCAATGTCCCCTCAGCCCATTCCTCTGTGTCTTTCAGGGGACCATTTTCTATGGGTGCTAAGCTGTAGATGGTCATGGGGCAAAGGTACAGTAAGTAGAAAGGAGAAAAGCACAATCATAGGAACCTGAAGAGTGAATGATTTAGGAATTAGGGAAAATATTAAATTCTGAATAAGTCATTGTAGAACTATTTATTTGGCCCACTTCATGAATTATGCGCAGTAAAATAGGGAAATACTGACAATGCTGTTTCATTTTCCTCATTAAAAATACAATAATATTGTGACTGGGCCTGGTGGCTCACACCTGTAATCCCAGCAGTTTGGGAGGCTGAGGCAGGCGGATCACCTGTCAGGTGTTCAGGACCAGCCTGGCCAACATGTAGCAGTAGTAGTAGTAGCGAAACCCCATCTCTACTAAAATACAAAAATTAGCTGGGCGTGGTGGCACATGCCTGTAGTCCCAGCTACTCCGGAGGTTAAGGCAGGAGAATTGCTGGAACTCAGGAGGTGGAGGTTACAGTGAGCCGAGGTAGCGTTGCTGCACTCCAGCCTGGGTGACAAAGAAAGACTCCATCTCAAAAAAAAAAAAAAAAAAAAAAAAAAATCCAATAGTATTGAATACTCTGATTTTGAAAGGTTCTGAAGGTCAAGTCTATCCCTGAGAGTTTATGTTTCTCAGCTCAAGAGATACCTTCAAGGGGAAGCTTTCTCCAGCGTCGCTGAGCATTCAATCAATTCCTCTTCTCTCTACTCACACTGACCCTTAGTTTACCTTGAATGTAACCCTCTTCATTCTGTTGTTAGTGTTGTTGGGAATCCCTTGGAAGCAGGAATTTTATCTTACTTACTGCTTTTGTCTTGTTCATCTCTGTAATTCCCAGTATATCACCTGATATAACAAAGCACTCAATCAATAAAAACAGAAGTGACTAAAGGAGCTCAGCTCTGGAGCAAATCATACTCAGTATTATCCTTCACCACATCCGGTGCATGGTGATACTCAGTAACTGTATGCTGAGGGAATGCCTGCATGCGTGCATGAATAGACATAGCATAAAGCCGAACCGTAGCATGTTGCACCAATGATACAAAATCCTCGACTTCTAAACTCTGTGGTGCTAAATCAAGTCAGAATTAAGGCAAGACTTGTTTTCTTTTAAAAATATATTTATATGAAAAGTCCTACAGAACATTCAAAGGTAGATCACATTTAACTTTGCATTTATCCCATGTCCTTTTATGAAAAGAAGAGAATTATATAAATTGGCTGTCTGGCCGCCTTAAAGCCCACAACTGCTTCATCCCGCCACTTGTGCAGGCAATCTCTGGAAAGAGAAGAGTCAGTTCATTTGGTTTTACATCACTGGGAAGGGCTCTTCTCTGCTAATGACATACTCTGCCTTCAAGAGTCGGTGTTTAACCCTTTTCAGACACTGATACTGACCCTTAAAATGTTCAACACAGACTTAGCAACAGTTGGGTAGCAATGAACTCAGGGTAGGGTCGCTGGTTTAGGAAACTGACTTTTATAACTGTCCTTCTACAAATCTTGCGCTAAACAAACCCACGTCTGTCTCCTTTCCAAATCACACTGTGTCGGTGACCCTGAGAAACAGGGGCATCCAAGGCTCACATTGCAGGATCTCCCTTTAAAAGGCAGCTTAGAGCCACTTGAAGGAACCCGGATGAGATACTCAGGTGATGTCATACCGTAAGAGTTGATTTGCAGCCAGAGCAATCTAGGTCCAAGTCCTGGCTCAAACGCTTGCTAAATGCATATCTTCAGTCAAGTTATTTAACCTTTGTGAGCTTCATCTTTCAGAAGCGGTTCTGATGTCTGCCCTCCGAGAGTGCTGTAGTGCGGCACTCCGTTCTCAGAGGGAAGAGACGGCCTTTAACACCAGGCAGGAGGAAACCACTGCTACATAAAACTCCATTTGAAAACTGTGCAGTTACTTTCAAATGTTTATTTTAACAATCGAAGAGAAAGAAAGCAAAAGCAGGCCTCAAGGGATGTAGATGCTGCTGTTGGTAGTAAGGCAGGAAATCTACCAGGTACAGTCAGGAGACTGAGGCTGGCCTGAAGCAGGAGATGCTTTTCTAAAAAGCAGCATCTCCAAGAGACACATCAACACCACAGGTCCCGTGTTCATTTGCTTCTCTTCTCAGAAAAAGTCGCCCCTGTAGAGGGAGCTTTCTAACTCACATCATGAAGGAGAAAAAAGAAACAAAAAAGCCAGTTTCCTGAAAGATTCTTGTTCTTGCTTCATAACATAGCCTAGTCAGTCAGGTTCAGACAAAATGACTTGGTAGCATGAGAGGGTCTTCCAGAAGGACACGCCTTGCCACCAGGCCCACCTTTAGCACTTCAAGCTGAAGCCCCCCAATGCAACTAGACAATTCCTTCCCTAGGAAAAGGAGGCTGGCTTGAACCATGCCTTTACTCTGACATCAGCGGTTCATGTCACTTCTCCGTTTCCCCTGGTTGCTTTTTCTCCAATGAAGCTACAAGACGTGATGAGGAGTGAGACTAAACTCAGAGCTATTTTTCCAATGAAAACTAGCTGGTAATTGCATTCAGAAATCAGGACCACCAATGGGCTTCATCTGCATTCCCCCGGAGTCTCCAAATTGAAGTTCTGCAGGGATCATAATGGCCCTTGAAATTACTGAGTGCCTCAAAAGACTCAGGTGTGTTCTCGCATCACTTTAACCCTGGTGAACCCAAAGGGGAAAAATGGAAACAACATCACCCATGAAAGTGGGTCCTCTCCCCTTGGATGGTCTCAATAGAAAGGAGTTGCTAAGAAGGTTCTGCCCCTCAAAGCAAAGTTTTCTCATTCTTTAGCCTAATGCAAATACTCAAATACAGTCTGCTCTGGGAAGCAAGTTATTATGTGCACCATTTTGTTTCTGATTAAATTTAGATGCTAGAGGAAATTCATTTACCTGCCTGTACGAAGAAGCCTGAGGTCACGGGTGGCCCTTAAACCTGGCCATGTGGGTCAGCCTCTGCACTCCTTAAACATTATACAATCAATACTGGCTCCAGGTGAGGTTTCTTTGTGTGCTTTCTCCTTTTCAAGGTATTTTTATTTCTGTTATCTTAGAATCCATGACAGATCTGAGATATAAGTATGAACAATAACATTATCCCTGTTTTACCGCAGGAGAAAAAAAATGCTGAGGCTTAGGTGTGTGAAGTGATGATTCGAAAACCCCACAACAAGTCAGAGATAAAGTCAGGACTAGACGTGTTCGTTCTTTCAACAGGTATTTATTAAGCATCTATTGTGTACCAAGCAGTGGGCTAGGCTCTGGGGATGCAGAAATGAACAATTGCTAATCTTGGGTAAGCATTTTGATTGGGAAAACAATAGATACAGAGGCAAGTTCAGCTGTTGGCGTTGCTAATGAGCAGGACAGAGTGCCAGGGCTGTGAGTCCTTTAGGCTGGTAACCAAACAGAAGCTCTCAGAGGAAAGAAACTTTCAGCTGACCTGAACATTTATAAGGAGGGGGAAGAGCACCCCAGAGGGAACGAAGAGCAGGGACAGGTCTCCAGGCATGTCCAAGGAACAGAAAGGCCAGTGTGGCTGAATCGTGGTAAGGAAGGTAGAGAGCATGAAGACAAGAGGTGGAAGCACGTCATACTTAGCAAATCTCTACCCGTAAATCAATAGGTTTCAATACTTCAGGAGAAAATACTAGAAAAAAATGAAGTCATTGTTCAGATTTTAGACCGGAAGAATTAGACAGGGACAGGGGTTATAGCCAGACAAGTCTTGAGAATCAGAATTTATAGAGACAAAAAAAGAAAAATTTCTTAATCTGAACGTTCCTTTCACATAGAAAGAAGCTATGGAAGCCATATGTAAGAGGCTGTGTTGCCACAGAAGGGGCAAGCCTGGTCCTTTGTCATAGCTAGAACCCCTGAAGTAGAAAGACTCAGAATTTGATACAAGGAAAGTTTCCACTTAATCAGCTTCCAAGGTAGGGAGGCAGGACGATAGAAGAAGGGAATTAGAAAAGACAGGGTCAGGTACAAATCTGGTTCTATTTCCCTCTCCCTGGGGCCATAATCCAGGCTGGCAATGTTAGAAACAACCCAAGAAATGTGGGAATCTCAGACAGTAAAGTCTGTTCTTCACTTCCGTTGTCATAAACTATAAAAAAATTCAAGTTAAAGTTGGTGTTCTTGAAGTGCAAGTGCAATTTTAAATCATGCCGTATTCCTACTCCAAATTGCTTTTCAACCTTATGCCTCTCCAATCCAGATATTCTGAGCCACCATGAGTGGCTGCAATCCAGCCACTGAGGGCATAGAGCTCACCTGGGAAAACCAAGAGCAGGAAGGGAAGGATTTTCATCAAGATTCCACCATCCCTGGTATCTCCTAGCCTTTGGACAGGCCTATACATACAGAAAGTTAGAAGCCAAATGTTCTAAAGGTATAACAAGCATCTCTCTTTGGGTATCCCTCGCCTTAGCCAGCCCCTGCGGGTCCACAGGAATTCAGAATCGGCTTCCAGTGGTGCTGGCTCCACAGGTGGTGTAGGGGCCACAGCTTGAGCGAGGAGCACAGGGGGCGGTCACACAGGAGGGAGGCGTGGAGCATGGATTGCAGGGGAGTCTGCAGAGAGAACAAGGTGAGGGAAGTGAGAGGCGAGGAATGAATGGGGTCTCAGTGCCATGTGGGGGCATAAGGAAGGGGTCCCTACTGCAAAATAACAGTGGATGGACATTTCCCTTCACTCTGTCAACCACATGGAGTGTGCAGGACAGAGCAATGACTCTCTGAAAAGGAGTGCACAGACAGCCTCATTCTATGTAGAGACAGCCCTTCTGCTGCCCTGAACACCTCATGAGAATTGGGTAAATGATTTGGCCAGGAATTGCCCAGATCACACGTACTTGCAGTCCTCGCTCTCCAGAAGGTTCCGATACGTGGCAATCTCATTCTCCAGCCGAGCCTTCACGTCCAGCAGCACCTGGTACTCCTGGTTCTGCCGCTCCAGGTCAGCCCGGATCTCGGACAGCTGCTCCTCCACGTTGCTGATGAGGCTCTGCATCTGGGCCAGCTCCGTGCCGAAGCGGTCCTCAGCTTCACACAGGGAGTTCTGCAGACAGTCCTTCTGTAGTGGGAAATAAGGGGATAAAATGTGCAAGGGCCCCAGGGAAACTGCTACATGCTCCAAATTTTGATGGTGATAACAGGTGGGAGAAACCTGGGCGGTGAGACCTCCAAAATAAAAGGCTACTAGGCCATGGCATGGGGCATTTGCAGTGCAGTGAGGGTGAAGGACACATACCAAGGTGTGCTGGGCTTGGCGCTCCACCTCCAGGGCATTCACCGTGCATCTCAGCTCCAGGATCTCCGACTGGCAGCACTGCAGCTCCTCAGAGCAGGACATGGCCTGCAGGCTGATGCCTTCAGACTAGAGCACAGAGAGACATAGTCACCTCCCTGCCCAGATGGAGGCCAGGTACTCTCCAGCTCTGTACCCACCCCTCGTTCACCTGGGCTTGGAACCACTGTTCTACATCCTGGCGGTTGGTCTCCACCATGGCCTCGTACTGAGCCCGCATCTCCCCCAGCACCCTGTTCAGGTCAATGGTGGGCTCAATGTCCAGCTCAATCCGGAGCTTCTCCCCCAGTTGACTCCTCAGAATCTTTACTTCCTGCAGAAAGGAGGAAGGGACAGACAGCCTGTGTGAAGAGAGGACCTTTGATGGAGCAGACAGCACCAGGACCCTGACCCTGCAAGCAGTGGGAGGGGAGTCCCACACACAAGCAAATGGGAAAGTCTTGCTGAGAGTGCAGTGGGGAGAGCCCACCTGGACACCTTCCTCGTGCCCAAGGCAAGTCTGCACTTTCCACAGAGGCCCTCTGGACCCTCAGACCCCCCTCAGTCCTGCATCCTGATACCAGCTGAGCCCAGACAATGCTCTGAGAGCCCCGGGGCCAGGGAGCTCCCCTGTCTGCCCAGCACCCTCCCCGGGAGTCTGAGCAGCCAGGGCCACACCTGCTCATGGTTGCTCTTGAGGGACAGCTGCTCCTCCTTCAGGGACTCCTGCTGGGCCTCCAGGTCAGCCTTGGCCAGGGTCGCGTCATCCAGGAGCTTCTGCGTCCCACACTGGTCCGCCTCTACCAGCTGGCGTAGGGAGCGCTCACTCTCCAGCCTTCCATCACGGGAGGTACAGGGTCAACAAGAATGCCCCAAGAGCCCCTCTCGGCTGCCCTGCCTTCCTACCTCCCACACCACCTTGGATCCTCATTTGTTCACTGTTTAGCCCTCTGGCCTCGAAGGTGAATTAGACACAGCCCCCCTTCTCAAAGAGCTCATGGTCTAATGAAGCAATCACAACACTACATTGCACAATATACATTTTTGCCATTGTATTCTGTGGCAACTGCAGTTCAGGAAGATGAACTGACTTGCCTAAGATCATGCATCTTGGGACCAACACTCGTGCCATTGCGGGGACTGTCAGTTACCAAAGATAAGCAATAGCCAGGTGCCTGATCGTGATCTGCGGCTCCTTATGCCTTACTTTTCAGCTGTCTTCCCCTCTCTCATTTTTGCCTAGGTACCTTATGCCTGGTACCTTAGGGCTCCATAATTAAATCTGAACAAAGACTCATCTGTAAACGACTTCTCTGACTTATATATGAAACCCAATGGCTGTCTTGCTCAGTTCATCCTTGAAATCCCCTCATTTTGCTCCTGGTGAATGAACTCAGGCTCCCTTATCCTCCATTTTAGGGAAATAAATGAAGGAGGACAAACATATATGCTTGGATTAATGAGGAGTTTTCCCTTCCATCTTTCATCAGCTTTGATTGTAATGAAAATTTTACTGTGGAGAATCTAGCAAGGAAGACAGGACAAACATTCACTCACTCAACAAGTATTTGGGCACTGGGATGGAGGGTGGGGAGGGAGTCACCCTGGCCCTCCTCCACCTGACTTACTTGATCCTAAAGTCATCGGCAGCCAGCTTAGCATTGTCAATTTGTACAATCAGCCTGGCATTCTCGGCCTTGCTGCACAGGATCTGAGGAAAACGGAAAGACGGTTCACACACAAAGCATCATACTCTAAGCTCCCACTCCACGTGTGGTGTCTACGCTCATGTCCAAGAGAAACCAAGAACCCAAAGCTCTCTGGACCTTATGTGGATTCCTCCTGCGAAGGCTTCTGCCTTCTCAGACCCAGCACGCCCAAGTGATCCCACACCTCACCTTCTGCTGGAGCTCCTCGATGGTGCGGAAGTAGGACTGGTAGTCCGGGCACACAGTGGACTCGTGGCACTTGCTCCTCTCGAGGAGTGTGGCCTCCAGCTCCGCGTTCTCCCGCTCCAGCTGGCGCACCTTCTCCAGGTAGTTGGCCAGGCGGTCGTTCAGGAACTGCATGGTCTCCTTCTCATGGCCATTCAGGGTGTTTTCACCATAGGCCCCACAGATTCCAATGTTGCCAGGAATGTGACAGGTCCCTGGCAAGGGACAAGCATTGTGGCAGGTTGGGGGCAGGCAGAGGCTGGGGCGGCCCAGGGGAGTCGACCCCACGCGGACTCGGTTGGCATGTGCCACGTTGGCCAAAAGGCACATGGGGGCAACGTTGGCCTCTGCCCCGGGCTGGCACCCAACGTCGATGGGAGAGACAGAGACATTTCTTGCTCCAGGAGCCATGGTGCAAACCAGAGGGCATGAGGAGCTGCTGTAGGAGGAGGTCATGGTGTAGGGCTGAGACTGCACAGGAGCTTCAGATCAGCTGGGAACGCCGAGCCACTGAGACTGAGGTCTCCTCTCCTCCCAGCCCTTTTATACCCCGTCCTGGGTGGGTGTTGGCTCCAATGCTTTGACCTCCTGCCTTGATTATCTACCTGTTGTGGTGCCATCATCCTGTTACTCAGCTGCTGAGTTTACCATGAAAAGTTTCTCAGCTCATTAAAGGAATGTTGACGAATCTGAGATGCCTCTTGGCTCTTTGAAATCAGGTTGGCTGCTGGTGGGAGGTCAGAAGGTTTTTATTATTTTTCAAAGAAGCAAAGTTATTTTAGCCATCAGATGCTTAGACCTTGACTGGGTTTGGCCTCTTTATGGATGTCTCCACTCTGGAGACACAAACTTTCCTGTTGGTCAGTGGTGTAGCAGGAGGACTAACCCTTGTAATGGCAATGGTTCTCACTTGGGTTAAGACTCAACCAGCCTTCCCTATCCAAGGAAGAAACTAAGTCTTGGTATTGGTGGATGTTACGGCCTTGGGTTATCAAGAAGTCCTACATTTCTTCTTTCTTTAGTTGGTTGCCTTTCAGACTCACTTTGAGGAGCAACAAGACTTAGATGAATCCATTCACTCAACACACATCCCCTAGCTATGTCCCATTTGTCAGGCACCTTGCTGACACTTGACATATAGTTGGTTAAGCACAGAACAGTTCCTGTCATTGGGGAACAACTGTAACTTGGATAGATGTGATGTTTCAAACAAGGTATCTGAGAAGCTTATGAAAATGAGGATGACTCCAAAAACCATGGCTTATCTCGACCAAGAAGGCAAGCTCAAGAAGCCAGAAAAAAACAAAAAGAAATGAGCAATAATCTTACTGAACCTCAAATAAGAACTTTGAGAAAAGAACTCATGAAAGCCAAAGAACATTGAGTGATCAGAGCCTCTGTGGGCTCTCTTCATACTTTGCTTCCTTGATTCTAAAATCAGTCATGAGCCTTCACCCTATGAGCTAGGGGATTGAGCAGTGATACCTTTTAATCTTTACTTCCAACCTGGGAGGTGGGTACTCTTAATTTTATAAAATAAATAAATAAGCCATTGAGGACAAGAGATGTGAAGTCATTTTTCTAAGATCAACCCCACTATGAAGTATAAAGCCTATTCTCAACATCAGCTTCTTTCAACTGCAGAAGCTATTTCTTCACCTTGACTACCACCAAATCTCCCACCCCCAAGGATAACTACTGTGTCATTGCTAGAACTAAGAAGGATTCAAAGGCCTAGAAACCAGGCAAGAAGTTGAAGTGAAGATGTAAAACAAAAATCTGACGTTGTGTATTTTTCCCTTTGTATCTCAGAAAATACCTCAGATGTGGAGGTATTGATACAATAAAACAGAGTTTCTCCAAGGGCCAAATCAGAAGATGCCAGGGGAAACCCCTGTCTCTAAAATGGTTATATTACACATTCCACATTTAGATAGTTCTTGGTACTAGGGATCCAAGACACATGACTGCTGAGATCCCAAAAGTTTTCTTCCAAAATTTGTGACAGTAGATACATAGACCCCTGAGACTGAGAAAAACCTAATGTGGAACAATCCAAAGCGATTATAACTAGAAGTTACAGAAAATGAGTTTTTGCCAAGTCCCCTGAGCATTGAACAAAAGCTGAACATACATCTCTATAGGGATCAGATGTGCATACGTGAAACACAGGCTATTGGAGTTCTATCAAGAAGAAAAACAGAATTTGAGCATTCAGTCCAGATTGGGTTTCTCAGGAAAGTAAGTAGTGGTGAGTTCTGACCTAAGGGCTAGTCAGAGCTCACCAATCAATAACCCTTTACAGACAGCATCATTGGGAGACATCACCAGGGCAGGCTGTCCCATCCTCCAGAGGCCACTGGGTGCAATCTGCATATGTTACATCTTCAAACACCCTTTTGTTACTCTCCTCTGCCTCATCACATAGCAACAAGCTTCTCTATAAATCAGAGAGCCAGACTTTTAAAGTCATTTCCTTTGATTTGCTAAGTAGCACCCATCTTTTGGCTTTATCCTCTGTCCAGATTCATTCCATGGGCTAAAAGCCATGATTTTGTCCATTCACGATACATGACGCTTGTTAGTTACTTTATAACATCACTGCTGAAGCCTTGTGTGTCCAGATGACACCCCACTCTGCTCACTGGCTTGGATCCTGGCTTGGGCTTCTACCATGTACTGTTTTGCATAATGACACTGATGTGGCGTGGCCCTTTGCAAAGTTGCTTGGTTCCACTGACTTGTATTTTCTCAAAGGAGGTGAAGGAGCGGGTGGGGATCCTAAGACTCTGTTTCTTCCCAACCCTTTAAAAAGAGTCCCTGTGCCCCTGGTGACCGAATACGAGGCCAGGTTCAGTAACAAGAAGTGATGAACACAGAGTGTGAGAGGTGGGAGCCTGCCGCCCTCCTTCATTCACCTGTGTGCACGACATTCTCTGCGTGGATTCTGACTTTACACATGCCAGTCTCTAGAGGCATGAAGTCTACTGCAAATGGAGGTGAGGAGCTGTGGTCTTGGAATGCCGTTTTCACTAATTTGGATACATAGGGGCGTATCTGAACCAGTGGGAGAGAAAGTTGTGGAGCTGTAGGCTAGCACCTGGAGATTGTGCTTAACTCACAGCTTATCTTTTCTGTGTCATGGCTTCTACTGCTGGAAGATGCAAGGAAGCATCTAGGGAATTGTGTCCTGTGTGGGAACATCACCTATCACACATTGCAGTGAATGTAAAGATTTATGACAAGTACTGTATGTAAAGCTAGTGCTGCCACATCTCCAGGGTGTTAGAAAATGGTGTCCCAAACAATCCTAGATCAGGAAACCATGAAGACTCTTGAGAGAAGAGGCTGAGCATATAAATTTATTATTCTAGGTATCCAACTCCTGAGGCTTTGATGAATGGAAAAGGCACCCTTCTGTTCAAATTAAATATGATTTTATCTATATATGAATGTCTGCTCATTTGTGATTAAGAAATACAAACTAAAGAGATATTGTTTTCTTATCAGGTTTTGATAAGTTGGATAATAGCACATAATGTTGGCAAGAGTGTGGGAAACAAGTCCCATCCTCTCCTGTGGATGACAATCACGAGCTTCCACCTCTGCACATAGGCACAGAAACTACGGCCCATGCATTGGGACCTGTGAGCCTCACACTTGCCTCTGATGGCATCGTTTGCTGCTCCACGCTTCACTGCAATCGACGCACTTGGAGAGTAGCTCAGGAGGCTCACACTGTCCTGGCAAGCAATGGTGAGGGAACAATGGTGAGGGAAGAGATTCCAGAAGATGAATTGGAAAGAGTTGGAAAATCTTTGAGAAGCAAGACTGTAAGAAGGGAAGAAAATATAGGATTCTGTTTTGGCCAGAGTGAAAACAGATCTTTGGCAGAGGTCAAAGATCCTCATGGTGGAAAATATTGAGAACACTGCTTTCTGTTGCTCATTACAAACCCCTGATTATGAAATCATGTGACCGTTCTCTGACACAGATAGATTGAGCTGTGTGGGCTCAGTCATGCTCTCTGCAAAGCCTTCTCTGGCTTCCCAGGTAGGCAGCTCTCCCTCTGCTGACACACTCCTCCCACCCTGGGAAACTGTAGCTGTATCAGAGGTGGTAGCTTCCCACCATGGACTTGGGATCTCCTGGACATCAGGGAGTTTGTCTCATTGCTTTTCCCTCTTTCATCTCCATATCCCCAGACCCTGGCACAGAGCCTGGCTGCAGAGTAGAGTTCTGAATCCATGTGTGTTTAATTATGTAAGCAGGTAATAAGAAACATAGTAGGACCAAGCAAAGACATTTGTATGCTGAACCGATGAAGTGAAATTATAGATTCTTAAGCAATGTGGATAAATACACAACCAGAGATATGCCAACAACTTAGCTTTCTGGGGGGAAAACCCCTCCAGTTTGTAGTGTAGGCCAATTTCTGTGGTGTAAATACTCCCACGATAGCCAACTTCAAGCAAACAATACGACGTCACTGAATGTGGAGTTGGAAAGAGATGTGAAAAATCGGCTCTCGTAAGTTAGTAAGAGTTAGCTCCAGCATACCACTTGATCCCACTTTCTAAAGCCAAAATCATGACAATACATTTCTTACATAGTAATTTTTTTGATCAATCCTACAGAGAAACCAAAGGTAGATCGCATTTGATGACACAGGCAAGAGAGGAGGGCAGTATGGTCATGGTGCCACCCACAACTGCTTCATCATCTCACCAGTCACTGAGACGCTCTGGTTCCCCTCAGAGACCCACAGTCTCAGCTGCAAACTCAGGCAGCCTCTGGAAAGGGCAGAACCAGCTAGTTTAATTGCACATCACTGGGAACAACCCTTCTCTGCTCATGCAGGATGCTTCTCTCAAGTCACCCTCAACCCTTTTTCAGATAGTGACGCTGACCGAGGAAAGGTACAAGCCCAAGTGAGGCACCTAGCAAGCATTAGGCAGGGATAAGCCAGCACAGAGGAGATGACGTTTGATAAAGAAAACTGTATAGATTTATGTTGGTTTTTATGTTGTGTTGAGAAAAATTACTCTCTGGACATTTTCTTAAGCTGGTCATGTCAGCCTGTAGGGCAGTGTTCTCAGAGTCTGGTTTCTTAGCCAGTAGCATCAGTATCTCCCAGGAACTTGCTAGAAATCCACATTCTCAGATGCCCACTCCAAACCTAATGAATGCAGGAACTCTGGGTACAAGGGAGGGGGCAGCAATCTGTGTTTTCCCTTGTTTGTGTGTGTGTGTGTTTTGTTTTTGTTTTTTTGAAACAGGGTCTCACTCTGTCACCCAGGCTGGAGTGCAATGACACAATCTCAGCTCACTGTAGCCTCGACCTCCCAGGCTTAAGCAATCCTCCCACCTCAGCCTCCCCAGTAGAGGGGACTACATGCACATGCCACCACGCCCAGCTAATTTTTGTATTTTTTGTAAAAACAGGGTTTTGCCATGTTGTCCAGGCTGGTCATGAATGCCTAGGCTCAAGTGATCTGCTCGCTTCAGCTTCCCAAACTGCTGGGATTACAGGTGTGAACCACCATGCCCGGCCACAATCTGTTTTAACAAACCATCCAGGTGATTGTAAGGAATGCTCAAACGTGATAACCGTTGCTCTAAGAAAAGGGAATAGTCCCAGACACAGTGATTAGAAACGTCTGGGACAAACAGGCTTCCCCTCCCCTCACACCCCCTTGGAAACCAGTTGAGAACAGCTTCTACCTTTGACAGCACATCAGAATCCCCCAGGGGGCTGTCTCATCCTTACAAGGAGCCCACCCTGAATCCTCTCTCAGGGTGCACTGTCTATTCTGTTATTTAAAAAAAATAAAAAGGCCAGGCATGGTGGCTCATGCCCATAATCCCAGCATTTTGAGAGGCTGAGGCAGGTAGATCACCTGAGGTCGGGAGTTCAAGACCAGCCTGGCCAACATGGCGAAGCCCCATCTCCACTAAAAATACAAAAAAAATTAGCCGAGCATGGTGGTGCATGCCTGTAATCCCAGTTACTCGGGAGGCTGAGACAGAAGAATAACTTAAACTGAGGAGGCGGAGGTTGCATTGACCCGAGATAGCGCCACTGCACTCCAGCCTGGGCGAGAGAGCCAGACTCCGTCTCAAAAAAAAAAAAAAAACCCTAGGGAGTTTTTAGAACTTCTGATGCCCAAGCCACACCCAGACCGATCGCCCCAGAATCCCTGGAGGTGGAGCCCAACATCACTGTTTTGTAAAGCTCTCCAGATGGTTCCAAAGAGCAGCCATGGTTGAGAAGCAAGGACTTAGAAGAACAAGAAAAGAAAGGATAGGAAAGGTGATATAGTCAAAAGCAGCAATTTGGGGTCAGAGTGCAGATTCTGGCTTTACTATTTTCTTTTAAGCCATGGAGCTTTTATTTTCCTTTATTGGAAATAAGGATTATAAAACCCACCCTGGCAATTATTTGGGAGAATTTACACTCCAGAAAGCAGTCATCAGTTGCTAATAAAACTACTTTTAATAAAGCAGTACAGGGTTGCAAGACCTTATCTGCAATTTTGAAATCCAAAAAATTCTGAATACCAAGTTTTCTCATGACTCATTGGTCTTTGTATAGTGTTTATCTCTCTCTCTCTCTCTCTCTCTCTGTCTCTTTCTCTCTCTCTCTCTCGAGACGGAGTCTCACTTTGTCGCCCAGGCTGCTGTGCAGTGGTGCAATCTCGGCTCACTGCAAGCTCTGCCTCCCAAGGTCACACCATTCTCCTGCCTCAGCCTCCCAAGGAGCTGGGACTACAGGTGCCCACCACTACACCCAGCTACTTTTTTTGTGTTTTTAGTAGAGATGGGGTTTCACTGTGTTAGCCAGGATGGTCTCGATCTCCTGACCTCATGATCCGCCCGTCTCGGCCTCCCGAAGTGCTGGGATTACAGGCATGAGCCACCACGCCCAGACGTGTTTATCTGTCTTATGCTCATCAAAATCCACTAAAATGACTTCAGAGACCATTCATAAGTCATAGCCATAGTTTTAAATACACTGCACAAGTCAAAAGATACAAAATAGCAGATATGTAGGCTGAACACGTTTAAAGATCTAATGCACAAGAGGACTCTTGTTAATAATAGAGTATTATATTCAGGATTTTTGCTAAATGAGTACATTATAGCTGCTCTTGCCATGGGGGTGGGGGGGCAGGAAATGTGTAACTACGTGAGATGATGAATATGTTAATTTGTTCAGGTTTGACATCTAGTAGAATCAAGGGTGATTTTGGAAATATTATAACCACTGTTGGCAGCAATCAAAAAGGAGACAAGGAAACAGCCACAGAGACAGACTGCTACATCCCAGCTGAATATCAGCACTTAGTGGAAAATACTAAATAAATGTGATTAATTTTTTAAATGAAGTTAGGTTGTTCATCCTTTCCACCATCTTGTACAGCACAGGAACTCCAAAACAAATAGAAAGGTGAGAATGCCATAAGAGATGTTCAAATATGGGGCTGTAGGTTATTCCGTGGAAGCCAAAACCCATCCCAGGGGGATTAACCTCTAGGAAGGATTCCAGGAGGTGGGGAATATCACCTGGCTTTTGAAGCCCAGCTAGAATTTGGCCATGCAAAGATGAGAAAGAGAGCATTACACATGTGAACAAACATTTTGTGAGTGACAACACAGTTTGACAGAAGCACAGGATGTTTGCAGAAGATTAGAGGGAGGTAAGCTACAAAAAAAAAGTGAGGCTGGGAACATAGCAGACTTGAATGCCAGGACAAAGAGCTTAGGCTTCATCCTATAGGTAGTGTCTGCTCCCCAGCACCCAGCACAGCGATCACTCATTGCTGGTGCTCAGTAACTAGTGAGTGAATGGTGGCATGTCCTTAAATAAGGCAGGATCTGGTTTGTGAAGAAATAAATCCATATCCCACTCGCAGTCCTCTCGTCACAGTCATCAGCAGTGATGCTTGTTGAATGGAGCTGGTTGTAGAACGAAGTGCTTGGGCCCTTGACATCACAGTTGATTTCTGGCACCTTCAATCCATCTTCATGAATATTCATGGAATGCCATCTCCCCAGGCAACCCGTCCAATTCTCCCATCACCGGTCCTCAGCCCTCTCTTTCCATGCCACTGATGCCAGAGCTCAAGGTCTCATCTTACTTTTTGTTGAAGCTCCTTAATGGTCTCAAAGTGTGAGCAGTAATTGGAGCATATGTCAGGGCACTGCCGTTTGCTCCACTGCTGGCTCTCAGCACCGCCCCTCCCCCTCCAGTTCTCATTCTCCTGCTCCAGCTGCTGCACCTTCTGCAAGCAGTTGGCCAGGCACTCACTTAGGAACTGCATGATCCCCTTCCCACTGCTGCTGAGGATGTCTTCACTGAACCAGCCACAGGTGCCCATGCTAGCAGGGATGTTCCTGGTCCCTGGCAGAGGACAGGCAGAGCGACTGCTGGCAGGGCCAGGCTGGACTGACCATGAGCCACAGGTTCTAAGGAGATGGCTACTAAGTTGGTGACTCTCTTACAGGTGGCCCCCAGTCTTAGTGCTGGGATCTACAGACATTGGGTACAGAGTTTCCAGAGTGGCTGCTGGCCACAGTCTGCCTAGAGCAAGGAGCCTTCAAAGAGTTCTTGCCAAAGCTTGGAGAGCAGGGATTTCCGCTTTAACTAGAAGCCACCGTCCTAGAAAGTTGAGTTGCAGATTTGTGACAAGGGCCAAGTGCTCAGGTGCGAGTGTTTCCTTGCCCAGAGCTTTTATTCACCTGTCATAGGAGCTTTCCCCCAGTGAATCCTCATTTTTTCTGCCATCAGAACAACCCATCAGCATTTATTCAGTCCTCAGAAGTAGCTCCCCACTTTATGAAAGAAAGGGCTGACTTGGGACTTCTTGTTTACTGCCTTCTGTTGTGAAAAGAAATGTTAAATGTTTTCTCTTTAGAGATGCCCCATTGAAAAGTTAGGCTTTGTTCCCTGAGTGACTATCTGGCATCTCTCTAGGAGTGGCATTGGCTCTAAGATGAATCGTCCTCTCCACTGACCTTCAATACCCAAAAACACCAGGTTCAGTGGCTCACTCCTGTAATCCCAGCAGTTTGGAAGGCCAAGGCGGGTGGATCACCTGGGGTCAGGGGTTCGAGATCAGCCTGGCCAACATGGTGAAACCCCATTTCTACTAAAAATACGAAAATTAGCCGGGCATGGTGGCATGTGCCTGTGGTCCTAGCTACTCAGAAGGCTGAGGCACGAAAATCACATGAACCCGGGAGGCAGAGGTTGCAATGAGCCAAGATCACGCCACTGCACTCCAGCCTGGGCTACAGGACAAAACTCTCTCTCCAAAAAAAATATATGAAATACAAAAAGAATATTATTTTATGATTAATGATTTTCCTGGTTATAGCCTGGAAGAGGCATATTCTCTTTTTGATCACACTCTAAAAGGTTACCTAATATAGTGGTGAGGAAAGATTCATTCAGTGCAACTCAGAGTCCACACACGGCCCCATCTCCCAGATGCCAAACCTGACTCCTGGATCTTTCAGGAAGCTGTCGCCCTCTGGCCAGTCTTCCCTGAATGTCAGTTCTGCCCATGGGCCCTCACTCCCACCCCCAGAAGAGGGTGCTTTCCACTAGGGCAGTGAGCAGCAGGGGTGAGGCCCAGACTCTTGAATAGCCTCGGGGAAAGTGGTGTCTTTGAAAAGCACACCTTTTTTTTCCAGTCCCACTCAGAGAGGATCCCTGATATCTGTGAGGGTTTCTCCAAAACATCAAACATGACAGAGGTTTTATGACTTGACCAGGGTCCTGCCTACATTTCCCTATAAACTCTTCCCCTATAAAGAGTTAATTAGATGCAAACGCTTTGATAGGAGGAGAAAGTTCCTCTGAGAATCTCCATGCGTGGTACACTGAGTCCAGTTCCCAGGAGATCCTGGTGCTGGTGGGGGATAAATATCTCCCAAAGTCTATGCCCACAGCTTCATCCATCAAATAAGATACAGGCTAGGCAGGAGGGTAGCTCGTGACACATCTGGCTTGAAGTACCATCCAGAGATAGAAGATGATGGACATCACTTCCAGCAGAGGGGGGTATTCCTGGCCCTGGACTGTGGGGCTTGGTTTCATATAAAAAGCTTTAACAGGCATCTGGGGAGTCAGACAGGTCTTGGCAAGTGGGAGGGACACACAGGTGTGGGAATGGGGACCCAGGTGGACTGGAACAATATGCACTGGGGAAACGGAGACTCTGGAAGTCCCCAGGGGCTCCAGGGTCCAGGACTTCAGGCCCACAACTCCTGTGCAATCACTGCTGCTGAGGCTCTGGGCCACAGCTCAAGGTCTTTGATCTTACTGAGCCCAGTGCTCAGAGAAGGAGATTCTGAGTTTGGCAGTTGCTAGTGATGCTTTTTAAGAGAACTGTATTCCCGGGGAGAAGTTTCAGCTTCTCAGAGAAAATGTCTCCCTTCTTTGGGAAATGAAAGAAAGGGAAAGGGGAAATGCGTATTAGCCTGAAATAATAATAAACCTAGGGTGCTTGGAGAAAGCATAAAGAGCTTGGAGAGACCTATGAGGCTTGGCGTCAAAACCCTTGACTTCAATTCCCACCTGTTGGTTGCATCTGTGAGCACATCTTTCCACCTCTCTGGGTCTGATATGACTCTTCTGTAAAACTGGGAAAGCAGGGTCAGATCATCTGGAAGGCTCCTTCTAGTTCTGACAGTCTAAGATAGCTCTGTCCAGTAGAACTTTCTGCAGTTCATGACTGTGTTGTCCTATTTACTACCACTTAGCCACGTGTGACGAGTGCAACTCAGGTGAACGTTTCAGTATATGCAGCCATATGTCATTAGGAGCTACCATACTGGACAGAACAGGTCTAGGATTATAGAACCAAAGATTTGATCTGTTCAGTGTGTTGTTTACCAAGCTGAGCACTTTCCAGAAAAGTTTTGCACTGGGGTTGAAATGAAAGATTGTTGGTTTGCACGCAGTTATGAGAAAATCCAATCAGTCAGAAAATCCAATTAGCCCCTCTTTCTTGATATTTCAGCTTCTTGAAATTTGACCCACCCTTCAACCAGGAACCACAGCTTGCTGAGCAGTATGTTCGTGTCCCTGCTGTCAAGCTAATGACCTTGTCTGCCAGGGATGCCTGCAGGATCATGTCCGGAGAGCCTGCAGGCAGCTTCGGGATCCAATCCATTTTTCATCATTTCTTGGCAAGGCCAGAGGGAGGATACTTAATAGAAACATTATCTCAGCTCATTAAGGAAGAACTGTGTGTTTGGAGGGTGAGGTTCAGAAAGGTGTTCAAGATTCCTGTCCCCAGTTCTCTCCTCTTTACCTGCCATGGCCAACCCATTGCCAAGTCAGGTCCATCACAGTGTCTCTTAGATTGATTCCTTATTTTTCCATGATCCCTGACATTATCTTACCTGAGACCCTGTTAGCTTCTTCCATAGCCTATCCCCTCCTCTCAGCCATCCTGTCTGTGTTACTTGGTGAAACTTTCTAAGATGCCACTCCAGTCTCTTTGGGCTCAAATCCTGCAGCAGCCCTCCCACTGCCTTCAGGAGAGAGTCCAGAGTCCAGGCTGTTTGTGGGGTACCCAAGGCCCCCCTACCATCTGATGTCTTTCTACCATTTCAGCTTCATCCCCATCAGCCTCTCACAGGAACCCACTGCTCCAGCCAGCAAGACCCCTCAAGGCCTTCCGAGAGTGACCCCTGCTCTCTTGAAGATCCCCACACACTTACTTGCCTATCTGGTGCCCTGTAGACCTTCTATTCAACCTCTAAGACCCATTTCAAATGCCACCAGCTACAAGAAGCCTTTCAGATCCTCTCAGCCTAAGACTCTCTCCCAATCTTGACTAGTGTTTACTCTTTCTAGGTAGGAATTTGGCAGTTAGAATGGTCAAAATAACACTGCTGTGCAGCTAGACTTGGGTTTAAGTCTTTGTTCTTGCATGTAACCTTCAACAACTGACGTGACCACTCTATGCCTCCACTTCCATGTCTAAAATGGATACTATGCGTACCTTACAAGGTGGTCATGAAAACCGCATAAGTTAATTTATGTAATATGCTCCACACAGTACTTGGTGCATTATAAGTGCTCAAGAAGTAGTAACCATTGCCATTATTATTATTATTACTGTTACTATTATATGGCTCTTATGAAGAAAGGAGTGGGGTCTTATGCACACGGGTCTTAGCTCCTCCTGTAATTACAAGTGTTTGAATGGTGGTCATCACGTGCATTTTTTATACCCCCTGCACTCAGGTGTACTTTGCAAATAGTGAGGACTGTGAATATGAATCTCTAGAGCCCAAAGGCCTCGATTTCAGTCCTGGGTTGGCCACTTACAAGCTGTGTGACTTTGGGCGATTTTCTTAACTTCTCTGGGCCTCAGTTTCCTCATTTAAAAAATGGATGAAATAATGGTCTCTTTTTCATGGATTGTTGCAAGGATTAAATGAGGCATTACTGACATTGTGTCTGGGAGCTCTCTCCTGGACTAGACAGCCCCTAATGCAGAACCTGCACCCAGTAGCTGCTTAGCGAAGATATTTTGAAAGAATGAATGATCCCATTGTACCAGCTGTAATGAGATTTAGGGGTGGGTTTAATTATGGTATGATTCTCAACTACAGTAATTTGGCCTAGGTTTCTGGCATGATTATCTCCCTCCTCTCTTTGTTCTTTTATTACTTGGCTCTAGAGTAATTGATTAGTTTTAACTGGTTTACGGCATGAGGCCTTTTTAGTGTACACCTCTCAAGCCTCTATGGAAGCAGAAGGAGCATAAAAATAAATACAGAATTTGCCCCTTCCTCTTGAGCCCAGTTGAGTAGGATTGGCCTGTGGATGCAGCAGCGTAAGTGACAAAGAGAGACAGACATGTTTGCAAGGCCATTGAGTGCAGCTCTATTTGCCAGTTAACTAACAACACATGCTCTTTGAGGCAGCACAGACAACCAGAAACATCACCAAAGAGGACAGTTCACCCATTGAAAAAAGAGGCAGTTTTGAAGTGATGAGGGCTTGAGCACCCCCTGGAGTATCAGAGCTTGTTGCAGGTGATCCACGGTCCTGCTCAGGGTCTTCCTTGCTGGCCGGGGCTGGCCCAGCTCTTTTGGTGGCCACTGAATACCAGGCTGCCCAGCCCCAGGCCCTCCAGGATCCACCAGCACAAAGGGGCTTCAGTAGCGGCCCTGGGGGCAGGGTGAGCAAGGCACGCCGACGATGCGTGGCACACAGACGGTGCGGGGCACACATTGGGAGGGCGCACACGGGGTGCAGGAAGGAGTGGAGCACGGGTTACAGGGCAGCCTACAGGAGAAAGTCACAGAGGGACAGGATTAGTAGAGAAGGCCCACTCGGCCACAGGTCCTGCCAATTCTCCCCTCGGATGCCTCTTAACCCCATCTACCATGCTTCCTCTGCTCAGCCTCCCTGGTCCCAACCTCCGCCATCTTTGCCTGAGTCACCTCATGGCCTCCTAACTGATGTCCCCAAGCCAGCTTGAGCCCCACCTAACCACTGTCCACTTAGTAGCCACAGCAATCTTCTATAGTCACAAATCCAGTTATGTCCCTCAGTGGCTTCCATTTAAGCTCAGGATGAAAAGCAGCTTCCTCTGGAAGCCATCATTCTCAGCAAACTAACACAGGAACAGAAAACCAAACACTGCATGTTCCCACTCATAAGTGGGAGTTGAACAAGGAGAACACATGGACACAGGGAGGGGAACATCACACATTGGGGCCTGTCGAGGAGTGACGGGAGTAGGGAGGGAGAACATTAAATCAAGTATCTAATGCACGCAGGGCTTAAAACCTAGATGACTGGTTGATAGTTACAACAAACCACCATGGCACATGTATACCTATGTAACAAACCTGCACGTTCTGCACATGTATCCCAGAACTTAAAGTAAAATAAAATAAAATAAACAAAAGCAACTTCCTTAATAGGACCTGCATGATCTTGCTCCCACCTCTTGCCCCAGGCTCACCTCATAGCTCCGTTGCTCTTGGAGCTGCAGGTACTCTGACCTTCTTCCAGCTCCTTGCAGGGACTGTGCTGCTAAGGCCACAGGCCTTATGCCCTGTGCCATACATCTCTGGAACCCTCTTCCCTCTCCACTCACCTACATTTCTTCTCTTGTTTAAGAGCTCAACTCAACTGTCACGTCCTCCTTGAAGCCTCCCCTGCCTCTCTGAGACAAGCCCCCATGGTACATGTAACTCCTTTCATCGTGATTAGTAATCATTCTATTATGGTCTGTCTCCCCTGCCAAGCAGTGAGGCCAGCAGCCAGAGACACATGCCCACCCTGCATCCTGGCATAGAACAGGCACCTAATAAGAATATTTGGATCAGACAAAATAATAAATGAATGAAGAATGAATATATGGTGAAAGGAAAAAGGATGATCTCAGAGACTGACAGGCATGCGCTCAAAACCAGGACCAACACACTGGATGCTGGATGGAAACCCAGTAGCTCACAGAACCAATGGGAGGCCTGAGGATCATGTGTAACCTGAAATGTGTTCCATTTGCCTGGCAGTATATATTTTCTTTAATTTGTTGAAAATACTTAAGAATCAGGAGAATTTGACATTTTTAAAAATCCAGATTCTCAGTTTCCCTGGAACTATCAGAAGATCAGCAATACTGGACCTGCTTCTCACACAGTAGAAGTGGCCCTGAGGGCATGCCACTGCCTGGATTGGACAAGGCAAGAGCTTTCTGCCTTTCCACCATCTCCATATGACCCATGTCATTCATGCATGGTAATGGCCTGGTCCTTGCAAATGTTTGACACAACACTTGCCCTGAAGTTATAGATTCTGAATAACAGAGAAGCAAAGCCAAATGCTGAATAAGAAATAGCTACAACAGTCATCAGCCCACTGGGTGTCCACGGCCCAGAGGTACCCTGCATTCAGACAGCCAGCAAGTCCTGCTGATTCTACCTGCACAGTGTCTACAGCTGATGCCTCTGCTGCCCTAACTCAGGCCCTCCCCATTGCTTACCTAGGCTGTGGCCAGGGCCTCCTGGACAGTTTCCCTGCCTGGTTCCCCTCCCTCTACTCAGTTCTTCCTGCTGCTATCAGGGCCATCTTTCTGAAGAACAGCTTTGAGCTTGAGAGACATTTACTGAGCATCTACTATGTGCCACGTACAAGGAATAAAAATGTATTATAATGTCTCTGCATTCTAGATGTCTACCATCTAGTGGAGAAGACATACAGTAAATTCTCTCATTTCCTCCTCAAAACAATAGTAAGTCCTTCCACTCGCCTATAAAACAAAACCCTCCCTTCCCAGCATGACCCATGTCGTTCTCCATAAATGGGCACCGGCTGATCTTGCCTGTCCTGCTCCCCAGCAGGGCTCAATTACACAAGGCTTCCTATTGTCCTCCCGACATGCCAAAATCTCCCTTTGGAGAGCAATGGAGCTATTAGGTGAGGCTAGGGTAAGAGGCAGGAGCAGGATCATGCAGGTCCTATTAACAAAGCTGCTTTTCATCCTAAGCTCCCGACATGCCATGAGCTCCAGCCACCTGTCTCCCTATCTCCCTAAACATATGGAAATGATGGGAGGGCAGATGCCCTGTCTTCCTCTGTCTTGGTGCCCTCCATAGCACCTGCCCCATAGTGGGTACTTAATGAGACAGAGTAGTCTCCGAGGGGTCTGGTTCAGGATGGCAGCATGAACACAACTGCCTGACTTCCTTCAGAGCATACCAGCTTCTTAATGGCTCCATAGTCAGGACAGGGTTCGAAGCTGATGGTCCCTCAAGGGTAGATCCAGTTGCTTCCTATAACCTCCCAGAATCCCTGCCCACATATCTGTGAGCCTCAGCTGGGCCTGCGTACTTGCTGTCCTCGCTCTCCAGCAGGCTCCGGTATGTGTTGATCTCACTCTCCAGCCGGGCCCGGACGTCCAGCAGCACCTGGTACTCCTGGTTCTGCCGCTCCAGGTCAGCCCGGATCTCAGCCAGCTGGGCCTCCACGTTGGTGATCATGTACTGCATCTGAGCTAGCTGGGAGCTGTAGCGGGCCTCGCTCTCTGTCAGTGTGTTTTCCAGCGAGTCCCTCTAAGGCAACGGAAGACATAACTATGAGGAAGGGAGCTGTTTACCATGGCCTGCTTCAGAAAGAACCAAGAAGAGACAAATCTCCCATGATACTGGGAATGAGCCCTCCCTACATCAGTCACTTTGGAAACGGAAGCCCAGAAAGGTCAAATAACTTGTTCAAGGGTAAACAGCTGGTACATGATGGAACCATAGTTTCTACTCGTAAATCTAATTCTAAATCCCTCCTTCCTTCTGCAACCTTTGTCTGGCTTCAGGCTTTAGATCTGAGATTTCCCAAGTACCTCCCTGCTGGCATCATTTAAAACAGTGTTTTCAAACCTGGCTGCACATTAGCGCCACATGGAAGCCCTCAAAAAAATACCCATGACCGGCCAGGCGCAGTGGATCACTCCTATAATCCCAGCACTTTGGGAGGCCAGGGTGGGTGGATCACTTGAGGTCAAGAGTTCGAGACCAGCCTGGCCAACATGGTGAAACCCCATCTCTACTAAAAATACAAACATTAACAGGGCATGGTGGTGCATGCCTGTAATCCCAGCTACTTGGGAGGCTGAGGCAGGAGAATCACTTGAACCCAGCTGGGGCAGAGGTTGCAGTGAGCTGAGATCATGCCACTGCACTCCAGCCTGGGTAACAGAGTAGGACTCCATCTCAAAAAAAAAAAAAAAAAAAAAAAAAAAAACCATGATCAGACCCCACCTCCAGAGACTCTGGTTCAGTCGGTCCAGAGAAGAACCTGGGCATCAGGATGAGTAATATTGAGATCCATAGGTTTGGAAGGGCAGGCTAAGCACAGAACAAGCTTTCTTGTGAAGTTGAGTTTGACAGTGTCCACCTAACCCATGTCTGATTTGAAACATCCCTCTTTGATCTCTGAGCTGGATCTCAGGAGAAACCTCCCTCCAGGAAAAGTCAACAGGATGAGCATCCATGGTGGCCGAAATCTGGGCCTCCTCTTCCTCTTTCCTGGGGACCTGCATCTATGCTCAGTGCTGCCTGGGATCCAGAGGGAGGGTGCCCACCCAGCAGCTCTCACCAGGCTGTGCTGGGCCTGCAGCTCAATCTCCAGCGTGTTGACCGTGCGTCTCAGGTCAATGATGTCTGACTGGTAGTTCTGAAGCTGCTCAGAGCTTGTAGCCACCTGCTGGTTAAGCTCCTCCATCTGCAGTGGGGGGGAGGAGAAGGCTGGAGTCCCTTCCTGGGGACATGGAGGAGGCCACCCCCACTGTGAGAGGCTCACCTGCATATTGAACCATTCCTCGACATCCCTGCGGTTGGCCTCCACCATGGTCTCATACTGACACCGCATCTCCTCCAGCACCCTAGTCAGGTCCACCGGGGGTGCGGCATCCACCTCGATGTTAAGACGGTCCCCAAGCTGGCATCGAAGGGACCCGACTTCCTGAAAAGGCACAAGAGCTCCAGACAAGTGTGACAATCCTATGATCCCAGCTTACCTCCCCAGGGAGACATGAAAAGATGCAACAAAAGTTGCTAAAGATTGAAACATTAGATGGCCCCCAAGGACTGCCGTCCACTCGGCAGCATCCCAGTGCTCTTCAAACTCCAGCTGAATACCCCTGTGATGGGAACCTCACTGTAACACAACACTTCCTACCACTTTGGCAGAATCCAAGAGCAGCACCCGGGTTTGTTTGATGCATCTGGGCTAAAATGGGAAACCGGTCCCCCTAGTATTCCCAGTCACCCTCCGCGCCTGTGTTCATCCTGGGAGGAGGGTAGCAGGAGCCTGGCTTGACTAGTTAAAGGCCCAAGTTAGGGCAGCTGTCTCCCAGGCTTGGCTGCCAAAGAGGGAAAGTTGTCACTGAGGCTGCCAGGGTGTGTGATAACTTCTCATTAGTGGCTTCTTGGTGCCATTCCCAGTTCTCTGATTTGAGCGAGATGAGTCAGGCACCCGAGGGTGCTTGGTAAGTATGTGGTGACTGATTGTTACTTTACACTTAAGCCTGAGGAAACCCAGCCAAGATTCAGAGACACTTGTCCATTCAAATCCCAAGTCAAGAGGTTGAGAGTCAACCAGGGAGGAGGGAAAAAAACACCATGGCTCAGGTGGGCTTGGCAGCACACAGGTGCCCAAAGCAGAGGGCTTCCCCTCTGAGAAACTTCAGGAGATAGGAAAAATCAGAAAGTAAAGGGTTTGCCTATGGCTTCAGCTTGAGCATTTTATATACAAACAGAAGAGAGGACAAAATAAGGATGGAGGCAAAAGGAGGAGACCACTGTAGCTCTACTCCCTCTCAGAAAAGATAGGACTGCTTCTGAGAGTTTAGCCAGGCAGAGATGGACAGGCCATTCGACGTGAGATCTGGAACATAACTCACCCTGGCACCACTGCACCACTCTACCTCTGCTGTGTGGCTCTCGAGAGAAAACAAATTCAGTCGCCACTAGTGAGTGCTTGGCAGTCACACTAGCCCAGGAAATGCAGAAGGGAAGGGGGCTACTTTTCTGAGCATTGACCAAGTGGCAGGTGTTTCATACCCATGCCTTGGGGATTTCCACGATGGATATCCTATCCGTTAAATCCTCACAATAACCCTGCGTGAGAGTGTTGTCCCTGTTTTACAGATGAGGAGGCTCAGGAAGATTCCATAAATTGGGCAAAGTCACTGAAACAACATGTGGCAGGCTTGGGAATTTCAACCCACGCCTATCCAACCCCATACCCCACGTTCTTCCCCCTCTGCTTCCTGGGGCCACTTCAGCAGGACTTCCAGCCTTACCTCCTCATGGTTCTTTTTGAGGCACATCAGCTCCTCCTTCAGGGACTCCACCTGGGCCTCCAGGTCAGCCTTGCACAGAGTGAGATCATCCAGGATCCTGCGCAGGCCATTGATGTCAGCCTCTACTAGCTGCCGCATGGCCAGCTCCGCCTCATACCTGCACAAGGACAGGGTCAGCAACCGAGGGTGGAACTGAATGCAGAACTCAGGAAGGCCTTAAACTGCCGGCACTTTCCAACCCTCCGTGAAACTAATGGAAAGCTGCCCCAGAGCCTATGAGGACAGTACCTCCCCCGCTCCAATCCCCTGGCCAAACTCACTTTGCCCTGAAGTCATCAGCAGCCAGTTTGGCATTATCAATGTTCACGACCATCCTGGCGTTCTCTGCCTTGGTACACAGAATCTGTAGGCCAAGGCACATGGAAAGGGTTAGTTCAGGATGAGAAGAAGGAAAAAGAACCCAAATGAAGAGAAGACAGCAGCAAAGGTAGGATCCAGCAGCCCTGCAGCCATCCCTGCAGAAGTTCCCTTCTCCCTGGAACTCTGGGAGATATTTAGTGAATTGCTAGTCCTAGGAGAACTTGAGATGTATTTTTTAAGAAACTGGAGCTTCATAAATTCAAATTCCCCATTTTGGATGCTCCGAGCAATGTGGAAGGAAAGAATCTCATGTCTGAAGTCACTCATGTGACAGTTCGAAGAGTCTTTGACATTTACTGAAAACTCCCCGTGGACCAGGGGCTGTTCCAAGCAGTTGACCTGCATCATCTCATCGAATCCTTTTGACAACCCCATGAGATAACGACCCTTATTATCCCTGTTTTACAGATGAGAAAACTGAGGCCTGTGGAAGGGATGGGACCTCCCAAAGTCATGCAATGAGGCAATGGTAGAACCAAGACTAGATCCCAGATCTCTCCATATGAAAGCCTCTGGCTGAGTGCTCAAATTATAAAATAACCCTATGCCCTAGGGAGGTCTCTTTGTCTTGAACATAGCTTAATAAGCTAAGAAGATTCCAAGCTGGAATGCCGACTAGTCCAGATCCCTTCCCAGAGAGCCTGTTCACCTCACCGCTGCCCTTACCTTCTGCTGGAGCTCCTCAATGGTCCTGAAATGAGACTGGTAGTCAGGAGTCGTGGTGAGCACCTGGGAGTGAGAGGCCTCTTGGATCCTGCTCTCCAGCTCCGCATTCTCCTGCTCCAGCTGCCGCACCCTCGTCAGGTAGCTGGCCAGGCGCTCGTTCAGGAACTGCAAGGTTTCCTTCTCATTGCCATTGAAGGCCCCTTCGTGGTACCAGCTGCCGGGGCCCGTGGAGCTGGAGATGCCACTGGCTGCCCAGCGGGAACTGGATAGATAGGTTTTGGAGAGGCAGCTGGCTGGCCGGAAGGTGGTGGGCATGCAGACAGAAGGCAGGCATGCCATGGGCTGGCAGACATAGCCCAGGCACAGCTCAGGCCGGCAGTTCAGGCTGCTAGAACAGATCGAGGCAGGCCGGGGGCAGCTCTTGAGAGAGGCTTGCAAGTTGTTGGTGACACAGCAGGCGGATGTCATGTTGGGGAGGCCCTTTCTCCTCAGCCACAGCTGCCTGGATGTCTACAGATCCCCATGCCGCCCGGGCCATTTTATGCCCTTGCAGTGAGGGGGCTCATGATAGAAATTCATCATTGGGTGGTGTTGATGTTTACACCCAGCCCAAGAGGAAGCTGCTAATTAATTTGTAATTTGGTTTCCAATAAGGAGTTCCTTTCCTCATAAAAGAGGCCAAACTTATCATTTGGCTAAAGCAGAAGTCTGGGTTCCTGTCATTGATCACCATGAGAGAGCTTCAGGACACATCTTCAAAGGGTCACCTGCATGCCTGGGCCCTCATTAATAGGGAGGGCCCCCCAGGAGACCGCCACGACCCAGCCTGTGCCTCCATTGGCTTTGCCCACTGCACCCCCGCCCGCTTTAGCCCTGAGAAGCCTGCAGGTCTGTGCAGCAGTGGCTGCCTCTTTTAATGAAAGCATTCCCCATGGGAAGAGGCCTGGTTATTTAACAAGGAGATTTGTGGGTGGTAGAAACTGCCCCGATACTGGCAGCAGCATAAATCCAGCAGAAAGCAACAGGAACCCCAGAGGCTTCCTAACAGGCATCATCTTCCTGCCAAGGGGAAGAAAATAATATCAGTAGGGAGAGAATGAACTCAAGACACAGGCAGCATCACTTCTCAGCCTTTTGGCTAAGATCAAGTGTGGTATCTGTTCTTATCATTTTAATATCTGATACGTCCTCTATCCGAGGACAGCATATTAAATGGATTTTTGGAGCAGGGAGATGGAATAGGAGCTTGCGCTGTTCACTCTACACATTAACCTGGTATTGCAGTACCTCCAGGAATGCTGCACCCCTTCAAAAGCAAAAAAAAAAAAAAAAAAAATCCAAACAGAGGCCTAAGAATCAGGTACAACTTTCCAGTTGGACCCTTTCTCTTGGAAAAGTCCATATCATGAACATCTCCAGGTGGCAGTTGCTCTATCTTGACCCCCTCTGGACCATCCACTCAATTATCACTGCACCTTATACACAGTTGTCAAGTGCTCAATAATTGTTTGTTGAACAAACCGAGATAGAATAGTTACAACAGGTTCTACTTTTACTTTCTCTTGTGGCGGATGGGGAAGGCTCACTTCAGGATCTCAGACCTTGGAAACAGTATGAATCTGCTCCCTTGGGAAAGGACGTTCTGTAGCCCTGGAATGAGGTAAGCCAGGAGACAGGGAGCAGATGTGCCCAACTATAGAAGCCTTGGGCATTCACTTAAGAAGGCAACGTGCTACAGCAGTGGTTTTTCAGTCCTGGCTGCAAAACCTGTGAGCTTCACATTTAGTATGTGTGTGCTATATAGCCACTTTTTTATTCAGTAATCTTCCTGATATAATTTCGGGGTATAAGTACTTGCCTTATGTTTCACATATTCCCAGAAATGTCAGTACAAGAACGGGAAAGGGAAAATGCCACCCAGCCCATTCATTACATAAGAAAAGGAGAGCATAGAGACGCTGCCTCTGACTTGCCATGTGGCCTTGGGAAAGTCATTTTGTCTCTTCAGACCTCAGTTTCCTCATGCCAATTGAAAGGTCAGATTGAATACTCTCACAATTTGATTCTCTGTGACAACTATAAATTCCAGTACCTTGTCTGGATTACCTGTTTAGAGAAGATTATAGCATGAGATGGAAGGAAGTGTGATTGCAATACCAACTACAAGGGATGAGACTCATCAGGCCACCCTTCAGAATCGTAGCCAGCACTTGTGGAATGTATACGAATACCAGGTATGGTGCTGAGTACTTGGCATTAATTTGCCCATTTAATCCTCTCACCCAAAAACTATAATTATTATAATAAGGTGTTATCAGTGGTTCTCAAACTGTAGTTCATAGACCAGCAGCATCAACCTGACTCAGGAACATGTTAGAAATGCGAGTTTTCACCCTAGAAGAAAGCTTAGGTAATACCATTCAAGACATAAGCATGGGCAAAGACTTCATGAATAAAACACCAAAAGCAATTGCAACAAAAACCGAAGTTGGCAAATGGGATCTAATTAAACTAAAGAGCTTCTGCACTACAAAAGAAACTACTATCAGAGTCAGCAGGCAACCTACAGAATTGGAGAAAATTTTTGCAATCTACCCATCTGACAAAGGTCTAATATCCAGAATCTACAAGGAGCTTAAACAAATTTACAAGAAAAGAGCAAACAACCCCATCAAAAAGTGGGCAAAGGATATGAACAGGCACTTCTCAAAAGAAGACATTTATGTTACCAACAAACATATGAAAGAAAGCTCATCATAACTGGTCATTAGAGAAATGCAAATCAAAACCACAATGAGATACCATATCATGCCAGTTACAATGGTGATCATTAAGAAGTCTGGTAACAACAGATGCTGGCAAGGCTGTGGAGAAATAGGAAAAATTTTACACTGTTGGTGGGAGTGTAAATTAGTTCAACCACTGTGGAAGACAGCATGGTGATTCCTCAGTAATCTAAAACCAGGAATACCATTTGACCCAGCAATCCAATTACTGGGTATATACCCAAAAGATTATAAATCTTTCTACTATAAAGACACATGCACACACATGTTTATTGCAGCACTATTCATAATAGCAAAGACTTGGAACCAACCCAAATGCCCATCAATGATAGACTGGATAAAGAAAATGTGGCACATATACACCATGAAATACTATGCAGCCATGAAAAAGAATGAGCTCATGTCCTTTGCAGGGACATGGATAAAGCTGGAAACCATCATTCTTAGCACACTAACACAGGAACAGAAAACCAAACACCACATGTTCTCATTCATAAGTGGGAGTTGAACAATGAGAACACATGGATACAGGGAGGGGAACATCACACATCAGGGCCTGTCAGGGGATGGGGTGCAAGGGGAGGGAAAGCACTAGGACAAATACCTAATGCATGCGGGGCTTGAAACCTAGATGATGGGTTGATGGGTGCAGCAAACCACCATGGCACATGTATACCTATGCAATAAACCTGCACATTCTGCAAATGTATCCCAGAACTTAAAGTAAAATTAGAAAAAAATAAGAAAAGAAATGCAGTTTTTCAGGCTTATCCCAGACAGGCTGAATCAGAAACTCTGAGGCTGGGGCTAAGGTGCAGCAATCTGTGTTTAGCATGTCCTCCTGGTGGTTTGGAGACCCACTGAGATAGAGGAAGATACAGGCATACCTCAGAGATAGTGCAGGTTCAGTTCTAGACCACCAGAATAAAGCAAATGTCACTATAAAGTGAGTCACACAAACTTTTTGGTTTTTCTGTGCATATAAATGTTATATTTACACTATACTGTAGTCTATTAAGGGTATAATAGCATTATGTCTAAAAACAATGTGTATAACTTAATTTAAAAATACTTTATTGCTAAAAATGCAAATGATCATCTGAGCCTTTAGCAAGTTGTAATCTTTTTGCTGGTGAAAGGTCTTGCCTCAATGTTGATGGCTGAGGACTGATCAGGGTGGTAATTGCTGGAAGTTAGGATGGCTGTGGCAATTTCTTAAAATGAGACGTCAGTGAAGTTTGCTGCATCAATTGACTCTTCCTTTCACAAAAGATTTCCCTGTAGCATGTGATGCTGTTTGATAGCATTTTAACAGTAGAACTTCTTTCAAAACTGGGGTCAGTTCTTTCAAATCCTGCCACTACCTTATTAACTAAATTGATGTAGTATTCCAAATCCTTTATTGCCATTTCAGTGATGTTCACAGCATCTTCACCAGGAGTAGTTTCCATCTCAAGAAACCACTTTCTTTATTCATGAAAAAGAAGCAACTCCTCATCTGTTCGTTTTGCCATAACATGGCAGCAATTCAGTCACATCTTCAGGCTCCAATTCTAATTTCAATTCTCTTGCTGTTTCCAACACATCTATAGTTACTTCCTCTGCTGAAGCCCCTCAACATCATCCCTAAGGGTTGAAATCAACTTCTTCTAAACTCCTGTTAATGTCAATATTTTGACCTCCTCCCTTGAATCACAAATATTGACATTTAGAATACTGAATCCTCTTCAGAAGGTTTTCAATTTACTTTGCCCAGATCCATCAGAAGAATCACTCTCTAAGGCAACTATAGCCTTATGAAATATATTTCTTAGGTAATAAGACTTGAAAATCAAAATTACTTTTTGATCCATGGGCTGTAGAATGGATGTTGTGTTGGCAAGCACAAAAACATTAATCTGCTTGGACAGCTCCATCAGGGCTCTTGGGTGATCAAAATGCATTGTCAATGAGCAGTAATATTTTGAAAGGAATCTTTTATTCTAAGCAGTAGGTCTCAACAGTGGGCTTAAAGTATTCAAGAAACCATGTTATAAACAGATGCACTGTTATCCAGGCTTTGTCATTCCATTTGTAGTGAACAGGCAGAATAGATTTAGCATCATTCTTAAGTGCCCTAGGGTATTCGGAATGATGAATGAGCATTGACTTCCCACTTGAAGTCATCAACTGCATTAGCTCCTAGCAAAAGAGTCAGCCTATCCTTTGAAGGCAGACTCCTCCTGTCTAGCTATGAAAGCTGCTTCCCCACTAAACTTCATCATTTCTAGCTTTTTATTTAAAAGGAGAGACCTGCACCTTTTCCTTTCACTTGAACTCTTAGAAACCGTGATAGGGTTATCAACTGGCCTAATTTCAATATTGCTATGTCTCAGAAAATAGGTAGACCCAAAATAGGGAGAGAGATGGGGGAATGGCCGGTTGGTGGAGCCATCGGAACACAGGCAACATTTATCTATTAAGTTCCCCATCTTATCTGGGCATGGTTTGGGGTTTCCCAGAACAATTACAACAGTAACATCAAAGATTACTCATCACAGATCACCATAACACATATGATAATGGAAAAAGTTTGGCCAGCCACGGAGGCTCACACCTGTATTCCCAGCACTTTGGGAGGCTGAGGCAGGGGGATCACTTGAAGTCAGGAGTTTGAGACCAGCCTGGCCAACATGATGAAACCCCATCTCTACTAAAATTACAAAAATTAGCCAGGCATCGTGTGCCTGTAATCCCAGCTACTTGGGAAGTTGAGGCGCAAGAATCGCTTGAACCCGGGAGGCAGAGGTTGCAACAAGCCGAGATCGCGCCATTGCACTCCAGCCTGGGCAGACAGAGCGAGACTGTGTCTCAAAAAAAAGAAAAAAGGAAAAGAAAAAAATTTGTATTGTGAGAATTACCAAAATGTGACACAGAGACATATAAGCACATGCTGTTGGAAAAATTAGCACCAATAGACTTGCTGGAATCAGGATTGCCACAAAACTTTAATTTGTTTAAAAAAACACAATATCTGGGAAGTACAATAAATTGAAACTCAATAAATCGAAGTGTGCCTGCATATATTTTAACAGCTGTCACCAGAATTCATCTTGCAGGAAAAAAATAACTGTCTTTACTTAGAAAACTACATTAAGAAGATCTTGGGTTAAAAGGTGGGACCCCAATGCCTCGATTTGGCTGGTAAGACATCACAGGGAGAAAGGAGAGAAGGATTTGAAGTTCACAGGACAATCCTGGAAGGAAGGAATGAGGAGGAGAGAGATAGGAGCCAAGAGCAGGGGCTCCAGGATGATGATGAGAGGTTGTCACTGTGAGGTGAGGTCCCAAATGCCTGCATGAGCAGAGTTTTCCGTTGTGAAGTAAGGACCGGGTTTCTTATAACAGCGGAATGATAAAGGTAGTAGCAGCAGCATCCAAAGTCACAGAAGACCACAGTTCCAGGCAATATGCCAGATCTGGGGTGTGTCGTGCAGATGGAGAAGTAGGGTCTGGGAAAGTTAGCCACAGAGAAATTGGGGCACTGTCAGTTCTCAGACCCAGGTCTGGCTGATTCGAAGACTTTCCACAGTACCCCAACCTCTCTGGGGCCAGAGCAAACTATCAGGAAAACAGGTTTAGGAAGAGAAGAGAAAGGGATGCAAAGAATCCAGGAGGAAGGGCCTGTTTGAACAAAAGCAGATAGGACGCATGTCACAGCCTGGCCCAGCACTGTCTCCCTCCATTCATTCCCCCGCAGAAAACCAGAGGCTCCTTCTTTGGGGGAAAAAAAAAAAAAAAAAACTCCAGAGAAAAGACTTACAGAAACTGAACTGAGGTGGTTGTACCATGCAAAAAGCCAGTTTGCCAACCTGCCCGTCCACATAGCACCTTCTATCAGCTTTTTAGTGTCTCGTCATAAAATATAAACAAAAGGATGACCAGATACTTGAAGGAAGTTTCCGATATTAAAGACAAAGTAAAACAAGCAAACAAACAAAACAGTAAAAAAGGAAATTGAAGAAAACAGAAACAATGCAGAATCCAAAACTATATATATATATATTTTTTTTTAAATAATCTCAGAGTGGGAGAGATGTATATCCATATAGCAGTTATAGCCTTGAAACAAGAACTGAATGTTATAAAACAGGAACAAACAGAGAAGAAAAAAAATAACTTTTTGGGAAAAAATATAACAAATTTAAAATTTAGTTCAAAAATTTGAAATTGAAAGAGAGATAAATGGCAGAACTGAGAAAGTCAAAAGCATAATAGGGACCAGACCTGGTGGTGCTAGGGTCTATGTCAGAGCTGCCCTGAGCCCCCTGCACTCCCAACTGTGTTGCCAAAAGGTCCTCCACCAGACAAATGACCTCTCAACCCTGGCTGCATGTTCAAATCGCCCAGAGAGCTTTCAAAAATCCCAGTACCAAGTCATATCCCAGACCAGGTAGAGCAGAATTTCTGGGGCTCAGAGCAGACATCGGTATTTTTTAAAGCCCTCCAGGTCATTCCAATGTACAGGCAAGGTTGAGAACTTGTGGTTGAATGGAAACAGCGTTATAATTAAAAGCACAAGCAAATGAAGTAAATAATAATTAGAAGTAGGATTACACATGATTTAGTTGGCTACATCTTGGAGGAAGCTAGGATGGGTTTGGAAAGGATGTGTGCCACAGAGAACGCCATAAAGAACAGCGTGGCCTATACACAGCAGAGTTAACTGGAGCCCATGTGCTCCAGACAGCATCCACGTGCTGCTGGCCGTAAGGCTCCCCGCTGACTTTGCTTAGAGTTGGAATTAGATAATGAAGCATGTAACTGCATATTCACTGTAGCTGGCTTGGTTTACTGGGAAGGACACGTCAGAAATGAAACCCTGGCCAGGGAAATGTGGATGGCCGGCCTCGCAGCGATCCAGCCATCCAGCTGGAAGAGAGAGTCGGTAGTGATGACCCATCTTCAAATGCCCTGCATGTGCTGGGCAAAACATTCTCGGTCTCACTTCACAGCATCAGTGTCATGTTCTCTATTTTACTGAGGCTCAGAAATGGACAATGACCTGCTAAAACTCCCACATGTAGTTAGTGGTGGGTGGGGATTTGAACCCAGGTCCATCTGAATCCACATTTGGAGCCCATGTTTATTGCACTAATGTCAAGGTCCCCTTCAGCCCGTCTCCTGACACCACTGAGATAGAAAAGAAAAAAAGTGGCAAGTGAGCATCATCCTGTCCCATCTCAAGGCCCCCTCCCACACAGACCAGTCCTCCCCTGGTAGCTAACACACCTCCTGGCACAGGGGGATGCTTTGTAAGGGTTCGTTGAATTAAGTGAATGATCCTCAGGTGACCACCCCTTTCAGGTGCCTAAGCCTCACCAAAATTAGCCAAGGAATTCCAAAAAGACCAACATGGATGTGGTACCAGATGGCAGGAGTAAGGTGTGGCTGGGAGCAACCAAAGGCCCAGGCCCTCTTTGCAGGGGGCTAGAAAGGAGAGGATTCTGTGTTCAAATCAGAATGAACTATATCAGATGTCCTTAAGGAACGAGGGTCTCCGGCTTGCCTTGGTCAGCATCTTCCAGCCACCTGCTCTCCCCTTGGACACGGCTACAGCTCTCTTAACATCACTGAAGCTCCTTAGCAGGTACTCTCAGCATCTTATGAGGAGCACATGCCAATTGGGAACGCACATCTTCGTTTTTAGTTTAGAAACTTTGGTCTTGGCCCTTCTCCCTTTCCCACTGGGATTAATGGAACTTGCTATTTGCCTTGCCTGTTTGGGGACGACATTCTGGACACAGATGAGAGCCTTTGGGTCAAGCTGCTGGGAGCTCTCACACCCGTCTGAGGAGGGCTCGTTGTACACCTCGCCAGACGCCAAGAGCACAGGAGCACATGCATGAGCCTCTTAAGGACAGAGCCTTAGCATTCAGGATGGAAGCCCTGAAGGCGAGTGCACTCTCCATCTCCTGCTTACGACGGGCTGTGGGTTGTTAAGGGGGTTGCTGAACTTGGAGGGCTGCATGAAAGGGCTGCAATGGAAGGGGGCTGATGTAAATGCACCCCTAAAAGTACCCTGGGAGGGAGACACCCTGTCACCGGTCTTACAGGGACCACAGACAAAAGGCTGATAAAGTGGCCTAAAACCCTCCCCATTATGCTGATCTCAGTTTCCATCTCAGTTCTGTCCATCCCACTCTGGGATCCCCAGGTGACCACGTATACTAAGAGGGATTACAGAGAGGTCTGGAAACACCTGGCACCACACTGGAATTGTGGAGAAAGGTCTTCATTGGGGAAGCCAAGCAAAAGCTCTCACTGTAGGCCTCTACCCACCCCAAACAGGTGCACAGTGACCCTGTCATCCAAAGGGTCATACTTGGTCACACCTCTCCCATGAGTCTGCCCAACAGTCACCCCCTGAACACAGCAGAGACAAAAGCCAACACCACCAGAATGGTGCAAGTTAGGCATCAGGGGCCTTAGCAAATGCACTTTATTGTTCTGCCAACAAAAGCCCTCTACTGCATTTCAGAATCCACTGTAACAGCACCCAGAAGGAAAAGCTGACCCAGGAGGCAGCCTGAGAACAGAGACACCATTGAAATGATGAGGAGTTGAGACCTTTGGGATCAGCCAGCCTTTGTGACAGGCTCTGAGAAACGAAGGCACGTATTTGCAGTGAGCCTTTTCAGGGCCAGACCCTGGGCCTGGGCTCTGCATGAAGAGAGGGGATTGGGCTACAAGGGTTAAGGTTGGGTAGAGGCCAAGTTCAAGCCCTAGAGACGATGGCTATGCCCTTCTGGGTCACCCCCTCTCAGAACCGGCCCCCTGGGCAGGGCACACAAATGGGGCGGGGGCTGCAGGTTAGGCGGGCTGCACTAGGACCGCAGGAGGCCGCAGGAAGACAGGGAAGGCATGACTTGGAGGGTGAGTAGTCAGGTGCACATGAGTTACAGGGGAGCCTAGAAAAAAGAAAACAGTCAGATTACTATGATTTTCCAGTTGCTGTTTGCAGTAACGCAACGTAGATCCTAGACTATGCAAACTGGGAAGCACCTTAAAAATCACCTGATCCTGCCCCCTTGTTTTACCAAAAGGGAAACAGGCCCTGAGAGGAAAGGGGGGGGGGGCTTGCTGGAGTCACGTGATGAGTTTGCAGCAAGACCAGAACTAAGAGACCAGGACTCCAGACTCCGGATGCCAGGCTCTTTCTAGGCACCACGCTGTCTTCCCAGAACTTGGTAGGTTGCAGTGAGAAGACTAGAGCACATGTAGTGATACTCACTTGCTGTCCTCACTCTCCAGCAGGCCCCGGTATGTGTTGATCTCACACTCTAGCCGGGCCCGGACGTCCAGCAGCACCTGGTACTCCTGGTTCTGCCGCTCCAGGTCAGCCCGGATCTCGGCCAGCTGGGTCTCCACGTTGGTAATCATGCACTGCATCTGGGCCAGTTGGGAGCTATAGCGGGCCTCCGTCTCTGCCAGGGTGGATTCCAAAGCATCTCTCTGTGAGGGCAAGGGTTGTATAGGGAGGAAAAAGGCTAGAGGTCAGAGAAGGAGCAAGGAGGATTCAACTGGGTCTCAGTGAGGCCTCAGAATCCAAGAACAGAGGCTCGGAGAATCAGGGTTTGAGCTAGGATGAACCACAATCAGACATCTCACTTGAGATGAGCTAATTAGCACCTGTGGCTTCTTTGATCTAGAGAGTATCTCCCTGTTAGTGTCATCTCTGAGTAACTGATAATTACTCAGAAGATGTATCTGCTTACACAAATATGGGACCTACTGCCTGGACATGTCAGTTGCTACAGGTCTCTTGTCTTTTACCACTAGGGGATTCATGATTGGGGCTGGTCCCTCATTCCGTCTTTTCTGCATGGAGAACCCCTGGTGCTCAAGAACATGGACCCCTGGAGCCTGCCTGTGTGGTCAAAGCATGGAAGCTGGGGAGCTTGTGTTCTCCCCGGCTTAGTCCAGAGGCAGCTCCACCCTGCCTTGGGACTCACCATGCTGTGCTGGGCCTGCAGCTCAATCTCTAGGGTGTTGACTGTCCGTCTCAGCTCGATGATCTCTGCCTGGCAGGACTGCACCTGCTCTGAGCTGGAAACCACCTGCTGGTTCAGCTCCTCAGTCTGAAACACACATACACAGGACCTGGTCAGCAACACTGGGGACTTGGCTTCAGAGAGCTACAGAGGCCAGTTAGAATCATGAGCCAAGAAGGACCTTCCCAATCCCCTAGTCCCACTCATTTATTTTATACTGGAGGACATTGTTGCTCAGAGGACAGCAACCTGCCCAAGTGGCACAACAAGGTCAAAACAGAGATGAGACTCAAAGTTAGGTTTCTTGATTCAGAGCCCCAGGGTCACCTCCATGTGAGCCACCATGTACCCCTGTTGCACAGACTTTCTACCTACCTGGGTGTCAAACCAGTCTTCGGCATCCCGGCGGTTATTCTCCACGAGGGTTTCGTACTGGCACCTCATCTCATCCAGAACTCGGTTCAGGTCAACAGGTGGGGCAGCGTCCACCTCAACATTGAGCCGGTCACCAAGCTGGCAGCGCAGTGAGTTCACTTCCTATGGCACAGACCAGGGTCAGTACTAATTCCCAGAGGGCTGCCTCCCAAGCTCACCTCCTCCTCATGTTCACCTCCTCCCCATGTTCACCTCTCCCCCATGCTCACCTCCTCCCCTATGTTTACCTCCTCCCCATGCTCACCTGTTCCCCACGTTCATCTCTCCCCCATGCTCACCTCTCCCCCATGCTCACCTCCTCCCCATGCTCACCTCCTCCCCATGCTCACCTCCTCCCCATGCTCACCTGCTTCCCCATGCTCACCCATTCCCCATTCTCACCTGCTCCCCATGTTCACCTCCTCTCCGTGTTCACCTCTCCTCCATGCTTACCTCCTCAACATGCCCACCTGCTCCCCATGCTCACCTCCTCCTCCCCATGCTCACCTCTTCCTCCCCATGCACACCTGCACCCTCATGTTCACCTCCCCCCATTCTCACCTCCCCCCATGCTCACCTCCTCCCCATGTTCACCTCCTCCCCATGTTCACCTCCTCCCCCAGGCTCACCTGCTCTACCATGCTTATCTCCTCCCACATGCTCACCTCCTCATGGTTCTTTTTCAGGCAGAGCAGCTCCTCCTTCAGGGACTCCACCTGGGCCTCCAGGTCAGACTTGCACAGGGTCAGGTCATCCAGGATCCTGCGCAGGCCATTGATGTCCGACTCCACCAGCTGCCGCAGGGACACCTCCGTCTCATACCTGCAGGCATAGAACAGGGCACCTGCATCCGCGTTTCCTTTTTGCATCTAAATCAGGCCTGCCCTCAGACTGGCCAGGTGCTGTGAGTCTTGCTTTTATGCCTCGGGGACAGAGTACAGCCAAAACCCTGAGCCCAGGCATCACCTGTGTCCAGTTCTAGCGGCCCCCAACCACAGGACAAGCAGGACAACTCACTTGGTCCTGAAGTCATCTGCGGCCAATTTGGCATTGTCAATCTCCACCACCAGCCTGGCATTCTCAGCCTTGCTGCACAGGGTCTGGGGATATAAAGAAGTTATTTCATTGCAAGAAAGGACATTTCATTTGTTGGAGCTCCCTAAGGCTGACAAGGGCTGCCTCTGGAGAGAGGAAGTCACCCATCCTCGACCTCTGCTAGTCCATGGGTATTGGAGGGTTGTGGGCAGCCTCTAGGGATCAACTATGGAAAGTCCAGGGTTTCTTCCAATGCAGTGTGTCTGTGACCTGTGACCCAGGTTAGATAGCTGCATGAAAATGCAACAGGAGCCGGGCGCGGTGACTCAAGCCTGTAATCCCAGCACTTTGGGAGGCCGAGGCGGGCGGATCCCGAGGTCAGGAGATCGAGACCATCCTGGCTAACATGGTGAAACCCCGTCTCTACTAAAAAATACAAAAAACTAGCCGGGCGACGTGGCAGGCGCCTGTAGTCCCAGCTACTTGGGAGGCTGAGGCAGGAGAATGGCGTAAACCCGGGAGGTGGAGCTTGCAGTGAGCTGAGATCCGGTCACTGCACTCCAGCCTGGGCGGCAGAGCGAGACTCCGTCTCAAAAAAAAAAAAAAAAAAGAAAATGCAACAGGAAAGGCCTGGCATGATGAAACGAAGCTTCTTCCTATCTCCCTGTCTCCCAGGCCTACTCAGGGCCCAGGGAAGTTCATTGCCAGCAATGTATTCCAGGATTCTGTGGTCATAAATGGTCCCTCACAGGAGCCAGCTGTAACTTTGGGCCAGGCAAGAAGCAGATATGGGGTCTTGGCAAGAAGGAAACTTCTCTGGCAGGCATTTTCATCCCTGAGTTACTTATGGGAAGCCTGAACTGCACTAAATACATCAAACCCAATCTCCTGACTTTAAATAAAAGAGGAAATGAAGACTCAGAGGGGTGGGCAATAGTACCCAAGGTCACAAACTTCATTCATAGACCCGATGTTCAAGCTCTGGCTCCAGTAACTGCCATCTGGGTCACTTACCCAGCCTGAACCTCAGTGTTCTCATCTGTATAATGGGCTACTGATACCTCCCTCAAAAGGTTATTGGGAGGAGCAAATGAGGCCACAGAGGTGAACATGCTTGGTGACTTCCAACATGCCCTGTGGGAACAGAACTATCAATGAATACTGGTGATACCAAGTTCCTGGGAATCCAAAGCCACTCTGAACCTCTTACCTTCTTCTGGAGTTCCTCAATGGTCCGGAAGTAGGACTGGTAGTTGGGGCACATGTAGGGGACCTGCTGCTCACACCACTCACGGATGCGGCTCTCCAGGCTGGCATTGTCCTGCTCCAGCTGACGCACCTTCTCCAGGTAGCTGGCCAAGCGGTCGTTCAGGGATTGCATGGTCTCCTTCTCATTGCCAGTGAGGATGCCCTCCCCAAACCAGCCCCCACCCACGCTGTAGCTGGTAGTGAAGCCTCCGGCGGGGAGGCAGAGAGTAGGGAGGCAACTGGTAGCCCTGTAGCTGCTTCTGCCCAGACCCGCTGAGCAGGCAGAGAAACTTCTGGCCCCACGGGACAGACTCGGGAGCTTGCAAGAGCTGCTGGAGTACATTGCAGACACACGAGTGGAGCCCCCACTGGCCCCTCCTGGGCTCTTGAGAGACCCAGAAGAGAAGCCCGCCTTGAGGCATTTGGAAGCCATGGCCCCTGCAACTCAGATGCAATTGATAGGTCTCTGAGACCAGACACCCCAAAGCAGAGAAGCAGCTCCTTACCCCAGATTTATATCTCTGCCCCAGTGGGCGTTGGTTGGCCTTTACAAAGTGTTTTCTCCCCATTAAAGTTAACACCACTTTCTTTTAAAACCCCTCATTAACCTGTTATTTAGTTTCCTGTGAAAATTTACCAGCCTCATAAAATGGGAGCCCCGTTGCTATGTCAAGACTCACCTCCACCACCCCACATCACTGGCAAGACCAAGTCCCCATCAGTTCTTCAAAGGGACCTGTCATCTGAGCCCAGACCTCAGCCTCCGCATTAAGCAGGCGTGGGAGTTCAGCCACCGTCTTGACTTTCTCCGGCTTTGACTTCTTTTATGGGCCCGAGGGAGTAGAGGAGGTCTCCGGGTGCTCCCAGGAGATGGAAGAGTAAACTTGGTTGTTGCAGGAAGGCAGGGGTCTTGCGGCCAGGGAGACACAGAAGGCTCTTGAATTGGCCCAGAAAATATGACTAGGGTCACCAATTTTCTTGGTTTCCTCAGGCATTTTCTGGCTTTAGTTCCAAAAGTTCCATATGCCAGGGAACCCTCAGTCCTGGGCAAAATGGGGTAGCTCGTCACCTTAGATACTGCAGAGCCCTGATGGACACTTCCCTACTCTTTCCCTTGCCAGGAAGTCTGCCCAGGTTATAGAGCCTAACTTCCAGCCACAATGCCTAGAGGTCAGTTAATTGGACACCTGCCCATGATGATATCTAGAAGGGTGTGTCTTCCCCAGTCCTGGTTGAGAAATGGAGAAGCTCTTCCTTCTGGCTGCCTGAATTGGAGCTCTTTTCACACAGCCCTATCAATAACCTGGCTGATGGTAGCAACTATCATTCACTGAGAATTTAGTACCCACCAGCCCCTACGCTAATCTGTCTCTATGCATTCTCTTATTCAGTTCTCACACAACCTCGTGAGATTGGCATCACCAATAGCCCATTAAATAGAGGAGGCTTGGACTGTTGCAGGAGCCTGTCCCAGATCACAGCTGAACAAGCATCTGTACAACTGTTCAAGGCATGCTATCTTCTTTAAGACCCCACACACGCTGTGCAACACAGTCGTGGATAGAAAGGTGCTGACTCCTGCAGAAGCAGCCAATGGTCAAAGTGGAAAATGGCTTAACCAAGGTCCACACAGGCTTCCCAGTGAGGCTAAAGCCCAGGGCTTCCAGCTCCAAACCACAGGCCCACCCCACTGCCTCTAAGGGCCCAGTCCTGGTCAGGCCTTCCTTCTGGAGCCTGGGCCCTGCTCCAGCCCTGCTGTGCCCTCCCAGCTCTGAGTGCCCAAGGCCATGACTGTTGTGGATTTCCTGGCCTCCAATTAACTGACATCTGATTGTCTTGTGTTTCAGCCCTATTTTCCCAGGGAGACTATAAGCATGGGGGCAAGGATTGACCTTGTACTTTTTTTGAAATCTCTGTAGCGTTAAGCACAGTGCTGGGCTTCTAGATGTCTATGAATGAATTAATTAATGAATTGATTTTCCCATGGTGAATTGTGTTAAGAAAGGAAAGAAAGAATGGAAGGAAACAAAAGAGAGTAGGGAGCAGGGAAAGGAAAACACAGTCAGTCTTACCATTCCTACTTTTTTTTTTCTTGAGACAGAGTCTCACTCTGTTGCCCAGGCTGGAGTGCAGTGGCACGATCTCGGCTCACTGCAAGCGCCACCTCCCAGGTTGACGCCATTCTCCTGCCTCAGCCTCCCGAGTAGCTGGGACTATAGGCACCCGCCACCACGCCCAGATAATTTTTTTTTTTTTTTTGTATTTTTAGTAGAGACGGGGTTTCACCGTGTTAGCCAGGGTGGTCTCAGTCTCCTGACCTTGTGAACCGCCTGCCTCAGCCTCCCAAAGTGCTGGGATTACAGGCGTGAGCCACCACACCCGCTCTACTATTCCTACTTTTAGAAATGAGGAAACTGAGACTCAGAGATGGAAGGGGATCAGGCATCTCTGTGTAGGTGAGCAGCACCTGTCCAGACTAATCAGCCCCTTTGGCCAAGAACAAAGTGTTTTCTGGGCCAAGAGCCATTCCGCCCAAGGGAGACGGATCCCATAAGCCAATTTAGTGCTAAAGGTGTGGCTAAAAAATTCTTGATAAGATTTTTAGATAACTTTATAAAACATATATGTAATATTTTTCAAGCTGTTTTAAGGTACTTTGTAAATTGGTCTGGTCTATTTCTGTTCCTTTTTAGCATTCTTTTCTTAAGTGAAATAATTATCTAGAACCCCTTATCAGCAAGAACTAACATTGTTTAGCACGTTCCTAGTGACTTTCCTGACAGGATCTTTGCACTCTGCTCAGATGTGGTCCAGGTTGTCCCAGATCATTCCATGGATACACTAAATATAGCCCTAAAATACTTTTTGCCCTCCTTCCTCCTTTTTCTGCCCATCAAATCCAAATCTGCCCTAAAACCTTTCCTGATCATCCCAGCCCTCAATGATTTCTCATCTTCCCCAAAACCTGAAACCCTGCCCACACTTGCTCCTGCTATCCCAGTGCAGTTGCTGGGAATGTGGGGGCAAGGTGTCTCCACAGCTGGGCGTGAGCTCCTTGGGAACTGTGCCTGTTATCCAGTCTTTGTTCCAGCCGCTTCTGCCACCCCTGCTGCTTCCTAGATAGGCCTGAGCCTTAAGATTGGATTGGCGGTGTATGCCATGTTCCATTGTTATCTCTTCATTGATTAATTGATGTATATGTGTAAATGAGAAAGACAGTCAGCGTATCTGGAAAGTACAAAAAAGATCAGAAAAACCAGACCACCTTGAAATAAAACATCATATTCACTCTGGGGAAATTTTATTGAATGTTTTCTACTATTTCTCTCTTGATATCAATGAAATAGTAGCCCAAAGACCTGAGAAGGCTCCTAAGTCAGCCACATGCTGTGTGACTTTAGACCAGTCGCCATCTACCGCCACAACACTGTTGAATTCTGGTTTGCACATCGGTCAGTGATTTCAATTGCAACTCAGTTAAGGGTGTGTGTGAGGTTGAGATAGGAGGTGTTTTCTAACTGATACAGGTGCTCTGGACAATGTAATTAAAAGCCAGGCAAGGATGCATAAATAAAGAGCTCACAGCCACACAGGGCTGACCGTGTGCATCAGATGAGGCTATGAGTGTGCCCTGTAAACTGCAGAGTGATCATAAAAAGGGAAAGCACTGTACAATGCAAGATGCTGATGATGTGATTACTTGTCAGGTCACGCCCTGTGTGGTCCATCCACAGTGACAAGGCAGCTCAGTGGTTTCCCGGAGACTCGGTCCATTCCTGGACTCCTGCCTGTTTCTGCACAGAGGACCCCTGTCTGTTTCCGCACAGACTCCAGCCTCAGGCCAGAGGCAGGGGTGCAGACCTTAGGCCCCAGAGCATGAGTGGAGCAGTGAGGGGCAAGGGGCAGGGCAGATGAGAGAACCATGCTGACTGCCTCCCCTGCCCAAAGCCAGGTGCATCCTCTGAGGCTGAGGCTTTGGGTTCACCGTCCAACTCCAAGGACACTGCTGGCAGCAGAGCCCCCACTGTAGCATCCTGACAGATACAAAGCAAAGAGCTTGGCCCTCGCAGTGGGGGTTCCTGTTTGACACTCTGAGGCCAGGGACTCTGCATTTGTAGTAAGAGCAACACTGACAGCTACCACTTTTTGGAAGCTACACACACACTGTCTCATTGGAGCTTCCCGGCAGCCCCATTTCACAGATGAACCTGCTGAGACCAGATAGGTCTCATGACATAACCGGGCATGTACCACAGAGCGGCAGAGTCGAGCTCAGTGCAGGATGCTCTGATGCTACCTGTGCATGTCTTCTCCCAGGGTCTGATACGTGTTTGCTGCACCTCTGGCTTGCTCAGCAAGTGACTGAAGAGTCCCGTTTAGCAGCAAATAGCAGATGACCTGAGGCAGAGTCAGGTCGTGGAGGTCTTGACCATGACCCAGAGGAGAGCCCAGAGGAAAGTGAGTGCAATAGAGGGGGAGGGGGGAAGAGAGAGAGAGAGACAGAGAGAGAGAGACAGAGAGAGAGACAGAGAGAGAGAAACTGCTGAGAAGAGCTCCAGAGTCAGGGTCAGGATAGCCGGGTGATAGGCAGGTCTCTGCCACTCACTGCTCTGTGGCCTGGGACAAGTCACTGCCCTCTCTGGGCCTGTTTTCTCAAGGGAAGACTGGAGCAGGGAGCAAAGGAACCAACTGTAAGGCCCTCAGACCTCTCCCAGGCCATGCTTCTCTGATCAGAGGGATGTCCAGGTCTGGCAAAGTCAGGCCCCACCACAGACCTGCCTGACTCGGGTCTGCCAGTGGAATCCAGGGCTTTGACCTCTGCTCCACAGTGAAGTCCGGCTGTCCTCTCCCCCCACTCCATGTCTGAGCCCCCACCCCCACCCCACTATCCCCGACACCCTTCAGTTCAGCCCTGTGTGCCTTGTTGGTACACGGATTCACCTGCCCTCCACCTTCACCTCCCTGCTCTCCCTGACTGCCTGCCCCGGCGTGGCTGGCTCAGGCTGACTGCCTAGAGTTTGGCCCTCTCTGCTTGTTCCTGGGACCTCCTCTCCTGAACCATCCCCAGTATCAGGGAGCAGGATGACAGGAGCTGGACAAGAGAGAGGAAGCTGAAAGTAAAAGAGAGATAGCCACCGAATCCAGGTCGGGCTACGAAGGAGGACTGGCTCAGGAGCCTTTGCGTCTTCTGGGGTAGGCACCGTGAGTAGATGTCTATTCACTGGTAGGGCCAAGCTGAGAGCTATGGCCAGCACCCATCCAGACTGGGTCAGTGTCTGTTCTCATTGGCCAGGTCCTTAGGCTTCTTTGTTATTAAATACTTGAAATCACCCTGCCACCGCCTTCCACTCAGAGCCCGAGAAGATAGACCTAAATGCAAACCCCACAACTATACTGCAGCCCCTGATCAAACACCCCCATGAACCATACGAGCACATGAGCATCAACAGAGTCAGCCAGGATTGAGTTTGCTATGCCAGGAGAACACACTTTATTGGGTAAATTTCCAGGAAACCTGGTTTTGCATGGCGTAAAAGCACAGTTAAGTCCAGAAACACAATACGGGGAGTATTTTTAGTAGAAAAACCTGCTAAGCGTAGGGGGACCCCTCTAGGGAAGGGCAGGGTCATTAAGCAGCCAGAAGCCACAGGGGTGTCCTCCTTCCTGTGGTCGGGGCCCTGCCCTGGTGGACCAAGTGGGCTGTCACAGCGGGCGGGACTGCACGTGCTCCCTGGAGGAGATGACTTTCCCATCTCTGATCTCCTCGGTGATGGTGCGGATCTGAGTGCCAACCTGGGGAGCCGAGGTGCAGGGCACAGCAGGGGCACAGGGCACCAGGGGGACAGAAGGAACTCTAATAGCAGGCTTGCATGCCATGGCACAAGGTGGGGAAGGAAGCCTGAGGAAACAAAATCATGTACGGTGCATTTGGCATCCGAGTACTGGGCCGAGATTCGTGTTAAACAGATCTAGAGGATCAAGCGAGACAGGTGGCCTCAGACCATCTCAGTGCCCTGAATTTCCCAAGGGTGAGAAGACCAAGCTGCAGGAATTAAGAGCAGAAACTGCCAATCAGAAAAGACGGTGGAAAACGTGCGGCGTGTGTTGGATTGGATTCTCCCCCTGCGCATGACCAATGCCTGGGACTAGATGGAGAATCTCAAGGGGCTTTGGTTTAGTCCCCTTCATCTGGGTGACAACCACTTCCGGGTTTGACGCCCTCCACATGGCACTGAGGTTCAGTCAAGCCCTCCCCCAGCCCACTCACTTGCAGTCCTCTCCCTCCAGCAGGCGGCGGTAGGTAGCGATCTCGCCCTCCAGCCGGGCCTTGACGTCCAGTAGCACCTGGTACTCCTGGTTCTGCCGCTCCAGGTCGCAGCGGATCTCAGACAGCTGGGCCTCCACGTTGCTGATCAGGCACTGCATCTGGGCCAGCTGGGAGCTGTAGCGGGCCTCAGTTTCCGCCAGGGTGGATTCCAAGGAATTCCTCTGCAATGGGAAAGAGGAAGAGCTGCCCATGGGGAGGAATCCCGTACCCGAGAAACCCACAGTCCTGGGCATCTGCCTGTTGCCTGTGATCACACCCCAGGAGAGCCTGCAAGCTGAGGCTGATGCGTCGGGGACCTGCGGCAGGCCGTGGCCAGCCACGCAGGCAGGGGCCACTCACCATGCTGTGCTGGGCCTGCAGCTCAATCTCCAGGGTGTTGACCGTGCGTCTCAGCTCGATGATCTCCGTCTGGCAGCACTGCAGCTGCTCCGAGCTGGACACCACCTGCTGGTTCAGCTCCTCGGTCTGAAACACATGCGAGGGCCCAGGGCATGGTCAAACCAAGCTACTTCCAAAGGTAACCCCAGCCCAGGAGCCTGTGGTCCCAGGGCACCCCGGCCCCACCTGGGTGTTGAACCAGGCCTCCACATCTCTGCGGTTATTCTCCACCAGTGCCTCGTACTGGCATCTCATATCCTCCAGGATCTTGTTGAGATCCACTGGGGGAGCAGCGTCCACCTCCACATTTAGTCGATCCCCAAGTTGACAACGGAGCACACTGACTTCCTGCAGGGAGGAGGTAAGACAGCATGAGGTTGCAAAAAGGATGCTGGATTGCAGGTTTCACTGACCCAAATTCAAACCCTCTTCCCTCAGTCACCAGCCGCATAGCATTAGACAAGATACTTAAATCTCTCTGATCCGTGGTCTCCCTGTCTGTATTTGCTTCCCTCCTTCTGTGGGATATTTGTGAGATGATACAAACCCTAGGCAAATTAAATTGCTGTTATCAGGCACTAGAGCCCAAATAGAAATTTAGTATTATGGGCAAAAGTGTAGACCCTCTATGACCTTAGGCAAGCAACTTAACCTCTTTGTGCCTAAGTTCTCTCATCTGTAAACTGGAGCTTGTAACAGTTTATAATTCTTGGGATTATTGTAAGGATGAAATGAAATGAGAATGAAATGCAAGGGTTTTGTATAGTTCCTGCCACACAGTAAGCCCAAGGCCCAGCAGTGGCTCCCTAAGCTGGATGGGAAACAATGGGAGGTCACGTGGCACCAGCCTCACCTCCTCGTGGTTCTTCTTGAGGCACATCAGCTCCTCCTTCAGGGACTCCACCTGAGCCTCCAGGTCAGCCTTGCACAGCGTCAGCTCATCCAGGATCCTACGCAGGCCGTTGATGTCGGCCTCCACCAGCTGCCGCAGGGACAGCTCTGTCTCGTACCTGCACACACAGAACCCTGCCAAGTCTGTAGCAAAGGAAACCACACACCAGCAGGGCCCCCTGCCCTACTGGCCAGCTGCAGTGACTGACGGTTCAGGAGCATGATGGTCCTTTTCCCTGAGGTCCAGGGCTCATGCCATATTTTCCCATCCAACCTTATTCTCGCTTCACTAGCTCCCAAAGGCAGGGGATAGAGGCAAGGAAGTGGCATGGCAAACCTTCCCTGATCTGGCCCACTCACTTGGTCCGGAAGTCGTCAGCGGCCAGCTTGGCATTATCAATCTGCAGGACCAGCCTGGCATTCTCAGACTTAGTCAGCAGGATCTGAGGAATGAGAGGTTTCCCATGAGCTATAGGAGGCCCAGCACTGTGGGGGCAGGTAGGGGGATAGCTCAGCTCACAGAGGCCACGAACTATGTACCACCAGCACCTTCAGCATTTCCAGCCCTGAGTCACACCCCAGGTGTTAGGGGAGCATCCGCCCCACAGGGGCATCCCAAGGATGTCAGTGGCCATCAGTCCTGGCACCTATAGCCTTCAGAGTGGCACAGTGAGATTCACTAGGGTGAGGCAGACCTGAGTTCAGATTCTGCATCTAACACTCAGGCTGTGTGATCTTGAGCAAGTTGCTGAACCCCTCAAAATTCAACTTCCACATCTGTTAGATGGGTCCAGTAATACCAATCTCTCCAAGATGAAGAATAAATAAGTCAGGGAATAGGAAAGTATCGGGCACAGTGCTGTATCCAGTAGGGGCTTGGTACATCTTCCTTCCCTTCCTACAGCAAGGGAACAGGGGTGAGGAATGGCTGGCAACAAGGTACAAGCAAGAGACCAACAGAGAAGCCTGAGTCTCCCAGTAAACCAAAGCCCTAGAGAGAAAATTTGCCCTACCAGGAGAATTCCCTAAAAGCTACTGTCCCATCTGGAAAGGCCCTGGAATGAGACAGACACCTCCTAAGAGTTGGGCTGCTCAGCTGGAGAGGGGCCAGGTCTCCCTCACCTTCTGCTGGAAATCTTCGATGGTCTTGAAGTAGGACTGGTAGTCTGGGCAGATGTATGGGATCTGAGACTCGTACCACTCCCGGATGCGGCTCTCCAGCTCCGCGTTCTCCCGCTCCAGCTGACGCACCTTCTCCAGGTAGTTGGCCAGGCGGTCATTCAGGAACTGCATGGTCTCCTTCTCGCTGCCATTGAAGGAGCCCTCGCAGAACCAGCCCCCGCTCCCCACAAAGCCAGAGGAGTGGCACCCAGAAGACAGGTAGGAGCCAGGCAAGCAACTCCCAAGGCCAGAGAGGCCCGACCTAGCAGAAGAGATGTACCCCGCGGCACCGGCGAGACTGGGGACCCTGCAGGAGCCCACAGAGCGGATGGAGGACACCCGAGAGATGCCGCCTGCTGTGCCACAGAGGCCCTTGACAGACCCAGTGGAGAAGGTTGGGGTGCAGGTCTGGGTGGCCATGGTGCTAGCAGAGGAAGGTTGCAGCTTAGCAAGGAGCTCAGGTTCTGGACTCTCAAGGCCTCTGTGGAACATTTATATACACTCTCCATGGGGTGTTGGCATGGTACACATCTCTTGCTCTTGGGAAAGCCTATTCCTACCCCAGAAAGCTAATGTCATTAGAGTGTCATTTTTGCTACCCATCCAGAACGCCATGCCTTGTAAAAAAAAAAAATCAAATTGTTGAATTTGGTTTGCTAAGTCAGGACTCTCCACTCTTGTCATTTCCTAGCAGAATATGAGTTTTATTGCCTCTTCAAAGAGTCTCTGCACCAGATCCCATAAATTGGGAGTGGCTGCACGAATGACATTTGGTTCCTGCTCTCTCCATCTCCCTTCCCCTGGGGAGCCTCGTCTGTCCCTTGTTACCCCCATCCACTGCCGCCAGCCCTCATAGCTGCTCACCCCTGCCTGGGCTGCTGGGATGGTAAAAGGGAGCAAAGGAACTAAAATTCAGGGAGCATCTGTGATGTACCAGGCTCATTGTTACTTCATTACACCTCGTAACAATCCTAAGAGGTGGCTGATTTTATCTTCATTTTTACCAATGTGGAAACTGGGGCTCTGAATGGTTTAATAGCTTGCTCAGGGTGAACAGGAAGTGACTGGCAGAGCGTGGGTCTGAAACCAGGTCTCTCTGACACCAAATCCTACTTCCTTGCCCCACTGCTTCCCCACACAACTGGGGTCAAGTCTGGGTACCCAGAATTTAGGGGCAGGAGACCTAGTTCAAATCCTGGCTCTGCTACTAATTTGCCCTGTGCTACAGGGGACCACTTCCTCCCTGGGAACCTCAGTGTTTTCATCGGAACAGCAGAGATCGTCATTCTGTCCCACCTGCTTCACACAGATATAAGGAGGATCGAACAAGAAGTGAAAGTGTTTTGCAATCCACTGGGTCCTGCTGAAGTGTTGGTTGGTTAGGTTAGGTTAGGTTAGGTTAGGTTAGGTTAGGTTGACAGTCTTTGATGATGGTTTATGGCTGTGACCAGCAAAGGTTCATAAGTGTGAACACTCACATGGCACTGCTGAGAATGGTCTGTCTGCCCACCGGGCACAGCAGGTCAGCGTGCCTCATAGCCAGTCCCTCAGTCAATGAACACATCATCACAGACTCCGGCTATTATGGAATCTGCATGCTTGGATCACTGGGCAGAGCTGGAGGGCAGTGTCCTCTGTGGCCATCAGCTTTTTGAACCTCATGGGTAAAATCAGTACCCTAGAACAACCTGCTGTGACCCTCCTGGTCCCTTAACAGGTCACAGAAATGGCCAATGGCAGATTCTTTGGACAAAAGAGGAATACAAAGAAAAAAGCTAAATACTGCCAGATAGTTAAGCAAGCCGAGAGAGAAGAACCTGAGAATTAGGGACCAAAGATAAACCTGGGTCTTCCGCCTTGAAACGTGGACTTTCCCAAGGCTTGGGCAACCTGCTTACTCTGCCCCCACACACGCTTGGTTTGCAAAGCTGGCGTTTATGGAAGCATTTATATGCTTCTAAGGTTGTAATTTGCCAGCGTCTTAAAATATTTTATAAGCTTCTCTCTGAAATTATCCAGGAAGGATTGGCTGTGGTGAACACGCCTCTCCCAGCAAGGTGGACACCTTGACAAGATGTCCAGGAGCAGCTGGCAGTGGGCCCCTGTGCAGCCCCTCTGGGAGCAAGAGCAGAGCATCAGCCCTCCAGAGCGCCCGCTGCCCCAGCCATGGCTTCCCCACAGCCACCCAATCTCCCCAGTTCTCCTGGCAGGGCCTAGGACTGGATTGCCATGGGGTTTCCCTAACTCAGCCCTTTGCACCATGTCATTCTTTATTGTTTGGGGCTCTCCTGTGCATTGTAAAATGTTTGACAGTGTCCCTTGACTCTACCGCCAGATGCTGGTAGCCACCCCCGCCCCAGCGTTGACAACCAAAACTGTCTGCAGACATTGCCAAACGTCCCCCAGGTTGGGGGTCAGCGGACACCACCACTCCCACATGAGAACCACTGGACTCTCAGGACCAAGACTGGGGCTCTGACCCAACCTCCCCTAAGCACCCCCCACTTCATTTTCTGGGACGACTAGTGTGGAGTCTGGCTGTCTCTGTTGGGCCCACTCAAGCAAGTCCTCAATACACCCATGCCTCTGTTTACCTTGTTTGTGACACAGCGTGCTTGTCCTGCAAAATGGGCCCGAGGGCAGCCCTCACCAAGCCCTTTGCACAGTTCTTCTCTGTTCGGGATCTCTGGCTGGTAGGCATCTGAAGTTAATATTCTCATTTTCTTTTTTGTTTTAACCCCTGTATTGTGTGATGCATATCTGAAGCTGATTCTAGGTTTCTCTCAGGACAACTGAATAAGCAAAGAGTCTACTGATCTGAATGTCCAGATGTCCCCATCATTCTCACCTGAGCGTCAAGAGGGCCACTGTGGACCAGAGAGGTGCCTCTAGGGTTGTGGGGAGAGGAATGTACCTTCCCTGGAGCAGGGGACCAGCTCGTCAAAGGAGAAAGTCTTTCAGCTGCCTTCAGTGTCCTGCCTTTTTCCTTATTGTTGACTGCACAGCCAACCCCGTCCGCACACAAGAGAAGGGCCCTGAGCCTGGACTCCGCAAGAACTAAGTTCAAGCTGCTCCATCCCTCTAAGCCTCAGCTTTCACAATAGGTCTGTGGAGGTCATAACACCACAATCACGGGATTGTGAGAACTACATCCAAAGGGGCTTGATAAACAGGAAGTCATTTCACAGATTTAAGAGACTAAAACTGCTCTTAGTACCCATGTAGTCAGAACCCCAGTCCAGTGCTGTTTCCAGAGCACAAACCACTTGCCCTGGTTTAATGGAATACTAATTCAGAGGCCTAACCCAGCTGTCTGAGAAAAGACAGCTGCTCAAAGAGCATGGTCTGGGATTGTGTCTAAAGCTGCAGCAGTCCCCTCAGCTAGGAGTCTCCATCTGGCCTCTGACCCTTACTCTAGAAGCTTCCAAAAACTCTCACTCCACCTGCAGGCTGCAGTGCTGACAGGACGCCCTGTCCACCATGATCCCAGCTTGGGGGCAGGGGAAGAAGGGGAATGCTGCCATAGGAATGGAAAGCGTCCTGGTCTTTCCCCAAGCCCATCTTGAAAGGCCACCAAGTTCAACATCAACCCCTGAGTTTCTGGCTCCTTCTTTGACAGAAAGAAGTCTGCACCCTGAAATGAACTTCAATCTGAAAACCAAGGTTCTCCATGGGCAAAGACCCAAAATATCAAGCCCAAGTCTCCTTCTGCCCAGCTCTGAACAGTCCCTTCTGTGCACAAGGCATTACTGTCACAGTGTGCCCAAGGAGGGAGTGAGTTCTTCAAGCAGAGTATCTCCTTTTATGCTTCTCTGGGCTTTGGTCAGAACATGCTGGTCACCATCACCCAAAGGCTCCAAAGATAGTGAAGGAAACAAACCAGACAGCAGCCTCTGGGGCAGCCAGACCAACCAGAAATGGGTACCGACAAGAATAAGATCTCTGCAGAAGGCCGATGGTTGTCTCTGTTAGAGCAGCCTGCTGGTCCCAGCTCCATCTTTCTGGTTTCCTCCTACTGCCTCTTCCACCCTTAAGGTCCATACACCCAGATCCTACAGAACTTCCCACCAGAAGAGGCACCTAAGAAGTGTTCATTCCATGTTTTAACCTCTTCAGATCCACCCAGCACCCAGCGGTCACCCAGGACCCTGGGAGACCCACAACTCATCCTCATTTCCTCCACACAACTGAATTTTCCTTGGAACAAAGAATACATTCAAGTGACAAAGCACCTGGGAGCCCTGTCCCCTCCCCTGAGACGCAGGGTTCTATATATTCTGTGTCAAATAACCCCATCAACAGCTCATGCCAAATACACTGTCAGCTTAGGTTAGATGCTAGTGCAGACATGCAACAACAGGTACACAAAGTTGAAGAAAGCCTTACAGAAGGGGGAAACCCTACATTAAGACCTTTCTAGCCAGCAATGTAATTTTTCCAAAAACTCCAGGAAAAGTCTTGTTTATTCAGTTTTGATGGTAGAAAACTAAGGGCCACTCACAGACCTGATAAAGAGAGCGTTGCCAGATTCAGCAAATTTTTTAAATGTGGTATTAGGAGCACACTTATAGAGTTTGTGTGTGTGTGTGTGTGTTGTTGTTGTTGTTGTTGTTGTTGTTGTTTACTTTCAATTCTGATCTAACTGGGTATCCTGTGTCTGAAACCTTCAGTAAGGAAACATCGCTGGTTGAGAGGCTTGGCCAAACAAATGCAGCTGTTCCTTCCCTCCTTCCCTTGTGGCCTGTCACCATGGCTGGCTGTTTTCAGGGTCAGGCATAGAGGGCTTCCCTTGGAGAACCGTGCCTTCCTGTCCTGTCACACCCTGCTCTCAGTGGCTGTCATTCTTGCCCTCCCAAGTCCAAACAGTACTTGGAGGTGCGGAGGCTGAATTATCCTGCCTCCCATCCTGGCCACCTCAGTGACATTCCACCCTCATGGCAGCTGCCTTCAGCAGGATGACTCAGACCTTCCTGGACAAGATTTGGCAAGTCTCTCTCTGCTCCATTTCCCACCCCAAAGCCTGTGCCCCAAATGTCTGCCTGCCCACTGCTATCACCCAGCCTCACCAGGCTCAAGATGATCTGAACATGCACTCAGTGGTGAAGGAGGTCCCGTCCACTGCCTGGCTGCCCCTCCACAGCGTTGGTCCTGTTCCTGAGCGGTGGCTCCTCCTGAGACGCTAGGGCCCTACGAGGAGCGTGGGTCCAGCTTCCCAACCTACTGTTCCTGGCCTGGTCCTAAGCCCCCATCAGGCCTTGACCTTCATCAGGCCTTCAAAGTCCTACTTGAAAAGGCCCAGAGTTACTCTAGAAATCTCTTCTCCCGCAAAACACAGAAGTATTTTCTCTCCCCCTGGGGTGTGGTTTTTGCACTTGCCCAGGATTTCAAGGTTCTGCTCCAAGCTGCTTTTGCCATGGTAGATACCCAGAGAGCCACCCTCACCCCAGCCTTAAGCCGTACCTCTCTGGTCCTCTTGTGGCCAAGCTCAGCCTTCCACATCTCAGGGCCCACCGCCTTCTCCCCTGGGGCCAGCTCTCCCTGCACAGCTGCACTGGCTGCCAGCTCCCATCTGGAAGAGTCCACAGTCTCCTGCTCAGACCCACTGAGTCCCTAATTCCCCCACCCCACTTTTATGGTTGGAGCATTTCGGAGCGTCCTTTCTCTCCCTGGTGTGCTTGGAGAAGCTGTGATTGTGGGAGATGCACGGCCAGGCCCACTGGGAGAAAAGAGCTGGTACCTCAGTGTCTAGCGTCCCCTTGATTCAAGTATCACTTAGCTGAACCATAAAGTGAATTTTCCAAACACCCTGTTTGATTGGACTTGTAGTCTGCATTTACAGGGACCAGCATGCAATTGATTTGACTCTCTTCCTAACAAAAGCGTGTCTACAAACCAGACTGTGGGCTCCGGACTGTAATTTACCATGCCTGACACTGTGGATTTTACTTGCAAACTGGTCTGAGATCCTTGGATGAAAGAAGCCACAGTCATTATGACTGTTCATAAAAAGGGATACCAGTTCTTGGCCAAGTCCCCCAAATACCCACCCCCAACAGGTACCTGTGCAAGTCTCAGCAACACCTGCCACCTGCTTATTTTCTCTCAAACTCTGCAAGAGGATGGAGGGTGTGAAGTGTGTCCAGCTCTTTTGGAGCCCCCAGAGGAGCTGCTCAAAGGGACACAAACCACATATTCTGCTCCGCTCCAATCACCAATAGTCCCAGGGACACCATCCAAAAGAGGGCAGGTCCCTGGGCAGCCCCTCAGATGCCCTGACCCAGGCAGGGAGGAAGGAAGGGCCCCCACAGCTGACTAAGAAAAGCTGGAAGTGGCCAGGCGCAGTGGCTCACGTCTGTAATCCCAGCAGTCTGAGAGGCTGAGGCAGGTGGATCACCTGAAGTCAGGAGTTCAAGACCAGCCTGGCCAACATGGTGAAACCCTGTCTCTAGTAAAAATACAAAAATTAGCTGAGCATGGTGGCGCACGTCTGTAATCCCAGCTACTTGGGAGGCTGAGGCAGGAGAATTGCTTGAATCCAGGAGGCAGAGGTTGCAGTGAGCAGAGATCATGCCACTGCACTCCAGCCTGGGTGACAGAGCAAAACTCCGTCAAAAAAAAAAAAAAAAAAAAACCGCTGGAAAAGTCCATCACACCCATCACCCTGTACCGCCTGCTATGACTTCGCTTCCTAATCCTCCCCTAGGGCTTCCTTTGGCTGGGACTCAGGATCTACTATGGATCCTCAAAGCTATCACCCAACACAGAGGGGGAATAGGCACCAAGGGGGTCTCAGGCCTAGAACATGCCTGCAGCCACAGCCTGCTTGTCAAGGGCCCAGCTGGGGCCCCATGTTGAGATCAGGCCCGGCCAGGACTGGGTCTAGGGGCCAGCCCCTCCACCCTGTGTCCCAGCACGTGGCCATCGAGGCACTGACCTGCTTTCTGGGGTGAGCCTGCCCCCTGCAGGGCCCGGGCAGGACAGCCACCGCATTGAGGAGGGCAGCAACCTGGCTCATTCCCCAGGGTGGAGCCTGGAAGAGAGGGAGGTGCCTGCTGCTCAGGGTGAGGAGGAAGTGGCTGAAATGCCAGGAGTCACAGAACAGCGCCATGTGTCTCCACCTGTGTGGGCCACCCGCTGCCCTCCTCCCTCCAGTGCCTGACCAGGCTCTGAGGTGCCAAGACACCCCAGGAATATCACAGGCTTGATTCCTTCATCCCCTAGGCTTTGGGATCTGGGAGAGAGCCTCGCCTCTCCCCCCAGATTCCTGGAGCTGAATGCTTGACCCTTGGCAAAGGACCAGCCCCAGTCTTGGAAAGCACATTGGAACCACAGGTCCCAGCTCTCCCGCTGGGCAGGTCTTTGACCCTGTCCAGACCTCAGTCTTTCCATGTGTAAAATGGGCACAGCTGCGCCAATTCATGGGATTGCTGTAAAGATGAAATGAAAGAAAGGATGGGAATAAAGGATATGCTACTGTGTCCCCCTTTCCATTATCTCTTTCATTCCAGCATCTGTTGTGCTGACATGGCCTCATTCACAAACAATCACTGGCATGGAGATTAGCCAGGTGCCATTGCAAAGGGGCTGTTTCCTCATAGCCACAGCACTGGGAAGCATCAGTGTGAGACTGGCATGGGCGTGGCATGTAGGTCAACCCTGGGAAGGTCAACCCAGCAGGCCTGATAAATCTGCCCTCGTTTGAATGGCCGCCCCACACCTGATAAAGAGTTGAGTCCCAGGGAGAATGAAGTGGATTCACCACCCACCACCTCTCCCACCCTTCTGACCATAGAGCCAAGATGACCACCTTCTATTCCCAACTCGGGAAGGCTCCTGCGGTAGCTTTGGCAGAAACACCTGCTCTTGGCCTGCCCTCTGAGCTTCCCCGGGATTCCTGATGGGGCCACAGAGGTCCCCAGATGGGGCCCAGCTTCTCAGTGTCCTCCCTGGGGTCTGGGTGAAAGGCTCTCAGGCCAGAGTCCCCACTGGGCCTAGAGTGCAGCTCATGTCACTGCTCCCATGGGCAACTACCCTCACCCCCACCATGTTCTGCAAAACTAGCTCAGAGAATGAGAGGGCTGCCCCTAAATAGCCTTGCCCAGGGTCTGAGGAAGAGAGGCTGCTCCAGGCCCTGTAAGCCCTGGGATCTGGACCCCATGGTGCCTTGGAGCAGCCAGGGTAGTTCAGCATTGAGACCCCAGGCCCCTCTCTCAGTCTAGGGTAGGGGCTCCTGTGCCCTCTGTACAATGCTTACTAACAACTTTCATTTCCCATGGCTTGTATCTATTTATTCCCTCATTTCTCCATTCAGCCCTTATAACATTCTAGGTATGAGGATGAGACTGACAATGAAATTGGCCCTACCCAGAAGGAGCGCATAGCTTAGAAAAGAGAACCAGAAAGATCATGACCAGAGGTATCTTGTTTACTGAGCACTTACTGTGCACTAGTGACTGTTCTGAGCACTTGGACTTTAATTAACCTATGAGGAAGGAAGACTTAGCAGATGAGGAAGTGAGGCCAGGCAGGTTGAGTAACTTGCCCAGGATTACAAATGCAAATCAGGTCCCTGTGGCTCTAGGCTCCATGAACATTGCACTCCAGTCATTGCTGACAGCACAGGGTCTTGCTGGTATCGGTGGGGAAGACCAGAGAAGACCTAGAGCAAACGATGAAACCTGAGCAGAGTTGTGAAGACTGTGACAGTTCATTGGTGTGGGTGTCTCCTCCTACCTTCCTGTTAACCCATGGACTCCTTGAAGACAGAGGCTTCCTTTCATCTGCCTCTCTTTCTCCGGGACCCCATACAGTGCCTGGTATACAGCTGTCACTCAATAGATAGCTGCTGACCAAATAGGTTACAAAAAACGTTAAAAGGTGCCGGGAGCAAGGGCACGTCCTGTTTCTCTTTGACGCCTTAGCTCCTGGCGCCGTTCCAGGCACGTGAACTTGAGTGGAGCCCCACCTTGTTCTGTCGTGCGGGTGGCGGGGTCTGGGGTGGGATTTGGAATGGTGGAGGGTGGACACCTTTCTGCTGGTTTAGCAAGCTGTGCCAGGCATGTCTGAGCAACCGCTGTGTGAATAAGACAAGTGCGTGCAGCCCATACCCAGGCTTGAGGTGGGGGAAGAGAAGGAAGACAAGGAAGGGGGAGAATAAACCACACAGGGAGCAGCAGAGGGGAGGGGAGGGAATATGAGGATGGTGCCAGAGGAAGGGGGCAGATGGCCAGGGTGCCGGAGCTCCATCTACCCTCTGCCTTAAGCCCCATGACAAAAATCAAATGGCACTGGAGGGGCATTTCCCCAGTTTGTTCATTCATCTCTGCCTTTCCTCAGCCCTGACGGAGCCCACCTGCACTCCGTTGGATGACAGACCCCCCTTTGAGGAAGGCGCAGCCCTGCCCCTTAGAGCACACTGTCAGTGCTAGGACAGATGGGCACACACATGTGAACACCCAACTGTGCCCCACCTCAGCCGGGTGCTGCAAAGGAGGGGGTGTCCATCTCATCTGAATTTTGAATAAAAGTTGGTAGTCTCCAATAAAACCAAGTCAGGAGTGTGGAGAGAAAGGAGAGAGGAAGGTTGGGTCAGATGGAGGTCTCTCGTTGAACAAAATCCCCAGGGTGCCCAGCCACCTGCCTGCTTCCTCGAGGGCACTTTGGGGTGGCAGGAATTTGAGGTGGGTGAGGGAGGCTAGTGTAGGAGCCAGAGCTGGGGAGAGGCCAGAAGAAGCTGCACCACCAGGACCGGGAGACGGGCGAGGAGTCTAGGCTTTCCTCAGTGACCAGCAGGGAGCGGTTGGGGTGTCTCTAAGCTGAGAAGAAGATTCAGTTTCCAGTAATCACCCCCGCTGGAGTGTGGAGCATGGAGGCAGGGAGGCCAGCAAGGAGGCTGTGCCCACATGCCCATAGTTAGGACGAGAAAGGACGTTATGACTAATGCAGTGTCCATGGGAAGCCTTGTGAAGGGGGTGAGGGAGAGAGACAAGGCCAGGATCCGGGCTCCTGGCTCAGCTTTTCAGGTTCTCCAGGATAAAGGGCAAGGAAGGACCAGATCTAGGAGGATGCTGGGCGCTCTTTTGCATGGGTGGATTGAAGGAGGTGATGTCTGGCTCGCAGTTGACAATGGGAGTCTGAGACTGGGAGGGACCTCAGCGGAGATTCAAGTTTGGGCGTTTTCAGAACATATGGGCAACTGTAACCATGGGCATGTCCTGGATGACCCGCAGGGACAGTGAAGAGGAAAAAGAGAAGAACACCCACACCAGAATCCAGGGGGCGAGTCAACGTGTAAGGAGTGAGCAGAGCAAGAGGAGGCTGCAAATCAGAACAGGGGCAGCCAGAGGGGCAGGGAGAGAGCGGGGAGTGCAGAGAGAAGGGGCCAGGTTAGTGCAGCGGCTGGCCAGGGAGCTGGTCCCAGGAGTGGCTGGGAGTGGCGGGACCTAGCGGTGGGCCAGGGAGGACATTAGGAGTGGATGCCTCAGGCCAACAGGGAGCCATTTGCCTGAGAAGAAACACGCTCTGCAGGAAGCAGGGAGGCAGCAGGTGGGGCCTGGGCCTCCTTCTCCCCAGATCACCCCTTCACCGGCCCCTTGCAGCCTGCCCCAGAGGCCTCTGTACTTGACACCCACATTTCCCCCACCCTTGACTCCACTATCAGCACATCGCTGCTGTTCTCACTGAATATCCTCATCTGCCAGGCTGTTGAACTGGCTCACGTGCCCCTGCGCTGCCTCTGGTGTGTTCCATCTGTCCATGTCTGCTGGACACCATCGTCTGTGAGGTGCCTGTGTCCCCTGTTTGCTGCTGTTGTGCCTGTGTGCTCAGGTGGCCCATGGGCCTGTGTCTGTCCTTCCTAGATAGAAAGCTCCCTAGGCCTGTCCTTGTCTGGATTAGCTGCTCCGCCCAGCTGTGTCCCCCTCACCCCCTAAACCAGGGCCCTAGCAGGGGCCACCTCAGAAACCAGGCCAGAATCAAAAATACGTTTGCAGAAAGGCAGGAAACTTTATTGAATTATCGTTTCTTTGGGGTAGAGAAGTTGAGAAACCAAAGAGTATCCAGGTCACAGAGGAGAGAGATCCAATGGGAAGAGAAGAGCACAGAGGGCCCATCCTCAGGAGACAGTCGGGATGTGGGGTCCTGAAAGCAGAGGGATTGAGGCTTGGGTCCAGCAGCCCCTCCTCTCTCCTGCAGGGAACTGCCAGCTCTCTCCTCCTCTGGGTGCTGAAGACAGAGGGAGGGGACACCAGGCAGATTTAAGGCCTACGGACATCAGAAGTGCGGCGGCCAGAGGCATTAGAGGTGGTGGTAGCAGAGACACTGGAAGTTGTGGTAACAGAGGTGCTTCGGGGGCTGACGCTTCCTGGGAAACGGGAGACAAAACACGCTCAGGCTGGAGGAGACCCACCTCAGGCCAGGGCAGGACCCCCCAGGAGGGCTCGCAAACTCCTCATTAGTCAGGTGGTTCATGGATGGGGACTCTATCGTCCCCAAAGATGGCTCTTGCCAAGACAGCCCAATAGCTCTATGGGGCAGAGCCATCAATTTCAAAAGGAAAATCAATGAGCAAATGACCACTTCCACCCCAGCTCTCCACCCCCCTACACTGGAGAGCCTAGCACTGGCTCCCTCCCTCCCCGCCAGCTCCCACCCCCATTGGGGCAGTGAACAGGAGCCTAACTCCGCCTCCCCCCACTCCATGGGGCTGTTCCCTTACCTGCTGAGGAAGGGACACCAGTCATCCTGGGAGAAAGGAGAGAGGTGGCCATGAGCAGAGGGTAACTGAGGGCAGGTGCCTACCTGTTCCTCTGGGGGAGTGCCTCGGCTTGTCACTTGGAGCCCCTGGGCTAGACTCTAGTGCCTCCTAGCTGTGCCCCCAGCTCAAGAGACAGCAGCATCAGGTGCCTGTCTGTCTTGCCTGTCTGTCTGTCTGAGAGGTCTCTAGGGGAGATATTATTAGCCACAAGATTCAGGGCGTTCGTCCTCCCTCTGGATCACCCAAACCCACAACCCTCCACCTGAGCCCTGAGCCTACAAGGTGGCTTGATCTCTGCTAAGGGTCTAAAGGCTGTTAAAGCACCATAGTAATAGCTTTGTTCAGCTGAGCTGAATCCAAGCTCATATTTTTCCAATATCAGATGTTCCCTCCACGGTCTCTATTCCCTCCAGTGGAACTCAGAGGCCAGAATCCGAAAGTTTAAAGGTGTTAACCTTGCAGCCTACCAAGGAAATGTCCCGTAAACTCAGTGAGGGGTCTCCTCTCTGACATGAGGGGGTGGATCTCTAAGGCGCTGCCTGCTGTGACACCCAAGGGTCCTGCAGTCACTATCCTAAGAAAGAGGCTGGAGAGGACCTACTTGGCGTCCTGGCCCTCGAGCAGGCTGCGGTAGGTGGCGATCTCCTGCTCCAGCCGCGTCTTGATGTCCAGCAGCATCTTGTACTCCTGGTTCTGGCACTCCATCTCGCTGCGGAGCTCGCTCAGCTGGGCCTCGATGCTGCTGATGAGCCCCTGGATCTGCTGCAGCTGCAGGGCGTAGCGGCACTCCGTCTCCGCCACCGTGTTCTCCAGCCCGGCTTTCTGGTGGAGCCACAGAGAAGAAGTTACAGGAGCCAGGCCAGAGAGAAACCTAGAGGTGGTGGCCACTGGGCAGGAGGCCGCAGGCATACCATGCTCAGCTGGGACTGCAACTCAATCTCCAGGCCCTGGAGCGTGCGCCTGAGCTCCGTGATCTCTGTCTTGCTGGTCTGAATCATGGCAGTGTTGGTAGACACCTCCTTGTTCAGCTCTGCACTCTGAAATGCAAGCAGGAAGAAGGTGATGGGGAAGCTCAGCTCAAGCAGCCTGACCAAGAGGCTGCGTCCGCCCAGCTCCCCGGCTATATGGGATAAGGCTATGTGGGGTGGGAGGGCCGGGTACCTTGGCGTGGAACCATTCCTCAGCATCCCGGCGGTTCCTCTCTGCCATGGCCTCGTACTGCTCCCGCATCTCCGCCAGCACGCGGGTCAGGTCAATGCCCGGGGTGGCGTCCATCTCCACATTGACCTGGCCGACCACCTGGTTGCTGAATTCCTTCATCTCCTGTGGGGATGGGAAAGGAAGATGTGTGAGGCCCCACATCCTCCCTCTCCTTGGCTCTGAGTGCTGGCAGAGTGTTCTGGAAAGTGTTTCCAGGTCCTACAGTGGAGGACTGTGTCCAGCTGCAGGGGAGGGCTCCTCCTTCTCACTGGAGGTGGCTCAGCCCAGGGCAGCCCGCAATCCCCGCTCACCTCCTCGTGGTTCTTCTTCATGTAGGCCAGCTCCTCATTCAGGCTCTCGATCTGCATCTCCAGGTCAGTCTTAGACAGGGTGAGCTCATCCAGCACCCGGCGCAGGCCGTTGATGTCAGCCTCCACGCTCTGGCGCAGGGCCAGCTCGTTCTCATACCTAAAATAGTGAAAAAAAAAAAAAATGTTTTTTGAAAAAGCAAGACATAAATGATACGAAACACTCCCCCCACCCCTGCACTGGACTCCAATACTTCTAGACCTTCACTCCTGGGATGCTCCAATGTCATTGGTCAGATGGGCTTTTGTCTAAACTAAGAGACTCCTGGGAAAGGAGAAGGAGGGAAAAAAAAAAACTCACTTGAGCCTGAAGTCATCCGCAGCCAGCCTGGCATTGTCAATCTCCAGGATGACCCGGTTGTTTTCAATAGTGGCGGTCAGGATCTACAAAATGCAGAAGAAAGTTACCTCTAGGGCATGGGTGTCCAGTCTGTTGGCTTCCCTGGGCCACACTGGAAGAAGAAGAATTGTCTTGGGCCACACTTAAAATACGCTAACATTAACAATAGCTGATGGGCTAAAAAGAAATTGGCAGAAAAACCTCATAATGTTTTAAGAAAGCTTATAAATTTGTTTTAGGCCTCAGTCAAAGCCGTCCTGGGCCACATGCAGCCTACTGGCCGCAGGTTAGACAAGCTCTCTCTGGGGGGGTCCATGTGCTTGAGGAGGTGGCCTGGGAAAACATGGGCAGGACCTGGTTCCCATGGGGCTCTGCCTCTAAACTGTCCTGTGAGCTGGGACAAAGCATCTCCTTCTGGGCCTCCATTGCTCTTCTGTAAAGTGAGGGGTGGGGCTGTATCCCCTTCAGTCGTTTCTATCACTTTAATATTCCATGTCTGAGCACCCTGGGGAAGATGCAGGGAGTGCATTTCTGAAGAACGACCTGCTGAGAACATCTTTGGTTCGTCATGTCTCAGCAGCCTCAGACTAGCACCCTCCCTAGGCCACTGTCTTGAGATCCCTCCCCTGAAAGTCAGGAGGGACTCAGTTTGGTGCCACATATCTCACAATCACTTTGCTGGAGCTGACCTCCCCGCTGAGTGGTGGGGAAATCCAACAAATATTCCCATCCATTTGAATTTATTGTCTAAATGTTTATATTCCAAAGCACTGAAAGCCTACTCCATATGGCCGGGACTCAGCCCAGGCTGGTCGATTTCTGCTCCAATAGGCTGATATCACAGCACAACAGACAGGGCTTGACAAAGGGCACCCAGGCTCAGCACAGACTAAGCCTCTGCCTCTCTCTCCCCAACCTTGGCCATCGCCAGTTGAGAATACCAGTTTGAATGGGACCCCTACAAAGTAAACAATTATTCCCAGGGCAATGAATGAACATGTCTCTCTTTCTCTATTGATTTCCCGCATTCTTAGTGGCTTTTAAACCTGTCATGTTTCCAGATAACTCAGTAGGTTAGGATTATAGAGATCGACTCATGAATAACATAACTGTTTGGAAAGCAGTAGAAAAACTGACATGAGTAATAACAATCATAAAAATGAATAATGAGAGAAAACGCATTTGGGGAGTTGTGGCATGAGAAAGTCCATCAGAGATAGAGACTCTCAGTAGTAAAAGAGTAGGCTTTTCCCCTGCAAGAAGGATGTGAATTCTATCCACACCTGGTCCCCCACAACACTGTGTTTCTTGGCCTTGGAGGCTCTGCCCTGCATGGAGGACCCCTCCCCAGCTTCCAAGGGCTCACCTTGTCCCGCAGCTCTTCAATGGTCTTGTGGTAGGGGCTGTAGTCCCGCTCAGGGCTAGCTGGGCTCTGCTTCAGGTGCCAGTCACGGATCTTCACCTCCAGGTCGGCGTTGGCCTCCTCCAGGGCGCGCACCTTCTCCAGGTAGGAAGCCAGGCGGTCGTTGAGGTTCTGCATGGTGATCTTCTCATTGCCAGTGAGGAGGCCACCATCACAAGCACCAAAATCAACAAAGCCACCAGCATAACCCCCACCAAAGCCACCTCCAAGGCCACCTCCGTAGCCACCTCCAAAGCCACTACCAGCCCCTCCACCAAAGCCACAGGTCACGCCGCCTCCGTAGCCTCCAGCTGATCCCCCAGAGACAAACCGAGTTGAACAGCTAGAGACACCGCGGCCTCCTCCCAGCTGGCAAGAGCCACCCCCAAAACCACCTCCATAGCTGGCGGAGGAGCTCTGCAGGCGGAGGCTCATGGTGAGAGCAGGATTGAGAGCAGGTGCAGACAGAAGCTTGCTTGGCCTGGGCTGAGGACTGTGGCTCTTCCCCGGAGTGGACACCTTTTATACACCTCCACGGGGGCTGGATATCGTCTCTCCTCCCTTCCCCACCCTCTGACTTGGTGCCAACTACACTTCTGTTTCCCACAAGCTTAGTTATCTCTGCTCTCTCCAGGGTGGGTTGTGCCTTTTGGGGATGGCTTTTTTTTAATCCTTAACAAAAGGAATGATTCAGAGGGGACAGCGTTCTGCCTGAGACTGCCCTTTTGACAAGTGAATTCTGTTTCACCTCCACTTAAGGAGTTCACTCTGCAGGCTCTGAGCCCCACCCAGTATTGAACGGGACCTGAGATGCAGACGCCTGCCAGGAGCTTCTGCAAGGAAAGTGGTGGCTGCAGAGTGGCTCTGTGCTTTCCAAGATCACCGTAGCCCTCGACCTTCCTTTTTTCTATACCTAAAACTTCTGACTGGGATGTCCTGGGTTCTTCTTAGGACTTCATCTACTCCAGGGGCCCCAGCAACTCTGATGACAAACTTGGCTTGGTCCAATGGAATCAACTGCCTTGAAAGTATTTAGACTGATAAAGTATTTAGACTGCCTTGAAAGTATTTAGACTGATACCTCCCAGGCCATCAGAAAAAGTCACAGTGACAGAGGGATCTTAGGGGCCATCAGACACAGCTGTGGAAACTCAGGCGGGGAAAGAGGAAGTGGCCCTGTGCATTATCATAGCGAATATTCTCAGAGCCCTCACCATAGGCAGGAACCAGGTGAAGTTACTTTATACTCGTCGTCTCATTTAACCTTCACAGCAGCCCCAGGAGGAGGGTCCTACTATTGCCCCCATTTACACATGAGGAAAATGAACCTTAAGGGCAGAATCAGGACTGAAATCCAAGTCTGGTTCTGTCTGACACTAAGGCACATTTTTTTTAGGTACATTTTTCATACAGTAAAATGTATAGGTCACGTGTCCAGCTTGATGTCATGCATGGGTATGCACTACCTGTGTAAACACCACCCAGGACATTCCCAGCGTTCCATAAATGTCCTTGTGCCTTTTCCCAGTCAATTACCTGACTCCACACCCCTGATGTAACCACTCTTCCAGCTTCTGTCCCCATAGACAAGTTCAGAGGTCCTCAGCTAGAGGCTGCTTTGCTTCCCAGAGGACGTTTGATAATGTCTAGGAACATTTTGGTTGTCACAACTTGGGGGTACTACTGATAGCTAAAGACCAGGGATGCTGCTAAACATATTATAAGGTGCAAGACAGTCCCCACAGCAAAGAATTATCAGACCCAAAATATCAATAGTGTTGAGGTTGATATGCCCTGGGTCGGTCTGGCGCTCAGGTTGAATCACTCCATGACACTAACTGCTTTAGGGCACAGCCATGTCCAGGAAGATGGCCCTGTAATAACGTGAGCAGGGTCCTTTCTAGTACGCTAGTCATATGAGGTCTGTCCCAATCTGTGAGTGTTTGATCAAGAGGTCACATAAGAGGATGTGACACAGGACCTGGGACCAGGGTCTCTGCTTAGGATCCTGAGATGTGGCTGAGAAACTCAGGGACTATGTAAGAACCCTGCCAGAGGCAGCTTCCCCGTTCAGGCTGGGAGGAAAGGACCTCAGATGGCATCTGTGAGGCCAGGCTAGAAGGCCCTCCATTCCAGGGCTGACAATGGAGGACTCTGAACTCAGACTCCCAGTCCCCACTCACCAAGGGGCCAGGGTTGCTGTGGACGGCATCTTGGGATCAGCTTTCTGGACCACAGCAGCCACAACGTTCTGGATGATACCAGGCCAGGGGCTGGGTGGGGTGGCACAGGCATGAGGTTCTCCTGGAACCCCCTTCACTGATTCAGCAAGACCAGAAAGGAGAAATCTGAGTCAGGGCTTTCTGGGCCTTTGTTTTCTGGGGGAGAGAAGCGGGCCTGTGCTTCCCACAGGGGTATCAGCAGGGACAGAGCCAGGGCACGTTGCCAGTGTTCTAACAGCCTGGCGAGGCCAGGGATTCGGGCTGACCCCTGACCCTGCCCGGCCCTCCTGCCCAAGCTGATGGCTCAGCTCTCGCTCTGAAAAGAGGTGATTCAGCCCAAAGCAGGAGCTCTTGCTCTCTCGGTAGAGGATCAAAACTGACAAGAGGGTGATTAATGGAACCTGCCAGGCCTGGGGTAACAATGCCCCAAACCTCCCAGGGCTGACAAGCAGGTTCAGGCCAACGCCTCTTAGAGTAACAATGCCACAGATCCTCCAAAGCCCCAGTAACACAAACACGGAGTGGCCCATGACATTCTTCCCTTCGTGGGGTCAGGGCACAGCCCCTCCCTGCTTAGCGGGGACTTGTAATGCCCTGACACAGGACTGCCTTCCTCCAACCTGCAGTGAATCCCAGAGCCCTCTGGGAGGAAGCTGGGCAGACATCCAACCAGGGACCCATCTTTTTTTCCTATTTCCATCCTGGTCCTAATAGAAGAAGGAGAGAGCACTGGGGCTTAGGCACTGCTACCTCGTCTTAAGCTTTCTGCTTTGCTTTTTAGCAAAAACAACAACAACAAGAAACCCAATGACTGCAGTCTCCTCCCAGTAACGTTTCAAGGGAAGGAGCGGCAAAATTGCATTCATGAGTACCCCCTGCAAGCAAGGCTAGGCTTCACACGCTGTCACTGAGTCTCACAAAGGGAGAGGGTTTAAATCAGCCCCGTTTTACAGACGAGGCAGCCAAGGTTCAGGGAGGAAAAGTCACTTATCCAAGGACACCAAGAAGGCAAGATTTAGACCTGGCCTCTGGCCCTCTCTAACCTGATGACATCTCAGCAGCCTTGCTGTGAATTCAGATGTATGATCTCTGAATGTTCTTGAAACCCTTGTAATAAGGGTGAGTAATAAATAAGGGTGCTAGGAGCATCTTTGTTCTAATATTTAGTCTTTGAGCCCAGTTTCTGACATAGAACTTTTACTCCCTTAGAATCTCCTAGTGAAAGGAGCATCTTCTGTACTAATGAGGTGATTCTTGGCTGGGCTCCCGGAGGGAGGTTGCTCACCACAAAGACTTTCAGCCCACCCCATCCCTGGTCCTCTGGGAAGGGGAGAGGGGCCCGACACTGAGTTTGTAATTGACTATGGCTATGTGATGAAGCCTCCATACAAATCCTTGAACTATGAGGTTCAGAGAGCTTCCAGGTTGGTGAGCAAGAACACATCCGTGTCCCAGGAGGATGGTGCACCCCAGCTTCACAAGGACAGACGCTCCTGCTCTCAAGACACCTCTGCACCTCGCCTTGTGTATCTCTTCATCTGGCTGTTCATTTTGAGCCTTTAAAACACCCTTTGTCATAAATTGGCAACAATAAGTACACTGCTTTCCTGGGTTCTGCGAGCTGTGCTACCAAATTATCGAACCCGAGAAGCGGGTCATCAACCCCTTGTGGTGATTTATAGCCAAGTCAGACAGAAGTTGTGGGTCACCTGGGGACCTACTCTTTGCAATTGGCATCTGAAGTTGGCTGTGGGGGCAGCCTGGTGGGACTGAGCCCCTAATCTGTGGGGTCCATGCTAACTACAGTTAGTGTCAGAATAGCATTGACTTCTAGGACACCCAGTTGGTTTCAGAGGATGGTTTGGTGGGAGGTCACGGAACTGTTCTATGTTGAGCATAGGTATAGATAGGAAAAAGTAGGGTTTTTTTCTATATTCTCATTCTATATATGTTAAAAGATAATAAAAATAACACTAGCTAACATTTATTGAAGCCTGTGTTAAACACTCCGCAGACGTAATCTCATTCGGTCCTCAAAGCCACTCTACTGTTTATATTGTACCCTTTTCTCAGGTGAGAAAGCTGAGGCCCAGCAAGGTTAAACACGTTTCCCAAACTCGAAAGTGCAATTGTGTCCATGGTAGGCCCCTTTCAGGCCAGTGGGGGCACCATCGCCGTCCAAGCAAGGGTATCTTCTACGGCCTTTCCCTTTCTTGGGCCAACCTGTCAATCCAGGCCGGGATGGTGGACCGTCCTGCTTCCTGCCGTAGCTAGGCCTGAGCAGCTGATGGCCTGATGGAGCGGCCTGCCTGCTGTCTGTTCCTGGTCTGAGCTCCAAAGCTTGGGGGCCCGTGGGAGTGCTCATTCAGCACAAAACTGTTGTAGGAACTTTCTCATCCAACCCCCTCATGTCACCTGTGGGGAAACTGAGGCCCAGAATGCCAAGGCCCAGAATTCAGGAATAAGAGGTTCAGGAATAAGAGGGGAAAAATGCATGAATTTCCAGCCGCACCACCAGCCCATCGTGGGCCTTACATTGAAATGATTTCTAAGTTTCCTTCAGCAAGTCGCCTTTCTGAGTCTCTGATTCTCAAAGATTTGTCCACAGTCATTAGATTGTTTATCTGCAGAGGTGAGGCTTCAACCCTGTCACTCAGATTCTAATCTGGAATTCCTTGCTTGGATCAGGCACCTCTCTCCTTGGACTCCAAGGGACCCAGAATCCAGGACGACTGACCAACCTCAAAAAGGGTCTCAAGTCTCCTCCACAGGGAAGAGGCCTCTCTTGAAAGGCAACCCCTCCCCAGAGAGTCACCCCAGGCCCTCTGGGCAGCTCCCACTCCTCAGAGATGCCTGCTGGGCACAGCACCACTCAGAAGTCTTTCAAGGCTGAAGCTCAATGCCTTAGGCTCTTGCATTTCTACAGCACCCAACTTTTTAAAATCCTTTTTACACCACCACTGGTTTCTCAGATACCCAGTGAGCTCAGCAAGGGCTTTGGACAAGGTAGACCTGAGTTTCAATCCTCCATCCGCCACCGACTCGCTGTGTAATCTTGGGAAAGTCACTCAACCTCTCAGGGCCTCAGTAGTCACCACTGAAAAATGGGTACTGGATGAGTTAATATTCCAGGTTCCTCAAAGACCTGAGACACGGGAGGTGCTGGGCAGGCGGGAGGTTGCTACTGCCTCCCTTTTACAAATGAGGAAATGCAAGGTTAGCATTGCTCAGTGACCTGTCAAGATTCCTCTGAGCCCCCACCGGGCAGGGACACATTACTTTGCTTCCCTTCCCTTTCTGGTCCCTACAGTCAGCACGGCGCCCACAGCAAGCAGGCAAATGGGAGGAGGTGAATTTCCTAGTTTATTTCTCCCACGCCATATCAGGTTCCCTGAAGATGGGACCTTTGCTGAATATACCCGCAAATCCTGCTCGAGGCACAGGAAAGCTCAGGATAAATGTCTGAGATGCCGTTTCAGGGATATTTTGTCCCCTGGCTTTAGGTGAGGATTGGCAAAGGTGAGTGGTATCCAGTGGGGTCACCCCGGCTCCAATTCAGGAGAGCCACAGGTAGTAACAGAAAAAAAAAATTGCAGGAGAAAAGCTGTCTGCTGCTTATTTCCCCCTGTGCTGCCAGCTGCCCATGGAGGGACAGGTGACCAGGTGGTCAACAGGTGGGCACATGCCCAGCATACTGATGAATGTCTAAGGCAGGAAAAAGCAAAGGAGAAGCAAGTTCACACATTAAACGAGTATTTGTTTAGCACTCGCACTGAGAATTCAGCAGTGAAGACACTAAACACAGTCCCTGCTGTCACAGGCTCCCTTCCGAGGTCCCAGGACACAGATCATCTCATAGAGACCCTCAGGATCATCTTGTCCAGCCAGACTCCCAGGTGAAAAATGGGGAAACTGAAACCCAGAGAGAGGCAGGGGCCAGCCGCAGTCCTCAGGGAGATAGCGGCAAGCAAGTCTTATGCCTGGTCTAGGAAGCCCAGCCTGAGCAGAGGACACACCCAAGGCCCTAATCTCTGGTCGGAAAGCAGCCATCTCTCTGTGGGAAGAAGGGTGGGGCATCACCCACTGCCTGCTTCTCTGATTGGCTGGAAACCAAGCCTGACCTCAGCCCAGGGCAGTCAGAAGGTGCACCCTTTCTGCCCAGAGACTACTTAAAGGCTCAGCAGGGCATGAGCCATCCCTGGATGCGGGTGTCTCACTCCAGGGTCAGGCTGGGGATGAGACTTGGCAAGTTCCAAGGATTTCTCTGACAGCCCCTCCAGGCATCCCAGGAAAGCAGAAATAGGTACTTCAGGGAGATAGGAGATTTTCCTCCTACCCCCAAGCCAGAGTCTGGCCCAGAGAGAAGGCGTGCCGGACGCAGCCCATAGGCGAAGTCACCTTGCCTCTCTGCACCTTTCACAGAGGTTGTTAGTTTTGGAAACTAAAGGCTGAGAAAACCCTTTGCCGGCTGCTTGGAAGGCCTGAGACCTCTTGACAGAGGCCTGAAGGCCAGTGAGGCAGAAGCAGCAACCAGGCCACCAGCTTCCACTGCCAGGGACCGAAGAGAGGTGGGAAGGAGACTGACTGTTCCCAGGACGTGGGGGATCTGGCAGCTAATGGTTTGGGTGTCAGGGTGAACTTAAACCACAGCATGAGAGACTATGGTTAGGCGTGAGGACAATCTTTCTGACCTTAATGACTGTATGGCATTTGGCATGCTGCCCGCAGAGGTTAAGAAATGGGTTTCTGTCGGGTGCAGCAGTTCACTCCTATAATCTCAGCTACTCGGGAGGCTGAGGTAGGAGGATCACTTGAGGCCAGGAGCTGAGACCAGCCTGGGCAACAGAGCGAGACTTGGCCTCTTAAAAAAAAAAAAAAAGAAAAAAAGAAAAAAAAAAAAGACAGGTTTTAGATTTTTAGTTAGCATACCTCTTAAGAAGAGTGTTGCAGCTTCTGTCACGTCACGACTTAAAGGGCAAAGCGAGGGTCTGGAATCAGAGCGACCAGTCCCAGACCCAGCTTCACCATTTCCTGGCTTGTGACCTCATTCAGGTTACTAAACTTCTCCAGGCCTCAGTTTCCTCTTCTGAAACTGACGCTGAAGACTGATACTAACTTAAAGAGCTGTTTTAAGAGTTAATGAGGCGCCATCCCGGAATGCCCAACCCAGGGCCTGACATATATCATAGACACTCGCTAAATTCCGTTTCCTTCCTCCAGCCCCGGGGGAGTCTCGCCTGTGTGTGTTCTCAGGAGGCACATTCTTAATTAAATCTCCCCTGGAAAGAGCAGGCACCACTTTATCTCCAACCAGGGTTTGTGGGGAAGGGGCTTTGCACAACAAGACACATGGGGACCCTCTCAGAGGGCTTGACCCTTCCCCCAAAATATCAGATTCTCCAAAGAACAGAAGCACCTCCAATCTGCTCTTCCCAGTGAGACCGAGAAACCGGTTCTCCCTCCCCACCCCCAATCCTCACCCCAGGGCCTGAGTCAGCCCAGCCTCTGCACCCAGAGTTCTCTGCTTCCTCATTTTCGCCCTCTGTTAGGGATGATAAATCCAAGAGCTCAAAGAAAACAGCCTGAGACCAGAGGCCACAAACAATGTGTGCATGGATGCTACTGCTCTAGCAGGACTGCGGTGGAGTTGCCAGGGATGGGGAGCCGGAGCAGGATTTGGATTAAGGAGGGTAAGAGGGGTTGACGTTGCTTTCAACTTAATCTTGGGAAAATCTAGGAGGGCTTCCTGGAACTGGTGTCTTTCCCTCTGGGCAATATAAGTGCCTTTTGGGAGGAGGCATCAGCTTCAGTGGGGATGGGGGACAGCCTGCAGGGGGATCAAGTTGGGAACTGGCTTGTCCACTCTGGAGGTCAGTTATGCCTGGCTAGAAAGGAGGGGAGATTGGAGCAGCACATGTGGTGAGGGTCAGAAGCAAGCAGCAGGGTCCTGGCAGCAGGCTGTGAGAGGGCCTGGGGTCCTAGAACCAGCCCTGGTCTTGGAATCCTATGGATATAGGCCTAGACCCAGCCCTGCTGCTTATCACCCATCCACAAGGCCCGGGGCAAGTCATTTTTCTCTCTGCCTCCAGTGACCTCATCTCTAAGGTGGAAATAATAAATCCCGACCACCTACAATGGTGAGGATTAAATAAGCCCCCTGGGTGAGTGTGTGTGGCATCATGCCAGTCATGGGGTGGTGAACCAAGGCAATCAATGCAATCAGTCACTTGGTAAATATTCATAATTATAAGATGTGTCGAGTTCTGTGCTGGGTACACCAAACTGTTCTTAGGGAACCTTCCCACCTTCACTTCCCTGGTCACCCCATGGTGACCCAGAAGAGCAAATCACCTGAGTAGCACTATGTTTGCCCCAGCCACCAGTGCCCTGGGTACCCAGAAGAATTGTGGCCATGCAGGGAAGAGACCAAAGTAGGGGGAGATGTCACCACGTGGACCCTGGGTCTCCTCAGAGGTCAGAGGCCAACCAGGACCCCATCAACAAAAAATGGATATACTACCAAGAGATATTTGCAAAAGGAAAAGTAATTCTTTATTGCATGAACAGACACCATACAAATGAGCTTGTTACACAACGCAGCTGCTTCTGCACCTCCTTGCTCTAAAGAAGGCGGGGAGAGGTAGAGGGGGAACAGAGCGCATGCAAAGCCCTGAAATAAAAGACCGAGGGACCCTTTTCAGCTCTCTGAAGGCGGGGACTGGAGTTTGCACGTTGAGGCCCCCTGGCCAGTCCTCCACTTGGCCTGATGAGAGTGGGGAGTGGCAAGGGATGTTTCTCCTGCAATGGGCACTTAGATTTCTCTCTTGCGGGAAGAAACCACCTTTCCATCCACTGACTCCTCTACGTTGATGCGGAAATTGCTGCTGCTACCACCACCTCCAGAAGAGGCTAGAGAGAGAAGGAGCAGGCTTTAGAGTGGGGGAACCTCCCCTCTCTCCCAAGGTGGCCAGGACCTTGGCGAGGCTCTGGGAAAACTAGACAGCAGCCCTGAGAATGGCCACTGGCCAATCCCTCAAGAGCTGCCAGAGATCTGGTGTTGAATTGCTCATCACAGAGACAGGCAGTGGCAATGGCAGGTATGCCCAGCAGGGACAACAATGTCAGGGCTTTTCAAGCTGCACGTGAAGGGGGATGAATTGTGGGCATCTTATTGGAAGTGTATGAAGATGGGGCCTGGGGAGAGACAGGCCCTGAACGAAGCCTACTCAACCCGGAAGTTTCTCAATAAATCACCAGCCCCAATCTCACCTGGGGCTGACAGGAGGTCCCACCGGGGAAGAGGCATCTAATGGAACGGGAATGTTCCCACCTAATGGGATGTTTGGGCTCTTTTTCCTTCCTCCCTATTCCAAAGGGAGTGGTGGCTTCAACATCTCCCCTCCCCACCCCATACCAGAGGAGTGAGGCCCTTCCTACCTTCCCTGATGCCAATGTCAGCCATCCTGCAAGAAAGAAAGAAGCTGATTTAAGCAAAGGGCACAAGCTCAGGTGTCTCTAAGGGAAGCTCATGTAGATGCTATGCAGTCCTCTTCAGACCCTACACCACCGCCACCCACACACCTGACCCCTCTAGAGGTGGGACATCCTGCTAACGCATCCAGGCCTGCTACCCCCAAGTAGACAGAATCTTTTTTTTGTTTTGTTTTGTTTTGTTTGTTTTTCGGGGGTTTTTTGTTTTGTTTTGTTTTGTTTTTGAGACGGAGTCTTGCTCTGTTGCCCAGGCTGGAGTGCAATGGCACGATCTCGGCTCACTAAAACCTCTGCCTCCCGTGTTCAAGTGATTCTTGTGCCTCAGCCTCCCCAGTAGCTGGGATTACAGGCACCCGCCACCACGCCTGGCTAATTTTTGTATTTTTAGTAGAGATTGGGTTTCACCATATTGGCTATGCTGGTCTCTAACTCCTGACCTCAAGTGATCCACCCACCTCAGACCCCCAAAAGTGCTGGGATTACAGGTGTGAGCCACCGAGCCCTGTCCAAATTGTGAACTACAAGAATACCCATCTATTTCATGCAGAGAATGGAATGAGCACTAGATCTTCACTACCACTAGCCCAGCCTCTATCATTTACAGAAGAAACATGGATCCAGAGAGAGGAAGTGACCTGCCCCAGGTAACAGCCAAGGACCAGAGTGCAGAGTCCAGATCCTCCCTCCTTGCTCAGTTCTCTTTTCACAGCCCCTCAAGGCTGCTTAGGGACATCCTGCCATTCCCTTAGGATGACCATGCTCCGCAGCCACAAGCAGCCCTCATCACTCCTGCCCCGGTGCCCAGGCGCCTACTTGGCATCCTGGCCCTCCAGCAGGCTGCGGTAGGTGGCAATCTCCTGCTCCAGCCGCGTCTTTATGTCAAGCAGCATCTTGTACTCCTGGTTCTGAGCCTCCATCTCGCATCGGAGCTCACTCAGCTGGGCCTCCAGGCCACCGATGAGCCCCTGGATCTGCTGCAGCTGCGTGGCATAGCGGCACTCTGTCTCAGCCAGCGAGTTCTCCAGCCCAGCTTTCTGGAGGAGTGACAGATGCATAGACACATCAGACTAGAAAGGAAGCCACTGAGGGCAAGCGGGGAGGGGGCACTGAATGGAGTTCAGGGAACCACCTCTTGAGGGGGCTTGAGAACTCCAAGGCTTAACTAGCCAGGAAGGGTGGGAGCTTCTACCACCCGAGAGGCTGGGATGAGGCGAGGGTGGCTGTACCATGCTGAGCTGGGACTGAAGCTCTATCTCCAGCTCCTGCATCGTGCGTCTCAGGTCTGTGATCTCCGTCTTGCTGGTCTGGATCATTTCTGTGTTGGAGGCCACCTCTTTGTTCAGCTCCTCAGTCTGCAGATCATGCACAAGAGAAGTGAGTCCCGGGGCCTCCTCGGAGACTCAGGGAGCTGGGGCAGGCAGGGCAGGGCAGGAGATCAGGCCCACCTTGCTGAAGAACCAGGCCTCAGCATCCCGGCGGTTCTTCTCCGCCATGGCCTCGTACTGCTCCCTCATCTCTGCCAGCACGCGGGTCAGGTCCACGCCCGGTGCTGCGTCCATCTCCACATTGACCTGGCCGGCCAGCTGGCTGCCGAACTCCTTCATCTCCTGCAGGGTGGGAGGGGCCCATTTAGAGACGGAGAGCAGAAGAGAAACCTGAGTCTGGGGTCCCACATGCCAATCCTGGCTCTGCCCCTAACGCACCCCAACCGATGTTCCCCATTGCACATGAAGAGGTTCGGTCACATGGACCCCTCAACTCTGAGGAGCTCTCTGCTGCTCTAGGTCCTACCAAAGGGAGGACCCCGAGACTGTAGGGCCCTGATGTGAGCTCACAAAGCCAATGAGGAAGTCAGTCATTCGTACTGGCCACCTGGCCCGGCTGTGGGTCTGGGCTACCACAGGTCAGTGCCCCTTCCTCTCCATGAGGACACCTGGTTTTGGGGTTTGGGGGTGTTTCTGAACCACTAAGCCCCAGGCCAACGATGAGGAAGTACCAGCAGCCCCACTCTGCCTCCCACCGACTTAATCTCGCGAAAATCTGGGAGGGCTTCCTGGAGCCGCTGTCTTTCCCTCTGGGCAATTTAAGTGCGTTTTGGGAAGAAGTTCCCCACCTCTCTCAGGTTCAAGGGTGATGGGGGCCAGCTCTCACCTCCTCGTGGTTCTTCTTCAGGTAGGCCAGCTCCTCATTCAGGCCCTCGATCTGCATCTCCAGGTCAGTCTTGGCCAGGGTCAGCTCATCCAGGACTCGGCGCAGGCCGTTGATGTCAGCCTCGACGCTCTGGCGCAGGGCCAGCTCGTTCTCATACCTGAGGAGAGAGAGGGAGGCCAAAGAAGGAAGTGGGAGGGGTCTTGGCTGCCTGAGTCAGACCCAGGAGAAGGCCAAGTAAAGTGGGCAACGCAGGAAGAGGAGAGGGAGGGGGGAGCGCACTTGAGCCTGAAGTCGTCTGCAGCCAGCCTGGCGTTGTCGATCTCCAGGATGACCCGGGAGTTGTCGATGGTGGTGGCCGTGATCTGCAGGAGACAGAGTTGGTGCCTAGAGGACTCCTCTCTCTCCCTTGCTGCTCTCCACTCTGCACCCAAGGCCAGCCCCTCACTGACAATCACCCCTCTGACACCACCAACAAAAATCTGTAGGGCCTCTGGGGTGGGCAGAGTCCAGCCGCATCTTGAGTGTCCACTTCTGGTTTTGTCCCATACCAGCCTCCTTGAGACACCTGAGGAGTTGCCCTCCTTGTCTCCAGGGCACGAAAGACCAAGGAGGCAGTACTGCCTGTGGGAATTGGTTGCCCAGAAGAGTGGTGGAGTGGGGTGTGGTCAGCTCTGACAATAGCTCTCTCAGAGACACTCCACCAGCCCCCCTGTGGACAGCTCATGGTCACTGCCTCCTGCACATCTTGGACACAGCCATGGATCTACAGAACATTCCAGCCAGTAGCAACCTGGAGGGCAGCTAAAGAAGGCCTTTTACAAATGAAGAACCCAGTCTCAGGGAGTAAAAAGGTGAGTGAGTGGGTGACAGAATGTGTAATGAGTTCCCAGGTCTCCTAAGACCCAACAGTACTTTTGGCACAAAAGGCCTCTTTATAGGAAAAGACAAGAGGTTCTAGCATCTGGGACTCATGAGGCCACACTCCAATCCCATTCTTGCCAAAGAGGTGAAGGAATACTTTATGCAGAAGCCTGCAGGGTGCATGAGGTAGGGAAGGCGAGCTGCTCTTTTTTTTAATTATTGTTTTTTTCCATTAGATACAGGTTCTCACTCTGTCACCTAGGCCGGAGTACAGTGGCACAGTCATTAGCTCACTGCAGCCTCTAACTCCTGAACACGAGCAGTCCTATCACCTTGGCCCCCCAAAGCACTGGGATTACAGGTGTGAGCTACTGCCCCTGGCTCTTTATAATTGCCCCCACCTGTGCCCCTGTTGGTCCTAACCAGATTCCCAAGACCCCTCCCTTCCATCCCCAGCACCACCAAGTTGAGAAGATGTGCACTAGCCTCTGCACCTGGACAGCAGGTGCATTCCAAATTTGCTGAGGTTACACACCAGACAGTCGTTGCCTGGGCAGGAAAGGATTTCCTCGAGTCAGCAGTAACACTGACATTAGAGCCACATACAGGGTACCAGCCACCTGCTCCCCTCTCTTTGACATCTGAGGACTCACCTTGTCCCGGAGCTCTTCAGTGGTCTTGAAGTATTGGCTGTAGTCGCGTTCCGGGCTGGTCGGGGCCTGCTTCTGGTACCAGTCACGGATCTTCACCTCCAGGTCAGCATTGGCCTCTTCTAGGGCACGTACCTTGTCCAGGTAGGAGGCCAGGCGTCATTGAGGTTCTGCATGGTAATTTTCTCATTGCCAGAGAGGAGACCACCATCGCCACCACCAAAGCCACCACCAAAACCCCCACCAATGCCCCCTCCAAAGCCTCCACCAAAAGCACTGCCAGCCCCTCCACCAAAGCCACAGACCCTCATGCCACCCCCGTAGCCCCCTCCTGACCCTGAAGACACAAACCTAGCAGAAGAAGCTGAGATATTTCGGCTTCCACCTCCCCCATAGAGACTACCCCCACCAAAGCCACCTCCCCCAGCCAGAAGGGAACCCCCTCGGGTAGAGCCACCCCCAAAAGTGGAGGAAGAAGTTTGCAGAAATGTGGTGGTCATCGTCAGGTAGCTGGAGCCCGTGAGTTCTCAGCAAACCCAAGAGACGCTGGCAGGAGGTACCAGGCCAGGCTGCACTCTGGGGCTCCTTATATTCCCCTCAGAGGGTGCTGTGGGACCTCGTCTCCTCCCCCAAAGCAAAGCCAACTCCTTCTGCCTTCCTGACAAACACAGCTGCCTGCACACCTTGAGTGGCTCGTGTGAAGTTTTTCTCTTCTATTTTTTTTAATGCAACAAAAGAGATGATTCAGAATTAATAGTGTTTTCCCCGGGGCACGGTTTTAACACTTGGATTACAGGTTCATCTCTCCATGCCAGAAGAGAGCAGCAGGGAGTGAACTCTCATCACAGCACAGCTACCAAAGCCTCTAGCTGAACTGAGAGCAGCTCAAGCCACTGTGCCCTCAGCTGGACTTCTCCACTGCCCCGAGCCCTGAGCCTCTGCCCAAGGGGACAGCTCTGTGTTCTCGGTTTGGGAGTCTACTTCTTGATCATTACACTGTGTTATCCAACTCAAAACCCTGTGAGTGAGTGAGAGACTGCAGGGCTCAGGGGGAGTGGAGGCCTCTGGGGATGGGAATGCAGGACCCCCAGTTGGAGGACAGGAGCCAGGGACCTTGAGTAGTGTTCCAGCTGAGGTGACCAGAGGAGCCAGCATCCATCCCTTCCCTGGTGCTGCAGATGGACTCCCCTCCTCCCACCTCTACTCCCCTCCTGCCAGCCTCCAGCCTATGTCCCTGGCACCCTCACAAAAGCCCAGCAGGCTCGGGGCTGACAAGGGGATGACTGATGATCCCGACACCTGCCAACTGCATAGCGCTGAACCTTTGCTCGCTTCTGGGATGTGTTGGGGCAGACCTCCGCTGATAAGGCTGGGGCAAGTTCCAAGCAGCATGTTGCTGCTTAGCAGGGCCAGATTAGCCCCCATCTGTCCTGTCAAGTGCTGGCTGGGGAGGGGCCGCTGCAGAAGGCTCTATGTGCCTGAGTGCTGTGGAAGGGAAGAGATGGGAGATTGGCGGGCAGGCTGGAAGACACTGGAGATCTTGAAGACCAAGGCATCACTTCACAAAGATGGGGAGTTGAACACTCAGGAGAGCCCTTTTCTCTGCCACCGGCTCAGGGACACCTTTCCAGGGACAACTGACACCTGTGGGCAGTGCCTCTTGGAGGTGTGGCCCGGCCCTCCGGACCTGGCCCCAGGGCTTACAGAAACTCAGGAAGAGGATTCCTAGCCCAGGTTGCAGCATGGTGAAGTGGACAGGGCTCCGGAGTCCCTCAGGCCTGGGGTTTAAATCCTGGCTCTATCAATTACCATGGTAAGACTGTGAGGCCCGGGTTCAAATCCTGACTCTACCAATTACCACGGTGAGACTGTGGACATTTACCTTTTTAAGTCTGCATTTCCCTGTGGCGGGGGCACTCTCAACTCTCACTTCCAGGGAAGCCGTGCGGCCCAACAGTCACCATCCTGCCTCCTCCTGGATCCCCACCCAGGTGCCAGACATGCAAGGGCCAGGGTGCATGACCAGCACCTGGGCCTGAGTGCCCTCACCAGGAGGGGCTTTGTCATTGGGCATCAGAACATGCCCTGTGAGCCTCAGCATGTTCTTCGGCTCAGCGGCATCGCTCTGCCATAGCCAGCGCCCGTGGGGCAACGCAGGGTGTTCTTAGGTTCTTCTTTTGCTGTAATAGCATAATCCTTTACTTCTACCCTGCACTTTGTGATTCACAAAGGACTTTTGCTTCCATCGCCTCTTCTCATCCTCCCAACAGAGGGTGACCCCCACCCAAGATTCAGAAAGAACGAAATTGAAACTTGGAGAAGTGAAGCAACTTGTGCCAGGTGGCACCAGTGGTAAGGGGCAAAGCCAGGACTCAAACAGGTCCTCACACCCTCAACCAAACAGGGCACGGGAAAAAGAGTCCTTCCTGCAGACTCCACATTCCTGCATCTGAGCTGGGCTGGCAAGGGGAACTGCCAGCCAGCAAGGCTGGGGGTGGGTTCCTTCTCGCCCAGCTCCACAGTGAGCCTGGCCTCCAGTGCTGGGCACACACAGTGTGGTATTGTCTCATGGTGGGAGGGTATTTTCTTTTCCTCCGAAAGAAAAATAATCAAACTCAGATCATCCAGAGCTCATTAAAAGCCTCTGCAGACATTGTGGCCCCAGCAATTAACACAAGAACAATTACTGGCCCATCACCCCGGGGTGAGGAAGGGCTGGACCCCAGCCAGATCCCCTTCTGCACCTGACTCTCCTCCAGCAGCCCCGCGAGGTGGCTTTCCCTACACTCACAGGCCCGGGCCAGGGGCGGCAGCTCACACACAAACCCCTGGTTTCAGTCCAAACCGCTACCGTGGGCTCCAGATCTGGGTGGGGCCCGGGGCCTCTTCATTAGCCCAGGTGGGATGGCCTTGCGAGGATAAAGCTCTGTCTGGCCCCAGCCCAGGCTGTAGCCCCGGGCCCTGCCCCAGGCAGCCTGCCCAGGATGCTGTGCCAGTTTCTGATCTTTGCCCACTGCAGCCAGATGGGGCCGTCTGTGGAGTCAGCCGTTTCTCCTTGGAATGAGGCAGTGCAGCCCGGTGGAAAGAGAATCAACGTCTCTGAGCCTGGTTCCTGATTTAAACTGGGGCTGTTAACAGACTCCGCCAGCCTCAGGGCCATAGTGAGCATTTGAGGGCACAAAGAGAAGGAAGTCTTCATCAACCTTAGAACCCTCCCACACCTCCCCTGTTCCTCAGGGAAATGCCACGGACCGAGGGCGTGACCTGGAGCCCAGAGACATACCTTTAAACCGCTCTTTTCCGGTTTACCAGGTGGGTGGCTTTGGGTAATGACCCTCCTCTCCCTGATCCTCAGTCTACCAATCAGGAAAATGGGAATAACTCCAGCCCAGCCTGACTCTCAGATGGAGCAAGATGACTCACAGGAAATGCTCAACAGACTGAAGTGGCCACAATGACCAGGAGGTAGAGGCGCTCCCCCCAACTCCCCCACTCCCCTCTCTCTCCTATCCCAGGTCTCCAGTCCAGCCCCACCCCGCACAGTGCACACACAAAGGAAGGCTTCATTCCTGACACTCGGGCCTGAGACCTGACAGTCACCTGCCCCACCTATGTGGGCCCAGACCCCGCCCCACAGCCACATTCCAGGGGCCCCTGAGGCAGAGGGAAGGTTTCAGCTATGACAAGGGAGGCTTTCATGGGCAGGGACAGGTGCTTCTGGGCAGTCCCAGCTGGGGGTGCAGCCAGGCCTCTCCCTCTAACTCCAAGGCTTCCTGAGAAGTTAAGTGGGGGGTGGGGGTTTGTGGGTGCTGGAGGCCAGAACAGGACAGCTGGGGAGGGGGCAGAAGGGGGTCCCAGTCCAGGCTACAGCAGGGGGGCTCTGGGGTTACATGTTCATAATCAACCTGAGACCCACAGGAAATGGAGGAAACAGCTCCTCCTTCGGGCCATGGCCATGATGGGGTCTCCGGTCTCCTTAGCAGGGTGCTGAGTACATTTGGCAGCATGGGGTGTGGAACTAATATCCCTCACTTGTCCCCGTTACTCACAGGATTGGGCCTGCAGCCCTCACCTCTCCACCAGGAAGAAGTGGGACTTCTTTTGGGGCCTCTTCCTTACCTTGAATTGGCCTCAGTTCTTGGCAGCTGAACTGTAAACCACAGGAGCAGGGCCATACCCACCCAAGGGCAGAGTTGTACCAGGAAGCTGGGACTTCGTTCTATTGCTGGCCCAGGGCAGGCCCCAGGCAAGCCAAGTTGGGGGTCTCTTTGGGAGGTCTGGGTCACTGCTGGGTCCCATTCCAGGCTCTGGGCCCAGGTATGGGCTGGTGGGCATTAAAGGGCTTATGCAGGGCTGCCCCAAAAATGGGTGAATGTGTTAGTGCATGCACACACACAACACACACTGACAGGTACAGCCTCCCCAGCCTTGCTCCAAGCAGGATGCCTGGCCCCAAATCCCGTTTCGGTGAGGTGGAGAAATGTGTCAGGAGGAACTGCCCCTAGGGATCCCCAGCCTGAGCCTTCCTATGGAGCGAGACTGGAATGTCAGCAAGATGGGCACCAGGGGCATCAACTCCAGGAGACCACCTGGCTGGGGATGGCACCATGGGCTAAGAATCAGGTAACTTAGGTTCTAGTTCTGGCTCTACCATGTAGTCACTGTGTGGCCTTGGACAAGTTACTGAACCTCTCTGAGCCTATTTCCTGATCTATAACATGCAGCTCACACTACCTTTTAGGGCTGTTTTTTATTCAATGGCACATAGTATGTGTTCAATAAATTTCACACAGATACCTCAACCCCCCGGGGAGTAGAAAGAAAACTAAATCTGGAAGCAAAAACAATTTCAAATCCCACCTTTGCCATGCGTTAGAGTAGCTACATATAGAACAAACCACTTCACCTCTCTGAGCCTTAGTTTACCTCTGTAAAAAGGAAGCAACGCTTATTTCACAAGGTTATTTTAAGGAACAGGTTGAATAAATGAAGCCTTCTGCTTCTGCAAACAGGAATTACCATTACAGGCAAAGTATGTGAGTATCCTCCCCCCGCTTTCCTGGGACAGAGTGAACTTTGGTTCAAATAAAACCTAAACACGGCCAAGGCCTAACCCATTTCTCCATGGGCTGAAATAACAAATCGAACATCCTTCCTCCCTTGGACAATAAAATTTTATTGGAAGGTCAGGGGAAGAGCCAGGGGTAAGGGTCCCTTCCTTCCCATCCCCTTACCCAGGAGACACCCTCCGAAGGACAGCAGAAGCCCCCAGAGCCTGCTGCCTCAGAGGACCTTGGAGGCGGACAGGTTGTTGTAGTGATCTTCCTGGCCCTCGAGCAGGCTGCGGTAGGTGGCAATCTCCTGCTCCAGCCGCGACTTGATGTCCATGAGCCGCTGGTACTCCTGATTCTGCCGCTCACTATCAGCTCGCACATCACCCAGCTGGGCTTCAACACCACTGATCAGTGCCTGGATATGCGCCAGCTGGGCTCCAAAGCGCGCCTCGGTTTCTGCCAGTGTGTCTTCCAAAGCAGCTTTCTGAGGGTGGGGGGGGGGGTGACTCAGCAGAGCCTGGTTACCAGACAGGGCGTGGGCACAGCCACCAGCCAGGTTGCCCTAGGCTGTAAGCGCATAAGTGTGCATTGCACAGGGAAGCAGGGGGACACATACCATGCTCAGCTGGGACTGCAGCTCAATCTCAAGACCCTGGAGGGTGCGCCGCAGGTCAGTGACCTCGGACCTGCTTATCTGGAGCTGCTCCGTGTGGCCAGCCACCTCCCGGTTCAATTCTTCAGTCTGCATAGAGAGGAGGAAGAGGAAATAAGCACTGAGGCAGACCTTCACGTAGGGAACACGAAGCCCTCCCCTTGCCAACCCCCAAAGGGTGCCTGCTTCCCTCTGCGTACCCGGCTGGTGAACCAGGCTTCAGCATCCTTCCGGTTCTGCTCGGCCATGACCTCGTATTGGCTTCGCATGTCACTCAGGATCTTGGCGAGATCAGTGCCCGGAGCCGAATCCACCTCCACACTGACCTGGCCTCCCACTTGGCCCCTCAGCACACTGATTTCCTGAAAAGATACAGCAGAGATGGGCATGTCAGGGCCCAGACCCCGCTGGGCCTGGCCCAGGTCACTTCCCCACCCTCCCACTTGGCCCCTCAGCACACTGATTTCCTGAAAAGATATAGCAGAGATGGGCATGTCAGGGCCCAGACCCCGCTGGGCCTGGCCCAGGTCACTTCCCCACCTTTCAGGCCAAAGGGGCTTAGTTTTCAGGTACAGACCTAGTAACTAGCACTGGGGGACAGACTGGGTCATCACTGATTCCTCTTGGAACCCTGGGATCCATAATCCCACACCCAGGGCCATGGTGAGGGTGCACCAAGTGTTACCATGGTCAGAGAATACAGAATAAAAGAGTCTTCAGCCCTGGGAGGTTAGGGAAGGATGGAAGAAAGACCCAGCTTGAAACCCACCTCCTCATGGTTCTTCTTCAGGTAGGCCAGCTCTTCCTTCAGGCCTTCAATCTGCATCTCCAGGTCAGTCCTGGCCAGGGTCAGCTCATCCAGCACCCTGCGCAGGCCGTTGATGTCGGCCTCCACGCTCATACGCAGAGCTTGCTCGGTCTCAAACCTTTCAAAGGAAATAGTTGCAGCCAGGCAGAGCTTCCCCGGCATCTCTGAAGACTTCCCTACCTCCCCAGATTTCAGGAGTCCATAAGGGGTTAGCTTCAGGCCAGCTAGGCTAGGTGAGGGCAGATTCCAAAGCCTCCAACCCCTACCCAGGTCCCGGCTTCTGCAGCACCCAGGGCAGAGACACTCACTTGGTTCGGAAGTCATCTGCAGCCAGACGGGCATTGTCGATCTGCAGGACAATCCTGGAGTTCTCAATGGTGGCACCAAGAATCTGGAAGACAGAGGCAGAGGTTGGCACCAGTTCAACACACAGGCACTGCCCACTTGCTTTCTTCCCAGAAGAGAGAGGGGAGCAAATGAATATACCCCAGCTCCCTAGAGACCAAAACCCTAGCCAACATCTGCCGCCCATTTGCCCACTCTCTGGGAGGCCTTGGAAATAGTCCATGCCCAGGAGCTAGGGCAGGAGGAAACACTGGAGCCAGGGGGGCATGGGCGGGGGAGGGCAGGAAGGCAAGCCTGGGGAGGAAATCTCTGAGACCTGTGTGCAATGAAACTCTAAATGGCCTGAAGAAGGTCTATAAACCAGATGCGGGGGAGATCTTATCTATACCTGTCCCCCCTACACTCCCCTCCAACTACGCAAAGCACATTTTGCCCCCAGGGAAGAGAATCCCATTTGTTGAGTATCTATTATGTGCCAGGCACTTTGTATCTCATCTTTTATAGCTTCTGGAACCTCACTGCTAGGTCAGCGTGTACTCCTATCTTACAGAGGTGGAAACTATAAAGTTTAGGATGATGCCTCATCCAAATTCACCCCAACCTGAGGTCTTTCTGACCTAAGGGGCGCATTCACAACAGCCAGCTTATATTGATTAAGGTAATTGGGTTCTGTTTTTTCAAAGAGCAGGCCATCACTCATTAGTCAATGCACCAGGTGGTGATTGTATAGTTTTTCTGTTTGTTTCTTTGTTTGTTTGTTTGAGAGTCTCGCTCTGTTGCCCAGGCTGGAGTGCAATGGCGCGATCTCGGCTCACTGCAAGCTCCACCTCCCGGGTTCACGCCATTCTCCTGCCTCAGCCTCCCGAGTAGCTGGGACTACAGGCGCCACCATGCCCAGCTAACTTTTTTGTATTTTTAGTAGAGACGGGGTTTCACCATGTTAGCCAAGATGGTCTCGATCTGCTGACCTCGTGATCTGCCCACCTCGGCCTCCCAAAGTGCTGGGATTACAGGCGTGAGCCACCACGCTCAGCCGATTGTGTAGTTTTTTTAATGCAACAAAATAGGTTATAAAATATCAGAGGGGATTTCCCATAGTATGGTGAGAATTGTTTCACCCATTCATGTGTGTGTGTTTGCACACACACACAGAGGTGAGAAAAAGAACGCGTAAGGGGGCATAGTAAAATGTACTTATTGTCCCAATTTTTTTTGTTGTTGTTTTTGTTTTTTGAAGACAGGGTCTCATTCTGTTGCCCCAGGCTGGAGTGCAGTGGCACTGATCACGTACGGCTCACTGCAAGGCACACGCCACCGTACCCGGCTTTTTTTTTTTTTTTTTTTTTTGAGACAGAGTCTCGCTCTGTCACCCAGACTGAAGTGCAATCGTGCAATCTCGGCTCACTGTAGGCTCTGCCTCCTGGGTTCCAGCGATTCTCCTGCCTCAGCCTCCCGGGTAGCTGGGATTACTGGCATGCACCACCACGCCCAGCTAATTTTTGTATTTTTAGTAGAGACAGGATTTCACCATGTTTGCCAGGCTGGTCTAGAACTCCTGGGCTCAAGCAATCCCCCCACCTTGGCCTCTCAAAGTGCTGGGGTTACAGGCGTGAGCCACAGTGCCTAACCCCTGTAGGTCACAATTTTAAAATTGTGTAATTTTAAATTTTAATTTAAAATTTTAAATTGTGTAATTTTAAATTTTAATTTTAAATTGTGTAATTTTAAATTTTAATTTAACATTTTAAATTGTGTGATTTTAAATTGAAACTGCATGTGTAAAGCACTGTTTTTGTTGGCTGTTGACATCTCTAGCGCTTCCTCCTGTTCTGTAGGTCTGGGTCTATGCCACGAGTACAGCACTGGAAAATATTTTGGGGATCTGTGTGTTGGGGGACCCAGCGTGTGCGGCTGTAAATGTTCCATGGCTTCTGATACATTTCTTCACGACCCGATAAATTTCTCCTTCCCTGCGGGTGGAGACCAAGCCCTACCCCTCAGGCCCCTTAGGGTTCCCCTGTAAGAGCCTGTGACGCAGATCCGTTCTTTCTCCCACAGGGAGCTGCCGCTGTACCGGGTCCTCCCGAGCAGAGGTTTACCAAGCCTCCCTCCTTTACCCCGCCCAGGGGCCACGACCGGCTCTCCCATTCTTCCTAAAGGAACGGGCCCCAGGGCCGGAGAGTGGGAGGAGGCCAAAGCCTGAGAGGGATGAACACCAGACCCTTCCGGCCAGAGAAACGGAATGCAGGAGGCCCCATGCTGCGGTGGTAGGGGGGCAAGACTGGCCCCGGGTGGACCAGATCACCAAAGCTAAACTCTCGCATCTTCCTGCGGCAGCGCGGCCCCTGGCCTAGACCTCTGGGCACTCTACAGCCGGGTCCCATCTTCTCCCCACTCTTCAGGCCTCGCTGACCCGCGCCCCTTCTTCCTCCCGGCGCTCAGACCTTGCCCCCGCCGCCTCCGGAGGCCCCACCTACTTACCTGCCCTGCCCAGTTCCCTCCCCTTTCCACCACCCCGGCCTCTGCATCCAGCCCCGAGGTCCTGTCCCGCACATCTCCTGTCCCCCTTTACTCGGCCCCACCTGTGGACCCTCCCACGTCCTAACGGACTCCCGCCAGCCGCCCCTCCTGGAACCTCGCCCGGCCCGCGGGGCTGGGTTTCCGCGGCAGGTGCACTGCACTTCCCGCGGTCGGGCCTCCGCCCACCTTGTCCCGCAGGTCCTGGATGGTGGTGTAGTAGTGGCTGTAGTCGCGGGAGGGCCCGGGCCCCTGCTTCTGGTACCAGTCGCGGATTTTCACCTCCAGCTCGCCGTTGGCCGCCTCCAGGGCGCGCACCTTGTCCAGGTAGGAGGCCAGGCGGTCGTTGAGGTTCTGCATGGTGAGCTTCTCGTTGCCCGCCAGCAGCCCGTCGGACGCGGCCAGGACGCCGCCGTAGCCGCCGCCGTAGCCCCCGGAGGAGGACGAAGACACGAAGCGGGCAGAGGACACGGACACACCGCGGCCGCCGGAGCCCCCGTGCATGCTGGGCGCGCGAAAGGCGACCCCCGGCCCAAAACGCACGGAGCCGCCGCCCAGGCCTCCGAAGGACGACGTGGCCGACGACTGGCGATAACTGTAGGAAGTCATGGCGAGGCGGAGCACGGACGGAGCGACCCTGGTCCCAGACGCTGCGATTCGCGGAAAGAGCGGAGAGGCTCTCACCTGGCGCCTTTTATGCCCGGGGCCGGTGGAGGGGGGAAGGGAGGAATGGTGTCAGGGGCGGATATCTGAGCCCTGAGGAATTTGCAGCCTCCTGAGAGCAAATATGGGCGCTCTCCCCATTGGTCAATTCCCTCCCCTCCCAGAGACCAGAGGCCCCTGCCCTCCAGAGCTGCCCCGCCCCGGTCCGCGCAGAAGCTCCGACCCACACCGCGCCCCCACTCTCGCTCTGCAGACCCTCTTCTGGACTTTCCCCCATCAGGGACGTACTTAGACACCCCTGTCCCTGGAAGCCACGTTCTGACCCTTTTAGATCACCCAGAGTTTGACACCACTGGGCATTACAGTCCCTCTGGGGTCATATTCCTGCACACCCCCGACCCAGTGATTTTGTTCTTGCTTTTTTTGGAGACAGAGTCTCTCTCTGTAGCCCAGGCTGGAGTGCAGTGATGTGATCTCGGCTCACTGCAGCCTCCACCTCCCGGGTTCAAGCGATTCTCCTGCCTCAGCCTCCACCTCCCGGGTTCAAGCGATTCTCCTGCCTCAGCCTCCCGAGTAGCTGGGATTACAGGAGCGCGCCATCACGACCAGCTAATTTTTGTATTTTCAGTAGAGACAGGGTTTTACTATGTTGACCAGGTTGGTCTCAAACTCCTGACCTCAAGTGATCCACCCGCCTCGGCTGCCCAAAGTGCTGGGATTACAGGCGTGGGATTACAGGCGTGCCCAGCCCCAGTGAATAACCATTCAGAGTACTCCCTGTTAAAAGCCCCTTGCTTGCGATCCTAACCAGCCCACCCCCGCCCCCACAAAGTGCATTCACAGATTCCCGCCCTCCACTGGAGATTACAGCCTCTCAGAACCGCTTCTTAGGAACACCCATGCCCAACTCCCCTTTAGTCCCCTCTGACAAAAGCACAGTTTCCGGATGAGGGCACTTTGAGCTGCATGAACCCAGCCCTCCCAAGACAAAGCTGCCTCACCCTGCTGTTGCTATTCAGTGCCCCAGGTGACAACAGACTCCTGAGAACAGCTGCAGGGAGCAGTTCTGGCAGCTGGCACCTTTGCAACACCAGGCTCCAGCCTGACCCCCACTCTGGAACTCTCAAAGCCCACTCGTCCCTGGCCACCAGGATAATCCCCTCCCTTCCATCCCCCAAAGCATGCATTCATTCAACCACATGAGTATTGGGCTGCTTTAATATTTCCAAGATGAGGAAGCAGAGCCTGGGAGAGGCCAGTAACTTGCCCTTGAGGCATTTAGCATCTGCCACTGAAAGGCAAAAATAGGATGAATCCCTGCCCTCCTTGTCAGAGGGCTGCTGAATGCATGTCCTCATCCTTGTATAAAGACGAGTGCTTGAATGAGCTGGGCAGAGCAACACCAAGGTGCCCGGGCACAAGATAAGGGTTTTGACAATAGAGGCAGGGCCTTCCTCCCCACACAGCCCCACCCCTTGTTCTGTTCAACAATTCCACCCGCCTTTTTGGATCTCTTTGGAGGGCCATGCCCCCTGCCAGGCACTGCAGGGTGCTGCAACAGCCTCACCCCAGTTCCTGTCCCCAATGACCCCCTGTCCCCAGAACTCTCCCCATGATTCCTTCTTGTCCTTATGGCAGAGCATTCACCCAGGCTTGGAACAGAGGCCCTCCTGAGAAGGTGTTAAGGGAGACAGGCCAGTCCCTGCCCATCTCTGGGCCTCAGTTTCCCCTCATGAAAAGAGGGGTGGCCCAGCTCAGCCCTCCTCTCTGTGTATTATCGCCTGGGTCACCTGTGACTGGTGGAGACTTGTCTCCGGCCTCAGAAACCTAAGTTCCCAGCAAACTATCTTTTAGCTGCCAACTCATCCTGGAACTGGGGCAGGAAACCCCATAAATACACACCCCTAACCCACCAGGAACCACTCTGAGCCCTCATGAAGGCCAGTCTGAGGCTGTTTAGTGAATCAGTTGCAGGAAGACTGAAGGTCTTTGGAGAGCCCAAGAGGGAAAAAGAGGAGTCCAAGACCAGCCATAAAAGTCAGCGCCCTGGGACTGGTCTGCTCTGAGTCACTCCCTTATCTGGCCCTGAGGAGGAGGCCTGCTCCTTGTTAGGGAGAAGGGGAGGTTGACCAGATAGTTGCCATGCACACCAAGCCCCAATAGGCAGCTTTGTTTTTCTGGCCTAATAGCATGGTCTGGGGAGGGACTTTGTATTAAAGGGCAAAGAGTAGAATCAAAGTTCTACTCATAATATTAAGGTGTTCTGAGCTCCCTAGCCTTCAGAGGCACTTGGAGTCCCAGCCCCCTACTCTAAGACCATAAACAGAAGAACAGTTAACTATAGGGTAGCACAGTTTACAAGGCCTTTTCGGATCTCATTGGATCCTCACAGCAGCCCAGTGGAAAGGTTATTCTTATCTCTATTTTACAGATGAGGAAACAGAGGCATGGTGAGAGGCAGGAACTTGCCGAAGGTCCACAGCCAGGAGTAACAGATTCTGGCCTCCAGCTTCTTGACCATTAGTCAAGAGTGACGGAGGCCCTGCTCTCCCTTCCAAGGAAGTCTCAGCCCCCAAAACAACTCCACTGGGTGCCTTCCCTCAAAATCTTATCATGCCAGTTCCAAGGGCAGTCAACCCCAGACTGAACTGTTGGCTGGGCCAGGGAGAATGCCTTGTTCCCTCTCTCTGGCCAGAAACAGTGCCTGGCCATGAGTTATGTGGCCTTTGGCACTTTCTGATTCCTCAAGAACTCAGGAGAACTGTCTATAGAGGCTGCCCTACCCAGAGATGGAACTGGGGGTCAAGCTGCTGCTCCCATTCAGGAAACAGTGCTCACAACCAGGAGGCTCCTGTCAGCCTCTGGCTTCAGGAGGGCAGAACCTGGTCAGAGGAGCACCCATCCAAAGTTCATGTCTCCAGTCTCAGGTCTGGGGTCTGCAGAAGAGGGGTACAGAGGGTCGGAAGTGATGGGTATGGAACAGTGAGCTCAAAGCAATCCCAGGCAGGATCCTGCCCAGCCTTCCCCAACTTGATTCTACAGAACCCCAGCACTATAGGATCCCTGTAGGAAAAGAGATGATCCCTGTCAAGTAAGATCAGAAACTCTGCTCTCTCTGACTCTCTTTTGGAGTTTCACAAGGCACAGTACCAAAAGCCTAGGAAACCTCAGTTCCTCATTTGTAAAATAGAGATGATAATAATGATGATGAGGAGGAGGATACCTATTTCAGAGGGCTGCTTCAAGTAATAAATGTAATGGTGCTTGTAAAAGGTTTATCACAACACCTGGCAAATAGTGAGCACTCAAACAGCATTATTATTATTATTATATAATGTTGTTGTTATATAGTATTTGTTACTATAATTTTGGCTACAAGTGTTATTATTTAACTTTCTTTAACCAGTATTTCCCAAATGTACTGGACCATGGAATCTTTAAATATCTATTAATAACCCATGAATTACAGAAAACGCCAGTCCAGCCCCAGGGTGCTCAGAGAGGCAAAGTGACTTTCCTGGGGTCACATGATGATTCAACTGACGGAATTGTGGCAGATCTGGAATTCGTTTCTAACTCCTAACACTGAGGCTGAGGCCCTCTCTGCATCTCCACTCAGACATAAGCACGAAGCTTCTTACCCTTCAGCAGATGCAGGTGGTTCCCAGAGTGGAGAGGTTAAAGGTAGGGGAGCTTTCATCATCCCAGGAGAAATGATATAGTGGTTGGAGATCACAGGAAAGAAGCTGGGGGTGAGAGACCTAGTCCTTGGATAGAATGGCATGGTGTGATAATGGCAACAAGAATAATGATGACCAAGGTAATAATAACACAGTAAATAATCATAGCCAACATCTACTGGGCCAGGCTCCATGCTAAAACACTCTGCATATATTACCTCAATGAATCATGTTAATTAAGTATTATTGTCCCCATTTTACGGTCAAGAAAGTTGAGACTCAAAATGGTTAATACCTTGTCCAAGGTCACACAAATAAGTAGTGGACTGGGTATTTGGGCCAAAATCTTTAACTCCCTCAAGCCACAGTCCCGATCGCTAATGCTGCCCTCTTCTCATGAGAAAGGGGTCAAGGTGCCTTCTTCTGTTGCCCTGGAGAAAAAGCCACCAATTTGGGAAAGGCATTGTATCATATGCCAAGATCCCAACTTGCCCTGCCTGTTCCCATATACAATTATTTGTTTGGTCAGTCAACGGGCCATTCAAGCAAGTTTCCTCCAAGTTGAGCCTAGCAGAGGAGACAGACTAATGTCCATGAGCAAAGCAGAAGGCTCTGTTCATAACCTGGAGGAGAGGAAAGGTAAATGAGTGGAAAACTTCATGAGCTTGCATGTCCTGTCGATTAGTAGCTCCTTACCTGAACGCCCTCCCCTTCCCCAGGGACCACCAGCACCAGGTGCTTCCTCACCCGCTCCTCCATTCATTCAGTGAACATCCATCAAGGGCTGCTTCTGTGCTATGCATGCTGCCAGGGGCCAGGGCACAGAAGTAAATACAAACATTTCCTGCCTCTAAGAGGCTGACAATCTGGTAGGGGGAGTATAGAAGTGTATTAGCTTTGGTGAAATGTGATAGGTTCAATAGCTACATCAATTTTCACTCTTTCCTGAAACCCTGCTATGATATGACAGTTAAGGAGTATTTTAAGAAAATGGAAGAAGAGGCGAGGCACAGTGGCACATGCCTGTAATCCCAGCGCCTTGGAAGGCTGAGGCGGGCAGACTCCTTGAGCTCAGGAGTTTGAGACTGGCCTAGTCTCAACATGGCAAACCCCCATCTCTACCAAAAATGCAAAAAAATAGCTGGGCATGGTTGTGTGCACCTGTAGTCCCAGCTACACAGGAGGCTGAGGTAAGAGGATCATTTGAGCTTGGAAGGTGGAGACTGTAGAAAGCCAAGACTGTGTCACTGCACTCCAGCCTGGGTGACAGAGTGAGACCCAGCTGGAAGGGAGGAAGAAAGGAGAGGAGAGGAGAGGAGAGGAGAGGAGAGGAGAGGAGAGGAGAGGAGAGGAGAGGAGAGAGGAGAGGAGAGGAAAGGAAAGGAAAGGAAGGAGGGAGGGCCAAAGATGAGAAATGTCAACAAAAGCTTTAAAGCTCAAAAATGGTAACACAGAAGATGAGAGAAAGCTGAGACCTAGGGTTTGGGGGATTAGGAAGGGGTCAACAGAGGAGAAAGCAGGAAGTCCATGAGAAGCAAGCACATTTTCAACATACTCTAGAGAAGTTCAGGAATTGGAGCACCACAGACTTGGAGAGGAAAAGTGGAAGAGGGGCCACAAGCAGGGCTGGCTGGAGGTTTCTGTCAACAGCACCAGGCCCCCTCCCACACCCCTACCCAACTAAGGCAGCCAGGGGACCCCCTCTCCCCAATTCAGGAGAAGACAGGAGATTAACTTTTCCTGATTAGACTGGCCCGCTCACAAAGTTTGATGATGTCAAGCGTAGGGAAGCTGGGAGTAAATGAACCTCCTCAAACACATTGGTGGGAGGTGGGTTGTAGTAACCACTTCGCAGGGCAATTTGACAATGTCGTCATTTTTTAACATTCACGCATCCCATGAGCCATTAGTTCCACTCTTCACGTTCACCCAAAAGAAACCCTGGCCCATGTATTGAGGAAGACAGATAAAAGGATGCCCTGTGCAGCATTGTTTGCTGTAGTGCAGACACAATCACTAATGGCAGGGAGGTGGTGAGTAACTATGTAACATCCATGCTGTGGAGGACTAGAAATGAAGTGGAATGAGGAATGACAATGAATAGTGACATTGAAAACCCTAAAGAACTAGTTATTGGGCCGGGCACGGTCGCTCACGCCTGTAATCCCAGCACTTTGGGAGGCCAAGGTGGGAGGATCACCTGAGGTCAGGAGTTCGAGACCAGCCTGGCCAACATGGTGAAATCCCGTCTCTACTAAAAGTACAAAAATTAGCCAGGTGTGGCAGCAGGTGCCTGTAATCTCAGCTACTCAGGAAGCTGAGGCAGAGCTGCTTGAACCCGGGGGGCAGAGGTTGTAGTGAGCTGAGATGGAGCTATCACACTCTAGCCTGGGTGACAAGAGCAAAACTCCATCTCAAAAGAAAAAAAAAAAAACACTAGTTGTTGGGTACAGTAAATCCAGTTGGAGAGCAACAACCTTAACATGATCAATTCATGTCAACATACACTCAAAAGATGACTTATTGCTAAGGCCCATATGAATATGTATGAATATATGCATAGATAAGGAAGGAATTGAAGGATGGTAAGCCAACAGGAACCTAAGCGTAATCTCTATGGTTTTAAGTTTTATAAGAATGTATTTGTGTATTTCTTGTTAATTAAATGTATTTGTGTACTTCTTATTAATTAAAATAAATAATTTCTTAAGTAACACTAAACCAAGGACATTTAGAACTAGCCATATTTAATATAGTCAATACCCTCTTCCCCTCCCTACCCTCACCATTGACATCACTGTCTCCGCTCATCCACACCAACCCTAGCCTTGAATTGAGAAATGAGAGAGGAAGTTTTGGAAGAGGGAGAATTCGATGTGAGGAAAAGAGAGACCCTGGAAAGGGTTTCTATGCTCCTGCTTCCACCCTTGGGTCCGCCAGGCTAGTTTTACTTCTTTATGAAGCAAGAAGGCGAAAGGGACAAGAAGAACTTTGGAAGAGTCTGAGTACAGGGAGAGCTCCTTGCGGCCAATGACTTACACCTGAAGAAAGCCACTCCCACTCTGGCTCTCCAAGGATCCATGGTCTGGAAGCATCTGAAGTTGGCTCCCCTGGGTGTTCTCACAATAAGCAACAAGGCTTTCCCAGGTGGTGGCATAGACTTGTAGAGCTACAGCTGATGGCAGAGCACAGGGTATTCTATGCAAGACAGTAGCCACCTTGTGGGCACATGTGAGGCATTGCCCTGGGGACTTTCTGAAATAGCTGGAGGATCTTTAGGGGTGCTGGAGTGGGAGCCACCATGTGGGCCATCAGGCTAGAGCTATTGAGCCAGTAGCATTTATGCCTCAAAACAAGCAATGCAATCAAGTATGTAGACGCTGGGAATTATGTCTGCCGGGGGCATTGAGAGCTGTTTAGTTACAGAGCCATGGCCCTTGAGCAAGAAGCTGACAGACCAGTAGGTGTTTCTCAGGCAGAAGAGTAAAGAGAATGGGGGCCTGGACGAGATGAGTAACCAGGCCCAGCTTGGGAGACTACTGGCAATTCAATATGGTTGGGCCATGGCAGGAGGGGAGGGGAGGGGGACCCTGAGGACAAGGTCAGCTGTGGCGGAGCTGCAAGACCATGGAAAGTCATTTTCATCAGGGATGGGATGTGGGTTCTGTGTGGTGAATGGGTTGATGTGTCAAGGGAAGCAGGGATGACCAGGGATAAAGAATCCAGTCTAGGGTCTTTTAAAATAGTCTATGCTAGAGAGGAGAGGGTCTGAACCTAGCCATAGTGATGGGCTAGAGAGTAAAGGACAGAGACAAGACATGCTGTTATGACCTGATGACAAATGGGAGTGATGAAAGACAAGGACCCTGCACAAAGCACTGCTGTGTACCAGAGATGCTGGCCGAGTCCTGGACAGTCTCAGCTAAGCAAGACCCCTGCCACCACCATCCCCCAGCCCTGGGACCCATCCATCTCTTGGGGAGCCTGACTCTTGCCCAGATGGGGAAGAATCCTATTCACCGTCTTGAAGAGCCCAGCAGCCGGGACAGGGCAGCGCTGGCCACGTCATGAGCAGCCCAAAGCCGCCCTCGGGTCAGGAGGCTGATGCTCTCGGGACTTGAACCTCCCTACAGCCCAGGTCTGGCCATTTGGGCTGCAGCCCATCTCAGAGGCTTCCTGAGAAGTGGAAACCCAGGAAAGGGGGAGGGCAGGGCAAGTAAGCTAGGTCAGGATGGCCCCTGGTGTTCCTCTCCGAGTCCTCAGGGGAGGAAAAACCAGCCTGACCGGAACCAGGGCAGATGGTGTGGGTGGGGAGGGAGAGCCGAGTCTTGCAGGGAATAGTCCCTGGTCCAGGGGCCAGCTTCCCTCAGGTGCCACATTCCACAGCCTGCGAAGACAGGGGCCTGGCTTCCTCCTCACTCTCTCTCCCTGAAGTGGAGGACGTGAGCAGGCTCAGGCTCACTCCACACAGGGAGGCTCCCCTCCCCCACACCGATCTTAGCCAGGGGTGTCTCTCTCGACCTTTGCCCTGCCCTACTCAATTTGGGCCTCATTTGACGCCTCCGCCCCACCTCAAGCTGTGACCCATTCCATCTGGACTGGGGCAGGGAGAGTGCCAGACACAGGACAGAGAGAAAGGAAATGTCCAGGTGCCTGCCTGGATTCCCAGCCCCAGGGCTGACTCCAGCATAGTAAACTTTTAATGATTATTTGCCAAAATGGAGCCTTCTCCTGAAGCCCTTTTATTTATTTTTTTTTTTTTCATTTAACACGAATTATGGTCCACCCTCGGTGTGCCAGGCACCTTCTAGACTCTGGGCTTCAAGAGCAGGGCAGTCGAAAGCTGCCTGCCCTCCTGGGGCTTTCATTTGGGGGTAGGGGGCAGAATAGCAAAGCCAGGGAGGGGGTCAGCAGGGAAGGCCACTGAGGGGTGATCAGGGAAGGCCTCTCTGAGGAGGTGACGCATGAACAGAGACCTGAATGAGGCAAAGGAGCCCTCAGACCCCCAGGGAAGATCATTCCAGGCCAAGGGCACAGCAGAGGCAAAATCCCTAAGGAAGAAGGAGCTTGGTCTGTTCAGGGAACACCAAGCAGGCCCAGCAGTTAAGAGGGGTGAGCCAGAATGAGGGTGTGCAGGAGATGAGCCCAGGGGAGGCCAGGACAAAGCGCTCGGTGTCTGCAGTCTAATGGAGGCACTGGCTTTTATCCTGAGAGTAATGGTGCTCTGAGCAGAGGAGCACTGGGATGCCCTCCCAGCCCCTAGCTACTCCCTGTGGAATAGACCGTGGGGCCCAGGGAGATGGAGATCTAATAAGAGGCTCTAACAGAGTCCAGGTGAGAGACACTGGGGGCTTGTTCCAGGGAGACATCAGAGGACTTCAGGAACAGTGGCCTGGTGCAAGGGATATCTCCAGGGCAGAGCCAACAGGTCAGGCTGATGATTCATGGGGAGGACAAGGGAAGGAGAGAATCTTGCATGGCTCCTGGTTAAAGTGTGAGCCTCGCATTTGCAGTCAGGAAGCTGATCTGGGACGGTGGTTTAGCTGATCCCCCTCCAGAAGGACAGGAGTCACACCCGGGCCCTCCTGGATCTGTATTGGAAGGCACTCTGGCAGAATTAGTCTCTACTAACCAAGCAATGACTCTACCCTGATCCTGCCAGCCCAGCGCTGATGCCCGCTGAGGGAGGGGATGGACAAGGGCTGTGTCCGCCTGGGCCCTGCCTTCACAGATGGAGCCCACAGTTAGGGGTTGCTATGAAAAGAAGTGACTTTCTTTTTCCTTTCTTTTTTTTTTTTTTTTTTGAGACAGAGTCTTACGCCATCACCCAAGTTGGAATGCAGTGGCGCAATCTCGGCTCACTGCAACTTCTACCTCCCGAGTTCAAGTGATTCTCCTGCCTCAGCCTCCTGAATAGCTGGGATTACAGGTGCCTGCTACCACACTGAGCTAATTTTTATATTTTTAGTAGAGGCAGGGTTTCACCATATTGGCCAGGCTGGTCTCAAACTCCTGACCTCAAGTGATCCACCCACCTCAGCCTTCCAAATCGCTGGGATTACAGGCATGAGCCACCGCGCCCGGCCAAGAGACAGATGATTTCTAATGAAGATCTGTGTTTTCCACGTTTTCAAAAAAGCAGCAGTGAGCACTTCTCACCTCTATCATGGGTTGAGGGGAGTGCTTATTATTTTCAACTCTGACTCATTCCAGGCTCCACTGGCTTTAGGCTGGCAAGCGGGGCCTTGCAGACTTGGGGGAGGGGTGGTCAGGTGAGTGAGTTTCTGGACCAGGTGAGCAGGAGTCTGGGGGAGAAGGGGCATTCCTAATAGCAGCTGGAAGGAGCTTCAGAGCTGCTCTGGAGACAGGATGCCGAGGCCCTGCTCATCCCGGCTCCAACCGGCTGCAGGATAAACATTCATCAGGCAGAAACCACAGAGAATTGCATAGTGAGATGGGCTGCCAGGAGCTGGGAACACCAGGAATGCCTGGGTCTGGGGACTCAGGGGGAGATGAGGGAGAACGGGGGAGATCCCCTTTGCCCCAAGGAAGAGCAGGTGACGCCTGATCCCATGACAGGGGTCTGGTATCTGAAGGGCTTTTTGAAGTCAGTTGAAAGGGAACACCACCCCACCCCAAAGACACACACACAGAGTATTAACAGAAGACAAAGCCTCACTGGCTTCCTTAGGCATCTCACGTCCATTCCAGGCACGAACTACCCAGTGCCAGCGTCAGCCCTCACTAGGCTGCCCAAGCACCGACCCAAGGCCTACCAGCCAGGCCAGCACCAGGGAGGCACCACAGTGCCAGGAAGCATCTTCTGCCCTGCCCTGGCTCAGTCCTGCCAAGACCCTTCCCCCTCCAGTGGAATGTGCTAGAGTTGGAGAGGAAAGTGCTTCCTCCAAAGGCCTTGCCTGGGATTAGGGCTGGAGCCTGTGGGGATGAGAAGATCCACCAGAGATATCTGTCCTTGCTCAGTAAACATACAATGAGGACCTGGCACACAGAAACCAAACAAACACCTCCCAACAGGGAGATCCGTGTCTGGGGCTTCAGAAGAAAGGGCTGGAGCATGGGGAGAAGAGAGGAGGCTTCAGGTACCCCAAGTTTCCCGTTCCTGCCGTGTCCATATTACCTCATCCTTACCCTCACCTCGACTGTGAAGAAACATAATAAGCCTCTTCTCGGCCGTGCACAGTGGCTTGTGCCTGTAATCCCAGCACTTTGGGCGGCCAAGGCAGGTGGAGCACCTGAGATCGGGAGTTCAAGACCAGCCTGACCAACATGGCGAAACCTCATCTCTAAAAAATTAGCTGGGCGTGGTGGTGGGCGCCTAGGGAGTGGGTACTAGGGAGGCTGAGGCAGGAAGAATTGCTGGAGCCTGGGAAGCGGAGGTTGCAGTGAGCCGAGATCAAGCCACTGAATCCAGCCTGGGCAACACAGCAAGACTCTGTCTCAAAAGAAAAAAAAAGGAAAAAGAAACACAATAAACATCTAAAATCCCAGCAAGATGATTTAGACAAAACTCCTACACTGGTAGGATGGGGGCACAGAAATCTTCTAGCCCAGAGATTTTCAAGCCTCGCCTGCTGAGCCCTAAGCAGGGAGGTGGGAGCTGAGCGGATCTGCTGTGACCAGCCACACTCACACACACTTACACACCTCACACAGCATTCGCACCTACTCATACAGACATGCACACATGCAGACACATGCTCACACATACACTCACACACTCGCAGGCCTTCTCACACATGCACTCACACTGGTTTTATATACTCAGCTTTCTGTGAGATTTTGCTTCAGCAAAGATTCTCCCCCTTTTAAAGCTCAAACACAGGCTTTAACCTACCTCCGGCAGTTTGTGTAGGTCAGAAAACTGAGACAGAATGGGGCCTCCGCCTGCCTAAAGTCTCACAGCTGGTGTCCCGCTCAGCAGAAACCAGCAGGCAGGGGACCCAGGGTGTCTGTTCCCAGGGGACGACCTGAGCTCGGGGAAGAGAAAGAGGTAAACACTATAGGCTCCTGACAAAGGCAGGAGGCAGGCCAGGGTCAGAGGAGGGACACAGACCCGGGGCTGCTGGAGCTCAGACAGAGGGCACCCCGAATGAGACACCAAGGCCTGGGTAAGCAGGGAGGGCGCCCTGGAGGAGGGAGCCGTGCATAGTCTTAGGGTGAGCCATAGTAAATGGTGCCTGGAGTGAGGACATGGAGGTGGCAGATAGTGGGAAGTTCCAGTAAAAAAGAAATCTTACAAAGACAGGCCAAATGTATTGGCCTCTTCCTCTATGCCTAACTTTGTTCAAGTAAGTGGCATCCATGAACTTTTTTAAATCATCGAAGCTCCCCTATGCAATAGACACTGTCATCACTCCCATTTTGCCAACTAGGAAATTAAACTTGCCTAAGCTTATTTTGGTAAGGCACAGAACTGGGATTTGAACCCACAGGGTCTGGGCCTGCACCATGCGGTCTAACCACTGTGCCAAAGGAAAATCGGGGAGCAGAGGCTGCAGAGCTGCTTCGAATCAGACAACAAAGGACCTCACAGGTCAAGCCACCAGATTTGATTTTTTATTTTTTTCCTGCAGAAGCCAACAGTGATTGTTTGAGCCAGGAGATGACACATGCAAAGTACCAGGTGAGTCAGACAGCAGGTGCAGGAAGCCCTGAGGCTGGAAACACAGGGCTATCGCCCAGCTGGGTCTGCAGCCCTATCCCAGCATCCCCTCACTCCTTCCCTCTGCCGCTCCCCTCATCATCACCTTATCACCTCAAGACCCAAGGACCACAGCCACCTCCCCCAGAGCTGACCTCTCTTGGCAACTCACCCCAGCACCAGGCTCATCTGTCTCAAGCCAGCTTTGATCAAATCCCTGCTCACAAATTCTCAGGGTCAGCCGGTTCTCTACAGCAGGAACTCAGTGTGTGGTCCTTCCACCCTCAGGACAGAACTCATGGGGAGGGGAGCCAGGGTTACTGAATTGAGTCTTTGTGAATGAACCTGCATCTTTAATAAGTCTGAATTTTTAATAAGTTCTCCAGGTGATTCTGAGGCTCACTGAAGTGTGAGAACCACTAGCCTGACGCATGAGATCCATGAGATATGGGAGAGGGACAAAGATGGAGGGCACCCTGAGTGAGGGAGCGAGGCCCGGATAAGCCGAAAGTGGGTAAGCTGAAAGCAAGATAAAGTGGCTGAAAGAAGCCTAGCTGTGGGCCGTTTACCTGCTAATAGAGGAAGTCCACGTTAGCATAACTAAAGCTTGCAGTGTGAGGTTAGACACCTAGTTTTGCTGCTTTCTGTCTGGGTGACCCTGGATGCAGGTGATCAAAGCCTCACTTGGCACAGCTGCCAAATTGCCAAGAACTGAAAGGTCAAAAATTTTACTCTTTTTGCAAGTTAAAAAGTTGTCCTGCCACAGTTTTATGGATGCTGGCAGAAGACACGAGACCCTGGGTCAGAGACAAAGACTCACAGCACAGCAAGCAACTTGAACTTTATGTTGCAAAGAGCTGTGGGTTCAAATCCCAGCTTTGTGCCTTACTAAACTAAGCTTAAGCAAGTAGCCCCCTCCCCCCAAGTACCATGAGGACAACACAAAGCTTGACTCTAGTGGATGCTACACTACATGTACAATGGGTTTTGCATCACAGCTGAGGAACTCCACACTTTGGGGAACCAAATTTTTTATGATGGGCTGCAAGAAAACCTGTTTGATCTTTGCTCCAGAGAGAAATATTGTTATTATTATACAGAACAGTAAAAAAAAAAGAAAAGAAAAAAAAAACCTGCCTCTTTTCCAGAGGAAGACGTCATCTCTATCGTCCAAGGGCAAAGAATATGAGCGAACAGTTCCCACAAAAGGAGCTACTAACACATCCTTGAAAACACAGACCAGAACAAAAGCCGTCAGTGCCTCTGATTGCAAGATGTGCAGAAATACAAAAGATCCACAGACAATTGCCTCCCCAAACAAATGGGAATATCAATATTCGTCTCTCATGAAGGTAACAGGCTTTAAATCAGATAATGTGAGAGAAATTTCCTGGAAATAGGAGGACGATTACAATAGGAGGCGATAAGAACATGAAGGCAAATAACTAGAGTGAAAGTGGAAAGTGATAAACTGGGAAACTCTTGCAACACAATTTATGGAGACAATAAAGCAGGAAGATATTCACAACCCTTATCACAGACCAAAGGTTAATATCTTTAATATTTATAAAGGGCTTCTACAAATAACTAAGCAAGAAACCAAGAACCCTGCAGGAAAAAGGGCAAAGCATATGAGCAAACAGTTCCCAGAAAAGGAGCTACGAGTTGCATTTAGACTTATGAAAACATTCAACCTTAATCGAGAAGAGAAATACAAATTTAGAGTACCATGAAATCCCATGATTTACATGTCAGACGGGTAACGATAAAAAAGGTTTGCTAACTTACCATTTGTTGGGAATATGAGGAACTGGACATGCCACACATTGCTGGTAGTATAAGGTCTACAAACAGTCATTTCCAATATGTATCAAAATCTTAAGCCAGGAATGGTGGCATGCACCTTAGTCCCAGCTACTCAGGAGGCCAAGGTGGGAAGATTGCTTGAGTCCAGGAGTTCAAGGCTGCAGTTACCTGAGATTGTGCCACTGCACTCCAGCCTGGGAAACAGAGCAAGACCCTGTCTCAAAAAAAAAAAAAATTTTTTTTAATATAATTCTTTGACCTATCAATTTCCCTCACAGGTGTTTATCTTTCAGATGTACTTCTGCACATGTGCCAAATGACATGAAGTACTAGGAGGCTCACTGCAGTATTATTTATAATAGCAAAAGACCAGAAATGCCCAAATGTTCATTACATGATACATACGATAAATACATATGATACCTATGCAATAGAATACTGTGCCACCATCAAAAAGAATGAGGCAGCTCTGCATAGTATTGATAGGAAAGATGTTCAAAGTGTTTTATTAAGTGAAAATGTAAGATGGTGCAGTAATGTAGACAGTTTGCTATTATTTTTATGTGTGTGCCAGGGAAGAAGATATGCACATCTATGTTGGTAAATGCACTGGTTTTTTTAGAAGGATACACAAGCAAGTGAGATAGCAGGGGATGCTTCTGGGAAGGGAGCTGAGAGACTGCATTCAAAGAATGGAGAGACTAATGTTTTGCTGAATATCCTTTGTACTTTTAAAATTTTGTACTGAATTATGTATGTATTACTTCTTCCCAAATATATTAATATATTACATATTATATTATACAGAATTATATATTATATATAATATATATAACATAACAATTATATATTATACATTATATAATATATATTACATATATATTGGGGAAGAAGTAATACATGCATAATTCAGTACAAAGTTATATATTTGTAAAAAAACAAAACCTAACTTGGGCATTCAGATCTGCCAAGAGGTTTGGGGGGTGCTGGGACCCCAGGCCCAGGCCCTGCAGGAGCTCACAGCCTCAGTCTTTCTGGATCTGCTGGCTGCAGATGGCCACTCTGAGCAGTTTCTTGCTTTGCCCAAAGCCATGCCCAGGAAACACCATTCATTCCCTCATTCACTCGTGTGCTGTGCATGGGCTCTGAGCCAGGCCCTATGCCACATGCAGAATTCGAGACAAAAGAGACTCAGGCCAGGCCCCCAGCAAGCTCCCTGCAGATGGGAGAGGGAAGAGTGGGGGAGGGAAGGATCTATACAAATAGTTAAAAAAACAGAGGCCCAGCAGTATAGTGTAGCAGGTAAGATTAATAAGTGACCATGTACCAAGGCAGTGACAGGCCTGGCCTTTGAAAAGAGCCACACCTTGGGGTGAGAGCCACTCATTAGCCAGGCCCAGGTATTCACCTCCCCAAGCTCCAGTTTACTCCCCTATAAAACATGGACCATAATCACACCAGTGTGGCATGTGGTTTAGGGCCTGAGCCTTGGAGCCAGGGTGGCCTGGGTTTGATTCAGACAGCCACCATTTTATTTCAAAGCCATGTCGTGCAATGCCTGTTACCTCACCTGTCAGAGCCTCAGTGTCCCCGCCTCTGAAATGAGGCTAACAACACCAACCTCAGAGGGCTTTCGGGGGAATAAATGAAAAATCAGGTGTGAAGCACAGTATCTGGCACTCCATAAAATCAATAGCTATTACAGCAACGTGAAGGTTAAATGGCATGTGTCAATCATCACCGCAGGAGACAACCACTCAGCACGTGTGGGCTGGGAAGAGCTTTTTGTTTTGTTTTTGGGGTTTTTTGTGTGTTTGTTTGTTTGTTTGCTGAGACGGGGTCTTGCTCTGTCACCCAGGGTAGAGTGCAGTGGCGCAATCCTAGCTCATTGCAGCCTCAAACTCCTGGGCTCAGGTGATCCTCCCGCCTCAGCCTCCTCGGTAGCTAGGACTACAGACATGCACTACCATGCCTGGGCCAATTTTTTTTTTTTTTAGAGACATGTTCTTTCTATGTTGCCCAGGTTGGTCCTGAACTCCTGGGCTTAAGCAATCTGCCTGCCTCGGCCTCCCAAAGTGCTGAGGTTACAGGTATGAGCCACCATACCTGGCCAGGTACGGGTTTTTATAAAAGATTTTGTGAGAGGACAGGCACAGTGGCTCACACCTATAATCTCAGCACTTTGGGAGGTCAAGCAGGTGGACTGCTTGAGTCCAGAAGTTCAAGATCAGCCTGGGTAACATCTCTACAAAAACTTATCAGGGCATGGTGATGTGTGCCTGTAGTTCCAGCTACTCAGGAGGCTGAGGTGGGAGGATTACCTGAGCCCAGGAGGTTGAGGCTGCAGTGAGCCATGATCACACCACTGCACTCCAGCCTGGGTGACAGAGTGAGACCATGTCTCAAAAAAAAAAAAAAAGATTTTTGTGGGAGTCGCTCACTGCTCCCTGTGCAGTAGGGTGGAGGGAAGGGGAAAGTGTTCTTCCAAAAAACTGAGACTTGAAGAATGAGGAGTGGAAAGAAAAGGGCTCAGGTGGTGGGTGTTTCTGGCACAGGGAAAGCTGTGGGAAATGGCCTGGCCAGGTGAGACAATGCAGGGAGTTCAAGGAGCAGTTCAGTGTGTTGGAGGCATAACACTGGGAGAGAGTCAAAGGTCTGGAGTCTGGGGAAGGCAGGGGAGGGGACTGGTGCTGCCTGCGGGCCTGTTGGCAGTGGGGCTGTGGGTGGATAAGAGACAAGCCAATGGAGGGCCTCACAGAGGGGACAACTGCAAGAGTCCGACTCACCATGCAGATCCTGAATAAAGCCATGCTGGGCCTGGAGAAGGGTGGGTCGGGGAGGGATGGACACTGAACAGCAAGTCTCACCTCACATCCAGGAGGGCCCCCGCCAGCCCCGCCATTCCACAGGCACTGACGGTTGCCAGTCAGCCTCAGAGGCCAACTGCATGTATTTGGAAATGGAGTAAGGCACTGGCCATGTCCAGGCAGGCTTTCCAGCCCTGTCCCCCAAAATCACAGTCTTCCTGCAATTTCACACAAGTGCTGGCCATGGTGCTTAGGTTCTCAAATGCCTGCCTCTACTCAGGCTATCCCATCCATCTCCAGGGTCCTTCCCCTCGGCCATTACAGGTTGAAACTCTGCCTCTTCACCATTGCCTGGAGTAGACAGAATAATGGCCCTCCAGAGATGTGCCAATCGGAACCTGTGAGTATGTACCTTCCATGGCAGAAAGAGACTTTGCAGATGTGATTACATTAAGGATCTTCAAATGGGGGTTGGGTTATCCTGGATTATCCTATTGAGTCCAAGGTAATCACAAGGGTCCTTGTAAGAGACAGGCAAGATAGTCAAGGTCACAGAGAGGAGCTGGGACCGTGGAAGCAGAGGTCAGAGTGAGGCACTTTGAAGGAGGAAGGTCCCACAAGCCAAGGAAGGCAAGCAGCCCCTGGAGGCTGGAAGAGGCCAGGAGACAGATTCTCCTGCAGAGCCCCTAGAAGGAAAGCATTTCTGATGACACCTTGATTTTAGCCCATAAAGTCCATTTCAGACTTCTGACTTCCAGGCCTAGAAGATAGTAAGTTTGTGTTGTTTTAAGCCACTGAGTTTGCCACTACTTGTTATAGCAGTAACGTGGGACTCATACATCACTTCTTCCTTCAGGCCTGTGTGATCCCTGGCACACACTCTTCCTCCTCTGAGCTCCTCTGTTGCTTTACCTGACCCTCTCTCGGGCACTGTCCTCTCCCTATATGGGTGAGAATTCATTGGCTCTTGTCCCCTCTACCAGCCAGTGAGCTCCTCGAGGCTGGGGTCTGGCTCGTATTTGTGCCCCCCTTGCCCAGTCACTGGTTGTGCTGATAATTCTCCCTGGATCCTTAGATCCACTCTCCACCCTCCTCTGCCCTGCTCTGTACCTGGAAGGCTGATCCCTGCGTCACTGTCTCCCTTCCCTCCAGCTGCCCCATTGGAATCAGCCATCCATCAGGAGGCAGCAGCGGAAGATGGAGAACAGGAAGAACGGGGCCTGTGTATCAATCCCCTCACCTCTCTTTCCCAGCCATGGTTCTGGCCACAGCTCTGAGGCTCCTGCAGGGCAGCCCTCCCCTAGCCACACCCCCTCAAACTCCCTTTCCGCATTCCACAGCTTCCCACTGCTCCACTCTGGGCTGTCTGATCCCTGCTGCTCCAGTCCACACCTCCAGAAAGAGTTCTCTCTCTACACTCGGTCAACCCTGAGAGTCCATCATATTCTGTGGGGTCCCTGGTGGATGCCGGTGTGGCTGATCATCTACATGGACAGCCAGGTGCAACATGCCTGGTACATGTGTGGCCACTGCGGTCTGTCTGTCTTAGATGGTGGCCCCACAGGGTTGGCTGGGAGGGGCATTCCCCATCCCCAGCACACAGGCAGGAAGAAAGGTGTTGGCACTAGAAGACCAAGAGGGGCCGTGAGCAGGACAAAAAAGCAGCCAGACCCTTACCCCGTCTCTCCTCACACAGACCCACATGCTGACAGGTCCCAGGCCACATTTCTCCTTCTGCCCACCCTCACCCCTGGGGAGCTCAGGGCAGCGCAGAGGCTGGGCAAGTGGGACTGGCGGGGTATCATGCCTTGGTCCCAGAGGGCTGCCTCCCTGCCTGGTAGGTCTGTGCCTGGTGCTGCCAGGCCCGGCCCAGCCTCCACACTCCTTCCCCTTAACACCACAATCTGAGCTGGTGAGTGACTCATCCCACCGTCCTCCTACGTGCCCCATCCCTGACCCCACCAAACTCGGCCTCTCTTGGCTCCATCTCTGCACTGGTTCACAGCAGCCAGAGCACGTCCACCCCCACGCCCTGCACCACAGACTAAGGCAGCTCACTGCACCTCAATGAGGAAGAGCCAGGCTCTGACATTCCCAGCCTGGATCTCCAAGGAAGTGACTGTACTGACAAGTGGGCAGGGCCCCAAGGCCCCCACACTGACACCATTGATTCTGGCAACTCTGCTGTCTCTTGACATCCATGATGTTCACTCCTTACAACAACCTTCCAAGGGAGAGGATTACTGCCCATTTTACAGATGAGGAAACTGAGGCTCGGGGAGGTTACATGACATGGCAGGTGGTAGTGGAGCTGACTCCAAAGCCCCCTGCCTTCCTCTGTAGCATCTCCGCCTCTACCCTGAGCCAAACTCGGGGGAGCCATGAGTTGTGTAGGAAAGGGCTTGGGCGCTGGCTTGGCGGTCCAAAGCCCTGAGGCCAGGCTCCACCTTTCATCAGCTGGCTGACTTCGGGCAAGCCCTCAGCCTCTCTGAAACTGTTTTCCAGTCCATAACAGGTACAGTGATCCTGCCCTGCCCACCTCACCGGGCATTCAGAGGCTAAGAGAGAAGCAGCTGCGTCTGCAAAGTGAAGTCTGCTGTAGGTAGTTGTGGGATGCGTCCACGGCCCGCCACGGGAGCCCGGAGAGAGGCGGTGATGTCCGCTTTGGAGCCAGCCTCGGCTCCGGACAGGGCAGGCTGCTGGCCACAAGGCCACGGCTTTGCAAGCTCCCCAGAAAGGGGGCAGCTTCCTTTCTCCTCAGACTGAACATCTCCCTCCGCCACCGGTGCGGGAGGAGCCCAGGGCCTCCCCAACTCGGCGCCACAGCGCCTCCTGGAGGCCGCGCGGGGACTCGACAACCTGCCTGCAGGCGGGCTCCTTCCTCCTACCGCCTCCCTCTGCACCCCTGACCCTGCTCAGTGCTGTGTGAGAGGAACGGTCAGAGGGAGGCCGTCTGGGCAAAGGCAGGCCCCACACTCCAGGCTGCTCCCTGGCCTCCCTACAGCAACAAAGGGACGTTGAGCTGAGAGCAGTACAAGAGAAAGAGCCCCAGGAGGGCTGGAAGTCCAAATGCCTGCATTCTACCCGTGTGGCCCTGGGCATGTGTCTTGCCCTCTCTGGGCCACAGAAGAGTGGAGGAGGCCACCTCTCTAAGGGATAAAGAGCTCCCCTCAGCTTCTGTAAGCTAAAGAAACTTACAAAGCACTTTAAGCAAACGAAAGCTTTGGCCAGGTGCAGTGATTCTCCCCTCAGTGCTAAAACTGTGATTTCTCTGACACTCAATTTCCCGGCGTGTAACACGGCCACAAGGGGCCGCTGCAGCCACAGTTGTGAAGGAAACAGTTCACACCTGGCTATATAGTTCACGGATAGTTCGTGGGGTTTTATAGGTTCTTGTTCATTTCCGTAAAGTCTTCCCTGGACTTGGCAAACTTTTCCTCTGAAATTCCAAAGTGTAACCAAGAAGGGGAAGGAAGAGAAGAGACTAAGAGAAGGGCAAAGAGGATTTTATTTTGTTCGTGTTTGGAGCTAAGAGAAAAACCAGAAAGCTTTCCCCTGCAGCTGAGGGGAGCCACAACATCGGAGAGAGATAGGAGAGGGCCCTCGGGGAGAAGAAAGCTTGGGGAATGCAGATCTCTCTTTAAGATTGATGACTTTCAGAATGATAAATCAGTAGAGCCAGGGAGTCCTCAGTCCTCGCCCCATTCCTTTATCGGTCACGCTTGCACACATGAGTTCAACAAGCACTGGCCTCTGCCTCTCCTTGCAGAAGTGACTTGTTTAGAAGTTAGCACAGCTAGCTCCCATCTGACTGGACCGTTGTCATCTGAGAATTGAGGGTCAAAGTCAGGTCTTCCCACCTCAGAGGAGAAGCCTTCTCTAAACACAGGAGAGGCTCAGCAGGGTAGGGTATTGCAAAGAGGACTCACTTCAGAGCAAAGTCAGCCAGGCCCTGTCACTTAAAAGCTATGCGACCTTGGGCAAGTCATTGAACCTAAGACTCAGGGTACTGAGACAGCAAGACCTTCCTTGAGTTGCCGAGGTGAGAATTAATGAGACTGTCTAATGTGCCTGGGACCTACCAGAAGCTCAGCCAGTGGAGTCATTAAATTTTGTCTTTATTATCAGCAATACAGTTCTCTTAGCACACATTGCAAAGGACAGTGTACCCAGCTCAGGGGCACAAGCTGTGTGACTGCGAGGACATCAGAGAAAACAAGGTGTGATGAACTGGTGTGGGCATTTGTTGGGACAACGACAGGGCCCTGGCCTGATCAGGGGAAGGATCAGGGGGAAAAGGAGATATTGGGGGTGCTGGAGGTGGGGATAGAGGAGGGGCACTGTCCCCACTACTCTGCATGCTGAGCTTCTGCAGTCCCGAGTAGAGACCCAGCTCTTTCTCCTTGTCCCATTCTGCCTAAGGCCTGGAGCTTCTCAGAAACTCTGACAAGACACGTGTCCATCTTCAGTGGGGACCCTCCCCCTCCTAGAAGTCCCCCGTCCTGCTGGGGAGGGCAGGTCAGGATGAGGGCAGCAGCTACCCGGCAGCCTCCATCAGAGATCATCAGCATTTCCCACCATGAATTCAGCAGCGCATCTCGTGCTCAAATCCACAGGGGATTTCTGGGTTCTGTAGCCTCCTCTTGGAAACTTACAAAGCACTTTAGGCAAACAAAAGGTTTGGCCAGGTGCAGTGACTCACGCCTGTAGTCCCAGCACTTTGGGAGGCCAAGGCCAAAAGCTTTGAGAAGTCCTGCAAAAAAAAAAAAAAAAAAAAGAAAAGAAGAAAAGGTTTAGTTTGTTTATCTCCATGTTTTCCACTGGATTTTACCACAAGAGTTTTGTTTGGGGTTATTTTATATTAATTAACACCCCAGGGAACACACACTGGAATATCCAGGGGCCCAAAGAACTCAGGATGGGGCTCCAGTTAAGAACTATTATGTTCAAGACCAGCCTGGCCAACATAGTGAAACCCCGTATCTACTAAAAATACAAAAAATTAGCTGGGTGTGGTGGAATGTGCCTGTAATCCCAGCTACTTGGGAGACTGAGGTGGGTGGATCACCTGAGGTCAGGAGTTTGAGATCAGCCTGGCCAACATAGTGAAACCTTGTCTCTACTAAAAATACAAAAAATTAGCCGGGTGTGGTGGCGGGTGCCTATAATCCCAGCTACTCGGGAGGCTGGGGTGGGAGGATCACTTGAACCAGGAGGTCAAGGCTGCAGTGAGCCGAGATCGCACCACTGCACTCTAGCCTGGGTGACAAAGCGAGACTCCACCTAAAATTAAAAAAAAAAAAAAAAAAAAAAAAAAAAGAACTAGTATGAAGGGGATACTCTCAGCAAGCATCCCCTGCCCCAAATTTTTGTACCTCAAACGTGGCTATTTGCTGTGGATTCTGAATTTGCTTTGTTTCCTTTGTATTTTGCGGAGTTTTCAATTAGGGCTGACAGACGTTCCTTTGGGAAAATCCCAGCATGTGTTAGTCATGCCAAGGGGAATGGAGGGAAGGCTCTTGGCTTTGTTCTCCTTTGGGCCTGAGAGGAGGGAGAACAGTAGGACCCCTGGGGCAGCGGGGCTGGCGGGGCCTGAGATGGATGTGAGATCCAGGGGCAGAGAAAATGCTGAGAGCTTTTTGGACCATGGATTTTCCATGACTTAAAAAGTCAGTGGAGCCCAACCTCCCTGGTGCCCTCATTCCTTCATTGCCACTGCATTTGTTCCACGCACTGAGGAGTCTGGTGAGGAAACTGAGGCCCAGAGACAAGAAATACCTGGGACAGAGACTCACTGTTCATGGGTGGCTGCTTGCTTTCCAAGAAGACATTTCCAGAGCTTTGCTGCTCGTGGGAGGCATCTGTGATTGTTTTAGACAGCATGAGGCAAAGAGGGTGGGATTGCGGGTCACACCCATTCAGATTCTTTGAGAGCTGAGTTATGTCATCTCTCTGAGCCTCAGTTTCCCCTCTGGGAAGCTGGTGGTAGTGAGAAATAAGGAAGATGACTTCTGTACAGGCTGCCACCGTCCCAGGACAGATGAGGCCCAGCTGCCATACAGAGGAGGTGACAGCCTGGAGCGGGGTCAGGGTGCAGAAGGAGGCACCTGGAGGAAGGGGCAAATGAGGAGAGAGGCAGTGTCCATGCAGCACACTCCTTGGAGGGAGAAGGGACCCAACTCAGACACAGCTCGCTCAGGTCGGAGGCAGGAGCCTCTGAGGTGGGGGGGGCGGTGACAGGCACGTGGGAGCTCCCACGCAGGGACACGCCCCTGCCCTGAGGGTTACTCAGTGGGGCTGGGAGTTTGGCAGGTGGTGCTCCCCAGTCCAACGCTGCTTCTGTGGGTCGGGATGAAGACTCGTCTTGCCTGTGACCTCCTCCATGAGGGGCTTATCCAGAACAAAAGCTGTGGGCAGTTCCTGACCAACAGGTTCTCCTCCCCCACTGCAGGGCTAAAAAAAGGTGAAAACAAAAGGGACATGTGCTTCTCTGCGACTCTCGGGGTACAGTTCAGTCTCCCCACTATGAGCAAGTCCTCCATGACTGACCCCCTACTCCCACCAGCTCTCCGTCATCCCTCATCAGCCCCTCCTCACCCTCTGCACAGTAGCCCCAGCAAGTTCAAGTTCCAGCTCCTCCAGTGCGCCACTTTCAGTCACACCTCCAGGCCTTCACTGATGCAGTTCCCCCTGCCCAGAACTGCCCACCCCCAACACACACACACGCATACACACACACCCCACCACCACCACCACCACCACCACCTCCACCTCCAGCGAATATCATCACCTCCACCAAATATCACCGCCACCAAATATCAAATATCAAATCCAACATCTTCCTAGTGTATTGGCCCAGCACTTTCTCCAAAGAATGTTCCCTGACTCCCGAGACTGTGTTAGTTGTTTCTGCTGTATGGCCCGGAGTCCCTGGGCTTCCCCCTAATGGAATGCAGCATACTGTATGGAGGTGACTGTTACCTGTTGGTCTCCCCGACAAGACTCTATGGGGCAGACTCTGCCTGAGTCACTGTAGTAGCCCCAGCCACTAGCCCCATGCCTGGCACAGAGCAGGCCCTCGGTGAGTACCCATTGAATGAAGGGGTCAATGACAGGCAGAGTCTCCACTTGGGACCCCCAGTGAGCAAAGAGCTTGGGGAAGCTAACCTTCCTCCCCACCCACACCCCACCTTTGGATCTCAAGCTTGACTCTTATAGGTTTGGTGTTGATTCACTTCCCTGAGGTTTCCCTCCGTCTTGACAAATGCTCCTTCTGACAACCCCAACATGACTGAGTCGTGGTGAAGGCAAGAGATGAAAGGAATCATGTTTGAGAGTTTGGCCTGAGTTCAGGTGAGGATGGCGTGTCTCTAAGGTTGAGGGTGCTGGTGGCAGCAAAGACGGATTAAGGGATTCCTGGGTGGGAAGAAAGCTCAGGAAGATCAAAGCCGTCAGAGGACACATTAAGGGAGGAGACCACCCCTCATATCGTCTTATGCCCAATTTCTGCCTCCAAAGAAAGAAGAAGTAAAAACCAAAAGGCAGAAATGAAATCCACAGGCAGACAGCCCGGCGCTGCACCCTGGGCCTGGTAGTTAGAGATCGACCCCTGACCTAATTGGTTCTGTCATCTATAAATTACAGACATTGTATAGGAATGCACTGTGAAAACCCCTATCTTGTTTTGTTCTGATCTAATTACAGGTGCAACCGATGCATGCAGCCCCCAGTCACATACCCTCTACTTGCTCAATCAATCACGACCCTCTCACACGCACCCCCTTAGAGTTGTGAGCCCTTAAAAGGGACAAGAATTGCCCACTCAGGGGGCTCGGCTCTTGAGACAGAAGTCTTGCCGATGCCCCCGGCCGAATAAACCCCTTCCTTCTTTAACTAGGTGTCTGAGGAGTTTTGTCTGAGGCTTGTCCTGCTACAACATGAGTGTCACACCCAGCGTGTGGGTGCAGAGCCATCCTTAGGGACTGTCTGTCCTTGCTGGGTTATTCACCCAGGACCCCTCTGCACCAACACTCTGGTTCTGACACTCTTGTGTCCCCCGACAGCTTTGATCTTCCTCGGGAGAGATCAGGGTACCTTTTGGAGAAAATTGAGGCCACAGCACAATCTTAAAAAGTGTTAAAAACTGTTAGAGGCCAGATAGGTCATGCTAGGAGCAGGAGATAGGAAGCCAGATCAACACTGGTGTGGGTGACTTGGGCCAGGAACTTTTCTTCTCTGAGCCTCAGTTTCCTCATCTGTAAATGGAAGCAACAATGGCAACCTCACACAGTTGTGAGAAATCAACAAAATGACATATGGAAGCTTCCTGGCCCATGCCCATCCTAGGACGCCTCCCCAGTCACCATGGCCAGGTCAGGAGACCCCATCTGAAAGTACAGCCCATCCCTCTCATCACCGATGGCACTTGCCCATCGGCCTGTCTGCCTCAGGCACCAGACTGTGAGCCCATGGGGGCAGAGACCTCGTCTGTTCTGCTCACAATTCCGTCTATTCCCAACCCCTGACACAGAATAGGCACCCAATGAAGATCTGTTGAATGAATGAATGAATGACTTAAAGAGGGGATTAAAATAGACAGGGACTCCAATATGAGATTTTCAAAAAGAGGCAGGTGAGGACCTACCACGCCTTATCTTTCCTCACGATCTTTTAACTTCATGTCGTACTATTTTGTCTGGGTTTTATTTTGTTGTTGTTGCCTCGTTTCTTGAACATTTTTTCTGGTTTCACAAGAATTCCCTCAGACAATCCCAGTGGAGCTCGGTCTAGTAAGAGGAACAGAGAAAGGAACTGATTTTATTCCTGTTTGGGCCTGAGATGGGGAGCACTTCAGAGCCCGAAGCCAAGAGGCTGCAGCAGCAGCAGCCTCCACAACCAAGAAGGACATTCCAAGGGGCGGAGACTCGAGATCAAAGCTCTAGAGATTTGGGTAGAGATTTGCGGAGTGTTCGAATGATATGAATAATAATAGAGACCCTCCTCTGTCATCCACGTCCCTCCACTGTTTGCTCATTCCCCCATTCCTCCCTTTGACAAGCATAGACCCAGGGCCTTCTAGGGGGGAAACTGAGATCCCAGAAAAGAATCTACCTGTGTCAGGTCACTCGTCTTATCCTCAGCTCTTCATACTTCCCACGTAAGCCTTTTTTCTTTCCTTTTTTCCTTTTTTTTTTTTTTTTTTTTTTTTTTACTTTAGAGACAGAATCTCATTCTGTTGCCCCGTCTGGAGTACAGTGGTATGATCATGGTTCATAGCAGCCTCAAACTTCTGGGCTCAAGTGATCCTCCCACCTCAGCCTCCCAAGTAACCCAGTAATTAGGACAACAGGTGCATGCCACCATGCCTGTCTAACTTTTTTTTTTCTTTTTTGGTAGATGCAGGGTCTTGCTCTGTTGCCCAGGTTGATCTCAAATTTCTGGCTTCAAGTGATCCTCCTACCTCAGCCTCTCAAAGTGCTGGGAATACAGACATGAGCCCCCACACCCAGCCCACATAAGGCATTTTGACAAGCCTCTGCTTATGGGATTTGCTAACCTCTGTATTCCTTTGGGGCTCAATAATTGCTCAAGGCCGTAGAGAACAGGAAACAGAGCACCAGCTTTGGAGCCAGGCCAAACTGGAATTATATCTTATATCTTTGCTTGATCATTTACAAGCTGTGTGACCTTGGACAAGTTACTTAACCTCAAATCTAACTTAGAATTTGCTCATCTATAAAACGGGCTTCATAATCCCAGTGTCCTTGGATCCGACTTCCTAGATTCAGTTCCTGTCTCCACTGCTTAGGAGCTGTGTGACCTTTTTGGCAAGTCATTTAATCTCGCTAACCGTGTTTCCTCATGTGTAAAATGAAAACGTGGACAGCATCATGAGATTGCTGTGAGGATTAGATAAGGGGTTTATTCCCTTATCTTATATCAAGTGCTTAGCGAAGTGCCTGGAACTTTTTTTTTTTTTTTTTTTTTTTTTGAGACGAAGTCTCGCTCTGTCTCCCAGGCTGGAGTGCAGTGACCGGATCTCAGCTCACTGCAAGCTCCGCCTCCCGGGTTTACACCATTCTCCTGCCTCAGCCTCCCGAGTAGCTGGGACTACAGGCGCCCGCCACCTCGCCCGGCTAGTTTTTTGTATTTTTTTGTAGAGACGGGGTTTCACCGTGTTAGCCAGGATGGTCTCGATCTCCTGACCTCGTGATCCGCCCGTCTCGGCCTCCCAAAGTGCTGGGATTAACAGGCTTGAGCCACCGCGCCCGGCCTGTCTGGAACATTATTAAGTGCGCCATCAGTGTTAGTCCTTGCTCCTTCCTTGTGGATAATTGTTCTTATACTTAGTTACCCGGAATTCCCCCTCTGGTGTCTGTGCCTCCCTGCTATAGAAGCCAGAAATTAGCCTTCCAGCCTCCCTTGCAGCTGGAGCTCAGACACATAATCAGTCACACACATCACAGAAGCCTGTAAGCTGGGAGCTAATTGTCCTAAAAAAAGGAGGCACCTGGTTGAATCCATGCTGGAAGCAACAACTGCAGACCTCCAGCTTCTATAAGCAGCGGTGCCACAAGTTTGGTGATAGCGCCAAGTGGAATGGGTTACTGAATCTGCACCTGCAGATGGTGGCAAGTGTGGGCTTCCTCTGGGCTGTGCTGCCTTCAAGCCTGTTTCCTGGGAGTTCTTCCTGAAGAGTCTATGGCTTACCTAACATCCTTTAACAAACTGGCTTCAGAGTGTGGCTTCTCTTCTTTGCAGGCAAAAACCCTGATGGATACAGAATTTAGTAACAAGAGTGATTACTGGCATGAGACTTCTAAAAGATCTGTTTGGGTGTCCAAAAGACAATGTAAATTTAGCATGTCTGAAACTGACTCCCCATCTTCCATCCCACAACTCCTATCATCTAGTTGCTCAGACAAAAGACTCAGAGGCCTCCTTGACTTCTTTCTTTTGTAATATGCAGTCCTTCAAGAACTCCCTGCAGTGCTATCTTCAGGTGATGCCCAGCATCCAGCCACCTCTGACTATCTTCACTCTGAGTGCCAGGGGCTCTTCACCTGGATTACCTCCCTGCAAACTGGGCTCTCTGTTTCTGCTCTTAGCCTCGCAACCTCTCCTCAAGTGGCCTGTCACTCCTCTGCTCAAGGTCCTGTGTGTTAGGATGATCATCAGCACTAGCTGCTGTGCCTGGAGTGGTCCCCACACATGCTTGACTGCCTCCCTCACTCCGTCAAGTTGATACAGAAGGGCTGGGCTACTGGCTAAACCTACCCTTAAGCCTGGAACCTCAGCCCTAAAGGACCCCATTTTTCCCCAAAAATGTTACCTTTTTGGCCTGCCTGCCCACATGCTCTGCCCATAAAAGACTTCAGCTGGCAGATCAACACAAGTGACTTAGCACTGAGGATACAAGCGACTGAGCGGCGAGCAGAAAAGCAACTGAGCATCGGAGACTCTGGATAGATCTGGCTAACTTCAGATGGTGCAGCTTTGGAGAGGGTCCCTGCCGGGGATGGTGGGGCTTCAGGGAAAGATCACCATCCCATCCCCTTTCCATCCTCCCTTTCCACTGAGAGCCACCCAATGCTCAGTAAAGTATTCTACATTTGTCACCTTTCAAGCAGTCCATGTGACCTGATTCTTCTTCCTGGATGCCAGAAAAGAACCTGGGTGCTGAGAAGGCAGGGGCTGCCACCCTGACCCTCCACTGAACTGGTTGGTATTTGGCCATCCCCTGACAGCAGAGCTGAAAGAACATGGATGATGCTGCAGGGCCCGAACAGAGCCTGCTCCCGCCAGAAGGAGCGACTGGCCGGTTCCAGCGTTCATTTGCTCTGGTTCCCACATTCGCTCCCACACTCACTCCCACAAGGAATGGCCAGCAACAGGTAAGTGAAACAAAGTGCTCCTTAGCTGGGCGTGGTGGTGCACGCCTGTAATCCCAGCTATTCGGGAGGCTGAGGCAGGAGAACCACTTGAACCCGGGAGATAGAGGTTGCAGTGACCTGAGATCTCGCCACTGCACTCCATCCTGGGTGACAGAGCAAGACTCCGTCTCAAAAAAAAAAAAAAATACAAAGTGCTCCAGTTCCCACCCATGAAGGGCATCGGGGGAACTATTCCATCTCAAAGCATTGCTTACGTTTTACCTTCTCAGTGAACCCAACCCTGGCCGTCTATTAAACATTGCTCTCCTCCCCACCCTGCCATAGCACTCCAGTCCCCGTAGATATTCCCTACTTCTTTGTGCACTTACCACCTTCAAATATAGTATTATTTATTTCTTTATTACATTTATTGCTCTTGCCCAACCCTTACCTATAATGCAAGCTCTATAAAGGCAGAAATCTTTGTCTCTTCTGTTCATTGATATATCCCAAGAACCTAAAATAGTGTCTGGCGTAAAAGGGGCTTGATACATATTTATCTAATAAAGTTTGTTGAATGAATGACATGATAATCTCTTTGGTTATCTGGCCTAGATGGACCAGTGAAAATCTGGCTGTGATTAAAATGAGATTCTAGAAGCCCACAGCTTGTGAATTAAATTGGAATTGGCTAGTTTCTTCTAACTGTACTGAAGAGCTTAGAGAAGGAGTAATACACTTGAAGTTCTAAGTTCCTGACTCTGTAGACAGTCAGAGGACCAGGGACTGTCCACAATTATTCTTTAAAAATATCTCATTTCTTGTAGTTACAAAACTGAAGTAGTTAATAAACTTAAAATTGACTTCTCCAAGTTGAAATCACAACCTCGCCAAGTCTCTTGTATGAAAGTTAGAGCACTGATCAGGAAAGAGGGATACCCACAGAATTGGAACAGGAAGATATTAGAGAATTTAAGTGACTCCAAACTCCAAATTATCTTCACAGTCTACCCTACCACCCTTTATTGCTTTCAAAATCATAAATAAGCCAGATGCCAGCATACCTGGGGGAAGAGGCCAATTACAAAGACAAAGCTTAGAGAAAAAGGTTTACACACCAGGAGAGTTTCAAGCTGTTGCTAATCTATATGAGCAGAAATGTGAAGACTGGGATTGGGAATGAAGTTTTGATCCAGCTTAGTTAATGTGGAAGCATTCACCAGAGATTGGAAGTTCAGCTGCTAGCTTAAGTATCTGGAAGTGGATCAGAACGGTTGCTCAGATGGATGACAGAAACCGAACTCAGTAATGGCTTATTCAAAATAAAGTTGTTTCTAGAAAATCCTTTTTGTAAAAAAGAAGAAGGAATCTGACTGCCTAGGGAGACAGGAATGTTGGGGTAGAATTATCGTGTGGAATCCATTCACTCATCCACCAACTATGAGAGCCCAGAAGACACTGTGTAGACTCCAGCTATTAAGAAATACATAGATCACGGGGAACACAGCATCTTTGAAAAGCACAGGAACAGTTGTTCTCTGGGGATATGGATGGAAGATGCTGCAGTTGAATTAGGCCTCCTGATTTGAATGGAGATGACGTCTCAGGTACAACACGGCAAAGGTGAAGAGCTGGACTAGGATAAAATCTGTAGGAGTCTGTGATGGTGGGCCTCTGGGACAAAAATACATAAGCAGACCACCAGTCAGGGTTCGGTTTTTTGGTTTTGGGGTTTTGTGTTTTTTTGTTTGTTTGTTTGTTTGTTTTTGAGACAGAGTCTCACTCTGTCGCCCAGGCTGGAGTGCAGGGGCGCAATCTCGGCTCACTGCAACCTCCGCGTCCCAGGTTCAAGTGAGTAGCTGGGATTACAGGTGCCCACCACCAAGCCCCGTTAATTTTTGTGTTTTTAGTAGAGACGGGATTTCACCACGTTGGCCAGCCTGGTCTCGAACTCCTGACCTTAGGTGATCCACCTGCCCTGGCCTCCTAAAGTGTGGGGATTATAGGCATGAGCCACCATGCCCGGCTAGGGTTCAGTTTTAAGTAACAGAAACCAATCTCACTTTCTTAACAGAAATAAATTTAATACAGGGCATTAGGCGCTGGCAAAATCATTAGAAGGCTGAAGAAACAGACTCTATACTGGGCTTCTGGGCATGGCTTCCATATTAACGTCACAGAAGTGGACCCCAAGGGAACTCCTGCTGGTCTGCCACAGTCAGAAAGCTTGGGAATCAGGAAGCCACTACCAGACATGTTGGCCCCAGGGCCAACTGGCAGATCTACACAAAGAAAAAGCATTTGATTTTTCCCCCTCTACCTCTCTCCCCATTCAACTCATGACTCAGAGTGCATCTGATTGGAAAAACCTACACTATGGCTGTAGGGGAGTCTGGAAAAGGGTAGATTTTAGATGATCAGCCTCTTGAGTATAGGAAAGCCCATTAGAAGGATACTGAAACAGATAGGAGTGAGTCAGTCTTCCATATCTGCCACTTTCACTACCCTACCCCCACAAAAGAAAACTTTAGGTCAGTAAGAGACCTGTCTTGAGCCCCGTGATTCCAATTCCAAAATCAGAATTGGCTCATAGACCCAGAGAACTTTGAATGAAGGGGAGGCTTTGAGGAAGGGCCTTGCAGTAACATCACAAGCATGCACTATACATCCACCGAGAGCCACCTGACGCTCAATAAAATCTTCTGTATTCATCACCTTTCAAACAGTTCGTGTGACCTGATTCTTCCTAGACACCAGACAAGAACCTGGGTTCCCAGAAGGCAGGGGCTGCCACACTGATCCTCCCATCGGAATCTATGGGTATTTACGAGAATTGCTGTCTACTGAGGGAAGGAAAATACCCAGGCCTTTAGGGATGATTGGACACTGGCTCCAAACCAATTCTAATCTCTGCAAATGCAGAGCAATACTGTGGTTCCCCAGTTAGAATGGAAGCTCATACGAGTGTAGGTTGTATCTGTCATCTTGTCACTATTCTTTTCCAGGCAGATCTAAAAACTACATTTCCCAGCCTTCCTTGCCACTAAGATAAGCTAAGCAATTTAGGTTCTACTAGTCAGACGCACCCATGTGGGCTGGGTTTAGAAGGGAGCTAGGTGAGGAAATGAGGTTCACCTGGGACGTCCAGCTTACTGGTATGGACAGCAGAAGCAGCGTGGCTCCGCAACTCCAGCTGAGTCCAGAATTAGTGCAGAATGGACTCAGAAGGCTCCATTCTGACTTGGTGGTTTCATGGTCTTGGCAGAGGCAGCAACTCCCTTGGCAGATCCACTCTGCTTTGTCATTTGGGGGGTTCTGGAAAAATCACCCTAGATTCTGTTTCTCCAGCCCTCCTAGTGATTCTCTGAGGTATCCAGAGCTCTCAGAAATCCCTTACTTGTTAAAATAGCCACAGAGTAGTTTCTGGTAGTTGCTATTGAGAATCTAACCAATACAGAGATCAGATGACGAATGGAGTTTTAGCCCGAGTTTGCTTCTCATGAGCCCAGTGGTATCCCAGACCAATCTGTGGTTATTTCCCAGTGTCTGGAGTGGACTAGACATAGTCAGTAAATGGCTCCTGATCTATGGAGTAAGGATTACACGGTTTATAAAAAGCGCTAACAATACTACATCTCTAAGGGAATGACAGAGATTGGTGTCACATGAAAGATTTGATGGGCCAGGAGCAGTGGCTCATGCCTGTAATCCCTGCGCTTTGGAAGGGCAAGATGGGGAGAGAACACAGGAATTTAAGACCAGCCCTGGCAATATAGTGAGATCCCTATCTCTAGTTGAAAATAAAAAAAAATAAAAACTTCAAAAATTAGCCTGGGGTGGTGGCACATGCTTGTAGTCCCAGCTACTTGGGAGCGTGAAGTAGGAGGATTGCTTGAGCCTGGGAGGTCAAGGCTTCAGTGAGCTGTGGTCGCACCACTGCACTCTAGCCTGGGCAATAGAGACACTGTCTCAAACAAAAAGAATGATTTGATAAATTTAAGGTTAACTTGCCTATTTTTTCTGTGCAGAACATGAACAGATGTTAGAGAATGGCCATGAATTATTTTACAATTTATCACATGGTTGTTCCAACAGCAGTCATTGATCCAGATTGTGTCCCTTTTCTAAAGCAGATCACCATTGACCCTGGCACCTGCTGTGGGAAATTCTTTTTTCCCTATCCCAATAAACAAAGAGTACCAGAATAAATTTGCTTTCACCTACAGAGAAAGTAACACAGTCATTCTCCCTTATCCATGGTTTCACTTTCCACAGCTTCAGTTACCTGTGGTCAACTGTCATCCTAAAAAATCAAATGGAAAATTCCAAAAATAAACAATTCTTCAGTTTTAAAGTGTGCTGTCCTGAGGAGAGTGATGAAATCTCACACTGCCCCACTCTGTCCAGCCCAGGAGAGGAATCATCCCTTTGTCTAGCTCTCCACACTGTATATACCACCCACCCGCTAGTCACTTAGTTACTGTCTCAGTTGTCAGATCAACTGTCACAGTACTGCCATGCTTGCGTTCCCTTATTTTACTTCATTATGACCCCAAAGTGCGAGAACAGTGATGCTGATAATTCAGATTTGCCAAAGGGAAGCTGCAAAGTGCTTTTTTTTTTTTTTAAAGACAGAGTTTTGCTCTTGTTGCCCAGGCTGGAGCACAATGGTGCGATTTTAGCTCACTGCAACCTCCGCCTCCAGGGTTCAAGCGATTCTCCTGCCTCCTGAGTAGCTGGGATTACAGGTACGCACCATCACGCCCAGCTAATTATGTATTTTTAGTAGAGACAGGGTTTCTCCATATTGGTCAGGCTGGTCTCGAACTCCCAACCTCAGGTGATCCACCCGACTCCCAAAGTGCTGGGATCACAGGCACGAGCCACCGCGCCCAGCCAGCAAAGTGCTTTCTTTAAAAGAAAAGATGACAGTTCTCAACTTACTAAGGAAAGAAAAAAAATCATATGCTGAGGTTGCTAAGATCTACAGTATAAGATATTTTGAGAGAGACCACATTCACATAATTTTTATTACAGTATATTGTTATAACAATTCTATTTTATTAGATATTGTTGTTAATCTCTTACGGTGCCTAACTTATAAACTGTATCTTTAGTATGAATGTGTAGGAAAAAGCACAGTGTATATAGGTCTAGGTACTATCCACAGTTTTGGGCATCCACTCGGGATCTTCGAATGTATTCCCTGTGAAATAAGGAGGAACTGCTGGGCATTTTTCCAGGATGTGCAGAGAATCAAACTTGGAGGGTATGCAAACAGAGACATTCCCCAAATCCTGCTCAAGGATTGCTCTAGGAACACACCACTGCTGTCACTGCTGGCCACCAAAATAGCAGCTCAAACTATTGATGGTGGGCACTGCATATCTTTGCCAGAGCCGCCGCTATTGCTTCCTCAACAAACCACATGTCTCTGCCCAGCCTTGTTCCTGCCGTAACAAATTCCACTCAGCACCTCCTTTACATCAAAAGCAAAGTCCTTCACTCCAATGGTGTGCAATGGTTTAAAAAAAAAAAAGTCTTGTGAGGGTGCACCTGAGTGGCAGGGCTGTCAGAGGCCCATGCCCTAGATGCAGGTGAGCTCGGAAAAGCACGTTTCTGGCCTCTCCCTCTGGAAGCTTCAGACTCAAGGTGGAGAATTTCCCAAACTGAGGTAGAGAAAAGATACATAAAATGGGCCGGGCATGGTGGCTCACGCCTGTAATCCCAGCACTTTGGGAGACCGAGGCAAGTGGATCACCTGAGGTCAAGAGTTCGAGCCCAGCCTGGCCAACATGGTGAAACCCCGTCTTTACTAAAAATACAAAACTTAGCTCAGCATGATGGCAGGCACCTGTAATCCCAGCTACTTGGGAGACTGAGGCAGGAAAATCTCTTGAACCCAGGAGGCGGAGGTTGCGGTGAGCTGAGATCGTGCCACTGCACTCCAGCCTGGGCAACAGAGCAAGACTTTGTCTCAAAAAATAAAAATAAAAAATAAAATAAATAAATAAATAAATAAGTAAAAAGATATGTAAAATGGTAGATGAGGAAGACAGCAGGTAGCAGAAAAAAAGCCAGAGAAGAGTGAACAGTTGCACATTAACAGTGGAGCACTAGAAATGGGATCACAGACTCTCACTGCTCAGGTGTCTTGCTAGAGCCACCTTTGACCCAGAAACACCGATGACCTGCCTGCTCCCATCTCCACAAATCCCAGGATCTTGAATCCCCCTGGGTTTCTGTGTCACTTCATGCCCTAAGCGTACTCTTACGTAACTCCTCTGCCAGTGATTTGAGCCAGCCTGTGGCCATTTGTGTTTTCCAAAAATGACCACACCAATATATCCCATTGCATATGCTGTTCTTCAACATGACATGCACACACCTCCATCTAGAGACGGGGTTTGTATTTGCTTTCTATTTCTGCTTAACAAATTACTGCGAACTCAGCAGCTTAAAACAGCACCCACGTATTAGCTGACAGTTCCACAGGTGTAATCGGATTCTCCCTGCAGGATATCACAAGGGTGAAATCAAGATGTCAGCCAGGCTGAGTTCTCATCTGAATTCTCATCTGGGGAAAATCTGCTTCCAAACTCTTCTTTGATCTTGGAAAACTTCAGTTCTTTGCAGTTGGAGGACTGCGATCTCCTTTTTCTTGCTGTCTCTCAGCTCCTAGAGCCCACACACATTCCTTGTTCCACGACCCCGTTTCATCTTCAGCCAACAAGGGCACATTGAAATCTTCCCAGACTTCAAATCTCTGACTTCTGTGACCAGTCAGACAAAACTCTTGGATTTTAAACGGTTCATGTGATGAAATCAGGTTTGCCAGATAATCTCTCTCTCTTGAGGTCAACGCATTTGAGAACTTAGTTACCAAAATCCCTTCACAGTAGCACCTAGGTTAGTGTTTGATCGAATAACCGGGAGAAGATACGTGTACAGTAGGGCCAGAAATTGGGAAAGCATCTCAGAATTCTGCCTACCACAGGTCTATGTCCTTTCGCTTGAATCTAGGCAGGCCTGTGACTACAGAAGAAGTGACACGGTGTGACTTCCCCATCCAGGTGATAAAAGTCAAACCGCCTCTTTCTGGCGGTTTCTCCCTTGGGACGTGTGTCTTGGGAGCCCTGAGCCAGCATGGAAGAAGTTGGGCTACCCTGAAGCTACCGCACTGGAGGGATCACACCGAACTCTCCACAGATACAGAGAGATGTCCAAGGAGCCCCAGTGAGGCCAGATATGAGTGACTAAGACTTCAAATGACTCCAGCCCCCAGCCTGTAAGCCGCAAGAAAACCAAGAGGAGCAGAGACAAGCAGTCCCCAACCAAGCCCTGTCAAAACTGCAGATTCATGAGCAAAATGAATTTTGTCATTTTAAGCCTCTATACTTTGGGGTAGCTTAATAGGCAGCTATAGTATCGGGTACATAGGCTGAGGGAGCCTATTTGTCCCTAGTGATAAAAAGGATTTTTGACTATCAGAATCTTTAGAGAATATTATTGGCTGCTATCTTGCGGAATGTCCCTTACTTTGCCTTGAAGGACTTTATTTATGCCTATATTTTTTACTCGAAATCTTCCAAGCAAAGACCAAGTCATTTTTGTCTTGTTTTCCTCCATAGTTAACACACGACATGCCAATACACTATGGTAGATCGTTTGCAAAAAATTGCTTCAGTTATTGCCCTCCCTATATCCATGCCCATTGCCATGTGACTTTGCAGTTCCTCCCCTCAAGAGAAGTCTATTTCCCCTGCCCTTGAATCTGGGCTAGGTTGTGACTTGGTTGGCCAATACAGTACAGCCAAAGTGACTTCTCTGAGCCTAAACCTCAAGAGGCCTTGCATGTTTCTGCTCATTATCTTGGAACACTTGCTCAAGCTAGTTGGCTGGAGGATGGGAGTCACATACCCCATTCATCCTCATCACCCCAACTAGCACCCAGCCAACTACCAGAGGAAGAGCCACCTGGCTGACTTGCAGTGAACCACAGATGCATAAAGGGAAACAAAGCTTCCCAGTCTAAACTGCAAAACTGTAAGCTAAATGAATGGTTGTTGTTTTCAGTCACTAAACTTGGGTTCCTTTGTTACAAGCAAAAGTTAACTAATAGAAAAGTGAACCCACACTCTTTATAACAGATTGATTATCCCTTTACTCTGTCACCAAGGACAGAATGCAGTGATGCGATCATAGGTCACTGAAGCCTCCAACTCCTGGGCCCGAGCAATCCTACCACCTCATTCTCCTGAGTAGCTGGGACCACAGGTGCCCACAACCATGCCTGTCTAATTTTTTTTTTAGTTTTTTGTAAAGACAGGTCTCACCATGTTGCTCAGGCTAGTCTTGAACTCCTGGCCCCAAGTGATCCTCCTGTCTCAGCCTCCCAAAGTGCTAGGATTACAAACATGAGCTACTATGTCCCGCCCACCCTATCCCTTCTTAATCCCAAAGAACAAATGGATCAAAGTCTGAGTTTGACTTGCAGTAGGAAAGCTTTATTATAGTCAAGATCATGCAGGGTGTGAGATCACCCCAGGCCAGAGAGAGGAAAGAGGTCTGTCTCCCCAACCCTGAAGTCATCAAAGCCAAGCAGGGTTGGAAGCCAGCGGAAAGCCAGAGGCATATATGCCAAGTCAGTCCAGTCCCAAACGGGCACAGGGGCTGGTTGCCAGCTATTCCTGATGTCAGGATCCAATAAGCAGGCTTCATCAGGGGTCTGCCCATCTGGGGATGCTCAGCTGGGGCTGGGCAGGAGAAGTTTACAGAGGCTCTAGTATCGCGAAAGGAAGCCTGTGGAGAGACAGAAGGGAGATGAGGGGGAGAAGGGAGGACTGTGAGCAGGAGCAGAGAGGTTGGGACTTGGGGAAAGATGGGGAAACTCAAAGTAAGGACACTAGAGCTCAAAGAGCTGGAGAATCCTGAGGTGGAAGGACTCTGGGTTCTCCCAATCTACTGGTCCCCATCTAATTCCTGAATCTCTGTTGCAGCAAACCTGGCAGATGCACCCCCAAGTCTGAGGGTGGGGAGCTTATGAGGCAGCCCCCTCCATTCAACAGATATGTTAGTCAATTATTTGGATATTGAGGCAAAAATGGCCCCAGCCTCACTCCTAGATGTACATCCCTGGCCCTGCAGTGCCACTGGACACACAAAACCACATCAGACACCCCACAGGGCAGCTCCCAGGCACCTCAAGTCTTCCCTGAGCTAAACATCCCCAGTCATATTACCCAGCCTTTTATTATAATTTCATATTACATTTTTATTTTATAAAACTCAATGTGTACATGGGAAAATTTTCCCTGATCTAGAGACCAACTCACCTGTGTGAGTCTTTCTTACATTTAGATTATGTTCATCCTTTTGGCAGTTGCATCATGCAATAGTTGTGCAAACCAACCACTGACTGCAATCTCTGAGTCTCTTTTCCAGCAGAACTGTTGCTGATCCAGGTCCCCCATCCTCATGAGGGTTGAAAGTACTGGCTGTGAAGCCCCACAGAGCTGAACCCCTCATTTGTGATTGTATGACTTTGAGCAAAGTAGTTATTTTAGTTATTTTCTCTGAACCTCATTTTCCTTAAAATGGGGATTATAATGAAACCTACTTCAAAGGGTGTATCATGATAATGCACAATTTTCAACCCATCTCCTACACTACTGAGACTCAGCCATGTGTAGATTTAGTCCTAGCCTCATCCTAGGCTCTGTCAAAAATAATGATCAATTGAGAACCAAGGGCATGTCTCTGGCACCTCATAGAGGTTTCCCTAACATCTAGCTCTATTCAGAATCTGTATTTCCCAGAGATTCAAAAATACTCAAAAAAAAAAAAAAAAGGGTGATACCTTGACTCTCCACCCCACAACCTAGAGTTGTGCCTCCCTCCACCCCACAACCTAGGATTGTCCCTTACCTTTTGTCTCATCTTGGTCACCAGATTTTGAGGAAGAAGACTGGGAATGGGATGATTTTCCGCTTCCTCCTCCATAGCCGCCACCACTTCCACTCCCTTCTTCACCACCTCCGTAGCTGCCTCCACTTTCACCTCCAAAACCACTTCCTCCACCATGGCTGCCTCCACTTCCTCCCCTGGACCCACTTCCTCCACCATAGCCACCCCCACTTCCTCCTCCAGAGCCACTTCCTCCTCCATAGTTGCCCCCACTTCCTCCACTATGGCCACCTCCACTTCCTCCGCTATGGCCACCTCCACTTCCTCCACCATAGCCACCTCCAGAACCACTTCCTCCACCATAGCTGCCTCCACTTCCTCCCCTGGAACCTCTTCCATAACTTCCTCCACTTCCTCCTCGACCTCCTTGGCCACCTCCAAGACCAATTTTTCCAGCTCCGGAGGATTCACTAGGAAAGAAAGAAAACAAGAGAGTTAAAATGAGCGGCCCAAACACACATATATGAGGATGGACCTGAACAGAGTCAGGACCCAAACATGAATCTCTGTTTTCCTTCCTGGGAGGCAGAGGACAGAGTCTGGGCTGGCACCATAGCTGGGAGGGTAGAGCCTCCAGCTGGGACTGTGGAGCTTTCCCCTCCCTGGAGCAGGGAGGCAGCGCCTTCCCTCAGTGTCACCATCCTCCTTCCCCAAAGCCCAAATGCACTGAGATCCCCACCGCCCCCAGGATGAAGAAGTCCTCAACCCATAAGACCCTGTGTATAAGAACTTCCCCCAGCTGCCTCTATCCAGAGGGACAGAAGGAGTATCAGAGGCCTAAGAGACCCCCAGGGGTTCCACTGAATCGTGGGGCACCTACAAGTCTTCCTGGCCTCCCTCAAGGAGGTTGCGGTAGGTCTGGATTTCTTGCTCCAGCCGCATCTTAATGCTGAGCAGAAGGCTGTATTCCTGATTCTGGCACTCGATCTCTTGCCGGACTTCAGTGATCTGGGCCTCCAAGTTACTGATCTGCTCCTGGATCATCTGCAGCTGGCCACAGTAGCGGTTCTTCGTGTCTTCCAAGCTCTTCTCCAGGGCTGCTTTCTAAGGGTCAAGAGAAGGCTTTAAGAGGGATGCTACATCATAACTCCTCTTCTTCCCACTCCTGGGCTGCAAAGCCTTCCTGTGCCCCACCTTGGCAAAGGTTCTACAGCAGAACTACCAACCTTGCTGAGCTGAGACTGCAGCTCAATCTCCAACTCCTGGACACCGTGCCGGAGCTGGGTCACCTCCTTGGCACTGGACTGCACCTCCTGACCACTACTGGATACCTCATTCTCGATCTGGGTTATCTGCAAAACCAAAGGCTCAGTAAGCATCAGGCTGGGCCAGGAGCTTCAGTGGGCAAGATTCTGCCCCATTCACCAGGATCTTCACCTGCAGGGCCAAGGCTGATCCAAAGCCAAGGACAAGTCTTTCTGAGTTCTGGGTACCCTCCAGCCATGAAGGTTTGTCCAGTCCTCTCAATATGACCTTCCCTCTCAACAAGGTTGCAAGATCCTTCACACTTTGTCTCACAACCATCTTTCTAATCTAACCTTATTCCAAACTTCCCCCACCTTTCACACACACACACACACACACACACACACACCACAGACCATGCCTTCATGTATGTGCCAGACTCTGGCTAGGCACTGGAGACTCAAGGAGGAAGAGAACCACCAAGGAGTTCAGTACAGTATGGGAGACACACTGTATCCCTCTCTTGTAGTCCTACATTACATAGCATTAGATTAAATTGTTCACGTTCTGCTTTTGTTCACACACATCTAATAAACTGTGAGCTTCTCAAGGCAGCAATCTTCTTTGGCTCATATCTGAGACATCAATACCTCTGAGACATCAATACTTTACATATAACATGGCACTGAGAAGCTACTTTGTAATGATGTTGGTATGCAGTGAATGAAGATGGTTGAATGACTTCCATTGGAAGATGGATAAATGACAGCTTCACTGAGAGATGGAGAGATAGGAGGATGAAGGAATGGGAGGCCGGAGGGATGGATATATGCATAGATGGAGGGGAGGAGGTTGAATGGGCAGCCCACTCTGCTCACCTGAGTCTCATATTGATTCTCGATGTCCTTTCTGTTCTTAGCAATGAGCTGCTCATACTCCTGACGCATGTCATTGAGGGTCTTGGTGAGATCTTTGCCAGGAGCAACGTTTATCTCCACATTGACATCTCCACTGTTCTGCCCAGTCAGCTGACTCATCTCCTGCCAGGGAGGAAGGGGAGATGAGGTCAGGGATAAAGTCCTCTGCACCACCTTTCAGATTTCTGCCTGTGGTCCCCACAGGGTACAAAAAGGGGACACAGTTGTGAAGCCAAAGCCCACCCACTACCATAGGTGATGCCAAGGAGAAGCTGAAAGTGTCCTCAAGAGCAAAGGAGAGGGTGTCTCCCAGGTAATTCTCCAAAGCTCCCCTGCTGTCTCAGCATTTCTGCTCCTCCCTCTCCCCAGTAAGCCATAAGCCCCAGCACCCTACCTCCTTATGATTCTTCTTGAGGGCCATCAGCTCCTCCTGCAGAGTCTCATACTGCATCTCCAGGTCAGACTTCTCCATGGTCAGATTGTCCAGCACCTGCCGCAGGCCATTGATGTCAGCATCCACTCCTTGCCGCAGGTTTTGCTCCATCTCGAACCTGCAGACCAGCCAGGGTAGAAAACAATCAAGACGGAACCAGGGCCTACCAGGACCTCCAGAGCACTGAGATTCAGGGGGTAAGGGCTGATGACAGGAGAGGAAAGGAGGAGCAGGGCTCACTTTATCCTGAAGTCATCTAGTGTCATGCGAGTGTTGTCGATGTCCACAAGAGTTTTGTTGTTGCCCACTGTCAGGTCCACAATCTGAAAAAAAATGACACAACCATGAAATCACACTGTGGACCACTGCTTGGAGGGCAAGAGGCCAGGCAAAGCCACAGGAGGTGAGGATTCCATTCAGGAAGATTCTCAAGAGGAATGAGGAACTTCCAACAGCTGGGACATGGCACAGACCCCTTCCAGGCTTCAGCGAAGATGTTTGGTGTGGCCTTCATTCATTCATTCAACAAATATTTGAAGATCTACTGCAAAGGGCATTGTAGGATTTAGAGATTACTGACATCCTGTTCCTCAAGGAGCCCACCATTGACTACAAAGTCAAAAGTGTCCTAAAAGAGTTCAAGGAAAGGAGAGGTGGCTTATGGCAATGGGAGATCAAGAAAGACTTCAGGAAGGAGGTGGCTGGCAATTGAATTGGGCGCTGAAGGATGGCTAGGGTGTAACATTAATAAATGAATGGAAGAGGTTTGGAGTAGAAGAAACAGCACATCCAGACACATGCAGGAGTGAAAACAAGAGGAATCACTGAATATACTGAAGAGTCAGACTGTGAGCTCCACCAGAACTCAGTCTAGCACATCACTGTGTCTACCCAGAGCAACCCTGAGGGTAGGCACTCCCTGAACTGAATGGCTGAATAAATGGACAGATAGATGGACATGTGGGTGGAGGGAGGGAGGGAGGGATGGATGGATGGATGGATGGATGGATGGATGGATGGATGGATAGATAGATAGCTTCCTTTCCCAGAGTTCTGGATCCTCTCCATCACTTGAATAACCAAATGTACAATCGGGTCCAAAATACCTTAAAAGATCAAGATACACTCCTAAAGAAGCCTAGGAGAAGTACAAAGGAAGAGAGAGTATTGACTTAGACCAGACCTAAAGGAGGTTCCACATCCAGTCCCAGCTCAGCTCATGTTAACCCAGGCCTCCTCTCTGCTCTGCCCAAACTCTGAAAGTTGAAGAAATGGAAATGAACCCTCAGAGCACAGGCCAAAGCCCTATCCTGGGATCCCCAGAAACCAAACACAAGTTTGTTTCTGATGAAAGCGTACATTTCCAAAATGTGGATTCCCTGGCTATTATCTGAGCTTAGAGTTTAGCATTTTACCTTTTTTGGAAGATAAAGAATGTAAGAGAAAAAGACCAAGACAGAGACAGTTTCCTGCACCTACCTGGTCCTTGAGATCATCAATAGTGTTGTAGTAAGAGGAGTAGTTCTTCCGGGTTGCAGCAGGGCCCTTCTTGTCATACCAATCCTGGATCTTATTCTCCAGGTCATTGTTGGCCTCCTCTAGAGCCTGTACCTTATCCAAGTAAGAGGCCAGCCGAGTATTGAGTTCCTGCATGGCGCTCTTCTCATTAGTAGTCAGAATACCACCATCACCGCCTCCAGCACCACCTCCAAAGCCCCCAAACCCACCCCCATAGCCACCACCAAACCCACCCCCATAGCTACCACCAAAGCCACCTCCAGAACCACCACCAAAGCCACCTCCAAAACCCCCAGAACTACCATAGCCTCCTCCAGAAGCACCACCAAAACCTCTGGAACCACCCCCAAAGCCACCACCTAAACTACTGGCACTAAAACCACCCCCAGATCCTCCGCCGTAGCTGTAGCCAAAACTGCCGCCACCTCCCCTCCCACAGACACGAGAGCTTCCCCCTCCATAGCCACTGGAAGAGCTGAATCGGCCCCCTCCTCCACCGCCCCCTGAGGAGCTGAAGCGGCTGTAGGAAGACCTTATGCTGCCCCCGCTGCCCACGCCGCCCCCGCCACCCCCGCCACTGCGGCTCAAGTAGGACGAGGAGAACTGTCTGCAGCTCATGACACGGCTGGTAGCTCACAGGTTAAGAAGCAGTGGTAGGAGTGCTGCCGGCTCCCAAGTGCAGGGTACAGAGCTGTCCCTGGGACTGCCTACTTATACCCCCAGCTGAAGGTGGCACACCTAGGTGTGCCCTTGGTCTGTGCCAGCCTCCCCCCACAGACCTGAGGGAGGTCTGGGATACGGAGGCAGCTCGGCTGCCCCAGGCTCAGCGTCCTTTGGTGACTGCCTGGGGGCGACCCAGCCTTTATCCATTGTGTGGGATAATTTGATGATATTAGGCTGTCAGGGCCACCATAAATCAGCTCTACTGCCACAGGGGTGACCTAGATCCTGGAGCCTGGTCTCTGGCTGGCCCCAACAGCAGGTCTGAGACTTAGCCCCTTCAGGAGAGAAACTCGCAGGAGCAGAGTCACCTCCTCTATTGATGGTCAGTGCTGTCTGCATCCCTCCTTGCTCCCACCTTGTGCCCACTGTGGGCTGAGCTGGAACCAGGGTACTAAGGAGTTATCACAGAGGAGGGGGAGGCACAGCCCCTGCCCTTGTAGAGCCCCAAAAGGATGAAACCAGTCCTCGCTCTCAGGATCCTCAAGGCTTTCTGTGGAGACTGAGGCTCTGCCCTTGGGAGATTCCAGTTTGATAAGAAGACAACAGGCATGGCCAAAAGATGGAGAGAGGCACCCAGACCTTGCCCGCCGGCGCTCAAGGACAGCGTGCAGAGTTCACACAAAGGGCTGGGAGAAGAAAGTGGACCAAATAAACAAGGGGGTGCTGACACTAGCTGACCTCTGAGCAGGAATGCAAGTGGCTCGACAGTTCTGGTCCTTTTGCAGGGCCCAGCAGGGAGCGTGGCATTGACCTTGGTCGAGTGCCTACCCAATACGGAGCTCGGGAGGGGATACAGAGATGTGTGACTTATCCCTGCTCCTGGCAGAAACTTGGATGTATATTCTGGTCACCAAGGCCAGAAGAGAATGGTGAAGAACGCGCTGGTCTCCGGTCTGCCTACCTGAGCTCCATCCAGCTCCATGCTCATGAGCTGTGTGACTTTGATAAGTTACTTAACTACTCTGTGCCTCAGTTTCCTCCTCTGAAAAAGGTTGATATGAATAGTTTGTCCATCTCCTAGTAAGAGACTTGTGAGAAATGCTCAAAAAATGTTTGACTCTCTCTGATCATTCAGCCCCCTAACTCCCCGTTAACTCTGCCCTCATCCGGACCTTAGCCATGAGCTTCTAACCGCCCTCCCTGCCTCTCCCATGTCCCTCTGACTCTTCCTGCAGAGCAGCCAGAATGATCTTTCTAATCCATGTCTGACAACATCACTTCACTGGCTTCGCTCCACCCTCAAGATAAGGTCCACATTCCTGGCACTTAGGCCAGTCACCATCTTTCCATTCCTGCCCCATCTCCCACCATCCCCCTGACCCCCTAGAAAACCATACAACACTCCCCAAACACCCTTCTTCCCTCTAAGAATACTCGGCACTTGCCGTGACCTCTAATGCCTCTCTCCATCTTTTCGACACAGAAAACTACTCATCTTCAGTGATCGCTCTGAGTGCCTCCTCCTCCGTCTTCCTGTACTCTCGCCCCCTGCGTTTGTACTGTGCTCTGTTACAGTGTCTCACACTTATCTCCATGGCTCTATGAAGCACTTGATGAAGAATAAAAGTTCATGTACTGAAAAAAAAGAAGAAAGCTCTCTCTATTGGCAGCAAGAGCTCCTCTAAACCTGCTCGTGCTCATCTTGTACCTGCCCCATTGCCCAGCGCCACGTCTGGTCCGAGTAAGATGCCAACACATACGAGATGGAGGACAGATATCAGTCATTCCAAAAAGATGCTCATTGCTGAAAAGGAGCTAAAGGTAAGGAAAGAGAGGCCAGGATGGTCAGCAAAGGCCTGAAAGAAGCAATGCCTGCATGTTTAGGAGGCATAGATGACTGGTATTTCTTGAGGGGCTTTTAACTGATGCTCAGCGACTGTTAAATAATACTGAAGTGGCTGCACACGGTCCACGCCTGTAATCCCAGCACTTTGGGAAGCCAAGGCGGGCAGATTGCCTGAGCTCAGGAGTTCGAGATCAGCCTGGGCAACATGGCAAAGCCCCGTCTCTACTAAAAATACAAAAAAATAATCCGGGCGTGGTGGCGCACGCCTGTAATCCCAGCTACTCAGGAGGTTAAGGCATGAGAACCACTTGAGCCCAGGAGGCACAAGTTGCAGTGAGCGGAGATCTGTGCCACTGCGCTCCAAACTGGGCTACAGAGCAAGATTCTGTCTCAAAAAAAATAAATAATAATAATAATAATGCAGCACTTGGAGAGAAGATGTCTTTTTTCCATGTTTGTTTGTTGGTTGGTTGGTTGGTTGGTTTTGAGACAGAGTCTCACTCTGTCATCTAAGCTGGAGTGCAATGGCATGATCACAGCTCACTGCAGCCTCAACCTCCTGGACTCAAGCCATCCTCCAGCCTCAGCCTCCCAAGTAGGTGGGACTACAGGCACACACCACCATGCTCAGCTAATTTTTTTTCATAAAGATGGGGTTTCCCTATGTTGCCCAGGCTAATCTTGAACTCCTGGGCTCAAAGGATCCTCCTGTCTCAGCCTCCCAAAGTGCTGGGATTACAGGCATGAGCCACTGCACCTGGCCTCTTTTTCTACTTTTCTATCTTCTGATTAGACAAGAATGAAATCTCATTTGGACACTAAGGCCTGTCTAATGCCCCACCACACTTATCAATCACCCTGTTCAAAAAAAGAGAGCCAGCTTTGGGCTCAGAACCTTTAGAAAGTAACGGCATCTAGTTAGAAGTTCAGTATTTCTGTATATCATTTCCTTCTGCTTCTGGCAAGTGAGTATGACTTTCTTTTTGGTAGTAATGTAAGATTTCCTTTATAAATATATCAGTTGAAATGAAAGGTGAGCTAATTTACCAAAATGTGTTAAATAAATATTTAAATGGATGGTACAAAATATGTTAAATTAAAAATTAAGCAAGTAGTTTAAGTTTTGAAAATTAAGAGAATTTAATTCTCTTTTATTCAATATTCAGAGAATACTGAAGGCATTTTATGAATGGTTAATACATGGGAGACTCTTAGATCAAGGCTAGTGGCTATAATTGATTCCCTTTCTACTTTCTTTTTTTTTTTTTTTGAGATGGAGTCTCGCTCTGTCGCCCAGGCTGGAGTGCAGTGGCGCGATCTCCGCTCAGCTTACTGCAAGCTCCACCTCCCAGATTCATGCCATTCTCCTGCCTCAGCCTCCTGAGTAGCTGGGACTACAGGCGCCCACCACCATGCCTGGCTAATTTTTTTTTTTTTTTTTTTTGTATTTTTAGTAGAGACGGGGTTTCGCTGTGTTAGCCAGGATGGTCTCGATCTCCTGACCTCATGATCCGCCCACCTCAGCCTCCCAAAGTGCTGGGGGATTACAGGCGTGGGCCACCACACCCAGCTTCTACTTTCTTAAACTGTTTTAAACCATTCAGGGTCTTTGCCAAGCTCTGCTGGGAAGCCCAGAATCTCCTGCAATGTGTTCCAAGGCCTGAGAAGTTACCCTCTTCCCCATGCCCATGCTGATGCCAACACTCTGGTTGGGACATAAGCCCCAGGTCCTGGGTCCCTGAGCTGGATGGAGAAGTCGGTAGTGCTGTGGGTGGGCCACCCTGGAAAGATCCAGCAGAGTGGCACTTCCAGAACCCTGCTCTGTCATCTGCAAATGTATCTGTGCTGGGGGATCCTAAGAACAGCTGAGACCCGCTTGACTGAGCAGAAGCTCCCCACTGGGGCACCCCGGCCAGCTAAGCCTCTTGAGAGATGGCCCTGCTTTCCAGCCCTGGTGCCAAACCCCAACCCCTGTCCTCACCCACCTTCTCCACTTCCCACCCTCCAGCCCTGTCCTAAGCCTCGCCCAGCCCAAAGCAGCAGGCTTCGTCGCTCGGAATTCCTCCCAGCTGCCAGGGAAAGTGAGCTGAGCCTGAGGACCACTGTGGGGTGGAGAGCACAGTAGCTCCCCAGCCAGGCAGGGCTGGGTCACCAGCCAGCCTCACCGTCCCTTCCCCTGTGGTCCTCAAAGCTGGCCTCAGTTTCCTCATGAGAAGCTCCTTCATGCACTGTTGCCAAGGGCTATAAAGACAGAGGGCTCCCGCCCGTAATCCCAGCACTTTGGGAGGCCAAGGCGGGCAGATCACAAGGTCAGGAGATCGAGACCATCCTGGCTAACATGGTGAAACCCCACCTCTACTGAAAATAAAAGAAATTAGCCAGGCATGGTGGCGGGCGTCTGTAGTCCCAGCTACTCGGGAGGCTGAGGCAGGAGAATGGTGTGAACCCGGGAGGCGGAGCTTGCAGTGAGCCGAGATCGCACCACTGCACTCCAACCTGGGCGACAGAGCAAGATTCTGTCTAAAAAAAAAAAAAAAAAAAAAAAAAAGGCAGAGGATTCCTAGATGAATGCCCAACTGCTGCCCACATGTAGCCCCTGCCACATTGGCCCTCCTCCCCCCACATCTGGCCTTGTTCCAATACAAAGAGGAGCTTGCTGTGCTTGCACCTCCTACGGTCCAGATAGGAGGTCTTGCTCCAGCTGCAACAGAGCACCATCTCTTCCCTTCTCCCAAGCTCTCTGCCTGGCATGGGAACCAGACTGGGCAAGATGGGGCCAGGGATGAGGAAGGCCAACAGCATGGCCTGAGTGAATGATTTCTTCTAGGTCATGTGACATGGCTCACTCTTCCAACCTCTCAGGGCTCAGGGTCTGCCCTCTGAGCCCCACCTTCAACACCTCCCATGGGAGCCCTCCAAAGAATGAACCAGGAATGGAAACGGGCAAGCCCATGGCACCCTGACACCTGGGACCCAGCAAGAATCAACACTGCCTCTCCAGCCAATGTGCAAGGCTGCAGCCTAGACCCAGTGCCAGCATCCCAAATGCAGGCCCTCCCCTTGGGGATTGGATGGAGTAGGAGAGAAGGGGCTGCAAGGACCCACATAGGCAAGCAGAGGGACAGAGAGGGAACAAAAGATTCCACCTGCAAGGTGTCCCCAGAGGCAAAAGTATCGTCCACTGGGGACATGGGGACCTGGAAGCAGCACAAGAACAGTTTTGCTCTGGTCGTGGGAGCCCTCTTGCTTGCCTGTTAGCAGCCTCCCACACCCCCAATTTACTCTCCATTGCTGTCTGTCATTGATCCCCAGGTGGGGCCAGGGAGGGACCTGAGTCAGCATGTGGCTGGCTGCTGGGAGAGGGAGCACCAGCTGAGTCACGGGTCCTCCCCTGGAGCATCCATGAGCCATCCAGGCAGGTGTACATTGCCCACTGGCGCAGGGCTGTGGATACCTGCACCTGTCTGTCAACACTGATTCTTTCTCATACAACAGGCACTTGCCACCACCCTGCCCAGCCAGACCCTCTCAGACTACAGTGAGGGGATGGAGTGGGCCCACATAGGTGCCTCCACTTGAGTCTAGGCACCCCAGGCTTGTGTCTGCTAGGACACACCTAGCAGAGAGGCTGAGAGCACTGGCTTCGGAGCCAGGCAGGTCATAGTGTAAAGTCAGATTCTTCCACTTATTTGGGGAAAGTTGCTTCCCCTCTGTGAACCTGTTTCCTCACTGTAAATTCGGATTCATCCTTTACTGAGCACCTACTATGTGCCAGGCATTGGGTTGAGTGCTGGGGATAAAGTAATCTTGATGGACAGTTATGGGATAAAATAGACCTACAAAAATAAACATGCAATTCACAACTGAGGTGAGCATGGTTGGTGGGGGAATGCAGAGCACATAATAAAGGGTGTGGCATGGTCTGGGGCACCAGCAACCTTCTCCCTGAGAAAGAGACACTTGAGTGAAGGGGGAGGAAAAAAGGGAGGGGCATACAGCATGTGCAAATGTCCTGAGGTGGGAACAAGCAAAGTGACTGCCAGGGCAGGAGTCCTTTGTGGCTAAAGGGCAGTGGGTTAAGTCAAGCAAAGGATTTCAGTGGGAAAAAATAAATAGTTCTGACCTTGGCCAAGCATAGTGGCTCACACCTGTAATCCCAGCACTTTAGGAGGCCGAGGCAGTCGGATCACCTGAGGTCAGGAGTTTGAGTTCAGCCTGGCCAACATGGTGAAACCCTGTCTGCACTAAAAATACAAAAATTAGCTGGGTGTGGTGGTGGGCATCTGTAATCCCAGCTACTCAGGAGGCTGAGGCAGGAGAATTGCTTGAATCTGGGAGGCTGAGGTTGCAGTGAGCCCAGATCACACCACTGCACTCCAGCCTGGGCGACAGAGTGAGACTCGGTCTCAAAAAAATAAATAAATAAATAAATATTTTTAAAAATAGTTCTGGCCTCATGAGGTTGTTGTGAGGTTTAAAAGAGCTCATATTGTAAAACTGCTAGTGTGGGGCCTGGCACATAGTGAGACATCGTCCTGTCCTGACTGTCGGTGGCACTGTGGCTGCTCCTGGCTTCCCCATGGACCATCTGGGCGACTTGGGTTCTCAGCTTCCTTGCTTATTATTAGCCCATCCCTCTGGCCTATTGAGCCCCCATTAAGATCAAAGACTTGTGCCTGTGGGGCCTGGGGAGGACACAGGATGGTTGGAGGATCATAGTTCCTTCCATCAAGGAACCTCCAGTGTTGCAGGCAAGACCCTCGTTGCTTTGCCTGCACTGTCGAATTTAATCTTCACTAACTGTTTTAGGAGGTATGTGTTAATTTTTAATTCATTTTACAGGTAAGGAAATTTAGGCTCAGAGAGGGTACCTTGGCCACAGTCACAGAGCTAAACAAGGACAGAATGGAGCCCGGGCCTGCTCTCCAGTGAGCAGGAGCTACAGTGGACACAGGCTCAGAGCTCCTGCTCTCTGTCCCAAGCCCCACACATGCGCTGGGTCCCTCTCTACCTTCTTCCTCATGTCGTCTCTTTTCTTATTCAGTCTGTCTCAATTCACCCCATCTCCTCTACACCTAAAACAGTAAGTTTCGATAAATATGTGTGAATGAACGAATGAATGAATGAATGAATGAATGCTCCTCCCTGCCCTGTACTGGCCCAGGGCCCTCACTATCCTCTCTTTCCCTGACTCTGTCTCTCTCTCTCTCTCTCCCTCTCCCTCCCTCTCTCTCTCTCTCTCAACTCTATATCCATTTGCTTCTCTCTATTTCTGTGTGTCTCTTTTTGCCCTCTCTCTCACGCCAAGTCACCGTCAAAGTTCATCAGAGCATCTTAAAGGAAAAATGCTTCCTTTTCCAGGCCTGGCCTTACAGGTGACAGTGGCACAGCGGGAAGCCCTGTCGGGAAAGCTCGCGCTCAGCAAACAGCAATGGAGGAGGAGCTGGTGACTGCCCTGCACCTGCCTGAGGCCAGTCCATTGCCCTGGAAGTCCTTGACATCCCCTTGTCCCCTTTGTGGCAGCCTCCAAGCTCAGTGAGGTCGGCCAGGGAACCTCCTGGGGTCCCACCAGGACATCGGGACCCCCCAGCCCCTGGGGATCAGGCCTCCTTGGGGCCGCCTCCTCTGACATCTTCCTGTAGGAATAGTCGCCTACATTACCCAAGCCAGGGTGTCTGTGGCCTTGGGGAAGTGCCATTTGCCTGATTAGGTAGGCAAGTACGCCAGTTGCTGCCTATAGAGTTCCCTGGACACATTAGAGATCTTTTCACTATAAAAAAAAAAAAAGCTCCCAAAATCCTGAATTTCAAGGTCAGTTCCACCCCATAAAGCAAAAACGATGGAGTAAGCTAAGAAAAATGCACACTGATCCCATGCGTCTCTCAGTTTTATCTCATCCCTAAGAAAGAATGGAACAGGAATGCAGCCACCCAGGACGTGGCAAAGCCTGAGCATGGACAGGACTTTGCCACTTTCAGCCTGTAGGACCTGGAGCAAGCCAGTCTCCCTACGGTGAGGCTGGAGGAGTCTTCTAGGTGGCTCACCTAGCACTGCCCCATTCTGAGCGCTGGGAGGGTGGAAAGAGGGTTTACAGGGAGGCGGAGCCAGAGAGGTCACCTGACCAGCCTCAGGACTCAGAGACGCAATCCCACCTGCCTCCACTAGACTGTGCTATCGAGTCACCTTGCTGGTCTATTGTTTAGCTGAGCGGAGGCCAAGAGAAGGCAGTCGGCATTGTCGGAGCTGCTGGGCCAAGGGAAAGCAGTCAGCATTGTCGGAGCTGCTGGGCTTATATCCTGAGATGGCTGCTTGTGGCTGCCAGGCTCTGTGAACAAGAGCCCTGTTCATCAGCAGGATCCAAACACTAGCCCTACCCTCCCCAGTGAGGTATGGTGGGGAAATCCCGGGAGGAGGGGAGTCCATGTGAGACCCCTGGGGCCACTGCCCTGTCTTCCCTCTTCCTCTGGAGCCTGACAGTACAGGGTGCGGCCACCTCCCAGCCTCCCTGCTTGACTTCCTCCTCTCCTGGTTCTGAGCCTGCTTTCAGCCAGGTGATCCCAGCCGCCATTTTTACCCGCAAGCAAGCCCAGGTCTCCTGTGTATTCCCTGCAAACAGTAACGGCAACCACTCAGAGAGGAGGCTTGCCCCACCGCACCCCAGTCTCAGAGACCTCACGTTTCTATATTCCTCTAAAGCAGATCTCCTGCTTTGGGCAGGAGACTTTAATCTGGCACCGCCTCCAAGGTAGAGAGGTGTCTGGGGATTCTTATGAAGTTCAGGGCGTTCTGGGCTTCAGGCCCCACTGGTGACTCTTGCCATATTTTGCTCTCTGTCCAGGCCCATGTGGGCCACAAGATTCTTTGCCACACTTGGGCAGGAGGTTCATTGCCCAACTGGGAACCTTAGGAACCAGAGTCCAACACCCCCAGGAGTATCACAAACGCCCTCACCACACTAGGGTCCTGTACCCTCTAGGGCCCTCAAACCCACCTCTTCTGATTCTCTGAGGAAGCACCCTCAAACCTTCCTCCTTCCTGAGTTGTCCCCTGCACCCCTGAAACTCTAGTACTTCACCTCCAGGATGGCCCATCCTCACCCAGGGATCACCCAAGGTCAACCTTTTTGATGACAAAACTTAGGTTAAAAGATATCCCAGAGTTTCAGAAACACAAAGCAGTCCTCTTTTTCCTGGGGTGGAGGTAAGAACAAGAGAAACCAACATGTCTTCATTCCTTTTCCTAATAACTCACCCCATTACCATTTATAGGGTGCTGACTATGTGCCAAACACAATGCCAAATTCATTGCCTGCATGAGGTCATTCACTCTTGTATCAGCCTTATGCAGTAAAGGTGTTTATTCCCTACCTTGTGAAAGAGGAATGTGGGGTTCAGTACCCTGCCCAAACTCTTCAAGGCTATTCAGCATAGGAGCCAGGACTCCAACCCAGCTAGTCTGATTCAAAAGCTCAGGCTTTTAGATCCCTTGCCCAAATTTAGTCTTTTTTCAGTCTCTCCCCTACCGTTGACTCCCCCTACAAGTTTTATTCACGCAGTCCAATGAATGAGCTGTTGAAACTGACACAGGACTAGTCAACTCTTTCCTAGCTTGGGGCAGTGAGCCCCACCCACCTCTGGAATCTTCACCACTTACTAGGATGAGGATCCTTCCCTTCCCACTCCTTTTCTAGCCCCCCAAAGAGAAGGAAAGGCATTCCCCACCCAGGGGAGGCTCCTACAGTCCTGGCTCTTAAGGTATAGTCACTCATTGGATTCTTGTATCAACCTTAAGAAGCAGGGCTCAGCATCCTCACTATACAAGTAAAGACACTGAGACTCAGACTTCTCAAGCTCACATCTGTTACAGAACAGAGCCAGGGTTAAAAACCAGTCTATTCCCAAACCCTCTAAAAATGCTGTCATCATGGATGGATAATCACCATGCCCTAGAGATAGTTTACCCAGTATCGCCAGCACAGCCATGCCTTGAGCCAGCACTATGCCAGGCCCTGTACATTCTTCCAGTGAATTATCCCAACAAACCCATGAGGTAGGTACTATCATTATGCCCCTTTTACAGAAATGGAAGCTGAGGCTGGGAGATGGTCATCAACTTGCCCTAGGTCAACCAAGTGTAAGAAGGATTAGATCCAGCACCGGAGGCAAGAGCAGGTGGGGTGGAGGGAGACAAGAATGTCAGGAGAGCTTGAGTTCCTACCTTCGGTTCATGGACCTCCAGTAAGGAGCTCTAGGAGACCCCTGAACCCTATGACATTGTATGCAAATGTATGTATGCTTATTTGAAGGTAGGGGACAGAGGAAAAATCTATAGCTTTCTATATTCTCCAAGGAATCCCTGATCACAAAAACATTAGGAATCCTTAACCTAACATAGTGCCTGACATAGAGGCACTCAATATCTAGTGAATGAATAAACACACATGACAATGAGTGAGTAAATGAATGAATATCCCTCCATATCCTAGGAGACACCACATAACCTGGTACACACATCTGTCTGTGTCTTCTGAGATGGCGAAAGGTATCCTGGGACCTGAGCCCAATCCACCCCCAGGACCTTTCTCCCAGTTCCAGGGGCCATAGCCAGGTGCTATGACAAGCTCCAGAGATGCTTCTCCCACTTTCTCCCCACCCCCACTCCTAACAATGACCAGACAGAGGCGAGAATTATGCAACTCAGATAATGAAGCTGTATTGATTGCCAGGAGGGGGTGAGGGTGAAGCAGGGTCCAGGTGTGAAGTGCTTAGGGGTTAGGAGAGGGGAGCTTCCAGTGGGATCTGTGTCCCACACGGGGGGCCTCCTAGGCCTGAGCGGGGCTGGGCAGCCTCAGTTCTTGGTGCGAAGGACCTGCTCGTGGGTGGACACCACCTTGCCATCGTGCACATCCATGACCTTGGTGCGGATCTGGCGGCTGGAGGAGGTCACTGGGGAAGAGGCAGGAAGAGGACGTTACCAGAGGTGAACAGACAATGGACTCATCAGAAGTAAGGAGGCCAAGAAGGTGAGGAAACTCAAACTGTCTCCCCGTTGTCCTCTCCCCTGATTACTGCTTCACTCCCTGCTGTTGCCCAAGCACTGATACCATCAACACTTTTCTTTCAGACTAGGGCTCCCAGAGGTCAGAGACAGAGTCTCTGTCCTCAGATTAGAGCTTCCTAAGAGCTCACACCCGGCTGGTTCCATCCATATGCAGGGCCCTGTTCATGGTGCTGACCACCACAGCAATGGGATCTGCCACAGACACCAGGAAGAAGTAAGAGGTGGGGGCTGCCTCTCCTAGCCCTAAGGAGAGTTTAGAAAATAGCTTCTTCCACCCAAGGAGGTTCACAAGGGAAACTGGGTGACAGCACTAGAGCTCAGCCCTTCACAGAGCCCCTAGCCAATGCCTAGACCCGCCTGGGGTACAGAGGGTGGCCTGGAGCCCAGGCCTGCAGAGGAGGAAGGTCTTACCGTCTCTGGATGACTGCGAGCCAGAGGAGAACTGGGAGGAGGAGAGGCTGTGAAGACAGAGAAGGGCAAGATCATTAGATACATGGTGGGGCCGTGAGAGTGCCATGGCGGGACAGACTAAGGGGAGGGCCAAGACTCACTGGGCATCCTCGCCCTCCAGCAGGCGGCGGTAGGTGGCGATCTCCTGCTCCAGCCGTGTCTTCACGTCCAGCAAGATCTTGTACTCCTGGTTCTGCTGCTCCATCTCGCAGCGTAGCTGGGCCAGCTGTTCCTCCACGCTGCCAATCATCTCCTGAATCTGGGCCAGCTGCATGCAGTAGCGGCCTTTGGTCTCCTCCAGGCTGTTCTCCAGGGATGCTTTCTGTGAGGGAGAGAAAGGGAATCAAGGATGAGTGAGTGTGGCCGTTCTCTCCCTGCCAGTCCTGGGTGCACCACCGTGCCTGGCACTATTCCTACCATGCTGAGCTGGGACTGCAGCTCAATCTCCAGGTTCTGCATGGTGCGCCGGAGCTCCGAGATCTCGCTTTTGCCACTCTGCACCAGCTCGCTGTTGGTGGCCACCTCGCGGTTCAGCTCCTCTGTCTGCAAAAAAGAGAACGCCGTTCACACCAGAAGGCCCCAGAAGGCAGGTGGTCTGGGTTCCTTCCATCTCAAATTACACCCACCTTGGTGAAGAACCATTCCTCGGCATCCTTGCGGTTCTTCTCTGCCATCTTCTCATACTGGTCACGCATCTCGTTCAGAATGCGGCTCAGGTCCACGCCAGGTGCAGCGTCCATCTCCACGTTGACATCTCCACCCACCTGGCCTCTCAGGGCATTCATCTCCTGTACAGCCAGGGACAGTCCACAGTCAGAAGTTCCACCATGGCAGCGGATTGGGGTTCCTTAGTCAGGCCTGAATACTGCCCTCCCACCATCACAATTCTGTCTTGACTCTCCCTTGTCTCTCTCTCTGTCTCTCTTTTTTTTTTTTTTTTTTTTTTTTTTGGACAGGGTCTAGCCTTGTTGCCCAGGCTCCTGGGTTCAAGCGATCCTCCCGTCTCAGCCTCCCAAGCAGCTGGGACTATGGGCATGCACCACTGTACCCAGCCTCCCTGTGCTTCTTTTAAGCTGGCTTTTCCATAGTTCTCACCTCCTCGTGGTTCTTTTTCAGGTAGGCCAGCTCCTCCTTCAGGCTCTCAATCTGCATCTCCAGGTCAGCTCTGGCCAGGGTCAGTTCATCCAGCACCCTGCGCAGGCCATTGATGTCGGCCTCCACACTCATGCGCAGGTTCAGCTCTGTCTCATACCTGGAATGACCCCAGAGAAAAGGAATGAGACACCCACCCTGACCACAGTGAGGGCTTTGTTCTCGTCTCCCTGCAGCTTCTCCCAGAGCAGGTGCCTTGTGGGTGGTTTAAGGAGCCGATCCTGAAAATGGCATGGTGGAACACAGTGCCCATTGATTGCTCAGGTATGAACATTCCTGGGGCCTGGGGATAAGGCAGTTCGTCTTGCTGCAGAATTCAGGAGGGGGTTGCACTTCTAACTTCAGCCAACAAATAATGTGTAAGTCCTCCAACTATGTTCCTTCCTATACTTCAAGGGCAGTTGGGGAAGTGGAAAGTGCCTCTCCCTAAAGCAGCGGTTCTGAAACCTGGCTGTGGACCAGAATCACCCAGGTAACCTGCTATAAATAGCTGAATCAGAACTCCAAGGGTGGGGCCCAAGAGTCTTATTCTTTTATAAGCACCCCAGGGAGTTTTCATGCAGCTATCCTGGCACTGGCTAGTTCTATTTGGGAAACACTGCTCCAAAAATGCCCTACTTTGGGGACACTGGGTGTTCTGGCCCACCATTGCAAACTCACTTGGTGCGGAAGTCATCCGCGGCCAGACGGGCATTGTCAATCTGCAGAAGGACGTTGGCATTGTCCACTGTGGCCGTGAGAATCTGCAGGTTGGAAAGGGCACAGGTAATTTGTCAAATGAACTTCACAAGCTGGACTTCACTGTAACCTATGTTAAGCTCTTGCTTCATGTTCTTGCCTGAATTCCCCTCTTCCCCCACAAAACTTGACCACAACAGCCTAAAGGAGAACCCCAGATGCCCCAAGCCTGTCCTAAGACTTTGCTAACTCCTGGTCACCGACGGGGTAGATGCAGCCCGGGGCTTAGAATCAAAAGCCCATGAGTTCTGGCCCCATTTCTGCCACTGACTTGCTGCAAAATCTGATGGATCTTGAGGTTTCAAGTTCCCCACCTCCAGGTGAGGAGAATAATCTGAGGCTCCCTAGCCCTCCTTCCTGAGCTGGCCTCTCTTCTCTCTGTATCAGCCAGCCCTGCCAGTCCTCTGCAGATATGCACATTCCTTTTCAAGCTTACAGGCCATAGGACTTCAAGTGGAACTTTCTCAAGAGATAAAACCCAACTGACACAGGGGATTAGAAAAGAGGACTCAGGGGAAGAATAAGAAGATATATTGGCCCCTGAGTCTGGTTAGAGTTTCCTACCTCATCATTGAATTTCCCTAATCCATGCAAGGCATTAGAGCCCAGCAGACTCCCGCAGGGAGGGCTCCCAGGTGATGTGGGAGCAGGGGCTGGAGTCAGAGGGCACAAGCCTGCCAGGCTCCCTCTGTGCAGGGCACATCAAGGCGCCACACTGATTGTCTCTGCAGGCTCTCCATGCCCGCCTGGCTGTGGGGAGGGACCAGCCTCTACCAAGGCTTATGGGCGGCGGCAGCCACAGCCCAGACTAGTGAGCTAATGAGCGGTTTGGATGTCTTGCCTGGTCCCGTTAGAGCCTCGCTCCTCCCCCGTGCTGGAGAACAAGTAGCTGCCTCCTGTGCTGGAAGGTAGGGCACAAGGGTCCCAGCCTTGGCTCCGCCACTAATTTGCTATGTGACCTACAGCTGGTCACAGCACCTCTCGAAGCTTCAACTGCTTCCTCTATAAAATGTAAGGACAGGAATCACTGATCTCACATGGTCTGAGGATTTGAGATCAGAAGGGGATGAGGAGGCTGGGGAAGGGAGTGCATCTTCTCACTGATCAGCTCTTAGGACATCCAAGACCTGGAAAGAAGGGATCTGGGGTGGACTCTGTCCTACAGACAAATCTTAAGGTGTCAGTGGCCTGGGGCATCTATTGTTCCCGGAAGGAGCTAGCTGGAATGGCACCTTCTGCTGCCCATTCACCCACCTTGTTCCTCAGGTCCTCAATGGTCTTGAAGTAGGGACTGTAGTCTTTGATCTCAGCGGGCCGCTGCCTCTGGTACCAGTCACGGATCTTCACCTCCAGGTCAGCGTTGGCCTCCTCCAGAGCACGCACCTTGTCCAGGTAGGAGGCCAGGCGGTCGTTGAGGTTCTGCATGGTCACCTTCTCACTGCCCACCAGAAGCCCATCACCACCAGCAAAGCCACCACCAAAGCCACCACCCAAGCCACTACCCAAGCCACCACCATATCCTCCCCCGAAGCCACTACCAAAGCTGCTGCTGCTGCTGAAGCCACCGCCATAGCCGCCCCCCAGCCCATAGGCTCCCCCAGAGGAGAAGCGGGAGGAGGAGACAGACAGGCCCCCGCCGTAGGTGCTGGGGGCGCGGCAGGACCCTCCGGCCAGGACGGAGGAGATGCGGCTGGAGCCGCCCCCGATGCCGCCCCCGATGCCGCAGGAGCCCTTCATGGAGCTGGAGGAGGTGAACTGGCGGCTGCAGGTGGTCATGGTGCCAAGGAGGGAGGTGAGCGAGCGAGCAGTTGGCTGAGTGGAGAGAAGGTGCTCGGGTAAATTGGAAAGGGATGCGAGTGCTTTATACCCATGGGTAGGGGGCGGGCCTGGCACTTTCCATTCCCCTTGGCTTTCATCACCCACAGGCTAGCGCCAACTCCCAGGCAGGTCCCTCCTCTCCTCCGCCTCATCATGTCTGTCATATTTTACTGGAAACTCATTGTTTGGGGTGTTTTGGGCTTTCTTGTCCTGCCAGGCGTGATTCACGGGGGGAGGTGTGGGCCTGCAGGCTACACTTTCCCATCGGGCCCTGGGAGTCCCAGCCTCAGGAACCCGAACACTGGGCTCAGCCAGGGTGACAGAGAGCAGGGCCTCTGCACCTTAAACCTGGTGACCTGCTAGCTCTCCATGAACTGGATGGGCCTGTAACGTCCACTTAGAGGAAGGCCGCCGCTGCAGGGGATGGATACCTGGCTGGAGAGCACCAGTATAGCAAGGTCACCTTGGGCACAGACAGGCCTCCCTCACTATGACCCTCTATTAGCGACAAGGAGGTCTGGGGGTCCCTCCCAGGCCTGACCTGCCGTGTTGTGCTGAGAAGCCTGTCCCATCCCTGAAATACACCCAGCCAGTCAGGAGTATCATGATTCCCACCCCAACATCCCCATCAAAGGGAAATCCAGACAGCTCTCCCCAGCCCTGGGCACAGACGCTAATATCCTCCCTACGGTGAGGATCTCACATCCACCACACAGCAGCGGATGGGCCCACAGCATAGGGCAGGTGGCCTCATGGAGGCCAGGAAACAGCCTGGAGTCAGGTGGGTCCTGGTTCTGCCATTTACACCTCTGTGACCCAGGGCTTGGCACTTCTCTGAGCCTCAGTGTTCTCACCTGCGAAGTGGGAGTCATAGCATCTACTCTGCCTACTGCAGTCAGCTCTGAGAAGCCAATGCGACAGCGTGTGTGGAAGGGTTTTGTAAACCGAGTATGGCAAGAAGCCTGGTTGGTGTCATTGTATCCCAGGCTTAGCCCCAAAGTGGATGGAGCTGCATCCAGGAACAGGCCCGGGGGGGCCTTTTTTTCTTCCAGCCCCAGATATCTTCTCAGACCCCCAGAACATCCCTAGTGTGGGCAGAAGTCTGGCTCAGGTGCCCTCATTTGAGACCCTTGTGGAACTGGCCCAGGAGATGTTCTGGGGAGGAGTAGAGGCTGGAGTGGAGCCGGGCTGTGCCAAGGGCAAGGCTGAGGTGAACACGAGGGTCCCTGACTCCTGAAGCCCCAAGGGTCAGGGGACGTTTCTAGGAGTCCACTTGGTCCTGCTTTGGAGGTATGTATATCAAAACTTCAGCAATCTCCCAGACAACCTCCCAAAGCAAACGCTTCTGGCCCCCACCCCACCCTCCCGTCAGCCCCTCGGCTGCACAGACCCCGGCAGGCATGTTGGGAGGAATGTGGTCGTGTCTGGGGCTGCCTGACGTGTCCTATCTCCTCAGACAGGCCCCGACAGCCCCTGCTGGAGGCTCCAATGCTCTTCCTGGGATCAACTGCTCCTAGAAGAGAAGCAGGACCCTCTCTCACCCGCACCCCCACCTTGACTGTCACCAAAGCAGAAGCCAGGAGGGGAGCCCCCCACTACTGTGACCTCAGAGCTTGGAAGACAATACCGAGACAGACACCTGAGCTGTGGGCTCCCCAAATCTGCCAGCAAAGGACTCTCGAGGATGTGAGTAAGCCAGGGCCCCACCCCACTCCACCCGCCCCTGACAGACACTCCTAATCTCCCTGCAGAGAATGGTCCCCCCACCCTGGCCCAGCCCTACAATTTCCCCAGAGAGAGGCAACAGGGATTTTGGCTGAGGGACAGATGCTTTTGTTGGGAGGCATGTTGCTGTTGGCTGTGGGGCAAGGGGAGGCTGTGCTCACTGGAGAAAAATGCTGTGTCCAGAGGGATCTGGGAGCGGGAATGGGGTGCAGTGCCCAATATCAGCTTCCTCTGTGCCTCTGTGCCCCGCCACCCCCACCACCACCACCCTGTCTTCCTCTTCTGCAGGGATCAGGAACAGAAGCTCCGCAGCCCGGGACATAGGAACAGCTCTACTTTCCCTTTCATTCGATTCAATGGAACCCAAAAGAAGCTCCTTCCCCCCGTCCTCCGAGGGGAATCCAAAAGATAAAGATGGCAGGGAAACAATGACAGATCAACCCTGCACATAATCTTAAAAGGCACTTCTACAGCCCCACCTGAACCCCACGCACCAACTCCAGAACCCTAGCATGGAATATAAGCCTGATCCCCCACACCCGGTCTTAGAACCGTGGCCCAACCTGGAGCCTGAGGCCAACCTCTCTTCCCCTGTAGACAAGGAGTCAGTGACCCAGGAGCTGCAAATGGCCCAGTCAAGCAGGGAGCAGACTTAGAGGACACCACACTCCCGTCCCCTCCCTGATGCCGAAGAAGCATGGTACTCGGACATTTTAAGGGAGGGCATTTTCTGGGGCATCAGGGGTTAAAGGGTTGCCAGTCTTGACTGCTGAGGCCCAGAGTACCCCCACCTCTGGACTTCTAAGCAGACTTTGTGTGAGCACCATTACCTGACCCTCCCTCTAGCCTGCCCCAAAAGGAGGGGGATAAAGGAGGAGCCCCAGGCAGGACCTCTTGTGGTTAGTGAGTCTCCCTGCACCACCCTGCATGGGGGAGCCCTGTGCCAATCCAAACAGGTGAAGCAGGCAGGGCCAGGCAGCCCCCACAGAGCCCACACTGTGTGCTGAGGACTCTGCTGGGCACCAGGAGATGCCATCCTAAGGAAGGAGGAGACCTCAGGACAGCCCCTGCCCTTGGAATGCACGGCCTAGTGGAAGAGACAGTCCCTGCCTGTAGGAAGGTCCCAGCATCAAAGAGAAGCAGGAATGCACATCAACATTACTTAACATACAAACAAACAGAAGAAAAGCACAGACAAGAGAGATTGGTTTCCCAGGGCTGCCATAACAAATTACCACAAATATGATGGCTTAAAACAACTAGCTGGGCATGGTGGCTCATGCCTATAATCCCAGCACTTTGGGAGGCCAAGGCAGGTGGATCCCCTGAGGTCAGGAGTTCGAGACCAGCCTGGCCAATATGGTGAAACCCCGTCTCTACTAAAAATACAAAAACTAGCCAGGTGTGATGGTGGGCACCTGTAGTCCCAGCTACTCAAGAGACTGAGGCAGAAGAATCACTTGAATCGGGGAGGCAGAGGTTGCAGTGAGCCGAGATCGCACCACTGCACTCCAGCCTGGGCAACAGAGCAAAACTCCATCTCAAAAAAAAAAAAAAAGAAAAGAAAAGAAAAAAGCAACAGAAATGTATTCTCTCTGGAATACATTTCTGGAATACATTCTGGAAACCATAAGCCCTGACTCAAGGTGTTGGCAGGGCCACACTCCCTCTGAAGACTCTGGGGAAGAGCCCTCCCTTGCCTCTTTCAGCTTCTGGTGCCTCCCTGAGTTCCCGGCTTGTGGCAGCATTGCCCTATCTCTGCCTTCATATTCACGCAGCCTTCATCTCTGTCCTTTTCAGCCTCTTGTTGGACACGCATTGGGTTTAGCGATCACTCTACTCCAGTAGGATCTCATCTCAAACCTTGTCTTACTTACATCTGCAAATCCCCTATTTCCAAATAAGGGCATATTCTGAGGTCCCCGGTGGACCTGATTTGGGGGAACCCTATTTGACCCACTATACCACAGAACAGACTGGGTGCTCGTCACCTCGCAAAGCAATAGTAAAAACTGGTGGGGAGATGGCTGAGATGAGATGTGGGGGCGGCCCAATCTGGAAGGCTTCTGGGAACAGCCTTTAGCGTGACACATCAAGTTGCCAGGGATTGGATGGCAGGGAGCCACGGAATTCTCGGGTGTTGGGTCCGTACTTGACATTATCCACTTTTTTTTTTTTTTTTTTTTGACACAGGGTCTCCCTCTGTTGCCCAGAGTGGAGTGCAGTGCTAGAATCACAGCTCACTGCAACCTCAATCTCCTGGACCCAAGGGATCCTCCCACCTCAGCTTCCCAAGTAGCCAGGACTGCCATCATGCCCAACTAGCTTTCACTTTTTTGTAGAGACGGGGTCTCACCATATTGCCCAGGCTGGTCTCAAACTCTTGGGCTCAAAGGATTCTCCCACCTCAGCCTCCCAAACTGCTGGCATTACAGGCATAAGCCACCATACCCAGCTTCTTTTTTTTTTTTAATTTTTATTTTGAAATAATGTTAGACTTGGCTGGATACAGTGGCTCACACCTGTAATCCCAGCACTTTGGGAGGCCGAAATGGGTGGATCACTTGAGGCCAGGAGTTTGAGACCAGCCTGACAACATGGCAAAGCCCCATCTCTACTAAAAAATACAAAAAGTTAGCTGAGTGTCATGGCGAGCACCTGTAATCCCAGCTACTTGGGAAGCTGAGGCAGGAGAATTGATTGAACCCGGGAGGTGGAGGTTGCAGTGAGCCGAGATCGCACCACTGCACTCTAGCCTAGGCAACAGAGCAAGACTCTGTCTCCAAAAAAAAAAAATTAATAAATAATGAAATAATGTTAGCCTTTAAGAAAAAGTTACAAAATAGTAGAGTTCCTGCGTATCCTGGGTATCCTTCACCCAGCTTCCCCTAATGTGAACATACTACATAAGAATCATACGATTTCTGAAACCAATATATTAACATTGACACAATACTGGTTTTCTTTTTTCCGAGATGGAGTTTTGCTCTTGTTGCCCAGGCTGGAGTACAATGGTGCAGTCTCAGCTCACTGCAACCTCCGCCTCCCAGGTTCGAGGGATTCTCCTGCCTCAGCCTCCCGAGTAGCTAGGACTACAGGCACTCACCATGAAGCCTGGCTAATTTTTTGTATTTTTAGTAGAGACAGGGTTTCGCCATGTTGGCCTGGCTGACCCCGAACTCCTGACCTCAGGTGATCCACCCGCGTCAGCCTCCCAAAGTGCTGGGATTACAGGCCTGAGCCACCACGTTCAGCCAACACGATACTGTTAATGAGCTACAGGCTTTATTGGAACTTCCACCAGTTTTTCCACAAATGTTCCATTTCTGGGGCAGGGTCCAATTTCGGTCTCCACATTGCATTTATCTTTCACTTCTTAGTCTCCTCCTATCCATGACAGCTCCTCAGTCTTTTCTTGTCTTTCATGACCTTGTCACTTTCGAAGAGTACTGGGGTGATCAATTATTTTGCAGAATATCCCTCAGTTTGGGTTTTTCTGATGTTTTCTCATGATCACATTGAGGTTATGCACTTTGGCAAGAAAACCACAGAAATGAGGTTGCATCCCGTCAGGCACGTTGGACAGATATGTCGTGTGTCTTACCGCTGGCACCGTCAGCCTTGTTCACTTGGCTTAGGTGGAGCTGCTGGATTTCTCTACTGTCACGTTTCTGTTTCTCCCATTGAAATTAATACATACCTTGAGGAAGGTACTTAGAGGCTATGCAAAAATTCCGTTTCTCCTTAAAATCTGACCCACTGAACTTTGCCTCCATCAGTGGAGGGAACGAGCTCACGTCCACCTGAGTTTAAGAGCCTCATTTGAAGGAACTCCTTGAGGGACTGTGGCTTTCAGGAGAGACTTTGGGAGATCCAAGCCCAGAGAAAGAACTCTTTCTACTCTCTTGTCCAGCCCCAAAGCCAGACTAGGCCTCCTTAAACCCTCTCTGTGCCCCAAGACAGCAGTCCCCAACCTTTTTGGCACCAGGGACCAGTTTCATGGAAGACCATTTCTCTATGGACCTAGGGGGTTGGGGGTGGGGATGGTTTCGGGATGAAACTGTTCCTCCTCAGATCAGCAGACATTAGTTAGATTCCCACGAGGAGCACACATCCTAGATCCCTCGCGTGCACAGTTCAAGGGAGGGTTTATGCTCCTATGAGAATCTAATGCCACTGCTGACGTGACAGGAGGCGGAGCTCAGGTGACAGGAGGCGGAGCTCAGGCGGCAATGCTCACTCACCAGCAGCTCACCTCCTGTTGTGCCGCCTGGGTCCTAACAGGCCACAGCTGGTAGAGTCTGTGGCCCAGGAGTTGGGGACCCCTTCCCTGAGACACTCCCATGCCGGCTTCCCTTCACAATGTATTATTGTGGAGAAATAGCACATATTTCTCTCACAATTGTCTAGAGCCTTGCTAGGCCCCCACCAGCCCTGGGGAAAGAAGTGGGGAATCTGGCTCCTCTCATGTCGCAGATGGGAAGTCTTGAGTCCAGAAAGGCCCGGAGTCAAGTAACAAGTTGGAGCCCCCCTTGTGATTCCCAGGCCCCCAGAACCTGCCCGGGCCTGAGCTTCTCCTTTCCTCCTGGCAGAGTTCTGCGCCCCTTCCTCTCCTCTCGGCCCCTCTGCACCCTCCCCTGGAGCACCCCCCACCTCTGGACTTCTAGGCAGGCTTCGTGTGAGCAGCATTACCTGGCCCTCCCTCCAGACTGCCCCAGAAGGAGGGGGGTAAAGGAGGAGTCTAGGGCAGGGCCTCTTGTGGTTAGTGAGTCTCCCTGTACCACCCTGCATGGGGGAGCCCCTTGCCAATCCAAACAGGTGAAGCGGGCAGGGCGAGGCAGCCCCCAAGAGCCCCATCCCCTTCACCTTGCCCATCCCTCTCCCCGCCAAGCCTCAGAAAACTGTGTGGAGAGTGGGTCAAGCTCCCAGAGCTCAGGGCTGTCAGAGTGGGCTGAGACAGTGGGCTGGGGAGGGAGCAGCCTCTGCTGCCAGAAGGGCAGGGCTTGCATGGAGGCCATGAGTTGGCTAGAAGACAGGATTGCAGCACAAGGGAGCAGGAGGCTACAGCACCTCCTGAGGCCCCAGGGTCCCCTTTCCCCCAGAGAGCTATGCCGCCTGCTGATTTCCCAGGCCAGCCTGCCCATCTGGGCTGACACAAGAGATGGGCTGAGCCAGCGTTTCAGTATCTGTGCCCTCGTCTGAGCCCCCGAGCTGTGCCACAAGGCTGACAACAGAGCTCGGCCAGCCCACATTATAGAAGAAGAAAGCTCAGAGGTGGAGGAGTTCCCCCAAGGCCCACAGCAAGCCAGCTGCTCATTCAGGGTTCCACCTCAGCTCAGCTGGCTGCAAGCCTCGCTTTTTAATGACAGGTCCCCTCCTGCTAGAAAGTCCCCAAAAGTCAGAGCCAAAAAGAGCCTCTAGACCAGGCTTTTAACTTTACAGATAGAAAATGCGAGTCCCAGCCAGGGGAAGGAACATGTTGAAGGTCACACAGCAGAAGTGTCACCCGGGGTTCTGAGCTAGGCAGGGTAAGAATATGCCTGGGGTGAAAAGGGCTGTGCCTGCATCCCAGAATCATGTTCAGGTTGTTAAAAACGCAGACAGACAGGTGGCCAAAGGCAAGGAATAGATTAGTTTACAGCCCTGCTGCTAGCTCCCAGTTCAGGCAAAATGCAGCTTAAATGCTCCAGCCCATCACTCATGAGGCCCCACTGTAAACTGGGTCCCCTCCCCAACAGTCCTGTCCCCTTGCTGGTCCCCACATCTCCATCCATTTCCAATCTCTGCCTGAATCTCCACATACGTCCTCTCTTCCTACCCAAATCCCTCACGTTCTTTAAGACCAAGCCTCAGTTCCACATATGGTTTATGCGGATTCCTGCAGACTATGTGGCACAAAGTAAGTGCTCAATGAAGAAAGGAAGGACAGAGGGAAGGAGGAGGGAGAGTAAGAGGAGGGAGGAGAGAAGGAGGACAGGGAAAGGGAGGGAGGAGGGAGAGCAGGAAGAGGGGAAGGGAAGAGGGTAAGGGAATGTAGAAGATGGATGGATGGATGGATGGATGGATGGATGGATGGATGGATGGATGGACATATAGACAGTTGGGTGGGTGGACAGATGGATAGATGAGTGGAAGGAAGGGAAGAAGGAGAGAAAGTGGAGGGATGAACGGGTGGGGTGTGGTCAGGCAGGGAAGTAGATGAATGGATGAATGGAAGGAAGGAATAATAATGGATGAAAGGATAGATGGATGAACAGGAGGTGGGTGGATGGTGGGTGGGCAGGTGGGTGAAGGATGGTGGAGCATTGAGAAAGCACAGCCAGCCCAGCTGGGGACAGAGGGGGCCAGCATCCTAGAGGAGCTCTTAACTGATCTGAACCTTGAAGATGAGTATATGCTGAGCAAGCAGTGGAAGTGAGGATGGACGTCCTATTTGCCCAAGGAAGCACCTGGGCGAAGTGCAGACGTGTGAAAGACTGGTCTGATGGAAACTGCAAGCAGTTATGTATTGCTGGTGTTCACAGCCAAGGCTGGGCCTGCCTGATGAAACTGAGAGCCTTAGGCCAGGTGGTGATAAAGGTGCTGGGAAGCTCAGACTTTATCCTGACGACACTGGAGCCACTGAAGGGTCCTAAGCTGGTGAGTGATGCTGTCGGATGTTTCACAAAGGCCACCCTGGTGTCCATGCAGAACATACTTTGCCATGGTGTGGGGGACAAGCAGGGAGAATTTGCCAGGTAAGGCAAATTGCCAGGTAAAGCAAAAACATCCAGGTAAGGGATGTTGTTGGCTCAGACCTCTCCTCTCCCAGGAAGTCCCACCCCATCAGCTCAGGTCACTGGCTTTCTCCCTATCTCTCAGCCCTCCCACTGCTTCTGTGATCCGTGCCCCCACCCTTGATTATACCTCTCTATAGTGCCTTAGGGGACCACAAAGTGTTTTTCACATAGTCAGTCCTCAGCGTTACTCTGGTCTGATGCAGGAGACACAACCCTTGCCCGTGGGCTGTCCAGTCTGATGGAGGAAGGTTGCACAGCCCAGAGTTTTCTCTGTGCCATAGGCTGAGGGGAGCTGGGAGCACAGGAGCCACAAGGTGGGGTGGATTAGCACACAGAAGGTTTCTTGGAAAGGGTGCGCTTTGACTCAGGTTTTGAAAGAAGGAAGAACCCTGGAGGGTGGAGTGGGGAGAGGGCGTGGCTGTGGGAACTCCAGCATACAGCGGTGAGTCGCGGGGAGAGTCAGCACCTGGGAGGTGGAACGTCTGTGTCAGGAGTCCTGAGCTCTGGCCGGCAGGACAGAGGGAAAGGGAAAGAGGAAGGGAAGGGGTCGCCGGGTAGTTCTAGCCTCATGGGTAGAAAGAGTCATTTCCCACAGTCAGAAATGTGGGAACAGATTCAGCATCTTGCACCCCACCTCCCTCCCCCAGACGTGATACCGCATGGGATCAAGGAAGAAGCAGGGCATCCCCCATCAGAAAGACCAGCTTTCAGGTCTTGGCTCCATCACTGACGAGCCATGCGACCTTGGACAGGCCGCTGCAGCCGTTCAAGCTTTGGTTTTCTCTCAAATGGGAGTAGCACCAGTTCAGCCTGGCAGGATTATTGAGAGGAGTGGGTAAGTCAGGGCAGGTGGCCAGCATGGTGCTTGGCACAGAGGAAATGTTTAGTAAAAGTTCACTTAAATTAAGCCCTGGAGTTGGACCAAAGGGGGTGTGGGGTACAAATGGAGAACAGCTGTCAAGGTTCAGCCAAAGACCTTGAGGCAGAGAACAACGAAGAGTCCAGGATGTTACTGGAGCTCCTGTTGCAGGAGCCAGGAACTGCTGAGGTCAGCCGGCCAGGTGATGGGCTGATGAGTCTGCAAGGCCCTGGTCAGGGTGGAGGCTGTGGGAACAGGGCAGGCCTGGAAACTGATGAGGAAGAGTCAGTGAATGGTTTAGGTGTGAGGGGAGAAGGCCTGGGAGCTTCCAGCAGGGCTCACATTCTGTGGAATGGGGAACCAGCCTCTGAGGTTCCAATGAGGCCATCCTGGCTGTCAGTGCAATATCTGCAAAAAAATGACCATTTCTGTCTCCCAGTTCCAGAAGAGGGCATGGATGGCTTGCGATAAAAGACACATTTATAATAAAACTAAAAATATCCAGCAAGGATAGAATAAAAATAAATCAAGAATTAGGTAACAGGATATATTGATGGGCACATTTTGGTTGCAAGCAACAGAAACTCAGCTTGAATTAGCTTCTAAAAGAGACTGGGCATGGTGGCTCACACCTGTAATTCCAGGGCTTTGGGAGGCTGAGGCAGGAGGATCACTTGAGCCCAGGAGTTCAAGACAAGCCTGGGCAACATAACGAAATGCCATCTCTACAAAAAAAAAAAATTAAATTAAATAATTAGCCAGGCATGGTGGCATGCACCAGTAGTCCCAGCAGCTCGGAAGACTGAGGTGGAAGGATTGCTTAAGCCGCAGCAAGTCAAAGCTTCGGTGAGCCATGACCACAGCACTGCACTCCAGCCTGGGTGGTACAGAGAGACCCCATCTTAAAAAAATAATAATAATAATCAATAAAACAATAAATCAAGCCCCAATTTATAATGTTTTCTTTTTCGTGTTGTAAATACCCCCACTGTGGCCAATTTCAAGCAACCAACAGGGAGTCACTTAACACAGGGTTGGGAAGAGACCTGCAGTAGCTCACTGCCTTATACTATGTCCCCCATATAGATAAAATGGTCATAAGTAGCATCAAGAGCACAGATATTAGTACAATGTAGTAAAATAATTTGGAAGGAATGAGTTTTCAGTATGCATTACCTTTGTTCTCAATATAATTCACTTAATTTTAAGTTCATATAATTTAATCGTTGATGAGAGCCATATTTAACAATCACCTTGCAAAATTCCTAAAATTTTAATATCTGACTCTCAAAAGTCAGCATGAGCCAGCTCCAGTGTGCCAATGAGCCTCGAGGTTTAGGCCATAAGCAAGAGACTAGGAGGGACAAAGGGAAAGCAAAGCAACTCTGCTTCTGGATAAAACAAAGTGAAAGAGGGAAAACCAGATTGGGGGAGGATATTGGTGAGGGAACGGAAAGAAGAGTTGGTGGGCCCCCACAGTCAGGGAGACAGCCTAAGTGACAGGAGCAGAGGCAGCACTCAGAGGCTGTCCAGCCTTCACAAGGCAGACCAGGCACTGTCTGCCTCCCAGGGAGCCCCATGGGGGGATCCAAGTCTGTGCTACCTCATTATCTCAATTATCTCATCAGTGTTCTGTTGGTTGTTCTCTCTGTCAGCATCTAGCGAGGACTCTTCTACTGCAGCACTCAGTGTGCATGTCCTTTGACTGTCCCAGCTTGAGTGATGTCTGTGTGTCCCAAGACTTTGTTTGCTCCCATCTAACTTAACCCATATGGACAACACCCCCTTCAAAGAACTAGAGGAGTGATTGGGGGAATGGAAGTGATGGTGCTGGGGGTGTTGGAGGTACTAGAGGTAGCGGTGGTGGTGGTGGTGGTGGTGATGGTGGTAATGGAGGTGGTGATGGTGGTAATGATGGTGGTGATTGTGGTGGTCATGGTAGGGATGGTGGCAGTGATAATGGTGGTAATGATGGTGGTGGTGGGTGGGGGTAGGGGTGATGGTGGTGGGGGGTGGTGATGGTGGTAGTGTTAATGGTGGCAAGGATGGTGGGGGTGGTGATTTCGGTGGTGGGGGTGTTGGTGGTGGTGGTGGGGGGGTATTGGTTTAGTGGTGGTGATTGTGGTGGTGATGGTAGGGATGGTGGCAGTGGGAATGGTGGTGATGGTGCTGGTGGTGGTGGTGGTGGCGGTGGTGATGGTGGTAATTATGGTAATTATGGCATTGGTGGTGGTGGTGGTGATTGTGGTGGTGATGGTAGGGATGGTGGTAGTGGTAATGGTGGTGATGATGGTGGTGGTGGTAGGGTTGGTGGTGATGATGGTAATGATGGCAGTGATTATGGTGGTGATGGTAGTGGTAATGATGGTGGTGATGGTAGTGATGGTGGTAATGGTAATTGTGGTGGTGATGGTAGTGGTTGTGGGGATGGTGATGGTGATGGTGGGGATGGTGGTGGTGGTGGTGGTGGTGACAGGGGTAATGATGGTGGTGATGGTGGTGGGGGGGTATTGGTGGTGGTGGTGGTAATGATAGTGATGATTATGGTGGTGATGGTGGTGATGGTAGTGATTGTGGGGGTGGTGATGGTGATGGTGGGGATGTTGGTGGTGGTGATGGTGGTGGTGGTGTTGGGGGTAATGATGGTGGTGATGGTGGTGGGGGGGTATTGGTGGTGGTGGTGGTAATGATAGTGATGATTATGGTGGTGATGGTGGTGGTGGTCATGATGGTGGGAGTGGTGATGATGAGGGTGGTGGTGGTGGTGCTGGTGGTGTTAGAGAAGGTAAGTATGACAGTGAAACCCCTGAGTCAAGTCTCTTGTTGTTCTGTAGAACAGAACAGAACCAGTTTAGGCAGTCATCCCCTTGAGCCAGCTTAGGGGTAAAACATATGCTCTTACAGTCTCATTCCACCAAAGGTTAACTTGTATTGAAGACTTACCAGGGGCCAGATCTTAACTTCATCATGTCTTCTAATCCTCAGAGCAACACTAAGGCAGGGGGGAAATGGGACTGGGTTCAAGCCCAGGCAGATCTGCTCCTGGGGGTGGGTGGGGGATGGTTATTCTCACTGTAGAGAACTCACTAAGGCTGCAATTCTTGTGGCCATGTGGGCAGATAGGGCAGCCACTGTTTAAGCCTCTGTAGGTCCACAGCCCAGTCCCCACCCCCTTACATAGAAGAGGAGGAGGGAGAGAGGAGGCATCAGCCAAGGCCCAGCTATTGAGAAAGAGCTCAGCCAGGAGGGGCACTGCCCATCCCCTCACACACCAAAGGCACCTCTAGGAGAAGGAGGACAAAAAGCACCATTGCCTGTGTAGGTGCTATAAGTAAGTATCTTATTTAAGGCCAAGGTGGCTCCTGACTTATCACTGTATCCCCACCCTGCCCCCACCTTCCCAGCACAATGCCTGGCCCAGAGCAGCCTGTAAGTGGACTTGGACTGAATTCACTGACCTACTGCTAGCACCCACCTTCTCTGCAAGCCTGATCAAGTCAAACGAGACCAGGGATCTGCTCACCAGGGAAGATCTATGCAGAGGCGGCACAGGGTTGGGGGTGCGGGGCATTCTGACACCCCACCTACTAGTCATGCATCCTTGAGTAAGTCGCTCAGACTCCCTGAGCCTCAATTTCCTCACCTGTAAAATGGGATGAGTCAGGTGCGTGGAGATAGCGAGGAGGCCTTGCAGGGAGCAGGAAGGGAGGAGGCGTTTTCTCCAGCTCAGCTTTAGGAAGCAGAACACAGCTGCCTGTCTGCAGCCTTGCTGCCAGAATCGCATCAGGCAATACCCGGTTGGGCAACATTAAAAATTGTCAAACGAGAGAGGGAAGGAACAAAAAAAATGTTTTTTGGGTACATACTGTGTGTTTTATCCACCCTTTATCTCCTTTATTCCTCAAACTCCTTCAGGTAAATACTGATACCCTAAATGTACGGACGAGGAAACTGAAAGTCACAGAGACTAGGGGCGGGTGGAGGATCCCTCCAAGTTCACGCTGGAAGTTCAGCCTCAGATTAACTTCTGCCCTCCCCCGAGCTATTTGACATGACCCGCTGCAAAGGACTGTGATCTAACCTTTTTTAAAAATGTTTTCTTTTGGTTGTCAGTTTCAATTTGTATAGTTATATTATTATCTAAGCATAAAGTAAATTTTAAATCTATTTTATGATCACATAAAATTGACAGGCCAGAATATTAGTGCACGCAATCTGTTTCTAATTAGGAAGTTGATGTGGTATTCAACAAATTAATTGATTCTTTGGTTCTTAAATTGTTGTTTAGTTTCTTTATTCATATACACACACACAATTTTATGCATATATATTAAAATGTGTGCATTCTTTTTGTTCCTTTCCTGTTTTTCTTGGCTCCTCTTTTCCCCTCAACCACTGCCACCCACATCAGCCTTCAGCCCCACCCCACGGTAATCTATGTTAATAACTCCGTATGTATCTTTTCATATCGTTGGTGCTTATATAATCTCACAGCCACATGTACATGCATTTACATAAATGAGAGATGAAGGATTGGCTGTTTATTTCACACAAGTGAAATCAATATCCTACATGTACGTTTCTGCATTCCACATTTCTCTCTCGCCAATCCCTGGGGGAATCCCTCCTTGCCATCCAATAAATAGCTCCAATTTATTGACTATAATGGCTGCTTAATACTCCAGGGCAGGAGTGGACCATTCTTTATTCCACCTGCCCACTATCAATTTTAAAAAATGTGTTTTATCTTCTGTCACTACAAATAAACAGCAGTAAATATCTTTGCACATATGCCTTTTTATACTGGTCTTTCTATTAATTTAACATTAAGTGAAGCCCCTTAAACAATCTGAAAATCATCTTTGCTGTATAATCACATATAACAAAGCCAGAAAAGAACCTGGGAGAATAAAAGCTCTGGTGACAGAACAATGGATGAATGTTTTCATTTTCTATATTTCCTTTTATTTCATCACACTATTCATGCGGTAGATAAAAGCTAGAGACGTATGGGATTTTTTTTGTTGTTTTTTGTTGTTGTTGTTGTTGTTGTTGTTGTTTGAGACAGGGTCTCACTCTGTCACCCAGGCTGGAGTGTGGTGGTGCACTCTCGGCTCACTGCAACCTCCACCTCCTGGATTCAAGCGATTCTCCCACCTCAGCCACCCAAGTAGCGGGACTACAGGCACGCGCCACCACACCTGGCTAATTTTTGTATTTTTTGGTAGAGATGGGGTTTCACCATGTTGGCCAGACTGCTCCCAAACTCCTGACCTCAGGTGATCCTCCCTCCTTGGCCTCCCAAAGTGCTGGGATTACAGGCGTGAGCCACTGCACCCGGCCAACTCATGTATTTTACGTGTAACAATCCTATCGTGGTAGGAGAAGGAGGGACCCTTGCAATTAACAGTGTGTTAACAAGGGGTGACGTCAGAAACTGCGTCTCCTGAATAGCTGCTACTATTGCTTTAACACCCCCTGATCTGCTCAAAGCCCTTCAGGGGTCTTGGACTGTTGGGGATTCCAGGATGCAGACAGCACATCAGAGGAAAGGCCAGCTAAGGAGCTCCACTGCCTCGTGCCTCAGTTCTGTAGATGGGGCGCCATCCCTCCAGGGCTCAAGAAGATATTTGCTTTCATGTCCATACCAGCTTGTCAATACCTATCCATGGAGACCAACCTGTACCAACACAATGAGAGGCACATGGAACCCGGAGAAGCCTGCCCTCAAGAAATTCTCTTCTGAGAAAGTTCTGTGGAGCCCTGAAAGAGCAGAGACTTCTAAACCAAACCTCCACAGCCTGACTCCACAAGTCTTTACTGAGTGTCCCTTGCGGGCTGGGTACCATCTAGGGGCTGTTGGTGACTAGCAAAACAAGAGTTTCGTTACTGTTTACGCTTCGGGGAGCAGACAGGTCTTAAACAACAAGCTACAGCAGTGAGAAGACAAGCATAAGAAATTGCTTATCTCATACACTAGGAGGGCCCCTGAGCTTGTTACAGCTCTCAGAAACAATGGACCCAAAGAAAGCAGAGCTTTACAAGCATACCACTCATTCATTTACATCAGCAGATGCCCTTTATGGGCTGCCATTAATTCTCACTCTAGTCATTGTTTTTGCACCTCATGCAGTTATCTAAAACAATATTTCCCAAACTTTGACAGTAAGTCAAGTATAAGGAATCTGAAGGTGCGTTCAAATTAGACAAGTTTCAAGGAACACTGGGAGTACTCAACCTTCTCACCTCAGGTGCCAGGATCTTAGGAAGTGGGAAAGACCAGGCAAGAGCAGAAGGCAGTCTGATTTGGGACTTGAATCTTAGTTTGAGAAATCCAGGCAGCAAGCCATTTCCAGATGGAAATTCTGGTTCCCTTATTGAAGGGAAAAACTCATCTTTCTGAACAATATCGTCCTTCTGTTTAAAAGGGACTCATGATTTGTTTCTACGAGATAACAGTATGAACAAGAGATACGTGATTCGTGCTCTCCTGGAGTTTTGCTAAGTGACTGTGAGACCCCAAGAAAGTTTTTTTTTTTTCCTTTAACTACTGTAAACCTGAATTTCTGCATCTGTCAGGGAGAGGCCTTTCATGTTGAGTTTTCCAAGGATCTGCTCCTGGGGGTTAGGCACTCTGAAGGCACAGGTACAACTTCCTTAAAATAGCACCCATGCCCAGGCTGGACGCAGTGGCTTACACCTGTAATCCCAGCACTCTGGGAGGCCAAGGCAGGCAGATCACTTGAGGCCAGGAGTTTGAGACCAGCCTGGCCAACATGGTGAAACTCTGTCTCTACTTAAAATAAAAAAAATTTAAAAAAAAACTAGTTGACTGTGGTGGCGCACACCTGTAGTCCCAGCTACTCGGGAGGCTGAGGCATGAGAATCGCTTGAACCTGGGAGGCAGAGGTGGCCGTGAGCCGAGATCGCACCACTGCATTCCAGCCTGGGTGACAGTGAGACTCTGTCCCAAAAAATAAGTAAATAAATAAAAAGGTAAAATAAAACAAAATAGCACCCCATGCCCAGTTGGAGGGTATTCTGCATCCTCTGTTCTGACATCTTTAATGGACAACTCATGAACGCGTGTGCCAGCCCGGGAGTTGTTTAGTAGCCCAGGCCCGGACTATGTCTCTGTGTAAGGGCCCTTCCACAACACCATCTTTAAAACAATCAGATGGATCAATTTACCAAAGAGGTTTCCAAAGATAATACTCAAAGTTGATGAGCATGTTTTGAAATAGGCACCTACCGGCAAGATATGCAAATTGGCACAACTTCTCTTTAAATCAATTTGGCCATACAAATCGAGAACCTTAAAACATCTGTATCTTCTCATCTAGTATACATCTAGGAATCTAGCCTAAGGAAATAATCAAAAATATTCGTGGGAGCTGAGGCATGGGAATTGCTTGAACTCGGGCAGCAGAGGTTGCAGTGAGCTGAGATCGTGACACTGCACTCCAGCCCGGGCGACAGAGTGAGACTCTGTCTCAAAAAAAAAAAAGAGAGAATGCAAAATGGTAGAGACATTTAGTGCAATTGTCGTTGTAATTATAGCTGGTAAGATATGTTTACTTCATTTATACTTATATATGTATAAGTACATAAATATATATGCATAAATGTATTTTATTTATACATATATGTATATGTGTAAAAATGTGTGTATATGTATACACAATCACAGATTACTTAACAGGAATACATTCTGAGAAATGCATTATTAAATAATTTTGTCATTGTGTGAACACCATACAGTGGACTTACATAGACCTACATGGTATAACCTACTTCACGCCAAGGCTAGATGATATAGCCTATTGTTCCTAGGCTATAAACGTGAACAGCAGGTTCCTGTGCTGAATACTATAGGCAATTGTAACTCAGTGGTTAGTATTTGTGTATCTAAACCTATGTAAACACAGAAAAAGTACAGTAAAAATACAGTATTATAATCTTATGGGACCACTCTTGTATATATTTACCATCCATCACTGAAAAACAACATGTTGTTATATGGTGCATGACTATGTATAGAAAGAGAGAGAAAGAAACTTGTAAAAATGCTATCAGTGGTTACCTTTGGTATCGAGATTTGGGGTTCACTCTGAGTCATAGGCTCACCCTAGGGCTTGGGAGACAGGGTGACCAGAAAAAGGCAGACACATTTGCTGAACAACCAACAATGATTGTGCATTATAGAGTAATGAATCGGGCTCAGCAACCTTGAAAGATGAATATGGTTTTGTTTTGTGAAGCAGAGACTTCAGATTAAACTCAGGTTAAGCATGCAGTTTATCTTCATCTCCTAAACACTACTAAAATTACTGTAAATGGATAAAATCCATGGGGTCAAAGAGATCAGGAGAGCAGATTATAGCAATCAAATTTTGGAATCTGGAAAACAAAGACAGAAAGCCCAGCGCTTGCCCAGAGAGAAGCCAAGAAGCAAAGCATATTTATACTCTGGAACTTTTTAACTCTGACTTTTTAAGAACTTTGGAAAGTCTCTGGAATGGGGGGCACCAGGTACCTCCAACGGTGAGGAACAAGTGAACCAGAAATGGGAGGGTGAGCTAGAGATATGTGTAAAAAGCAGAGAAGCGGCCAGGCACGGTGGCTCACGCCTGTAATCCCAGCACTTTGGGAGACTGAGGTGGGCCGATCACGAGGTCAGGAGATCGAGACTGTCCTGGCTAACACGGTGAAACTCCCCCTCTACTAAAAATACAAAAAATTAGCTGGGCGTGGTGGCGGGCGCCTGTAGTCCCAGCTACTCAGGTGACTGAGGCAGGAGAATGGCTTGAACCTGGGAGGTGGAGCTTGCAGTGAGCCGAGATGGTGCCGCTGCACTCCAGCCTGGGTGACAGAGTGAGACTCCATCTCAGAAAAAAAAAAAAAAAATCAGAGAAGCCCCTATAGCTCCTCTCTCCCCTCCTGGTCTGATCCCAACCACTACACGATTACTCCAGGAGAAACTAGATGTTTATACTGGAGAATTTCCCCAGAGGGACTCTGAATCCTGAGACACCAAGCAGGGCCAATAAACTGAAATCAATTAGTAGCAGAGTAGCTGAGACTGACCTTCTCTGCCCCCTTTCCACTCTCAGCTTCCAGAAAGCTGGTAGCTTTTACAATCCAGACAGGAAATTAGAGGTATTCCTTCTGAGGAAGACCCTACCCAAGAAAAGTCCTACAGATAACTGTCCCCCAGTGAAACAGCTTATTCTACACCAATTACTCTATACGGAGACCTACCAGTGGCAAGCTCCCAGGCTATCCGCACACATATACACGTATTCCAGTCAGTTTCTCAGTGACTTACTCTTAAATATGAATGACTACCAAGGACCACTAGACATCTGAGAAAAGCCTTTGGCTTGAAAGATGGAGGCAAGAGAAACAAGAAGAAAGGAACTGAGGAAACTGAGCCGATGACAGAAATAGAAGCATTGCTGGAGCCAGGACTAATAGGCTCAAAGAGATCAGAGAAACAATTGCATCTTGAAACAAGAACAAGATACTGTTGAAAAAACGTGGAGAGCTATGAGATATGAAAAATATAAAAGATTGCTGTTGTTTTTAAGACAGGATCTCACTCTGTTGCCCAGGCTAGAATGCGATGGTGTGATGTCAGCTCACTGCAGCCTCGACTTCCCAGGCTCAAGTGATCCTCCCACCTCAGCCTCCCTACCAGCTGGAACTACAGGCACAGGCCACCACATCCAGCTAATTTTTATATATTTTGTAGAGAAAGGGTTTCACCATGTTGCCCAGGCTGGTCTCGAACTCCTGGACTCAAGCAATCCACCCACCTAGGCCTCCCAAAGTGCTGGAATTACAGGCATGAGTTGCTGTGCCCAGCCAAATACAGCAGATTTTTTAAAACTCTGAATAATGGAGTTAGAGGTCAAAGTTAAAGAAATTTCTCAGAAAACGGCAACAACAACAACAACAACAAAAAAAGACAAGATGGAAAATAAAACAGAATACATAGGAAAAAGAGCCATTCCAGAAAGAGAGAAAATAGAGGGAGGAAATCATGAAACACGAAAATTGGCCAGAATTGAACAAGATGAGCTCCCACATTGGAAGTTTCTGCTAGTGTCCAGCCAGTGGATGAAGTCACAGCTGCATCAGTTGAACACATGGTATTTCAGCCTGCTGGAGAGAAAGAGAAGAACTGAAAAGCTTCTAGGGAGGAGAGTGGGAATAGGATAATAAGAAATGATCTAGAATCAATATGGCATAAGACTTCTCAAAAGCAATACCCGAAGTCAAGAAACAGTGAAACTGGACCTTCAAATGCTGAGGGCAAATGATTTCCAAGCTAGAATTCCATACCCAGCCAAACTATCATCAAGAGTGAGGGTAAACTAAAGATCTTTTTGACACAAATGGTCTCAAAAAATTTAACCCCGATAACTCCCTTCCCAGGAAACTACTTGAGGATGTGCTTCACTAAAATGAACAGAAAAATAAAAACAGGAAGGAGGAAGATATTGGATCCAGAAAACAATGAATGCAACACAGGAAAAAGAAGGAATTTCAGGATGATAGTGAAGAGAGATTCCAGGATCACAGCTGGGCGGGAGACCCATACAGCATCCAAAACAGACAAGAGCAGGACAGAAGGCTCTAGGAGACACATCTTCATGAAGATGAAACTGATGGAACACCCAGGGTTCTAAAATATTGGGGAGATTTATACTTCCAGCGGTGAATCACAAAACAAATTAATGATCAATACATAGAAAGCTTAGGCAAATTGCTGGGCATGGTGGCTCACGACTGTAATCCGAGCACTTTGGGAGGCCAAGGCGGGCGGATCACAAGGTCAGGAGATCGAGACCGCAGTGAAACCCCGTCTCTACTAAAAATACAAAAAATTAGCCGGGCACGGTGGCGGGTGCCTGTAGTCCCAGCTACTCAGGAGGCTGAGGCAGGGGAATGGTTTGAATCCAGGAGGCGGAGCTGGCAGTGAGCCGAGATCGCAACACTGCACTCCAGCCTGGGCGATAGAGCGAGACTCTGTCTCAAAAAAAAAAAAGAAAGCTTAGGCAAATTGAAAAAGAGATATTTATTCCAAGGAAATTTAATATAAATTTAATATAACATTTAATATAAATTTAATATAACATTTAATATAACATTTAATATAAATTTAATATAACATTTAATATAAATTTAATATAACAAATTTAAATATTAAATTTAATATAAATTTAATATAAATTTAATATAACATAAAATGTAATATAGTATAATATATGGTATGATTATGAATAACATTTAAATAGTCATAATAATGTAAACATTTATCTAACAAAAATATGAATATATTGAGAAGGTGGGAAGAAGGGATTTAAAAAAGAAGTGGGGAGGGCAATGCTGTCTAACACATCTACATCCTCGTCCTTCACAGCCAGAAGTCAAGCGAATAAAAACTAAACAGAAAAATCAAGCAATAACAGGGTAAAGCCTGTTGTTATTTAGAAGTAAGGAGACAAATCCCAAAAGAAACAGCTGAAGTTGAAAGGGGGAGACAGGAACAGAGCTGTGGTATCCAGCCTGGGGATGGCTTTTTCATTTAAAAAAAAAAAAAAAAAAAAGTCTTACTCATAATAGCAAAGACTTGAAACCAACCCAAATGTCCATCAATGATAGACTGGGTTAAGAAAATGTGGCACATATACACCATGGAATACTATGCAGCCATAAAAAAGGATAAGTTCATGTCCTTTGCGGGGACATGGATGAAGCTGGAAACCATCATTCTAAGCAAACTATCACAAGGACAGAAAAACCACACACCGCATGTTCTCACTCATAGGTGGGAATTGAACAATGAGAACACATGGGCACAGGGTGGGGAACATCACACACTGGGGCCTGTTGCGGGGTGGGGACTGGGGGAGGGATAGCATTAGGAGAAATACCTAATGTAAACGATGAGTTGATGGGTGCGGCAAACCAATATGGCACATGTATACCTATGTAACAAACCTGCATGTTGTGCACATGTACCCTAGAACTTAAAATATAATTTTTTAAAAAGCCTTGGCCGGGTGCGGTGGCTCACATCTGTAATCCCAGCACTTTGGGAGGCCGAGACAGGCAGATCACAAAGTCAGGAGATCGAAACCATCCTGGCTAACATGGTGAAACCCCATCTCTACTAAAAATACAAAAAACAAAAAAATTAGCCAGGCATGATGACGGGCGCCTGTAGTCCCAGCTACTCGGGAGGCTGAGGCAGGAGAATGGCGTGAACCCGGGAGGTAGAGCTTGCAGTGAGCTGAGATGGCGCCACTGCACTTCCACCTGGGCGACAGAGAGAGACTCTGTCTCAAAAAAAAAAAAAAAAAAAGTCTTATGATGTTGTGCATACATAACTTTTTTTAATTTAAGTATTTAAAATATGGAAGATATCCAGGAAGAAGGAACGCCAACTGAGAGGTATGGGCCATATCTCAGTCAGGTAGGGTGACTCAGGGGTTTAGACCTGGGAGGGGCAGGAGGACACCAAGCTGGGTTTAGACTGAAGGCTGAGTGCTGGAGGGAAATGGGATCCATTATGGGCTGTTAAGCAGGGGAGTCCTGATCTCACCCTTGTTCTTGATCTTGACCATATTCTGGTGGAAATCATTCAGCAGAAATTGAATGTGGATGAGACTGACTCTCAAGGGGACCCAGTTAGGCTGTGCCCAGGTCTAGGGAGAGAGGAAGAAGATCTGAACATGGCAGCGGCCATGGGGCAGCAGGTGTTTCCTAGGGTGCTCATCAGCATGCAATTCACCAGCTGAAGGGAATGAGGAAGGAGGAGTTGTCGGGGTGTGAGGAGAAGCAGGCTGGGAGAAGGAGGATTTCAGGTCTGACAAGGACACCGTTCTCAAGGCAGAAAGCACTCCCTTCCACCCTCCAACGTAAAAACTGTGTGCAGGTGTGGAGGAGCCCATGGGTAGAGTTAAGATTCAAGTGTGGGAGTCTTTGGGTTGAAATACCTAAAAAGATAGAGTAGTGTTAAAGGCATGGACTTTGCAGACAGACAGGACTGAGTTTGAGCTCCAGCCATGATCTGCATGATTTTATGCAAGTTACTGAAACTCTCTTAATTCTGAGGGTTGTCAGTTCCAAAATGGGCCTGACCACACCCACCTCACAGAGTTGCAAGGACAATATCATAAAATAACCTCTGTAGCATGCCTCCATGGTGTCAGTCAACACGTGTGGACACTCCCACACTCCCCCATCCCACCTCCCAATTCCACAGAGCATGGAGGTCTTCCAGGAAGACCCTTCAAGATCTTCTGAGATGTGTCCCATTTCCCACATCTCTCAGGCTGTGAGGCTCCAGAAGGTTTCTGGAGAGCACCTGCAACTCCCCTCCCATCAGTTCAAGAACAGAGATCACACAGGTTTGCATCAACCAGAAAGTCAGCTTTATTAGCCCACCACCAGCGGAGGAGCAGGGGAGACAGCTGGGAACGGCGCCATGAGAGCAGGGTCCTGACCCGGGCCTTCAGGAGGTGAGGCCAGCTGGTGGGCAGGAGGCTGTGGTGGAGGCAGCTCAGTTCGAGGAGCTCTGGCCCTGGCTGAAGCTGGATGAGCCCTGCTCCTTGAGGATGGGCCGGGTCTGACGGCTCGAAGAAGAGGAGGAGGAGGTGAAGACTGTGGGAGAGAGAAGAAGAGGTGAGAAGGAGTCTGAGAGCTGAGCGGACTCCAGGGCAGGGAGAAGGGAGGGCTGGGAGCTCTGAGGAGAAGGGCTCTGCCCCCACTCCGTGGAAACAGGCAGAGGGGCTGCAGTGCGGGGGAGCCTCAGAAGACTTACCCTCGCGGGAAGAATAGGATTGGCCAGATGCGTGCTGGGAGGAAAGGCTGTGGGAGAGAAAAGGCAGGGCAGTCAGTTGTGCTGAGAGCAACAGGGGGTCTAAAGGGTCTGGGAGGCAGAACTGGGGGGCCTGGGACTCACTGGGCGTCCTCGCCCTCCAGCAGGCGGCGGTAGGTGGCGATCTCCTGCTCCAGCCGCGTCTTCACGTCCAGCAGGATCTGGTACTCCTGGCTCTGCTGCTCCATCTCACAACGTAGCTGGGCCAGCTGCTCCTCCACGCTGCCGATCAGTCCCTGGATCTGGGACAGCTGCATGCAGTAGCGGCCTTTGGTCTCCTCCAGGCTGTTCTCCAGGGATGCTTTCTGCAAGCGAAAGAGAGAAAGAGTCAATGGAGGTGGTCACTCCTGTCCCTCCAGGTCTCTGGGCATGCTTTTTGAGAGGTGCCTGGATTTTGATCCCAGTTGGGGTACTGACGGGCCAGACAATATGGAGAAAAGCTAGCCCACTATTCTAGGGCTTAATTTCTCTGTCTATATAATGGGTCCCATGAGTCCTCTGGTCCCATCCTGAGAAAAGAAAGGTGGAACTAGATTGTGGCTTGTTGAGGGGGTGGTGGCCATTACTGGTGGCTTGGGGGCTGCTGCTGTACCGGGTCCTTCATACCATGCTGAGCTGGGACTGCAGCTCAATCTCCAGGCCCTGGAACA